>NC_050473.1:15229596-16529216 GCF_013373865.1 Monomorium pharaonis | reverse complement strand
AGCTACTTACATGGCATATAAGCACTTTACTTCGTTCTGCTGACTCGATCGCTCCGTCTCTCGTTTTCGATATAACTAAAATTTCTTGACTTGCTTGAAATTTTCAATGATAAATGCGCTACCTGAATACTTGCGTAGTAATTATATACATATATTCTACAGTGTGTGTGTGTATATATATATATACATACAAGTAAAAATATATTGCATGTAAAAAATTAAGGATTTTTTTGAAAAAGAGCGAAAGAGTAAAAAAGCGATCTTTAGCCAATAGTCAAAAGAGAAGAATCAAGAGTGTTGATATGAATCAAGAGAAAAAATTCCAAAAAGAAAAATTATTTTATATTAAAAATTAGATTATTTATTTTGCAATTAATTCGAACTAAAATTTTCGTAGAATTTTATTGAAATAGGTTCGTTTTTTTTAAATACAAATGCTAATTTATCGCGATGCTACATATTTGTTACAGTATCCGAAAATCTCTCTCCCTCTGCCTCTCGTCTATTTATCTTAGGAAATACATAGCCTGAGTTTACGAGATTTTAGGCACTAACACTTTGTAGGATGTACCTACTTAGGAAAATTGCTAGGGGCTTCGCTAAGAAAGCACCTGCTGCGTATGAATTCGATTTGATGCTAATGAAGTGCCGTTGGAAAGGTATGTATTGTACATTAGCGTCACTCACGGAATAAACTCTGTTTTGCATTGTCGAAGCATGAACGCGAGTGTCAGATGATTCGGATATAGAGTATGGGCAATCGATCGATAATGGACCGAACGGACTCGAACGCCCGTCCGAAAGCCTCGTTTTACGGAACGTCACCTTCGATCGGTACTGAATCAGAACACGCATGTATGAAGGTTGATAAATATCGTCCTGTTTTTCAGCGCTTGAAAATTTCGCTTAAAAATTTAGTAAGCTGTGAAAACGTCCTGGAAGAATTAAAATATTACAGAAATGAATAACTGAGAGACATTTGTTTTTATAGCTAGAAACGCACAAGATTTAACATATACTTAAAAATTTACTTTTCAAAGACTACTGCCCAAAAGTTTTACATATCTTGCGTTTTTGTTAGCAATCTCATTTTTTATATAGAGCTACGATATATTTTTTAATTTTTGGAAATATTCGATACGAAATCTCTTGCTGAAAAATAATTATAAATAAAAATTATAAATATAAATTTTCAAATACATAAATATCATATATATATACGTAGGTTGAAGAAAAAATCAATACTCATTTCCTCTTATCGTTAATCATTTAACAAGAATTTAAATGTTTAGTATCACGAAATTTGAAATCAATTTTTCCTTTAACCAACATACGCGATGTTTGCCTTATATTTTAAGTACTGAAACTTTTGAAGTGTATATCGTAAAAGTTGATTGAAAAGCGCAAAAAGAGAAATATGGCAAGTTCGATGACAGGAGGTTCTATATATAACAACTGTGTATTTAGTTTCGACGAGATTATTTCAGAGGTGAAAAATACGTTATTCCGTAGATGAACAAAGCCATACGAGTAAGAGCTTACTTTCGACTCATGACTGACAATATGTACTCCCCGTGTATATACTGTACAAATGAAATTCTTCGCTTTAGAAGTAACATCGATCTTCTCGGTATAGACAGCTCGCCATCCATCCCGTGCATTACTCGAAAATATCTCCGGTAAACAACCACCGGCTGCCGTCATATCGAGCGTAATACAGGAAGGGTAAACGCGATGGAACGCGACACTCAACTTCCTGGTTCGAAAAACAATTGCAGGATATTGGTCGCGGATTCGCATTAGCGTTGTGGTTTGGCCAGTAAAACGATGCTTGAAAACGTGAAGGGGGATGAAGCTCGTGAGACCAACTTCATAACACATTATGATATGGCAGAATATTTCCGTCAAATGATTTATAATTCGATAAACGTTGAGCGGCATTATTTCACTCGTCAAATCACTATTACGAACTCACTGCCGAATTAATTTGCTCTAATTGCTTAATGGGGCATCACGCGACACGGTTCCTTTACTAATATCGGCCAAAAAATATGGCATCCCCATAAATTTGAATAAACCGGCGCATAAAATAGTGTCCGCTGTCTCGATCGAACAGTTGAACATGCACCGAATTAACGAAGCGTAACACTACGAGAAATCGTAGTTTGGAAATGCTAATAAAAATCATTGCACTATTTGGAAAGATTAGAAACGTTACTTTAGTGTGGGATGCGCTTATCCGAGTGAAAGAATTGCGATCACGAATTCTTTCGTCTGAGAGAATATCAGACACATCATAACGCGAAGCTTGTCTGCTGATCTCGTACGTCGTCTCACACCATCTTCGCATACGTATTTCCTCGAGGATTATAGCTACGCCATCGTAGAATTACTCGATGTTCGCTTCTTTTTTTTTTTTTTTTTATTCCTCTCCGTCCCACGCCATTACGCGAACACCATATGCAGAGCGGCTTAAACGCGTCTGGGATATTTTAAGTCCGCAAACTGCGGAGTCCGTTGGCCATTTCATAATCCGTGCGGAATCGCCATTAGGTGAACCTACGTACCTCGGCATTTTTTTTCCGCGACGCACGAGAATTATTATCATCTGCGCGTATTAAAGATATCTAATTACCGGCGCGGCGAGCGCGCAATAACTTTCGAGCGGAATTTCGAGCAAGAGAATTGAACGACTCGTTCCTTTAAGTATAAAAATCTACGCGGTATATTTTCAGCGAGGTGAATAAAGAGCCCTTGTCTCATAAGCAAATTTTTCTGTATACACACGTGAGAGAGGACGAGCAGGTTTGTCTTGCTTAAGATCTCGATTTCAAGCATGAAGACGCTCCTCGAAATTATGCGCACTAACTACAGCCAAATTATTCAAGCCACCCTCCTTCTTTTCCCTCTCCTACAACGGTTTCCAGGCTCTTGGCCCTTTTGTATGTAAATCTTCTCAACTATTCGCGCCGTGGTAACGATACAGCTGCTTACAACGCAAGGGATAGACTTGATCGAAGAATGTAGAACAAAGAGCACTCCTGTTTAATGTATCGCGTTAATGTTTGTTTAACACAGTTTGCTATCTTATAATTAATATTTAATTATCGCAGATTCTTTTAGAAGCGCGATATTTTAAACAAAAGTTTAAATTTCACATTTTGCCAAACGTAATATCCAATTAAGTATGAGAATTTAAGAATAGAACAGATAAATTTATTTTGCCGTTCTAAAATATTTTATATTATTTTGCGGCCTTTGTAAAAAAAAAATCTGTAGAAAATTATAAGCTATCAGAATCATGTCGAGTTTTCTAATGTCAAGCTATTGTTGTGTATAATTAGTTTAATTATTAGTATTTGATATATGGAAAGTTAAAATTTTTTATAATATTTAAAAACGTATTTCAATATTTTATTGTATAATTAATTGTATATTTTACATTCACGGAAATATTTTTGTAAATCGAACGCTATTGATGCATTCGATGGAATTATGTGTACATACAATATACATAAATGCTCTTAGTTTGATCTCGAAAGTTGACGCAATTAACGCTAACTAACGTGCAATTAAATCAGAATATTTTAATTTTATTAAAGCTTTTGCGCGAAGTCGTTTCCATTTAAACTGTTAATCATATCGCAAGATATGCAAAATTGTAGAAGTACGAACGTATTGAAAAATGAATAAGATTATTGGATGGAAGTTGGGAAATTCAATGTGCATCCTTTCGATAATTCCGCAACAAAAGTCACGGGGTTGCTGCAGAATTATATGAGAACTTCGAAGTTACTGGCACAGTTATGTTATTGTTCACCCCCTCCTCTCCAATTTCATTGTCGTGAGCTGCGTTTTCTCTCACGAGCTTGATGAAAATTTCAATGCAACGGAATATTCAGAATACACTTAGTCGACCACATCGATCGAGTCCGGACCGACGCAGTGCGCTTCATTGCGAATAACGTGCAGTCGAAATTTGACGTCAGTATTCGTTATCGAAAACGCACAAAAGGCTGCTCTACACAAGCGCCGTTCGAATATTTTATTACATTTAATTCCTGAGTAACACTCAAGTTTTTGATACGAATATTAATGAAAGGTGATAAAATAACGCGCATTTTATTAATTTTGTAGTGATATAATTAAATAATTGTACGAATTTTTAAAATTTTATATTTTTATATAATAGATGATGATTTTAATTTTACAAAAAATTAGCTCTCGGTTTTACCGTTAAAAATAAAAAAAACTTTATTGTCCATGAAACAACTAAAAAAATAATAAAATATAAATTTAGTTCGCTCATTGTTTTGCGAGATTATCTCTGCACAAATGTAAAATGTACAACAAGACAATTTGTTAAATTCGCGGATTTTGTCCGGAGAATTTGCTTGCTTTTTGGATCGATCGTCACATCGGATAAATGAAACACATTATACAGTTTGGCGTGCAATATGAAGCATATTAACTGTTTATATTGTTTAATATTTTAGAAAATATTTTTAAATACGTTCGACATAAAATAAATGTTGAATATAAACTTTGCAATAATTTGTACATCAGTTATATAATGCAGTATAAAAGGAAAGAGAAGTAGATAGAACTGTGACAGACCCAAGACATTTAAGACGTTTAAACGTAAATTAATTTCACAACTTCCTATTTTATAAAAAATTCAAAGCCAAAGAAATTTAAAGGGGCATTAAATATTACTATTATTTTCCTTTATGTATCGTTTACGTCATCGGGATTTAATTTACTCGTTCGTATCGGTCCTTTGTGTAGCTTCATCGTAACAATATGAGTTAACGCGATTTATGAACACTGCACTATACGTATAACTCCTAAACCTCTAATATATATGAACTGCAAAGGGATTTTGGCCAAAGGCCAAACGGAGTTGCATATCGTATCTGTTTGTACCATCAAACGTTGCATCGCACTGAACCAACATAAACCTAGAATTCTCGCATGTATATGGACTCGTCATCTTGTTTCTGAACGTTGTGTATGTGCTCATCTAATTAACGTCGATTCGTTGTCCGCCATCTCTGTGTTGACATGCAGTCGAGTATTGTTGATGTCATCGACGATGACAGGGACACAAACACAACTAGGAGCATTTGCAATTTTCATATAGGTTGATTATAAGCGCGCCTGAAGGGAGGATTTAATCGAGTTTCCAATCAATGAAAAATTATTACCTTTCCTCTATCTATAAATAAAAAATATTTTGATATCTCCTAAAAGTTCAAATAAAATTTAAAACTATTGGTATGCGAAAGAGAAAGCACTAGAATGTGGAACATTGGGTGTGTATTTGTCGGCATTTCCAAAACATGTACAGATAACGTTGATCGATGAGAGTTTCAATGCTAAATGCACATTAACCGACTCTGTTCGATTTTGTTATACCGACGCGATGACAAGGGTTTCTATCTGACAAGCAAACTAATAACGAGGCTTTAGAAGCGATGGCCGAGTTTCGAAAGCCGTATACATCTCGAAATAAGTCCGAGTTTCACTTAGAACATCTCGTACTGTAATTGCTTCAATCGCAGACGCTGTCGCGCCGCAGGAAATCAATCCGCTCGTGGCAATAGAAGCGAAGGAAGTAGAGCTTGATGATAACGGGGGAGAGAGAGTCTCCGTCAAAGGTCCCGCGTGGTTATTACAAAGGAATCTTCACGGTTGCATTCAACCTCTCGAGGTATTGGGAGTACCGAAGTATTGATCCCTCTCTATCTGTATAACGCTGATGCGATATCAATAGCGCCTAGTGAGAAAGCTATTTTGGAGTGAAGGAGTGTGTACGAGAGAAAGGGAGAGAAAGGGGAAATCGTCAAAGGATAGAGGGAAGATTATCAAGATGGTTATTTATGTTGAGGAAAGTCAAAGTCAGATCGATAGTCTATTGCTACCATCGCGACCGTTGCTACTTTTGCAAATATTGCTCTTTTAAGTGTATTCTCTTGTTACTCTGTTTAGCAATGCACATAATGTGATTTCTTCTTTTCTCTTTCTCGAAGACATTGCGGATCGCCAAGGCGTAAAGTTATAAAGTTACAAGATTAAATTCTCTGTTAAAAGCACTGCGGATTTTATCTGTAATATCGTCGCAAGTTAATCGGTTTAGTTTTCGGACGCGTTTAATCGTTTCAAAAGTTCACCGGCCATTAAATACTTGTTTGGGAGTTTGTGACAAAGTTTGGGCGCGACCTTCAATTAGGGGGATTACCGGCATTAAACCTAACCTCCCCTAAAACATTTGGAAGATTCCTTGGAAGAAAGATTTTGTACCGGTAATATATATGAAAGCAATATCTGAGTATTCGTGTCACTATAGAGATTACTTAGAAATATCAACAATTTGCTCGACGAAAAATTTAATCATTTATAGCAGCTACACTTTTTAATGCCCGATTTGTACCGATCTAGAATAGTTTTCATCTAGTTCTAAGAATTAGAACTAGGAAAGAATAAATTAAACCGAGATCAAAATTGTTCTACATTGAAGAAAATAACACGAGAGTTGCTAATTTTCTAATTTTTAGATTTTTTTAACATCTTTTGTAAGTTTTAGGATAATTTTTTGATGATGTGGTATATATGAAAGATAATATTAAAAATCGCTAGAAAGCAGGAAAACATTTTGTTTTTGTTAGAAATTGAAAATGTTCTTTATTTCCTCCATTTTTCGTCCGTCGAAAAATATCTCTCTTTGTAATATCACTGAAATAATACAAAGTCTCACGCTGTACGTTCGATCGTGACCAAATCCAGAGGTAACGAACATCTGAACGTTTTAAAGCTATCCCAAGGGACCCTCTTTGTAATTGTTGCCGGAAACGCCAGAGATTAATCTCTTTAATGAAAATACATTGATATCACTCGTGTAAACGGAACGAGATTGCAGTCAACCGAACTTTTTCCGTCTTCTTGTATCTTTGGGACTTTCCGTTTAGCGCGAAGTCCAACATTTCGATTTTACCCTCATGCTGTTCATTTTGTCTCTTTCTTTCTTTCTTTCTCTCTCCCTCTCTCTCTCTTTCTCTCTCCCTCAAGCAACTTTTATCCTGGCCACATGCTCCAAACTTTTCACCGCCGAACTAAAAACAGGGATGTTGACTGCATTGTGTAGAAAGCACCGGCAGCATCGGATAAAAGTTATCACGACTTTCTTCGACACTTTTATTTGCGTTGCTCGAACGCGCCTTAATCCACCAATTTGCACCTATAGTTCTCTGGTTCTTCTATAATCCCCATGATTACTATTATAGATATCTTATACGACATGAGCATTGCCAAATTTATGAAAATTAAATGATTAATTTAATAAATGCAAGCTTTCCGATGTAAAGAGGTATATATACATATTTTCTTTAAGTTAAAACATTTTGAATTTTTTAAAACATAAAATAACATTTTAACAAGGACGCTTATAGAAAAATATAACAGCAATTGTTAAATATGTGTATTTATTGCTGATTCACTTAAATAAAATGTTATATTAAATGATATTAATAATAACAGTATAATAAAAACTCGCTGTAAACAGCTGTGAAATGATGCAGACATTTTAATAGAATGTCTCATAGTTACTTGCAATTCTCATGAGAACAGAGAGTAGTGAGGTAAATAGCAGCTCTGGCATCTAGAAACAAATTGCAGGGAGAAGTACTCTTCTCTCTTTATCAAGATCGTTACACTGGCTCTCGCGAGACGCATTGTATTATGCATATACATTTAGACTGCATCCGTAAACTACTTTTTTCCGATAGCGCGTCCGTAGATGGTCCGCTTAAACTCAACACTTCACCAAAACGAGAAGTAAACCGTACCGCAACGTGTATACGTAATAAAAGTGAATGATAACGACAAAAGCTGCACTCAATGTGTATTTCTCTTATTAGGTTTCCTAAATACACGCGTAATATTCACATCTATCTGTATTTTACACAATATTCTCTGCACAAGAAAATTCAGAATGCAACCAGACACAAAAATGTAATTCATTTATAATATCATTTTTAATTGTTTTTAATTTGCTACATATAATTCAAAAAGCAATATAATAATTAAACTTTCGAAAAGAGCGAAAAATAAATTATCTTTATTAGAATATGATTTTTCGATAAAAAATTAGAACCAAAGTTGCTATAATCGAGTTTCTCGTGACAGCCTGCTGCAAACTTTGAAAGTGAATTCCCTTATTTCATCCGAAATTATTCGATCGAACTTATTGTTCTTCTCGATTGGATATTCACTGAAACGACAGCCGTCCTGCTGGTGAAGCGGCCAGCCGGGAAGTGAATAGCGATATCTGTAGGTGGGCCAGCTTAACGTCGCAATACCGCTTCTGTTTCTGTGAAACTACATCGAAACGGATCTAAACTTGCTCGCCTATTTACCCGTAGACACGTCGCAAACACATAACTCCGGGAGTTGTTGGGGACTGTGATTTTCATGCGGGTGAGCGTATGCGCGTGCATCGCATCCGATCGAGTTCCTTCGGGCGCAGACGGAAAGAAGACTCTTCCGTACATTCACTTTACTACCAGCGGCGGCGACGACGACGACGACGACGACGTCCTGTCCGCGTGAACTTCCGCGATCGCGCGACGCCGGCAGTCGCTTCTGCTTTCTTGTCGAGCAGCGTGATTTTCGGGCCACGGCGACGTGCGACACGACGCAACTTGAACGACGTTCTGACACAGCGGGAAAAGTTAGCCGACGTGGATGGGGCGGAAAATGCCCCCTCGTCACAAACGGAGAACTGCGTAACGTACTCTGTTGTTGCCCGGTGAAAGTTGCGCCGGCAACTTTCGAGTTAATCAACCTGGTGTTAGCAGTTTCCTATCCCTTATCGTCTTACGTTTCCGCAGAAAGAAAAATCGAGGGGATTACGTTCAGACGATTACGCGTCAATTATTTTTGGCGTTCCGAGCAGAGGCGAGAATTAGTTTCTCCTTAGGGAAATTCCCCTTTTTTTGTGTGAATGAATAATATAACGTCAAAAACTTAGACCTGTTTGGACTTATCGAACAATTTCTGTAAATAATTTGTCTTGTATAATATCCGTGTAACACTTGGCGAAGTACTACACAAAGAATCTTATGAGCTGTGAAAATCCTCAGACCAGATATTTTTTAAGCGGATGTGACGAAAGTGCCTGTAAAGTTAAAGCTAATGGACCGGGTCTCTTATTCCGTCCTGTCTCGTTGGCTAAAATATTACGGTATCGACATATGGAAATATCTAGGCCCTTCGGTAGGCATTTTAAACACTTGAATGTTCTTCACGATAATTCAAAGCTCATGTCTCTGCCGGTGTCAGCCGTGACACTCGAGCCGTGTTTCGATTTTTTGCGCTTTCGCTCTCAGGATCCTGCACACGATGTTTCACTTAACAAAGGACGGTCGGGAAAGCGTTTTTCGCCGGCAGCGGTTTTTTTTATCGATCTTCCTCCCCTCTCCCCCTCCCATCCCCCCTCGCATACGTGTCCGTAATTAGGTCAAGAGAATGAGGGAGAGATATCTACAGAATCGAATCGACTATTATCGAAATCCGTTGGTCGTAAATTTCCCGCGATACCATCGGCAACTGCTGCTGATGCCAGAGGCCCAACGACTGTCGATTAGCGGATTAGTATTATCGGCCTTCGTCGTGCCATCATTGGCGTAGCGCAGCTCAAAGGGAGGCATAAAGCTTTTCGCGTTTACGGTCGAAGATATTGCGCTGGAATCCACAACGACCGCTCGGATTGCATCATCGACGTATCATCGTGATCGTTTAACGGCGTTCTTAATTTTATGTCGGGAGTCTATAACATTCCGCCAGGATAGCAAAAGTAATCATCTCCGTTCCCCGTCACCATGACTACCGGATAATAACCGTCGTTTCGTCGTTTAACGTTTTAAATCATCTTCGGGCGAATTTGTACTTTAATTACGCGTGAACGCGAATTTCGAACTGCAGCCTCTTAATTGTTTCCGACGGTAAGTCAAAGCGCGCATTAAACCCCTCGAAAAACAATAGCAATTATTCTCTCTAATGGCGTCAAAGTTGATCGAAATCCTTCCAACTGTGTCGTAAGATTAAAGTCCTGAAACGCTACTTTTCCGCTCCATTAGTCTGTGGGAATCTTACAAAGCTTTAAAGTTCTCTAAGAGTGTAATTATAAATAGAGAACTTTTTGTTCTCTCAAGCTGACAGGCGGGCAAACAACAATTATATACATTCTCTTTTCCTCTGATTAATTTATGCTTTAAGTAACTTTCGGCGTTGCACATGGTGATTGCGAGAGTTCACGTGAATTTTCATCTGCAGTAATTTAGTATACATTCCTTTGTACACGTTCTCGTGTTTACTTTTAATTTCCAACGTGGCCCTTTTCTTGCACTTCTACAATATGCAAATGCTTAATTTTAAAATATTATCTAAATGTAAAATTAAAGAAAATAAATACACGATCAATTGCTGAGTAGATATCGACTGGCAACTATTAATCTCGTGTTTTAAGTACAGGATCAAGTACGTTTCTTAAGTAGCAAAGGGAAAAATGTAATACAGTTGAAATAGCAACGTGGCAAAAACGTGTCTTATCTGCATTTCTGCATGCACATTATGCTTACAATTAGATAAATATCTTCGTTCGCCTTAAACAAAGCTTATAATTGATGAAATAAAAAATACATTTAATATTCAAGTCTATATAGCGCAGTCTAGTGATCAAGAGAACAATTTTGCAATCACACACGGTTATATCTAGTTATATCTATGCTAAGTCCTAGCATAGATATTTATTATTCCATCGGTTGGAATTATAGACTTGAAATTACGATAAAGACCGCCGAGAAGCAGGCAGGATCGCATTTCGCTCCGAGAGAAGGCCGACCGGCGGCGCGCCTTTCGCAAACGCGAGGAGATTAAAAAAGTGCTCGCGAAGCTAACAAGTATAAAGCGGGAAGACGTGCGCGTTTCCTAAGTAAAAATCCCGCTTTATACAGACGCGAACGAGAATTTATGACTGTTTACGGAGCGCAATAAGTTAGGCGCGAGGATTGGGAGATACGAACGAAGCGCGTTTTGCGAAAAAATTCCGACCTAGTTTGCGGTCCCGCACGTGTTAACGCAGCACGGTGAATATGTTTCGCGTTTGTGTCAATAAATATGTCGCAGCGATGCGGACTGGCTGGACCGCAGTTGTCGAGAACAACAATGCGTACAACGAGCGAATCAACAGCGACTTCGTGATTGTCCGAAGGCGCGGGAGAATACGCGCGGTAATAAAAATTAATGGCTCCCGTGGTCAGCTCGTCTACTTTTTTTTGCCGCTTACAAAACCGCTTCTACGTGCGTCGTTATATAATTCTACGTAACTGCATTGCCGCAGCCGGCGACTATAGCTGCTCCCCGGCACAACGAAGGACTATCCAATTCGCTGAATCGAAAATGGACAGCCTTATATTACAGTCTGTTCGCATAACTTTGGACTTTATCTCCAAAGTCATACGAAATATGACTTTGAGAATAGAATCTAAAGTTACGCGACACACGAGGTCAGTTCATAAATCTCACGTGCATTTTTGAGAAATTCAAAAGAAGCATGACAAATGAAACATAATTTTTAGCTTTTAATCAGCAAATGTGCGTTTTTTTCATCCTCGACAACATGTTAGCATGGGTAATTTATTACCGACATTTTTTTCGATCTATCTGTATCAGGAATGGAGACAATGACAAACGATAATGTCGTAATGTGATAGGTAATATATAGGTACGCATAAATCTATGTTAAAAAAAAATAGATGTTGCCGTCACAATTGTAAAATATGGCAATAGCTCGAAAAGATTAATCAAATTTCGCAAGTAAACTTATGCAAAAAAAGTCTATTGCATTTTTGTATTTTATTAAATTAGAATATTAGAATATAAAATTTTTATTATAACTTCATAATAAAATTAACTTCATAAAAAATAAATACGCTTTTCGGAACTTTATCCAAATTAATATTAAAATCAATTCGAAGGACGGAATTTTCTATTCATATTTCCAATAAGGTCTTAGTAGTACTTATTATTCGAAGATAACATTAATTTCGATAGTTGAGCTATCCAAATCCAAGCTATCCAATTTTGCTTATAAACTAATGACCCCAATGAAAAAGTGGTAGTTATTTTTTAAAATGCATTCACGAATATCATTTCAGTAGTAATACTATTTTATTATTTTCAAGAAAATATTGCAATTCTTATTCATGCAGTATTGCACCGTTTAAAATTTAATATTTTTACTTTGTTATAAATATAAATGAACCCTTTTCGAGAAGAAGATTATTCACGTAGGAAGCTAAAGTGCAATGCTTTTCATTGGTGCCGTCCGATCACGCGTTATACATGCGCCAACGTCGTTCGTACGACGTGATTCATTTATAATGTAAGACTACACCGAGCGGCCAACCACTGGTAACGACGTAAAAGCAGAAAATATGATGCTCGAACTCACCGGACTGTGCTCTGTGCCCGGCGGGGGCGGGCGGCAATCCGGCGATGCTGCAAAGCGTCTGTCCGCTACCGTACTTGATACTCCTGCAGTGACATGGCGTGGTGGGCGTCGTCAGTCCCTCGTTGTCCCTGACGTTAGCCCCGATCACGGAGATCTCGTCGAGCTCGTGTCCGCTGTCGTAATGGAATAACCTCGTCGCGCTGGTGCTGGCCCCGCCACCCCCGACACCGCTGTCTTCCCCGGCACCGCCGTCGGAACGACCGCCGGTGCCCCTGCCTCCCGTCCGGCCCCTAAGCGACTGCACCAGTCGCTTGGCGCCCGAAGACATTCCACGGAGGTGATCCAGCCTTCCGATCTTCCTTTCCTCTTGTCCTAGCCGAAACTGCCCGAGTACACGCCCGGGGATATCCACCTAAAATTTTTACGCCTTTAATCGCCGGGCTACAATGGATCGCCGCATAAGTTTTCGCTCGTAGCGAGATTCCAATCCAAATCCAATTTTCATAAACATCTGACTCGGTGCACACGTTGAATCATGACACTTCTAAGTTGACATCGTCATTATTTTTAAAAGTATACAGAAATTCTTCAGTGACTTACGAACTTTAACACCTCCAGAAAATATTCGTAAGGTTGTTTATCTTCCAAAAATTGTCTATAAATGTTATTACTAATTACACTGTTCTTGGTTGTTTAAAGAAAAAAATTTGTAAGACAAAATTATCAAATCGTGTGTACAGAGTGTTAAGATCATGTTGTTGCCAATATTATACGTGACATATTTTTCCTTTTTTTTTTCTGGACTTTTTAAATTTTTTTTCAAAACTCACGTGTACAGATTTTTGCAAACATTAAAATGCGAACATTTATTTTTATTATTGTACTATATAAATGATTTATATACTTGTTGTATTACAGTTAAAATGTGTGAGATTCGTGAAATATGGTATATTTTTTACATCGACTGCATTATTTGCAGTATTAATTCTGTTTACATAATCTTTTTCAAATACAACGGACAGGATTTATGCAAAAATAATACAATAATACAAAATAAATTTACTACATTCCAACATTTATAACAGTCGGGCATTTGTCGTTAAGCAATCTGTATGATCGACCGTTTCCGATTACCAAGCTGTTCCGTCTGACCATACGAAGGCCATATCTACTTGTCGCGCCATAGAGAGTCGTGAACGATGCTACCGAGAAACAAATCACCCATAAAATTGAAATTCACCAGTTTTGCCTGGAGCTACTAGTTCGGCTTGTGCGGAATAAAAATTTGGCTTTCGACTTTTAGCTTCCGACGGACATTTATGATAAATGATGCAGTCGGATGCATACATCTCCTTTAGTCTCTACCTTTCCGCCTTATCGACTTTGACTATGAAGCAACAAAGCGCACCGTGCTTAGAAGAATGTGATAACTTTTGATAATACATGATAGATTACCCTTCACCCTCGCGTTCGTATATATCGCGCTTTACCATAGAGGAAAAAGAATATGAAATATGTTTCGTACGTCGATAGAAATTTTTAATTATAAGCGAAGTGCATAAGAGACGAATAAGAACGTGAACTTTATATAATCTAAACAAGAAAGAGACTCAATAGAATATTTTAATACGCGTTAACATTGATTTTATGTTAAACGATACTTGTGTATGAGAATAAGGTACAACGACGGTCTCCGAAGGGATTGTCGGGATTAAAGTCCAGACGTGAAAGAGCAGGCCTTCGACCTCGGGTCGTCTCTACACAATAAGAGCCTACACGCGCGATAAGCCGGATTGTGAGGATAAGGGAGAGAAAGAGAGAGAGAGAGAGAAAGAGATAAGGGGTCGACGACATCCGAATTGGACGCGACGGAATGTACTTACCACGTGGTGATAGTCCCGCAGTGGTAGCTCTGCTCTCTCTGCTGACTACGTGTACCGCCAACGGTAACGCCGCGCACGATCGCGACCGGTGTCACCGAGCGTAGCACATGATCGCTCTTCTCTTGATCCCGGGCACGATATACCGATCCGGCACGCGTCTAATCCGGCACTCCGCTGCTCCCGTGGTCCACCACGCGATTCCACCGATTGTTATTCGAGCGTTCGTACGCACCGACGACGACGGCCGACCACCGAGGGGGGTCGCACGACGATCGGCGGCATGCCAGGTCGAAACACGTCGCCTCCGATCGGCACTCGGAGTCACCACCGCGCTCACGCTAACGATCACCGGCGGCGCGCGTGCACTTTTTGCGAACGGTGATCGGCAGCAGGGCACGTACGAGGCACGCGTCTCTCGCCACGCGGTCGTCCGCGATCGTCCCGCGACAGTCGAGCGACATCACGCGGCGCGTTCACCACCGCTGCCACCACCCTCGCGCCTTTTCACGCCTTCGCACTCGCCCCTCCGCGATATCGATGATCTAGGTCCGCGTATCTCTCACCGCGATCTCGGTGAAATGCTCGGCGAATGGCCCCGATATTGACGCCGACAGACCCTCTTTAAGGGACGACCGACGTGCAACAAGTGTCTCGAGCGACGACACTCGTCTCACGTGCTGCTGCTGCGCTCTCGCCTGTTCCACGTTCAACCACTCTCGCTGATACACTCGATACCCCGCGTTCGATCCGTCGTTCGTCGTCGGCAGCGACTCGTCCTCGAAGTACGTGGATACGGCGCGACGATATCTGGGAAGAAAAAACAGAGAAAGCGAACGATTACTTGGCGAACGTACGGTGGATGCCAGTTCGAAAAATACGTTAAGAGACATTGACTCAAATTGTTTCGACAGATACATCCGTGGTGGCGCGAACGACACGACACTCACTCACTCACTCACTCTCTCTCTCTCTGTTTGTCTGTCTGTGCCGCAGAGTTTCCTTGAGAACTTTCTGTGAGGACCGGAGACTTCTCTTTAATGGCTAAGCGCGCTTGACGTTGATGAAGAAGTAATGATCTGGAGATTAGGATGTGGCTCGCTCGAAATTGCTAATATCGATTATACCGAACCTCAAGTTGCGCGGAGTGGTTTATACGTTCGTTACACTCAGATTAATCTCAAGGGAATTGGAGCAGCAAATGGCCCGTAACGATCCAACATATCTCCAATTCAAGTTGTTCCTAGGTTAGATCAAAGATTTCTATTACGTGCACGGTGTATTCATTACACGCTACACAATTCAAAGTAATAACCAAAGGAACATTATATACATCAATAATTAATTCGATACAATTAGCCGAGACAGCAATTAATAGGCCACTTCACGGAGTTTGACGAAGATGTGAATTTAGATCGAATACATGATATCATATTTCAGATTCGTATTTTTCGACGATTGCTAAAACGGAGATTTCCTTTGCGCGCCGATATTCTGCGCTGCCACTACAAGCACGCGAAATTTTACATTACTTTCAAAGTGGCGCATTGACACGTGTATGCATCCTGTGGGATGAGGAGATGATGGATGCCTCGGCGCATTAGCTGTATATGCACATTTTGCAGGCATGCAACGGCATAAATATGGGCGCGGTTGGGGAGACGGGAGGGGAGCGGAGGATGGAGCGGCCGGATAAAAGAGAAAAGGGCATTGTACTTAAACGAGAATGGGACCAAGCAGATTCCGGATATAGGGACATTGAGCTGTCTCGCCAAGCTGACGTATTATTTTGTCCCTCCCTTATTCTCGCGCGCAAGAAAGACGAAGTGTGCTCGATCGTTTGACGTCGCGACGCAAAAAAAAATATCCTTACAATATTTCACATTACATTTCACGGAGGCGACTTGTTCCCGCGGAAAAGATATCTCCGCCATTCTTCTTCTTCATTTATCATATGGCAGTTTTGTCGAGACGACGTTGCTGCGAATTGAGAAGATTAAAAAAAACGCGGATAAGAATCGTATAAAACTCCAAAATATAATAACAACGTAAATTGTCATACATTTTTCAAGTATTTCATTCGTTATTTATTGAAACATATCTCGCTTTCAGACGCAAACAATTTATCTGTTGTATTATTTCTCATTCTTGCGGATCGATCGATATATAATTAGCCAACGAGAGATAGTAGGGTGGGAGGAAAGCGGGGGCGTCACGATGCTCGATCTTCGAGTAGCGCGTTAAATTGATTTCGCATAACAAAGAACAATGGCTGTCGCATACGGAATGAATATTAGGAGCCCTTGCACAGCATCGGATAAATTATGTAGGCAACGAGAGTCTCGTTTTATTGCCGACGGGGTCGTCGTGCCGCTGCAATCCAGGCGTAAACTCGACGGCTCTCTCATATGGAAATCGTAACTTGAAAGTATAATGCGGAAAAAAATATCCTGGTGGTCTACGTTACTAGAGCACGTTTGTTTTAGTTTATAAAAATTCTAGTGGGACTCGAAGTGTATTTATCTCGGGGAAGTATCGGGTCTTCGGGAAGCGCGTTAAAAGTTTTACGGGATTACGGGGTGTGCTGCGATAAATCATCCGTCGAGACCTTTCCCTTAAAGATTTAGACGGAGATCGGGTAAATCCTAAGCCATCCAATCCGCTAAATATTGCGCTCACCGCCAAAGTTTCAGATGGCTAATTTTACATTCCGTCGGATCGTAGAAACGAACGTACGCTTAATCGAAAACGGAAAGGACGCTTCCGCCGAAGTAAATGGAATTTTAGATGAAGATTAATGCGCGATGCGATTTGATACGAACTAATGAAAATAAATATAAATTAATGTCGCGTGCTCTATCCGAAATAAATAAGCGAGCACGCTCGGTGAAGCTCCGCGATACAATCTGTAGTGCTTAATTTTAAACTCCGATATCTTAATCCATGGTTCTGTGCTGGTGCAGTAATCAGAGCGGCGTGTCGCTGCGACGTATCGTTCCGAATTGCTTTCGTGTTCATAGTTTCATAACGACACTTAGGAGATTCATCTGTCGTGGGAGCGACAATACTGCGCTGCAATTTATATGGCACCAATTACAGTACAAATTGCAGGAGATATCCCCCAAGGATAACTTTAGGAAAGATAGGAATACTTGAAAAATTAAAATAATTTTTATACATTTATTATTGCCAATGGCAATAAGTAAATAAATGAGTAAATTTAAAAGATTACATTAATTAGAAGAACAATATTTTGATCTAATTTGTGTCTGTTGTTCGTTATAATCGATATTTATAAAAACGTCTACAAAACAGAACGCGTAATATTTGAATAATTGCAAATTATATGCGATACTCTGTTTTCGTTATTTTTTGATTAATTTATTAGCATACGTTGTCGATGCAATACGGCAGTGGACGGCCGGAATCTGTTCGAAAATTCACCCAAAATAAATCGTGTACACAATGCATATTCCCGCTGAAAATATTCCACAATGAAAACGGGATATTCGTTTGCAACTACTGTCATAAACTTTGCGACTCCATTTCTCTGATATTTTTTCAATTGCGTTTGCGCGCACACGACCGGTGCGAAGCGGCAGTTGATCGATACCGGAACGGTTCAACGAGATTTTCTACATCACGGTGTTGAAAAAAAAACGCGAGAACCACTGTTTGGTGACAAATCTTTTTATTTAATCCGTTCCGATTTTTTGTATCTTAACAATCGCGCAAAATTAAAATAATATAGTTTGATTCTGTGCTAAGTAAATTTACAATACACGAAAAAAAAAACAGTTTTGAAATATTATAAAAATAAGCTACATATCTAAACATAGTTTTGTTAGACTGTCAAAACGATTACGTAGAACATTCAAGCAAACAATGTTGCAAAACAATTTAATATTCTAACAAGCAGCTTGAGTATCCCACATAATTACTTTAGCGTAACGAAATTATATTTTCAGATTTGTATCCGGCTGAATTTTTAAGTATATTTTAGCAAAAAAAGCGTTCTTTTCAAGTAGGAAACACTCGTTCATTTATTTCACAATGGAAAACAGGAAGAATCTTAAGAGCCCACTTGGGCCATAATTTTGCTGTTCTCGCAGCGTGGAAATTACTGCGATTTAACTTGTATCGTAGGTGCATCGACCGAGAAGCGAAGGATTGCATTTTCTGCGACGTTACGACGACGACGTACACTCTGCGGCTGCAAATGGCCGTGCGCTGTCGTCGCCGACAATAAATGCAGAGACTGCAGTTTCGCACTTTACGGTCGATGCGTCGATGTGTTAGCGCATTTACGTTGGTGCGCCACGGCGTCGGCTGATTGCGACGAGATGCAGCGCGGCGCGCGTTGCAACAGACGAATGACTCGCCCTCTTCGACTCCGACCTCTCTCTGTACATCGCACGCCGATGAATCAGAACGGAAATCTCCCCGATGCGCGAGAACAAGCGGGTGCGCCACGGGCGTAAATGTAGTGAATTTTTTACGACCTATCGATTCCGCCGCTAATGGAAGTTCCGATTTTTCGCTTTCGTTAATACGCGAAAGGATGCCGCGAACGACGCGTACGCCGTGTAAACGATATTTCCATAGGAGTTATCGATTATCGCGCATACGGCGAATCATTTGCATCGCCAGTCCACTCGGATCCATTCGATTATTCAAATTTGATAACCGTGTGACCGAAGCGGGAACAACTCGCGAATTAACCTCGGGAGGCTCGTCGCAATGTTATTCCCATGTTTTTGCATAAAATGCGGCTTTTGCGATTGAAAGAATGATCAGGAATAATAAATTGCAGTTTAGGAAGACAAAATTTGGAAATTACCGTTTGAGAAAACTCCGAGTAAAAAACTGGGCGACGCGTCGCGTTGTCCCGACTCACGTTGAGAGACACTCTCGTTTGATTTCGCTTGTCGGGTATGCAATTTTTCCATAAATCGTATTCTAATATTGTATTTTCGCAAAAGTTTATCTCGAAAATCGCGTTTTGAAGCTGCAAAAAACTGCGCACCGTTACGCAATCGGAAACAAACGTTGATGGGCGCGAATGTTTCACGATCCAATGAATCGCCCAATGGTTAGCTAAAATAAAGCACAAAAAGAGGGGAAAAATAGAGGAAAAAGAAATGCAAAAAAAAAACACGTATATGGGTTACAAACGTTAACGACACATTCTGCGTGCCCACTTCGTTTGTCGGATTGATCGAGTTTGTTAAATTAAACTTGATATTCTGCGTCGATGTTTCTCACGGATCGGGTTTTGCGCGTTCGACTCCAACTGTAGCTCGCATGTCAAAAGTCACAGATTGCAAAACGACCGACTGAGGAACGAGAGGGAGGAAAAAAAATGACGGGGGCTGGAGGAAAAACAGAGGATTCACGCGCGAATGAAATTCCGCGGAAACCAAATGGAAACGGCCAATGGACCTAGTGAAAAGAGCGCGGACTACTTCGACACGAGCATTCTGACGAAACGTGTAGAGTCCGACGTAGTCTCCGGCTGCGTGAATACCGATTGAAAGAGAAACTTTAACTCTTTAACCCGCGAATATATGTGTTGTTTATGTATGTCGCACCCCGCGAGGTTGAACATTTTTCTGTTATACGGGATGCACTTAAAAAAAAAAAAATGACGTGGTAAAAAAAAAATTGATCCTCTTGCGGAAAAATAAATCACGAGCGCGAAACAGAATTTGCTTCCTAGTATGCAGTTTCGTTTTCGCGAAATTTGACGTTAAAACATTAATAATATTTGCCTTTGCGCTTTTTAAAATATCGATAGGCGTATTTTATTTATCGATCTATCTC
Source organism: Monomorium pharaonis (assembly GCF_013373865.1). Taxonomy (NCBI): domain Eukaryota; kingdom Metazoa; phylum Arthropoda; class Insecta; order Hymenoptera; family Formicidae; genus Monomorium; species Monomorium pharaonis. The sequence goes on along the minus strand of NC_050473.1, from coordinate 16,509,002 downwards.
AGCCAATTAGCATAGTTTCATCTAGACAATTAATAAAAATTTTTTTTTATTTTTATTTTACTTTGGAAATTCAAACAATATGTTATAACTGTATTGACCTTTTACTTTGTTTAGGAGCAAGGAAAAGCAATTAATGCAGTTAAAAAATTACATATACGATTACTTTGGCTATTCTCTCTCTTCTTTCTCTCAGCAAAATTATATTTACAAAATTTAGTTTAACAGTCTCATTGATATTTATCGATTGCTGCGGAACGCTTTGTCGGGTGCTGCGTGTGAAAGGGCAACCTCAGTAAAAAGCTTTTTGTGTATTCCGGAATGGCTTTGAAGCGCACCGACTTTTTTACGGCATTGTAAAAACAGAAAGGTATAGAAATTAACTTTACACACACACACACACACACACACACACACTCTACTTTAGTCGAAATTATTGGTAAATGGATTTGGAAAAGTGGCAAAAATTGTTAATAAACGAGGCAGAACTTACATTACATGGTTTATCTAATGATGTAGAAAAGTACATTTCAGCTGTTACAAGTTTTAGACCATTATACAAGTACAACATCTGCTGGCTTGTCAAACTTACTTGCTGCACCCTTAATGTCACTCGATCGATGAGTTGGAAACTTGAAAAGGCTTCGTCGCCTATTACGTCGCGAAGTAGACAAAATGCAAGTCAACCTCAACGACACGCGAGATTTATGACCCGCCGAAAGTTCACGTCGGCGATTCACGTCAAACCTCGAAACAAGAAGCAACCCTAATCGAGTACCTTACTCCGGGACACACATCTGACCAAAATATAATTACCCTTATCACGAGGGATACCCGTTCAGCGAAACCCAAGCCGATCAGTCGTTTTCCCGTAAAAATACAGAATCTGATAAATCTTTCCGCGACGCTAAGTGATCGAACATCGATAATCCACTTACGACGAAGACTTGCGGCCAAATTCGGGCCGGTGCCTGCAATAAAGTAACGCGCGCTAAGCCCACGTTGTATTATTTAGAAGGTTTGCTAAGTCCAATGGATTGTTCGACGTAGTACAGACGGCTTTACACGTTGTAAGAAGATTATCGGTACTTACGTGCCATACAGCATCATCCGACAGAGACGAACTGAACTTATCGTCTGACTTTGCGGAAGAAGCGTCTTATCGAATTATTGGCAAAGTTTCAGCTTTCACGGTATACTGTAGTTCGTGTGATTCGTCATCGAGCGAAAAATAATTCTTCAAGTAATTATTAATGGGCGCGTTGCAGAATGCTAAGTAGTGTTCGTCTGATTTCTTTGTCGTCTGTCTCCTAAGCTTTTTCGCGTCGCGCCTTCAAGTTTGTAGCAGCGAAGTTAGTTTACTTCGCGGATAAGAAATCTCTTTCTTCGAGAATAATTAGCATCTTTTTTTATATCTTCATTTCTTTATAGTTACATCTGCGAAAGTATATTCCAACATTCTATAGAAATATAAGAGCTGAGATTAAAATGAGAAGCGCGCGTAAATAAAGGGATAGGCAGATTTTATATTAAAACACTTTTGACTCTTTTCTCTTTCTTTTTCCTCTTTCTTTTTACACGCTGTTTCTCTGTATGGAAAGTTTTTTTTAACACTTTTTTCTTAACGATTATATATAACGATGTAACTTTTTCGTGTATATAATTTAAAATAACTCTGAAAATACTCTCAGCGTAATAAGACATAGATTCTTTCGATAAATGTTAGGAGAATTTTTCTTCAAGATTAGACTTAAAAAAACCGACGTTTATTAATGCAAATATTAACTTGTAGACGAATGACCTGATAATATTCAACAGTTTGATTTAGCCAAGATTGGAAGTCAGTAGAAATGATAAATTAATACGATTAATTTCGAAACAGTGGAAGCGTGATAATGCTAACATAGTTTGTAATATCACATGTATAATAGTATATATATATGTAATATATATGTACATATGTATATATATACATATATATTATATAAGGTGCTTGCGTTTGCATATTCAGATTTGCGTGAAGGCTTCCGAGCAGATTACTGGTCATGTGAATCGCGTTCTAAGTAGCCAACCGTTGGCCAGCTTTAGCGGATTAGTTTGTGAGGCTTAAGAGCACAGAGTTTATGCGGCTGAGATGAAGCTATGACGTTTAAAGACGCATTAACGTACCCTTTCTATACCCTTCTTAGTCCCTTCAAAGTCTAAGCAATTTGTCACTGACTGCCGTATACAAATTACCCTCTAACAGCATAGATTTGTGATCTTTTATCTCGAATTATTTTCATTTAACCTTTTCAATTTGTATTTTAGCAAAATACTTTCGTGTTGTAATCTAGGAATTATAATCTTATCGAACTTTTATAGCAAAAAATGCTAAAGTATTAAAAAAAAAGACTCACGGTGGAGAAAGTGAAAGAGAAAGAGAGAGCAAATGATACTTTGCATCGCGTGTGCACGACATTTTTAGCTAAATAGATAAACGTTAAAATCCGCTTAACCCCACATACACTACGTGTTTCTACGATTAAATCCATCATGTGGGTCTCTCGTGGCGGTAAACCTTACAGACGCGAGTCCTGTTTCGCATCCCACGAGATAATCCCGCGAGTTACAACTTGCAAGGACGACATACAAGGAAACGGGGAAACAAAACACGGAGTGCGGGTTTAAAACGACAAAACAAAACGCCAGTCCGAAAATGGGTTCATCCTGGACACGGTTGGTGTGCGCGCTTTAAATTGTCGCTCCGCCGAGCATCGGTGGTTAATTCCACGGCACCTTGCTGGTCGTTGAACGAGAAAATAAAATTGTGGAGGAAGACCGCGCAACGATTGCGAAAAGCACACGCCAATGTGCAATGGCCGCGTACTGGGGATGTTTACTATCTTCGAAGAGCAGGCGACTTGCTAATCATTAGATTCGGAACACTTTTGCGTGCGAGTAAATTCATATGGCCATAAGTGAAATACGATAATGTGAAACGGTATATAGGACGTTTTTTGTGCGTGCTTTCATATTTTGATGGGAGAGCTCTTTGACGCACAGAAACTGGGCGCTACGGGTATTATGACAGGATTATATCATATTTAATCTCAAAGCGACGTGTAATTACACATTTTTTCCACTTGACGAGTAAGGCAGAATGCAGTTACTTGTTAACGTAGATATAAATTGAGATATTGCGTTTTATATTCGTTTGACGTAATACGAATCCAATTAAATCATAAATTCGTGGTAACGATATTTTAGCGCACGTCATATTATTGTTGTTACATATTACTATCTTGCGTTAATTAAAAATTTTATGTGTGCTCTAAAAAGGTAACACATGTAAATTCTTTTTAGACAACGTGATCTGCACATGCTTGCCGTAAAAATAATTTTAAAGATGGACAGTTTGTTATATCAATTTAAATTTAATTAATTTAATATAAAAAAGATCAAAAAGTCTCTATAAAAAATCATGAACATACTTTCAAGTTTTTCGGACAAATGTTTAGCTCAAACTTAATTTCTACACTTCTGTGAGTAATTTGGAGATTTCAATGTGTACGTATAATACTTGTCTCGTAGAAAAAAAAACTAAGTCTTCATTTATCCAAGTTGTAATCTTATTTTCAAATTTCGTAACATTTTCAAGTTCATAACAACGAGTATGTCGCGTGTGATGGCAATCGTATCGTTAAATCTTTGATTGTCGCGTACCGTAACGTAGCAACATTCTCGTGGTGCATGTACGCGTACCAATTACATTGCGATTGCCAAATACAAACCCGGTCGCGGATTGTGTCTTGGAGATCCGCAGAGATTGAACGGATATAAGGTGACATACGTATACCCGTGTACAAGTTATATTGCCTGTTTAGCGTACTAAGTCAACGACGCTGTAACTACGTTACTCGGTAGATGAGTTATGGATATCTGTCTCATGTAACTTCGCGCATTTAAATCGGTCCTTTATGCTAAAAGGTAGTTGCAGAGATGGAGAGGAAGACATACCTTTAGGTAGTGGCATCGATAGCTATGATAATCAATCACTGTAAAATATATGTACACGCCTGGCGTTCATAATTAATCAAGCAAAATAATAAAAGCGGTTTGTAAAAAAGACGATGTAATAAGCAGTAACAACAGCCGTAATGAAGTTACTCCCGTGTATCGTCGCGAAATAACGACGCGATTAATCATATTTCATAACATTTATCAACGTCAAGTTTCAGATAAGATTAACACGATTTCTACAAGTGCTGTCCAGAAATAGCTAAGGACCCACGTAGGATGCGCATAGTAGTAAGCGAGTTATGCAGTTTAGGGTATTTAGTAATCCTCGGGGATTGTTCGAGGATGCTTCGCAACTCGCCGAAACTGTATTCTGCGAATGAAGTTTCGTTACCAATCTACCTTCTGCCGGTTGTATTAACTTTGGAAAGTTAACAGGGATTGACTGTGTGTAGTAGTTGATTCTCGATAGCAAGTAGGCACGATTGTATTCTTCTCGCGTCAAAGTTAAAGCTCCTCCCGTCTCCCTCTCGCGCATTTCGAGACTTACAAGTTTCAACGGTATACACAGAGCGCGTTGTTTTCTGACAAGCAAGCGAATACACGAATCGCGTGATATAATCACGTCGCGCGATATCTTTCGAAATTATTCGCTCTCGATTACGCTTTGCTTTTTCGCGTAGAAGGACCTCGAATAAGATTACATTTTGCCAGTTTTGAACTTGCTCGTCTGCGCCCAGATTGAAATTGAAATAGCGCTCCCAGTATTCTTGCTTCTCTTCAGCACGTCTGGCAATTCGCGAGCGGACCGAGAAAATGATCTCGTTGCTCAGGATATTTAGCAGCGAACGAAATCCGGTCTCACGGTTCTGTGAATCTCTGTAGGTCTCACAAGAACCAGTTACTATGGCGACAAGAGACGTCGCTCTGGAAAACGGTTGTTGCCAAAATTTCGGACGATATTGACTACATTATTTGGTATTTGCGAAACGAGAAAAAAAAATAAACGAAAAAGTCAAGACAACCAGTGACGCAATGAAAAATTTTGTTAATCTCTAAAAATGATATCTTCTAAGTACAACACAAAAATAATTGGCCAAAAGTATTAGGCAATAATATTTATTAAAAAATTATTTTATTTGTATTTTATAATTTTTGATCAAAGCAGCATTATCAATATTGCCAATTATCAATATGAAATACAAAAATTTATGTAACTCGTTATTTATTCTTGATTAATAATAACGCTTTGGATACTGCAATAACTGCTCTAACGTAATAATAATTGCTATTAATAACAGAGAATATATTTAACGTTATTCGCCTTCTAATATCGAATATCAAGGCGCGTCTGAATTGTTCAAGTGGTATTGAGATAAAAACTATGATCGAACGGGAAAAAAAAACTAATTGCTGTAACATCCTCATTAAGGGCTGATAATAGACGACAAAGCAAATTAAGCTCAAAGCAAGTGCTTAACAGGCGAAGCTTTTACGATGGCGCAGATAATATCTTTTTTTCCATCTTTCTTTTTTTTTATTAACTAAAGCATTTGCCACCCCGTGCTGTCATCAGATACCATAAAACAGGATCGACAAAATATCATGATCTGCCGTTATACGAAAACAAGCAAATATAGGATACAATATGCATAGTTTTCAGGAAAATTGAATTTCAAAGTAGGTTACATGAGACAAGTTTTCCAACAGAGGCAAATATGCATACACGTGCAAGGAATAAACAAAAATGAACAATCTCGGAAAATCAGAAGTTTCTCTCGAGTATACTTTCGATTTGTGATAAGAAAAGTTTTACGTTTATCTTGCACATAGACAAATTAGCTTCGTGTTATTTACTTGTGCATTTCAGTTTAAATTAAATAGCAAAGATCTATTTTAAATTATATTCGATAATTTATATTTTAATTTAAATTAAATTTAAATTAATTGATATCAACGAAAGATTGTTTAAAAATTGATTGTTGACCTTACTCTACCTAACACATCCTCTTAACGTACTCTGGTACATTACAGCTATTACAGAGAGGTAACGTAATTTTTTTCTACTAAGGTCAGAAATCTTGTTGCTCGGTGAAATATCGCTCTCCCAAAAGTGGCAATAACCGTGCTTGCGCCGAATGTGCGAAATTGCTAGCAATGTAAGAAACGTGTTTCAAAAATGCATCGCGTACGTACTTCCGTAACGACCATTCATCTAGATTTTACTCAAAGTACTTTTAGAATTTATTTTTACATAAGATGTTTACCTAAGAATTATGATTTACATAAGAATTTATTTTTAATCTTAATCTCAGCTTCTACTGCAAATAAATTCCAGTTTCTATTGTATTGCTCCTTACATCAACAATTGAGACATAAATGTATTAAAATTTTATTGTAAATTATTATTATTCGAAAAATAGATTTCTATATCTGTTTTTTATCGTTCAAGCAAATTTTCATTTAAATAAGCGTCTCATTTTTGCTTCAGAAAAGATGTTTTATAAATATCACATAATAATTGTTATTATATTTGGAAGAATTGTCAATTGTATATGCATAGGTGCGTTTATTTCTCATTTCTCCTATTAAATTATTATATTTTATAAAATACCTTTTCTTATTATATGATAATTTAATAGGAGAAATGAGATATGAATAAACGCAATTACGCATATACAATTGACAATTCTTCCAAATGTAATAACAATTTGTCGGAGATAAAATAAAACGATCCCAATGTCTGCCAGGAATTATTTCCCGAGTTTGCATGTGGTGCCCCGTGCTGGCTGCGATATCATCGCGCGGAGATAAATTATTTCTCGTCTCGTTTGCGTTTGACGTTCTACCTCGAAGGCGGGTAACGTAGCCCAGGCCCAAGATAGTTCCTGTATCGACCGGCACAACGCAGTGTTATGCAAATGCGAACACTTTCTCGTGAGATTCTGTCGCGTGGACGATAAATCACGGAATTTAATCAGGATGAGAGGCCGCGGAGAAATTTTGCCGATCATGCTACGCATTACGTGCGCGCGTAAAACCCAATCGATTAGCGTGAAGATTTCCCAGGCATCACAGTCTGTACGTATGAATTTTTGTTGGATATAACGCAAGCGCGGTATCGCGCTTTTAACGTTTTTTTATAATTGAAGAGCTTCCGAGACAGATGAAGTACTCCGGCAAATGATCACAAAACTATTTTTTGTTAAAAACATTTTTTTTCCGACATTTCTATAAATATTCTTTGTACCGAGTCTTCTTTTTTAATATCTATTTTCGATAACTAAACGCGTGTGCTGAGTAATATGTTATTTCGGTCTTTGATATTTTTATCAACGACGAGAGATAAATATTCCATGAATCAGCAAATAAACGCAAGCTCGATATTTTTTAAGTCAGAAAGGTTTACCCAAGCTAACACGTGCGTGCGCGTTTACAAATTCGTGTAATTCTTTTTTAAGAAAAACATAGAATCAGAATAACATGTGTTAAGCATGGCATTTTTGTACCATATTTTGTTCTCTGCTATTGTTGCCTGTTTTTGTTTAACTTTTCATAAGTACGGATGGTGAAATTAATGATCTACTTTAATTCTCAAGCTTATTTATTTATTCAACTGATTTTAAAAATAAATTTAACATATAACTTTTGCAATATGTATTAAAGCGCACATTTTATATCAAATGATCCAACTTATCTCTGTACATTATTCAAGTTAACTTAATAATTTGAATAGCGTAACAATTTAATTAAAAAGCCGAATTTAACAGTAGTACATTCAGCTATGATATACTGAAATTTAAACGGACGTTTATACCAACGTTTACCCTTCGCGAATTTTCATATCGATCGTGAGTTATTCTAGAGCGAAACTAAATTTTGTGGCTGTAGTGTCTTTAATCAAATTATATGATATTTTTCTTTAGCAAAAGTCTCGAAGCATATTTTGCATTAGCATCGATAAAATAAGCTGTAAAATGTAAAGGGCTTAACGTGTGGCTTGTGCTTTTTCTCTTTCCTCTTTTTTCAGCTAGGCGATAATCCGCCTTTGATAGAGTTTCATATGCCAACCACGCATACAACCTTGTATACACGCACGTTTACACGATGAACGATTTATTCGCATACGGAAACCGGTGCGATGAATAAATTGAAAGTTTATTTTGTACCGAATGTGCAAATGAATGAAAACGTGGCGTGTACGCGTCAATGAATTAAAAGCACATAAAAAATACTGGGAGGGGGGGGAGGGTTGTTGGCACACTTAACCATTGAGAATTCATCATCATTGAGCTGGTGGAATGTACCGTAGTATATACCGTAGAGTGTGCTTTCTTTGTCACTGTCGATATACGAGAATTCAATTTCTGGTGAAGCACAACGTGGGTTGTTCCTCATTGATGCGGCAATATGTTACGATATTATACAGACAGATATACGTACTCCTCCATAAAAATATAAAAATACGTCTGTGACCGAATAATTACTTTATGCACTACAAAATCAAAATATTATTACGTAAAAATGCATAACCCCAAGTTCGTAAAAGAATTAAATCGTACGAAAAAAAAGCAGGAACATTCTTGTTTTAAAAATATCTTTATTTTTGAAATGTTAAATATTGAGATTATATGGAGTTAGCAGACATAACTTGCTTACATAAAGAATTTTATGTGGCTTTATAAAAAGAAATATATTCTCATTATTCAAAAATAATTTTTATAAATTTGCAGGGAAAATATTGGATAAAAAATAATATAAAAGTTAGAAGTTTTTAATACTGCCATTATCAAAACAGTACAAAAGCTACATTAAACGTTAGTATTAACGTTTCGAAAATTTGAGCAGCTCCTATAATATTTCTTCTTCAAATAATAGCTCAATAAATACAAATATGGAAATTTTTTTATTATTGAATAATTTGATAATTCTAATACATAGAAAGAAGTTTACAGAAAAAAAGTACTTTTTGGGAGAATTCATGCACAATTGGATAATAATAAGATACGTTACAAAGTGATCTCTTTCTGACGCGTTGCGATAGTTGTTCAGTTATAAAACTCAGTTTTTCCATGCTGCCAATGATCGCCTTACGGAACGTCGATGCTCTTGCAATAATAAAACCGCCACGAATCGGCTAGTTCAATACTTTTCGCGCTTGAGAATGGGTATGGATCTCGCCATATCTGGAAGTCTCACGAAAGGTTATTATTGTACCCCAGTCGGGATATACGATCCGAAAGATGTTACGAGATCTACTATGACCCCTATGTGAATATTCTTGCGAGAGTAACCGCAGCCAAGCAAAAGATGTAGCTCCGCGCTGTAGTTTCATCTTCCTGTAGTACTAGGGCATGTAGTGTCCCTTGGGATGACACGGGAGCAGCATGTCCAACATTGTTCCGAGCCGGTTTTGAGTTCAGTAGCTCACGACATTACACCGTCTAATTTCGTCGTATTAGGTAAGAACGAAAAATGACACGCATACATACTAATCATCGTGTGAATACAAACTTTTGCGCGCGTATAGACATATGATTATAAAACTTAGAATATTGAATATAAAAAAATCCTATAAAAAGATCTAACGGTCATAGTGATCGTTTCTGTTTTTTAGATTAATTTGTTTTAATTTTGGTTTTTTTTTGTGATAGAATTCTGAAATTTTGAGACTATTTACCTTTTTTAAATGTGATTAGTTTTTTTATTTTCAGTCATTTACTTGATTCTTTTGGTGAATAAGATTACTTTGTTAGATGGTTATATTTCTTAATTTATTAGTAACTTGGAACAAAATCTACTGATATTTTGATAACCGATGTGTCTATTTAGTTTTTAAAATGTTTTTATTTTAAAACGAAAAAGAGAGTTTTGCTGTACCCTTCGAAACATGTAATCCTCCTCCATGTTTTTATATTGCCCGTTAATCCCTATAAAATGTTGTCGTTGCTTGAAAAGTACAGTACCGCTATGCAAATAGCGTGGCTGATGTGAAAGCCACATGAAAGCAATTTTTTCAACATTAAAAGATATTAAAGTGTACGAAATAGCCCCGCATTCTATCATATTTTATAAGACGCCGTGACTTTAAATCGTTACCGGCGTTTGCGCAAAGCGGTTGCCATTCCTGCTGGAAACGCCGAAATATATATACGTTTATCTCCTCAATTCTAGATCTATTTTAACAGAAGATCGATCGTCTGCTTATAAAACACTGTCGCGCTCCAACGCGTTAAAATTTTACAATCCACTTTTATACCGTTAACGATTTTAACAGAATATATCTCCCCCGAGAGTGGAGAAGAAATATCACGAGCTGATTCGAAACGAATTATTCATACGAAATGCGATAGCAGTCTGCCGGCTGTCCCAGTTACAACATATTCGACATAATTCCGATCGTCGTCGGGATATTCTTGATCGAGTTCGGCATCGCGACAAGTCGCGGAAAAGTAATAGACGCGTTGCATCGCGATCTCATCGATTGTCGTAAGGTATCGATATTGTTGATTTGGAAGGTTCGGAGGGTGCGCCGCTGCAAACTCTATCACGTTGATTTGTAATATCCGTACACGTTGGTTCGGTGACGCCCGCTCGTCGCGCGAGTTGGATTCGCTTGTATTTTGCAGCAAATCACATTTGTACCGCGCGACGCCCGGACGCGTTCGTAGTTTTGATTTCGCTAGAAATCACGAACACGCGTCTCCGCGCGACGGATTTGGCGTGCGTAGCGCAGTATTCGGCGCCAATCCTGTTTTACAATTGCCCGGGATGGCGCGAGAACGGCGCAGGAAAGCGTGAATCTCTCGTACGAGGAGAGCCTTGCTTTCAAGGAGTTACGAGCGCGATAAATATCTCTGTTTTATATGATTTTTCACACGCGTATGTTACAAGAAAATGCCGTAATGCGCGCGAAAAAAGAATTCGAGAAATTATGGAGAATGTGTGTGGAACGCGCCTCACAAACTAACGTTAAAACGGCTGACCACAGTGCCTGGCGTTTACATTAATTTTCGCTGAAGCACTTTTTTCGGTATACATTGTAACCACACGGACCATTACACAAATCACTCTGAAATTTCCATGTAGAGTATCTTCCGCGCAAGTACATCTTCTAAAAGCGTAATCTGAAAAATATAATGAAGATACCCGTCAACCTTTGTTTATTAAATAAAAAATGTATTAAATGCTGGGCCGGCCAAATGTAGATACGATTCGTAACTGCGAGTTTATTTATTTTCGAGAGTATTTAATAATTCTATTTGAATGGTAATACAGCGCACGAAGTTTTTTGTTTTGAGCGTACACAAGTTACAAGATGCGCTATCAAACGCTCGCTATCGTCAATATTTTTAAAATGTTGGAAACAGAATGTTTACTATTGAGAAAATTGAAAAAAACTTGAAACTTTTAGGGTGAATTTATGTCTGGGAAATCGTGGATTTTTACGGGATTTTATTGGTACTCGAAGAAATTTTATGGAAACTTTTATACCTTACTTTCATAAATTTAAATTCTACCCATTTTTTCTGACAAAATTTTTTTTCAATAATTTTTTCTTGATAATGATAAATCGATTAGCAATAAACGTGGCATACACATCTACGTACATTTTTTTTGTAACTCGTGAGTTTTTATTAAAAAATCAGCGATAATAGAAGACTATATCGTTTTAAATTTGCGTTTAATTATCTTTCAAATGCTTTCTTTTCGGAATTAGACTCGTGTACTACGAATAGATCATTATATGCTATATATATATTTAATTCGTATTATTTTTCTAGTATTTTTCCAAATTTAATATTTAAAACTAAAATTAGCTTTTCTTTGTACGTTCGTATAATTAAGAAATGTCAAAAGGTATAATGAAATTAATTTACTTTGAAGCTACATTAAAAATTCTCTTAGCTGGAATTTTGAACAAAACCCCAGGAAAATCTGACAGTTCTCAAGGAATTATTTTGCAAAATTTGAGTAAACACCCTGCATGTGGAAAAAAGCGGCATTGGTGCATTTATTATTCTCCCTGGGAGGAGTGATGTTCCCCCTGTCCGGGAAGTTATCTCTCATAAGAAGCGATTCGTATTCATATATGCGTCGAATATGCTCGAGCGGGTGCTTCGTCTTGCGGAGAATCTCCTATGCGTCCATATCTAATCGAAAGACAATCCATCACATCGATCGAAGTGGATTACCCGTGAAACCTGAAACGCACCCTTTGTCAAAGGGTTATGTCGATGCATATTCCGCGCAATGGCACGCGTCGAATACACACCCGACGAATCAGCAACGGGGGTCTCCAAGCACGACCCTTCTAAAGGATGTAATTCTGTGTCGTTGCCTAGAAGTAAGTTATGATCGACTCTGTTACGTTTAGCGAATGGACGAGACAAAATACTTGTAATCCTTTATCTTTAACTTACCGACGTCGCTTCGTTCAAAGATGGAAATAATATCGAACGTAAAAATATTTGTTCGATGTATCGAATTTAATTGCTGACGTATCGAGTGCGAAGCGCGGCAATTCGAGGCCGGCAAATCGCTATTGGAGTATGTTTCACTTCTAAGTGCGGGCGTTTCAATAGGATCTCGCTCCTCAGAAAACCAATTAAAGTTAGCGGCATCTCGTGAGAAACTCTAACGTGTATACGCGCGCTACAAATTCTCGTTATTCCCATCCTTGTTGACGTCGAGCGTTCAGGCCGGCCTAACTCCGGTTTAATACGTAATCATCGTGCTGCCGCGTAGTCGAAATTCTCCACGTTATCGCGAAGTTATCGTTTACATCACGGGGAACATAAACGTTCTAGAGAGTGTAATCCAATCTCCCAACACTCAAATCCTTTTTTTTTTTCGCGGTATAACAGTAATCAATTACAAACCCCTTTCCCGTTTGACGACGTTCGCGCGGAATTTGCGAAAATCGCCTGGCAAAATCCTCGCCGATTTAAAAGCGCCGTTACGAGATCGGGGATTAACCGGATTGCGCGGACAAATAGGGAGGAATCAGACGTAAACTTTTATTAGCGCGAGATCATCGTTAAACGAGGGATTCGCTCGTGCCAAAGCCTTTCGGGCATCCCTTTGTCCGTCGTCCATAAGTGGACACCTGCTGACACCGAACCGGCCGAACCGACGTGAGAAGATTGAAGTTAGATGAACAGGCACCGTGGGAAGTGTGAAGTGAATTTTTCTCTCGTCCCGGGGTAAATATTCATGTATTTCGAGAAGCCCCCGGGGGTGCGCATCTCCCAATGATGCATCCCTCTTCTTTCGTGCCTGGGCCCTTTCCTTTAGCAGCCTATCGCTCTCTTGCCGTTTTCGCATAAATTCTTATTTCGATATCGACCTGATCTATACGTTATATAATAGCAACACGCTATTATCATGCAACATAAGCTCATATTTCGTGGCGTATTGTACGTATCAGACGCAACAGTTAAACAGCATTTATCTAATTAATATTGAAAGAAAAAATTAATTAAACACGCAATTTATATAATTTTAATTACTGTTTAGAGATTATAATTTTATCCAGAAACGTAATATTAATTATAAAGGATATTAAGTAATAGCATACAGTCTATAGATTTCACCGATAATCTGCACATTTTGGAAATCTTTAAAAAATTTCACATTATGCTATTAAATGAACTACTAGAGATAATAATTAATTAATTTTGATTATATAAAATTTGATGTTATTTTTTTTTAAACACGCTTTGAAATGGGACTGTCATTGTGTACAAGCGCAGAATAAAGAGCGTAAGCTGAGCGAATTGCGAAAAGAAGATAGAGACAGCGGGGAAAAAGAGAAAAAGGTCCGCGACATGACGAGGGGATGAAAAATGCCTGGAATTATCGCGGAATTTGCATAACAGCGGGATTCCCCGGGAGCGTGAGTGAGCAAACTTGCGCTCGATCTCTCGCGCTCCTGTAGCCCGTCGATCGCGATCGACACGGCTACACTTTCGCAAGTGTCTCTTCCTAGTTGAATGGCAAAGACATTCGCTTCGGTCGACGGCGGAAAGGGAAACGACAGCTCGCAGCTCTTCAATAGCTCCGGCAAACTCGTATACTTGGAACGTCGATCGCTGTTACTTGAACTGTCGTGGTTTAACGCGAGCTACAGAAAATTCCTTCGTGTATATGTAAATACACCTACACACCACGTACGAACACATGTAGATTATATTTCACGTAGGATACGATTCATACTGATATTTTCGTACAAGAAAATGTATGAATTTGTATCGCAGGAACTATATTCATTTGTAATTCTCGTGTCACTTCGCAAATTCCCTGAGAAGTTTGATATCTGATAGAGATGTGAAGTTTTTGTATCATAAGATTAACATTCATGCATCATAAATGTGTCGAGCGTAAGAAACATCTGCGATAGAACGTATCTGTCTTCATCAATTAATCGACAAGCAGGATTATTAAAAGGATGGCTATTTAAATTCCATCATGTGGGTAGATATCAGATTTTTCAAAGGTCGTGCATGAAAGGTTAAACTGTGCGAGTCTTTCATCGATAATCGGTTAAGCTCTTTAAATTCCAGCCAATCAAGGTACCGTCTCCCGAACGGTCTAAAAATCCGGAGCAAGGATTCGAGACACGTGGAACACTAATTAATGTAAGAATCAATTTCTATTATTACCATGATGAACCACGATTAAAAATGTAAATTGCATGCGCTTGAATATATGACGAAATTTAATTTTAACTTTTCGGTAATGTGAATATTTTAATATCAGAAAAAGTATGTCATATTGACATGGACTAATATAATTAAACTAATGTTAAATTTATTTTAATAGTAAATCATGAAAAAAATATAAGAAATTGTAATAAGCGTTAACTAAAGAGTGAATATGTATTTGTTTAACTATAATAATTTTAAAATATAATCGATAAACATTTTTATACAATATCATAGATGAAATTGTATATTCTTCATTATTTTGCTTTAACTTTAACATTTTGTATGTATTATTTTGCCCCAAAATAAAATCTTTTTAAAGGAAGTAAATTAAAAATGTTTCAAAAACTTATTAAAAAAATAATATTTCTTGGAATTAAAATTATAAATAGCAATATTTAATTAACAATAATAAGATATAAGATTATTTATTGTTTTTTTTCTTCAAGTACTCTACATATAGAAATCTTTTTTAATATTCTCGAAAATATTAGCATTTCTTTCTTTCTAGTTTTATTTACGTTAAGAGGTGCTGAAGCTTAATAGAAAAATAAATTAAAAAATCAACAAACGAAAACACGATATTGGTTCCGAGAGAGACCGTAAGGTACTTGCTTAAATCATTACGTTACTTTTATATTTTGCATGCTTTTCATTGTTACTCCAACAACACTTTTTGCCATCGATTTTCAAAATCTCTCTGCATATCGGAAATTGTGTCCGTAACAAAACATCCCGATTTGTCCAGACAGCTTTTTAATTGGATTACCAGAGCAAACAGCTTGCACTGGCAACTGCTACAATTAATACAAGACCAAAAGAATCTCAGTGTAGAGATTGACTGCACACTACGGATTATTCAAAAATAACCGAATAAACGTAACAGAAATTGTCGCTGAATTGAATAGATTCAAGTTTACGTACATCTTTTAATTACTAACAAAGAGGAATTATATTAATATATTCACATACATTGATACGATTTTTATTAATTGTTCAGTAAATTATTATGTCGATCTCAACAATTTTCTACAATTATTTGCTTTCGTAAAATTAATATGTCGTATAAAATTAATATATATTAATTACATTAACATAAGTTTTTTGCTTTGTTATTATTCAAGAGAACTAGAAGAATTTTAATTAATTAATCGAAGTAAAGTGTGTGGAAGTAAAACTCATCACATTTATTAAAATTTGACTTCTAAAACAAATCTTTTTTTCTCATGTCCCAGCTATTGCTACAAAGCAAGAGCTAAAAATTGCTAAATTATTGCATTTTGAAGTTTGACAAAAAATTGTATACAATTTAATTGGAACATTATTCTCCAAGCCTGTTGTTTAGTAAGCTTATTAAATTGTGTTT
This sequence comes from Monomorium pharaonis, assembly GCF_013373865.1. Lineage (NCBI taxonomy): Eukaryota > Metazoa > Arthropoda > Insecta > Hymenoptera > Formicidae > Monomorium > Monomorium pharaonis. The sequence goes on along the minus strand of NC_050473.1, from coordinate 16,492,934 downwards.
TACTTTATTATAACAAAATACATTATACAAAACGAAATACAGCAAATTCTTGGCTAATGTGGTTCTTTGATGACGTTTGAACAAATGAAATACATATTATTCGGGGCACAATGCGAAGTAAATTACTAAAATTACATATGCAAGCGACATAATTAAGTTACGACAGTTTCTAAATATATGCAGAAAAAAAATGCGTTCTTAATATCTAAAGATTCGCGGCCCTTTCGCGAATATCGATGAATAGAACAGTGTTTAGGTATGTCGGTTTAATCTACCTGAGTGCCCTACATCAGCGCAACTGCTATTAAATAATGTGCTTTAAATCTACCACAAATGTACCAGGAATGTACCCGGTATGCTGTGCCGTTTGTACATACAAATACTTGCTCCTATTACTTGGCGAATTTATAATTTACAGTATCGTTCATTGCCTTCCCTGTGCCACTGCGGAACGCAGATAGGGCGGTCTTCGTTTTACTCTTTACCCGGACGGTAATAAACAACGGTATTATCCGCAAAACAGCAGCGGCTTATCCTGCCTTCCTATAGATAATGAGGATGGTTAAAACACTCTGCCATTTGCGTATCTTTTCACTGAGCTTAGCTTTTGTTTTTCACTTAAAACCTACTAAATAATCGTGTTTGCTACTATTAATTCGCATTCGCATATTGCGGGCCGGACGACGTACATATTCTTTTTTCAACATTTCTACTCAATCTTGTCCTGATTTTTGGATGATGTAAAGCGACAAACAGCTAACGCTTAATGCTGCTAAAATATTTGTTGATAATAATTCCGTTGACTAAAAGCCGTTCACTGCGAGCATGCGAGAACCGCGCGTTTATTACGAGCTGGTTGAAAGTATCCTCTCGATAGTCATTCTACATTCTCCTCTCGATCAAAATAGGAGTTTCAGTTTGTGATATTAGAATTAGTACGTGATAAAGATCAAATCGCACTTGGTGCACGTATCGAGTTGTACGTCATGTATGGGCGTGTGTACGTACGGCTATGCATGCATCCCGCTAAATTCTGATTGTTCCTGACACATGATTTAGTTCGCGCTGTACCAATATTAACTCGATACGATATCTGCCAAGTGCCGGCTCCCAAGCGGCAAAGTATCAATATTGAGCGCGATTTCGCGACGCTATCCTTTAACAATGTGCTTTATCGCACGAAACGAGGGCGGCGTATAGGACGAAAACTTTCCGAGACACAACTCCGCGATATCGATAAGAACTGATCGATGGAAGCCGCATTTCCGATTTCCAGTTCAAGGTTGAACGGAGAACGGCCTCCGTTTCCCTCATTCTCTCGCATTCTCGTTGCGAAAATGGGAGATATTTTTCAACATGTCATCAAATCGAAATAATGCCCGCTACCTTTTATACGAAACCCATTTTCGCGAGTATTCTTAGACACGTATGCTATTCTTCATCGAAAAGTAATAATTTAAGTTGATCTCTCTCGCGTATTGTGAAGAATGCGACTGATAAATAGGCACAAATAGGTACAAATCTGTTTACGTGAGATGATTTGAATTGGATGCAATATGGAAATATTTGATCGAGCGTCGTGACTCTGCAGAACCTTTTCTTTTCATAAATAAACGGCTGCAACGTGTAGCTGCAAACGGTTTCAAGTGCCCGGCACGTTTTCTAGGGTTTATTCGAGACTTGGATGAGACTTTATCGGGCAAGAGAGGAGAAAAGTTTCGGTCCGGCGAACGAAATAATTTCTCCGGCTGAAATTAGCGTCGGTGAGAAAAAAGTTCTGGTAGAGATGGCTCGATAAGTCCCAGGGAGATAGTCGTTCAAATTAACTCACTTGTTAAGTTTGACAGGAAATTTAAATTACCGTACCGATGGAATTAAATCATCTAAAAGGCGACCGCTACTTTATTATAATCTAATGGGGGGGATCGGCGAGCGTAAAGATGAAAAGCAATCGCCTTCCGAGTGTTGCATAATAATTTATGCTTACATTGCTTTTTCAAAAGTCTTTAATTTTCTCCCATACAATCTCTTCATAATTTTTCTACTCTTTAATTTAACATGATATTACTTTTATTTTTATCTCGAAGTGTAAAAGAAAATATAAAATGCTGCATCTTGAGTGTCTGTTATTTCTATTTGCCGACGCAACTTTGCAAACTTTTCGCGATTGTGCCTTTGTAAGAAAAATTTGTTCTCATAATTCTTTATCCTGCGCAAAGAGAAAAAAAAAACGATATCGCTCTCGATAATATCAATATCTTTGATATCCATCGTTTCTCATCAGCGGAAAATATCAAAGCAGAAATACAGAAAGAAAGTTGCGCGCTCTTTTTAATTAAATATCGTTTTCCCACGAAATCATTAGGATCGTGCAATAAGTCGACTAGCAAAGTTATTTTATCTCTTCGCGGCATAAACGGCGAACTATGGAGAAGAAAATCATTTGTCGTTCGAAACGTGTCGGGCGGTTTTATATATATATTATATATATATATAACTTGCAATAGTTCGCGTTGCGATACTCCGGCGAACTTTACTTACTCTCCCAAGGCGATTGAAACTTTGATACGTTGCGCTTGCTCCGCGAGGTATGAAATATTTAATTGAAAGTAACTTTGCTTTTTCTGCAGTATCAAACTGCTCGTTTTAATTGAATCCCGCCAATAGGTGTCCGGTTTCATCAAATCCGCGACGACTTAAAACGCCGTCTGTATGTGCGTCGGACAGATGAATCGTCGGTTAGATGAATCGTCCGTCGTAAGCACATTTTTTATTTCGCTCTTTAAATTAAAGCGCGACCAGTAGAAATCTCGGATTTCTAGAAACGTGATCGAAAAGAGCTTGCTAACTGTCTCAGGTTGCAAGACGTTTCCTAATGGATATGTTGGAAAGAAAGATAATGCCGTGAAAAATGTTTTCGATCGATTTTTATCTCGATACAATTTTATACTTTACTTCGAAATCGACGATACTGTTCCAACACGGCGTTACGGATCGTCGTGAATGTCGGGGGATATGGTGGAAAAGGAGGGAGGGGGAGGGGAAGGGAGGAGAGAAGAGAGAGTAGCATCCAACGAAGGGATAATCGGACTGAAATGGCGGTTAGATAAGTTTATAAGCCGATCACAACCGTCCTCGTCTCGACGGGGACCATTCACGCTCAAGTTTCGCCTCCAGTTAGGTGGAGCGAAGTAGATAGATGAAGTCACCGCGCGTAAGGAGTGCCGGCGGATAATTAAAATAACCAAGGTCGGATTAATTAAACGCGCCATTAGGTGCGTTTTCACCTAGCCTTGCTGCCTATAGGGACAGATCTTCGCTAAAGCGAGAACACGCTCCTCTAACGTGGCACGCCACAATATTTTATCGCTTCATTTCCGCTTGAAGCGTTAAAATATCGTGAAAGGAAGTGCGAAAGGAAGTGAGAAATAGGATTCTAAAGTCATTATCTGTGAACGTCACATTGACTGCGTGCGTAATTTTCTTTAGCCTGCATAAATTTGCATGTTATTATTAAAGTTATATGGAACATTAAGGCATTATTTAAAATTAAGGATATAATCTTCCCCCTTTCTCTCGAGTTTTTTTTTCTTGCCGCAGACGACCGAAGCGTCTAAATGTTAATTACGGAAAATGTAGCAGAATTAATAACTTTTGCTGACATTTAAATAAACGAATTTACCAACGACGATGACGAAAAATTGTTTTTTTTTTCTTCTTTTTTCAAGAAATCATCGACCATTAATTACTCGTAAAACCGAGCGACGCTGCAAACGTAGGTTCGCGCAGATTGCATAAATATAAAGCCGCTTAAATTTTTCTCCGCGTCTTCATTAGCGTTACACCTAATTAAACTTAAATGCACTTCATACCCCGCGTATTTCAACGGCGTAATATAGCCATAAGCGGATTTGACGGTATTCGCCACTCGCATATCGCTCGGCGGCTTCGCACGCCGAGAAAAGGGAGGGAGAAACGCGGTGATCAAGAGATCCGTTTGATTTCTCATTAATTATCTAAGTGGCCCGTCCGCGACCGATAATTACCCCGGAACGCGCGGTGGAAAAAAAGAACCGCGCGAGAGGGATAAGGGAAAGGGAATCGATTATCTGTCGGCGGGGACGAGTGGCAAGGGTAAAAAGGAGGAAATAAAAGGCGCCGCTTTTACCGCGCGCCCCCGTGGCGAGCAGCAAACCCCGTGATGTAAAATACCTTACGGCGCGCGGTCGAATTTCTCACATTGGCGCTCTCGTGCGTGCGCGAGCTCTGACAAGCGAGTTATGCCCGAGTTTATGCTAGTTGGACGACCTCAAATTCAGCATCATCCCATCGCGCTCGGGAGAGCACGAATATCCACGTATATACACAGTTCCAAACATTAAGTGCAAGAACTAGCGCATCCGCGAGCGCAGCCGTATACGGTGTTACCGAGTTTTATTCAATCAAGCGTCCCGCGCGTGGTTTTCGCAAAAGGGCATTGGTTACAAACTCTCCCAGTCGTACAATAATATTGGTTTACTTACACCCGCGATAGATTTTCCCTCAACGAAACGTGACACGGCTAATAAACTTCCCCCTTTTTTTATTGACAGATAACCACATTAAATTAAAATTAAATGTAAATTAAGCGTAAACTCTTTTTTTTATAAATCTCTTTGTGTACGTATATCAGAAAGACTATGGCTGAGATAAATTTCAGATCGCCGTTCATTAACCGTTTGTAACAAGAATGAAATGATGCATAAGTTCCGTTGTTTTTTTTATCGTGTTCTACGTATGTATGCGGCTGCACATTCGTTGTTGCTAACGAACGCAGTAGCTACGATCGCATCGGTCTCAATCAAGGTGCTAAATGCATTACGGGTGCTCTGAATCAGCGTACTAATTCGATACCGCATTGTTCGGCTATAATGCAGCAGATACGGAGTATCACAGCCGACTAAGCAGCAATACGTATCATATTTATTCCCAATATCGCCAAGCACAAGAGGAAGATATCGTAATTTTCTTTCGAGCATTTTAGGACTAATGTGTTTTTATTTCTTATTATTAAGCACGTGTTGTTTTGAAAATTTCAAATAAAGTTAATTTATATAACATAGTGAGTGTAAAAAAAACATTCGTACAGAGGATGTTTTTTAAAACTTTATTTTTAGAAGATAAAGATTAATTAACAATTTAATAATAACGAGTATAGTATACTGTATATATGTAAATATGTAGACTTTGTTAATAAATTGTTAATTAATGTTTACTTTTTAAAAATAACATTTTAATAAATATCCTGTACGAATACACCTGTACTGTATTTGCAGAATCATTAAAAACACTGGCTCTAAACTCAAGAACGACATTCAAATTTTATTATGGAAAAGTCAGTTTCATCCAGTTTTCATTTACTCGCGTGCAGTTTATAAATGTCTCGAAATAGATATTTGGGAAACATAAAAAAAAACTTTATGTGAAGGAGAGAAGGAAGACTTTCTCTCTCGAAACTTTTTCTCGCAAGTCTTAGCGAAATGGGGAAAAGTTGGAGTGTAAAATCTAAAACATTGAACCCAACGCGCGTTTTTAGCAGTCACAAGTACGATCGCGGGAGAGTTTTCTTGTTAATTTTATAGTGGTTATCTTTTATTTTTTGCCGGCTGAAAAAAAAAAACTTTCTTTAATCTCAATAGGAATATTATTTTCTCACAGCTGCCCGTAACTTGAGAAATACGGTAATCAACTAGAGCTAGTTGGGAAGATAGTGACACGTCGGATTGGTGGAAATAGAGCGAGAGCTTAAGTATAATTAAACGGTGTAAAAACCGATAATTTCTTCTCCGCTCCTTTAATTACCTTTTTAATTTTGGAACGCTGGGAGAGCTCTTATCGCGGGCGTCGGAAAAAGCGCGACATTCTCTAAGAGAGAAAATTTGTGCCGCGCGCTATATGGGCCGGTATTACTTCTTACTCACCATTAATGGGAAAATTCAGATAATGCGACATGTCCGCGGAGATAATTAAGTTTTAAGAATCGCTATAAAAGCAACGAAGAACACGTGCTCGTAATCGCGTGTGCGCCCGCGTTAGTCGTTGAAGGTCGGAGGTACGTGGAAGCTGCGAAATTAATAAAACAATCGCCCGAGAATTATGAAGGCGAGAATTTATCTCACGGTTAATGCGAGGTTCAACCTCGCGGTCTTGTTCTTCGGCGTGCGACTACCACCAAGGAATTACCACCTAAATTTCGTATATTAAAAACCTACCGCAGTGTCCCCGAAAAGTCGATCCGCATAAAACTGAATCCAATGATAATTCATTTAGCATACAATTGCAGATACGTGACGTTTATTGACTTAAAATGGAATTTTCGTTTGCAGCGACTGCCACGTCCGTGTTTTTCAACTGTTTTTTTTTCCCCACAAACTGCACGTAGGATGCTTTTATTCGCAGTTATTTTTTAATAACACTCGTAACTTTTTAATAATCAATAACTGTCAAATGCGAGCGATTTGCTTTTCGTTTATCCGCGTCATCTAATCTGCATTTCTACGTCGAGAGCATTATATCGTATCGTTATTTTATACAGGTGTTCCGTGATAACCCAGTTGTGCGCACTGTGACGTCATAAAGCTGGCCGATAAACGATACCGGCAGCGAGAATACGAACGGGCAACGGCGCTCTGAATAAAACGAGATAATGCCCTCAATATGAAGCATCGACCGGAAAGTTGCAGCGCGTGTCGATTTAGCCCGTGGAAACCGTTGTAATTCCACGGGAAATGGCACTTTGTTACTCCCACTTCTCCCAAATCCGTCCAAGAGCCCTTCGCACCGTGGGCGAAGCGCGCGCGTATCACGAATCATCTAATTAATTAATGCAATTAGGTTAGTAATCTCGTTCCACGCGGAGCCGCGGACCGAAAGTCGCGCGTCCGCGCGAATCTAAAAATATCACGAGAGCGAATTTCGTTAAAGTGTGCCGTTGCATCGAGAGATTAAAAACAATTTCTCTCTCTCTCTCTCTCTCTCTCTCTCTCTTTGCCTCCCTTTCGACGGCCGAGAAAAGGCGCGTTGTATCAGAGATCAATAAGAATGTTGTCGCGAGACGATATTTATTGGCGCGACAAATTGCTGGCGAGGTGATGCATAAATTCGCCGGGACCGCTAAAAAGCGAAACTTGCGCGAGAACAGACGCGACGCGGGTGAGAGAGGGAAGAAAGAGGGATCGCCGAGGGGAAATCGAAAAAAGTCCCAACAAAAAAGAGGGTTCCCGAGGGCGGGGCGAGAGGGCTCGCCGGAATCGCGAGCGCGAGACGCTCCGCGCACTGCATAATCCGCAATAAATTTCAATGGCTGCCAAAACACCTCCATCCCATTTTCTTCCGCCGTGCGACTTATCATACGCCCGAATATCTGCTTCGGAGTTACACGCCAGCCGATTCATCTTCCCACGATCCTCCGGAAAGCGGAGGGCTCTGACCGCGAATGGAAGATACGTTGCGGTTTCCCCTCGTCCGCAAAGCGGCGAGATATATTTCCGAAATATTTGACCAGTTCTCATCCACTCGATCTACTTCGTCCAGTAATATTAAGGGCGTACTGCGCTTATTGCGTTTATTAATATAGAATGATTTTGAGAGCCGATAGTAGTGGCGTTAGAAGCGGTTAGATATCTTCTCTTTGAGGGAGGAAAACCATCCAGGGATGAAAATGTCTGTACAAGGAAATATCATTCATTCAGGATGGGAAAAATGAACAGTGATTGATCTCTTCACATAGTTAATAACATACTCATTTAATGGAACAAATGTGCGACTGAGAAGAAGAAAAATATATTATGTATGTCGGATTATATTAAATTGAATAATGGTCTAATTACAGTATTATATACGAGATCCGCAGTCTATTTGGGAATGCGTACGTCGCAAATATTTTTTCACAGAGACATTTTTATTCCACTCGTGATCCGTTGATCTCGACAACTGTCACAATTGAGATAAATGCATTTCGCGCACGAAATTATCGACTTGCCCGCTCGACTTTGCCCGTTTAACAAAACGTTAATTTGCGCGCGAAGAGTCGGCAATATTGATTTGTTTAATAACTTCGTACAACCCCGTGCGTTGCATCGATGACGCGTTGATTAAAGCTGTTGCGTAATTATTTTGCTATCTGGTATTTGACGTTCGCGCTCAACAGAAGACACATGACGAATTTAATATCGTATACACGTGAATACAACGAATCGCCGTCAATTATCGTCATCTTTTGGATCGGTACGAAACACAATCCCAATTTCAATAAGCGGACAGGAAATTAATTTACATGTAATATACATGTATAATCAAATACTGGTGATACAGTAGCGTGTAGGGAATAAATGTATTAACGCTTAATAATAATAATAATAATAATAAAGTGGAGAGTACGCACGCGACGTCCTTTGAAAGGTAACTATTATGTGAGGTAAACCGCAAACCAAAAATTTGTATACTAATTTCATAATTGACTGGCGTTACGTACAGCATACTCATTCATAACACGCTATTCAATTAATTTGTAACTTTATATGTATTGTTGTAATTGTGTGTGTGTGTGTGTGTGTGTGTGTGAGAGAGAGAGAGAGAGACGTTTACTTTTTAATGAATAATTTAAGAAATAAATTACAGACCAAGAGAGATTGACGACATGATTTACGCGCATTAATTATATCTAATTAAATTTGTTAATTTCCGATTGTACGGCCTATGTATTTTACAACTCATCTCTACGATAAATAAGATGCTTTTGCAGTTATATAATTTCTTTAAATGTAATCTTTAACTTTTTAATAAAGAAAGAGCGCGACTTGTAATTACCGGAAGTGTTAATCCAATCCATTTCAGTCGACAAGCACGTACATCGCAAGTATGAGAGGAAGGCGAATGTCGAGGTATCGGCTATCGGCCATTAAGCGACACTTAATGCCGACGAGAATGTCGTAACCGTAAAGATATTTGACTTTTCTCCTGATCGATCTAATCGTCGTGCTCTCTTTCGAAATCTCTCTGTAAGAAAAGAGTCATTTATATCTTTTAATGAATACCAACCAAGTAATTAAATTATTAGATCATTTAAAGATGAAAATTTTCTGAGAGGAAAAAATCTCACGCGGTATATACGGACAATGTATATATACATTAATTGTTGCATTTAACTAATTGTAAGCAAGGCTAATCATGTTTCTCAGTTATTATTACAGATTTATGTACCCGTTGTACGCGGTGCATCACATCTCGGATGTGTTTACTTGTTTATTATTCATTCGCTCGGCTATTGTGTTTTACATCATTTTGCCATTACGGTGAATTTATACAAAGAGAGAAAGAGATAATTTTAATGTAATAATTGCATGTATACACTAATCTCTTTTACCAAGCTACATCACGCGTATATTACTCATTGACATTAAATGTCACATGATATTAAACTTAATGTGCGATATAAACGACAAATATAGAAAACGGTATACATAAATATGCATAAGCAGCATTACAGTGCAGATTCTAATTCGAGATTGTTAAGCGGAAATGCAGGGCAAGGGGTTTACACCACGCGAGTTCATAATGTTACTAGATGAGTCTGCGCCGAAAAAAAAGAGTTCGAAAATTAGTTATTAAACATTGAGTGCTAATATTAATTAAATATTTGGTTAAATTAAATAGTAAATATAACTAAAAATATCATTTTAATTTTTTTATACTTTTCAAATATTTAGTAAATATGTACTGAATTTGATTACTGAATATTAAACAAAAATAAAACTTACTAAATATTTGAAAAAGTAAAATAATTTTTGGTTATATTAACCACATATTTAATCTGCATTATTTCACTCAATATTCTATAGCTACTACACTCTTTCAGCGTACGGCAAAAAGCGACTAAAAATTAGAGGTTTCAGAATGAAGTATAGTTCCGAATACGTATCAATTATTTATTTGATCAGATTACTTTTATTCATGGCAGAATGTAGTATTTTGAGGACTTCACTACAAGAATTTGTAAAATCTAGAGTTCTTATAAAAGTTAAGCCAATCTGATAACGATTTTTAATCGATCGTCTAAATCCGCCATGTGTAATTACATAACAGTAATTACAAATTTTTAATCTAACATTTAACAAACGAGACAAAATAGTTAATACAACAGTGCTATACAGCTTACATGCTATTTTGCCTCATATTTTGTGTATCGATGACAACGTCATATATGTATATTTAAATTAACGTCAGTAATTTATTAATTAACGGTATCGACATTTATTTCAATTTTTTGCATCTTCTACAGTAGTACAATCTAAATCAGTATTACCAAATTAGTTTTAACATTAATTTCACTGTATATAACGGCGATTTGTCTTAACTTCTATTACAGAAACTAGTAGAACCGTATCGCCGATTCAAATGTTTTATCGTGTTAATAGGATAATAGGACTTGGAAGACACAGAGTTTGATAATGATTTTTCCTCGTTTGTGGAAAGCGCGAGTATTTACAGAAAGTAATACGAAATACCTTTGTCAATAAAGCACGTCTGATGATGAAACGCCACGCCGGGCTCGCGGTTGCTTCCGAACTGCTCTCAATCGCGAGTTTCCTTTGGCCTGCCTGAATCGCCAATTGCATTCCGCGCCACTCTTGCTCCTTTGAACGCGAAGAGTTAATAAGCAGTCGTTCGAATTCATTTCCCCAATCCAGATCCTCGCGCGTAAGCAGAGAGCGGCACGTCGATATCAGGTCGAAATTAGTTTATCGTCATTTACTCGCAATTTATAGCTAGGAGAAAATTTCTTCCGGTACCTCGCAGAGTGCCGTGAAAAAACAATTGCAAGAGTTTCAAACTGCTGCATCAAAAGATAATAATTTTCCGCGTTGTTGAACAAGCTTCGAAAAATTGCGGAAGTAAATGCGCGAGTCTCTCCTGGACGCTCGGCAATTTTGACGCTCGACCGTTGAAATATTGTTGAATCTTTTACGATAACTTTGAGGATTTATGGAGGATCACTGCGGATTGTTACGGCCTGCTGCTGCTGCAAAATCCGCTCAAATGCACAGGCCCGGCTAATTGCATTAGATCATTTTCGTTCGGCAAACGCAAACATCGAGGGGTGCAATGCGAGGAAGGCGCGCCGGGCATCAAACGAGAGAGTTAATTCCCATCCCTCTCGGCTTCGATTAAACGAATTGCAAGAGCCGGTCGTTTCGAGCGCGCGAGATCGATCTTTCCGCGAGATGTTAAAGGGCATAGCTCCCTTCGTAGCGCCGTTTAACGCGGCAGGTACAGCAAGCCAGCGGCAAACCGCGCCACTCTCGAAAGGGCAGCATCCACTTGGTCCGAAAATGACCGCCGCCTCCTCGCCCTGCACCTCTCTTCCTCCCCGCCTTCCCCCCCCCCTCTTCCCCTTCGCCCCTTCTCTCCTCTCACTCTCGCCACCTCTTTCTTTCTCGGTTCGGGGAGCAGTAGTAACTCGATGTAACTAACGTACTACACGTGCGCAACACACATACCTACTTTTGTTTCCCTTCACACCGCGTCCCCTCTCATCTCGTCGCTCGCAGCTCGCGACGGTGCGCCGAGGCGATGACGTCGTCGGGGCACCGCGGCATCGCGTAATCAAATCACCACCTCCGATCTCACCGTCGCTCAATCACCGGCACCTCTCACCGCGCGCATGTGATATCGGCGGCAACGACGATCGGCCCTCACTTAAAGTCGCGCTCGATTGGAGGAGGAGTCCGCAAAATGGACCGGCACGCGCGCGGCTTCGACAATCGTCCGCGAATTCCTGATTCTCTAATGAGACCGGGCAGTTTCGGGTTTGCCGTTCTCCCCGTCTCGTCGCACACACAGAATTGTCAGGTCCACGTGACTCGCGTGAGCCAAGCTCACTCTCTCTCTCTCGTTACAATTTACATCGTCGTGGCGACAAAGCGACGCGGCGATCAAACGGCCAGTGGCTGTTCAGGCGCTGTTCGTAACGCTTAATGAGTCGCGATTATATACGCGCGCGCGTATATGTATGCACGTATGCAGGCATGCATGCATGCATGCATGCATGTACATACGGTATTGGACAGCCGGAACTTGAGGCGTCAGATGCACCGGCAATCGAATTGTCGCGACCAATTGTTTGCGGCGGTTCACTTAATGCCATGCACGTGCCATGCCGACGCGCACGCCATTACTCGATGCCGTTGCTGCCCGTGATCGAGCGATCGATCGGCCGTCGCCGATCGCCACTCGTGGCAATTCTCTTCTCGAGATTATTATTATTGTTATTATTATTACTTTCTTTACCGTGATAAAATAATTCAGTACGCGACGTTCGGTACCACGCTCTTGAGAATCGTAAATTGCGACGGAACCGATTCGAAAACCGATTCCGCAAGCCGGACGAGGATTCGCGCGTTCCCGTAAATTCAGTGTACAAACGTCTTCGCATTCATCCCCGTCTAGAGTTTGCCGAATTTAGCGACGACGCTCAGCAATCGTGACGTCCGATCGCGCAATCGACCTCCGCCACCGCCGCCGCCGCCGCCCGCGAGATATTTTGAAGCTGTGCCGCTCGGCGCACGTAGATATTCCGGGTGTTTGGTCGCTTAATTAAATTCTCCGGCGAATATCGCGCGCACTTCGTCCGTAGACACACTCGAGAACGGCGCGCGTTATTGACTGTGCGGTGCGCGCCTCTTCTTCCGACCGGCAGACCACTTTCCAAGACGCCTCGTAAAACCCGTAGTCTTATTGCGCAACGTACTTCACGCCCGAGCAATCGCGGGCATCTCCCGGACACACACACACATTTTCCGCGGGCCCTCCTTTTCGTCAAGTATTAATTTCCACGATTCAATCCGTCTCGAGTATCCTCGATCTCCGCCGATCCCTTCCCTCTCTCGCCTCTCTCTCTCTCTCTCTCTCTCTCTCTCTCTCGAATTTTCGCCCGCTCAACACGAAAGTACACGTCCCCCCCTTTAAAGTCGAGAACGAACGGTAAGACTTAATGTGTAGATGTGTTTCAACAGTGACAATTGACCGGCCCGGTATCCCGGCATCTGAAAAGCGTCTCGCGCTCGACGAAATGTAAAATCCACGCGGCCCCACGTCACCGTTTACACCCGGCCGAGATTCAGCGGCGTGCTTGCGTGCACGTTGCCGATAAGCATCTACAACCGTCTACGGTTCGTACCGCGTGAAACTAGGCAGCTTTTAATCATCCATTAGGGTGTTAGCGACAATCGCTCGATGACCGCATCGCGCGTTGACATATACGGGTTAGCAGCGTCGACACCACCACCACCACCACCACCATCATCGTCACCACCACCACCGCCGCTGCCGCCGCGGTGTGCGTGTCCCACGTTTGCCCGCACGTACCACGTTTACGCAATGGCATTCGTGACCCACCAGCGAGCAACACTCACACCACCTAAACATGGCGCACAAAAATTTTTCGCATCCCCCTCAAGTTCACGGCTCGCCGCTGCCGCCTCCGCTGCGGCACCGCAAGCACCCTCCTCTCGTCTCATCGCGTTTTGCATTTTACTCACGATTTTACGAACGACCGTCGACGCGTCGCTCCTCCTACGCTCCTACTCCTCGAGTGTGGTGCGTTGCCGGTGTGCACGCGATGTCAATGTTACGAAACGCCGGCAGCCTTCGCGTACGCGTGCGAATGCCGACCTCTAGATGCTCAGCCGCACGCGGTTCCCTTCGACGATCACCATCGGGGGGGTGTGTGTTAGCGCGATCGAGAAAAATTGACGGTGATCGTCAGGATTCCCCTCAGGAGACTGGGACACGTCTCTGTCCTTTCCGACTACCACTACCACCACCACCACCACCACCACCACCACTACCACCACCACCACTACCAGCACCACCGCCACTATCGCGAACTACCCTCGCCGGTCACCCTCGCTCACGCGCCTTCAATGGCCCTCCGACGATGTACGGCGGTCGTCCACGTCGACACACGAGTGACACGCGCACGAAGCCTCTCTATCGGAACCGCCGTCGTCGTAGCCGAAATGTCATCATCGTCAGTACGAGGAGAGAAATTGATACGCGCACCGCGTGCGTCGCGCGTTCTCACCCACGTTGCTCTACGTTGCACGCCCGGTGGCCATCGCCGCCGCCGCCGTTGCCGTCGTTGCCGTCGACGTCGTCGTCGTTGCCACCGGCGACAACGTCTCGTTAGCACTCCCGTCTCTACGCGCTCCCGTACGCGGATGTACACGCTGCCCGCGGAAGCGAACACTCGCGTGTCCAGGCCTTCACGTCACTCTCTCGCCGCTCTCGGGTGCTCGCCCGGTCGTTGGTTCGCGCGCGTGCGAGGCGACGTGTCACGCTGATGGTGAAATTCCAGACTGGAATATGGGTTAAAACGTCGCCGCCGCGAAACGCGCGCCGCAACGCGGACACCCGGGAACGTCGGACAGAGACGGAGAGTACGAGAAACGGAGAGAGAGAGAGAGAGAGTGAGTGAGTGAGTGACAGAGAAGGGAGAGAGGAAAATAGAAAGAGAGAGAGAGAGAGAGAGAGAGAGTGATTCGCCGGTTTCTCCTCCTTCGTTGCCCGGGGAGCGGCTATGGCGGCGGCCTGGCTCTCACTGCTGCTTCCCTCGACGTGGGGCGACTCGCGGGGGTTGGCTACGCGAGGGGCGAGGGGCTACGATTATCTCGCAGCATCCCCTAGCGCGCAGGACCAATCCGCACGGAACCGGCGCTTGACGACGGTGGAGGGTGCGCGTGAGTTGGTGGGAGAATGCTAGAGAGAGAGAGAAAGAGAGCCAGAGCGTGGAAAGGGTGAGAGATGAAAAGAGAGAACGACGGTTGGTGGAAGAAGACACGATGCAAAGAGTGACGTTGAAGAGAGACGCTCGGGGATTTGAGACGGAAAAAGAAAGACAATGGCAGAGAGAGGGTCGGAGAAATGTGGATGGACGCGCGGTGGTTGAAGCGAGATGACGGAAGGTCGTGAAAGTGGCCGCGAGACGCGGAGGGTAAATCGGATGAAAGAGGAAAGGCGAAAAAGTGCGTGCTGAAGCGGGACAAAGACGAGGCGACAGTAGGGGGGAGCGTTAATGGAACAGAGACAGCCGATAGAAGGAGACGGGATAGAAACGGGCATTGTCTGGAGCGAGATGAGACGCGAGGACTCTTCTGGAACGAGACAAGGTGTGGAGCGCAGCGCGCGTGATATGAAGCGTGAACGGAAGAGAGAAAGAAAGACAGAAAGAGAGCGAGAGAGAGAGAGAGAAGCAGCGTAAGACACGGGGGTTGTTGGAAAAACGCGCCGATCAAATAGAGACGAGAGATGAGTCGCGCGAAAGGGAGTCGACGTCGTGAACCACGGATCGAACAAAGGAAGACAGTGTCTTTCCGGAAGATACAGTTCGCCGCTCGCCGCGAAGATCCGGACGGCATACAGAGCATAAAAAAAGTTGGCTTGGAAAGATAAAGAAGCCAGATGGTACATACCCTGCGGGATCTAAATAGAAAGTGATGACTCGTGCTCCAAACAGATTCTGCGTGTCACGAAGCTTCAGAATCACGATGGAGTACAGACCATATACGCGAGAGAGAGGGGAGGGGGGGGTTGAAACGATGCAGAAGTTCGATTCGGTACTCCGCAAGAAGTTTGCGCAGCCACATGAAAAAGCCTGTGCGGCGACCACTATAACGCTAGCATAAGAGGAGCGCGACCAAGTGGAAATCGAAAGGGTTGACGCACTGTGACACGATCACGTGTCAGGCGCCATCAAAAATTCTGGGATGAAAATTCGGGGTGAAAAACGGAAAAGTGTCTTGCTTTATTGACACATTCCCCGGTCTATTTCGATGAAAATACTATAAACACGTGCATCTCTTCGAGTTCTGAATGAAATTATACTTCACACTTTGTCATCGTGTTTGCATTTACATATTTTTGTCTCTTTTTTTTTATAATTGAATGCAAGATAAGAGTATTTTATATTTACACAATATTAATAGACGTCATAAAATGCCTGACGTTGATACGTGTCAAGGAAAGCCATAAAAGAACACTTGAATTGATTATATAAATGTATTTTTAGGAACAGACCTGCCTCTAATAAAGCTAACCTTCGGAGGGATAAGAGTGTAAAATATGTGCGATCGTTTATCACGCGGAACCTTTTTGTTCCACATTAAAGAAGGAACGAGATGGCTTCAGTAGTGTAGTCAATATCAAGGCCTCCATTCTCCCTCGCGGCCGCTTATATCGCGCATCCCTTGAATACGCGTTCATAATCGGGTCTAAGTACCCCTTAATGTTTAAACCTTAATCTACGTGGCTTAATATAACTCGAGGGCTTACACGAGGGCTCGTGCACGGCCATGTCCGCGCGCCGTCGGACACGTCGGGGTAAATCAGGGATAGCGAAGGGATCGAGCCATTCTCGATCAAGAGAATTCGTGGAAAAGCATCCGCGATGATGCATCGTTGGCCGAGGGTTGTATCACTTGAATCGACTTATAAAATATTCATGAGGAAAGTTTTATCGGTGGAATCGCGCGGGAGGAGAAGCTGAACTCGAGTATGAAAGTGTCGTTAGGGACACTCACCTGTCCCTTTTTTTTTCTCTTTGCATTTCTTTCTCCGCCTGCTCCTCTCGCCCGCTCTGCCGACACGTCAGCGTAAAATTTCTATGCGCGCACAACTCTAACTAAGCTTATCGTACCATATATAGATCTAAATTTGTGCTTCTCACGTCTCGCTAGAATGGGCATTTTTTTAGGAGAATCTTGGAGTGTCAATCATTCTTGAATCACACGAAAGATTAACAGACAAAGGCTTTTTCCATTGCAGATTACGTAGTGAAATGATTATTTTAACATATCACTTCAAATTCTATACTAACAAAATGTATATATATTGTAATTATCCAGATATTCATATTTTATACATTTTTATATGCAGAATTTTTTGATACAAATTTATATGTATGATGGGAATATAAATTTACACATGTAATGTGAAATAAAAAGATGCATACACATAATCTATACAGGAAACACTTGGGGCCGTTTTCTGTCAATCAGCCAATAAGATGTCATCTTAGGCACATTTAGAGGTAAATTTAGCGATAAATGTGAGCTTAGAATACGGACCTTAACGTTCGCAGGATTGTTTGCTTAATAATGATGTTTAATGCAAAATGAGATCAAATTGAAGCGGAATTAAAATTGAATAAAGACAAACTGCGTTTGTACACTCACTCTCGTTCGCGTTTATTTTGAAGTACGAGATAAATAAAATGAGTGATGCCTCCATGCGTGGAAACGCGACTCTCGAGAAGACAATATTATTGTTAGCGCCGTTTGATGGCGGAAGCAATTCTCTCTCTCTCTCTCTCTCTCTCTCTCTCTCTCTCTCTCTCTCTCTCTCTCTCTCTCTCGGCAGTGCCGCGTTTTTCGTGAGTGCGGAAAAATTCCCGCGTTCGCGTAACACATCGGTCGTTTAAAAGAATAATAAAAGAATCCGAATGAATCCGTCGTCGCAGTTATTCGCCATTTTGAAGACACATAATCTGCAGAGGTAGTTTCAGCTCTTGGTAATTCTAAAATATATGATAGGATATTCGCGCGAGGTTCATGATATCATTCTGTTGTGCGGTATTATACGTCAGATCGCGGCTGCGGTTGCATTTTGCTAAAATACCCATTTAGACGAGGCACTCGCAATGCGATGCAACCGCCACTGCAGACTGCCTACATACGTTAGCCGTGTGAATGATCGCCCGACATTATAGTGTGAGCTAAGAACTGCGCTACAAACAACCGGCACTAATCCTTACCGTGAGGGACGCTTAACCGCGCGTCCGTATCTTCGCGCGGGCGATCCATCAAGCGCCAGGGTAATTAACGAGCGACGGGTGAGCCTGTCTCCGATTCGTCGACGACTAACCTGTCGATCGATTAATCATACATCCCGTCCCAATTATATCCTCTATCCGCCGCGCGGAGGTAGGCATTGTCTAGGCTGGATTCATTTTTTTTCAGGCTGCGCCGTCGGTACAGGGATGGGACCGAATTCATCGATCGCCCCCCGTCGTCGCGAGTGTCATACTCCGCAATTGTACTCCGCAATTAGGGACTACTCGCAAAGTACACAGAGGCGGCGGATGGGAGGGAACGAAGGAGTACGCAGGGAAGAGATCGCAAATGCTTGGCTTTATGCGCACGTACAATCGTTTCCCAACGTTCGATTCGCGCTGCTCCCTTTTTAGAACGTGACCGTGACGCGCGCTTCACCGAAGGGCTCTCGTGCTCCGATGTTGTGAAGAAGTACCATCTCATTTTAGAGCTACGTAAACGCAGCATTCAACCGCACTAATGACGACCCGGCCGTAGGTAATTGTCATATCCGCGAGTATACCAGTATTTTGAAGCGAATTTATGTTTAATAATTATGTTTTTCTAAGAATCGAGTCAAATGGTGTACTCTCGCTGAATAGCGTCGAATCTTAGGGATGTTACAGCCTGCATAACGCAAAATATAAAAAGGATATCATATCTTTAACTAGATATTAATTATCGCAAGTTACACGCATATAAATATATATACATATATTATATATAATGTAAAACAAGTTTCTAAATAAATTTAGGACTGATGAATTAACAGAAGTGTTTTTTACGTGCAGGTTCTAAAGCCGATATTGATGGTTATTCGTGTTAATTACTCGCCACCTTCGGCGATTTCTGATTTACTTCCGTGAAACGGCGGAAATCTGTTCTTCGCTGTTGTCGCATTGTTACGCTTTTCCTCGCCATCTATACGCGTATTCGAGGTGCCTCGCGGAGAAGCTTCTTTCCCAGAGGCTATCCATTACGGCGAGTGTTACAGGTAGTTAGAAGCGGGTCCCATTGTAACCGCCACATCAATAATCCCCGGCAAGGACTCGATCGCCGAGAGACAACCACCTCTCAGTGTTCTAAGAATACCCCGCTACCCCTTTCTAAAGAGAAACCTATGCTCTTGATTAAGGCCACCCCTCTTTCTGTTGTTTTTCTTCACCACCACCTGTAAACAGTAAACCTTAACAAACAGCCACATCCCGTGCATCCCAGAAATATCGAAGGTATCGATGAGAGGCCGATCGCGCGGTGTCGGCCTTAAGGGTGACCGAGAGTAGCAAAGTATCCAAAAATAGGAGGCGTGAAAAAATATACGTCGCAGTTACATTGACTTAACAATTTCATAAAAAAAAAATAATAATAATAATTTGCCTCGTCTTCTAAGGCGAAAGCTTTCCTCCTTCTACCTTCCCTCTCTCTAAAAGCACTCTCCCTTTTACCGATAAAAACCATTATCTTTGTATTCTTGTACCTCGTTGCAGATTACGATAAAATGTGAAAATTCTACAGTTACGATAGTCCACGACTTTAAGGTCTAAGAAAGTTTTATTTCAAGAACTAGCAATTTTCCAAAGGTTGAGCGACTCTGCTCCGTTAGTGTAATCACGTTCAACGCGACAGATATTCTTAGATTGCTAGTTAGCCTCGGAGAGATCATTTCGCGGACTTTCTCGTATACTCGGAATCGCGCGATAAACGTGAAGGTGTGCCGAGGCGTTCGCGCGCACACAAATGGAAATCTACCTAGCATGAGCGTCTCGGCGCCGCCAATTCGTTTGATTTATCGCGGCACGATCGGCGCCGATCGTGAGTAATCGATGATAAAGATGACGCGTACGGGGCGTGTTAAGGGGAGAAAAGAAAAAAAAAAAGCCCCACGTGTCGTTTAAAGGAAGCTCGTCGGGAACGACGTCGTCTAGCGACAAGAAACTTCTTCAGCGAGTACGCGCCAAGTTCAACTTCTGCAAAACGTGTAAAAAGTACAATTTTCCTGTTTTATCTGCGCTTGCCGCAGATTTTCTCTTCAATTTCAAATACATGGATGCATTTATTAAATTGTCAAAATAAAGCGGTTTGATTTAGTGAAACGTGAATTTACATCGACTCTTTTTTTTTTAAAGGCCTCTAAAGTTATACGCACATGTTATTGTTAATTCAATGTGAGTTAAGCAACTCATATCTGATTAATGGATTAATAAAAAACTGATGTTTTTGTATTTTACATACACACACACACAGATAGACTTTCTTTCTCATTTTTACTTTCATCTTTAATTTTAAAGATATACTCTAAGGATTTGCAATCGATTCGCATTCATTAAAAAAGTTTCAGCCATCGGGGAGTTGTGGGAGCGACGCGGAATAAATATCTGCGTATTTTTCTGTTTGCCCATCAACGATATCCGTGTACTTGTCGGAAAACATGATCCGCCATTTTCCTATCGACATAAATAAAATTGTGTCATTAAAAAAGAAGAAAATATAGTCAAAGAAGGAAAGGAGAGATTGCTAGAAAGGACAAAAGTCCGTAATTATATATATCTATATTACTTCTTTGAATTTCATCAGTCTTATATAATTAGACTTTTGGCATGTAATAATATCATTTTATCTCTTTCTCTCTCTTTCTCTTTTTCTTTCTCTCTGTTTTATTCTTCTCTTTTTTGCCCCATGCGTTGGAACGATGTTTGTCCTCTTCTCTTTTAGATCTTCGCCATTTGCAGACTGCTCCGTGAAACGAGTATTTATTCTGCTCTAGCGATGGGTATAATACGCTCGCATACGAAATCGATATTTATGAATAAGGTATTCAACTCTCGCTCGGAAGGTGATGAGAGACCAATATAGAAGTCCCCGCGGACGCGATACTTGATAGCGGCTCAAAGCTGCTATCTCGATGCTTTCCCTCTCGCTCGTTGCACGAGAGAACGTTTGCGCACGTATCGATTAGTTAGCAAGACAATTAATTCACTCGCGATGATTAACTGCGTAACTTAATGTACTTCTAGGTACGGATTATTGGCAATAAAAAATATATATTATCAAATACACGCATACATATTATGGAAATTATCTAATTTCTCCTTTTTTTTAATAGGAAAGTATTAAGGCTTGATAACATTATTTTTTGGGTTTTAAAAATTGAACGATTTTTACAGACATGTAATTTAATTATATGGTCTATCATCGAAAAACTTTATTTTTATAAATATCCCGAAAAATTATTTTGAATTAAAAAAAGATGTATTTCCCAATTATTTTGACTTTTAATTTTTGATATTATAATTTTTCCAAACATTTTTTTTACGTTTTTTATATTGCAGATCTCTATTCGTTATCTATTGAAGGTAGGATTTGCCCAAATTTAGAAATCTAATAATAATCTTTCTTGAGTTATACTTTGTAAATGATGTTTATGTTCTCTCGTTCTCCATTATACGAAATTCTCTTGGGATATACAACATCGAATCGATGCTACAAGCGAATCGAACAGGTACTTTTCCATGAAAAACAAACTAGCAAAAATTCATACTTCGTCCTATCGGCGTATACACGCTCAATCATTTAAGATTACTTTTTCTTTTCTTCGCAAATAATTATTAGCTATTAGCTTCTACTAATAAGAATTGCATTTTCTAATATTTGCAGTTAAAAACAAAATACTAACATTTTGAAAAAAGATATTAATTTTATTTTCCAGTACATACATGTGTGTGTAATGTTTTATACATATTATATATAATTTTTATATATAATTAAAATAATTAACGTTTTAAAAATTAATATTGTATAATGGATGCGTTTTATTTCTCTGTATACATGCAAACATCCAAGATCAAGATTTAACGTTCAAAGTTGCGTTCGACCGGCTTTCTTTTTGCCGTTAATAATCACAATTTGCTGGAGTTTTGTTGCCTGAAGCGTACACCCGCCATAACTTCTGCACGTTGTTCACTGTAATTGGAACTTTACAAAAGATCTCCCTTTGACGGACGAACTGATCCAGGCTGGATTTTCCAGGAGCGGATGACGCAATTTCCAACTGAATCTCGTTCCGGATGGACAAAAAGAGTTGGTCCACGACCACTGTGGTGGCAAGAAAAAGCGACAGACGTGAAACGCAAAAGGATACTGGATTAACGTAGACCGTAAAGCCTCTTTAAACTTCGACGACGCCTATGTTGATTTAGAGAAGAATTTCCCTTCGTACATTCAGACACAGGCAATTATCGTTATTACATGAGACTTCGCTACTTTATGAAATTCGCGACAAGAAAGTGCGGATGAAAAATACCATCGCTGTGAGAAAAAGGCAGTTACAAAGTCAGAATGAATTACGAATATGGAGATATGATAATTTCACCTGCAAAGAAAGAAGTGATGCTAAAAAAAATAATGCTAATGCTATTTGAACTAAATTATTGCATCTCAATGTTTTAAAACATACTTTGAGGGAGAGAAGATGTAATTTAACATTTTATTTAAAGACGGAATATTGATTAAAATTTATAAATACTTATAAAAAGTTTTTAATAAAGATAATCAACAGGTATAATTTTTGATTAAATAAACTTGAGACAAATCTAATATACATTTTCCGTTTTACATTATCATCAGAAAGATTTGAATATTTATCCAGAAAAGTTTGTTGTAATCAAGACGAATAAAAAATGTATACTGTTAAAAATTAAACGTTCAAACATCATATCATCTCTCACCGCATTTTTCTGGTATACAAGGGAAAGACTTTTAATTACGGCAGTGAATAAAAACGGAACGTTCTTCCTGCTGACATTCTTCTCTCGTTGAATCCTATCAACTTCAGGAAAAACAACGGTTTATTCGCGACTGGAGGAGGACGACAGGATTGAACCGAATGAGGAGCAGAGACAATCGGATCAGAAATTACGACGGAAAGGAGAAAGGGAGGGGTGGGGGAGAACGCGAAACAAAACGTGGCGCGGATAAAAGAAAAACGCACAAGAAATTGAAAAGAGTAAATGTAGATAAGAGGATAGGAGAGATAAGTCGATGTCCGTTTAAGCGCATTTGACAAATCTCGAACGGAATGACAGATTGTACCTTCTCCTCGCGTGCTGATTATACCGTCGGGGGAATTCCGGTTGATCGATCCCCTGGACAGGTATTAACAGAAATTCGACATGACACAGCGAAACGGATCACTTGGCGTGAAGGATATTAAGCATGTATTCGAGTGTCGTTGTGCGTTGCGGTATGTGGCGATGTCCCGAAAATTTTCATTGCGAGCAAAACGCGACAGGATGAGGACTGCTTTCTAATTTAATGCTTCGCTGATAATGTCGTGGAATGGCACCGAGGAGAGCTTCGACATACGTCGAAAAGTGGCACTCGCTTTGAAAATTATAGCCGACTTTGAAGCGAACCGTTTCGACCGCGAAATAAGTGTTATATAATGTGCCAATTAATTCCGAAGTACGTTAGCTAAGCAGAGAAAATTAGAAAAGATAGAAATTGGAAAAAGCACCTATTAATTAGGTTGTGTTAGTTTTATCATCATTAATATTTCAAATTATGAAGCGAGGACCTTAAAATTGTCACAGAAAAATGGTTGTGCTAAATTATTAAAAAATTTTACTGGATACGGAACTGAAAAAAATTTTGGTTGGACCATCAAAATAATTATGAAGGATATTCAAGTATGACGAAGCATGCTGCAAAAAGTTTTGACAGTTTAGCAACTAGCATTATTTTATTGTAACGTTTGATAAAATTATTTTCAGATTTGTGCGTCTGGCTAAATTTTTAGATACTTCGGTAAAGCCATTATTTTCATTCATTTTTCCATTAATATAGTCGCCTCGTGTATAAATGCTTATTAAAATATAATTTGCAATTAAAAATAATCTGTATAAGAAGTCTGCACACTTTTCGTACAGATTACGAACGGAGGATTTAAAGAAAGAGAAGATTAAGAAAGCTTTTCTCTTCTTTCATAAAAGTCAAGAGAGGATTGTTCCTATAAGTATACTATTCCGAACGGCGCTCCGCCAGTAGCGAATAATACTCCATCGTAACATTGGAATAATTTTTCAACTTTTATTCAAAGGAAGTAGATTAAGATACACTTTGACGTTACTTTATTGTAAGTGAACGGAGATTCATAAATAATTAATATAAATTTTAGTATAAATAAAAGCCGTGATATCTTAGTATATGTGTTAAGAAGCATTTTAATATTTATATATTTTAATATCACGCGCGCACGCATAATATTTTATTTAGATACTTAAACAATAAATATGTCACAATTTTTCGTGGTAAAGTGCTTTAGATATTATCAATGAGCAATTTAAATTCCGAATATCTATTGTTTAATCTAAGAGGCTTAAGCCTCGTAGATTAAACAAAACTTCGGTGAGAAAACTGATTTAATTATTATCATTTTGATGAAAACATGGAGTGAAGCAAAAATCGCGCGGTGGAGCAAAAATATTGATTCAAGATATATCTTAAAAATAAACTCCATGCGCGCTTGTGGAATCGCGTACATCGCGTACTTGAGACGAGGCAAGCGATATTCTTGAAAATTTTATCAACCCTCGAAGAGGGAGCCTCATGATGGAACGAAAGGAACGATCGGCCTTCTTTCCTCCGCCAATTTCGCTGCTCGAATCTCATGTAGCTATAATCCTAGGTGAAACACGATAGCTCGCGCACGTGCGAATCCACTTTATCGACGTTACTTCTGTTATTAGCCGCTCCTATCCGTTCTATTGCAAATTTCAACGATTCTCATTCGTCTCTTGCCGTAGAATTTCTTGTTATCACGACGACGTGAACAACTTGGGGATTTCTTGCTATCGATAGCTTCGATATTCAATGGGGCGTCGTTGAAACTCGCTCCCGTAACTTTCTAGTTGGATTTTGAGAGAATCCGCGTCTTACTGAAAGTGGAAAAAAAACCGACATACTATTAGGTGCTTCGTTCATTATTAATTTTCCATCTTGCCTCTGAGTGCCCGTTACTCGGCTTTGTTTTCCTTTCTCGGGGGGTTCCATACACTAATAAAGATTGTGATTCCCTTCGGAAGCTTTACGTCACGTGCCTACTGTGAGGATCATCTTAAAATTTTCATCGTCGTATCGGCAGGAACTGTCGTTCTTCGTCGACGGTACCGGATGACGGCTGAAAACTTCGAGCGGAAATGACTAGCGATCTGACGCGTGTTGCCTCGTCTGTTAGCACTCCGGATAAGACCCCCTAAGTGGCCGGGGGGAGATACGTCACGTAACGGATTCGACGTTATCGCGGAAAATCCCCGCGATCGAAAATTTTACGGCACACGGGCCCGAATTGTTACGTCTCTACGAAACGACGGAGGCGATTGTATCGCGCATGGCATTCAGTCAGATCATATCTGCGAAGAACAATGCCTTTCTCTTAATTCGAAATATCGAATGTGCACGATCGATTTCGAAGGGAAATCCCTTGAGAAATTGGAAAACTTTTTTTCGGTGAATAAATTTAAAAAAATGGCAAAACTTGCGTATGTATCAATGAATTATTAAACTACATTTAATCGAACAAATTTAGATATATAAGAAAGAAGTGAAAAATTATATCGATAATTTTTATTGCAGCAGAATTAATTTAAGAAGATTCATTGCCTCACTCACCCAATTTTTCAAATTATCATATATTTACATTTCAAAGGCTATGTTTCGATGTGTTATTCGCAATATGTTATCTCTCTCCCTCTCTCTACATAAACACAGAAAATTTGAACACTGAACAGCTTTTGATCTCGGAGGAAAGATGCGATAAGGGATTTCTTAAATAAAAGTTGTAAAGGTTGCGCGACTAGATCGATATTTTCCCGACAGCTTGCCGACTATCCAATTACGTTGGTAGAAATCGGAATGAAATCGTGCCACGAAAAGGCAAGAATTCTATCAGCTTGTCGCGTTCGATATAACAAAATCCCTTTCAAGTAGCGCAGCTACTCGCAGGGAGGAGGGAGGACAAGAAAAATTAGATAGGTTTTTATGGAGATTTTATAAAAGGAAGGGAATAAGTGTGCAATAAAAACTCGTGGAGCTCTCGTAAGTAGTCAAGTGGGTAACGATCAACATTCCATTTATTAATCCGTAAGTGGCGTAAACGCTGCAGGACGCTATATTTTTATTGGCCGTTCAAGTTTATGGCCTCCTAATTCGCTCGTTTCTGCGTTGACGTCGAATTTTGCGAATAACGGCACGTCTCTTCCTACGTAATCAAGGCGCATTCCTTAAGTGGATAGCGGCGCGATTTGCCCGGAATAGCGGCGCTTAAGTGTCCAAAGCAGGTTGCCTGCCTCTCGCGATGTTACCGTGACAGCGGCTGTAATAAACGGCGCGAGGTAACGTGCGAGTAATTCATTTCTGTGCGTCGCTCAGCCTTGGGTATGATTAATCGTGATCGCGCGGATAGAACGCCGCATCCGGCAACCGGCACGAAACGCGCGGGTCCACACGCCTCCGAATACAAGCTGTTGAATAAGTAAAGGCTTTATTAGGTCGAAGAACGGCGCCCTCGAAGGGCGCACCCCTCTCGCGCACCTCTCGTACGCGTTCGCCCCTCCTCGTGAAAATAATGGGCTCGGCAATCTCGACGAGATAAACGATCGGAATGGTAATCAAATGAGCGTTTCTCGGGTATACCCGTATACCGCAAGACGACCTACGGTCTTCCCGGGAAAGCTCCTAGGATAAAGCCGTGCGATTTTGTTCTCACGCATAAAAGTTCCCCGCGACGAGGATTCTTCTTCGGCGAACTACCGCGTTTATCAAGGCCGACCGCGGCCGTATTCTACGGCCGGATAGAGGTCCGTCGCTAAATATGCGATTACGTTCTTTAATTATCGTTCCCCCTAGGCTGTTGGAACTTTTTCGATCTCGTTTTTCGAGAAAAATTTTCCGTTAGTGCGCTTTACTCAGGAAAAAAAAGAGAGAGAGAGAGAGAGAGAAAGAGAAAGCAACGAGATAAAGCTTCTATTCCCAGTGGCACAAAAACTTCCGCTTTGTGGGTTATAGTTGCCAGGACTAAGTAAAAGTTTCGTTTAATCCAATCGAGGGTTAGATGCTGCTCCGGCCATGATACTCTCCATGGAGCTAGTTTCCTTGAAACATCTTACTTCACCGGTTAATGAATTAGAACCCACTTTTGTGACAGGCGCGGAGGATATCCTCATAATCCTGATATATTAATAACTTAATGCACGGCGCATTCGTTCCCGTTAATCTGTACTTTGAAACCTGATCCATTTATTTTGAAAAAGAGGTAAGACTTTCTTACCCTTGAATCTTTTTATAATTTTCTTTTACTAATAAAGAAAAGTTCCGTTTACCTTACAAACTTTCTAACATAATTGAATGATTTAAAGTTGACTATGGCATGTGACGCTAAGTTGAACAAGCAATTCTGGTTTTTCTAAATTTACATGAAGAAATTGACAATGGTTCTGTACATTCCTATAATATACATTCTTTTATCAAATTTAACAGTAATTAATTGAACAGAATAAACATTTATTCTGTTTCAGATTTGTATTTGTACTTCAATTTTTTAATATTCCAGCATATAATTATTCTGTCTTGTGTAAGAAAAAATTTCTATTAATATACCTGCTAATAATTCATGGTAAAGACTAATTGTAAATCTAATTGACCGTTGTCTATTCACGAGTATTCTAATTGAGTACATTCAATCTGTAATTAATATGTTCGCGATCTTATCAACGGATTGAAAGTATTCTCGCGTATTTCGAGGAGACGATTGATTTTCCACAGCGATGCGATGCTGATGGGATCACCCGTTCCCCGGATGGGAAACGAATTTGAATTACAAATACGGCGACGATAATGGAATAAATGTTATTCGGTCGAAAGCTCGATTAATCTGAAAGTTCGAGGACGCGGCGCGGCTGCACCGGATTGTTCGTAGCAAACTCACTCGCCACCTTGTAAATAGACCTCACATAATACAACTAAGACAAACTTGGTTGTGCTTCGATTGATATCAAAAGTTTCATTGTGTTTTTTTTCCAGAAATTACTTAAGTGAAAGAAAAATACATTTACCATGATTTAACTAATTTTTGGTAATGTTCGGTACCAATTATATATTTATAGTTGATTTAACCATGCAAATTATTACTACTATTATTATGTAAACAAATTTAGCCAATGTTTAAGAAAATGATATTCACCATAATTGCGATTGCATTTACTACATAATAATATTTATTTTAATTATCCATATCTTGATTTTTAAAAAATATTAATATGTGAAATTATTATGGCTTATAGTAAAACTTTTTTATAATTGACAGATTGTACATATTAAGGTATTACTACTAGCATTATAACAACAATAAAAATGTAACTCCTAACTATAATTATGTTATCATACAGTTAGTATTTGCAGTCGCAAATATTAAATACTTTTTTCTTAGTGCTCGTATCTGAATATATTAAATTATCGTTATCTCCTAATACGTAGAACAGCACGAAGAAACAGGAGTGCCTCCCTACACACTGCTTTATAAATTAAAATGCGCGGCAGTTAGAGCAGAGCTTCGTACATTTTATAGTTTTAAAGCAGGTGTCTACCGTTGGCGGTGATTACGATATACTACTAGGCACAACGTAGAGACTTTTAATGCACCACACTATAAACCCTCGTTTTACGCTTGCGAACTGGGCGCAGCTACCGAGTAAGTATTTAACCAGGCTTTCCTTGATTCAAATTCTCGGTCTTCCGCTCTGCTTATCTCGCACTTTGTCGCGAGTTTTATATTTTTCTTTCCCTTTATCACACATGCACACACACACACGTGCGTGCGTACGCGCTTGGACACACACGCGTCTGAGACGATGCAATATATGCGCAACATCGTTCTGCCAAAGTCTAGAAAATATTCAACGAATATAAGTAAGCGTCGCGCTTGAAAGTGCGACGTAAGGAGGTCGCGACGAGATGCGAATGGAAACGAGGGCACTGTAACATTAAAGCGTAATGCGCTGTAATTTTTATGACTTGTGACATATATAAGCCGTGGAAGGAAAATCTTTTCTAAGCAGCAGGACAATCAATCTCTTAGGCGACTTGCACTTAAAAATATCTGGGGAAAGGAGGGGGGCAAAAATATCTTCGCGAATGTCCAACCGACTGATGAATTCGTTTCTCATTTCTTTCCGAAAGTTATACGTTTATAAAATTTAGAGTGATATTCATACATAATTTTTGCATTTTCCTCTTTACTTATACTTTCATATACTTTATACTGAATTATTTGTAAGCGGATAAGATTCTTGAAATTAAAATAAATCCGAACGAACGATTGTGCCATCTAAATATTTAACTAGACAGAGATCTGAAAATAATTCTGATGGACTGTTCAAATAATTATGTAGGCGATACAAAAAATTGAGACATTCTAACAACTATCTTAAGGATTCTACATAATTATTTTAGGTATAGATCCACAACTTAGTTTAACCAGACTTTAATTAACAATGTTCAATGGAAGAATTTGTTTTATAAATTCATCTATTGAACATAATTAATTAAACTTCGGTTAAACTAAGTTGTCGAACTGGGCCTTAATGGTTTAACAAAAATTATTTTTAAATTTGTATGTATATATATAAATACTTTAACAAAATTGGTTTTTCCGTGTACAAAACTAAAGATAGGATTAACAAGAGTCCAGACAACAATGCGCGATTATATTTGATTAAGATAATAAATAATGTGTAAGAAGTTATATGTTACATTGATTTAATATCTTCAACTGAAGAAGAAATCGGGCTAAGTGCGCTCAAATCACTCGATGCGCGAGATTTATCTCGATCTGAATTAAACCGAGGTAATTTATATTCGTATAAGTTATACGAATGTGATTGGACATTCGGCGCATTGAAACGTGACTTTCTGACACCGGTGACCACGCAGGAGAGGAAGCGGAGGCACCGTATGTAACACACGTAGCAGAACGAACAACTGTTACCGCCGGTTGTGGATCAGGAGTCACGACTCGCTTGGCTACTGTCTGACGTAAACGACTTTTCTACTAGGTGCCACGCCTGACACAATTCGGACTCATACTACTCGGTCGACCGCCAATGCGCTTTTTCCAACTGCCGCGTTAGCTTTTCTTGGTCCACTTAAATGCACTACTCTCGTGCAAGTTGCGTATACGTATTTTTCAGTGTTAATGTCACTAGTATACGTTTTTCTCTTAAATTAATAACTTTTTTAATAACTTTTTTTAATACTTTTTACCAATACACGTTTTTTTTTATTAATAACATAGAGGCACATATTTATATGTAAAGAATATTTTCAAAACTTACTTTTAAGTGCAATGGAAAACTGTAATTTGTTATAATACGCGCGCGAATGAAATCGTAAACTGCGAAATGTTGATTATTACTTGAATTTATTATTTCGTGATGTTTACGACGGTTAGGAATTAAAAATAATAGCAAAATATTCATTCACGAAAAATATTATCGCGCTATTGAATATAAAACTGTTGCAAATTTGTTGCAACCCATACTGAATAATAATGAAAGCACAAAATGCTGATAATAAACTGTATTCCATCATGATTTGAACTTACCGGGTCTCCTTTATTACTGTTATATCTAAAACGCAACCAATTTTAATTTTTTTAATTCAACAAAGAATAAATTAACATGCGGATAAGTGAACGAATAAAGTAATCAATGTAATTTACTCTCCGTGTCGTGTTAACTCGGAAGAAGTATTGCAGATAAACAAACGGGGCAGCATTTTACGCGGTTACCGCGAGCAAACTCCGCTACACTCCGATTTTTTTCTGCAAGAGAATTCCAAAATAAATTGAAACTTTAATCAAAGCTCCGCGCTGGTAACACTCTGTTCGTTTACCGTCGCGAGTGCCGGTGCATTATACCTTTTGCATCTGGGACGTGTGCCACGCAATCGATATCTCACAAAAAAGCATCAGGATCAGTGCGAAGTCTATTATGAAATAATTATATTTGATACACTTATTATCGTGTACGTTAAACTCGTATCATTACG
Source organism: Monomorium pharaonis (assembly GCF_013373865.1). NCBI lineage: Eukaryota > Metazoa > Arthropoda > Insecta > Hymenoptera > Formicidae > Monomorium > Monomorium pharaonis. The sequence continues at coordinate 16,461,930 of NC_050473.1, read as the reverse complement.
TTGATGAAATTGTAAAATATATCGAGATAAAGTCAGAGGTGTTGGGATTAAGTCTCAAAAGAACGACAGGAAGAGCGAGGACCAGCGAGATCTTTGTCCGCGATCCGGTGCAGGCATCTGAAATTAATGGCGCGCCGCCGATTCTCGTTGACGCTTAAGTAGAAGTGGACCGGATGGAAGTGCGCGGTCCGGTTTTAGCCCGCAACCCTGGGCCGATAAATGCCTCGGCAAACTTCATTAAAGTCAGGTCGTCGCCTTTGTGCCACGGCCACGGCTTTGGTTTCGTGACGCCCAGAAGGGAATATTATTATATTGTTGCTGGACGTTAATTAGCGAAAATATGAAGCGTAATTCTGATAACGTTAAATTTCGTTGTCGTAACATTCGCCAGCGCCGAAGAACTCGCCTCTCCCGGCCTAACATTTCACACACGTTCTTTGACGATTTCGCCGACATTGTTCTCGACGTCATTAGCCACTAATTAGGAGCTGTAACATTACGCGACATTGGTTTGAGGAAAACATAAGCGAGCTTTAATTAACGCCCGGCAGCGTTAAAAATCGATGAAATCGTTTCCGCAGTTTTGCACGTCGACATTTAAACGCGCCTATTCTAATATTCATCGTCGACGAAATTATTGTTGAAACAACTGGAAAGCTAAATGATTGCAATTAAGATATTACAATGCAAAATGCGTGGAGTAATATTTCGTAATTATTGTTATTAGCCCGGTTACATTTTTCTTTTAATTTTTTGTAATTACTTATCGGTTTTTTAATATTTTTTTTACAGATTTTCTCTTTTTATCTTTGAAAGTTTTATTAATTAGAATTTAACGTTTTTCGTACTTTTTAATTTTTAATATTAATTCTGGAGTAGGTAAATTTTCCAGGTGTCAATTCGAGTTTAATATGGTTATTTTAAAATTTGATACTTTAAAGTAATATTTAATAAGATTTTCTAATGTCAAATTTAGTTCAGTTATTCTTGCAACCTAAAGTAAAAAAATCTTTAAAAGTGTAATAAAATGCTTAATTATGTAACGAATTTTTTAGCCTAATGTTAGAAAAATATGAATAGTATTCTAGAGTTTAAATATTTCATCATTAAAGTTAATCCAAATATATAACATATATTAAGGTAAGGCGCGTCATTAGAATTAAAATTTTGTAATTCATTTATTCATTAAATTTAAAACATAATTTAAAGCGCATTTTTTAATCTATATATGTTACGGAATTCATATTCCCTTTTCTTTAAATAAAAATCTATATCTGATTTCTCTAAAAAATTAACAGTAATTTTGGGACACTTTGTGCCCAATTTCGATTAATCGGAAATCGATATGTATTCGGCTAATATTGAACGGCTAATACGAAACGTATAGTCGTGCAGCATAATACAATACAGTACAGTTTGTGGTGTAACATTTTGCGACAATTGGTACGTTATCGCATGCGAAATCAATAAATCAAACCGCATTGGTGCGTCCACTCTCAAAATGCGACACGGGTATTAATTAAAATGTCAATTTACATGCGTATTCGTATGTAAATAAAAGTAACGTAATCGAGCTACGCAACGAATCGAGGAAATTCATTAAGGGAATATATCGTTAAATTCTTAAAAAAAAAAAAAAGATTCAAGGAAACTCGATGTTTCTCTCCCGCTTGGTTTGTTTAAATAAAGACATTCGTGAAATAACGCAATTTCACGGAAAGTAAAACGTCACGACGTCGGGTGAATGGGATTTTAAATTGACGCGTTCTGGTACGGGAAGAGGGGGAGGGGGAGAAGCAGAAGCGAGGACAAGAACGTGACAGAGAGACGGGGGAAAAGGGGAGGAGGACACGGGAGTGTCTCTTCCGGAGGGGTGAGAAAGACGGAAAATAAAATGATGCGCGGCGAGAAGCGCGAATGGAAAGGATCGGGGCGAAGTGAATGAGCGAGAATTGAAGGCCGCAGCTTCCATTTCTCCAGCTGTGGCCTTCAAGAACCCCAACCCCTGTGTGAAAATCAATGTGAGCTTCTCTCTCTCTCTCTCTCTCTCTCTCTCTGTGGTCTCGCTACTAACCGTTCTGATAACGTGGCCGCCTCCTCCTCACCCTCCTGCCGTGCACCTAAAAATACACGTGCGTCTTTATGCGGGAAGTGAAGTTCCTACCAAACGTGAAGTTCCTACGCGGTCCTACGCGGTTGCGGTCAAACGCATTCCTGGAAAGTTTCCAAGCGCTACACGTAGCAGGCGCGGGAGGACGCGGTTTCCCGTAGGGCGCGAGACGTCTGCTAGGAACGATTAGAAAAATTAATTTGTCAGCGAGAGGAGCGTAAAAATAAGAGCCGTAAGCCCGCGCTTACGCGACCAAGCTGGAGCTGATATAATAATGCAACTTGTCTTGTGCAGATAGGTGTGCTCTTCCTAGGAGAGCTTCACGCGTTATTGCGACGACGCATCTCTCTCTCTCTCTTTCTCTCTCTCTCGCTCGCAGAATTTAATTTTCCTACCTTAGAAACTCGGACTCTCTCGCCTCGGTTCTTTTCGAGGCTGCGACGGCGCGCAGACATTTAAGGAGCCCCGGTACTTCCGCGCGTTATGAATAGCTGCTCGCCGCGCGAGTTCCTACATACAAGATTGCACCTCACCGCGAGCGCGCTATTAATTAGCGCGTTACTCGGGGAGGCACGATACCGGCACACATATCACGTACACATGTATAATATTATATCGCGCGAGACCTAGTCCTACGGAGGACTAGCGCACGAACGTAAACAGCGCGTAATTAACAGCGGGATTGAGATGCATATGGCCCACTTACGGGCTCCATTTCGGAAGTTTCTACATTTTCACCGATGCGCGAAACAATTCCGCATTAACCGGGTGGTAGTAACGATAGCAAATTGGGTGAATCGTATACGTTCATTATTCGCCCGGCGATTATGCGGCGGCGCACTTCGCGGCCGACAGGTAGATACGCGATTGCGATCTACGCGTACGTGCCCCGCTAATACGAGCGCGTAATTGATGGATTGAATATAGTTAATTATTGCGGGACTCCTAAGTGCGCCTTCGCTGGCAATTAGTTAATCATGACGTCTCGCAACCGTAAATCGACAATTCCGCGGGTCTGAGGGATTAAAGTTACCTCTCGGATCCTCTCTCTCTCTCTCTCTCTCTCTCTCTCTCTCTCTCTCTCTCTCTGTCTCTCTGCGGATGTAGCGTCTCTGATTCGATTCTACTTCGTGGACTTGGCGTTTCAACGTTAACGCGCGTTAATTCGCGCTTGTTCCCATCCGACGCCGACGAATACCGAGTGTCGGCTTTCGCGGTCAACTGGGGTTGAAATCTATTTCGTCGCAGCTCCCCCGATTATCATGCGCAAAAAAAAAAAACGCAATTTAAAACGATCTCCCCACTCCACGCATGTGCTCTCTGACGCAATACAATTTTTTGGCTTGCAAATTATTGTTAATTTTCTCGCGCGTGTTTACATAACGTAGCCCGCGTTCGTTTTTCTTTCCTTTTTTTTTTCTCTCTTCCCGCAGTCCTTTTCTCGCAAAAGAGGGCACGAGAAAGGGAAGACAACACGTCAAACAGCTGGATATTACGCGTCTCGCGTAACTTTGTCGTAATCCCGACGCGCGACGTAACGAAGCGGTCGTTTCATAACAACTGGACGCGCGACCGGAAGGGGGGGCAAAAAAAAACACGCGTATCAGACTGATATTTTCCGGCGAGTGGGCAGTCAGAGACGGGATGCACGATCAGCGTATGTATATGCGCGGCGAGCTGTTTACTCGCTCGTAAATTCGCCCGGTTGCATATTTGCCCGCGCACGCAAGCGGCACACGCTTGCGCCCGTAATAAAACATTTCCGCCTTTTCAGCGCGCGTGCTGGAAAAACGAAATGTTAACGACACGGGGCGTAGTACGTTTCCGCGTTCTGGCTGCGTAAACGTTTTCATTCTGTCTGGAAAAAAAAAAAAAGAAAGAAAGACGCCCGGAGGGAGGAAAAAAGGGAACGAGCTGTGCCCGGCTGCTCTTATTTGCTCCCTCGTAGTAGTCGAGGTATCTTTTTAATCAAGTAACCTGGTTCCTCACGCGTGAGAATTTCGCAGGTTTACCTTACATATTATACCATCGCGTTCGTTAATTAAGAGATCGCGAACCGTCGCGTCGGGAGATAGTCGTACGCGCGCGAAATAGCTCAAAGAAAATGAGCAGTAATTTACTGCCGTTCGGCAGAAATGGGAACGCTATCGGAAAGCTCACGCGATTTCGCGTATGTGTGCTGACAAGAATGATTGCACATATACACACGCACACGTTTCGTTGAATAAATAAATTAAATAAATTAATAAGAAACTGGAGAACTGCAAATTCCCTCCCTCCTCTGTCTTCTCCAGTGAAGGAAGTTTTATAGATTCTTGAAATATGAAGTTCCAAACTAAGTTCCATAACTAGGAGTTATGGATTTATTATTTGATAATTATTTAGTAAGATCGCATAACTTCGCGGAGGAACTCAATTTAAAACTTTGTATTCCAGAAATCTATCAAGTTTCTTCTAACAAGCATGCGGCGACCCTCGTCCTTCTTGTAGTACGAGAAATGCAAAAGACGAGTCATAAGACGTCACGGATTTATTTAAACATGAGAGAAAATTATTTTATTTTATAAAAAAATATCGATTTAGAACCGGTTGTCCCAACTTCTTGGTAAACATATCAAGTGTCTTGATGATCTGTGTGTCTTTATTAGTTTCGAAAAAAAAGACACATGGTTATGTGATATAAACTGTAACAAATCTTTCTTTACAAAAATATAAAATTTAATATAAAAGCTACATAAATTGATTCAAAATTAACATTAACACAATTAAAATTGACATTTACAGACATTATCTGCCTTTAAGTATTGTTAGCCAAAAACAAGATGCTATTAAATAAGCTATTAAATTTTTGTTTGTATTACTTATTTCTCACATTTTTATTACTAAAGGTTGCTGAAATAGCATGAGGTATGATTTGGCTGGTTAGTATCTATGTATTCAGCAACTCTCCTCTATATTGTGAAATTCTGGAAAACTCCCCAAAATACATATTCTTTTTATCACGTTTATCTTCGGAGTATACTTTATCAAGTACATTCGAACTTCCGCTTGTTGATGCAATCAAAAGTTAATAGTATCAGGGAAATGAAAGATGAATGCTTCGCGCGCGCGCAAAGAACAAAAAGGCAATATCGATTCTACCAATTGCCGGGTAATTTGTATCGGGCTTTCTATTGAATAGAGGCGCGAAATGTATCACTGTTAACAGAGTTTGCTATTTCGTAGTCTATTTCTGCGATGAAAATCTTCCATCAGCTATTCTAACCACATTACCCCTTTGTTGATATCAGATTTCGCTGATTTCTGCGAGTAATTATATTTATTTCCACGTTTATTTGAACGTAAACAAAACTAAACTAAGTTTGGGTTGCTTCAGTATATATTTAATACGGTGTCTCAACCATTTTATTTCATCTTTTAACTTTAGCTGTTTAGGATAATGCATACAAATACACATATGCATAAATATATGCGCCCTTCTCCCAAAATAGTTTATTATATAAAATTTCAATTTTTAATTTTAACAATGGCAACTATTGGTTTTTTTACCAATAATCATATCATTTTTAATAATCAAAGTTGAAGAATAAGATAAATAATATTGCAATAAATATATATTCAAAATAACAAAATTTTATTTAAATAAGAAAATAAATTTGATTAGTGACGAAATCAACACAAGCTAGCAAATCTTTTTAAGAGTGCTTACTTTGATGTTTTTATTATATCTTAGTAAAAGCTATTGATGAGTAAATGAAGAATAAAGGATATTAAAATTTAATTTTTAATATTTAAAAATCATTATTTTCTGCATTTTTACCAATTTCACAAATTGGAGCATCAGAAAAAATGTACATCGTTCGTATCATACATATTTAATATCAGAATGATATATGAATGATATACTATATAATAATACACATGATATACTACCTGCACAATATTATAATTTATAAATGGTGGTAATAGAGAATAACAATAACGTTACAGTACATCCGGTAATATGATTTCATTAATTAGTAATTATTTTGTTTGTTATGCAATATTATTGTATTTACAAGCTAATATTTATGTAACTGTCATATTAACTTTAAATATTTCTTCAAAGCAGAGATTGCAATTAGCAATTATCTCATAGACCGAATTTGGCGAGAAACTTTCAACTCAGCCCACGACGTTCTAAGCTTGATTCATAGAAAAAATGAAAGTTGAACTGAATTATTATAATTTTTATTATTATTTTATATAAATAGAATACATTTTATTCAATATATTATTTTATGAAAATTCGCATAATATGCGTATATTACTGATAAAATATCCAGATTAAAAGTTTTAAATAGTAAAAAGTATAACTATTTCACTACCGTATTTGAAAAGTTCGGAAAAGGTGAACAAGTAAAGAAACACGTGTTTCGGTTTACATAATTATATGTTAAATTTATACATTCAATTACAATATTAATAATGTATAAATAATAACTGCGCGAGAATTGTAAGACGATATATAATTTTAGGTGTATAGTAAAAAAATGTTCTCTACATTACATTATTTCTGAGATATACTTAACATTACTATTTACAATGCACCTAAATCAAGGACACTTGTTTTGGCATATTACCACGCTCTCATACTATCTCGTCATTTAATCTGTAAAGGAAATGTAGTAAAGGAAAATGAAAGATATGAGAAGTAAATCAATTAGGCCTGAAAAATGGTCGACGCGTTCCGATGCGAGTTGACCAGTTCATTTTTTTCACAGGGGAGATTGGAAAATACGCACAAGACAGGTGTCCGAACAGATATTCCGAACTTTCTACGTGTCACAGGAGGACTCGCGAGAATAGTAGTATATCTTATATCAACTCTTACATTGAAAAATTGCAGCAATTATTAAAGATTTACGTTTTTTATAATATGTCAAACCAACTATGCGGTATCAGATTAAACTGATAAAAATTGATATGTAAAAATTTTATTTGTCCTGCGATTCGTATCACTACTTAACAGCTTTTATAAAGTTAATATTACTTATTATTATAAATAGGTAGTGTGTTTATCTCGAGTATGCACGCAGACATTTTAAAAATTACGTTTTCGTTACAACGCGCAAGATATACCTTGTTATTAAAAAGTATAAGATATAATAAGTTCTCACTGGTTTGAAACAAGACAGAGCAGAATCTAATAAATAATCTAAATCAGGAGGTACAAAATATTATTCGAGATAAAATCGAGAGAAAGTTATGTCTCTCTATTTATCTCTTTTGTGAATCAGGCACATATACAAAGTATTGTATACATTTCATCATACAATACAAGTTTTATTCGTACTCATTATCATACTCAAGGCACTAATTATGTTTATCATAAGATGACGAGAGAATATAATCGGCAATATAAATCTGTATAAACTCTTATAAGCAGTGATCGAAATACTTTCTTCACTTTCTTGACAGTCTTTTATAATCTATGCTAATTTTCTTTAATCAATCAATATATACATGCAATAGATAAAAAAAAATACTGATACATATTTTCGAACTTCTCTTGTGACACATATGGTAGTACTTGTAAAAAATTAAGTGTTCATATAATGTAAAATATTTGTAAAATTAAAGCTAGAGTCTCTTTCAGCTGTTATTTAATTTAGAACTTTAACTTTAGAAATGGTACTGGTATCTGTAAAAAACAGATAAAAGAATCATATTATATTGATTGAGTAAAGACTAGAAAAGACCACATAGGAGAAGAAATTATTCTGTGCCTATAAGATTTTTTCGCCAACTACATTTAATAATCGATCATTTTGCAATTAAACTAAACATTTAGTTCTTTATTTTACTTTAAAGGCGTCAAAAAATAAACTTTAGTTAATCTTTAAACAATCGACTATCAAGAAAATGCTAATATACAGAATCGAAACATACAATCGTGGCCAAATGAAACATTTATGTATTCGCATTTACAATATAATGTATTGTTGCATACATAAAATCTACGCATATATGACCTGTCTTTAATTTTATGAACAAAGTTATAATGGCAAGATGTTACTATATCAAGTAACGCAAGTTCTGCAACTCTTAATGTTATAACTATTAATGTTGCACGAAATCAAATAATAACAAAATAATATATATAAGAAATAAAATACTCGTTGAGAGTGTTGTGAAATTACGATGATGGATATCTGCAATTTTCAAATTAATATTTCACATTAAATTTTAAAAAGTTTATCTCGATCATGATTATTTTATATTTATTTTATAATATGTATTGTAGTTTCGTATATAATTTTATTTACACGCAATGTATTTCTTCAGTCAAGTACTTAATTCCGGCTGAATTAATTGATGTTTTAAAGCATGTGCAATTAGAAAGATCTCACAAACATCGAAACTGGCATTGAAATGATACTATAAAAAAGCAAGTTGTCGACAGCTTTTCGTTATTTTTATTTATATGTGTATTACAATTTATGCAAACTTGTGATTAAGCAAATTGATTTTTTTAATTTAAAGTTATAACAGAAGTAAATAATTATCAAATAGAGAGCATAGAGAACTCTAAAGCAAGGATATAGTTTGCATATTAAAGAATGTTATTGTATCTAGCTCTCTATTATTTTTCTCTATCATATCTTACCATTACGTAATTAATCGTACAGAAATAAGCAATGTTGTTCAAGTCCTTATTTCCAATAATATTTTTAACATTGGCAATTCTTCATTTTTACCTGATACAGCGAATTATACAGAATTATGAAGAGTATAAAGATACAAAATTGTATAAACATTTATGAAATAATACAGATTTTATGAATTTGTTATCTTACTTCAATTCCACATTGACATTACAAAATTGTGGAATTTCTTTTGTGCGATTACTTTTAATAAATTTTGGACGTATAAAATATTAGTAAATTGCATTGTCTCTCCTCGTGATAAACCCAATCAAATCACAGGTCATTGAAGTATAATATTACCTAAGCAAACTTATTAAATTTGTAACAGTTGGCAATGTCTTTGTTATTTAGTATATTGGCTATATTGGCACATAACAAGTATGCATTTGTAATTATTAGAATTTAACATGCTTTCATTTTCGAATTTGAACATTTTTCACAAACATATGCCAGACTTTCTTCCAAGACTTAACTCCATTTGAAATATAAATAACATTTTAGAGTCTTATTAACAAACCCCTACACGGCACCAGTATCTTTGCTGATAAACGATCAAAGGAGAATAAAGTCACATGTAAATTTTTTATAGCTCAAAGATCAGACCTCCTTTGTATGATGTCCGCTGAACAAATTCTAATGAGTAGAAAAACAGAAATGAAAAGTACAGTAAGTAAAATGTTAAAATTGTAGAACATTTTGATGTCAAAAACATAAAAGCTATTATTTTTATTAGTTGGAGGATATGTTCACTTCATGCTGTGATTATATCTTAACATTCTTACCTAATTCATTCTCAAACAAATGCTTTGTCTATTTTTTTGGCGTCTATTGAGATTGCAAATGCAATGGGACATATTAATTAATGAGACATTAATGTTTTTTTAAATGAATTGTTGCTACATTTATTAAGAAAAATTTTGCACATGCCTGCAGTGTCTATTGATATAAGTCTGGCTTTGTTTGTCGTTAAAATAACGATTAGAAAAAATATCTTCAAATTAATATAATTTGACGATATATTTCTTAGAATAATTTAATTGACTCGACGTGAAGAGTGAATTGAATTTATATTAAAAATGGTTCTTTATCTTATCGACGAATACGTGCGCTAAGAAGGCATATACAATAATTACAAGAGATAATACATAAAATAAATAAATGATGTTAATAATAGTAATATAACAATAACTAGGCATTATTGGCACTAATAACAGTAATATCATATTTTTTTATAATGATGCATCCGAGAATAAGGTGACATTTAAAAAATTGTACTGAACTCTATTATAAAAACAGTAATGACGAGAAATGAAGTAATTATTTGAAACAGAACTGTGATGGGTAAAAATAGTTATAGCATATCTTCGGATCGTTGTATATAATTAATGTCTTAATCACTATAGACAATGTATATTAGTTTAACATACCACAATAGGTTGTTAAAAATGCACGTCTCTTTGTTCAGAATACTAAACGATTGTAGCAAAAAGAAGTATGACCTCTAGAATACTAATTACAACCTTCGCAACGAAGCCATACTGAGAGCCTTTCGAGTTGGCTGATCCGACATCGGCGCTACTAGAACATCTTCTTTATTTGGAGAACTTGAACTGCCATTATCCAACTCCTGCAAAAATAGAAAACTTAATATATTCATTTTCTCAGTTTATCGTTTTCTTCAAATATAAAAATGCAGCAATAAAAAAAAACTTGACATTTGGACTTTATTTTGAAAAATAAAGAAATATGTAGTTTTAGTAATGAAGAAAGAGCAATTATTAATGTATACTGTATTATTAATTCATACATTATAAGTAAATTATAAAAATATGATGCAGAAAATAATTCATTAAAATAAAACAATTATATATAGTAATTAATATATAAAATATTAAAAAAGAAAAAATAAAATTGCAATATATAAGATTCCCTAATCTGAAATGAACTTTACGTAAGAAATAAAAACATTGAATTTTAATACAATCGTCAAATATAATATAATAATATTAAAATTTTTTAACACTTAGCTTTGCATACATTACTATATGTATACAAAAATTAAATAAAACTAACTTTTCAAGAAATAGATTCTCCACTGTACATTAATTTTATATAATGTACTTACTTGAAATCCTTAATATAGTTCATCCATTGACTTTAAGTCAGCATGAAAATTTATTATAATTATTAAAATATTTTTTCATAAAATACATTCAAATAATGTAATAAAAATTAATAAATTGTACAAGTACGTTGTAAAAGCAAAAATAATAGTGTATACCTACAAAATAGATTTTTTTAAATACAAAAAATAAATCTTATAATGAAAAATCTAAACATAAATTTATTCAATGTAATAAAAAGCAAATAAAAAAATAATTTAGTTTCCTTCACAGTCAGTCTCATAGACAGGTTAAAATAAAAGTGGAAGAAATAGCAGTTTCCTGTCATGGAAGATTATATATAAAGCAAAAGAAACAAAAAGACAAGTAATAGAAGAAAAAAGAAAAAAAAATAAAAGAAACAGCAGAATAGAAAAAAAAATCTGTATACAAAAGATTGTCAACTAACACTGATATTGTTGCAACTACCTAACCGCATCTGAACTATTTGTTGATTTGTTGGCGGAAGAGTTTGTGTTCCTGCAAATGGAGACATAATCGTGGACATCGCTCTATTTAGTTTGCTTGGCGTTTTATTAAAACTAAAAGCTCGGCCGACTTTTGCTCTTGTACGAGATGCAAACCTGGAGAAAAATAAAATTTAAAAATTTTCTCATATATTTATAAAGATCGTCTAAATGCAACATTAAAACTTTCTTTCCCCCTTCAATAAATAATTGTAAGATCTTTTGCATATAATTTTGACTTTTTTAAATTGTGCAATAAAATTTTTTTTCTTTCAATGCATTCCAAGCTGGACTTTTTCTCTTTACACATATCTTCTAGAGTGCACACATAAGGTATATACATAGATATACAGTACATAGTTTAACGCCAGTTCTGAACGCGGATAAGATACATTCAAGGCATACAAGAATATTCTTGACGGCCTGCCATTCCATCGAAGAGAACAAGCGCATAAAATTTTTCCAATTTTGTCTAGAATTGAAACTAGTACCTTTAGTGTAAAAGACTAATGCTTTATTCGTTCTATACTACGTTCGTTCCCAATATAATTTATTTACTTGTATGGAGGAAAAAAAGTTGACGGACAAATAAACACTTATATTATAAATCAATGGAGACATATCATATCAACCCTGTCATATCAAGAAAATCAGCTCAAGCAAACAGACCATCACCTGCTATGATACAAAGAAAATATAAGATATACATGCAGAATTTTTCAAAATAATATAAAATATTACATCCAATCATACATGCAAGACAGTGTCAATTGTAATCAATGTAATAAGACAGTGAAAATTGCACCATGGCTGCACATTATGGAAAATAATATTTAAAAAAAAAATTATGTGAATGTGCAATGTTTTCTTATATTTAATATGTATATACAAACGCGCACGCATGTGTGTGTGTGTGTGTGTGTGTCTTGCATATGTGTATAAAAACTTATATACACTTATGTAGAAGAAAATATTCCCCAAAACATTGTATTATAAGTAGAAAATGAAAACAATAAATATTGTTAACAAGAAAATTTCTAAACAAAATGATGAATCGATCAAAATTGCAAATTAAATTGTAATGCCGAATAATTATCAATTATGATAAATTAAAATCATAAGAAGTTAAAAAAGTGCATATACATATTTAAGATGTGGAGAGTGTACGAAACTTCATTCTCGTTAAAAATATATACAATAATAAGCTTTTAATAGATAAAGCTTACAATTATGTTACATTACACTTGAACTGATCAAAATTGGCTCTCTGTGAAGAATTATTATTATTTCTGAATAATATTATATTTATTCATCATAGCATAAAACAGCATCATAAAAGCAAAAGTTTTCAGTAGCGTAATTAGAAAATTTTCAGCCTTTTAATTAGAAGAATTAAAAAGACAATAAACATTTTTATTCTTTTAATTATTTTTAAATCTTCTCTAATAAATTGTAAATACAATTTTTACTTGCGCTTAATAATAATTACGCCACTGAGGGATTGTTGTAAAAATAAAAAGCAAGTAAAAAATATAATCAGCCTTGGTGCGAAAACTGACGGTAGTGGGACATGTAACGTGGTTTCACACATGCTATTGAGTAGGAAGACATACGGGTCCATATACTCCAGGTAAAAATTATGAAATAGGCTCCTGTAACCAAACGGGTTTCCCCATTATTTCTTTACATCATGCAATGTAGTAGAATATGTACACTATAATAAAAAAATATTTTGATTGTGCCTAAAAATACGTCAAGTATTCCAGTAAGAGAGTAGATACAATTTACAAAATTATTCGAATAACATAAATTTGCCATCAAATTTGTCAAATTTAAATTCATAATGTATCAATAAATAATCTATTCACTTTTTTAAATCTGATGACGGATTAAAAATGTAATCATTCCTCTCATTACTAACTACGTGTAGTAACTATTAAAAGTATATTAATCGTTTACTCTTAATATTTTTAATTATTAACAATTAAATATTAGTGTTTTTATTTAATCTACTATCGCATTACCTTTTTAATCTTTATCTTTTAAATTCAAAATATGTGTTGAACAAAAAATTTAAAAATTATCATTAATATCCGAACAATCTAGATTTATAGACTTAATATCAACATATAATCTAATAATAGAATCATCTAATTATATATACTTGTAGTATAAAAGAAGCAAGAAGTCAGTCCTCACACCTTTTCTAATATTTGACAAATATATCCCGAAAAATAAATTTCTACATAATAAAAATTTTGTTCCTTATCCTAAGATGTAAAAAACTAATTACTTTACTATCTTATAATATAATAAAGATATAAACTAGAGAGGAAAAAATGTAATTACGACTTCAAAGCACAAATATACTCACTTAATTGTTTTCTTTAATGTACCCGATGCTACTTCGCTAGTACCAACTTTAAGCTGATGTGAATCATATCTAATGAGTAACGTATCCTAAAGAAAAAACAAATAAAATATAATATGTGATATAATACAAAATATTATAAATCATAATAAAACATTTAAAATCTGTCAGCAGATACAAGCAGAAATTGCAACAGATCGGTATCAATTGCATTTGTATTTGTTTATGTTCTGCTGGCAAAAACATAATGCAATAGAATATACTGATGGCAGAAGCCTTTCATCAAACTTGATTTTTTAATTAATAAAATTTACAATAAACACTTTGCAAAAAACTTTTCTCAACAGATTTGATTATTTAAAGATATATCACGCTACATATATACATACATACATACGTACATACATACATCATACATACATACATACATATATATATGTGTGTGCGCGCGCGTGTGTGTGTGTGTGTACACGAGCTAAATATTGTTATAAACTTACGGCATCAGCTACACGAACAGCAAGAGCCATTTGCCTACACAAAGTCTGTAAGTAATTCGTTTTGTTTACTTCTTCATCAGTAATTATAAACGAAAACAATTTTTCCTTTAGTTCTTGAGTGCCTCGTACCACGAGCGCAAATACTTTGTGATATTCTGAAAAAATTGCAAATTAATTAGTAATAACTTTTATTTTACAAAGAGTATGTGTATTTTGCACATAAATAACGATATTTACGATCAGTTTCTCGTATATCCACAACTTTCCTTATGGTACTTAGTGACAACATTTTGATATGCTTATATGGCTTTCCTTGGCTTAGCTTAATTGATTGCAAGCCGTTTATAGTATTAGGACTCTTTAACGAATTAAAAGCTTTCGATCTTTTCTTGCATATTTCAAGAGTGTCGGTGAATAGGAACAATACTAAATGATCACCTCGTCCACTAAGATCTTCCGTAACTTCCATTACATCACATTTACTAATAAACGATCTATGCGAGGAAACTAAATGCGGCGGACAATTATCAATCTCATTAAAGATATCAAACATTGCTAACTGACGTTCGGTTTTCCTTTTGTCCTCGTTTATATATGTCATCACTTTTTTAATACAGCTAATAGAAGCTTCAAGTGCATTATAGTCTGGATTACTTTTGTCCGTGTGTTTAAGAATATCTACAAGAAATGGAAAGCATTCTGTTAGCCAAAAATTTTACATAAATAAAAGTAAAACAAACATTTTGAAAGTAATTAATCTTACCGCTTAATAATAAACTAATACTAGGTAACCTTTGTATTGGTTTAATTAATAGTTCTTTTAAACTTTGTCTACCGCATTCTGGTATCGTCTGACAATTTTTCAGAAAAGCATGAAACCGTGGCTTATTTTGGTCACACTCCTCCAACATTTGTTTTGTATTTTCAAAAAAGTTGACATATGGAGGATATGCTTTGACTAAATCGGGCTCAAACTTGAGAAAAATTTCTCCGATGCTAATATCCTCCGTCCAATGAGCGGCACTACAGTGCAAAGCCTCTAGTAATTGCTTATGGACATCATATATCGGTGGAAAATTGCCAAATATAATTTTTACTTCCGTGCTATTCAGCAACTCTTTTCCACTTTTGCCTATAAGATTTTCTAGTGGCAATTTAAATAACTGTAATCATAAAAAATGTGTATGAATATAGAGTGTTAAAAAAGCAATTTAAAGATGTAAAAGTTTTTAATGGATAGTAAATACTTGCCATCATAATTGTATTGAGAATCCCTACGTAATTTTCCTCAGTTTGAACCAATTCGAGAAACACTTTATGACGTTGTGATAAGTTTTCTTTAGCGGGTAAATGTTTCTCAACAGTCTCTACTTCTGGAATATTTGATAGATAAATAATTTTAATACAATCTTCTCTTTCATATGATTTATCTTACAAGTTTAATGATTAAATAAAGAAATATATACTACTGATTAAGCATTAATTTTAGTAATAGCTTGACATTAAATTTTTTATGTGTTATTCTAAAAGATAAGCTTGTTTTTTTAAAGATATTTCATAAATTTATAAAATAAAAATGTCTTAGTAACTCATTGTATTTAATAAATCACTAAAGAAAACAATAGATTACGACTTATTAGTATAATGTCAAAATGTTATCACTGGTAATTTTATTATTAATGTTAGATGTATATTTAAACGTTACAACATAATTTCGTGTGTATTTCGTACAACTAAATAATGTATAAAATTTATAAGAAAAATAATATCAGATACACATACCATCTAATAATTTTTCTGGACTTGCTGTGCAGTCCAGAAAGCTTCCACTGACACTGGCTGGTGAATCCGCTCCATTTTGTAATAAATTAGTTAATGGCCCACCCAACCATGGGTGCTTTGACAATGTCACATTCTGCGGTATGATCTGTTGACTATCTCGCCTACCCGTAGCAGTAGGGGACAGAACTGTTTCTAGATACTAAAGTATATATGATTTTAGTATAATGCCAAACAGTGATTAAAGTATTAAAAAGTTTATTATTATCAACTTACATGTTCAAATAAATACTCTTTCTCATCAGCGGCTGCTTCATTTTGTACAGATGTCCAAAACCATCCAGTTTTAACTATAAAAGCAGATACTGAAACTAAATTTGGTAATACATTTACATTGGATTCGTCCACGACCTGTAAAAAAAATATGGACTTTATTATTCTTCATTTTAGCGGACCATTTATAATTAGATACATATTGTTTACCACTTATTCTCTTACAGGTTTTTTATTTCATATTTATATATTTATATGACCATGAGTTAGTAGAAACAAACTTTCAAAGTGGCAAATAGTATTGACTATATTATAATTTTCGTTGTACCACATATTGTATCACGTAGACAATAAAATCACATGACAATTACACAATTTGACACATTTTTATACAAGATTTCTATGTCACAATATATACATCAAATTTAAAAAAGATAATATTATATGTGTGCATATGTCTATTACACATTTTATTTTTGTATATAAAACAAATTCTGAATATATGCATACATACATATATACATCACGCGCGCGTGTATGTGTAACATATAGGACATTCACGTGGACAAAAAACGAATTCAGCGTTAGTATTATTAAAATTAATATTTAATTATTATGTATGGTGTGTATATATATGTGTGTGTGTGTGTGTGTGTGTGTGTGTGTGTGTGTGTGTAACTAAATAGCTCATTATTAAATTATGGATATCGCACACCTTCCAGATCATTTTTATTTAATATTACATATACTACAAAACTACATATTACATTCCTATAATTACGAAAAATTATTTAATTGCTTGATACAGAAAATTACCAAACCTCATAATACCAAACAAACAATTTGTAATTTCTTCGTAATTTCCAAACAAACAAAAAGAAAAAAGAAAAAATGAGTACCACAAGTGACTTATCCTGTTGTGTCTTCAAATCTAAGCTTTCGGTTTTCAAGTCGTATGGCTCAAGTGATATCTTATTACTTTTTCCATCAAATATCGAAGTGTTTTGCATAATGTGTTCAGTATTTGAAATTTTTGAAGGAATTGGAAAAAATTTGGATAAAGATTTGCATTTCTTTTTAAAAAGAGTTTTCTCAGGAGAATAGTACGAAGTGATAGAAATATCTCGCTTACTGTCAGAAAACATTGGACAAAAGGAAAAATTACTAATTTTAGAAAAAATGGATTTGTGCGATTTGGATAAAGGCTTATTTTTCTCATCTACTGCATTTTGTAAAAATGTATCGCTATATTGCTCCTCGCTATGCTTTATTATATTCGGATACGAGCGCGTCTTCATAAATTTATACTTATCAAACTTCGCTATTTTATGAACAAATGTACAGGAATTTGTTTTCCATTTTATATATCGTTTGGGAATCATTTTAATTTTTGTCGTATTATTTTGTATATAATGAATATTTTTACGATATTTCAAATCTAATGCATTATTGCTCATTGATGATATACAAAAATTATTTTTTTCATAAGATAGCGACGGTTTTGAGTCATCTGTTTTATCTGAAAAGTTTAACATAGTTTCACAAAGTGATACCTCGTTATCGAATGAGGAGCTATCAGAAATATAAAATTTAACATTTTTATTACTTATCATTGTCGACGTATTTGTTGGAATCGAATATTTATTTGACATAAAAATTGCTGAAGCCGAATTAGATGATCTGTTCATATCTATACCAGAATCACTTTGCTCTGTGAAAGAATGAAACAAATTTCCAGATTTAATAATTGAATTTTGCAAATTGGAGCAGTTATCATTCATACTAATAGCAGAATCTCGACTGATATTATATATTGAAACAATATTATTGCACTGGTTGTAATGTTCTACATCCTGTGCGCTCAAGATTAATGAATTATTTAACGAGGGATAACTTGATATATTATTATAGTCAGAGTTTGTTGTATTAAAAACCGCGTTTGAGTAAGGATTGTAAAGAGTGAAGGGAATTGGTTTAGTACGTGCTAAGGAAAGTGAACTGTTGGATGTATTTTTAAGATTCAAGTCCGTATTGTTGGCTCTCTTGTAGAAAAAACTGGGAATATCAATCACCTAAAGCATGTGTAACGTTTAAGTAATACGCAAGCATTAATCTGTGTGATGTAGCATTATATAAACTTATATTTATATGCAAAAAAGAATTTAATATTAAAATTCTATCTACTTACGACATGAGTGCAATTTGGATCGTCAATTTCAGTAGCTTCACCACCCTGTTGCTCCAAAATCTCACACATATGTCTCTTTTCTTCTTCGGGAAAACCAGAGAAACATACTTTTGCTCCATAAAATGGCTTCAGCTTGTAAGTTGCTATCTACATTTAGAATTAAATGTTTTTAAGAAAAAGGAAATCGCTACACATATAAATGTTTTTAGTCAGAGCTTGAATGAGAACACTATGCCGCATCGCTATCGCGCTAAGCGCTCAGAGATAGCGATAGAAAGATAGAGAGTGCAACGCATATTCTGCACTACGATTGTTTGTTCTCATACACGCACAACTATATTTTCTCTATCTCTCTGCCTTCAGTGGTACTCAGCAAACAATCAAATGATGTGCCATTTTTTGGAATTTATTAAAATATGTTAAAGATATTAAAATAATTATTGGATTATAAATTTATAAACTAACGTTATAATTATTTTATTCAATAAATTTTTCATACAGTATCAAACAAGGTCGTATTTTAGAATAATTTTTCTGCTATCCAACAGCACTTACCAATTCCTCTTTGTTCGCATACATGGAGATATCATCTTTTGCATTCCATAATGCTATCACCCATTCTATCGACATGATAGGCAATCCAAATGTGTCAGCGTATCTATACTTCTCTCCACTGCAATGATTTGCAATAAGATGCGTCACCTTTATACCCATCTCCTTTCGGATGCTACCTCCCATACTAAGAATCATATTAGCTAACTTGCGCTGTTAAGAATTATATTGTGTTATAAATGTGTAAAATACATGTAAACCAACATTACAAAAATTGTAAATATGATGACAACTGACCAGTTCATCCTCTATGGTCCGAAAACCGCTAAATACCACTACCGTGCCTACCATAGCTTGCGTGTACATTGGTCGTTTGATACTAGGTAAAGATTCATTCTTTTCTGCCAGTTGTAGTAAAGCCGTAGGGCCCAGTACTCTAAAAGAAAAATATATATATATATATACATATGTAAATCGAATAACCAGAAGTTTTTCTGTAAGAATTATTAACATAATACATTTTTTAATTGTTTTAATATATGCTATACATGTAACATGTTGTGACAGGTTGTGACAAATAGGGATTATTACAGTCACAACAGCGCACCTTTTATTACTGCTCTTAATATATGTTGTAAAAATATAATATAATATGCACAAACCTATGAGCACTTTTGCATAACACATCATATTCGGGCCCTTCAAATTGTTTGAGTACAAAGTAAGTATTGTATGTAGTGTCATCAATATATTCCATGCCAGTTTCAGATTTAAGTACAGGCACTTTGAATTGTTGAGCAGCGGCATTAAGTGCAGGATCATTACACGCTGTACCAATTAGGCATATCCTCTTCTTACGTGGTATTATTAAGGCTGTCAAACAAACAATTGCCACGTTATTAAATTTTTTATCATTCATGGTACATAATCATTAAATTGATTAAATTATTATAGTAATATTAATTTTGTTGAAAAAACTAATAAAATAAAAAATATATAATCTAATTTTATTTTATAGCTTGAAGATACAGTATTCAAAAAGATAGAAACATTACAAAAATAATTTGTTTATATCATAAATATTATGTATTAAATACTAAATTCTATGTATTTATATATAACTTAATATATAACACATAACAGAGTCTTAATAATAAATTTAAAAATAGATATATTTTAGTTTGAATGTGCAATATTGCAAAAATAATAATTATTGCTTGATATTAATACATAAATTATATACTATTATATAATTTGTATATTAATGTAAAAAAAACCACTGTTATATATACTATGATACAATAATAATAATTGCAAAACATTGCTATTATTAAACGAAAAAAAAATTTTTTTTTTTTTACAATAAGTAGTTGCTTCACGATGATTAAGACTTTTATTTATACATGTGTGCATGCACATTATAAATGTGCATGTAATAAATAAGAAATTTTCTCGTTCATTGATAAATCACTACGATTACCGGCCTTTCGACCGGCTGGCAGAAAGAGCTATTAGAAAAATTCTATTTTTAGTCTCGTGTCAGCGTTCCTGTAAAATTCAAACATTGTTATACAAAGTACACAGGCTCTATCTCGTATCGTAGGCAACGGGAAGTCGCGTATACATGTATACATCTGTATCCACCATTCACGTGCTCGGCGTAAGATAATTAACTCGCGAAAAGCGAAGGATGGAAGGAGAGGAGATAGAGGGAGCGAGAGGGCGCGCGAGAGAAACAGAACGAGAGAGGGAGATAAGAGAAAAACGGTCGCGAATTATTGCAGAGAAACAGCGTTGTAATTTTCAAGGAGTCTTGGTAAGGACACTCGAAAGGAGAAACTGTTCCGATACAATTTTTTGGGAAGGCGAAGCTTGTGATCGTTAACGGACAGGAGTTTTTACAAGATTTTCGCTTTCTCCTTTTCCCTCCTCCATTTCTCTTCTTTTAGTTTTATTTCCTCGAGATACGACCATTCCGTTTGCCGTTCATTTAAAAAAAACTCCGAAAGGATACCGTGACATTGATCGGCGTGACGAATCGTGAGTCGTAAAATTCGTCAAGTTTGAAAGCGAGGGAGAAATGATGAATTCCGGTCCGTTAGACGAGCGTGTACATACACGGGAGGGCTTTCGTTTTCACGACTCCGAGGTTTTCCGTTGGAAGACGCGAGACGCATCACAGACGCAGAGAAGGAAAGTTCAAAATCGCGCAAGGTTAGACAGAAAGATTCGGCGGCGGTGGCGGCGGGGTCTCGCTCGCTCGCGCGAGCGAGCGAGCGAGCGAGATGACCGCGCAACGACATCACGTCCGCCGCGGATGATTTAACATTGACAGATTCGCGCTTACTTTTGGTCACCTCCGCACTATTTATATCGCCGATACTACTGTGGACGCTACGCTCTTCCATCTTGGCACCCTGGTACGTTACAACATCGGCCCGCTCGCCTTTTTGTACGATGCGCAAATCTTGCCGAGCGTGTCTTCCCGTCTCCGACGTACAACGACACTTGTCCGTCTCCCGTCGGCGATCATTTAATATGCCTGTCGTGCAGGCAATAGCCGTGAGGTCCTCCGCACCACTCTCGTGCCCAACATGAAAACGTCACTCGCACAAACTCGCCCGAGCACGCACGCTACCTCGAATTACTGCTTTTCCCGAAATCGCACAAGCACAACCAGCCGCGTCGACGGCGACCATCGGCGACCAACAGCACTAGTCAACCACGACTTGGCCTCGTCCTTCCCTCCTGTTCCCACCACGCACGTTCCCTGTTGTCCACAATCTACGAATCTACCCCCACTACCCTGGGCCTATTCGTTGAGATCGCCGTCCGCCGAAACTCTCGCGTTGTCTCTCTCGCGCGCTACTCCTTCGCGTCTGCGCGCCATCTTCCATTTGTACCCCCTCCCCCCTCGCCCTTCTACACCACGTGCGTCGCGCGCGCTGCTAACGGCAAATAGAGACCTTAAGCCACCAATCACGTGGCTCCTTTCTTTTAGGGCAGAAGAATATGAAATTTTGGAGTTTCGCCGTTAAATTCTATGCATGAAGTTTTTCACTTGCTTTCATTTCTCTTTAAAGGAAAAGTTACACAATTATTATACTACAACTACATTTAAATTTACGAAAATCCATAAAATATTAAATAAACCGAGTTACATTACTTAAAATTTCAAATTGGTCAAGTTTAAAGAGAATATGAACGATAAAAAAATATGTAATGTGTTAAAACACTCTGTATGCCTGATTTTTCAAATATTCATTTATTTCTTATATTTGCAATATAAAACGCAACAAAATTTTACGATTTGTAAGCCTAAAAATATTTCTTGTACGTTTTGTTATTATAATTGAAATAAAATTTAACTCTTGAAATATAAATTGCATTTAAATTAAATAATTGAATTTGCATATCCAAAGATAAAAATAAATCATATTATTGCATTAAGTAATTATTTTATAAAAATTTCTGTACAAAATTAATCAAAATATTCCTACATATTAATATCTTACATTGAATGCAAATACAATTTCAATCGATAGTTCGTATCTAGTTTTGAAAATATGGATACATATGTCAATCATAATTTTCAATCGTGATAAAATCCCGAATGAAAGACAAATGATTCACATACATCTCCATTAAGTAACATAGGAACTAAGCGGTGTAACAATATTTCAAAAGCAGTAACACTAAGAAAAAATTGACTGATACATGGCTCAGATAATCTACATGTACCATTCTATCATTATTTTTACGATCTAATTGATAAAATCTGCAAAAACTCCTGAACTCTCACATCACGACAGACAATTTTAATGTATAACGCTAGTTAATATCATACGCGTTACAATATCATACAAAATCCATTTAAGCATAGTATCAGCAGTTTGTGTATGAAAATACATCTAAACTTTCAAGGTAATAAATAAAAATTGCACGCTTGTTTTGGTCAGTGAGAATATATGCCTCTTTAATGTAATTAGTTATCATTTGGAGCGTAAATGATCTTCTTCATCATCACTATAATCATCACTTAAATAGTGATTATTTTGTGGAAATTCAAAGCGTCCCGTTTTCTTTGGTGGTGGACTGTAAAACAAAGTATTTAAATTAAAATACAGTCAGATATCCGCGAGAGATGTTTCATAGAGATAGATCTGATCTTACCAACTTTGATTAATTAAAAAATGACTGATTATATTTGTGAATTGTTAACTGCAAAACTTAAAACTAATTGTATTATTTTCTTTTCTTATCCACATTTTGTAAATTATAATTTATTTATGTAAAATACAATAGCTGCAATTAATGATTAAGTAATTTTTTAATTAAAACAATAAAATTAATAGGTTAGGGGTAATCAGTTTTATAAGATTTGTAGCAATTTATAAGTTTAATCAGTTGATCCTTTAAATTAATGAAAGTTGATGAAACGGTTATATTAAATATTGGCAATATATTAAAAAATATACCTTGTCTGGTCTTCATCGTTGTTGCTACTGTTACTACTACTTGGGCTACTGTCCCTTTTCGGGCTTGCCGGTGGAGATAATGCTTGCATCAGACGGCCTTTACTCTCATTCCAAATTGTTGACTACAAATATAAAGTCCCAATGTATTTTCATAAATTAATTACCCAGTTAAAAAGATGTGTGTGAAAAGTACACATATATATGCACACATGTATATACATACCAATCTGCCTTCTCTTCCAAACAGCAAGAGAAAAGCATCGATAAAGTCCCGAGATTTCTCTTCCCATTTGCTTATCATATCCATCCGTTTCTCGCCAATGTTTTCCATTACTCGCTTTCCTTTATCTTTTAGGTCATCAAACTTGTTTTGTAGGCGAAATTTTTTCTCCTGTAAGATTTCTTCCATGAGCATATTTGTCATAACTATATCATTTTTTATAATTATTTTGTATCTTTCTTTTAGTATAATTATATAATATCTTTTTAAATCTTTAAATTAAACAATGTAAATGTGGCAAACAAGTATTACGTAACAAATAATTACTTACATTGAGAAAAGACACATTAAGTTCCTTTGCGCTGTAACCTCGTGCGAGATTTCTTCTGACGTATATGTCATAATCTTTTACTATCCTCGCAACGATGTCCGACGTGGAAACACCCTCCGTTCTCTGTGTGGCTACAAACATACCTTTAGCTTTTAATTTAGCATAAACATCCGATCCATCATCTGTCATGTACGGTATATCGTCATGAGCGACAAAATCAATCTGTAATACAATATAGTATATACAATTTCTATGAAATAAAATTTGCAGAATTTTATTATATACTTATTAAATTTGAAGACGTAAAAATATCAATCTACCTTATGCCTTTTTATAAATTCATCATCAAGTTCCCACGGTGCATCTCGAACGACTTCATCTACGTATCTACAATGTCTAACGGCATCATACCTTTCTAAGTCTGTCATTACAGTCCTTCCTTTTTTGCTATGTGTTAATTCATCGTTACACACTATGAAATAAAATTAAGATTGAGATATTATATTTTACTTTAATAATATCAAAAAATAACTATATTATTTTGAAAATTATTATAAAAAGCACTTAATATATGAACAGTTTAGAATCAAGTTCCTAAGAAATTTTGCGTAATTACCTCCAACAATAAGATAAACATTTGAAAAAATATTCTTCGCTTGTAAAAGTTGCCGCGCGTGTCCTTGATGAAAGAGATCATAAATACCATCGGCGTAAACTCTAATTTTTCTAGGAACTAAAAAAAAGAATATTTGAATAATATATAAAAATTAAAATGTCTGTAATATTTAATATTTTTATTAAGAATCTTTAAGACATACCTCTACCACTTCTTGCTTGTTTTAAGGTAATTCGTGTGTTATAATCACATGCATTTCTCTCTATGATAGCTTCTGGATCATCACTGAAAGGTGCTTCTTTACAAATTGACTAGAATAAATGAGAACAGAATACATTAACAAGAAAAATAATTATTAATTTAAAGTAAATTAAAATTTTATATGGCATTTTATGGGAAGATATGCAAATAATGTATATGTTATGTTAAAAGAAATAAGTTTTTTCACATCCTTCAATTTTTAAATTGATACACACATATACAATACATTAAAAATTGAAGAATGCAATAAAATTGAGTTTTATGCTTTTACAAAATTTATCATTATTATTTCAAATTATTATTACATAAATCTCTTTTTAACATATTGCGTCTCACAAGAAAAATATAAAATAGATGAAACTTACTGGAAATCTTTCCTGATAAACAGAAACTTGATGATTATAATTCTTTAAAATACTCTCGTTATTATTCTGTTGGGATCCCCAAGTCATTGTTCTTTTAATATAATTTCGTTATATATGAAAAAAAGTTTTATTTTTCTGTCTCAGATATTGTGATTATTATTTGATGTTAGAAGCACTTGATTTAAAAATAAAAATTGCATAAATTGTATAAATCTTTCAGATATTTACTCAGATAATTACAGAATTAACTTTATGAGAATAATAAGTCAAGAAATTGTACTCAATATGTTTAAAGTCAATATGTCAAGGTGGCTTTGCTTTTAGTTACCAAGCAAGACTGTGCGAGTAACAAGACATTTCCAAGCTTTTTATCACATTAGATATGCCAATCTAGAATCACGCCAGACCATTATCAGTTAAAATGCAATATTACGTATTATCTCTAGACAACACTTTATACTTCAATGATTAATCTCTTTTCATTATATGATATACAATAACAGTAGACTATATATATACAAACAGACTTGAGCTTATAAACGTACACACATATATGTATGTTATAGGTATTTCAACATGTAGCAGTATTGCAAAATTGAATATTTAAATAAGATAAGTGTATGTGCTTATATTAATTTATGCGCAATGTGATGGTGTATCAATCTTTATGTATGTGTGGTTTGACAAAAAAATCACTTGTCATTCCTGATAGTTGTGAAAATAGATTTCTTAAAAAAGAAACGTAAGCTTTGGAGATTAAAGTGGCGTTACACGCGGTACGTTTCCATGCCACGAATGATAGCATGGGCCAATTTTTCCGCTTATTTGTTAAGAGAACCCAAACTCAATCGCATCAGGTGCTTACGGCATGAACTGGAGAATTCTCCCTGGAGCAGGACGCGCTCTCGCCATTGACGGTGTTCTGGTGGGACACGGTAGCCAGCATAGTTTCCTCTCTGATGCGCTTCCTAGACATTTTCTCACGTTTTCAACGGCGTTGCCATGCGTTGCCTCGATTCAGCTGCAAAGAGTACGAATGACAGGTTACACAATTGTAACGTTGACTCACGGCCGCCGCGATACGTTGCGTAAACGCGAGAAAAGCGAGCGAGTTTCGACATGAACGAAAAATGACATGAATGGGAACGCCGTCGTTCACACGTGGCAGCGAAATCAAAATTGATTCCAGTTAAAACCCAGAAAACAAACCGCGATAATCACTGTTATACCATTATCGCTGGTAGATAGCGAGCGCGTTATCCGCGACATTTCGCGTAGCGAGGAGGGAGGGAGCCTCCTCGGGAGGAGAGGAAGATATGTAGGAATTAACATCCGCGATCTAACCGATCGCGACACGTCACGACGTAGGTGATGTGCGTGCCGCGCCTGCGAGCCGCGTGCCACGCACGCTCGGCCGCCCACACGCGTCCTGCTGTGCTGTCCCGTCGTTCGTCGAGAAGGAGGATTCGCGGCGACGCGACGCGACGCGACGGACAACGGCGGCAAAAGCCGCTCGCGAACCCTGCGAAGGTGCGGCGAACAGACGAGCGACGCCGATCGAGAGGAAGTCGCTGGATGGCGGACTCACTTCGTATGCCCGTTGCGGTACGCACTTACACGTAGGCGGCTATCCGGAGCATCTGGTGGTCCCGTTTCACGACCCGTTTCTTGCGAAATCTTGCGTTCTCGCGCCAAAGAAAAGGTTGGACTACCTCGGGACGACTGCCCTCTCCTTCGCTGCCTCTTCCTCCTCGGGATACTCGGGGGAGGAGAAAAATTGTGCCAACGGGACGCGAACGGGAGCGCGAAGACGACGAAGGCCGAACGGGGCTCACGACGCGACACGACTATCCTCCTTCGTCCAAATTGCAACGTGTTTGTGTGCGCGAGTCGCCTCAGCTGACCCAGCAGTAGACGCTCGCCGCGATAGGTCTGTTCTCGGGGGCATGCAGCTGCGCCCCTCGGCACCGACCTATCTTCCATCCTACTCTCGTCCCCCGTCGCTCGGCCGTACGTCCGTCTCGCTCCGGAGCACCGAGAGTGCAAACCCTCCCTCCGCTCTCGCGCTGGGGGAGACTTCGACGCGACGCCTGTTCTCTAGAGCCGCCAAGACGGATTTGTATTTGTGCGAAAAAAAGAAAGAAAGAGGAAAACCGGCCAATCGTACCTTCAACGAGGCACGCCGTATTGTCTCGCGTTTGACGATTGGTAGATCTCAATTCGTAGCCGGCGCTTCTTTATGAGACGTTTTGACTATTATTGTAGTCGGTCGATTATTCTGCAAAACTACCTGCTGCACTATAAGAAAGTACACAGCACAGTCGGACTATTTTTAAGTTAGACTATACGTGTGATTTGAGATTGTTAATCGTAATCATGAGCGTATAGCCGGCGCTGGAGCTCTGTAGATTAGATAGCTTCTACTCTATAAGCGCATAATATTATTTAATATTTTAAGTGTATTCCTAGAATATTAAATGTACACTTGATATTCTAAGAATATACTTAAAATATTGCTTAATATTAAATAATATTATCGCGCTTATAGACTCAGGGACAGATATACTTCTTGAGAAATGGTTCGATAAAGCGTACTCACAATCAGTTGCAGTGAAATCTACCTTTCGTTTTTTCTTTCATTATGAAGCATATTAAGATTTAATTTGTGAAGCTAAATTGATTTAAATTAAATTTAAATCCAAAAAAGGCTTCATAGTAATACTATTGTATTTTTTTCTTAAAAATGTATAACGAATACAAATGATAATTACATATGAAATATATTTTTCTTCAAAGGAACTAAAAAAAAGTGAAATAATCTGGATATATTTCATAATTATTATTTTCAGCTGAATTAAAACTTGATTTTATTTAATTTAATCCCAATGTTTAAATTTCCTCAAGTTTTATTAATATAATGAACGACATTCTTGGCTGCAATAATAAAAATTTTATATAGGTACAAGCACCAAAGAGGCTTCACAGAGAAAAGAGATTCGTGTCACGTTTTGGGTCAACATTTATTTGAAATTGTGGTAACACACGAGATTTAGAAGGAGAACTTATTATTTTCTATAATAAAAGAAATCACCACACCGACTTTCATGTAGAATTCATAAGACGTGGTCTCAATTCGCAGGGAGAAACGCAGAGCTGCATTTTTCAAAATTTCGCCACGTATATAAGCTCTATGTTGTGTATGTATATGTATGTGTGCATGTATGCGCAATACATGATTTGTGCGCTCGTTATGCGTCACACATGATTGCTTTGTTATATCGCAACTGTCACCGATGGTCTTCCTTTTTCTTTCTAGATTTTCTCACTTTATTATACCGGACGTACGAACAAAAGCTTAATTAATAATCAATCGACGAATTAAAAGAGCTCGCCTAAAATTTCTCCAGGAGTTGAATGAAAACATTCTTGAAACTCTAGGTTCTCTTTCTGCTTGTCTCTCTCTTTCTCTCTCACCGCCTCGCATCGATCACGGGCATCCACCCTCGGAACACTCGGAAATACGACACGCGTGACACGTAGCCAGAGCAACGCGGCATATACGTAGCTAGGTCTTCAACCGCGAGGGAGGGGATTGCAGCGTCGCGACGCCTATCATATCGAACTATTAGATAGAAAGTAAAAATTGCGAATCAAATCAAATAACTTTAATCTTGATGCAATCTTTAATTTCCAGTGTACGTAGGATCCTGGGAAATAGCGCAGCTGCGCGGTGTCTTACCGTTCAATCGTTGTCCGCGCGTGCCCTGGCGACGGTCTTCGAAATTTGCCGGGCGTCGCGACGTGCCCCCAGCGACGCAAAACTACTCGGCACCAAGGCTCCTTTACCGGGGGGAGGGGATTTCCGCGATCTCGATTCGCGGCGATTAGGGGGCTTATCGCGCGGACGGGCTTGCTGTCTCACTCGCTCGCTCGCGTCGATCCGATAATGTCCGGGAAGACCGGATGTATGCGTGACACTCCACGGGATCACGTTTATTATCGACAACACCACCCGCCGCAACTGCTGCGTCGCGTTCGCTTTATCGTCGCAGACACGTATGAGCCGGCCGCGAGCGGAGCGGCGATATTCGCGCCTCTAAGCGAGATGACGTAATATCGGATGATCGCCGGCGTCATGTGTGCGCCGGT
Organism: Monomorium pharaonis; assembly: GCF_013373865.1. Lineage (NCBI taxonomy): Eukaryota > Metazoa > Arthropoda > Insecta > Hymenoptera > Formicidae > Monomorium > Monomorium pharaonis. The sequence goes on along the minus strand of NC_050473.1, from coordinate 16,432,422 downwards.
CGTTCCGCATGCCGGCGTGCACGTCCACATGTATATACTACACACGGTGGAAACGGTCCGCGAAAAGACGGGGAAAAAAGAGAAAAGAAACAGACTTAACGTATTCTCGAGATAATCCCTTTCTCTGTTTTTCTTTTTCGTTCAGCGGGCGACGTACGTGTGAATTTATCAAATATCGGTCTTATCAAATTACAAATACAAATCCGGATATATATTTATAGTTTATCAAATAAATATGATTATATGTGTACAGATCATATTTAGTAAAATGTATAAATAACATGTACAAATATTTTCTTTGTACGTTTTAATAAAATATGTGTATAAATAAAATATTTACACTTGTGTTATTTACACATTTTTAAAATAAAATTAATTTTATTCGACATTTAACTTTATACATGTAAAATCATATTTATTTTTTATATATTGTATACATGTATGTATATCGATTTTCACAGATTCAAAATTAATACGATTATATATATGTACATAATGCTTGTTAACATAACAATTGTGAAGATGTTTTTATAGATATTTTTTAGAAATTCTACAAAATTATCTTTTCTTAAAATTCTTTTAAACATCTTTCAGAAATATCTTAAAGATATCTTTTAGATACATTCCCAAGATTTTCCGGGTTCAGCTGCGAAGAACGAAACTTGTGCAGTTAAATGAGAGATCAATGGCCGCGACCGAGAACTTTTCCCTCGACCTTTCCTATCGGAATATCCATCATTATGCTTTAACATTTTAGCCATGTCTCTTTTAATTCGAGCTCAGTCTGATTAAAGAAAACGTTTACAGAAACAAAATCCGAACGCAAGAAATGTCTAAGAGGACACGCTATATGCAAGCAGGAAATACCTTTGCATAGTGGCCCGTTGTACTGCAAAGTACCGTTGTACAGATACTCTCTTAAATCAGGTTTCCTCCGTTACTCTCGAAAATACATGTGCGTTTTCATTTTACGATTATGGGTTATCAATTACCCTACGTATGTCGCAAAATTGGCCATTGAGTATCGCAAATTTAATGTTGCTCAACGTTTGAATAAAGAAACAGGCGCACCTTCCATTAATTGCATTTTCTCTTTAGAATACAAAGAAAAATAGAAAATAAAAGTTCTAAACAGAAATGTACATAAAAAATTTAGGATTCAGCCATTGAATTTTAATTAATGTCTTTTCTGATTGTTTACTAGCTTATTATAGATGCATATTAATCAGTTAAACGTTCGATATCGAGCAGACTAAATGTCAGAGTCGGTCCGTCATTGACCCTCTCATATATTGCAATATAAATTACTCATAAAAAATTAAACAGCAAAATAATGCTATAAATAACTGCGTCTCGGTATACTGTGACAAGTGTTGCTAAAGGCCTATTGCCTCCACCTGCAGTTATTACTTATAAAATTTATATGTGCCGCATTTATCAAATATGTTACGATAGCAAAAAGGTATTATCTCTCGCGGTAGTGATCGATAAAGCGATACTCAGCAAATTGATACGAATACTGATATTTTCAACTATCTCAACTTCAGTTGTACGTTTTTAAATTGTACACTGATAATATGTATTTTTTTTCATTTTCTTATCGATACTTATAAGTTATAAAAAACGCTTAGGATAATTATCATATAACCTTGTAATAAATTTTACTGAGACTATTGCTGCACAAGATACTTAATGTTAAACGACAATGAATAAAATACTTAATTTGTGATATTTACGACAATCTAGTTCGAAATTTGAATTAAATATACGTTGTATTATACATCATATGAAACGTAACAAAGTTAATTTGCAAAAAAAAATGTTAATAACCATAGAATTAAATTAAAATATACATTTAAGAATGTAGCAGGTGAAGCAAAACAAATGATTACAAAGCTGAGATTTATTTTAGCTAATAATGATTTTAAAATAATCTCTATATAAGAATTATAATTTTTCCTTTTCACATTGATTTTTAGCTCTTCAACTCTGTCGCAAATGCATATCGCATAAACAGTCCAATATTAATTTTCCGTATGTATCTGCTGCAATTATGTGCACAAGATTGTGTTGATTTTCTGTGAAATAACGAGGCAGTGCCTACCATATATCAAGGATTAGTTACAATCAAGTACTTCTACTCTATATACTTGTTCGCGATATTTTTATATACTTTGACGTATGTACAAATAAATGTTTATTTTTTACTTTTACTCCTCTACACGTCCTTAGTAAAAAAAGGTTGTTACTTGGAGCATTCATATTTGGAGTAGCCGTGAGGTGTAGTAGAGATAGTCTTTCCGTCAGTAAAATTTCGCATACAGTCGCAAGTATTGGAGTACGTATTTTATAAATAAATAATAAGAAAATGGGAGGGGAGGAGTTGTTTAAACAGATTATATCGCTCAGTCCTTTTTCATTCAACATCTCAATTCTCATCGTGTCACATCAGCCGAAAGAAACGTAATGTATTTTGTATAACCAAGTTTTTTTTGCTTTTTCCACCTTCTTTTTATTTTCGAATAACATTTGGTTTATGACATGAATAGTTGTAAAATTACAGCTAAGTGTAACTCAATATTAGCTGTAAGATTACAAGAATTTATAGCATTCCAACATATATTTTTATGAGAAAAAAAAATATATTTGTTATATACGTTGTAAAGTCATATCTCATAGATCATAAATCTAAAAGTTTAAAAACTTTTCATTACGTTTCATTCAAAAGGCATTCGTATACAGAATCTCAACGCTGCAACATTATCGATATTATTATTAAATAACATTTACTGTATCTAAATTTAATAATAAAAATACCTAAATCACAATGTCACGTGTTCACTTCATGGCTACGAGGCTTTCCAGTCTATCTTGCATTAGCTTTGTTATTTCATCGGAACGTGGAGATAGCTCAAAACACAATTTAGAAAGATCACAGTAACAAAACCATAATTCCTTAATGTTACACTCGCATAACAAAGCTATATGTACGTATTACACAACGTACGTACGCAATTTTTTTACAAAGCCATTATTTTTTAAAATAATTTAGTATCGTTCGATTCTCAATGGCAGAACATTATCGCTTGAACGTTTGATTTAAGTCAACGTCATTATTCATAAACTTTTTAATAGTATTCACCAATGTGATGCAGGAAGAAAAGAGATAGATATATGTATATATATACAACAAGTATATATGTATAAAATATTGAGTTTAAAATATATAAACAGCTTTTTTTGTTTAATTCTGCCAATGCAAGTTCATTCATAATTGATAAAATGTTTTTTTTTTCGACTTGTCTTCATTCGTAGAAGCACTGTAAAATCAAAACTCTAATTTTGCTTCAAAAGTTTAACAATCCCTGACGATAGAAAACTAATCAATATCTGATAATGATACAGAAATACATACTCAACAAGTACGTGGATAATAATAATACGTAGAATGCTTAAATATATTTACGTGTGTGTGTATAACTAGGCGAATGTCTCATAGGTATGTATCTCAATATACCTACAATCTTTACGATTTCTTCAAGAGATTAATCAACGGAGCATTAATTTTTTTTATTTGTTACGATGTTAAAAATTCAACTTAATGCACTAAGTGCCTCATGAAGCGCCTGTTGTTGATCTGTTGTTAACTGCATTATGGTCGCCTGGAATATCGTGTCGTTGTTCTAGGAAAAAAAATTATTTTTTGAAAATTGTAGCAATAAAGAAAAAACTTACAGTACTGTTAGTTTTCACTCACCTGTATTTCTCTAACGATACTAAGAATTCTAGACATAACGGGATGGTCGGTAGGCACGGCTTCTCTGAACAATGCTTCGGCAAAGAAACTTATAAGCCGAGGCAAATGCGAATTATTCGTTCCTAAAACTACTGCGTGATTTGCTTCAATCAAATCGCACAGGTATCCATATACGTGAGGTGCTTCATCTTCATCTTCAACGACTGGCAACCAAGTCAGCCTGTAAAAAAAAAGCGTTCAGAAGTTTATGCTCGTTTATAATTTATTATATACCATTTTCTTAAAATATCAGTTTACCAGTGTGGAAGAATTTCATCGACGTTGATTGCTGAATTATTGTATTTGAGAATTTTAGTCACTGCCGAAATAGCATTTTCAGTGGGGTTTACATTTTCTGGTGACCTAGATTCCGGGTCACTGATAACTTCCATTAGTTTTGGTAAAGCTTCTGCACACGCTTGGGCAAAACCTTCTCCACCAAATTGGCCTAAAACTCCGCAACCGTAAGCTGCCGCTTGTCTAACTTCTGCAGATTTATCAGAAACATATTGAATCATGGGTCGCAAAAAGAATTCTTGATATTTCGCGCAATCAGGTCCTCCAAATTCTATAACATCATCAAATACACATAAAGCCCATTGATGATCGGACCATGATCTTTCGAGGCTCAATAATTTAACAAAATGTCCACATATTTGATCAAAGTATGGGAAAAAGGAGGATTTGTAAGTCGTAAATAAGGCATGTAAAATGTCAGCAATTTTGCTGAGCGTGTATACATCCTCATTGTCTTCATCAGCAAGTTGTTCTTCAACAACCTATAATTCAATAAATATATCGCGTTAATATATATAGATTTATAAAAATTCTTACAAATGTTATACACAATTGAGTTTTATAATACCTCATCATAATCCTCATCTTTTCGTTTTTCTAATCTAGCAACTGCTCTGTCAAAATGTTCAGTAAGTAATTTATCTAAAAGTCGTAAAAGTTCAGTCATATGAGGCGCACTTAAACAACCTGCGCCCAGTGTCTCAATACATTTCGCTAAAGAAGACAATAATTCCAACAACACTTCAGATTCTGGTTCTGTATCAATAGCTTTTAACAGATCTGGACAAATGTATGCCCACATACCCTCTAGATATTGTGGACCTGTAAACATTTATAAGACATAACAGTTTGTAACAGAAAAGTTATGATTTTTAAATAGAAATATTAAATTTTTAATAACCTTTTATTTTAGCACAGTCGAGTAGATACGGCAAACTTGCCGCAGCTGCAGTTCTGACACCGTCATGGAAATAAAACTTCAACATCGGCACCATCAATCGTACGACCTCTTCCGCATAATCCGCAAAGCCCTCCTTTAATTCTCGTGCATAACAAACTAACATTTCGCATGCAGAAGCCTTATCCTCCAAACCAGCCGTTTTAATTCCAAAGTTTTGTTGCTCTCCTAGTGAAACAAACTGCCAGTCAAGATCACCCTCGATGCCTTCCATATCTTCATTATCTAATAGTGCAACTTCAGGTTTCATAGCGGCTGTTCGCAACACAGGTCCCATTACTAACGGTAAGTACTGTTCGAATTGTTTTCCTATTTAAAAAATAATAAATTTAAGAAATTGTGCAAGGATTAAAAATTTCATAATAAATAAATAAAAACTTGTTTATATTGTATTTTTAAAATGTAAGTCCTCATTATTATCTTACCAAGAATTTTACAAATCCTGGCCCAAGCAGATATAAGATAACTGGTTTGCGGATCGTCATCGGGAAGATCGCCTTCTGTATGCGTTTTAAGTAACATATCCATAACTTCGCTAGCATCAGCAATAAACTATTAAGATTGAACAATATAATTGATGAGTTTTTCATGTAAAAAATATTTTTAAAAAATAATTGAAATATATTTAATCACCTTTTCTGGGCCCACAGCTAAGCCTATAAGACTGACGCATTCAATCGTTTTGCCTCGTAATATTTTGTGTTCTTGTTGATTTGCATTTTGAATAATATATTTTAAACAAGGCATCAACCTGTCATAATATGTTACAAATTGCTCTTCACATGTATCCGCAACAGAGGCAATTGTTGTCACAACCTGCATAAAAAGCAACAAAAATTCAATTATACATTAAGTCAAGACTTCATAATTTATTTGTTTTATTATAACTATTTATTATAACTTGAAAATGTAATGTGGCTTTATGAAAGCGGTATTGTGTCTTGAAATTTGTGGATTTTAGATTTAAAAGATCTTATAATAAACTTTATAAATTTTACATTTACGTTACATTGTGTTTATACACGAATGAAAATGTATGTTCCAAAACCATGATTACTATCACTATTAATAGTAATCAACTCTCAGGAACCGCAAGGAACAAATCTAAATTATCTATATTACCAAAACAGTAATATAGTAAAGATTTATATCCTTCGCTTAATTTGCCACAATTGCAACACTGTCATATCCAAATAAATATGACCATGGAATTTAATTTGTGGCTTAATAAATTATATATAAAAAATTCGTAATTTTACATAAAACGCAATGAAGACAGTTCTCATAATGGAACTGAATGTAAAAAGCACAGAGTTAAAGACAAAGTGTGACGAAAATTTCTCTGATCTTTCAATTTAAAGATTTTAGATATAGCGATAATTATATTATGTAAAACAAAATGTTAATATTCTTAACAAAAAATGGCTCTTTAGAACTAATCCAACACATTCAGGAGTAAATGTTGATTGTTTATAATTCAACTTACCTGTTCAAGTACGAGTTTCGTTCCCTTTTCCACCAATTCATGGAATTTAGCATTCAATATTGATTCAAGTTTAGCCATTATGGCATCGAGATACGGTATTAGAATATTTTTCGGGCAATCTTCGCTGAAGTTTACAAGAGCAGCGCCGGCATGAGCTTGAACTCTAGGATTCGCATTATCGTCCAACACCATCAATAATCCAGGGATAACTTTATCGTGAAATTTCTTTTCAAACATAGGTGAAAAATCTGTAGACATTTGCCCTACTGCATTGCAGGCAGCATATCTTACACGAGGATGCTAAAAAAAATCAATATTACATAATTTATTATAAATTTTACGTTATACTATGTTCATAGAAATAGAAATGTATGTTCCAAAACTATGATTACTATTACTGTTAATAATAATCAACTCTCAGGAACTGCAAGAAACAAATCTTGATTTGTATCCTTTGTTTAATTTGCCACAATTGCAACACTGTTATATCCAAATGAATATAACTGCCGGATAAATTTGTGGTCTATCCTAATAAATTACATATACATAATTTTGTGTAGAGAAAAAAAAATTTTAGACAGCTGATGCTAAGTACAATTATAAAGCAAACTTGTATTTACCGGATCTTGTAAATATTGTATAACTCCGTCCATTATTTGTGGTAAAAGAGCTTCCATTTGTTTATGACATCCTTCTCCAACAGCTGAGATAGCCATAAGTGCTGCGTGTCTAAATAATGAAAAATTTATTTATATATATATATACACAATAAAAGGTTAAAAAATGTATAAAGTTCTATCATTTAACAAATATTTAAAAAAACTGTATGTTTTTATACTTGTAGCAATCATACCATGTATAACTGCTAATTCTTATTTCTAAAAACATCCAATAAGAATCTCAAATCAGCTGCCAAAACGGCAGCTAGAAAAGAGTTTTATCTCACTGGTTACTCTATCACAGATGTAACGCAATTACACAAAAGTATGTAACTGCTGACTTTTCTGTGATACTTTATGCATGTGTTCATACATACATATAACACTAAATATTAGATATCAATAAGATCATAATTTGTAATTAAATAATAAAAACGATATATTTACCTGTACTTCCAATCGGTGTTATTTAACATTGTAGGGATATTTTGCACAATTTGTGGTAGCATCGTTTTCCCTCCCAAGCCACATGCCAATCTATCTAAAGCACTTTCCGCAACTACATTGTTGCTATCATTATCCTCTTCAGTAATTTCGTCAGAGAAACTCCATTTTTCATCTTCCTCCAAGTCAGTCATCATCTTCAATATCAATGGTACTAAGGCTACAATATACTTTTGACCAACTTTCCGGACCATAGCCGGTGCAGTTTCCGCCAGAGTTACGATAACTTCTAGTGCCAATTGTCTCCAAGAGTCAGGAATCTCTTCGTTGGAAATTACATTCATGCACATCTGCATAATGTTATCTGATTGTCCCCTGAGGAATTTTGGTGTGGTTTCAGCAAGATCTATCAACACCTTTATAAGAGAATCATCATCCTGCTTTTCTATAGATTGAGCAGTTACTTGTACAAGCGCTGGAACTAGTTCTGAGAAATGTTTGTATATATTTTCCTCTTTGTCATGTAATGTAATAAATGCCCCAATTGCTCGTACCGCTTGAAACCTGACCTATGTAATAAGAAAACATTCATAATCATTACAATTGTTCTTACAATAAAAACATTTCTGACAATTATAATATTTTATTTTAAATATCAACGTAAATGTATTTTCATATAAAATGTATGCCCCGTATCTGTCTGTAAATTAATGCTTCACAAGTTACAGTCATCAGAAGGCACATTTTTGGGGGGAGAATTATGTGACGAATAATCTTATCTTGTCGAAACTCGTGTATCTGTCTCCCGTTAGACTAAATAAAAAAATGAGTATATAAATTTCACGTTACCTCATAATTTGCCATATCCATGACAGACTGTTGTAACATTTGTTTTATAAGTTCAAGATGATTTGCTTGTTGATTTCCAAATACACCTGGGACGGATCTGCTCATGCACATTTAACATTCTTTATACTTCTATTTTTTAAATAAACATACCACTCATATGACTGATTAAAAGAAAACTCACGTAAACATACGAAGCGCGCTTTCTTTTAATGCCGGCAATGGACTATTCGCGCATTGAAATAGGAACTGAAGAAATTCCGGCCATTGATTATTGCCATCTTCGTCTATTAAATTCCTGGCAACTTCGGCTGCAACGTCACAGACTTTACGTCGAATAGTTTCGGTTTGTTCATTTTGGACTGATAATAAAATTTGCTCCTTCAACTGAGCTTGTGCCTCTGGTGGAATCTGCGGTGGAGTAATTTCATATCAATTTTATTTTTAACTGACCTTTGATTCAAATATAATTCTTATTTCTTGATAAGAGATTGTTAATAAAATGATAACAATGCTGAATTGAAAAAATACATTTTAACGAAAAAATTTTTCTATAATAGATTAGTAGAAGGGAAGCTTCAGTCTACCTTGGGATAAAAGTCCATAAATTCTGAGGAGAATAATCGACGCAATAACACTGCAGCAATGGTCCGCATTTCTTCAGCAAGGGTACCATTGCAAATGGTAGTTAAAAGAAACGTCACCTTGCTTTCCACTGGAAGATTGCCATACGCCTCCTGAATAATTTTAGAATAAAAATCATGTTATTCAAAATTTTGTTATGTTTCCAATGACAAAACTATATACAGTAAAATAAATGTAATACTGTTTTAAAAAAATAATTTACGTTATGCTACAAAGATAAAATTTCTTTACATAAATTTATATTTGTCTGAAAAGTATTTATTTCCTTCACTTAATATACTTAAATATACAATTTCTTACTAAAAAATCAAATGTTATAGAAGAAAAAAGTAATATCAATAATAAAAATTATAAAATAGAATATATAAATGCCACACTAAAAAGCAAGTGTCTTTATTCTACTACTATACATTATATTCTATGCAAAGGAAAGAATGTATATATATATATATATATATATATATATATATATATATATATAATATACACATACACACATACAATGAATATATCTACATTATATCTACATTTGCAGTTGTTAAAATCAAAATTCTTTCTCTTTCTCTCTCGCCTCTTCCCACCAAACTAAATATATCAAGCTAGATCTGACTCATTGCATGCCGGAGTACATATTGTAATCGGCGCACGTATGAATATTCGACGAATTGCGCTCGACACGTGATCGTACCGTGAGTCAAGGTAATAGACGTATATAGAGCGCGCCGAGAGGCATCGAAGCCGCGCGAACGAGCCACGTAAGTGCGATTCGGGTCGGGCGGATCGCAAGGCGAGCAGGGACGATACACGCGGTGCACGCCGCGATGATCGCCGGAAATCGCGCGGCTCGCTCGCGGGTAGGCGGGAAAACGAGATGCACCTCTCGCGAAACGTGCATGCTGTGCGGCGGGAACAAGCGGACGTGACGCGGCGCGTCGTTTCCGCGCGGACCCGGACCGGAATCCCGCTCCCCGTGGTGCCCGGGGCTGTCGTTGGCGAGAGCGTCGAGACACGGCGCCGACCTCCGTTGCCTCGGCACACGCGGGACGCGCGCCGACCGCATGTAGGACACCATTTTGGATTTCTCGACCGATCGCGTCGAGGAAGTGCGTCGGGGATTCGACGCCCGGTCACCAGACGACAGCTGTCCGTCGACGCGTCGCGTCCGGCCACCGCGATGCCGTTGACCGACGAACGATCCTCCGCCCGACGCCGGCTGGACGGCACCCCGCGTGCGGGCTGTGACAACACGTCGGCAACGTGCTCGGCATGGAACGTACCCGCAGGCGGCGCCGCGGCCACCCGCGCCTCCCAGCGCGCGGATGACGTTCGCGGGGCGCGGTCGCGAAAGTTTACCGGATATTTAAACGTACCTCCGCCTGCGCCCGAACATCGTTATCTGTGCTGAGCAGTGTATTTAGAAGCTGTTGAAACTGGTCCAGATCTGCCGCCATTGTTACCGAACGAATGAAGCCAAGCGCGCACACTTGCCCCAGTCGATCGTCATTCGTCGTGGCCAACGTCATGCAACGAAAGATCACTATTTGCCGTGAACGTTGCCAACATTGACCGCGTCCGGTGGAAAGTCTGTTCCTTTTCGCCGCACTTCTCGTGTACTTTGTGTGCACGAGTTTATTCTTTTTTTTTTCTTCTCTCCAACGCGAGAGAAGTAAAAGAGAAAAGATAAATCGCGTAAAAAGTTCAGCCAAAGAGAATAGGCCTGCAAAAAAGCAGATAGCTCAGTGAGCACTCAGTGATTTTTTTATTACGACGAGTTTTTACAGTTAAATCTTAATGCACAAAGGTATATCCATACAAACTTGCATAAGCGCATGAGCATACACATAAGACAATTGATTGGTCCATAAGCACTTGCATAAGAAAATAGACCAATCAAATTCTTATGCATATGCTTATGCAAGTTTGTGTGGATATACCCTAAAAATAAAATGTAAAACATAAATGTGTTAAAAAAAAACACAACATAACTTATTTTTTTTCTATATAGTTTATTGGAAATTGATTTTAAAATTGTAATTCCTAATTTTTAAATATCTAATTTTCCTTTATTTAGTGTGCAAGGCCTTAGGTCTAACTAACCTAAATTAAAGCAAGAACCAATCATATTAAAGAAACATTGAGTGCTCATTAGAGGTCTGTTCGTGTTGCTGCATTCTTTGCATTCATCATCTCCACTTTTATTTCTCTTCCGAATATAAATTTGTAATTTTAAATGCAAAAATTTTTGAATACTTCAAGCATCATAAATAAATCTTAAGCTTAATTACGTTTAGTAGAAAAAGTAATGCAATTGTTATAAGGATTCTTTCAATATATGATTGATTTATACTGGCATGATTAAAATTTAAAAATCTCTGGTGAAAAATATAAAGTCAAGAGTTAATCATATTAAAGAATTTTAAATCGTTGCTAAGTAATTTTTTATTGAAGACCATTTGCTGCTTTCATTAACAATGAATTCGAAATTTAATAACTTAATAAATTTAAATTTCGTAAATTGATATTTTTATCTTTTTATAATTCTTAGAACTATAAGAAAAGGTAAAAATGAATTGAATGAAGAGTAAAATTAATTCTTTATACAATACACATTGTTTTTTATACTTTGTCTACACATGATTCATGCTTAAATTAATTTTTTATCTATATAAATAAAAATGTAAATGTTTGTTCCTCATCTAAGATCTCTGTAAGTTTTTCACCGATTGCTTTGAAATTTTGACACAACGTTGCATTCGTAACCGGGAGTGTTCTTATGGGGTCTGATTTTGGATATACCGGTGTTTCAAAAATGTAGAAAATAGTTTTTCATTAATATTATTGAAATTTTGACACATTGAGATGGGGAGAGACGGGGAGAGACCGGGAGAGACGGGGAGAGACGGGTAGAGATGGGGAGAGACCGGGAGAGACGGGGAGAGACGGGTAGAGATAGGGAGAGACGAGGAGAGACCGGGAGAGACGGGGAGAGACCAGGAGAGACGGGGTGAGACCGGGAGAGATCAGGAGAGACGGGAAAGACCGGGAGAGGCGAAGAATGTTTCTATTGTGTTTAAATTAAGGTAATAAAAAAAATAAAGATGGCTTTTATTTTATTGAAAAAAAGGAACTTATTTAAAACATTTCTTTTGAATGGATTTCTAAATCTATGGCAGCTTTTAGAAAAAAAAGTTAGAAGTACGTGAATAAATAAATATTAGATTTATTCAAGATAGATAAATGCTTATTCAAAAACAAAATAAAAAGAGCAACAGTAAAGCAAGGCTCTTGAAAGTTAAACAACAAAAGCAAAGAAAATTTGAAAAAAACGTAGCATAAGAATAGAGAGCCACAGCAACGCGTGGCAGGGCATAGCTAGTACTTTTATATTTTTACAAGTATAAACAAATTTTTTAATGATTCTTACATATACATCTCTTTAACATCTGCATATTTATACAGTTGTATTTATACGGTTCTTTATTTAAAAAATTTTATATAAATGTGATAATTAATTACAACGCTTTGAATTTTCTAGGAGAACGAATACGAAGGATTCTATTATGTATAAAAGATTAATCTATTAATAAAAATAAATATTAGAGATGTCTTAAATTTTATTCTTCTTAAATAAAATAGACTTTTAAAAATATTTTATATGTATGTAAGATATATAAGTATTTGTAAAAATGATTATATATGTATATAGTTTATTATTGAAAAGCTGATGTATAATTAAACGTTTGAATTCATAAACACTTTCTTAAAAAAGAATCAGCTACCGTTACGATCATTAGTATCGTTTCATCGTTGATTGACGTAGATAGTTCTCTTTTAAAAATGCCGATTACCCTCAGTTTTTATTTATTAAATATATTTGTCAACGTCACGATGAGGATGATAGTAGAAAGAGTGAGAAAAAAAACGAGCTTGTGCCAGCGTTTCGTGATTACAGTGATTTCCCGCAATTAAAGTCTGTTTAGTCATGGACCAGTACGTGAACTGCGTTCGCGAAACGCATCTGACTGTGCAGCTCGACGCATTACGTTTTATTTGCAACGGTCTGCACTCATTGTTTGCCTCCGTATAAAAACACGAAATATACTATAAATGCAGTGAAGATAATCGATTTAGGAATATAGAGAACGAAATTTACACTTTTTATAATAAACTTTAAAGAATATTTTTCGTAGATTTGCAGATGAACTGCCTGTAATATTTTTTTCATCCGTTTTAAAACTTTCATTTATTTTAAAATTGAATTAACAATATGTTAATATCACGAAATTATTTTGTGAAATTTTCTTGACGTTAAATATTTTTGACGCTTGGGTTGAAACAAAAAAAAAAAAAAAACAATCACATGGGTTTTAATTAAAAAAAATAGTATTATTTTTCGAAAATCACGTATTAATTATTAACGTTGCGTCTCTCTTTTGCACCGAGGAAAACGGTTTTTCGCTTGTACAATTATACTGATATATTTTTAATGGATTAAATGTCAGACAAAATAAATATTTGAATTTAAACCTGTTATATAATATCTAGTATAATATATCTGGCAAAGATAAATTAATCTCGCGATTCATCTCATTAACAGCGTGAAAGAAGTAATCTCTTCATTTGAGATTGCTCGTACGATATGAGATTGTACGTGCACGACATAATACTCATCCGGATGTTTAATTCGCGGAAATGTGGAGAGTCACAGACAAAAATCCGCATCAACGTGTATCTCACGTGCGGAGTCGCAAAACAAAGGGGGCACACGTTGTAACATCTGTCGTTACGACAATTCAATGTTTTTCGCGTGTGTGACGTCCGCTGTTACACGCGATCAGTTGATTTATCACGGAAGATATTACAAAATATACATCCGAACGCGTTTTCATATCGAGTACGATACACACGCTTTTATCCCGCGCGTATCATCATGCCACATGCGTGTTGCGGTAAAAAATTACGCGCCAAGAATAATTGAGCGTAAAGCTATTACGTTCGCACGGTTATTGTGGCTTTTTTTATAAGCTCATAAAATTTATTAAAAATTTTGTTTTCATAAAATTGGATTATTGATTGCAATCTAAACAAAATGCTCTATTTAATGCTATCTCAGTATTATTTTATTTTGCAGTCTATTATTTATAGAATCTTCGACCAATATAATACTTATAGAAGCTTCGATAGAAACTTTAATAAAACTGTAATATTTACTTCTTCGCGGCGACCCCTCGTCGAAATGCAATTGTAGTCGTCTAATAGAGTGAGAGTAAAGGTCAAAGACCGAGATATATAAGAAGAATGTAATTGTAAGGACGCCGGGGAAGAGAGACCATCCACTCATTTGCAATGTGCCACGTCGCACTCTGGCAGTCTAGGGGAATGATAGATGAGCACCAACTATGCCGCGCAAAGCGGGCTTTACCTTTTTGCTGAAATAATCTCAGACAAGGATTTTCGACGTGATGCCGTGGTCGTAGAGTATGCGATAATGGCCCGACATGCGCGCGCGATTAATGCATTATTACGCGCTCCACCGACACCGCTTTATCCTTACCGCCGTCACGGCACTGTTGTCATTGTCCTGTTTGGCTTTAACTACTCGCCCTAAAAGCTGAAGATGAAGTAGCAGCCACGCTTTCAGGAGGTTTTGTCAGTTGCTCTTAAAACGATTCTTGAGCGCTCGCTGGGAGAACACGAGCTACTTTCATAAATTTTAGAAGAACCGTCGGTTACATAGGATCTTCGACAAGAGAAGAAACTAAATGAAGCACAAAATCTATTCTAAAACATAATGAACATAATTAACAAAGCGTGCACTGAGAAAAATAAGTTGTTCGTTCGATTAAATTTTTCAACTTAATTAAATTTGTTTAATTCAAATATATAAAGATATGATTAAAAATTGAAATATTTTATGAATGTAAATTAAATGAATGAATACTTGAACTAAAGAAATTTAATTGAGCTGAAAAATTTAGTCAAATTAACTTTTTTTTTTCATTGTCAGTGTGATAGAGTAACGTTTACTTCTCTAATTAAATTAAATTAGTGAAAATAATTCACGATATGAATTAACAGAATATAAAAAAACGAATAAAGACAGTGAGATTTAATAAATTACAATTGTACATAATTTAGTACGCAACCTCAGAATTTTTGTCCCTCTATATAATGTAGATTCTCTCCGACGAACTATAGTCCAAGATTCTTAGGGGAGACGCGATCGAATCGACTTCGCCTATTAATTGTCCGCAGATTATTTTCCGTGAAAATATATTTCTTTAGATAGTCACTTAACGCGCTCTCGTAATTATTTTTTAATCTTTTATCCGACACTTTCGTCATTGCGGTGAATTCATTCGTCTCTCTCGATTCTGCATCCCGTAGACGACCCCATAACCCCGCATTTGCCTCCCTTAATTTTTCGTTAGCGCCTCGCAGGTCATTCACCTTAAGCCTAAAATCGAAGTTGGACTTTCTCGAGGCGGCAAGCTCCTCCTTTAAAGCCACCCTCTCTGATTTCAATGCGTTTAATTCTTCCTTAAATGCCTCGAGCTGCGACCTCAACGCCGCTTTCTCATCCCTCAGGTTCATCAGTTCGAGTTTCAAAGCATGAATCTCCTCCGTCGCTCTACCGAACTCGGCCCCCGTTTTCTCACTGTCCGTCAGACAGGAGTTGTGACTACTGCACAAGATACCCGCTTTCATCTTCAGCGTCCTATTCTCGGTCTCGGGCCGGTCGATATCGAGCGGCACGGTTCTTTCGTTACCCTCGGACATCTCCGGACCGTCGGGATAATTGCTTATTCCTTTCCCGTGCCAGACACTCGCGATCTCGGATTTCTTCAAGGCAGAATCGACGATCCCTCCGTCGTCCAGTACTCTCGTCCACGCCACTGAGCTTTCGGATCCGCCTTCCATTGTGACCACGGAGTTTTCGGACTTCGAATTCGCCCGGTCTAATTCCAAAGCTTTATTCCCGCTTCTCGGTCTCTTTAGCTCGCCCTTCAGCTCGTCTTTGATCTCCGCTTTGTTATCATGGCCGACGCGTGCACCAGATTCTACTTTGACTTCGGCTCCGCCGTCCCGCAGTTCGCCAATTTCAACCTTTACGCTCGTGCACGTGGCATCTGAGCAATCCTGCTTCTGTTTAATCTCGTTGTAACCGTCGGCGGGCGGATCCTGCATATCGATCATCAGGTAATTCTTACGACCGTTATCTTCGTCGCGCAGCGCGACCGCGGCGAGACGCAGCGCCTCGTACCTCATTCGCTGGGCCTTCAGCTGATTACCGAGTGCTCGACACTCGTTACCGATTTCACTTATTCTCTCTCGCGCGTCGTCCCTCTCCCGCCTCAGCGCGACGTTCTCTCTCTCCCGCGCGTCGCAGGTAGCCTGCAGAAGGGCATTTTCCGCTTTCGCTTTGTCATTTTCGACCCTTGATTTATTCAATTCCATGGAAAAATATTCATTCTCCTTGCCCGCCTTATTCAACTGCTCTCGCAGAGTGACGTTCTCATCATTGAGCTCGTTAATACGCGTCGCGAGCTCGTTCTTTTCTGTCAACACCACTCGTACACGGTCCTCGGCCTCGGTATTCCGTAGAGACAGCATCTCCAAATCGCCGACGACCCTCGAGTACTCCAGTCGCAGGAGCGCCGCGTCCGCGAGCTCCGCCCGTACTTTCTCCAGCTCGAACTTAAAATTCTCCGCGGCAGCTTCGTGCACGCTTATCTCCTCCCGAAGGCCGTTACGCTCAGACTTAAATTTGTTAACTTGATCCTGCAGCGCGGCGCACTTGTTATTGGCGTCGGCCGTCGACCGATTCAACTCCGACAACTCTTTCTCAAGTTGTTCTTTCTCGTTCCCAAGCTGTTTGACTTTATTCTCCAACCCTTTGTACGCCGCCATCACTTTGTCGAATTCTCCCGACGTTTCTTCGCCGATGGCGCTCGCCCGAACGTACAATCGATACGTCAACGGCTGCTCGTTAGACTCTATATCAGAAATTTCACCCTCCAACCCCGTTTTGTCGTCGCCGACGGTTTTGTTCGGCGCGGACTCGAAATAGTCGCCGATTCGCTCGGCCGTCCTGTTAAGACTTATTTCAGGCTCATTTGACTTGACTTTCAAGTACTCTAATTCATCCGTGAGGTTTTGCGCACGCTCCCCAACATTGTCACGTTTCTCCCCGCCGCCTTTCTTCTCCGAACTTTTCAATTCGCCCGGATGCCCGCGCTCCTCCCGTCTCCCAAGTCCCTCGATTATACTTCTCAGTTTTACATTTTCATCGGAAGCGATCCCAAGTTTCGCCTTCAGGTCCTCTATCTCGGTCCTAAGGACCGCTTTCAGCGCGTCCCCCTGGGTAATAATATTCTCAATTTCCTTGTCCCTCTCCCCGAGAACGTTACGCAACCTTTCCGCTTCCCCTAATAACGTCTCTTTGTCATCGCGAAGGCCCCGCAATTCTCCCCCCGCCGCGTCAATTTCAGCGCTCATCAGTTGCATTTCCGCGTCGCGTCGCTCGGAACGCTCGCGTTCAACCGACATCTCCAATATTTCTTGCTTTCCCTTTACCACGTCACCTCGAAGAGCCACATTTGCCTCGCGTACGTCGGCGATAATCCTCTCGTACCTCTCGCGATCTCTCTCGAAAGTTAATCCGATGCTCGAGCGTTCGTCGTTCAGCGCACTTATACGCCCGTCCTTTTCCAATAATTCCGATTTTAAATACACAACCAGAGCTTCGAGCTGCTCGACTCTCTCGCGCAAGCTCGCGCGATCATCAAAGATCTCGAGCGCCCTTATTTTGCTGCACAGTCGCTCGATCAGATCCTCCAGCGACTTCGTTATTTTCTCGTTGTTACTATTTATAACTTCCGGCGGTGCTTGCGACAAGATGGCGATCACTGCGATTGATTTTCTGACGATATTTTCGAGCTCCGTGACTTTGGCCATGTACCGCGAGCCGCTGACGCCGCCGATCTTGCAATACTTGCCCATCGGACTTATCTTCAATTTTTCAATCTCGCTATCGATTTCCCGTAAGAATACGTTCAATGACGAAGCCGCTTCCAGGCATTTCTCGTACTGGCCACCCTCGCATAGTCGCTCGTCCGCCGGCAAGTTCGACCGTCTGAGCTCCATGGACAGCACTCTCAGGTTTACCTTTAGATTAACCACTTTCTTCATGTATCTCAAACAGTCGGGATCGCCAGCGGCGATCATTGCTTCGCGATCGCTCTTTAAATTGTTCCTCAAGTCGTTCATCAAACGCTCGACATGTCTAACAACGTCCGGGATAACCGTGGCGCCCGAACTTTCGCCACAGTTCGCATTCTCGCGAATAACTTTCAGCCGGCCCATCTCCCCGGTCAATTGCTCGGCAAGATTGTTCAATTCGCCGATCCTCTTCCGATATTCCGCGCTACCGCCGCACCTCGAACGCAGCATGGCCCTCAGTCTGTCCAGCTTGTAGCGCAAGCTTCTGTTTCTGGTCTTGAACCTGTACAAGTTCTCGCTTACGTTCACGAGCTCCTCCGACAGACCGATGATCATCTCGACGGTCTTGCCGATCGCGTTCGCGAAGATTATCTCAATCGTTCGGTCGCCCCTCGCGAAATCGTTCAGTTCGTCCCTGAGTCGCTTCAGCATGACGCTCGTCTCGCTTTCCTCGGCCTCCCTCAGCCGCTTCTTCAGCTGCAGAATCTCGTCGTTCATACGTTCCTTCTCGCTCGAGAATTCATTCTCGAGCGCGACGATCTTATCGTCCATTTCGCAAACGGCTATCTCCTCCTCGGCTTTCGCCAGTGCGCGCTTCAGACTCGTTACTTCGTTCTCCAAAGCGCCGTTCGCCTGCTCCAACCGGCTAATCTCCGTCCTCTGATGCACGATCAAAGGGTCGATCTGCTGGTTATCGTTATCATTCTTGTCATCCGCACGCAGAGCCATTTTCATCTGCCAGATATTACTCTTCAGTTTCGCGCTATCGTCCCGCCAATCTTTCATCTGCCGCATCACGTTGTGCAGCTTGTGCAATGTTGCAACAGCCATCCTGGCGATTTTAGTCTTCTCCTCGACGGCGACGTCAATCGCGATCACTGACAGGTAATCGTCGAGGTATTTGTCACCCATTGCCGCTGCCTCAATTTGATAGAAGTTATGTAATCCGCGATAAAACGCATTAGAGGAGGAGGTAATAAACCTCTGGCTAAACATGACAACGCCAGTTGTTAAAAATTTATGTAAAAACCCTTTATAATATATTATGTTTGTATATAAAATTTATGACCTTACCTTTATGCAGATTTTCAATTAAATTATCAATTTTTAAAAATATTCCGTCATGGTTAGCGCACTGTGCCGATTATAAATCTAATATAAACGTTAATTGAATTTGCATTATTTTATTAATTGCATTAATGTAAAGATATCAGAGCATTTTTTTAAATTAAAACGTACATAACAACGTCGATAACTTGCACGAATTTCCAGTTGTTTACAAATGTTTCATTAACTTGAGAATTTACATGTCGAGGTCGAGACGTCAAACGTCTTTAACGAGCGAATGCTTCGAAAAGTGAGACGAAGTTAGAAATCGATTTTCACGTAGTGAAATGCATGGTAACAATGCAGGAATACAGATATCTTCACGTTTCAGAATCCGAATGTGTTGTACGCGATATATTTCCGTAAATTTATTGTATACATCCCGTATAAGAGCTAAACGTCCGTCCGTTGTTATACACCAATTCGATTAACGAAACGGTGATTTTGCACGAGTAACGCGGCGAATGGCGGGAGCAAAAAGGGGGTGTGGAAAGTTTCGTCACAAGTTCCACTTGGTCCCCGCGCGCGCCGCACACCCGTGTTTTCCTCCTTCCTTTGCAATTACCGCGCAGATTTAATTGATGACGGGCCCTCTCGATAAGTTCTCGAACAGAACCGAACTGTGGTCCAAGTGCTCTCGAAACTCTCGAAACTTAAGAAGCGTTCAGTATCGCTGCGCCGGGCCCTCAATATCGGAACACCTAATAAGACTGCTCTAACGAGGACTGCTCGCCGGGCATACTGCGCGCAATTTAATTATAGCGACCGCTTAATTATGTGGGTCGTACGTAATCGGTACTTCCGGTTTCCTGGTGCGCGCGAACTTTGTTCAGTGAATAATGCGCGTGTCCTCTCTAACGTCTCCATCCACAAACTGCCAGAAACGCGATTGACAATATCTTGCAGGAGTCTCTAACGATCGAAATCCTTGGTATTTCGCGGCGACAAATTCTTGATATTTTATGTAAGACAATTTATTTATTTAACTTATCCTGTCTTTAAATGCCATTAAGGTTCTGTTTATTTTATACCGTCATACATTTCGAGAACTAAATTATCCAAAGTTTAACTTGTTAATTAAACTTTATTATAAAATATATATTATACGATTAATACGGCAATTATTATTAAATCGAGTTATATCGATTCCCGCTGTCGATGTGTGACCGTGTGTCCAACTCGCTGAGAATGATGCCAAAAATATGACTGACGTTTCACGATTTTCCGCGCGCAACCTCATATCTCCATGCGTAAAAAGATTTTATCTTGGCGAGGCTTTTTTGCAGAACAATGATAGCGCACTCCACTGTCGCGGGTTATCCGTGAATTGACCCGTGGACCATAAATAACTTGTTTTCCGTCCCGATAATGTTAGAGATACAATATAGAAACTGGCGCTGGATACCAAGTAACTTTTGCATTTTTTATTCCGAAAATGAGTTTCCACGAACGAAAGGCTGTTGTAACGACCGTAAGGATATTTTCAGGATAAATTCGCGCGGATTGCACATCATGCAGAAAGGTTAAACGTGGTCCTCAAAATTGTACCAGGTCATGGACGATCGATACACGCCGCCGTTTTGTTCGTGCGGATGCCATGCACCGCGGCAGCCAAAACCGATCGAATCGCCGCCGCACGAACCATGCTGTTGCTGCGACTACAACCCCTTCAGCGACAATTCCAAGGAATCGGAGATCTACGATCTGCCGTTCGCCCTGCGAAAACTGACGGTAATGAAGTGCCAGATGAAAAAGTGGCGCATGGAACGGCTGCAGCTCGAGAGCGAAAATAGGTCTCTGAAACAAGCCCTACAATCATTCGGTATCGATGTTCCACTTCCTAGCCGAACCTTTCCTCTTCTACCTTTGCTCTCCTTACATGCAATATCTTTTACAGAATAAATTTTATTAAAAAAATCAACGTTCGTAGTACGTTTACGAAGAGTAATTTTAGTGCGCTGCTTTCTCCCTGTTGCACTTATAAAACGGTTTCTGTACTGATGAAACTATATAATAATAAAATCTATGGAAAATACTGTATAATAGTATCTAATCTGTTCTACATTGATTTTAAATATTTCGGGATGTTGTACAAAAATATTTCGTTATTATATTAAGCGAAAGAACGATTCTCTGACGGATACATCATTATTTTATAAATTTCATTATTCGCGGTTTTTATTTAAAAAGTTTCATTTCCATTTCTTGTCGACTCGCAGTTCACCGCGAGAGATCCATGTTTTCTCAGTTATATAAAAGGCAGTACTGCGAATATATATGCCGGACGGTCAAATAATTTCTGTATAGGTGTGAAGCCCGACGGGGTATTGGGTACTGATCCCTTGCTCGTGCATTACCGTGAGGAAAACGAAAGGCTGCAGAATGCAAATGAGGAACTGGCAGAAAAAGTTCGCAACCTCGCGGAGAGCCTCGCCGAACGAGATTGCTGCGACGATCCGTGCGAAAAAGTTAAATATGTGAGGGAGAAAATAGCAGCGCTGAGAGATCGTTTCGCTGCTGAAAAAAAACAGTATGCATGCCTATTGACTATGAAATCTCGCTAAGATATAGTTTGCTTTGATGACTTTTCTTCCTTCTCTTTTTCTCTTTCTCTTTGTATTGCATATAATAACTGAAACAATAGTCGAGTAATAAACAGCAGACGAATGCTGAAAAGAAATATTGTACTTGTGCTGAAGTATTAAAAAATTCAGTAAGATAGGCAGAACTAAAAAAAATTTTTATTGGATTATTTAAATAAATATAAAGAACTTTCAAGCATGATGAGCTATACTATAGAGTTCTAACTATAGATAGACATTCTAGCAATCAGTTCGAGCGTGTTTAATATTTCATCTTAATATTCAGTTTAATATTTTAGAAATTTTAATAAAAAAAATCGTCGTTTAATATTATTCCTAATAAAATCATATTAATGTTATTCTTAATAAAATCGCTCGGGAATTGTCGTAATGGTAAGAACAGGCTTCTATCTTTTATACTTCGCGAAGTTATGTATTTAAAAGGAGATTAATCACAGCTCGTCGGTCGTGATATTTCCACGAAAATCATCTATCTTCATTAAATGCGGTACGCCAATATAATTACGTGCAAACTGTTGATATCGTGACAGAATGCGAGACACGATATCGCATCTGAAGCTGAAGCTGGTAGAAGCCGAGGAGGATACTTCCTGTGCGGCATTAAATCGTTTGAGGGCAAAGCTTCGTGAGTTAATGAAAGATGGTCAGAAGGCCGATCAACAGGTGTCCGTAGTTGTCGAGAGATCAATGCAGACGTCGGTGGATCTATCAAAGAGCTACGAGGATCTGCTACGAGCGGAGGACGAGCGCCTGCAAGCCGAATTGACGCAAATTCGTCGTTCAATGAAGGAGGTTGTTACACCGGTCTCAGATGAGAGCGTTCTCCCTTTACCCACAGATCAGGAAGAAACGGACATGTCGGCACTGTTAAGCCAGCTACGTAATTGCAAGACGCTCCTGAGTGAATTGAAAACGCATTTGGACGAGAAGACAGCTTACGCGGAGGCTCTACGAAGCGAACTCGAGCAACTGAAAGCGGCACCGACGTTAGATTTGGACCAGTTGATCGTCAGTCCTACGATTACAGTGGCTAAGGAGAAAGAAGATCCTGAGGTACTTGACGATAAGGCATCTTTCTCTTTATTTCTCCATGTTTGTAAATGCTCGGTAGTTGGTGGTCGCGTTTACGATACGTTAAGAACAGAAGTCATGAATATTTTATGCCGACACGTAGATTTTTGTTTCGTCGAGATGAGACAAATGTTAGAGAATGTTTATACTTGTCCAAAACTTCGCAGTAGTATTCATGACGATTGGGTGTTTGTTCGCAGATTACGGAGCTACGCGAAAGCCTGCGGCAGTCGGAACTCGCGGTGAGTAAGTTGCGGAGCGAGATCGAAGATATGAGGACCCAGCTGTATAATCTTGAGACGGAGAAAAAGGAACTTCTCGATGAACTGGAGAAGATACGGGGTGTGGCGGCCGAGAGAAACCGTCAAATAAATGAACTGCGCAACGAGAACGAGTCTCTGAAAGAGCACGTTGCGACAGTGAAATCCGAACGCGACGAATTAAATACCAAGAATGCATTGTTGGATAGGGAAATTCAAAAAACACACGAAGAACTGAGAGGAACGAGGGAGGAAAATAACGAGTTGAGGAACGAGATCGATAAGTTGAACGTTGACCTGCGTCTCGAGGAAGAAAAATTTCAAGTGGCGCAAAAACGGCTGGGGGGCATGAGGGGCGATTTGCATAGTCTCGGGGCCGAGAATGAATTCTTGAAAGAGACATTGGAAAATGCTAAATTGGAGACTAACGAACTTAAAGAAGAAAATGTTGCTTTGAAAAACAATCTTGATAACATGATTAAGGAGCTGGAATCTTCGAGAGGAGAAAATAATAATATTAAGGCAAAGATAGAGCAATTATTATCCGAGAATGAGCATTTAAGGAATGAATTAGAAAAGCGAGTGGCGGAGACGGATCAATTAAAGTCCGAAGGAGTTGCATTGAAGGATGGCCTCGATAGACTGCTACAAGAAATGGATAGATTAAAGATTGAGAACGATAATCTGAAGGACGAAAGTGCTGTTGTTAAAACCGAAAGAGACAGTCTATCGACTGAAAGAGACAACTTGAAATCCAAGAATGGCCTTCTTAAAGACGACTTGTCTAAGACAAATGTAGCGTTAGACGACGCAAAGAAACAATTGAACAAATTCCAAGTTGAGAATGAAGTTCTTATAAAAGAATTGGAGAAAGCTAATGTAAATAATAACGAGCTACTTGTGGACTTCAATACGTTACAGAGCGAAATGGCAAAGTTGAAGTTGGAGAACAGAAAATTGTTAGAAGAAGTAGATGATGGGAAAGAACAACTAACAAAATTATCGTCCGAAATAGAAACTCTGAAAAAGGAAGTGGATAATACGAGCAACAAATTGATGAAAGCAAATAACGAAGTTGCAGATTTGCGGCGAGAAGTAGCTGAATTAAATAATAAACTGAAAGAGGCAAAAGTTATAAATGAACAGTTAAGGGCAGATGTTCACCGAACGGAAGCAGAGAACAAGGATATTAAATCGGAAATGAATAACTGCAGAAACGAAAATGATAGGTTAAACGCGAAACTAAATGAACTGAATAAACAAATAAATTCAACGACGGAAGAAGTAAACAAATTAAGAGGACAACTCGACGACGCTAGGGATCGGATTAAGTTGCTCGAGGCTCAGATCGCTAGTTTACAGACTGGTAAGGACAGGATGCAGAATGAGATCAACGCTTTGCAAAATGAGATCGGAAAGCTGAAACTAGATCTAAATTTAGAAAGTGCTGCTAAACGAGACATTCAGGAGGAATTAACGGCGTTAAAGAGCGAGATGAAAAACTTGATCTCGAAGATCGATGAGATGAAGAAGCAAAATAATATTCTGAAAGAAGAGAGAGACGCCCTCAAGCGCGAACTGTTGAATCTGGGCGAGGAATCGTTGAGCCTAAGGGACGCGAATGCTGAGATGACGAGCGAGATTAATAATTTAAGACCGGCTATATCAGATCTTCAATCGAAATTATCTAAGGCGGAAGAAGATATTGAACAACGGAACTTGGAAAATTGCAAGCTTAAACTGGACGCAGATAAGTTTGCCGCCGAGATTGAAAAGACAAAAGAAGCTTTAAACGTCTGTAAGGTAGAGATAATTAATTACGCATTTCTCCTGTAACTTCTTGTGCTTTTGATAATAATCATATTAAAATTCATAGGTTGAGCATCAAGCATTAGAGAAGGAGATAACGAATCTTAGAAATGAGAGGATTAAGCTCAATGGAAAAATCGCAGAACTTGAAAATTCGTTAAAAGAACTGAGTCTGTCTTCATTCGCTGAAAAATCTGCTAAAGAAGAGGCTATGAAGGAACTGACGAAAGTTAAGGATGAAGACGTTGCTTTAAAAGAGGAACTTAAATTATTGAAATCCGAATTAAATAAATTAAGAACGGAAAATGACAAAATAAGAAATAAGGAGGACAGCCTAACGCGCCAAATATCAGCATTAAAAGCAGAGCTTGAAAATACGAAAACTGAGGTATTAGCTTTAAGAACGGACAATGACACATTAAAATCGAAAACGAATACCTTAGCAGCCGAGAACAACGAATTGAAAAATGAATCGGATAAACTGATATTCGAAGTGAATGGTTTGAAACTGGAGAACACGAGTCTGAGGAAAGAACGACAGAAATTCGAGGAAGAATTTGGCAAACTGAAAGGCGAGGGCGACGAGCAGAGAGCTGCAATTAAAAGTCTGGAGTCCAGCCTGATGGGTGAGCAGGCATTATCAGAAAAAATTAGATTGGAATTATCAGCTAGCCAATCGGAAAACGATGGGTTGAAAGCGGAGTTGAAAAATCTGCAGAAGAATTTAAACGCTCTTGAATTGGCGAATGGCAACCTGAAGCGTGAAGTAGAGGATTTAAAGAAAACATCGATCGACGCGCAGAACAAGGTGAACGCATTGCAATATCACGTGGCTGCGTTGCTGGAGGAAAAGACGGCACTTCTGAGCGAGTTAGATGGTTTACGAGCCGAAGTGAGTGGATTAGGTAAAGAAGTTGTGTCGGTTAAAGCTGAGAAAGAAGCTGTCGAGAAAAAGGCGATCGTTCTAAGCGGTGAACTAATGGAGCTAAAGGCAGCACTGGATGAGACGCGCGTGGAAAATGAAAGACTGAAGCATGAAGATGTGAATAAACGATATGCTGCACTGGAGAATGAGAATGCCACTTTGAAAATCGAAAATACTAAAATAGCAATAGAACTCGATTCCTTCAAGTTGGATTTAACAAAAGCGAGAAATGACCTCGATAACTCCGAGAATCAGAATAGCGAGTTAAAGGCAAAAATCGATGAATTGAAGAAAATACTCGGCGATGCCGAAACGAGGATTAAATCTTTGGATGAACAGATTGTTGACTTGTCGAATGAGAAAAAGAGACTGGAAAAAGAGAGGGACGATGTGAGAGGTCAGGCAGCGGTTTCAAAGGCTGACGACGTACGTGCGCAGCTTGATGATTTAATTAAAGATCTGGATGCAGAGAAAGCGGACGAGAGCGCCGCCTTAAAAGAATTGAACACCTTAAAGAATACACTGGCCCAATTGCAAGAGGATTTGAATAGATGCAGAGAGGACAACAAACGACTGACTATCGAATTGGCCGCTTCGGAAGATCGAGCTTTAGCGATGCAGAAAGGTTCTGAGAAGATTGAAGTCGAAAATGGTGAATTGAGGAAAGATTTGACGAAGCATGATAAAGAGTGGCAGGATTTAGAGAAGTTAACGATAGAAAACGAGGAATTGCGGGATGAGCTAAGAAGAGCGCGGAATGAGATCAATAAATTAAAAGAGAATATCGAGAAATCGAAAGGTGATTTTACAGGGGATGTGGACGATATCGACAGACTTGAAAATGAATTGAAGAAATTGATGATCGAGATAGACAAGGCGAGGGAAGATTTAAAGCACGCGGCGGAAGAGAATAATAAATTAAATATGATCAATAAAGGTCTCGAATTAGAACTAGGTCAATTGAAAGCGTGGCAGGACGAAATAAAACATTATCCTGAGCGAGTCGGCGACGAAGTTAAGGAGTACGTCGGAGGTACGTAGTTTTTTTTTTTTTTTTTTTTTTCCAAAATATTATTGGAAAATGTTAGCGTGGCTAATTTTAAATCAATGAACATAATTTAGTCGTGTAATGCGTTTCATTCGTTCGGTGGTTTTTGGCGAGCCCTTTTCCTAACTATTGAATTTTGTCGGCCGCGCTCGCATTAAAAGAAAAGGCATCTTTGTAATTCCAGAGGCTGGCGTGATTAAACCGGATGAATGCGGCGACTTCGTTAAGGCGAATGAATTACTGAAGAAGCAAATTGAAAAGCAATATGACGGTAAAAACTCGCATAAAAACTTTTCCAACTGTTTTGTCACTCCGACAGTTTTTATCGTGCGGTAGAAACGCGGATTTCCTTATTCATGGCTCGTAATTAGTCCGGCTAATATCTTAATAAGTTAAGCGTTTCCACAAACGCTTTGCGACACCCGAAGGCAACATTTTGCAAATCGTTATGTTCTATTAATTACGCGACGTCGACACAAAAGTCGTAATTTTCCGCAGAAAGCTAACAATATCTAGAGAAATTTTCACGATACGTAGAAAATGTATGCAACGCAAACAAACTCTGATTACATAATTTCTGCAAGTTGATTCCGCATTTGTTCTCGCAATACAACAGCCGTGCAACGCGTGCGTGATTATATACAATTTGTGGACGGCAAAATTCCATCAAGACCGACAATGGCGACGAGGCTAGACGACGACTTTGAGATCGAGCGCTGGACCGTGCCATCCATCGTGGAGCTATTCAGAGAATCGCAAAAGCTGTCCGAGAATATCTACCTGGCGGAGATCGAAGTGCAGGATATCGATAGACTGCTAAAACTGCTCAGTAAATGCAAGAGGGACAATGAGAATTACATAAAGCAATTATCGGTGAGGCTAATAACAGGTAGCGTTAGTTTAATAACGCGTCCTGTTTGATGATTTATCCGAAGGATAATTTGAATTTTCCGACTCGCATATTAACGCCGGAAATGAATCGTTTCCCCAGGAGCTCGGTGTGGAAGTTACCAAGGTTGCAGGTGTGGATAATGGCGATGAGCTTGCAGCTTTTGACCCTGAATCTTGGTTGAAGGTACGCACGTGCGGTGATAAGAGTTCATTTTGATACCCTGGGTTTCTTTATATCTATTAAATCTCACGATGATTTTTCTCTTTCTATCGACGCGCATTACTTGTAATAAACAAATGAAAAAGTATGTTGTCTATATACGCGTAAAATAAAGAGTTATTCTAACAATATATATTTATTCATTTATTTACAAATATATATGTAGACAGATATAGGTAGATAAATATCAATATATTGTCAAAATAATTTTTAAAGCTTTTAACTAGCATATATATATGTATATATCTATACATACTAATAAACAAGAAATGAATCTTGAAAACTTAAAACGGAAATAACTTGTCTGCTAAAATACTTGCATCTGTTATCTCCAGTCTTTGACACTAACGCAACTGGCCGAGCTGCACGATAAGATCTGTATGTTGACTTCAAACATGGTGCAACAAGATAGCAGTCCTGCGGCCTACGATCGATCGGCGATTAACCGGGACCATGGTGACGATCGGCTGCGGGCGGATTACGATGCCTTAAACCGTCGGATCGCCGCCTTGCAGAAGCAAATAGCCGAGAAGCAAATTGAAGCGGGGTGGAAGCTGCAGGAATTAAGACGGGCTCTTCGTCTCGAGCAGGCAAACCTGATTCGAATCGCCGATCGGATGAATCTCGAAAAAAGACGCAACTTGGCTCTCCACCTCACCATGGACGATTCGACGTGATGTTTTCTTTCCGAGATCAACGGGCATGTCAAGTGCGGCGCATGCTTCAGGCAAATTCTTGTTGTTGGACATGCAGTAACGAGACAAAATATTCTTTTTGTTATTTCTTCTTTTACACTTCTTTTTACAGTGTACAAAATAAAGGTAAAAATTTGATCAATAGTCAGACGATTATATGTGAATGAGAATTCAATACACTTAAGATTATTTCATTTTTTAAAATAATTTCTGTAATTCTGTAATGCCATTCGACCAACTTCGATTAACTTTAACCGACAATTAGCTCCATCAGCAATATCAGTAGCTCGTATATATTTATTAAATAATAAAAGAATATTAATTTCGTCTACATTAAAATTTAAAAAAATATCGGAGGCTCTGAGCGATCAAATGTACATTATAAAGAGGAAACAAGAGAAATCTTGCGTCTTATTCTAATAATAAATTGCTCTATGTCTCTGGCTAACCCGAATAAAATGGTGCTAGTTCTTCAATTATTGCAGCCCTTTGAAGAGACTCCGCTCCGCTTTCGCGCTCTCCCCTCGCTACGATTCGAATGACCACCAACAGTCTCCTAGGCATATAATTGCGATAACGCACCATATTCAGTACAACACGGTTTTGTTGCTAATCACGATCGAACAATAACAACTAATGAGAGCCGCTTGTTTCGCGGCGCATGCTTGCGCACGCCGCCACGTGCGATAACGTGATTTCCTATTTCATTTCGGAGGTCGCGTTGTTCGATCGAGATTAATTCAATTGTACTGTCCGCATCCGTTCCCACCGACTTTACCCGGCTCGTCGGTGCGACCGCCGACGCGCGGGTGTGCACGCGGGCTCAATAGGAAGGCGAATACCGTCGACAAAGAGTAAACATATAATTGAAATGCGCGGGTAGATCAAACGTTAAATGAATTGTCGAAATCCATTTAACTGTATGTCCACCGCACGGAATTGAAATAAATTCGTAAAATGCCGACAGCAAACCGCCATGCATTAATGCGGCATAACGATTGCAAAAGACAATCTTTTTATTTTTCCTTCCCTTTTCCAGATTGAAACAAAAGAGTTTCTCCGTTCGTAAGATGTGTTTTTAATTTTAAACATATTTTCAGGTAGTAATTTCGATGTACGCACAAGTCACAAACAAGTCGTAATAAACAGTATTTGCTTGCTAATATTTTGTTTTCTTAGTGTTGCGCAACTGCGCAAAATAAAGTCTGTGACAAATTAATCTTATCAGTTTGGTATTTAAACAAATGACTATAAATGCATCAGATGCAGTAATTTTATTACATATACGTAACGAGATTCTCTTATGCAATAAGAGAATTTTTATGAAATTTTACATATTGTATAATTTAATTTTTCCGTAGAAAGAGATTTGTCAGAGGTCAGATTATTAAGATAAATATAGACATAGAGTATAATATCTTCTTAATTATAATACCTTTTAAAGAGATTTATTTTGAGTACATACATATGAGTAAATGTTTTAAAAAGTTTTAACAAAGAGTTGATAAAAAAAAATATATAAAAAATTGTGTATTAACTTTTTACTTTCATTTATAAGGTTTCCTAGCAAGATATCTTCTTTATTTAAAACATTATGTAATCCTATTTCACAATTTGAATCGTAACTTTGAATCACATATCTATAAAATTTTAGAGACCTTTAAATTTTATATGTATGTACATGGAAAATATGTATTTCGCAGCTTGCGCTGTTCTTACTTCGATTGCGATGAAATTTCTCGCACAATGATAGCGATGGTAGGAAACGCCTAGATACCAATGTGGTAAAGGATTAACAGCGGAATGATTTATGTGAATTAAAAAAATTAATTCGTGCATTTATATGCACTTAGTTCGACCTTCTGTAACCAGCTATCTTGCGTATCTACAAACAACATGCAGCTCATTACATTTCCATATTTTCATTTCTGTCTGAGATTGGGATTCTAGAATCGACGTTTAATTAAACATT
This sequence comes from Monomorium pharaonis, assembly GCF_013373865.1. Classification (NCBI taxonomy): domain Eukaryota; kingdom Metazoa; phylum Arthropoda; class Insecta; order Hymenoptera; family Formicidae; genus Monomorium; species Monomorium pharaonis. The sequence continues at coordinate 16,401,468 of NC_050473.1, read as the reverse complement.
TCGCATTACAACACAACAACGGTAACAAGAACATCCACGTTTAAGCCAATTCTCCGGAAGTAATTAATCATACTTATTATTATTAATGTGATTGCCCAACCCATTCCAGATGCAGAATATCATCTATTAGATGAAAATAGAATATAGAAAAAATAAAACTACAAGTCAATCTTTCAAAAAAGAATGTTTCACTTTCTCATTATCAAATTGTATTTTTATGATAATGTGTATCTCAATCTAAATTTTTTTAGCACAAATGTCCTTTTTAATCTCATTTCGCAGTATGTAAATGATACATCATCTATCTACTTGTATATTTATATTGCTTTATTGCACTGTATTATTGCAATTCATATTCTGATAAATACAATGAGTTTCAATTACGTAAATTTATCTATAGATAACAAAATCTAAAACTCGTAAAAATAGAATGACTCGGCATATCTGTCAACCTACATATCCATAATTATATGTACCGGATGTCCCATTTTAATCTTATTTTAATAAAGTTCAATTTTCTTTAAAATTATTGATATAAATATTGATGATACACAAAATTGTTTCAATAAAAATGGAATTATTCTAGAGGACACACCTTGGTCTTTTTTGATACTTTTTTCTAAGTGGAGCACACATAATAAAGAAAGTACTAAAATTATTTTTTAAATAAAAATGTATATAAAAATTGTATAATTTTTTATATTATAATAAAATTTATCTAATTATTCTGCATATAAAAATATTATTAAGACACAATTTTCAAAAATCAATAATTTAACAAAATATTTTATATTTTATGTCGAAATATGTCAGAATAAAATAGAAAGTATCTTGCAAATTACTAATTTATCAATAACGTTAATACTGAAACAATTTTAATCAAAAATTTTGGAGAAAATTGATTGGAGTAATTAAAATGGGACACCCTATGTGTATGTATGCGCGTGTGCGTGTAATGCTTGGATATTGTAAAATCTCATCACAGACACGTCTCGAATAATTCTTTCAAAGATATGTGGCAAAGAGAGAGAAAACCCTGACTTCATAAAGTAAACATCACGCACTGGTGCGTGGTTGTCTTCTGTAGATGTCTTGGAACGGTTATCAGAGTACTTGAACTGTCCGCCGAGTTTATTGTTAGTTGAATTGGACGATAGTTAAGTTGCAGGTATAGATCGCGCAAGCGGACAGTTAGACGCAATGGCAGGAATGTTGGAAATTTTCTGTGCTTGTGTGGCGATCTTATATCTATTTTATTATTATTTGACCGCCGATTTTAACTATTGGAAATCACGCGGAATAAATGGACCAAAACCGGTTCCGTTCTTCGGTACCATCGCCGATTTCATGCTGGGCAAGAAATGCTTGGGTGACGTCTACAATGAAATTTATGAAAGATACCCGAAAGATTCCATGGTGGGTATATTTATGAGAGGAAATCCTGCACTCGTCTTGAGAGATCCTGTGTACATCAAACAGGTGCTGATTAAGGATTTCACCGTTTTTACTGATCGGATGGCATTGGTTTACGATAAGGTATTTTTCTTCGTAGACATATATTAGATAATTATGATTTTTTCCAAGTTATGCATGCAATTAATAAAGTATACATGTACACTTATTTCAGAATAAATTTTACTTATTTAAATTACTATATACAATAAAATAAGTCCTGCAAAGAAACATTAAATAAAGAAAAGACAAAGTTATGATAGAAATAAAATAAAACATAGTACGAAAAATATACCAAAATAATTTTAATAAACTAAATTTAATTATTATTAAAATTATTTATAAAAATAAAAAATAATTATTTTTGACTGTCATCTCTCTCTCTCTCTCTCTCTCAGTTTCGCAATATATGTATCAATTACATGCATTACATGCAGTAAATAACTTAGAAAATTAAGAGTTAGAAAAAATTTCTTTTTCTCTCTCTCTTCCTGTAAAATTGAACTGACGTATAAGTTCCGCAGCAGGCGTTGATCACACGGAAACTTTGAGAGAAAACTTTCTAACATAATTCCCACTTTCTGATACACTGATGCATAATTTATAGGCCGAACCTATGACCATGCACCTCTTCAAGCTCGACGCTGCTAGATGGCGACCATTAAGAATAAGGCTCTCGCCCACTTTCACGTCCGGGAAGTTGAAGGAAATGTTTCACTTGTTGCTGAACTGTGCCGACCACTTCGAAAAGTATCTGGACGAGAAGGTATCTGAAGACGGTGTTGTCGAGTGCCGGGATCTGACGTCCAAATACACTATCGACGTGATCGGATCGTGCGCCTTCGGCCTCGAAATGAAGGCGCTCAAAGAGGAAAATAATGAATTCCAGAAAATAGGTCGCTTGATATTTCTCTCCACTCCAAAAGTCGTAATTAAAAACATTCTCAGAGAATATCCGTGGTTTTACAAGCACTTCGGACATATCTTCGACGATCATTACGTCAACAAATTCATAACGGACATTACCCGAAACACTATAGAGTATAGGAAACGGAACAATATACGTCGACACGATTTCGTCGATACACTTATCGACCTCAAGGATAATCCCAGCAAGCTGGGAGCTAATAGTAAGAACATAACTTTTTTCTTTTTCGCATCTCAGTTTATTAACTTTGGGACGCGTTTAATGTACTCTTACCGTTATCTTTCTTAAAACATGTTTATAATTTATGTTTATATTTATGTCTCAAGAGAAATAATCAAACATTGACAAAGCGCTATTAAGCGCTATCGGATAATTTAAGAATTATAACGGCGATTAATCATAAAATGACTGGCATGCTTTTGTTTAAGTTTAACTATTATTTTTTTATTTTCCTCTCTTTCTTGCAAGCATTGTACAGTGATCAATTGGTTACATGCTTGTACTATTTCTTCTGTTGTCTTCTTTCTTCTGATGTAAACTTTATAATATATGCAATTACTTTTTATTTTTTCAGATGTAACGGATGAATTCATTGCTGCCCAGGCATTTGTATTTTTTGCGGCTGGTTTCGAGACATCTTCTACTACAATGTCCTTTGCAATGTATGAGTTGGCGCAGAATCAATCAATTCAAGAAAAACTACGCGAGGAGATTAAGGAAGTCCTTAAGAGTACTGACGGAGTAATATTATACGATAACATCAAGAAGATGAGCTATTTAGAAAAAGTGTTTCAAGGTTTGTTTAGTCTTCAAAAAATAATCTTTTAGTAATTTAATAAATTGAATTAATTTACAAATAATTGTCGCAATTTTTTTTTCGATAAGCTTTTCCGAAAGTCAAAGGTGACAACTTCCGTAAAATATTTGTCAAGCTTCTGATAAATCGGCTATCTGAAAGTCTTTCTGCTGAGTCAAGTATTTGTGTTACTTTGTAGAGACTCTTAGAAAGTATCCACCAGTAATGTATCTCGTGAGAAAACCTGTAAGGAATTATACTTTCGAGGGGACTAAAATCAGTCTACGAAAAGGGCAACTAGTGATTATACCCATTCATGCTATTCAGAATGATCCGAATATTTATCCAGACCCGCAAGTTTTTGATCCCGAACGATTTAGCCCAGAAAAAATGGAACAGAGGAATGCTATGTATTATCTACCTTTCGGAGACGGTCCACGGAACTGTATTGGTAATTTAAAACTTATGGCAATCATAATGTTGACGCTATTTTTTATCTTCTTTATTTTAGATATATTTTACACACACACACGCGCGCGCGCATATATTTATACATGGACATACTTGGCTAGTAAAATATCGAAACATTATGCGCTATTTCTTTTTAGGTGCAAGATTCGCCATTAATCAGACTAAAATTGGACTAATCAAAGTGCTAATGAATTACAAAATAGACGTTTGCGAAAAAACTCAGATTCCAATTGTTCACAATCCGCTGAGCTCTTTGATGCTGCAGACAACTCACGGTATATATGTAAAATTGACCAAGCTGGCTTAAGAAGATACAATGTAATTTATATTTATGATATAAGTGACATATGTGTATATCTGTATACTTATAAGTCATTAAGCAATGCAAAAACACAATAAAATGTCATTATGCCACACTTAAAACAATATAAGATAAAGTTATACATTTAATAGAAGAAGACTTGAATCAATCAAGAACTTTTATAATATTGACACAATTATAAATTGTATAATTTAATATCATCATTTATGATAATTTGCAATGACATTCAAATGATTAAAAAAGACTTGGCTGTCTTTTTACCATGAGCTTTGTTTATTTATTAATACAAATATTATTTTATATGATGTTATTCTCATCCAGCTTGATGTTAATTTTATACAATAAACTTTACATTATAAGTAAAACTATCGATATGCAGTAGTATTATAAAAAATAAATAAGAAATTTGTACAATTAAGAATAGATGATTTCTATAATCTATTCTTCGTATCATTCATATAATAATAATTATATTCTCGATCAAGTACTACAATTGTAAATAAGCAAACAAACGGATAATTTTATGTGTTCAACTGATTAATTGTTATCTTGTTTGCTTTTTATCACTGCGATACAGAACATGGGATTAAATAATAAATTGGGTCGCTCAGCGTAACGTAATTCTACGTAACATTGATGTTAAAATAATGTTAAGAATAATTAAAGAGAATTACATTATTATTGACAATTGAATAATATCTCACAAAATACGCAGACACATGCGTTTCAATAATATTCCTCATGTCATGTCATGCGTCATAAATAATATTATTTACACAATAATGCTCATATTTAGAAATAACATATGATATTGTAAGTAAGTAATGCTATTTTAATACATTTGAAGTTCACTGGGCATTGTAAGCGCGTGTGCATATGTGTAAATGCATATAAAGCATAACATTAATAAAAATAAGTATTATATAAAAAATAAAATAGTGTTATAAAATGTTTTGATTTTTAAATTTCTTATTTTTTAGATATATTCATAATATTTGAAAAGTTAATATCGCGTGAAGTGTTGTTTCTTAATTAGGTATATCTAAAGTTATTTTTTATTATCATATAATATTTACTACTGTTATTATTATTTACTTTTAAGCTCTGCGTGTTTATTGCGTTAAAATTTATTTTACAAAAGGAGAAATAATCTTAAATAATGACAAAGTGTAAATTGCAATAGTAAAACGGTTTAAATACTGAACGGTTTAAATACTAAATACTGAAAAAAATCTGTACACAGCTTCTGTTATTATATTACAGAAGCTAAATTTGGATTACAATTTTTAAAATGGATAATGCACGGAACACACATACACAAACACAAAAATAATAAAGTTTCTGGAGTGTGGTTTCCGTTAATGTAAAAACACATTAATTATTCTTTATTTAAAAATATGTGTATGTTTTTTTGTTATTAATAACAAAAATTTTTATTAACTAAGTAATATATTATTTTAACATTTTGCCGATACATCAATCTTAAACTTCACTTTTTTTCATAAAATATTTCTGTAATTAATACAAGAAGATTGTTTATTCGTCGCTTCTAAAAATTTCAATTTTTGATCTAAAATGTTAATATTTGATATATCTATTAATATCCATATGTTGCTGGGAATATATAAAAATTAGATTCTTTCCATAACTTGCAATATCTTACTAGATAAATTTATTTGTGAGTAAAGTAATAAATTTGAAATTTAATAATCAAACAATGATTAAGATTCATTTAACACTGTTATCGTGGAAGCTATAAACATTTTTCAACAATAAACGTAACAGAAAAGACAGAAATGTTTCCTCTCAATTCTGTAACAAAAATAAAAATAATTTAAATATATTAGCATATTATTGAAATGTGTCACATACTATTCATGCATATATAATCATCATGAATGATAAGATTTCATTGAAAAAAATTGCAAAAAAGGAAATAGTAGTTAAATTTAAAATCTTTAATCGTTCAACGGTTAATCTAAGAGCGCAATTGACATTACATTATTTTTCAGAAAAAAAATTAAGTTTTATCGCTGAAAGGGAATTAACACAATAATTTGCAATATCTTACTGAAATATTTTACGTTCACTTTGGCAATATACAATAGTATATCTATATTAGATATCTCTGAGATATAACTATCGGAAAGTTTAGTTCGGTGTGAAGAAGTTAATTCTACTGTCGATTATTTTGACAACTTCGGGAGAATTATATTCTTCCAAAAAATAACAAATAATAAAGTAATCTACGACATGTACAAAGGAGAATTATTAATAGGTATTTATTCTTTCTTTTAGTTTTAACAATAAACAAAATTCGACGTTTTTATAAATATATCTTTATAAAAAACTTCTATCTGTTAATCTTCGTCGATCAACTATCTAATCAGTCTAGTACATTATCATGTACTTATTCGGATTAATTAAGAAGCGCTGCATCATGAAGTTATGTCACAATGATAAACATAACAGAAGAGAGCAGAAGAGACAAAAAGCTTTCAATTCTACAGCGAAAATAATTCCTATATCTAAAATTTATTAAAACTAGAACATTACAAGCGCGCGCTGCGCGCGCGCTATCTGACTTTTTCCTTTAAAAATCATAATAATTGCAATTTGATTTTCTCTATCTTTCATTTACATTAATCAAACGTTTTCTGCAATTTTAAATAAAAAAATGTAAAGTTTAATTATACATACATACATACTTACATACCTACCTACATACATACATACCAACATACATACCTACTTGCATACTTACTGCTATCTAGCTACCTAGCTACCTAGCTACATATTTATCTAGTTACGTTCGCTCGTTTGCTCCCTTCCTTGCACCCTTTTTCACTCACTCACTCACACACTCAGTCACTCACTGGCTCACTCCTCGCTCACTCGCCAGCTCGCTCACGCGCTCACTCCTCGCTCACTCGCCAGCTCGCTCACTCGCTCACTTCTCGCTCACTCGCGGCTTACTCCCGGCTCACTCCTGACTCACTCCTCGCTCACTCCCGGCTCACTCTCAGCTCACTCCCGGCTTACTCCCGGCTCACTCCTGACTCACTCCTCGCTCACTCCCGGCTCACTCTCAGCTCACTCCCGGCTCACTCCCGGCTCACTCCTCGCTCACTCCTCACTCACTCACTCACTCACTCACTTACTCCTCACTCACTCCTCACTCACTCTCATTCACTCACTCACTCACTCCTTACTCACTCCCGGCTCACTCCTCGCTCACTCACTCACTCACTCCTCGCTTACTTCTCGCTCACTTCTAGCTCACTCCTGGCTCACTCCTCGCTCACTCCTCGCTCACTTCTCGCTCACTCCTCGCTCACTCCTGGCTCACTCCTGGCTCATTCCTCGCTCACTCCCGACTCACTCCCGGCTCACTCCCGGCTTACTCCCGGTTCACTCCCGGCTCACTCCTCGCTCACTCCTCGCTCACTCACTCGCTCACTCCTCGCTCACTCACTCGCTCACTCCTCGCTCACTCACTCGCTCACTCCTGGTTCACTCCTGGCTCACTCCCGGCTCACTCCCGGCTCACTCCTCGCTCACTCTCGGCTCACTCCTGGCTCACTCCTGGCTTACTCCCGGCTCACTCCTCGCTCACTCCCGACTCACTCCCGGCTCACTCCCGACTCACTCCCGGCTCACTCCTCGCTCACTCCTCGCTCACTCCTCGCTCACTCACTCGCTCACTCCTTGCTCACTCACTCGCTCACTCCTGGCTCACTCCCGGCTCACTCCCGGCTTACTCCCGGCTCACTCCTCGCTCACTCCTCGCTCACTCCTCGCTCACTCACTCGCTCACTCCTCGCTCACTCACTCGCTCACTCCTGGTTCACTCCTGGCTCACTCCCGGCTTACTCCCGGTTCACTCCCGGCTCACTCCTCGCTCACTCCTCGCTCACTCCTCGCTCACTCACTCGCTCACTCCTCGCTCACTCACTCGCTCACTCCTGGTTCACTCCCGGCTCACTCCTCGCTCACTCTCGGCTCACTCCTGGCTCGCTCCTGGCTTACTCCCGGCTCACTCCTCGCTCACTCCCGACTCACTCCCGGCTCACTCCCGGCTCACTCCTCGCTCACTCCTCGCTCACTCCTCGCTCACTCACTCGCTCACTCCTCGCTCACTCACTCGCTCACTCCTGGTTCACTCCTGGCTCACTCCCGGCTTACTCCCGGTTCACTCCCGGCTCACTCCTCGCTCACTCCTCGCTCACTCACTCGCTCACTCCTCGCTCACTCACTCGCTCACTCCCGGCTCACTCCCGGCTCACTCCTCGCTCACTCTCGGCTCACTCCTGGCTCACTCCTGGCTTACTCCCGGCTCACTCCCGACTCACTCCCGGCTCACTCCTGGCTTACTCCCGGCTCACTCCTCGCTCACTCCCGACTCACTCCCGGCTTACTCCCGGTTCACTCCCGGCTCACTCCTCGCTCACTCACTCGCTTACTCCCGGCTTACTCCCGGTTCACTCCCGGCTCACTCCTCGCTCACTCCTCGCTCACTCCTCGCTCACTCACTCGCTCACTCCTGGTTCACTCCTGGCTCACTCCTCGCTTACTCCCGGCTCACTCCCGGCTCACTCCTCGCTCACTCACTCGCTCACTCCTCGCTCACTCTTGGTTCACTCCTGGCTCACTCCCGGCTCACTCCCGGCTCACTCCTCGCTCACTCTCGGCTCACTCCTGGCTCACTCCTGGCTTACTCCCGGCTCACTCCTCGCTCACTCCCGACTCACTCCCGGCTCACTCCTGGCTTACTCCCGGCTCACTCCTCGCTCACTCCCGACTCACTCCCGGCTTACTCCCGGTTCACTCCCGGCTCACTCCTCGCTCACTCACTCGCTCACTCCTCGCTCACTCTTGGTTCACTCCTGGCTCACTCCCGGCTCACTCCTCGCTCACTCTCGGCTCACTCCTGGCTCACTCCTCGCTCACTCACTCGCTTACTCCTGGCTTACTCCCGGCTCACTCCTCGCTCACTCTCGGCTCACTCCTGGCTCACTCCTGGCTTACTCCCGGCTCACTCCTCGCTCACTCCCGACTCACTCCCGGCTCACTCCTGGCTTACTCCCGGCTCACTCCTCACTCACTCCCGACTCACTCCCGGTTCACTCCCGGCTCACTCCTCGCTCACTCACTCGCTTACTCCTGGCTTACTCCCGGCTCACTCCTCGCTCACTCTCGGCTCACTCCTGGCTCACTCCTGGCTTACGCCCGGCTCACTCCTCGCTCACTCCCGACTCACTCCCGGCTCACTCCTGGCTTACTCCCGGCTCACTCCTCGCTCACTCCCGACTCACTCCCGGCTCACTCCCGGCTTACTCCCGGTTCACTCCCGGCTCACTCCTCGCTCACTCACTCGCTTACTCCTGGCTTACTCCCGGCTCACTCCTCGCTCACTCCCGGCTCGCTCCCGGCTTACTCCCGGTTCACTCCTGGCTCACTCCCGGCTCACTCCCGGCTCACTTCCGGCTCACTCCTCGCTCACTCTCGGCTCACTCCTGGCTCACTCCTCGCTCACTCACTCGCTTACTCCTGGCTTACTCCTGGCTTACTCCCGGCTCACTCCTCGCTCACTCCCGGCTTACTCCCGGTTCACTCCCGGCTCACTCCTGGCTGACTCCCGGCTCACCCCTCGCTCACTCCCGACTCACTCCCGGCTCACTCCCGGCTTACTCCCGGCTCACTCCTCGCTCACTCACTCGCTCACTCCTGGCTCACTCCTGGCTCACTTCCGGCTCACTCCTCGCTCACTCCTTGCTCACTCACTCACTCACTCACTCCTGGCTCACTCCCGGCTCACTCCTCGCTCACTCTTGGCTCACTCCTCGCTCACTCTTGGCTCACTCCCGGCTCACTCCTCGCTCACTCACTCGCTCACTCACTCGCTCACTCCTGGCTCACTCCTGGCTCACTCCCGGCTCACTCCTCGCTCACTCACTCACTCACTCCTGGCTCACTCCCGGCTCACTCCTCGCTCACTCTTGGCTCACTCCCGGCTCACTCCTCGCTTACTCCCGGCTCACTCCCGGCTCCTCGCTCACTCCTCACTCACTCACTCACTTACTCCTCACTCACTCCTCACTCACTCTTATTCACTCACTCACTCACTCCTTACTCACTCCTCACTCACTCTTATTCACTCACTCACTCACTCCTTACTCACTCCTCACTCACTCTTTTACTTACTCACTTACTCCTCACTCACTTCTCACTCACTCTCACTCACTCACTCCTCACTTACTCTCATTCAGTCACTCACTCACTCCTCACTCACTTTTCACTCACTCTCACTCACTCTCACTCACTCACTCACTCACTCATTCACTTACTCACGCACGCACCCCATCCAAGTTGCTAACCCATGTGCACACTGCAAACGAAGTAAAGTTCACATGTGTTTGCAGGTTTTCAATACAATGTCTGGTAACGGAATTAACACTTACTCATTTTACAAGTACACCCATAAAAAAAGTAAACAAAGACATTGCTTCACTGTGGTCACACACACACACACACACACACACACACACACACACACACACACACACACACACACACACACTCACATTTAAATTTTTGTCTACAAATTATGGATTTCCTACTTACCGACATTTAAAAAAATTTTTTTTGAGTCGCCAAAAATCCTTGCATATGTTTTTTTTCACTAAATGAAATTTCTAAAATTTGAACTAAATTGGAGATTGGTCCGTTTCGGAAGCTAAATTATTTGTACATATTTTTATGTCTGAGTTTGTCAGGTATTAAAAAAATTATGATAAACATTTATAAAAATATTTAAAATAAATATTTATACCATTATTATCAAAGAATATAAAAAATATTTCAAGTTTATATACCACTAGACACCACAGACGCGTGCTTCGCGCGCGCTACTTAACTTTTTATTTTTTACCTTTTAAAAATAAATTACAACAATAAATGTATAGATAATATTTATACAAATTTGACAGCTGTCAAAATTCAATTGCAATGACAGCTACTCTTGCAACACGAAGTAAGCGCAGCGAGAGAACCAATTGGCATCGCGGAAAAGCGACAACAATGATCTTCGAGAAATGCGAGCAATCGACTTTACATGCCTTTTTTTAGATAGGATAGGATAGGATAGGATCAAATAAGATTGATCTGTAATGTAAATATGTTAATGTTGAACACTTAAAATGCGATATGGCTTTCATTATAACATAACACTTAAATTTCTTTTTCTACTAATTTTTATTGTAATTGAAATAAAAAATTAATGTAAGTATCTTTAGTGATGCGTTATTATTAACAGTAAGCATTACATAAGATAAATAGCAATACACCGCTATTGCATTGAGATAATACTCAGATATTTCGGACTATTCTATTTTGACAAGTATAATATATCTCTCGAGCGAGTATATTTAGAGCGAATCATCACTCTAAAACGGCATTCTAGAAACTTGTTGCAAAAGCAATAAACTTTCGTCCTGAGTACACTTTATTGTATACCTGCGTCTTTAATAAATATATTTATTATTATTATAATTGTAGTAAGCGTGATACACTGCCTCGATGCAGATTACTTGTTGTGTATAAATATAGTGTTAAGTGTTATTGCACAATTGCGAACTCGCACCGTTCAAAAGAAGATATTTTGGGAGAGATTTTATTGACATGAGGCAATTTTCAAATTGAAGCATTAAAAAATTGTTACGATACAAATTTTGTAAAATTTTCAAATAAAGGTAAAAGAGGCGGCTGACAAAGAGCTAACATTTCACGTTTTTCCAGTTATATTCTCGAATTTTAAATGTCTATGCCAATGCGATGCATACGTTTCACGCGTGTACACATGTGTGATTTTTTTTCGGTTAGCCGACATACACGTAAATCACTTTCACTGCCCGCGGGGTGCACGAATTAAATCCGGCTTGTTCTGTAATTCAATTTTTAGTTTTTAATACTCGCGCTTTTATGCATTGGCAGTTGTCATTTTTCTTGAATTTTTTTGTATTTTACTGCAATACAAAAACGCACGTAAAAAAACTGCGTGCAGTATATTGGTATGCGTGAATATAAAGAACTTAACTAGTAGAAAAAAATAATATTAAAAAAATTTTCAGATTCTGATTTTTGTATCTTACGTATGTAACACGCATTCTGATTTTTGTATCTTACGTATGTAACACGAACAGTATATTTTATATTAATTGTTGTATATTAATTTGCTACCATCAACTCTTAGTTTTATATAATTATTTAAACGGATACATTCATTCGCTATTCATTAATCATACTTCCAAAAATATACATATATACATATATACATATATAATATACATATATAATATTACAAATGTATTTACATTTATTTTACTTTATTTCTTTATATTTTTATGCTTCTTTTAATGCTTATATCAATTCAATTTTACATTAATAATATATAAATTATATAACTAATTTAAAATTACAATTGCAAATATTGTTCTATTAGTGTGTATACTATTATATTATACAATCAAAAAAATTTTTAACGGTCATATCTTCTAATACCATTTGTTTAAATACCTTTTTATAAAAAATATTTTGTTCATAAAATTTATATAGCGTGTAAGTAATTTTAGTCAATCGAGAGAGAGGCATAAAGTAGTCGCAGATATAACTGTTCAGATGAGGAGAACGTGCAACATGTCGCTATGCACCATACTGTCATTTTGACAGTACTAATCGCACAGTTGTCATTTTGCATGAAATACAGAAAGTTATAAATGCTTTGTATTTTGCCTACACATGACATAATTCCACTTTTTAAGGCAAACAAAGAATCACCCTTTTTCGTATTCAGGAATTATTCATTATTCAAAAAATTATGAAATTTATATTTCATAAATCTTGAATATTATAAGAAGAAAAGACTTAAAATCATGTAATACAAAATAAAAGTGGACATCAATTATGTAAATAACAAATAGGAGAGAAAGGAGAGAAAAAAAATTTATAATTTTATTAAAGTAAATATTATTAATCCTTTAGTTATTATTTATTCAAAATTTTATTGGATTTAGGTAAATTAAGACGACGTATGGAATACACAAAGAGCGTAGAATAACTAAAAGATGAACATTTTGAACAAACTATATAATGAGGACAACAAAAAATATTCATTTAATAAAGTTATAAAATAATAAAATTCATTAATAAATATAAATATGTTATAAATGTCCAATATTTTTCACTTGTTACAATATTAATAAAATTATCTATATTTTAATAACTGAATCAAAATAATCTATAATGTATATTTTGTGTTATTTTTAAGTTCTGAATTTATTTCTAAAGTTACGTCACATATTAGACACATGTTAAACTTAGGAAAACTCTGTATAAATTCACGCAAAAAATATTACTAGACATCAGGATTTGTGCTTTGACTACAAACTAAAAAGATTATTTCTCTCTCATGTGTATATATTTCCCTTTTAAAAAAGACAAAGGTTATTAAATGCGAATACAATTCTTAAATTCATTCGTGACATTAGAATCGAAGTCCACAGTAATCTTTTTAAATTAACATATATTCTTTAATTATGTACCTGTACCCTTTAAGATTTTCTTCGTTGATCGTTGACATCGCGCGCTAGTACAAAGATTACCTCTCCGAGTCATTAACCCTTATTTCTCACGTTCCAAGCTACAAGCTAAACACAAACGAGCCCGCGTTTTCTTTGTTCCGTATCGTTCGCGGTCTCAGCGTTTTCAGCGAGACGACAGTCGTTTTCTAACGTTCACCCGATTCGCGAAGTGTCGGGCGGTCCCGTGGAGGGGAAGGGGGGGGGCGCGCGCAGTAGAGTAGGACGAGGTCGGGCGCGGAAGCGAAGGGGATGAAAAGTGATCGGCGGGCGCTTTAAGCGGCCGCCGCACCGGAGGGTGACGGACTCGCACGAGTCGCGCCGAGCCGAGCCGAAACCTTCGACGGCACCGTCAGTAGGCCTGCCGCAACGCAGCAGTGAGCGCGCCTTCTACCTTGAGCAGGGGCTCGCGTTTCCCGGCGGACCGTTTCGATCGGTTGGGGAAACGCCGACTGTCGAACCGATTGCCGTTCTTCCGCAGGTACGAGATCCGGGACGCCGATCTCGGAGATCGATTCGCGTGCGACAGGTGAAAGTGTGACCGTTCACGAGGTGGACGGACGACCGCCCTCGCGCGGTGGTCCGTGTTCTCCTCTCTCCTCCCAGAGAAAACTCGACAATTCGCCAGCGTCGGCCACTGACCCGGGGATTGCGATCTGGCATCACTGAATCATCGAGGACGGGGGAGCATTCTCCCCCCTCCCGAGAAGAGACAGAACGTATTTTCGCGCGACAAGATAGATAGACAGGATATAACACCTGGGAGAAACGAATCCTCTTCCTTCCAGGTGATCGACAATTTTCCCGTCAGTACCTGAAACCGCGTTTCGAACATCGACTTGATAGAACTCCGTCGGTCGTGCACTGGAGATGCCAACGCTCCGGCGTTTGCCGCCTGAACGCCCTTATCTTCTCGCGGCGACTACGTTCACGCTGTAATTACTATTGAGAGCGGCGGGGCCGCTATATATGAATTTTGCGGGGGACGAAGGATGCACGAGGGCGGTAATCCCGATATATCAAGGTGCAAACGGGTAAAAATGTTTTTCGTGCGCGGGGCACGGCGGCGCGTTAACTGCGCCCGTTAACGCTCCAAGTGGCCGGCGCGATCGACATCCCACGTACGGACGAGCGGAGTCATCGAGTCAGCCTATCGATTTTTCCGCGTCTCCCACGTTCTCGAAAACATCATTACGTCATTACGCCGCCGAGCAATGACGGAGGAGAGAGAGAGAGAGAGAGAGAGAGAGAGAGAGAGAGAGAGAGAGAGAGACGTGGGACGGCTCGTACGTTTCGCGCGCGCGTGTGAGACCTAGTGGTGTATGAAGTGAACGCTAATAGACTGTGCAAGGATGTACAATTACCCGATCGAGTAACCCCGTTAGACGACGACGACGACGACGACGACGACGACGACGACGACGACTGGAGCTTGCGTGCATAAATAACGCGCGTAATCGCGCGCGGAGCCCTTAAGAAGCCGCCGCGACTTACTTGTAATCCGCAGTTCTACGCCGAGAATCCAGCAGTGGCGAAGTGCCTCTCGCGCGCCTCTCCGTCAACTGCACTTAAAGCCTCCTCTTAAAGCGCAGGTCGGGAGCCCCTGGCTGGCCGTCACTCTCGCTCGTTACTCGTTGTGTATATCGGACGTTTTAACGGAGAACGGGGGAAGGGCGGGGGAGGGTCGCCGCCGGTGAAAATCGGCCGCGGAGGGACCGGCTCGCGCGCCTCCGGGGGTTCAGGATCGATGCGCGACGAATCCCCCGTCTTCCGCGTCTCATGACGAGATGCGCCCGTTAGGACCGAGATTCCGGATGACCTGACGGATCATCGACAGGGAGAACGCTCGTCTCATTGAAAGTTATCAGCCGCGTCGGCTCCCGCTTAAGCACGGGATTTAAGGACGGTGTATCCACCACTACGAGGCGGAGGCGGAAGAGAAGGAGGAGGAGGAGGAGGCAGTAAGGATTCATCTCTCTTACAATGGAGAGGACGCTTTTGCTGATGAGCTTGCTGGCTCGGCTCGTCGTGGCGGAAGTTCTGCTCGGCGATGTTGACGAGCCACGTAAGTAAATGAAAAACTTGGGAGCTTTATACCAAAGGGAGAAAGGAAAAGAGAAAGGGAAATAGTATAATACATAATTGCGAGGGGGAGGAAAGCTCCGTTTCTTTCCGTCCGTCTGCCCTCGCTAATGGTATTGCGGAAACAAATAATTGCTACGGATCGATAGATATATTTTTCTATATTTTCGCTGTAAGGTTGCCTCTCCCTCGGTTTCTCCGCGAACCTCCGTCATCGCTTATGTACGCTTATGTACGCTGACACGTTTAAGACTAAGTATTCACGCTGCTTTCGTAGGTAACGGGGAAAATGTTTACGCTTGCAATATTCCCCTGCTTTCAATATAGTGAAAATATTTACGCGCCTGCATTAGGATCGCTTATATCGATGCCCGGTATCGATTTTCCATATCACAACGCAAGATAATGAACCAGGCGACATAATAGCGAGACGAACAATGGATGGTCAATTTGTCTTAGTAAAATTTTAATTTCGATCAATGTTAGCGGCCGCCGGATAAAATGCTTAATGCAAAGAATTAAAATTGATTAAAAAAGGTTGTGCTTAATTTAATTGTTATTAGAGAAATTTGAAAAATCCTATATCTGCATCTAAAAATCAAAGTAATAAAATCAAAGTAAAACATTAAAATCACATGACGCTAGACACGTACGAGGAAACGAGATCAGATAATAATTTATACGCTATCTGCACAATTACGTG
The DNA here is from genome assembly GCF_013373865.1 of Monomorium pharaonis. Taxonomy (NCBI): domain Eukaryota; kingdom Metazoa; phylum Arthropoda; class Insecta; order Hymenoptera; family Formicidae; genus Monomorium; species Monomorium pharaonis. The sequence goes on along the minus strand of NC_050473.1, from coordinate 16,385,079 downwards.
GCCGATAAACTTTCTTTTCATTCGTCTATAGAACTTTGACAAGTAAAGATTTAAACAAATAACAATAATTAAATTAGTTCATTCAGTTTAGTTTGCAACAATTGTTTTATGACTATTTCACTGAAAAATCATAAAAGTCATATCGTTTCCCATATTGGATAGAAAATATATACACCCGCGAGAAGCATTGACGGTCCTCATCTAACCAGTTAACTGAAAATAAAAGAGACAAAGAGAGAAAGAGAGAGAGAAAATCCATATTTTTATTTTATTCACACTTTTGAATTCAATATTTAACCAAGATAAACTTTAACTATCGGACTTTCCAAAAATTTCATCAAAGAAAAAATTGTCCTGATGTTCGATATAAAAAAAAAAAATATCGTTCTTTTATTATCATTGCATTGATTTTTCGGAGCGCCGCGTGTATTTACCGTATGCGCCAATACAATACAAGCGGACAATAATTGTACGATTAGCGAACGTTTGCCAATGTCTGGAATTACCGCATCGGCGGAACACGTCGTCGGGTCGTGCCGCAATTATCATGCAACAACGGCTTGGGCATTAAATGCGAAACTAAATGCAAGCAAGACGAGAATTTATACGGCGATCCGATATACATTTCGTATACGCATTGCGTATACGTATAACGGGGGCTGATGCGCGCCAGGTTGACAAATGACGCGTTCTGATTTACGGCACAGGGGAACATGCGGGGGGAGGGGGGGGGTGTAAAAGGACACGACGGGGAATTTCAGGCGCGACGACGCGATTTACGCCGCTAATTAATGGCGAAGGACAAGTTAGCGCGACCGTCATCGTAGCGACATCGACGACAACCTCATAATCGTTAACGTGCGCGCCGTGCGTGATGTGACGTGTCGCGTGCGCGAGCTCCGGAAAAAGATGACGGGGGCAGAGGGAGAGAAGGAGGGGGGGGCGTACATTAATTTTGACGTACGCGCGGGACGTGAACGGCGTCGAGAATTCGCCGCCTGTCAATAGTTGTTTTGCGGACGGCGGCGGCGAGGACGCGCCCTCCGCCGCCGCCGTCGTGCTCCACGACATCGGACAGGACCGCAACCCGTTTATTTAATCGATGCATTATGCAAATTGACATAACGGCTCCACTTCGGATGCAGTAATCGACCGCCATCTCTCGACAGATTCACAATGGGCCAACATGTACGCTGAATAATTGGCAGTAGCGTATCGTGGGCTGAAAATCAAAGCCGCTGCATGTGCACCCCTTCCCTTTTCCCCCGTTCTCCCCCTCGTTGACCACCCCATACCCGCGAATTCTCATGTATATCAGGAACCAACGATGGACCCCCGGCGTGTAGCGTGCGTACACAAATGCATAATGGTGTGTACCGCCGTAGGTACGGCTGTTCTGTTCAAAATTGAATGGCACTGGAGTTTGGGGAAGACAGAGGAGGAGAGGGGGGAGGGAAAGGGCGTAGAGACTCAGAGGACACGAGTTTAGAAAAAAAAAAAATGGCACAGCGGGCGAGGAATAAAATTATTTCGTTGGAATTTTTTATAAACAAAGCGGTTTTGTACGAAACGCTTTTCAAAGAAAGAGAGAACTCTTGTAATGAAGAACACCCCCTACAATTCATACAGCATCATTCGCAAATTTACGGCTTTGATTGTTTGACTGCACAATTCTTGTCAGCCGTAGGGATATAAATCATCTTTTTATTCTACAGTACTCTCTATTAGTTTTCGATTGGTATTTTAAGCTTCTTAAAATCCGCTATATCAATTAATTATTCCGAGATACGACTTCTATTTCCGCTCATTTGCACTCTTAAAGATATCGCTCCTGTTTCGTATCACGACTCAGATTTGATCGTGCGGTTAAGGTTTCCCGGCTTCTATCACGGTGAAGGTTTTACACCGCCGTTTATAAACTGGTCAAGGGTTCCCAAGCTATTCATTAAGCATGCAAACAAAGGAAAACGATGATACAGTCGCGAAGACCGCGCATGAGATTTTAATGATGGGTTTAGCAGCATCCGTCGATGCGACGTATAATATTATACAACGTCCTTGTCATGGTTTAACCGGCGATTACACTAAAGTAGAACGATTGTAAAGTTAATAGGGATATAGAACGTTCACAGCAGCGTTACCTTATCTACCTCAATTGCCACGGTTCTTAGAACATTAAATTTTTACTCGATCGTTAAACCGAATAGATTACGATCGGATACATCAAACGCTACACCGCGCGATATTTTCCGTATTATAGCAGACGACTTTACACACTGTATTGCTGACAGTAAAGCAAATTATGAAAGTACGCTAACTCCCAGTTGTACATACATGCATATAACGCCGTGTGTGTACATACGCGTAGCGAGGTACGAAAATAGTGAACAATAGTGTGAATTAAAAGTAGACAGGTGCTAATCTTTGCGTTTGCTTTAATAATAAAAATTGAAGAGTGTGTATTTTAAAGTGATAATACTAAAAAAATATTTAGAATTTCACATTGGAAAAGATTTCGGCGATACAATTGAACATCATAATAACATATTATTTACAGTTCCGTTGTTCGTTTGTAATTTGCGTTATCTATCCATTATTGTTTTTCATTGTAATATGTATCATAAACAATGATGTAATATTATCTGCAACAATTTCTGTCGATTTAAGTTTCACTTGAGGCTAAATAATTCACGTAGGCGAGTTAGAAACTGCTTAATTTTATAGTATGTACAAACGAGTAATATACCGCTTAAATATATAAAAATTATAGACGTACGCGTTAGTTATATGTTACCGCGCAATGACTTAATTAATACTAATAAACTTTAATTGCGCTGTACTTGACAGTTAAAAGAAACGACGGCGCGGCTGCGAAACCATCAGACTCTTCCTATTTTTGTTTATTTTTAAATCCGTTTAGATTTGTTGTTACAATAGGAAAATCAAAATGGGAAAAAACAACGCGAAAAATCGGATTCATTGGAAAAAGTAAAATATACGCAAAAAAATAAATATAGATATATATAAATTTATTATATAAAACAAACATATATGCAATGTATACGTATTATAGATATTTGTTTTATATTTATATAACGAGTTTTTTAATTGTCTCCGGCGAGCGCGTTCGTGCATTTTCTCTCTCGTATTTTAAAATTGATTTTCTTCGAAGTGATCAAGCTCGGCGTATATACGGCCGCGGCTTTGAAGCGCCGCGGCTTCGAACGCGCTTAAACGGTTACAGATCTCCTTGCGGTAAACCGCGTGCTCGTAATGGAGCGTAATGCGTGCAGTAACGGTCCATTACGGGGCGAAGATATTGAAATTCCACGAGAGTGCAACTTCGTTCGATGGAAACTTAAAATTCTTTCGCCGGCGGTCGCCGCCGCCGCCGCCGCCGTCGCCGCTACCGCGGCCGTGGCCAACCATCCTCCCCCCCCCCCCCCCCGAGCTCGAGTTTCATATCGCGAACTGTAGTGAGAAGACGCGGGGAAGTTTGTAAAGCACGAGTATTCCGCGGGCGTCGCGCGGCCTCGAAATAAAAGGAAACTGCAATTACAGCCCGCAGCGACGACGGAGGAGGAATAGACCGAAAGCGCAGTCGTCGCACTCCCGGGATGTCGGAATGTCATCCGTGTCCACGTCGCCGCGGGTCACTGTAGAAATAGAGAGAGAAACGAAAAGGAGAGAGAGAGAGAGGGGAGGGAAAGACGGGCGAAAAAAAGAGAAGAACGAGAGAAAAAATGGGGCTTCAACGTCCCCCGTGAAATAACGTCCGCGATGTAACGATCGGTGACTCGAGATAACCGGAAGCTCCGTGCGGATAATGTATCCGGTCGCGCGCGACGTTGCCCCTTACAGCCCTCCGGGCGCACATCCCCGATGGCGCACACGTTCGCCCTATTCGGCAGCCGCGATGCAACTGCAGTTGGAACGTGACGCCGTGACGGGTCGGGGAGGAAGGAAACGTATTTTTCGGTACGTCGTATTGTTCGCTCTCCCTTTTTCTACCCCTTTTTCCGTCCCTTCTCTTTTCGTTCGGAGCTCGATTTTACTACCGGTGATATCGCCCGTGCATAGGGACGGGTGTATACGGCGTTACAGAAGTGCGTTTTATACCGATCATACGTAATGGGGAACGAGCTGGGAGGGAACTGCGAGTTTTATTTCGATATTGACGCGTCGTTACGAAGTCATTCATCATGCGCATAAAAGGCGCATAAAAGACGCACTCCGTGACGTACCCGACCAGGTTCGCTTGCATATTAACCCGCGTTGTAATTTAGAGTCAATTTTCTTTTAAAAGGGCTGCCGAAATACACGAGGACAATTTAATTAATTATAAACACTTAGAATTAAGGGCGAAAAGCGAGCTATCATATTTTTCCAAACGAAAATGGATCCCCAAGATTTATTCGGTGTAAATAATCCAATAATTTTTTTAATTGACTTGTTTCAACGAGTGACAGACCGCTAAATTATATAGCCTCTTTATCTGCAGATTAGAATATTATTAGTGAAAGCTGAAATAATGCTAATTTGCAATTCTAAAATTTGCAATATTAATTAACCCCGCGGTATTAATTATTTACGTTTGAGATTAATTTTATATTGATTTTCCAAAGTAGAATTAATGCAATATTATTTTCGTCGATGCCGCATTTATCGGAGACAAAAAGTGCGAATTACATTTGAGAATTTGGCGCGTGGCCTCGCGAAAATATCCAATCACTTAAATTCGCGAAAATAGTAATAACATATTTACGCGAAATCATCCCGGCGTCGATATTAAGCAAAAGTTGCATGCCGGGCATTGGCAATTTTTAATAAAAGTTTTGTGCCATCGGTAGCTGCGTCGCGCGTTCAACGAATTTCTTCACGACGAAACTCGGCGGGCCTTTCGTCTCTGCGCTTATGTTCCCTTGCGCACCAATATCGCAGTAACAATTTTCTATTTGTAATGCAAGATCGTCATCCCCCTCGATATCGCGATTCTCTAGCGAGCATCCTGGCTCGTAAAGGCCAGACGACGTCATTTTCCGCCTCGCATATTACTGCTTGCATTTCGTAGCGACGTTTAACAAAAGGCGAATGCATAATATTAATCCTACGGTCGTGTTCTTTTCATCTTCTACGACGTGTAATCAACATGTGCGCAACATCGAATTGATTTCGTGCTTGATAAATAATGTTCTTTCGGAATGCTTTCTCTGCTTTTTGAGTTTTACTCACCTTTTATATTTGATAAGTAACATCTTTCTTAAAAGGTATCTCTCTCTCTTTCTCTTCCTTTCTGTTTCTTTTCATTTTTTACATTTTATATATATATATATATATTAAGACTTTAGAATATATAGAATTAAAAAAATGTAACTGTTTTCTCAAAAGAAATATCTTAAATATTCAATCAGATTAAATATTTAGAATATTCCCTTTGGGAAAACAGCTAATTATACGTTTTTTAAATTCTATATATTCTATAGTCATTAAAGATAATTAATTGGTATGTCGCTGCGGCCAATTATTAATATTATAAAGCATCGTGCCGATGCAATATATTTTCACGAAGAAATGTATATCGCTTTACGATGGAAAATTGTTAATGTCAGTGATCTGGAAATATGCAATTACTAAGCGGGACATGTGTAGAAATAATCGACAATTATACGGACGCGCTGCTGACGGTACGTCGTCATTGTTGCGATATTTAATTCCGCAATCGCGGGGGTCATAAAAGCCGCATTACAGCGCCTATCGCCGTCAGCGTTATTAATTTTCAAACTGCACCGGGGGGGGGGGTTACGCCCGGAAGGCGGTCCGCGGGCGCTCGCTCGCGGGTGGCTGCAGGAGGATACTTCGTAAATCACTTGACGGGATTTATTATCGAGGATGTTCGCGTAAATGGCGGCGCTGCGCCGCGGCGACTTCGACCGCAACGCCGGAAAAGAAAGGAAAAGCCAGCGGCGGCCGCGACGATGGAAAGCGAGCGGGAGAGCTTGAGATCCGTGGCTGTGAGGGATGACTCGGTCGTAAGAGAAGGATATCCGGCCTTGAAAAGCGAGAGGTGAAAACCGCGAAGGAGGGGAAAATGAATAGGCGAAAAAAACGAAGGGGGCGGTAAAAAGAGAGGGGGAAAAAAGAGAAGGAAGAAGAATAAAAACGCGGGAAGAGAGAAGAGCACGAGAAACATCGCGGCAACTATTTCCACAATGGTGCGGTGTACAACGTTTCGTACGGGCACGCCGGCGCGAAATAAGTCGGCGCGGCCAGGCGATATGTGTAGCACGAGAGAAAAACAGGAAACCGCGGTATTTCAAAGTCCTGACTAACGAACGGCCCCGTAGCCGGGTGCGAGCTGCCTGCCTGCCTGCCTGCCTGCCTGGCTGGCTGACCGGTCAAACTTTCTACTAGTACGCGGACGGAGAGCCTTCCGGCGAAAATTTTCCACGAGCTCCAGCGAGCTGTGACTAATGCGCTACGGATCCGCCGCGGTTCTTTTCTGACGATAGGACTATTCTCGGTTAAATAAAAAAAATTTTTAAAAAATGCAAGGGGTTCCACTTTTTTACGGATATACCGCTTTTCCGCTAGCTCTTTCGATTAGAGCGCATAATGCGCGCGTACCTTTTTTTTTTATATCACACGCTAAATATATTTTCTTCATTAATAGCGTCAATGTAACAGATTGTTAACCTTTTCCATGTAGTCAGGTTAATATAAAAAAAAATATTACTGCAGTTTATATTTTCATGTGAATGTGACTCTATATTGATTTCTAATAGTTTTATATAGATGCGACAATTTTTAATGTGCATATAAATAACACGTATTGCGATATGTATTAAAAAACTTCTCGGTAACGTAGACTCCATTCCATACGTTAGTACAGTATCGAAACATCTTTCGTTTGATGCTGTTACGGTTCGGTGATAAAATAAAAGTTTAAAATATCATACATGCAATAAAAGTTTGCGGTATTATAACTTTCTCGACATATTAGTTGGACTTACCAAAAGTAAAAAAAAAAAGGTTTTAGCTTTGCAATGCAAATTATTATACATACGTAGTTGCAATAAAAATAACAAAGAGAAAAGTAGAAAAGTTCTTGTATGCTTTTAAAATATTAAAATGTTTCTATTCCATATATTTGTCATGTAACGTTCACAGACATAAAAATTTTTTTGCAACTGTTAAATGATTCCGAGATAAAAGGGTTACGTCATATCGCATTATTTGCAATAACTAAATTTCCGATATTCATCGAGAAATGTACATCGTCATTGGCATATTTTCTTGAGAATAAGAATATTTTCTTAATCAAAATAAGTGGAGAGACGAGTTCGACTTTAGGCACATAAAAATATCGTTTCTGTGTCAATTACAAGTCAAACATCGAAAATTCGATAATATCTTGATGTTGCTTGCGAGTGCGACCATCAAATATTTGAATGCATCGATCATCGGCGTCTCCTTTGGGAATTTCACCGAGTTGACACACCTTGTCGCACGCGCGTTTCGAGGATCGCGAAACGCGAGAGACACATACGGATCCCGTTAACGCGTATAGCGTCCCACGTCGACCGACTCTCCTCTCATCGCGCGTGCAATGTTTCCGCTTCGACTATTGATTATCCAGCGGATCACACGCCGTATTTATTTGCCTATAATATGCTCACGATGAACGGAGCGCGCTCGGAGATTTGCATGCACAATAAGCGATCTGTCGCGGGTAATGCAGCCCTCGCTTGCTGCTCCGAGGGTGAGTTCGTGATACAGAGCGCGAGAGAGTCCCAAAGGGAGCGGCCGAATGATAATCGTTTTATTTATTTGCGTAACCCCGAGAGAAAGAAGGGGAGGGGCTTCGTCTTTCTTTGCGATTTGTCCGCGGAACGCGAGCGACGATTTTCGACATTATCGAATATTAAATATTACACGCTACGCGCGCGTCCTGCCCGATTACGTTTAATCGTCGAAAATAATCGTCCGCGCGCGGGGAATTGGGCGCCCCCTCCCCCTCTCCGCGCGATATCTGCATAAAACGCCACGACCATTCACGTTTTCAATTATTTATGCTACGTTATGCACGTACCGAGTATGCATTCTACAGCTAATTAGAATAATGCGGCGGGAACGATGGCGACGTTACAATGCCGCAGCACGACCGACGAAATATATTCAATACTAACAGCGCTAATTTTACATAGGAATCTTGATGAATTATTAAAGACTCGCCCCTGCCGTCCCACCTCGGGGGAGGCATGTCCGGGTTACGTACGTTTCATGGCTTTTCTATTTTGGCTATTCGCCAAATGGCGGGCTTTACGATTAAACGAATCGATCGTCTTGTAAACGTCTAGTCGTATTATGCTCTCTTATTATGTGGCGCTCACTATACGGCGGCTTCGAGTTCGTTTCTTAACGCCGCAATCATAACTTCGTGCTGAATTTTGACCCGTGCCGTATCTAGAATACGATTGCGGCAAATAGAATGCGGATGCACGGCGCATGTAAAAATGCGCTCACCGGTGCCGGCTTATCAAAGGCTGACTCGTACTACGGCGAGTGCGATTTCTCTCTCCCTCTCTCTCTTGCGGCGAGTGGAACGCATAATGCGTACGCGGAAAATTAATGAAGGAGGAGCTGTAACAAAAAATGGATATGTACCGCGCGAGATTCGCGAAGGACAGGGAACGATGAGTACATGCGACGCGGGGCGTGGCGCGGCCCCGGCGGGCGACAAAAGCGGGCAAAAAGCGAGGCAATAGCGGCGAAAGACAGAACGCAAGAAACGCCCGACCTATGAACCTGCCTCGTGCACGTGATGTCATTATTGCTTTGCATTTGCCGCCCCTCTCCCCTTTACTTTGGCTCGGGCTCGGCTCGTCTCGCTTCGCGCGGGCGTAAGTAAGGCGATATCGTATACGCGCGAATTCGTCGGGAGCAGCTGCGCGAAAAGCGCCCGTCCTTACGCGAACATTCGCGGCAAATTACATTTCCGCGACTCCACCCCTCATCGACCGAAGAGCTGTTACTTACTTACAAAGCGCGCTAAGTCGTAATTCCCGTAAAACTCCCCCCCTCCCCTTCTCTCTCTCTCTCTCTTTCTCTTCCCCACCTTTCCCCTCTTTCCCGCGAGCCCGAAAGTTCTTTAAACGATCTCGCGGGCGAGAGGGAGAAGGGAAAGGGAGAACCTCTTTGATCATAATCTCTCGCCCGGAGTTATTTGGGAGCTCCTGAATTCCAACGCGCGCGCGGCCGCTCGAGCGATAAAGTCGCTTTACCCGAGAGAAATCTTTTTTTTTTCCCCCTCCGAGTAAAAGGGCGGAGAGGGTGAGGGAGGAGGGACGTCGATAGATTCGCGTCTAAGAGCGCGGGCCCAATCCGGGCGCTACCTGACAGATTATCTTTTTCCGATCGCCGAAAGGAGATCGAGGCGCGTCCGCTTGATTTTCCTAACTAAGGCTGTAAATCGATGTTTCTCCTCGCAGTTTCTCCGGTAATCGCTGATTGCCCCGGACTCGCGCGCGCGCGCGCACGCTCATCCAGTTACGTTGCCATCCAGTACGCGTGTCTGAATAAAACCGCCGGCGGAGTCTAATAGGCAATCAGGGCGTTACGACTCCGCCGCTGTCGGCAATCCCGGGTTACGTCGCGCAGATACGGAGTAATTTCATTTGAATCGCATATAATCCATAGATTACAGATCGCGGCCGCGTTTTCTTCAGCCCGTGGCGAATGTCGCAGCGCGGCTAATGGGTTTCTCACGAGCGGAGTATCGCCGTATGTAGATCGCACGCAGATCGCACGATTACGGTGAAAAATATGCCGTGAAGGAGCCCCGGTTGGACGGCACACTGTGGAGAGTCGCCACGGCCTCGATAAGTCTACGTCTCGGGCTAATGCGACCGACCTCCTTCTGCTTGCCGCTTCGCGTAGCGCGCGTAGAATGCGGCCTCCGAAAAATCGCGCGCTACGCGCTACTCCCTCCCGTCCCGAGACGTTTTATTTACGATCACGCGATCGCGATTGTCCGCTTATTAATCCTCGTATCTCGTTCCTCATCCGCCGCCGCCTTTCTCCCTACCCCCCCCCCCTCACCGTAATCCGCTCTTCCCCGTGAAACGTCAAGAGTGACTCTGAAAAGCTGCTTTCGTCGGTCCGTCGCCGAAAGGATCCCGTCGGAGCCTCTTTACTTCGCTCCCCGTCTATCTCGCTTTTCCCTTTTCACGTGTTCCACGTCCTCCCTGCGCCTCGAGGGCTAGACGCAAAAGGGAGAGTCCCTCGGAACTCAATGCGGGACTGATTGGCTCGCGATTATCCGTGGTCCCTCGATTGTCTTGGAAACGTTGTCCAGGAAGAAATCCGGAACAACCTCCCGAGGTCCCGAAGGGAAAAGAGCAGGAGCGTACAGAGAAGGAGAAAGAGAGAGAAAGAGGAACAAAAAGCGTGAGAGAGCAAAGAGAGGAAACGGAAGGAAAAGGGGGAAAGAAAGGAGAAAAAGGAAAGTGATGGGGCACGATTCCGCGAGCGCGCGACCGAGGGTGAAGCGGGGGAGGAGGACAGTCAAAGCCACGCTTTTCTCGTTTTATCCCGCGGATCTGGATTCATTCGGCCGGACAGCCAGCCAACCGGTCGGGCCACCCTCTAATGCCCGGATCTTTATACGCTTCTTGGCCACTAACCGGGGGGGGGGGGAGGGGAGGAGATCTCCGGACGGTAGAAACACCGTCCGCCGGTATCGATCGAAGCGCGAAAGTAGCACGATTCTTCCTTCCTCGGTCGGCACGAATCGCTAAAGATCCTCGAAACAATTGCATAGGTACGCCGGCGTACGTTTCTTCGGACCGACAGGCTCCTTTGTGTTAGCGGCGGGAAAAGGAGCTCGCATTCCACAGTTTCTATATCCGATTCCCTCCTCATTATGCGACGAAACGACGGCGTCCTGGATCTTGTCGGATCTTACTTTTGACGACCTCGGCGACGACAAACGCGATCCTTCCTGTAAGTTCATATACGTATTCTTACGGCGAAATAGGCTAATTTCGAAATAAGACGCGCGAGCGGGGAGAGACAGAGAGAGAGAGAGAGAAAGAGAGAGAGAGAGAGAGAGAGAGAGAGAGAGAGAGAAAGTTTTGCTCCAGCGAGATATACTTCGTCGGCCCTTAACGCGGCCGGCCGGCTTCATCAGCATCAATTAACTTTAATCCTCGTTTAATCGCGAGGGACAGTTAAACTGTGATTAAAATTAAGCGACGTCCTCAAAACCGGCGATTAGCGTCGCGAAGTGGCGCGACAAGTGCAAGTGCCGTGATTCCTCGCGATATCCTAGTTTTCCCTTACCGGGGACATTTTATTTATTCGCACGCCGACGATACGTTCCGACGGTACGCTCAGCTCGGCGGGGATCTCTTTTTCGCCGCCTCGCCTCCGCGAGGAAATACCTGTATCTGCTCTCGACGAAACCTGAATGCCTGGTAGGTGGAAAGGTTACTGCCTATCTGATGGCGAGTAAATACAGCGCGCGGAGACGCGACCGGTTCTGTCGCACCTGCTCCGGGGAGTTATTTCCCCCTTTGCCTCGCCTCTCCCCCCTTGCCGCTCCTCATACATTCGCAATTCCGCATAACAATCCACTCGCCTCTCTCGGTGAGCTCTCTCTTTCTCCCTTTCTCGCCGTCCTCGTCACTTTCGGTCTTTCCCTGCACCTTGCGCCTTGCATTTCTACATGTCTCTCTCTCTCTCTCGTCCTTCCAATTTATTCCTGCTGCCGTTTCTTTTGCTGTCCCGTGGTATCATTCGTTTCCTCGAGCTCTCCATTATATACGTGCACACGCGTGTTGGTGGACACCGCTGTGCGTACGTACGTACATACATCGTTAGGAGTGAAGATACGCGTATGTGCGGACACCGCTGGTTTTTTTTTTTTTTGTGTGCGGCGCGGTCATCGTCATTGCGAGAAGACGATGTTCTCATTACGAATATGTTAATTCTGCAAACGCGGATGTACTTTGCATTTTTATATTACGCAGAATAACCGAAGTTGCCGTTTAATTGGATTTATACGCAACAAAATCAATGAGAAATTTAAATTGTCTTCGTTCTCGAATAAAATAAATGAAATAAGTGAAGCAAAAATTTTCGCATACCCGTATAAAAACGATTTTCGATGAGATAAATGAAAAGGAGACAAGCGTAACTGGATATGCATAAAACATGTGCTATCTTACTCGAACGATTCCGCCGGCCAGTAGCCATCACATTGGACAAACATAGTCTCCGTGTATACAATGCCGTGTATAATGTCGAATGTACAGGCATGGCTGAAATTGACAATTCGAGGTCCGTTAGATCGTGCCAGGCTTCTACCTCCGACACGGCGGATTATTTCTAACGAAGGCGACGTCGCCGCTATTTCGCGGCACGTAATTTCGGGGATTACGCCGGCGTGCCGAATTTTCGGTAGCGAGCGGAACGTAATTGCCTCCGCGGTGGAAGCGTCACGTTACGATGCATATGCACGTGTCGAACTATATAGCGCCGCCGCAGTAATTTGATTTGTAAAAAATGCTCGCAAATGCATCGCACCGCCTCCTGTCTTGCAAGTAGCGCGAGCGTAATTCTCTACCTTTGTAAAAATATAATACTGAACATTGAACTAACCAATGATTATTACTTATTTTGAGTATTGAAAGTATTAACCACAGTGCTTTAGTATTACATTTGTGTAAAGGTATCACATTTAATATATAATCTATTAAAATATTTCACTTTTGTGCGTTTGATTCGACGATTGTCGTTCCGCTGTCTTTTCGGATGGCACGACAACACAATAAATGCTCCTCGTTATGTTAGGCGCAACAAAAGCCCGACACTTCGATCGTAGGTGAGCTCGGGAACATATTATTTGGACACTATTCTACGCGGAAGCCTCTAGATACACGCGTGTCCCTCAGCTGTCACGTTAAGACGACGTGCGTGCGTCCTTACAACATTTTCCTTTTAGTACCGTTGTGGGAATATAGGAGATGGTATTTCAAGCTTCAAGCTGCCGACTTCAGAAAGGGACTGGATCTTATCACAAAATTAATTTTCTAATTTCCATGACAAGAATTCCACGACAAGATATTTTCTGCGATCTCTTTCAACGTGAGAGCTAAAAATAAATATACTGTACAATTTGCAGAACTTGATTGTAAGATCTTTCGATCAGATTTATTGATATGATTACGCGACGGAAGATAATCTTAATGCATCTAATATTTAATTACTAGATTTATTAGATTATTCGCAAACAAATGTAATTTCTCCATCGAGACAATTTGGGAAAATTAATTATTTTTGGCAATAATTTCCTTGCAACTTTTTCAGCGAAAAAAATCTGTGAATTAATTATTTCGACTTTATGTAAGGATTGTGTTTCAATCGATGAAACTGTGCGGCGTGCAATTCAATGATCTCGAGATTGTAAAAAACACAAAAAATTATTATTAAAGTTTAAAAACAGCCTCGATCAAGAAATAGCACTTTCCTTATTTTTAATATTAATCGCACATCGTGTTCAATATTCAATCTGTTATTGAAACAAATGTGCTCGCTGCGATCGTGAGCATAGGGCAAACAGAACATTAACGTGCGATGTTACGACAAGATTAGAAACTCCCTCTTATTTTTGCTTAGATGAACGTATCCTTCGGAGAGTCATAAAACGCGTCGTATTCTCGCTTGAAAGCAGCATGAATCTCTATAACGCGATGTTTCCGGTTACTTCGGCAAAAGAATTGCGGTGCTCACAATGCGAAGCATCGCTAGTCGTATGTTAGGACGTAAAACGACATATACGTCCTTCGGACTAAAGTTGGAGACGTGATGCGCGCATTCCCGTTGCAGTCGGGTAGGACAAAGGGAAAAAAAAACTTGTGCTCCTGATTCGCTGTAAAATTCAATACCGAGTGGCAACGCAACGCGACGAATTTAACACTAGAACAATCAAACCCAAAATAACGGGCTTCAAATTTTTTCATTAAATTACGAAAAAAACTAATAAGGCAATTTTTGTCGGACTTTTTACATTTGCGGATTAATTGTTTATATATTAAAGAAAAACAAATTATAAATATGTAAAGAAATTAAAAATAAAAACAAAAAAATTGTCGAAATAAGTATATATATTTAATGCCGGGTGTTCTAGTGTTAATGGTTCTAACACCAAAACCGTGTATGGAATTTACATTACAACGTATTTCCGAAGCTATCTGTATTTCTATCTCAACTACCTCCTGATTGTACCTCACATTAATAACTCCGAAATCCTATTAGAGAATTAATCTCGTTGCTTGCGTTTGACTCGGGAGTGTCTGGTTCGATAAAAGAACGCGAGATACAAATCTCCAATTTCCCTTTTAATTTCGGAGACGCCGCGTGTTCGCCGGAAGTTACGAAAAGGAGCAGTATAATCAAAGTGCGGCATTGCGGGGGCCGCCTGGATGTTCGGATTTTGCGTTCACCGCGCGGCAATCTGATTTTATTGGTCGACAAACGTGGCGCGGGCTCGTAGCGGGACTTTATTGAAGTGTTATGCGCAGTCACAAAACGCCAGGAATTCTGATAGCGGCGAATTACGCAACGCGTGCCCCAATTCCAAGAATTTTTCGATCCCGGCGAACACACGGGTCTAGGGTCATTGAAATGCAGCAACGAAACTGGATCTCGTTCGTTCTCTCTTTCTCTCCCCCTTCCACCCTTCTCTCGTTCTCCGCTCGGTGAAATTTGAAGCGATTCGATCGTTTTGCCGCCCGGCATTTACTTGTCATCTTGATGTCCGACAACGCGCCAATTATACAGTGAATATTGTACGCCCGTACGCTCGCGCCTTACCGCATTTGTTGCCCTTTCCCGTTACCATCGTTGTTGCGACAAGCGTACGATAAACATCGGGGCTATAGCGGCGAAGGGTACACAAACCACCGCTGGTTTCCGCGTCCGCCATGTCGCGGGAACCTGTTAAATAATTTACCACGAATTGGCCCGCACATGCTCCACATATGCCTATACACTCGTCCTACTTTCGCCGCGTTCCTTTCTATCGCTTCATCTACTTCCGTCTAATTCACTCCCGCCGTGCGTATCTCCGGCACCGGCGGCGGCGGCGGCGGTGGTGGCGGGTTCGCTCCCTCCCCCTTCAACCCCTATGTTCTCCCTGCGTGCGCGCCTGTGTACATCCGCCGCCCCCGTGTGCCACCCTCACCCTCGGTTTGCCTTCTTCGTCATACCCGGCGCGTGTTTGTTCAGTCGGTGGTTGGTTTCGGGGGATGACGGGGGAGGATGGAAGAGCGACGAAGGGGGGGTTGCGCGGTGTGACGCCGTTTTCCCGGATGCGACGGTAAAGGAGCTGGCACCACGTTTGCACACCGCCCCGATGTTTACACGCGCGGCTCCGGACGAGTTACCGACGTTACGAAGTTAAACAGGCCGGTGATAATAATCGCCATAGACAAGCGAAATTTATGGCTTCTTAATGAGTTTGATCGTCATGTTCATTAGCGCGCCTCCGTCGTGTTACGCATACGAAAATACGTACGTCTCCCCTCTAACGAAGTCGCGTATGGAAAAATTTCAGAATTACAATAGGAATTACTGTCTACATATGACTTATAAGACATCAAACTTTTATAAGAGATAACCATTTTTTTCCCTTAAAAAAAAACATTAAATCGGGAAAGTAAGACAAACGTCAATTGGTGGTTTCAAATCTTTTCATAATTGATAAACCAGATCGCAAACAGGATTTGTACTCCGCTGAATGTCCGTAAATAAATTAAGATCTGTCGCTTTTTCTACACATTAAAGCTCACCTACCGCGCGCTTGCGTATCGTTTATAAGCGGAAACTGGGTCAAGTTGGGATAAAGGAGCGTGCTCGGGATAAAGGAGGGTACCAGACGATTCCCTATTGAGAAATGGAATATTCGTTCAATGTCCTGTTTCCATCTTTTCCCCCTTTCGCGGCGACTGGGAAAGTACGTAAAGAGCATTTTGTCAAAGTTTTCACAGTGCATTCTTTACCTTGGCAAGAAAGTTGTACGTCGTATTTGCACGACCGGAGGCGCTCGCGCGCGCGGCGCTCGTGCGCGAAAGTACCGACCATTCGTCCTTTGTGGATCCGAGAGAATACGGCAATGGCGCGATTGTTAGTTTGAAGATTGATAGCTTCAGCTTGATAATTTCCGTCCTCAAGACGTGCACGTTCGACTTTCGTCGGCGGCGAATAATCGTTTAAAAAGTACGCACCGCACCGCGGAAATTTCATTCTGCCCGCATTCGGCGTGATACAAGTGTATGAAAATATGCGAAATACAATTTCCGCCCGCCCGTTCGTCTCTCAATCGCTATCCACGCTGCACCTTCTTTTTATTGCTTCCCGGACGTGTGCCGGGTTTCTACCTTCCGTATGTTTGGCTGGAACTCTCCTCGGTTTGCCAGCGATCCCGGTGAATCTACAGAAAACAAGTCGCATCCACGTTTGCGATGTTTACAGCGGTGCTTTGACGAAATTACAAGGCTCGCACTTTCAAGCTGCAGCAAATGGCTGCGGTACAAATTGAATTTTTGCCTATTAGAAAACATCAGTCGAGGGTGAAGGAAAAAAACGTCTGCCGTGATGCGAGCTCGTAAAAAGGAATCAAGGAACGATATATTATATGCGATATATTATATTTCATGAAAAATAACAAAACGGAATCTCGCTGCTGAAATTACATCTCGTTGCACTTTGACCACTGTACCAATATAAATATACGTAATGTGTAATAATATAAAATAATAAAAATTGTGCAATAACATTTAAATTATATTTTTTTGTTCTTTCTTTGTTTCCTTAAAACTGTTTCGAAAGCACATAATAATGAACACGCATACATACATCAAAATTTTGCTAACTTTATATTTGTATTAATGGATCGATGTTAATAACCTCGATCGATCAATGTGCCGCCAATCAATGTGATATTTTACATTCACCCTTCATGGCATGTTTAAATCTGTAATGTGCAATGTATATATGCGTGTGTGTGTGTGTGTGCACGGGCGCGGGTAATGCGACGTATTACCGTTCCACGACGGCGGCGTTCGTGTTTGCTTTGAATAATTACTCCGGGATCGTCCTGTCGGCGAATACCTACGTATGCGTCCTGCGTTAACCCGAGAGAAACGGATATTCGCCACGCTCTCAAGTAAACGCAACACACACGCGCGCAATACGGCGCGTGCGGGAGCACGATCGCGTGCGCGCGCCGGACGTGAGCGTGTGTACGCATACGGAATACATAAGCCGTCGAGTCTGTCGAATGGTTCATTGTCTAAGTCATCAATTTGCGAGGTTCATGGAGAGGGGTTTAACGAGGTAATAGGACTCGCCGGCGCTATTAACATTTTAATTGCGGCATTAACGACCCCCTCCCCCTCCCCCCCTCCTCCCACTCGTTTCGCCTTTCGCAACATTTAATCGGCACGTTCGCGACCGATTATACTCGTAACGTCCGGTCGTTAAAACGGTCGCGGATTCCGCGCGCGGCTTCTAAATATTGATCTTGCCACCTCGCTTTTAATAATTTTTCATGAAACCCGCTCGGCGCAATCACGGGAGAATTATAATGTCTCGCGCGCGCGCGAAACGTTATAATTCTACGTATCTTGGTTTGCTCTTCGTAAATGTTTGCGTGACGCATTCTATAACGCAATCCGTAGGCTATCTCGCGCAATTTTCACCCGGACGTAACTTCAACGGGGCACGGATATGCAAACGCGTCAACGTGTGAATATTCAGTTCAGAGACACGTATCAGTGGAGCGCAAAGGTGCGAAAGCGACGCCACATGCTCGTTGCCGTTTGTTAACGAGTTACTTCGTGCGTACGGCCATTCATCACCTGGCATTAATTACACCGTATCATTAACACCGCCATCGTCCGTGATGAATCCTTCTCAGAGCTCACGTCAACGCCGAATTTGAATGCGTGCAAAATCTGGGTCGTCGTTACGCGAGAGAATCGTCGGGCGCACTCTCTATTGATATTAAAATAACGAGATCTTACTTAAGAGAATAAATTTAAGGATTTTATTAAGAAATTTCAAATATTTGCACTCGATAGCAACCGTAGTAACATCAACATCAAAAATTCGAATTATTATATCGCGTAATAAGGATTCTTTTTTGTCTTCTTCGCGATCATCAAATCAGATTTAACGTTCCCAAAGAGAGAAAAAAAAAGAAAAACTGATAGATTATGCGCCGGCTATCCTAGCCTACGTTTTTCTTCTCGCGTCCGACGTCGAGACTCGCAGTGGAAAAAGCCGATACACGTCAGCCGCGTGCGCGCTCAATTAATCTCCGGCGGTGGCGACGGATGCTGGCCGTTTCGAAGGCAACTTTCTCTCGGTGTAGCCGTTAACATTTAAGGTCAACGAGGGGAAAGATAATGAGACCACCGTGGCCGGACACTGGTTGGGCGTTAGACCAAGGCCAGGCCACGATAGATGAGACGGCTATGAAAGCCAATAAAATCGCACCCCATCGGTCGGCGCGCCAGCCGCGCCGTTATAAATCGGCAAGTAGACCGATTAATTGGGTTCACCCGAACGTGCAGCCCCGTTCGGCGAACGCGCGGCTCGCGCGTTTCGTTTCTATGCACGACCGCACGCACGCCAGCTTTCTCTGTCTCTGGTACTTCCCGGTTTCGATCCCGGGACAACGTTCGGCCAATTTGCAGTAATTCGATCGGCGCCGACGGTGACTGACTAAAACTCCACCCAAATTTGCGGTCTCAGTGAGAAAACGTACGGGTCTGCCGTTGTTACCGGGTACGGGACCCGTTTGCGTAACCGCAGAAACGCAACGAGGTTGCGATCGCCTGAGAATGCGCGTGTTTCTCTCCTCGAGAATTGTCATGTCGTACGCGTACGGTGTCTACAATGCGTCGCAACCGCATAGCTAATGGTGAGAATACCGGGAATAACGCGTCTGAACTCGTTAAAGATAATACTCGTTATTAATGCAAGATCGGAAAGAATAGTTTGCCGAGTTAACGTAATAAGATCAGTTTCATTCTTAAAGACTATGAATTAATCAAATTATGCAGAGTTAGAAAAGACTTGCGGAAAATTTATCTCAGACATATATTAAAATATATGAGTGGATTTTAAGATGTATACTCTGCGCGACTTTCAAATTTGCTCACGATGACTCGATGATACTTAAGTCAGGCAATTATACAGTTGGAAAAAAACCTCTTTCTCCAACATCATTTATACAACCAATTGAAAGATGATTTGCTAAAACAGTAGCACAATATTTCATCAGTGAGCGTTCAAGCACGTATCTCATTCTCTTCAAACAAAGATAAAATCTGTATTAAGGACAAATGGTAGATTAATTTTTTATTATTAGAAAAATAGTATATATTTCTTAGGTACTCGCATTATTTTGTCCAACCTCTATATGCTTAAAAAATGTATATACATATATATATATATATATATATACATACATGTGCGTATGTGTACGTGTAAAATACAAAAATATAATACGAAGAATATCCTTTCCGTAAGGATAACTCTGTCGTACTTTTCAGTGCCTATATCAGACGTTAGCGCAGTGGCCGGTTTCAAAGCTCAGATACCTTGCGACATCGATCCACCGGTTAAAGACGAGACGGTCATCATGGTATTTTGGTACAAAGATGAAAAGGACGGCGAACCGATATACAGCATGGATGCTCGGGGGAGGCAGATAGCACAGGCAAGGCTTTGGTCGGATCCGTACGTGTTCGCTGAAAGGGCGGTTATGAAGACGGACGTAAAGCCCGCCGAGCTGGAGATAGATCCTTTGGAGTCTACGGACGGTGGTGTATACAGATGCAGAGTGGATTTTAAGAATAGTCCCACGAAGAATCAGAAGATTAATCTTACGGTCATAGGTGAGTTCCAAATGTGAAAACCAAGAATATCTATCTTTACATATACGATTCTATGTAAGTGATGATTATACATTATAGATATAAATAAATTTAAAAACATTTTCGTCAACTATTATGATAATTTTATATTTCAATCAAATTTTATTAAACTATTTTAGATTTCTAAATCCAAATTAAAATGAGTTCACAATATTTATAGAGCAATTAAATTACAAATGCGATACGTTATTTATAAAAATTAAAATATTCCGTCGGTGACAAATATACATCAAGATTGAAGACTGATAAAATTTATTGCGCGACGCGTTTATGCAAATATTAGAAAAACACTCTAAATGTAATTTGAAGTTATATAAAATAATTTAAAAAAAGTAAATATAAAGAGAACTGTAAAAAAATTGAGACTAATAATTACAGTTAACTGAATCCATTGTTGATAATTCAACATATGCTGTACACGAATTTAGTACAAGACAATATTTGTTAAATAATTCTTTTAGAAAAGCTTCGGCATAAAATTTCTACAAATAGAAGATAAAATTAATAATTTAAAAAAAGTAAAATTACAAATAATTTAGAAATTATCTTGACTGGTCCGGAAACTATCTTTAAGAATTAATTTTTCATTATTATTCCAATTATCTGTTACGCGATGGAACGTGATACATTATAACGCAAAATTGTGGCCTACCGAGCGACGTTGGCCGACAGATTGTGCTTTATGGGATTTTAATCAGGCGGCGCATATGGGCAGCTATCTCTCCATTCATTCGTGATTTATTCGTTTTGTATTATAACCGTTGGTGAGATTTACGCGGGTGGTGCGTAAACCACGGAAAACAGTAGTAAATCGAAGAGATAGTTTGATTCGCTCGGCCCCAACCTTCCGCGCGCGCAACGGGTATTGGATAATCATGTGGAAACAAAGCTATGAGACGAAATAAAGTTACGAAGATCGAGAGAGAGATGCGATTGGATCAGTTCCAACAGGAACAAACAGCCGGATCATTGTAATTTGATGCGATAAGTCGATGTAGTTTTAGCAATATAATTTTGTATCAATTAATTCGATATTATAGCTTTAGCTCAACAAGTGCTAATCTAAAGTCATTAGCAGAAAAAAATAAGCATGCCGCAAGCGTCATTTCGCACTACAAAATTTGATAACATTATTGCACGTAGATTCGGATATTTTAACACACATTCAATTCAATTTCTGTCTGTCGAGAGTTAAAACAGTTAAAATTATTATTATTATTATTATTATTATTATTATCTGGCGGTATAGAAACCATGTATCGGTATAAATTTATGACGAATGAAATTGATCTTATTAGGAAATTATAACAAAGGAAACATGATTCGATATAACGGACACGTTTCGTGTGCCGATATGTCATATGAAATAAATTCCTACGAATCGGAATTCAATTTGCTGACAGTGCCGCCGAAAAAGCCGTTGATATATACCGGCGCTAGCAGAAGCCTGGCTAAAATACTGCAACCGTTTAACGAGGGAAGTGAGATGTCCCTGTTGTGCGAGGTGATCGGTGGTTCACCTCCGCCGAGAGTTACATGGTATTTCAACGACAAAGTCCTGGACGATACGTATACGCAGGAGCACAATGATATAACGATAAATCGTCTGGATATCCCGAGAGTCACCAGGGACTTTCTGAGGACGAGGCTAATTTGCAAGGCGAGCAACACTCAGCTTATGACGCCGCTGACCTCCGAGGTCATTTTGGATGTGAACCGTGAGTGGAATTGGAATATTTCGTACATATTGTTTCAACGAAATTTTTACCAAAACTAAAGTACGAATTGTAGTAATTTTTAGAACAATTCCTTGCCTCATCTCTTCCCCTCCTTCCCTTCCTCGTTGTTATAATTATATTAAATTTAGCTTAAAGGAAGAAATTTAAATAATTTACTCTATTTTTTACTGTTTACTTTTAATTAAATTATTTCCCGTTGCATAATTTTACCTGAAGCTAATTAAAATTAATAAATTGATGATGCATAACGTAAATGGAGTGGAAAATTAAAATATCGTGATGGATATATTATACCAAACTCATTACCGCATAATTCTTCATCGCAGTGAAGCCGCTCGTGGTCAACATTACGAATAAGAGATTTCATTTGTCGGCATTAAGAACTTACGAGATCGAGTGTGTCAGTTCGGGTTCGAGACCGGAGGCGGTGATCACCTGGTGGAAAGGGACGCATCAAGTCAAGCACATGGCTAGAAATGTGAGTATATCATCCGCGAACGGACGATGGCCGTTTTTGACGTACCGGACTTTGCGTCTATGTCGCGCGATGGCATAGATTCTGAGTTCTTCGTAGTTCGCAGACAGTCCGAACGTCACGAGAAGTGTGCTGAGCTACGTGCCGACCATCGAGGACGATGGGAAATTTCTGACGTGCAGAGCGGAAAATCCCGCGGTGCCTAACAGTGCCTTGGAGGACAAATGGCATTTACTGGTGTATTGTAAGTCGTTATCTCCACTCTCTCGTCACTTATCCCCGAGTTACTTTAAGTTAAATCGTAACTTTTAAAAATCAAAACTTCTACCTAAAGTTCGAAAATTCGAAAAATTAATATTTCATTTTTTCTCACGACACTTCTTTTAATTGCACTTCTTTTTCTAATTTTTGATCGTGTAAAAAATTACAAGGAATCAATGAGAGGTACTTTTAGCTACCGATGCTTTCAGACACACCGGTGGTGAGTATTAAGTTGGGTTCCAGTTTGAAGGCGAACGATATAAACGAGGGCGACGACGTCTACTTTGAGTGCGACGTACGAGCCAATCCAAAGTCTTACAAGCTACTTTGGTTCAAAGACGGCAAGGAATTGCATCAGAACGCCACCGCGGGGATTATTCTTCCCGGTGGGCAATCCCTGGTATTGCAGAGCGTGACGAAAAGCTCCGCCGGGGAATATTCCTGCATGGCAGCCAATGTCGAAGGAAAATCCATGAGCCGACCGGTAACCCTAGAAGTGATGTGTGAGTACATCCCTTTTTATATATCCGAATCGATACGCGCTGGCTGATATCCGAGCTCAGCAGAAGTGTTTTTAATTCATCATCTCTCGAGCCTTTCCAGCATAACGACATCGTTATTCTAATTTTATTAATACATTCACTTTCTTATGGCAACATTGTCGATATTGAATCGGGCACTGGTAAATCGCGTTTACATAGAAGCGCCAATTATCGACGTTTGTTGTAAGGAATGGAAATCGAAAAACCGCCCGAGCTCTTATTTTTCCCACTGTGACGTCCGCGAGAGCGTGCGCCGTGGTAAATTGAATCTACCAGCCGGCGCCCTCGTATTTTCAGACGCACCGATCTGCAAGGACGGCTCTTCCACCCAAGTGGTCGGCGCCTTGAAGCACGAAACGATCTCGCTGGTCTGCGGCGTACAGTCGAAACCGCCGCCCACGACCTTCCACTGGACGTTCAACAACTCCGGGGAGTTGATGAGCGTACCGGCCACGAGGTACGCGCAGGTCAAACCGCTTAGCCTGATCACGACTCACTGGCACGGTTCCAGACTGAATTACACACCGGAGAACGACATGGACTACGGTACTGTCGCCTGCTGGGCGAGAAATCGGATAGGGGTGCAGAGGACGCCCTGTCTCTTTCAGATCATCGTCGCCGGGAAACCCTATCCCCTGCAGAACTGCACGGCCCTCCAGTCGACCGGACCCTACGCATACCGAATGGGTAAGCGAAACACGAGGGTCCCGAGAACCCTCGCAACGACCTGCTAACGGCGCCATTACACCCGGCCATCATCGCGGCTGACGCCTTATGGTCGACGCCCTTGTTGCGTTCAACAGCTTGTTTCCTTGTTTCCCCTTAAAAGAGGCGATAACCGTGAAAACGTCCGTGAAGTTAGTTTTTATCGATCAGCAATACCACCATCGGACAGGATCGTCTATTTCTCATAATTAGATTAGATAATTTACGCGAGGCTCTTCGTGGGCAAAATCGTTATTTAAATTTTTAGAAAATATATTTAGCATTTTCTTTCATTCTTTCTTGCGGGTAAAACAAATAAAAAGCTAGGAGACATTTCATTCGTTTTAATTTTAACTAAATTACGATTCAGTTTTCAACAAACAATGCAGCATTCTGTCATAACTCATTTTAAAAGTCGCCTTTCACATTCGTTCAGATTTACAATCGCGGGCCGAAGATTCATAGTTGTTTAGAATAGCAATTCCTGTTCAACACTGAGTCAGTAATTACAGTCTCCCGCGGTATAGATGTTATATACTTATTATGCAAGTCCAGCCAAGACTATTATCCAATTAATTCGGTCTGACCCTCCCCCCCCCCCCCTAATCGACGCTATCGAGTGTGCTTTGCCGCGACGACGCTCGCGCCGGGAAGCAATTAGGTCTGGCGAGTCCGAGTGTTTTTCTTCCTCCGGGAGGGAGCTTAACCGCCTCGTGCATGTGTGCGTCCGTGTGAAACAGGTCACGAAGACTTTAAAGCCACCGACTCGAGGGACGCGGACTGGCTGATCGTCAGGTGCTCCGAGGGATTCGACGGTGGTTTGCCCTTGACTAATTACGAGCTAGAGGTCTACAGCGAGGAGAACGTTTATCATGTCAATACCATCTACCTGAACCACACCGATAGATCCGGCTCATCCGGTCCAGTTTTCGAAGTCCCCGGCTTAGAGCCCGGACGGAATTACAGGCTTCATCTTTATGCCGTCAACGCGAAGGGTCGGAGCGACCCCGTTGTTCTCGAGCCGGTCACGCTCAAAGGAGTAGCTATGTACACCACCGGTGAGTTTTACGATTGTTTTTAAAGCCCCACTCGAGAGTCTAACGATATTATTATTCCGGAGCAGCGATCTCGTACCCTTGATTCCATTTGCGAGCGGTACGCTTATAGATAAGCGTGTTTCGTCAATTACTTAGAATCTGATTAAACGAATATTCGCCGTGCGATACGAATACACCTTCACAGACAAAATGGCACAGTCCCGATAAAGCCGCGCTCGAGAAAGTTTATTCTTGGGAATACCTTCGCTGTATCCTTCCCATGTGTAATTTCCAGTTATTATTATTGGTCTTAATGTATGTAGATTGCATTATGTCGATAGTGTTTCCCCCGTCGTGATTAGCTCACTTTCTCTCTCTGTCCCTCTCCTGCCCTCATTACGCAATCTTAACGTCAGAGGCAAAATAATAACGAGGTGAGCTAATAAAGCGTTAACGACCGTCGTGGAAAGAATTTCGAAACGTTCAGGAGCTGGGGTTCTTAATTGGACCGAATTGATGGAGTTAAGTATACACGTCGGTAAATACATCTGCTCGTCTTCGAATGCGCGTATGAATCAACCACAAAATATTTTTAGCAAACTTAAAATATTTCTGGCAAACTTTAAATATTTTTTAATGTAGGTCAAAGCAACGTGTTTATTTTTAATTTTTTTAATCTTTAAGTTCTATTATTATTATTCTATTTACGCTTTTATTTTATATTTTTATGCAGCTTTTCTTACCAGTTGTGATATCATAAATTTAAGTTACTTATTACTAGTTACCGTCCAGTCGTATTGTCCTTTTCATTATTATTGAACAACAGAATATTAATTAGAGCGATGCACACGACTCTCCTGACAGCGCTATTTAACAAACATTTCATTAGTCGAACAATTTTGGGGACAGAGATTTCGAATTCTGACGATCGATTAAATCTATTTCGGATTTAGGTAGTCACGGAATCGCGGGCTTGTTGTTGTGACATTTCTGTAATCAAACGCGAGACA
Organism: Monomorium pharaonis; assembly: GCF_013373865.1. Classification (NCBI taxonomy): domain Eukaryota; kingdom Metazoa; phylum Arthropoda; class Insecta; order Hymenoptera; family Formicidae; genus Monomorium; species Monomorium pharaonis. The sequence goes on along the minus strand of NC_050473.1, from coordinate 16,359,304 downwards.
CATCGGCCTGATCAAATATTAATCTACACATCGACGACGAAGGGCGGCGCCAAATCGCGCGTCGACATTACTAATCAACGACCTCCGTCAAAACTTCCCGTATGTAATTACGAGTTTCGGTGATGCTTTTGAGAAAACGCGGCCACCGGCGTGCCGTGCACCGCGAACGCGCCTTCCCGCGTATCGTCCGGACCTTGAATTAAAATCCCATAAAGCCCAAGTCTCTTTCCTCGCCGGTGCCTCATTTCAGGTGCATTTATCGTCTTTAATTTCCATCCTCATGGGTTATTCATGCCGGCTCGCGCACGAATCCGCCGTGTGGTAACGCAAACGTGTGGCAACCGTATATATATCGTCGTCCCGCGTGCGTGTGTATACACGCGGATCCCGCGACCGGCAAAGCTCATCTCGAATCCTGGCTGCGTACCACTACCACCACCATCACCACTTCCATCAACCACTGCCGCGTATCGGAAAGTGTATCTCTCGAAGCCCCTCAAACGTTCCCAGACATTGCGCCAGGCCCCGTCCAAGTAGCTTCCAACTATTCTCACAGGGGTGGCAAATACTCCATTCCCTCTTAACGGTATAGCAACGCAAAAGCGCGCGCGCGCGCGGGTTGGAGCGGGAGCTTTCGAGGATGACGGACTCACAGACAATCGCGTTCGCATGTCCGCTTTCAGCGTTCTCAATCGTGTACGCTTCGCGCGCGCGTGTATGAGCGTCACGTGTATGCATGTGTGTCCCTACATATATGTATATGTGTATATCTATATACATACATATATATATGTATACACACACACATACACAAACACGTAGCGGTGAGAAGACCGTTCGTTGGCTAACGAACCGAAGCGTTTTCTGAATTCTAAAGAGCTTGGCCATCCCCGTCCGCGGACCCGATTCTCTCCGCCTTCCTCTTAATCTTTGCTTCCGAAAGCTGCCTGCGTTTCCTCCGTGATCCAATAAGTACACAGAAAAAGCGAATCTCGTTTACCGGACACGTTGGTTGCGACGAAGGACGCTGCCTTCCCGGTATACGCGCTGCTGTTGATGTCGCCATCAGTCCATCCTGATGAGGACGAATGTTCTTTGCCGGTCGAGGATATACAGATATATGTTAGGAAATCGTGACGTTTTGCGCGCGACGTCGCCAGCCGTTAATTCCGACGGCGAGTGTGCCCCGCACGTCCGGCGGAATTTAGATATACAATACAAATAATTACAACGGCGTAATGGGGAACGCGCGCATAATTAATGCAGGAATATTTTTCCGGATTCCGGTAGGTTATTCGATATATCTCCCTCGCACTCGAGGCATTAAGAACAGAGCCACTCGTAGGAATTATTGCCGGTTTTATCCCTTGAAATTTGCACGATGATTCCACCTCGTGTAGATTTTCATCTCATGTAATGTTAAAGAGCTGTAATGCATCCACGTACGCGCGCGCGCGCGAATAAAACGTCTCTCGCGGCGCAAATTGCCGATACGAAATTTGCCGTTTAATGGAAATCGATTTGCTGGAATCTAAAAAGAAAACGCGCCGAAGCGCGCGCGTTCCCATCGTTACGCACTAATTCGATGTGGCTGATTGCCGCTTAATTATCGAATTGTGATGTGCGCGCATTGTCGATGGTCCAAAACTAACTTGACATTCGCGTTCGGATCGATAACGCGCGCGCTTATCTCGCAAGTATCGGCCCCATCATCGGGATAAGCCAATAAAATCGCACGGCCACTTTAACGTAAACAGCATATAGAATTGATAAATCGCTCCTTGCATCATCGCGAATGTTAATGTTCATGTTTGTTAATTTTGCCGAGCGCGAATGTAAAACAGTTAAACGCATATTAATAGTAAAATACATTCGTTCAAAACAGACTATTTTGTTTCGGTAACAAATTAAATTTGCTTTAATAACAAATTTGTTTTCCGCGAACAAATTTACACACACACACACACACACACATACGTGCGCAATAAGACCCTTTTATTTTACCAACAAAACACAGGTTTTATTGCAATATCGAATAATTGGTTAGTAAAATTGGTCACTCTCACGTCGAATGTGCAGCAGCAGCAGCAGCAAACGGTTTTGCCGCGGCAGCAGAATTCTTTCTCCTTCGTCCAGATATCGACCGTTTTATCGAGAAGGAGAGATCTAGTCCTTTCTCCTCCCCTTTTCAAATTACGCTGATTCTTTTACGTTTAAATTTATACTCGAGAACTTATCTGCTATTTTTTTTCTTTAAGGTCACGCTATTAATGTACAATCCAGCGCGATATATATTCCAAGATTGAAGCGCTCGCTCGTTATTTCTAGAAAAGTACGGGCCCTCCCACGCGAGTCACGACCGTTTTTTTTTTTTTTTTACGCTTGTTTCGCAGGTCGCGGGATCTCGGACGAGACGACCGATTATAGCCTCCTGGTGGCGTGCTTCGCCGGCGGTGTAACCGCCATTTGCATTCTGATCGTCGGGATAACGCTGACCCTGTACCGTCGAAACCATCCGGCGCAGGCGACGAAGGCGCGAACGGCGGAGCCGGTGCGGTACGAGAGCAAGGAGGACCGGGCGGCAGCGCCGGCGGCGACGAACGAGGCTCACCGGGACGACTTGAAGGGGCAGATAAACGCGGACGTGCCGGACGACGATCCGGACGTGATACCGAGCAAGACCAACGAGAGACGGCCGGACATCTTCGAGCCGGGCTACGCCGAGTCCGGCAAGCCGTCCGAGAGGGCCAAGGACTTCAGGTGCCTCGAGGACCTCGATTATCCGTCGCCCTCGTCGGTGCTCCACGCCAAGGACTCCTGGATCTACCCGAACGGCTACGCGGAGAAGAGCGAGAAGAGCCTGAGCCCGATGCGGCCCAGCACGCTGCCGGTGCATCGCGCTCACGACATCTACACGAGGAGCCTGCGTGTACAGGAGAGTTGTATATAGACCGGAGGAGAGTAGCGGCGTCTTTTTGCGCCCGGCTTTGCATCCGGGTCAGTACCCTCCGATGCTCGCCAAACCGTCGCGTCGTACGCGATTAAACGACGCTTGTAAATAGACAATAAATATCGTTAAGGACCCAACTCTCTTTCTCTCCCGACGACCCGCGGCACGTCGACATTCGACATTCCTATTTTCTTGTTTTTTTTTTTTTCACCTAGCTGTTAAGAGGGATAATAGCTGCGTTTAGCTTTGTTCTTAAGGAAAACGTGATACTTGGGACGCCAGGGCGCGATCATGCGCGTGTACAGAGACAATAATTTTCCGCCGTTGAAAAGAAAAAAAATAAAAGAAAAGGACTCCCCGTTACATCTCTGTCTCTCGTCGGAAGCCTTCCCGTAAAAAAAAAAAAGAAAAACCTATCCGCGAATGTCTGGAGGAGCGTAAATGTTTTGTCTACGGATGTTTCATCGTGCTTTGTGGTTAATTAAATGGTCAAATGTAAACGTTTGTATATACGGATAAATAAATCTTGTTGTTTAATATGCACCTTCTCGCCTCGTCTGTTATTTATGCATTTCTCCCCACAACACACAAATGCTGCCACACAATTTCCTTCGTCGGAAATCTCTAAGAATTAAATTGCTCCACTATTTTCTACAGCTCGAATTTGAGCTGAAATGAAACAATCTTCTATTTTATATCAACAATTTATTATTTTATAACTTTATCCTTGGTTTTCTTTAATTCACGAGTCAATCCGATCGTTTCGATAAAAAAAAAAAAAAGATTAGACCAACATTAGTTATTAAAGCTTCCGCCGGAGGTCGGAGTAAATATTAAATTAAAGAGGGATTAATTACTTTTGGACAAGTCTGACATTTCATTTTCCACGACTCGAACTTATTTCAGTTGATGAGTCCCCCCACGAGGTAGCTAAAAATTGTCCATCCCGCGGCGCTGCACGGCGTACGGATCCGTCGGACACCCCCCGCGTATACGTTCGCGTGCCCGCCACGCTGACAGTTTGACAGGTTGGTGAATTGGTTCGCCGACCGATGGCTAAATTGGCACTCACTAACAACGTCATACGGCCGCAATATTCGCGCGTGATATGAATGGCCGAGTCTGTGTAGAACACTAACCCAGTTCAATTATAAGTGAACTGGACGGAATACAAAAAATAAAGTGTCGCATTGCCGGGTAATACCGCCGCCCGGATGTACGCTAAAGCGATTCCTCCCTTTGGAAGTTTACGATTCACGTTACGAGGGGATGCAGCGGAAATTCTGAGAGAGAGAGAGAGAGAGAGAGAGAGAGAGAGAGAGAGAGGCGTCCTTTCCGCGCGACCTCCGACTTTATACATATAGATAACGTATATAGATCGCGTGTGTGCCTCTGATCGCCGGGCGACGCAGCCGCTGCAACCCCGGCCCTTAAGCCGTGCGACTTCCGTTGTTTGCACTATTTCAGCACCGTCGTCGGTTTGCTCTTCGACAGACTTCCAGTAAGCCGCTTATCGCCCGCCGGTTGCGCGATAAGCTAGAAATCGACGTGGGCATCCCGCTGTCTGTGTACCGACGATGACGGGGACCTGTCAAGGCTCGTAGACGACGATAAATCACATCGTTAGGACAACGTGCCCCACGAGCCCATCGACTCTCGATTCCACGTCAGACGGAAATAAACTGCCAGCGATCCGGCGAGTTGGCGGAAGTAGGCGATTCGATCGCTCGATGAACCCCGGGGTCTTTCGCTCTCCTTTCCTCCTCGGCCCTCCTCCCCCTTTTCTCACCCCATTCTTCGTTCTCTATCCACCGGTCATCCTCTGGTCATCGACGTCCGAGGTACCTCTTGCGAAATAAGCTGTCGTTATATGACACTCTTCCGTCCGCCGTCGCCAGTTCCTCTTATCCCGTCGTCGTCGTCGTCGTCGCCGTCGTTCGCCAACACCGTCCCCCAAGTCCTTTGTATACGAAGTGACAGAGACGGATCTCCTGGCAACGCGGTCTGGGACGGTAGTTTCGGGTAAACAAACCACGATATATCCCAAAGAGAGTTCCCAACCGCGTCAGGTGGATGCACGTCGCCGACAAGCACGTCCAGAATAATTTGACGACTCTTATACACGTAGCGCTCGCGCCTGTCGGCCCCTCGAGAGTAATCCTTGCGTCGTCATGGCGCCGAAGTGCCGGCTACACAAAGAAGTATTTGAGATTCGCGAGGCACCGAACGTTCCCAGAGTGCCACTCTCGTGCACGACTAATAATTGATTATTTGCCTGTTTTAGGAAAATTTAATCTTCAAAAATACTTCCTTTCTCCTCGACTAATATCAGCGTGGATTTTGTGATAAAAAATTAACATTTGGATCTTACGTTTTTATAACGGTGATTCTTGGAGAGCGTCATCGTTTCCTCGTTAAATATTTAAAACGTTAAAAAATGAATAAAGACTTGAGATGAGTAAAATAAAAAGTGAATTGTTCGTTCTCCTTTTATTTTTGTTCAAATTTATGGGAAAATAGTCGTTCATTGACTCTTCGAAACACCGTTGACCGGGTGAAGCGCTGAAGTGCTCGGAAGGTTAATAATATTCGAGCTTATCAAATTACAAGTTGGGGCGTTTACATACATTGGTAAACACGTTCCTCCGCCGTAGAGAAAGTACGAATGGGAAATTCTATTTCGACATAGATTCATGAAATTCCGCCGTCGAGACCCCTCTTGTTATCTGAAGAACAGCGGTGATTTCAAGCGTCAAAGCGGGGAAATTAATTATTCCCTCTGACAATGATAGACGTTATTCTTGCATAAGACTTAATTTCGTTTTCGTGAATGCACGACTAAATGAAGATTGAGCGCGATTGCATTAAGTATTTCGTTAATCCTATTCTCGAATAGAACGCTGAACGGCGTCGTTAATTTGCACTCGACTATACCTCGTGAATTAGATTCTTCGTCCGTTTCGCACCGACTATTCGGCGAATTAACATTTTAGATCGCACTGTCAGGTAAATATTACTTGGTCCCTTGTTGCCGACAATTTCGGATGTTTACCCCGAGAAATCATGTCGCTGGGCGTCACGTTGACGGCTCTTACCCAAAGTAGCGCCCGTACCCATCGTCGCTTCATCGCCAAGTTGATAATCTCGTTAAGCGCGTCGCGGTGTCCGCCGTTAAAAATAAACGCCAATCGATTAAGGACGTTTACAAAACATTTACATAAAGTGGCGTTCTCTCGCGTAAGATAAATTCGCATAAAACGGAACGATAAAGCGAGGTACGTAACGTTGCGCTATTACCTGTTTCAAGCGATTGTATTAGGAGTGTAAAGGCTCGAAATTCCTGACTGAAAAGACTGTATTTATTCACGGTAGTGAACTCAAACGACTGCATAGGTCGAGAATAGCAGTAATGGAAGCCCCTGCGGTATCGTACCGGCGATGCTGCGGAACGGGGAATATTGGGAATACGATGTCCGCGATACGATACCGTAAAAAATTTCATATTTTCCGCCAAGATTTTCAGTCAGTACCACGCTATCGTCCAAAATATCGCTCGATTATTTCCAATCTTTATCGTTTCCTCTTTCCCCCACTTCTCCCGTTAATCACTTTTCCTCGTCCTTTGTTCGACGCGTGTTCCAAATTTCCCGTAATAAAAAAAAAAAAGGAATTACGTCCATTGCAAATTCCATTACGCGTCCACCATAGCGACATGTCCACTATATATCGCCGACGCATATGTCGACACGCGAGAAATTACACCTTCCTCCCATTAACTGAACGGCGAATGTATAATTTTCAAGCGCGCATAATTTACACGTCTACTTTCCGCGTTGCGTTTGCCTCGTTATATATTGATTGTGCCGTTCGCGTCGCGTTACGTCCGCGCGCATCGCATGCAAGCATGCACGCATGCATGCATGCATGCATCCGATACACATGTATACATATTCGCGTGTGCGTATGTGTGTGTGTGTATGCGCGCAGCGTTGACGTTTCGACTATCGGAAAGCGCGTAACGGAGACGGCGCATAACGGAGGGGGATGAAACGGGAGGGAAGGTATCGGGACCCGAGAACCTCGTCGTAGAACAAAAGTAACCATGACGAAGACCCCTCAGGGCGTCGTATCCGCGACGCGGCTTCGAAAGCGGGAATATCGGGAATATTGTTCGCGGTACGATATCGTGAAATTTTACAGGCGCGGCGGTGCAGCCGGGAGCAGCCGCCCGTCCCGCGATCGCAGTAATTTTCTCGGGGAAAATTTTCGACGCGCCAGTTACGCGCTCCGACCGGACGACGGAGGCGACTAATTACGTCCGCCAAATCTTTCTCTCTCTCTCTCATTCTTTTTTTGTGTCGAAATGACGCGAGAAACCGAGAAATTCGTTTTTCTCTCGGTTCGCAGACCGCGACAGGGAAGCTAATACGGACCGCGCGACGTTTCCCGAACTGTCAGCGGCGTCGAATTACATGACAAAAAGGAAAAACTTTCTCAATGACGGTAATGACGGGGCAATCATTTCTTGTCCGTTTTTACGAGAAAATGGAGTTAGCTTGTAAAGCCCGCGTATGGAATATAGATTTTTTTGCGGCCCGCCGTAATCGCACTTATCGTAAAAGTACGGAGTGTAACGTGACGCGCAATGTAGCAAGCGAATTTCAGAACGAGAGAGAGAGAGAAGAGAAACAGAGAAATGGAATAAAATAGAATATCAATGGATTTGATGTGAATTAATTGATAAATTTAGATTGCGGTTGGAACTGATCAAAAAACCGATATTCCAAAATTGGTATTATAACTTTTCTACGGTATATACACGCGTAATCTGTAACAAGATTTTTATATGAGAGAAGCTTCAGATAAACTTTTTTACCTAATTTAATCACGATCCTATTAAATTTCCTTGTCGTTATCAGTGGCATAATCAAACGGGGAAACTGATACTCCATTTATTTTGTCCAATATAACACACACAGACGCACACACACATACACACATGCGCGCGCGCGCGCCAAAGTTTCATTAGTTCTTCCGTATCAACAATAATGGTATAAATAGCAGTCGACGCTGAAAGGTTTAATATTTCACTGATCGCGTATCGCCCTTACGCCTGCAGGATATGAGCGAAGAAGCGTCGACCTAATAACGCAGTCGTTAGACAAAGTTGAAATATACGTCCGATGAAAGATCGAATGTACGGAAACCGGATATTTCATTTCGAAACTCGACGCCACGATACGTCAACGTAGAATTGCCCTCGCTCGTACTACTGCCGAACTTCCGTTACAAATTTTACTCTTTCGCCTCATCCCCGGTTAAAGTAATTGGCTTCTCTCTCTCTCTGTCTCTCTCTTTCTCTCTCCTTCCCTATAGATCCTCCTGATGTTACCGAGGTAAGTGTCTCGCGGATCTGCTTTCCTCCTTTTGCAAGGAGAAGGAAAGTCCTCGCATTCGAGTTCATAAATTTCATCTCGCGCGCCGTCGAATTTTCCGATGAAAAAGATTTACTGGCAGTAGAAATGCTGAAATGAGAGGGAGGACAACCGAGAAAGAGAGAGAGAGAGAGAGAGAGAGAGAGAGGGCGGGAGGTGGGGGATCTGTTTCCTCATAACTCGGTTCCTAATACTCCTTTAATTTCCCGTTTTCCACGGCCTACTTCGCGCGACTCTCTGCGATCTGGCTAATGCAATTAAAGTCGTGTTCGCCGGCGATAGTGTCAACAACGTTCTACAAGTGCCGCGATGACCAAACGGATCCTCGTTTTATCTTCCACTTCGTTTCTGTTGTTTTTACCGCGGCCATGTCAAAGAACTCTCGTACGTGGGCGTGTACCGTCGCGCCGGCTCGCGCGGGAAGATTAAATGCCATCTATTTGCATGGCAATGCATAATAATTAGGGGCTAAACTAGAGCACGACAGATTGGTACGAGCAGCTTAGCCTGCCTGTCTATCGCCGCGCATCAACTGCAGTGTGCAACCGCAATCCTTCGTAATGCCGGCGCGCGCCACATCTCGCAGATGTTCCCGCCGCATATCTCGTACAAGGGGTGTAAATATGCGCCAGCCTGCGAATTCTATCCCTGTACCTCCGGGTGCGGATTTTCCGCGAATAACCGCCGATCACGATCGTCCAATCTGTTGCGATATTAAATTTCGAGCGACTCGCGTTTTATTTTCTTTTTTTATCGTATTACACCTCTTAATTTACGATCGGCCACCCGTTCGCAAACCGTTGTTTAATAAAGATGCTCTATACCTTTTGCATAAATTGCGCTTCCCTTGAAAGATGTCTACCACTTCTGTAATTAAATGCTTTCATTTATAATGACTCTGTCTTTATTAAAAAGCGTTAAAACAAAGAATCGAAACGTAACGTGGAAATTAAATTATAATTAAAGCGCAATAATGCGATATTGTAATCGCGTATTTTCTGCGTTGAGCAATTTGTTTGTGCAGTTACAGTTTCCAGAGTTCAACATTTTTATCCTCTTGGTGCACAGACAACATCCGGAGAAAAATTGTATCGTCTTAGCTCCGACCAAGATGCCACGGCACGTCACCAAACAGAAACTTTTATGTGATTGCAATTTTGAAATGCCACGATGCCCAATAATAGAATTGTATTTCTTCGCAAGAAAAATATTGAAAATTGCAATAGACGGCGATTTGACGGAATAAAATGGCATTTATAAAGTTAACGTAATTTACGCGTAAATTTAACACATAATCACATATGTATACATAAGACTTGAAGTATGTATAGCGTGAATATTAATACCGTCGAACAGCGTTAAACATTTGTTTCGTAAGCAACAAATCGATCGGACATTTCATCTGGGACTCTAAATTATCTTATCAATTATGCTCTAAATTAATAATAAAAAAAATATCCTGTCGAATATACGCAGCATGCGTCGCAAAAATCGTCCTATAAAATGGCGTCGAATTAGAAAGCTGTATTCTGATATCAAGGAGGGTCCAAGTACGTAAGATGTTTGCGATAAGATTAACCTTACAAGATAGTTATTATCATTAATTATTAGTACTTTATTAATAAGTAGTGCTGTTATATATGAATTTTGAGGGACGCAGAAAAAATTTTTTCACTGAGAAAGTAGCGTCCCGCTTCAATTTCCTGTCGTCGGCCGCGCGATAATTATATTCGCTGACAGAGGATAATTTAACGCGCGTTATTAAATACGCTGCGACGCGACGCGGAGAGCCTTGCTCTCGCGTTTATTCCATCTCGGGCGCGATTCACTTTCCAAGCTACGAAAATCCATTACAATCTTTCTCGCCCGCGTCTCGTATCATACAATATACGCGGGGCGTCCCGGCTTCAAAGAACGCATACCCTCACGTCCCCAGCTCTCTCTCACTCTCTCGGCCTGTCTTTCTCCTCCTTTCATATCCTGCTACAATGCTTTGCAAGGTGAACGCACAATATAATCTCGGTACATACGAGAATGAGATCTCGAGGTGCGTTTGGATCGTGCGAGTTGCCGGGAAGTGTTTGGTCGTTCCAAAAATTGCGGGCGATGAGTCTACGCGCCGGCACCGCTCCATCGAGCCTCGCACCGTTTCCGATACGTTATCCCGTCATTGAATCGCAGAGCGCGTTAGAAACGCGCGACATATTATCCCGAGGGCGGGCTGGGAGACGGAGAGACGACGGACGGCAGATCAGAGCGGAGGTGAGATCGGCGGGGGCGAGACAGGCGGAAATCACGATGATAGGAGCCTCACGGAGAGGGATGAATGGGCTACGAAACGGGGGAAGAGGAAGGGGAGGAGGGCGAAAAGTGAAGTGGTCGCGCACTTTACGAAATGAGATACACCCACGCCGATAAAACGCGACCACACCTATATGTACCAGGAGGGTATAGCGGCGGAATTAAGAACGACTAACAGCGGGCTGAAAGTAAGAATCCGCTGACGCGTTCGATCGTTCGCCGTGCATTTCGCCGTGAGAAATGCAATCCGCCATCGGTTGAGGCGCGAGTAATCGCAGGACCGCTTTTATCGCTCGAAACTGCAGCGCGTAGCCTGGCACGTAGCTGGAATTTATAGCCGTCCAAAAACTCCTTATCTTCCTTTGTTAGAATGATGAATTCTTCGGATAGCCCGAGACGTTGGATACACGTCCAGGCATGTTTGCGTTTTACGGGTCGCGATTAATGAAAAGATGTAATAACGTTTCATAATCTCGAATATAGATTTCAGCTCATCGACCTTATCAATTACATTACGACGATTAATAATGAAAATATAGGGACAAATAACATGGCTTGATTCTGACGTACGATTGTTACATCTATTTTTAATTGTTATGTATCGTTAGTATTCTAATTTTATTACACTCGCAAGCTTTTTCTGCATACCGCGTGTGGTCGCCAATTTTCACAAAATTTTTGATCAGTCGTTCCTATCTCTTTATGCGGAACGAGGGTGCACCGAGAGAAAAATATGTGGGGTATTTGAGACTCTAGTTAAGGGGATATTCTAGTCTAGAGCACGAAAAATTTGCCTGTGCTAGGAATTCTTTTATAGAAAATTGATGCATATATTTTTCTACGCTTTTACATGTCTACTCGTGCATAGCTAGAAAATATCCACAAATTATTCATGGCTAAATATTTATTAGTTTTTGTTACATAAATTTAAACGCATAAATCAGGAGCATTACATCAGAATATCTATCTAAATATTTTTTTTTTCATACATGCTATATTCAATTGGTTTGGTTAACAAATCGATTGTTGTTTTCTCAAACCGTGCCATTTAGTTTTAGGCATTGCTACAAAAAATGATTGCAATTATCATAATTTAATAATTGACACCAAAAATGATTATGAATTATAGTCATATGATCGCATTAAGTTGCGGTCGCGATTTTGCGAGCGAGCGAAGGTTCGCGAATTCTTACCCGTTCCCATTTCTAATCATCAATCGCGAGTACAGCAAAAGGTAGCGTTTCAAAGCGCGTCCCCGATATCGATTTATCTGCCGACGATTAAATCTCGATCGTATCTCCTCCGAAAAGGACTTCTCGCGTTCTCATCCAGAAACGTTCAGAATCGCCGTGGCGTATGCTACACGCAAGTTGTAACAAACGATCCATATTTCATCGAGCGCTGAAAGGACCATTTTCCCGCGAGGTCGCTCGCTTTCCTCCCCCCCTCCTGCCTTCGTTCCCCCGAAGGGCGAGCGTGCAAACCCTCGTGCGACCGGTTTCCGCTTTTCTCTTCGCCCGTCTCGCAATTTTCCGTCCGTCGAATACGCCACGCGGAGGAAGGGAGGCGGGGGAGGCGTGAATCGGCGGTAGAATACATCCACGTGGAAATAAAAAATGTATGCCAATGTGCGCGCCGAGTGCGAAGCCGAAACCGTTGTCGATCAATCGTACCGCGCGATACCCTTCCTCGCAATCAATCGCGGAAAACTCTCGGTAGCGCAGATTCACGTTCCATCCAAATCTGTCTTCGTCGTTACATTAGAAACGCGAGTGGTTTTAAAAGACGTGGCGATACAAGTGTGTCCTACCTATTTCTGATGTATTAAAATTTAACACGTTAATTTAATCAATCAAATTTCCCCTCAATCTGAATCGATACCGAGGCGATTCTCGCTCGCGTGGTCTATTCAAAGAACCGTTACCTTCATTAAGGTTGAGATTGAAGTGACAGACGTTTCATATTCTATGTGTATATATATATCGACGAAATTATAGAACGTAGTGATATTATATATTCTTCAAACAAGTCAGAAAAACAACAGAGCGTTCGTACAAATGACAATTATATTAAATGATTTTATAGGTAACTGCAAAAGCGTCGTATCCAATGAGGAATCCAATTTGACGTGCGCCCGATAATAATACATTTTTACAGCGGAGCTTTATCGCATTTTGTGCTTCTATCGAAGAATTCATATCAATCGTACTAATTTGGGATAGCAGGTCAAACGTATGCCATATCGGGTGGCGCTCAGGCCGCTCTCTCGGCCGTCGTCGAGAGCATACTGGAGGACTGTCTCCAAGACGCCAGGAACTTAGCTACGGTGGCTGGTAAAAGCTGCGTCACCCCCAAAGAAATGGAGACGGCATTAAGAAAGCTCTGCCTACGTTTAAATACGCAGCCGAGCACGCCGAGCAAACAGAAAGTTAACACGCAGCAGGAACACGTCTGAACCAAGAGAGTTTGATGAAATCTTCCCGAGGAGATGTCTTCACGGTGCCAAACAATTCAAATGTCGAGGGAGAAAGAGAGAGAGAGAGACAGAGTTCTCGTGCCATCGTCTATATCGCTAATAAATGTCGAATTGTACGAAAGTGCGAATTGTTCGCGAATATAGTCATTCATGCTATTGACATTCACAGTATTCACTGTGCCGTTTATTCCTATTACGATTCTGTGTGTGCGTTTGAGAAAATTAAGAAAATTAATTTATGAAATGTGTAAAAAACAATGGTATAGATAATTGGATTTTCGTTTAAATAAAAGGAATAAAAATGCATAGCAGAATGTATTTTTGTATTTTTAAGAAATAGAAAACAAAGAAAACTTATTTATCCGCACGATGCATCGCGTTATAAAATATCCCATTTCAAATAAATATATATGTAAATTTTTATTATTATTTGCTTTTTCATATTTCATATTTCAGAAACGACTTATAGTCAAGTATTACTTATAGTTCAATATTACTAGTCCAATATTACTTATAGTTCAAGTAATATTTTTATACATACATCGTTTAAATAAATATTTCTATTGCTATTCTCGATTTCATTTATTTTTCCACACTGTATTGAGAAAACTATCAAGTTATTAAAAAAAAAAAATACCTTTCGTAACACGTGTCACAATTGTTTAAGTGCGCAACAAGCGCGTATCTATCAACAACAATTATTTGTCCCGCCTTTGACTTTGATTGAAATTTCTCTCATTTAATGTGACGAATCGCGTCACGAGGGCCCTTCCGTGTTCATCACGCTGGAGAGCGGCCATCGTGACCAATGGTCAAGCAGTTGTTGCGAATTTGCTGGCAATTCGTGCGACAAAGCACTTCTCACGTAACTGCGAAAATTCATTAAGCGACGTGCGATAAACCAAAAATAATTCCCGTATTGTCAGACGTTAATGAATGGGATATACATTTTTTTTCTCCGCGTGTATTTTTCACGTCTCGTAGATCTTGTGCGGTTTCCATCGATGTAACGAAAATGTAACGCAAGGCACACATACATGTATTTCGTTACATTTTTGAGAATTAAAATTCCATTGTAAGTGAGCGCCGCGCAAATTCGAAAACAAAGGAATAATGATGTTATATTATACGATATTACATGCTGCTTTGCGCGTGGAATTTCGTGGGAAATGCCCCGCATACGTCGCTTTAATTCGGGTGGCTTTCACTTAGAAAATAATCGACAAGCTTCGCAAAACAAGCACAGTAATTTCATATTACTTTTCTTTTATAATTCGCAGTCATCAACCGATATGTTTATCAAATAATAATATTGTATATTTTTCAATGTCCGAAATTGTTGTATCTTCGTGTATCATCACGAGCTGAGCATCCCTTCCATTATAACCAGAGGTATGGAACCCTGCGGTACACGATCTGTCGAGCGTACAACACGAAAGTTATTGCGGCAACGAGCCAAAGCGCAGAGCCGCGGACTCAGACCGACGTGGTGGCGCGTTGTCGTCGTCAAAGTTTTCTGTCAAAGTAGTCTGACGTCAAATAAAAATCATTTGAAAGAACCGGTCTCGATCCGGAAACGCCCTTTGAAATTATATCTCACTAATGACGTTGCAGCGCGAGTCGTCCGAGGACGATGGTTCCTTAGATTGAAGTCTCGGCCGGATTCCGCCTCAAGATGCGTTTTGTTCACGTCACTCCGACGACGCGATGACGACGCCGCGCCGCATCGCCGAGAAGAGAGTACCGCCTCTTTTCACATGTCGCGCAAAGGGCGAGGGAAAAAAAAAAAGCACAGAGCGCGGCGCGCGCGAAATATCTCCGCCCGACAGACGCGCGAGGCTCAATATTTTACGGGCGGATCCACGTGAAATAATTGGGACGCGTTAACAATGGACCTGGTCCCGTCCTTCCTACCTTTTTTTGTTCGTTTGTCTTGTTTTTGTTTCCTCCCTGCTCGTGTTGTCCCTCCCTTCACCCCTCTCCCCCCGCTTTTTTTTTTCCATTTCGACGCGTCGCGATCGAAAAGTTAATAGATACGTGAAATGGCGCGCGATATTCGTTACCGTGCCGCGCCGATTTTATTTGTAACTCGAAAATTCGCTGTTTCACAAAACGAGATTCGCAGATACGTACGTATCTGAAGCTGCGCGCTCTGACCGGAAAATATTTTTTCCGTGACAGCTCCGCGGGAACGACAAAAAAAAAAGGAACAGAGGAAAAAGAGGGCGGAAGGGAGGGACGGGCGGCCGGTGATAATCAATCGAAAAATGATTTCGAATGGCGTAACGGACCGGTTGCCGCGTCATAAATCTTGAAACCTAGCGATTAAGCAGATATGTCCATCTGCCAAAGCGAATATTCACAATTTTTGATATACGGGAACGAATCCGGAATACAATTACACGCGTGTGTCGAAATGTGCACAACTTGAAAACGTTCTATCTGACCGGAGTTGTCTCAAGCATTGTGCTCGACCGCGGCGGCCAATCGGCGACTGGATATTCAACCGCGATAAAAGTGCATTTAAATAAATGCGTAAATTGTAACAGGGTGTATTTATCATTCCGGCGTTACAGTATCTCACATTCGCTGCGATTGCAACTTTTCGTAATTCAGTATTCAAATATTATCGTTTCCTGAGGACAAGAGAATAATTGTCAGCTTTATATCTCTTCCGTTATGTTGATTTTTATTAATATTTTATAAATTATTCAACGATTATTTCTTGTTTGCATTATATATATATATATATAAATTGTGTTTCGTCTGAAAAAACGCTTCATCGGAAAACAACATAGGTATCTGCGAATACGTTCGTCGATGGAACAAATTTCTCCGTGCGTAATAAAAAGACGCAGATTGGAAAGGTATTTATTAATAAACGAATACTCACGAATTTATAGATTATGTATGTATGCATTATTCGCGAATTAAAAAGTAGATTAAATAATAAGATAAAAAAAACGATTCTTGGACAAATGGTGGAAGTGTTCTTAATAATAAAGACAAAACCGTGAAAATGATCCTGGAATTGTTATCACAACGAAAAGAATAAAAATGTTTAATTTGGAAGTGGGTGGGCACATCAGATACGGGCGACGTGGCCCGTAAAAACCTCGAAGGTGCTTCGAATCTGCGAGAGAGAAAGAGAAGCTCTTAAAAGCGGCCCCGCCTTTATCTTCCACCTCTTTTTTTTTTTTCACTGGAAATCCGGATTTCATTAAAGCCGCGGGCGCAGCCGTGCATACGATCGTCCGCCAAGATATCCCTGCCGAGGCATTATCCTCCGGGTGACGTCTATTCACTAATTTCACGGCGCGGCGCATGCACGCGCGGCCAGCCAATTGCACATCCTCGCGCGAACGCCGTTTCAAAGTCGGTCCGCCGGCGAATACATTCGCGCGCGGGTCAGCCATTCTATTTCTGGCAGCGTGCCGGGCGACATTAATCCTCGGAGACCGCGGACATAAAGGTAGGCGGGTAGGTAGGTCGGCGAGTGAACGAGAAGAGAAAAGTCCGCTTCTCTCCATTTGGATTCGTCGCCGGGACGAAAATACCCCTTTTGTTTCTTCTAATGCCTGCCCTTTCTCTCCGCCGTCGTCCCTCGTTTTCGCTTCGCTCCCTCTCCGACCGCGTCGCTCTCTCCCTCTCTCCCTCTCTACACCCTCGCTTTCCGTGGTCGCGTTCCTCCTTCTCCTTCCTGCTCCCGAACCCGCGCGGGGTTCGCCTTTGCTCGTTCGTGCCCCCTGCCCCCTTCCCCTCCGACGGGACGCACGACCAGAATCTGCACCCTTGTCGTGTCTCTGGGATAATGAAAGGACCGTCGAAACGCGATGTCCATTGACGACGTAGTCGACCCGCCTCGTTTAATCCTGCCGGAGTACGTACACCGGAATCCGTATATCACGTGGAAATAAAGAGTTTACCGTCCGTCACTAAAAGCATCATCGTCCGCGACGCATCCGGGAAATCCCCGGGATCCGTTTCCGCGGTTGTGCGGAACGCACGCCTCTCGTAATTATGCATTACACTTTCCGCTCCTCCCGTCGGTTTCAGACGGCGCGTCGCCCTTTTTTTTTTTCGCCTCTCGCGTTTCAGTTACGTCGGGAAATTTTTTTTATTTATTTATCGAGAGAAGCCGAAACAAAAAATTATTACTGTATCGAAAATTTTTTATTTAGAACTCCACTGTCGGCGGCAATGATACGCTTTATAAACACAATTGTTTCGCGCAAAAAAAAAAAGAGGAACGAAACGTCGATGACGTTGAATTCTTTCTGTAGCCGATACCGACAAGAATTCCATTCTTTGATCACGAGAGGCGGCGGAATAACTCTCGGCATTCGGTGCACTCGGCCATTATCATCGCGGCCAACTGCCTTCGGTTACAAAGTGCGACACATTTCCGTTTTGTTAGCGTTATTAGGTGAATGCGAACGGGTCGTCGTGAATCGCGGGCCGATCAAATCGAAATTTCCTGCGGCGACATGGGGATATGCGATCGCTATATTCACCCCCGTCAAATACGGGGGACGGAAGTTGAGGTCTGCTTTCGGCAGGGGCGGCCATCGACAGTGCGGGACCATCGATACTCAGGATGCCATGGCGATCGTGTGGAAACTGTAAGTCGCGGACGTGAGCCATCGGCGATACGTGATCCCGCGAAGTGGACCGTCCCCAGCACGTACGGCTATTGCGGAGTAAAGCTGGTTTATACCCATACCATCCCCCTGGAAGCATCCTTTAAGCCACTATCGACGATACACGGCTATCGATTGAACGTACGTTTGAAAAGGAGATTCCGCCGTGGACGGTGACGGGCGCGAAGTTAACGGCGCGGGCGAGGGAGAAAAAATTGAAACGGGAACAATACACACGACTTGCAATAAGTGATATTAATAACAATATACATGTCATTATACTAAGGAGGTGTTATCAGGTTGGTCAAACGACAGCCAACCACTCATTTCGAACTTGCTATTTTTTAGCAGCACGTGGTCGTTCGTAAGCTTAGACTTTAATAACTCCGGGAAAGAATTTACGGTAATAGAGGGAGAGAGAAAGAGAGAGAAAGAGAGATCCTGCCGTAACAGAGAGTGTATACATGTCGCGTTTAAGCGCGTTTCCATTGCCGACTTAATTTCACCCACGGCTTCTTCCATCCAAAATTCGTTTGCGAGTTTGAATATGAGAATGCAAAGAGGGAGAGAAAGAGAAAGAGAAAGAGAGAGAGGGAGAAAGAGAGAGAGCGCCTCGATTATATCCGAGGCAATTTATTTGAATATTCTTTATTTAAACCGTAACTTCAATACTTTGATGCTGTTGGAAGTCACAAATTCTGTAACGTGTGCTGTGTGAAATGCGCTGAATAATCCAGCATGCCTCTGAGCGGCATACTGACAAGAGAGAGAAAGAAAAAGAGAGAGGGAGGGGAGGGGGGAGAGAGAGAGAGAGAGAGAGAGAGAGAGAGAGAGAGAGAGAGAGCGATGTTATACAAAAATGAGAATTTAAGAGTACTCCATCACACACAGGACGCTCATGGGGTACAAGTACT
This sequence comes from Monomorium pharaonis, assembly GCF_013373865.1. Lineage (NCBI taxonomy): Eukaryota > Metazoa > Arthropoda > Insecta > Hymenoptera > Formicidae > Monomorium > Monomorium pharaonis. The sequence continues at coordinate 16,340,588 of NC_050473.1, read as the reverse complement.
TCTAGAAAATATTAAATTTCGTGTTATTTACGCATTTATTACCCTCGCGTACATCCCGCGTTGGATAAAATGCCGGAATCTTTTCAGTTTGCTTCGGTATTATACGCGGGTGCTCAACCGTTTACAGCAATTACGGAAAATATTTTGTTTGATATCAATTAATTTGTTTGCCAGTTAATAAATAGCGAGATAAATTGCGCGCGCGTACGGATGAATCGCGATGAACCGCGCCCTGTAACGCGAGCAACCGCACTAATTTCTCTTTCTCTCTGTTTTTTTTTTTTTTTTTTTTTTAGGGGATGGAATACCGCGGCGATTCGCGTCCGCTCGGAGGGTCTTTGTCCATGGTGAACGTCACGCGGCGTGGAAAAAAAAGAGTGATTTAAGGAAGTTTGCGCCGACATACGGCGACGCGACAGCTGTACGTGATAGCGTGCTTACGTTTCCACTCTCGTTTTAATTTCATCGCGCGGTCGGCGGAACGGGGAAAATTTTGACCGCCCGGGCACGCGCGCGCTCGCCTCGGCGCTTTCTCGCGCCGAGCATCTTTGCGCCGGGGCCACGTTGCATTATGCACGCGGCACCGGAACGATATTACGGCGCATCCATCTTCAGATCCGAAACGCCACTACACCACGAGTTATCAAACTAAATTCTATCGCGCGACGCTTTCCCGCGCGCGGAGATTATTTTCCACGGGTTCGCAGACGCTTCCTTTTATCACCCGGTGCACCCCTCGCCTCCCGCGTCCCCGCCATTCGCCGTGAACAGCCCTCGGCCCACCCGAAGCATAGGACCTCGCAGCTAGCTCGGAATTGTCGAAGAAGCCCTTCCTACCCGGGGAGAAGTTTTTTTAGAATCCCGTCGGGAAATTAAAAGTCCGACGGCGACGCGCGAGTCGATGACAGCGCTTCGTTAATGCGAGAGTAAACTATGGGAATATTCTGCTTGTGAAGAAAAAAGAGGACTCCGTGAAATCAGGTTAGAGAATTCGACGGAATTCTGATGCCGAACGGAGAGAGAGAGAGAGAGAGGGAGCGCGCGTTATTCTCTGCAGCGGGAATGCTCGAACAACGAAGGTGACGTCTACGAGAGTCGGCGAACCGAGAACAAGGACCGCCACTAATTTATTGAGCTGTTGCGGGAACACGCGGTGTATATCGATGTTTCAATTGATATCATCGTCGTTGCATCCATTAATCGTGGGCGAGACAGCTTATATAATGCATATCCGACACCAATCTCAATCCTGATCTTATTGTTATTGACTTATCGCGGGCGACATTTAGTTTTGACGTTCAGCATCGGATTTCCTTCATCTCTTGTTCATCGGGGGTATCGAATTTTCTTAAATTGAACATGAGACCGGTTTCCGTTGTCAGATAATTGTATTGTTTCTCCTATCAAGGTCTCGCTGAAATTTCGTACCAAAATAGAAACGACACAGTAAGCAGCGACACAGAACCATCGCTAGAATACCATAATATCGTGTGCTGCGAGTTGATAATTTTGTATTCAATCGCAAAACAAATTTTCGTTACTTTGCCTCTTTGCTTAGCAATTTCATTGCAAGCTGCATTTTCTTTAATATCCACGAAATAAATAAAATGTAAAAAACAAAAATTGACATTAATAATTTTTTTACGAACACGCATACGTAGTGAAAAACCGCTGTAATTGGAAAATCTTCACTAATATTTTTTTCCTTTGATTTTTTATCTCTTTACAGTCAATTGATTTGACTCATATTTTGCTTCGGTGGTGTAAAAGTCTTTGGATGTCTATTGGCGAAACAAAGTTTTAAAAAGTTAAACTGTTTTAGAAGGATTTTACAAATGAGCGAACGGACAAAACGGGTTACTAGATCAATATTATAAAATTATAGTGGCTCGCTTAGTAAGAGTTAAAAACAGAGTTTATAAGGAGAGTCAACATGTCGCAGTTATTTCCTCATTATCGTAATCAAAAAGACCAAATGTACACATCCTCATCAAATTACGAGGGCGACAATTGCGACACGATCGAGATAATGTTTTCAATATCATTCTCCAGAACGACCTCGTCCAAGCCACGGCGGAGGGCGCAGCGCACAAACTTTCATTCGCTTCCGGTTTTTACGAAGCAGTCGGCTCCCTTTCGCACTACGGATGTTTCAGTTTCAGTCGCTACAGCGGAGTTTCCGAGGAAAGTACGATGCATCGCTCATCGGAACCGACCCACGACGATAACTTCTCGAGGAGTCGAGCTATCTCATTACGAGAAACTTAGGTCGAAATTTGCGCGAGACGATTCTAGACGACCCCCTCTTCCCTTCACGCCCCTCGGCATCGTCGCCTCGCCGTCAGGTTACGATGATACTGATTTAATAACGCGAACGGCAGAAGAACACCATGAAGAACGTGACGACGGAAGCTAAAGAAACCCGAGGCATTTCGTTCGCTTTTCTCATCTTCATTTATATAACGGCTACTGGAGTAGTACAAAAACTACTCGTGACAAACAAACGCGTTAATAACCAACGAACTCACGTGGAACGCGATTTGACCGACTCAAAACGATGATATCATTTTTTTCTCTCTCGCGAAATCTAGCAAGCGATGCTCCGTGCAAGGAATATTGTGATAACATAACAGGGAGAAGGGCACACTTGTCGTTTCGACAAGCTGTCGCGTCGTCATTTCGCAGCGCGTCGGGATAAAAAGGAATGACGTACGGGAGGGTGCGCGCACGACCGAGTGTGAGTGGTGGTGAATTCCGCTGAGGTTCGAAAGAAAGGACGAGGAGAGGACCGAGCGGTTGATGGTGGAATACAGCGGGACGGAAGGGGAACAAGAAACGAACGACGGTGGTCCGTGGTTACCGCGAACTACACAATAGTTGGCCGTCTCACAATAGAGAAGCTCAGGGCTGCGAGCGAGCAGACGGAATGAGTTTTTCCTTCGTTTCGAGTCGCGAGGACTATTTTAGTTTCCATTCTTTCGTTTCGTGCCGCGATTCCTCTCCCTGCCTCCTTTTCTCTTTCTCTCTCTGTCTCTCTCTCTCTCTCTCTTCTCTTTGGCTCACTTTTTATCTCCCTTTCTGTGTTTCTCGCGCCGTTCCTTTCTCACCATCGTGCGCGTTCGCAGGACCTTTCTTATCCCATGACCCTTTTCTTTTGCTCACGCCGCCCGGCCCTCATTTTAAAATGTGTCATAAAGTTATTATTTTACGCGATGCGCGCGCGAGAAACTACGAATAAAAGGGGACCTGACGAGGCCCGTTTCGTCAACGTGACGAGAGAGAAACGCACACCGGACCGATTTCCGGCTGAATGCCCGCGCGTTAATTTGTTAATTCCGGTCACGGACGCGGACCACCTTGGTGTCTTTGAGACACGACCAATTCAACGTTTCGCCACACAAGCGACAAAATGGACGTTTCTAACTAAAGAAAATAGAATAGAGAGGTTTAAGAAAAGAAGGTCCACTTAAAAAATATCCGTCAATTTGGAAATTCTTCATTTAAAAAAATATAATATATAAACAACGATGCACAAGAAATAAATCTGAATATTTTTAAATATAATAAAAATGGACTTTAGAGAGTGAGACAAAATTTCTCAAATATACAACAATGTATACTAAAAGAGATTTTTAATATATACTCTACATTTTTTAATATAAACTATAAATAACTTTATAAGAGCAATATTGATTTTATATTTTGTAATTTATTAATTATATTGAATTAAACATAGAAATAAAGAGAAAGAGAAAATTATGTTATAAATTTTTGTCTTTGTTGGTTTTGTTTTTACTTTATTCGCGTTCAATCGATACTGACTTTCAAGTGTAGATTGAAGGAATAAATAGACTTGTTAACTGATGATCTGGGAAAAAAAAACCTGAAAAATTCTTATGTGCATATTGAACTGTACGTTTATAATTCAATTTTTCTTTTTTTCATTTAGATGTTTTCTCTTTCGTTTTCTAATTATTTAATTAAAGTTCAATTAGGATTAGTTCAGAACTAGATATTATTATGACAGGACCGCCTCGAAGAGGCGGAACACGCACGACAAAGCACGCAGGGCTCTCCAACAAACGGCGCGTGAGGTCGAAATTAATTTGTTTTCTGATAATTTCGAGCCGGGTAGACCACCTGCACGATACATAATTCTTCGAATATTCCTCGTGTGAAACGTTTCTCTTCTCTCGGACCAATAATTAAAACACTGACTTAAATTGTTTTACGGAATATTAAATCCCACAAAAAATCTTAAAAAGGTAAAAAAGATACGCTACGTACATAAATGCGTGCTTTTAAAAATGAATTTGAGATCAATACAATTAGCCAAGTATATTTTTAAAAAATTTAGAAAAACCCCAGAAAAATTTATTTAAAACTATTTGAAAAATGGAAATGTTATCAATGATAAGAAATAGTGAAACAAAAAACTTGGTGTGCCCGGGTAGCATTAATTGTATTCTTGAATATACATTTATCAATGTCAATAACATACAGCTTTGGAAATGTAGGAAAAATACGAGCCGGACATGCCAAGTTTTTTTTTTCACTATCTCTTAACATTGATAGCATTTCCATTTTTCAAATAATTTTTGAATAAATTTTTATAGGGTTTTTCTAAGTTTTTAAAAAATATTCTTGGCTAATTTTATTTTTTTTTAATTACGAAATAATTTTATTTTAATGTTATAAAATTGAATGTAGATATCGTGAAGCCTCTTGAACGACAAATTGGCTTTACGTTTGTATGTAAATGAGAATCTGTGGAAAATAACTCAAGTGAGCTTTTTCGCGCAAGAGATTTTGAGATCTTAGAATTGAGGGTACCAATTTTAATCGGACTGGTTGCAATCTAAAACTCACATTAATATTATATAATAAACTTACTATTAGATTTTTTATTATAATGTAGTAGCTCACTTGTAGAAAAATTCAATATTAGACATTGAAAAGTTGCGAAAGAGATGTAGGGCCAAGTGATATCCGCTCGGCACGTTCCTCACCGTTTAACGTATGTATATCGCGAGTTTTATGCTTGCCGAAATTTGTATCTCCGCTCGCCACATAAAGGCAGACAAATTGCGGAACACGTTTCGCATTTAGTATTCTTTGCGGGCGCCGCGGAACGGGCCATTGCGGCTACAATGTAACGCGAGTGTACGTTACCTACCGGAAGATATAAGGATCGCGGTACGGCAACCCCGATACAAGGTGGTAAGAGCAGAACCACGCGTTATCGCCGGGAATGGATACCGTGCCATTTCGGTAAATACGGAAATAATATTCGCGCAGGAATGAAGGAAAGACAGAGAGAGAGAGAGAGAGAGGGGGGGGGGAGAAGGGTGCGGCTCATCTCGCACCTTCTCGAACGTCGCTCCGTATTACCCTACTTTGTCCCGTGAACGAGCGTTCCGTTCCATATTCCACTTTGTCCTGCGAACTGTGTGCACGCATATATTCCTAGAAGAGACAGACACGGGTAGGATCAAAGACCTTTAAAGTGGATCCTACTTTTATGCAGTCACGTTTCTCCACGGTCCAACGAACTCATTCTTCGGCACTCCAAAAAGGCCGAAGCGGGTGCACGAGCGCCGACCCGATCTTTCTCTCTCTCTCTCTCTCTCTCTCATTTTTTACGACGAGGAGTTAATCGTGTGATACCCAATGGAGTCTCAAATTCCAAGTTAAACGCGACGGAGAGTCGCAACGTTCATCGATTCATTCTAACTTTACCAATGGCATTTTAATACCATTTTTTTATCAATTATTGTCTAATGTAATTCTGAAATATTCTGTATACCGAGCACAATTTATTTTGATTTCCGAGATTATATACAATTATATGATATAATTTTATTTCGTGGCATTGTATCATATTAGCTATTTGATATGATAAATGCCCGTGTTGCAATTTTTTAGTATTCATAAAAAATTCACAATAATGCCCGTTTAAATAAAATAAATATAATCCTCCCTTATTTAATTAAAAATAATTAGTAACGAAAAAATAATATTAATATGAGAATGCTTCAAAATGAATAAAATAAAAAAGATTGAATGCTAAATTCTTAATTACATAATTGAAAATAATAAGAGAAAAAAAATTATATTAAAGAAGATTGAATTGATCTGAATTGCAGGCGAAACGTTAACATTTAATACATTAATACACAATTCTGTGTATATTAATAAACTTTGATCGTAATATTTTGAAAACAGAGCGCGCGCGTACTTAATGGCGATTGCATTTCGACGTAATCGAGACATGCTCTTCTCATTTAAGGGATAAACAAATGGCCGCTGGCACTGAACATCGAGGGCTCGTTATTAACCGCACGAGCAAACAACAACGTCGTCTCGCTATCGTAAATCGCGGCATCGCGTGTTCTCTCTCGAGCGCCGTAGTCGCCGGAAGCATAAAACGCTTTCCGTTTTCAGGATAGTTAAAATTTTTATATCATTGCGAGAGCCTCTCGCTGATGGGCTTCTCTTTTAGTTTTCATTAAGACCACCCTTTATTTTTATTAACATAATCGTGACAACCCGACGTACTACTTGTGCGCGCAAATTATAATAAATACGGCTTTAACCATTCCAACGTGCTTTTTCGAGTAATAAAGAAACTCTAAAGACTTCTCTTCAAATAAATATAATACTAAGTAAAACGAGCGGGTAGCTCACTAATCTAAGCTAATAATTATATTTCAATATTAAAATTAAGTCCCGCTCAACGAATTCTATGCAGCGCCATTGCGGCTTGCAACTCGCTCCGTTAATTACCCTCCGAGCCTTTGTATTATATTTTGAAAGATTAATTTTCCTTCAAGTACAGTTTGCATTTTTTATTTCTTTCTGCACTGGAAAGTGGCAGAAGTAATTCGCTGATGGTCCCCTTTGTTTACCGCGGCCGCGTAATAACTACATCTCTGTCTCTCCGGCGCAAACCTCGTAGCTTAACCGCGATCTCTTCCGTGTCTCGCGGGGAAGTATGCGGGTTATACCGAATGGCTGCTAAAATAAAACATACGCAAAGCGCGAGCCGTCGCGTAAATATTTACAGGCGTTTTCCCTCGCAGGTAGGAGAGCGAGAACGAGAGATGAAGGAACACGCGTGGCGAGCGAGCGGATGGCGGAGGCCACCACCACTACTACCACCCTGGGGATGGGAGACGGTTCTGCGGGGGAATGGTAGCGATGCAGGTGCGGGAAGTGGAGAGGCACGCAAGAGAGGTGGCGAACGAACACGTGTGCGCGACACGTTGCCCCGTGTGGTACTCACCACCATCCACATTTCACCCCCGGTCCCTCTCATGCATTCATTATTTTCTCGTCGACGCAGACGACGACGACGACGACAACGGTGGCAGTGACGACGACGACAGCGACGGTGACGACGACGACGACGAGAACCGTGTCTGCTATCTGCGTACGGATCCCTTTTCCCCTCGTTCCATCTGCTTCCCTCCCTCTTCTTCGCGCTCTTCTCTACGTCGCTTCTAAATTATTTTAAACCGTTGTTCCGCTGCAATATGACGACCACCAAGTCTGGGAAAAAAATGTGCGCGCAGATGTCACCGCTCTTTTGTATGTACCGCTGTCGAAAGCACGGCGCAGATATATATTCACTTGAAGAATCGCCGTGAGAGAAAGAGACGCACGACGACCTTTGGCAAGAATTGGTGGCGTTTCCGGCAGCGAGTGTTTTGACATTTGATAAAAAAAAAAAACCAGGAGCAAAAAAGAGTTGACAGGTGACATTTTGTGAAAGCGACATTTAATGACGCTGTGCCCCCTTTTTTGTCGAAAAAAAAAAAGAGCTCGCTCGGTTGGTACACGATCAAATTATCACCCTGAGTCATAAATGATTTTAGCACCTTTTAAGACCATCTTTTCTGAAGTAACAGAATTGTCTGTTACTTTTCTCGGAAAAGAACATTTACGTCAGTTATTCTAAAATTTAGCGATAAAAATAATTAAGTAGCCACCATTTAATAAAGTTAATTAATCAATTGTGTGAAAATGAGAATCGATTTCTAAAAATAATTAAAAAAAAACCAGTTTCGTTAAAGCATCCATTTAGCTATATACAGATCTATTAATACATAACGCTTTATTGCGCAGAGGTGAGGAATGCACGGCTCGCAAGTAATAATTATCTACTAGCCCGCTCGCATTGTTGCTTACCCGTCCAGCTGGAGAGAATTACAAGAGCGGTGAAAAGACGCAAAAGAACTACCCGGAACGAAGGCATAATCGTCTAACACGTGCAAAACCCTGTGCGCGCGCGGAAGAGATAAAATTGAATTTCAAAGAACATAACGCACACGGTACACACACAGACGGTAACCCACGTTCGCGGCTTTTACGTCGCTTTTTATGTATCGCGGAAACTTTCACCCGCGTGCTTTTCTTTCCGGGCGACCAGCGAGCGAAGAAGCCGTCCCCGCGAGCGTGTTTAATTCTCCCGCGTGTACTGCCGCTACTATACAATGTCTCGCGACCGCTACTAACTGTCAACATCAAAGGACCTTAATTACGGTTTAAAAAAAATCTAATGCGCTCGCTCGCGACGCTGTCGCAATAAGGTCTCGCGCGGATGGACGTGGAGTAGCCCGCGGGGTAGCGCAGCGGCCGTAAGGAAGCCCCACGTGGACGGAGAACGGTGGTAGACGTACGCGGACGCGCGCTCCCGACTCCAGATAAGACCATAGTTCTTCCGAGTTGAACCGTCGTAAGCGCGGAACTAAAAGTTCCTCCTGATATCAGTCGCTTCGCTACGCTACGCGGAAAGTAAGATACGTTGCTGCCTCTCACTTCGTTTCCCCCTTTCCTCCCCTTTCGCCCTTCCGACTTCCTGTCTCCCGACTCCTCTCTCTTCTCCAACCCTTAGCAGTTACTGATCTCTTTCCAGACCCGGTTTCAATCTCCCCCCTCCCCCCGCCACCCTCCTGCCGGCCGCGTCCCGTTTCTCTCCCGGTAACTTCAGAACGCCCGGAGAGTTCGGTATAAGTTATTTTATTAAATCCACGCCCCCGGGAACGGGTGGTATCGAGATCTTTTGGAAAGGTCGGCCGTAGAGAGAAAACTAGGCGTAATGAAACGGTGTCTACGACGAGAGAAGCGTGACGCCGTGCGCGGACAGCGAGGGGAAAAAAGATCAGAACCCGATCCTTTCCATGCTCCGCGCCGGACCGGACCGAAATAACGAGGACCTACCTGTAGGCGGTCTAGCTCGTTCATTCTCGATACCGAGAAATGGATATCGCCGTGGAATCGGCAGGTATCCCTGGGCTAAAATTAAAGTTTCGTTCGGCCCGCGGAGGGTCGAAACTCGTAGAAAGTCTCAGTAGAAAGGGTTCCACGGTAATTAGCCGCGCCTAAAGGGCTTGGGTCAAGGTCGCCTCGCACGCATCCGGGTGTCCGCGTAGAAAGAGAGAGAGAGAGAGAGATAGAGAGAGCCAGAGAGGAAGCGCGTCACTGACGGTCAGCCTCGAGAGAAAAAAAATGTGTAGGCGATAATAAAAATATAAAGGTATAATACGGGAAAGTCGCTATTTACAGAGACCGAGCGCGCAATTCCTGAAGCGTTCGTGACGCGAGCGTATCCGATAACGCGCGGAAAAAAATTAAGCCCTACAGTGCATTATTGCCAGTGAGATTGCACCGTCGGTGTGCGGTCTGAGACGAAGAAAAATACTCCCCGACCAATATCAAGCTCGTCCGCGCGAATACAAGGGGGAAAACCTCGTCGTTGCATCATATGTGCAGTAACGTGTGTCACGATCATAATGGTCCGCGGTGAATTCAGCGTCTTCCAACCGGAAATCGCTTCTCCGTATCCGCGAACATTCAGTTACGAAAGCCGGGATTTTGCGCCAGCCGGCTATAACGGTTCGGAATAAACAGACCGAGCTATGTGCACGGTCTCGACGTATAGATCGTAATATCGGGCTAAGATTAAAAAGAAACGTGAAACAGACGCCGCTATTCGACAACTTAAAAATATTAAATCATTAAAAGAAAGAGAGAGAAAAAAAGAGAGAACGGAAAAAGAGGAGCGATTAATTCCACTTTTAGATTTAATTATTTTTTTCAAATAAAAAAAAAACTGTTAGATAAAAAATAAAATATTGCATATATTGAAAAATTGCATGTATTGGAATACCATGGATTACCCATGTAAATGCTCTTTTAAAATTTGGTTATAGAATGCTCCTTAGTTAATTGTAAATTTCCTATTTACGCGAATTCTGCTGTGAAGAGGAGAATAAGAATTTAGATGGTGCACATTCCTTTCCGAGGCACGTAAACTTTTTATCTTCGATTTGCTCGGTTCGCCGTTCGGTTGGCTCAGAGTCCCTCATTCGCAATTACACACGTAAGCCCGCGCGTGTAACCTTTTTTCCCCGGAATAAAAAGCGTGTTGTCCGACATGCAGAACGACGTTTCCAGCGTTTCCGCCGTAACCGCGCTTGTAACTCTTCGATCCGTTTCGATAGCTTTTTGCTTATTGTAAAAAAGTAAAGCACCTGTGCATACGATGCTCCGCGCTGGTAAACACCGCAGATGTACGCGTGCGTGCGTGCGTGCGTGCATGCGTGCATGCGTGCGTGGAATTTGTAAGCATCGAGTTAGACGCCATCGGAAAATATATCGTCGACGTAAATCTCGCGCGTTACTACGCGCGCGATACGCGATTCTAGATGTTCGATCACACGCGCGACAGTTTTGGGTTTCCAGACTCTGAAATATTATGAAACAATCATGCTGCATATAGCGCGTACGCGACAGGCGCTGATTATGAAATTATATTTGTACTCGAGATGACAGTAGATCATTAATTAATAAATTTGATTTCCAGAAATTTGAATCCAGCAGAAATATCTTGATGACATAAAGATAAATAGAAAATTGGGTAAATGTAAATGACGGAAATTTAATGTTAATGATTGAAATTTGTATATAAAATAATGCATAATGACATTTATAAATAATGCTTCCATTTAAGAGATATTAACTGTTTAAAAAGATAAGAGATTAGTTTTAATAGATTATTGAATTTTTATATAAAAATTGATTTAAAGAGAAGAGAGAAAAAGGGAGAGAATTAGAAAGTATTTACAAAAAGTAACATTCCTTCATAAAAAAAAGTAATAATTCACAAAAGATTAATAACATAAAAATAGAATTATGTGATCTAAAAAAAACTATCCTCTTTTAAATTTTTCAACCGTTTACAATTTCAATAATTATACTAACCGATATCAAAAATTCTTCCTTATAATTAGCGATAACCAAAACTGCAAGTAATCCAAATCTAAACGTGGTAGCTATTAATTTACCAGTGAAAATAATCTTCGAAGATCGCGGACGAGTCGCGTTATTAGGCGACAACAGCGGTGAAAGGTGATGGTCCTTTCAATCGTTATTCCGGGCGAAATGAAAGTGGAACGATCGCGGAGATTGACAAGGATGTGCTGTATGGATGCGCAACGACGGAAGGTGATGGGCACCCCGTTTGAGGAAAGCTTGCGGTGAGTCTGCGGAGAGTAAGAGAGAGAGAGAGAGAGAGAGAAAGAGAAAAAGGGAGAGAGAGAGAGAGAGAGGAAATTCAGCGGTTGGAGTCTCCATTCATTTTCCAGCGTTACCGCGAGTGGCTGCTGCGCTTTTTTACGAAACTAATTGAATGCAGTCCACCGTTACGTACCGTGCGCCAATTACCAGTGGAACTGTCGTCCATTGAGCGCACAGGCGCACCGTCGACCGCCACGGACAATATTAAGTCGGCGTCGATTTGGCAAAACAGTAGGTCCCGTAATGGCACTAATTAGGTGTAATTCTGCCAGTCCTCGTTCCCCCGACCTATTCGCCCTTTCACTCTCTTGTTCGTTCGCGGATATTCCCTGATCGCCTTCTCCTGTCTCTCCCTCCCTCCCCCCTCCCTTCAAACCATTCGCCGCTCCTCTATTCTTCCTGGCCTATCCGTTTCCTGTTTATCGCTGTTCGGGTGCAATGAGACACGTGTGCCGTCCTCGTTTCCACTGGAGTGACATTACACTTTACTTCAACGAATCTTTCCGTTTCTGCGATTATGTTCAACTGTAGCGTGTCGCGCGACTCGTGGAATTCAGCCGGATAGTGGACGACCGAGATTACCGAAGTACAACTACTACAGACATGGATTTTCTGTCATCTATTACGGATTGTTACTTGGTAGAATGCGAATGCTTGCCAAGTTAAATTGCAAAAAGTTTCTGTAAACGCAACGACGATACCGACAGATAACGATTGGTAAGCTTGCGATTTAACATATTATACGTTCAGAAAAATCAGACGAAGAATTTTTGTTATTTTATATCACGAAATAAAAATTACTGTGAATATTTGTAATATCGTAAATCTTGTGATATGTATTTTTTTACACATTATTAAAAATCAGATGATATATGTAAATGTCATATTTCTAATACTGACATAATAAGTAACATGATCTTTTCTTTCTTTATTCAACATATCACAAAATTCTATGCTTTATTTTATAATGCTATTGTTAAAAGTTTTAATTTCTTACTTCTTAACGTCCATTCTTCTTCCTTTCTTTCTTCCTTCAGAGCTGCTGTCGCTTCTTTTATTGCATCTAATTTTAATTAATTATATAAATTTTATCTCTATTACGTAAATTATTTATGTTTTTACCGCTAATTGTATAAATATTTCATATTATTTTTTTATGCTTTGTTTGACTATGCATAACAATCTTATTTTCTCAAAACTTTCACTATTAATACACAGTTTTCACATATACGTCGTGTATTTATTATTTACGTTCCTTATTCCATCCTATTAATACATCTATTATTAAATCTAAATATATAGATCTCGCTTGAAAATTGAATAATTAAAAATTTCACTGAGAATCCTTAAGTACTTCACTGATTATAAACACTTACTTTGCACCTTCGTTTTACACATCTTACTAAATAATTATTACAGTAAAATCTTATTAATTTACAATGTTATATTTATAGCTGTGATCATCAGCAACTAATTAGCCGTGCTTTTCAGTAATAATGCATTAATTCCGAATTTAAAAAGTGCTGCTATATTTGCAATCTATCTCGCTTTCTACCTTGAGAATCGACGATTTTTCGAACGTCACACGTCGTAATGATTGGTGTAACGGCGAGGTCTCTCGCGTTAAGAGCTTGAGTTTAGACCGGGAAGCCCTTTTACAGATCCTAACGGGTAATCGAAGGTAAGTAAGGTTTTATCACTCCAGTCAATAAAAGCCAGCGGCTTAGGGTAGCGGGAGGAAAACGGCGAGGATGAGCCGACGACTCCGTCTCCGATATGGCGGAGTAGCATGCGATCGCCTGACAACTTTACTATAATGGACGGGTTGCGCCTGGTGAGAGAACGAAAGAGCCGCACGGAACTTGCGCCCATCCACTTTGACATTCGAGTGTAATCACGGAAGAGTCACGCGCCTGTAGCGTACTGCATGTTACCGCACGTAGCCGTCGTGCGTCAACGAGAAGCGTCGCGACGCGGGCGACTTTGTCTCCGCGTGTGTGTGTGTGTGTGTGTGTGTGTGTGTGTGTGTGTGTGTGTGTGTGTGTGTGTGTGTGTGTGTGTGTGTGTGTGTGTGTGTGTGTGTGTGTGTGTGTGTGTGTGTGTGTGTGTGTGTGAGAACATCTACTTCTCTCGATTACCGCGATTCAAGGAGAACTCGAAATTTTTCGACAGTCAAGATTGAATGTGCACGGCCAGAAGTTTGACATTTATTATAATATCGACACTAGCGATTAAGATCACTCAATCATCGAGACTCCATGTATATGTTGGTTGAGAATGTGAAGTAACATGATATTTAAAATAGCCCAAGGTAACATATTTTTGTTAGATTATTTGATTACTTTGGCTGTCACCTGGAAAATTAAAACGCAATTTATCGATCTGAATCGATAATTCAGTCGTTCTATTTGCAGCGGATAACCCAAGTTCACAAAAATAGCGAGTGGCGTCTTGAAATATAACTGTATGAGAATAACACGTACATCGGGCACTCGCACGCAACGAGGTGGATCGCAGGTCTCGTTGCCACGTTTCGATGAAGTGTATCGTATCCCGATATAGAGCAGCTCCAAAGTGCAATAAGGGCCGCGCGCGAAGCTTTCTATCGCTCCTGGATGGAGAAACGGTCGGCCACCAGAGGGAGAAGGGAACGAGGAGGGGTGGCTTCTCTCCGAAAATAAGAAGGAGAGACGGGCGCGCGCTTTTACCAATCGATAGAGTATAAATGTCCATGAGCAACGACATCCTTCCCTATTGTCGAACTTCCCTTAAATTCCGCTCGGAACTTTCCCGATCCCTGTCGAATCGCGAAAGGAAAATCGCCAGTCTCGTCCGGACAATTATCGAGCCGAATGAAACGTCGGGAAGCGAGCCATGAAAATTATTGCGGCTACGGGAGGGGCGGCAAGAATAACTGTCAATAATTTTCGGGATTACCGCTCGTATCGTTGCCGCTATGCGCGCGAGACGATTAGTTCGCGTCTTCAATCGTTATCCGGATATATTATATCCGCGGTGCGCGCGCGGGCGCCGGGATAGCGTGAGATATACCGTGAGTAACGGTTACGGCTTTCGATAAAGTATCCCTCTACTTCCGGTGGTTTCTTCCCGCCGCCGCCGCCGCCGCCGCCGCCAGGCGAAAAATATCATACTCTCTTTCGGCAGTTCCCGTCTCCTCCGCGCGCGAGAAGATCCTTTAGATATCAAATTCTTCCAGATCGCGCGCGCGATCTTGCACTGTTTGCCTCTCGCTCGTTTTCTCTCTCACCGGCGCCCACCCACCGACAACTCAACCGTTCCGTTCCACCCGTCACCGCCGCGCGTTGCTATTGTGTAGTTTACTTTATTGCGCGCATTCGTCTTGCTGTAATATTCGGGCCTGGGTGGCCTCCCCTCGCCCCTTCTCCCCCTTTCCCGTTCCCCAACCACCCACTCGCTATTTCATTCAACCTTACAAAGACTTGTTTTCCGCCTTCGAGACGCCGCGCGAGCGCGGACAAGACCTGCACTGCCACGCCGCCGTGATACAAAGAGCTCTCCCTTTTTTTTTTTTCCTGACAATACAGCACTTTTCCCAATTATCGTTCCCGTATTTATCGCTTATCGTAAGGACGAGTAAAAATCACAGGTGTAGACACGCCTAACGAAGTAATATGAACTACATTACGCAACGATAGTAGTGATATAACGACGCAAGGGGCGCACAATTAATTTATGTAATCTACAACGTCGCAGCTGGGAGCATCGAGGCCCGGGCATTCATAGGCGCGCCGCTGGCTGTTGCCCGACCTCGTCTTTACATTCTCACCGCTTAACAGGCTCGCGGGGAGGACTAATGCCGCGGTAATTTCGGCCCGGCGCAAAACGAGCGGACGACGGCCCGGGGAGAATGGACGCGCATGGTTCCTTCGGTCCTGACGCGGCATGATTGAAAGGCGGGTTGAAGGGTCGGGCCGCTCTGCGGTTCTGTACTTCGTCATCTGCCAAACGCAACTTCTGCACAATGGTACCGCCCGAAATCAATTTGTTTCCGTAATGCGCTTGGCCGTCGCGCGCCCGATCGTTCGTCCGCTTTACATTCCGCGTTTAAATCGTCTTTCACGTCTTCAACGCGGATTCTCGCTGGTTTTTATAATTGCATGTCGTTTCGCATGCATTAACGTTCGCCGACTCGCGACTGCTTTAACATGGGGAAATAGTTTCTAACAAAGGTTAGAAAATATAATGCTCTCACAGATGATCGTTGTTGCTTAAATAAATGTAATTTGTTGAAATAAAATTTCTGCCTTGTAATCCAAATTATTTCTTGCAAACAATTGAAATTTAAATAGTTCCGCAACAATGTAATTTTCGGCGGATCTAACACGATTAAAGAATTTGTATTATTTCGTGGAATTTATAGAGATTCCAAAAATATATAGTTTGGCGATTATCACGAAAAAAAATAATTTTGTTAAAATACTTGACATTTAGTGCGCGCTATACAGAAAATATCAGAAAATAATTATATTAGACCGAAATAATTATATGAGACATTCAAATTGATTGCTTGAATGTCAAAACTTTTTGCAGCATTATACTTATGCTTGAAAGTCATTAGTTTAGTCTAATAAAATTATTTGTGTACGTATAAACCAATAATGTTTTTCACTTTTTACTTACAAAGGTTTTACAGGAGTTATTCTTAACAAAACCTTTTATATTTTTCTCTTTATATAAATATGATAATATTTTCCAGACATATATGTATAACATAAAGATTTGGAATTAATATTTCAAGAAATTCACAAAAAAAAAATTAATTTTATTCTTGTAAGAAATCCGAATACATCCCTTTAATTCCAAATAGTTAAAATATGCTACTGAAATTGCTACGAATGTTTCCACGAACGATTAGATCTTGGTGCTTGCTTGTGTAATCTAGCAAAACGATGCTGCAAACGACTGCAGAAAGCGGTAAGTTTAATCGATATCATATTCTCACGACCGTCGGTTTCCGCGTCGGTGATCGCGCCCGCCATTTCTGGAAAGCGACGACGATAAAGGTACTTATGTAATTCGCGATGTTTGTACTTCTACCAGCGGCGCTTTGAGATCGAACTTCGAGAAAGGTAATTAAAGCGACGATGTGCCTGTACCGAGCGATTTATTGAGCGCATTTCTAATTACTGTCCGGATGTTAGCAGGCGCTGAAACTTCTAATTGAAATTCACTTCGTAGCTGCGCATGACCGGGAGAAAATTTAACATTATTAATCAATTAAACGACAGCGTTCAACGGCTATCAAACTAGCACTATTCTCTCGGATACTTAGACGGAATTCAGTTTATACAAGTTGGGCAAGGGTGGGGAAACCATTTCTCGGAAATAAACTTTTCGTCGGTTTAGGATAATCGGTTTCGCGGGAAATACGGCTATCGATCCGAATGTCCATCGATTCGGATGTCTATCCGAAGAAAAGGAGAAATAAAAATGTTCCTTCCCTCCGTCCTTGCATTTACTGACAGTGAAAAAAGAAATTTGCTTCCGCTGAGCCCTGAAAGGGATAGAATGGCCAATTATTGACGTGGACGAAATGCAGCGCATATATTCGGCGGTATCGTTAATCTCGTAAAGGCGCATCGACATTTCGTGCTTTAATCTTTCACGAACACAACATCCATTACACGGGACTCATCTCCCGTCTCGGATCTCGTGCGTCCTACCGTACGTAGCGCACGTTGACTTCGTGATTTCGCTTTGACGGACGCGCGCGCGTGAACGAGACAAACGGGACTAAAAGCCGGATACCCGGCGAAACGACGTGTTGGACGTATCCCTGATTCACGACGACCAATCAAGAGTAGGAGGACGCGCGGCCGTTAATAACGCCTGTACAATCGACATCGGGCCTCGATACGATCCGATACGGCAACGCACGGGATCGCATCACGGATCACGGTTTCGTTCGATCGCTAATTAACTGAAGATCCATCGCTTTCGTCGGATTCATCGGATCGTTATAATGCGCGCGCGCGTCTACCTGAAAGGCACAAATGCAATGGACAGCTAACGTGATTAATCCCTGACGTTTTAACTTTAATTTACCGCAATTGAAATACCTGCGTGCAAGGAGAACTCAGTCAGAAATAAATATTTTTACAAGCGGGAGGAGCCAGAAATTCTTAAGAAGAAATCAAAGACATTCCCCCTGTAATCTGTGTATTGTGTGTTCATTGTGTATTATATAACACAGAATTAATAAAATCTGAATTTAGTGCGGAAGAACTTGGTTAAAAGTTTACGGAAATTCGACGCTTCTGCGATTTCTTAAGGAGCGCATTAATTCTTATCCAAGTCTTTCAGTTAGCAAAAGAACTTGCTTATTATTAGAATCCTCGTGGATTTTTGCATGGAAACGCGGTTTCTCACTCGACGAACTCGCGGCGCCGCTTATTAAAGCAGAGTCGATCGCATCTGCGCGACTCCTTCGCGGTTCGTTCACTTTAATCGCATCGACGAAATCTGGATCGTGTCTCGTAACGCTCAACGAGGCTGTTGACGGCTCGGTGGCTCTGGGCACCAGGTGGCACCAACCGGGATTAAAATAGTTTGGCGGTACAAAAAGGCCGCAAGAACCCACAAGGGGCGTTGCTGGCTTGTGTGAGCGTGTGTGCTGCTGTTGTGCCGCTTTTGTAATCGCTTTCCCTTTACTCACGCGCGCCCTGGCCGTTTTCCTTCATCGTCAAGTGTGGCGAAGGTGTCGGTGAGCTCGTTAATGTCACTTGGAAGGCGGCGAGCGACCCGCGCAAGCAGCGGTTTGATTATTTTTCTTACGGGGGAACAGAGGGAATGAGTTCGACACGCGGGCGGCGGCGCGTCTCAAATTAGCAAAGATGCGGGTTTATTCGTAATCATTGACTGGGCCGCACGTCGCGATCGGGGGGGAAAAACGTGACATTCCACGAATCTCGTTCCTCGGAAACGAGAAACTTCCGCTCGGTTAACGACACGCGGGAATCTTTTAATACTCCTTCCGAGAGAGCGTTCCGAAAAAAAATCGTGATTTAAATGCCGAGTCAGTCGCGTGATTACTCGCGGCGGTCATTTATCTCCGCCGGGGGGGACGATTGTTTCATAAGACACATATCCCAAAAAGTCACGCACCCGTCTCTCCCGACTCTCGCGATTGGATTTCTATCGCGACCGGAATACACGGATTCGTAGGATTTCGAATCGAAAGGAAGTGCGCCAACGAAAGATGCGTCGCCCCGTAACATCGCGCGCTTTGCGCGTGAAAATATGTCGTCGATTTGCATTCGGAAAATCTAATTCGTTCATTGATACATTTGTCGAGGCGTACTATAATGTTTCGCGCGTTGCGTTTTATTATATCTCTCTTTGTAGCAATAACGTTCGCGTTATCATAGCGCGCAACACGCGGTGCCGATACTTACTCGTTAAGCTACAGCTACCCAGCTGAATGTGCTTTGTATCGCCAATAACAACTTTCGTAACTCTACACTATACACACACACACACATACACACAAAACACACACGTACACACGCACGCACTCACACACTCCGCGCGTGTACATATTGCATATATTGCACATTAATTCGCCGGTAGACATACAACTACGTGCTTTAGATGCACCGTAGCGTTGCGTTTCCTGCAAACACGAGGGATCGCGGGCGGTAAACGCATGGAAGCGCACGCTATGACAAATAAACTGTACGTAGACGCGGACAAAGTTGTGAAATTTATTTAATTCACTTAACATCACGCCGTACGCGACGCTACCTCGGACGTCGCAAGTGCCTCTCGACTTCGCCCGAACGAGCGCGTTTAATCTTGCCGCGCCTGATCATAATTCGCAGAAATGCTAATTATAGTAGAACTAATTAATCCCGCAGTGGATTGCGCAATTCCGCTCTACCAATATAATCGTGTTCTTCTTTTCATTAATATTATTCAATATTACCTATTCAACGAGACATGCACGATGTAGTGAATTTCAATTCCATATTATATGTTAATTTAATTAATGCAGAGAATTTCTTCTATTTTTTACATAGAAGTAGATGAGCGGTTCTCTCTTTTTTTTTTCTATCGTGATTTATTAATAAATAAGTGAAGGATTTTCTATACAAAGTCAAAGTTTACTTTTTTGAAAATTTTGTTAAACTCTTATATATATTTTGTCGGAAAAAAATGATTCTATTTATGCAATATTTATGTAAATTTAGATGAGGTTTTGTATTTTCTAAAAATAACTTTTCGAACTTGTTTGATTTTTAACAAAATCTTCGGTTTTATTGTAACAAGCAATACCTTTTGTCACTTGCTGATAAACCATAAATACACATCCTAGATTCACATCTGGACTTTTTCATTGCGCCAACTTGAGGAATCGATACGTAGTTTTTCCGTATGTATCGTTTCTCGCGCGCGCGCACGTGAAATTTCGTAATTAATTACAAACGGTAAATCTCGGGGCTCGGGTAGATCTCAGGTGTCAAGAGAAATACCGAAAGTAGAGCGCGATTGTCAGAGATGACAAATATCGTACGGTAATCGTCCGCTCGTGCCTCGTAGGATTTTTATGTTTCCTCCATATAAAGGCCGTTCCCGTACTCTCGCCCTGATATTTATCGTGCGGTCTACGAAAATTTTTTCCAACGTAATTTCGCGTTAAGTCCCTCGCTCGTAAATCGCAAGTGCCATGTGTCATTTTGTTCGAAAACTTTCTGGACGTTCCGTAACACGTGTTTAACCCTGAAATCGAGTACCGCGTGCAAAATAATAATGTAAAGCAATAATAATTCAAACGTATTGTGACGTAGCAAAATAATACTACATTATCTCGATGTAAAATTTTTGCTGTTTTTGCTTAAAAAAAAAATGAAGTTATTTCTTTGTATTCTAGATACACTGTATTTCTCTTAGCCTCTTCGCACGTTGCACAAATTCTGTTGTTAAACACAAACGTATCTAGGCTCAACGGTGATGTCAGATGCGGGTGCATCATAATGCTTTCAATTATTCAGTTTACTTTATGCATAATGCACCGAGTAACGAATAAACACGATGAAAATACAGAATGTATACGCATCGTTTGCATAATACTCACGCCGCAATTATAAGGTTAATTTCGCATAGGCATTCGCTATGAAAGTTTTCGCATGGAAGCCTGATTTACTCGCACATATTCCGTTATGTAAAACACCCGCACTCGCGGTGTAGAAATGCAAGCCGGTGTTTATAAATAAACAAATTCCGCAACACCGTGCACAGATTAATATAATTATGATAAAGTTGTTTTCTGACGCACACTTAAATGGTTACACGCGGGCTGGTTTGGTCTCCTTTATCATATTTTTCCGAGCAGGGAGCGGAAACATCTGTGTGTAAATCGTTAGAAAATTAGCAAGAACATCGCGGCACACGTAACTGCGTGCAAAAAAAAAAAGCTAGATATTTATCTAGCTATCTAGCTATCCTCTAATGCCATTTGGCATTAGAGGAAAATGCGATTTTCATTGACCACTTGGTCGAAGATTAATTTGTTAATTGCTTAACGCTGATTACGATCCTACGTCGTCTACTCACCCGGTGTCGGGGCCATTTTCTCGGATCCGGGCGCGCGCGGACAAGGCGTGCCTCCGCTTGGAGAAATATGCGAAAATTGCGGAACGAAGATATAGAGGAACGGTTGAGATCCGGAGTCTTGAGCGTTATTACAAACCTCCGGGTAGCGACGCTTTACGAGGCGAATAGCAACTAAGTCACTGTTGACCCATGAACTCAGGTACGATGATATACGAGCATAGTTTTCACTTATACAGCTCAGCCCCGCGCCTCGTCCCGCGTCCGCTTCGCGTTCATTCTCATTTCAC
The DNA here is from genome assembly GCF_013373865.1 of Monomorium pharaonis. Lineage (NCBI taxonomy): Eukaryota > Metazoa > Arthropoda > Insecta > Hymenoptera > Formicidae > Monomorium > Monomorium pharaonis. The sequence goes on along the minus strand of NC_050473.1, from coordinate 16,319,127 downwards.
CACCGCCGGCATCGTGGGCGCGTTAGCGTTTACTGTTTTGCCCCCGCGACCATACACATACGGAAGTGCGCCGGGGATCCTAATTACCGTATTGTCAGAAAACAAAATATATGGAGGTAGAGCGTATGAAAATTCATGGGAGCACTCGACCGGCGCGGGGGTGGGAGAAAGGAAAACTGCACGCGAACTTTGCGCGGGCTCTGATGAAAATAATAACTAATTATCCCGCGCTTTTGAAAATGCAACGCGCGAATATCGAATTTAATATCCGACATATCCGTAAATGAAATGGGACATCGGCGTCGAGCTCAAAAATATGAAAATAAAGCGCAGTTAATATGATGGCAGCTCCGAAGCTCGTATGTTGTGCACCGTTTCTCTTATACTTTATTCTTATTGCCGGCAATAATGTAATAATGTTCCATATATAAAATTCATTAGTAAAATGTGTCATGGGCTGTTCATTTCTTTGCTATACAATTGTCTGCCAAATGTGCAGCGGCACCGATATTCCATAAAGCATCACACGCGCGATATATATACGTGCTGCAATTTTTCCGTACGAACAACGAGCCCGGGGGGAGAAAGAGAAAGTATGGCAATTCGCACGGTAAGTATGAGCTTGCGCCTGGAGACGCTTTGTCATCGGGGACGGGGAATGGGCAGGGAACGGTAGAAGAACCGTGGCGGGGCATTATTTTTCGAATGGTCCGAAAAAGAACTCGAAAGAAACGACGGAATCGAGGAAGGAAGGAAGGAAGGAAGGAAGGAAGGAAGGAAGCAAAGACGGGCACCCTCTCGCATCCCCGCGCCGCCTTTCCCCCCTCACCGTCATAGTCGACGTCGTTCGGCATTAAACCCCCGAGTTATAGCCGGCGAGTAGTCACAAGCACGATTGTCTTAAATTTAAATAATCACGGAAAAATGTTAATGCCCAGCCCGGCGTAACTTGATGATAAAACAAAAGGACGGGAGAGGAGGGGGAGGAGAGGCTAAGCTAAGTTGGGGTTACTCCGATGGCCGAGCTCGGGGGAGGGTCGTCGATGGGATGAGCGCGGGATGGTTTGTATACCGAATACGAGGCAGGATAACTAACGTCTCGGTAGGAATTGCCTCGGGAAAGAAGGCAAATTGAATTAATGCGCGCGGAAAAGAAAAAGGAGGCAACGGAGTTGCGTTGAGGCTAAAGTACGACTACTTAGAAGCCGTCGGTTAAATAATCCACGAACTTTTCGGTACGCACGGAGAATCATTCCGTGTCGGAGCTTTATTTTTTCAGTATTATGCGTTTTTATATTCGCAAACGGCCTTGTGTAAGAAAATAGCATTTCCGTAAAAAGAAGTCATTAAAATTTCAGAGAACTGGGTGTTCGATATTCGCGACGAATAATCGCAAATTTTGTACATATACACTTATTTCAGTCGAATTATTAATATAATAAATTAATGAATCATACATATAGACGTTTCTGATAAACTTCGTATATACTTATTTCAGTCAAATTATTAATATAATAAATTAATAAACATCATAAGCAAAATTCGTGTGACTTTACTAATATTAAAAATTAGATAATTAAATATTTGAACACTTGTTCGATAATATAAAAACATGTACGTAAGAACTAATAATTAAAAAATCTATTGTTAAATTAAAGTTGGGGAAATTGTGATGCACTCTAAATATTTTTTATTGAATTTTTTCGACATATAAATCCCTTTGTACGGACATATAATGGAACGATAAAAACATACATTTATTTCATTGTTAAAAACGAGGCTTGCATTTTTCAGGAATTTGCTGTCGCACTGTTTTTATTATTTGATCATCATCACTGATATTTTATTTTATATATCATATGCATGCGTGCATCATACGTATAACACCATTAATTTGTAAATATTTATAAACAATTAAATTTTTAGTGAGAAATAAATTGCAGAAAGGAAAAAACATGCATAAATTCAATAGTATTCCTACGTGTTAAATAAATTTTTTTATACAAATAAATATCCAATTCTGAGTGAAGAATGTTCTTTCGTGGCAAATATAAAAAACGGACAATGTACATATAGATAGATTTTTTTCCGTTCTTTTTTATCAATTTTCTGTAAATACAGACTAATAACTGGCACTGCAGATATACGCAATTTATTATCGTCACCTTTTATGCGGCGAAAGATTCCCTTCCCTTTCGATATCGCAATCAGATAAAGAGTCGACAGAAAGCACCCTCGACTGGTCGGGCGAAGAAAGTGAAAAAATGAAGTGGATTGAGCGTCGTAACGTCGCCGTTTTTTATGAACGAATAACGCAGACCTGCACCGAGAATAGGGGAGCCAGCCATCGATTCGTGCCGAGCCGCACGTTCCGATCGATCGTATGTACCTCGCAACGTGATTTTCCAACTACTTGTGTGTGTGTATGTGTGTGTATGTGTGTGCCACAATCACATCGAATGTTGCACTCTACTATCAAGAAAATTTCACTGAATTGAACTTTTCACTCATATATTCGATCTCCTTGAAACGCGATCATATAAACCGAAGATTGAATCGCATTATCATATTGTTTTCTAAATTTACATGTGTTCGCGGTAATCGTATCATTCCCGTTATCCTATTGATATCGCTATCTCTATAGAGATAAATATACTTGTTCTAAAATACGGTAACACGATACGGTCTTTTGTTAAACGGCACGCTGTAAACGCTCGCGTATAACGTGATATTACGTTATTACGCGTCGCAGCGTTTAATACTCCATGTAAGAATGCGCAATTGCCTCGGTGTTTTCGGAAACTTTGGTACTCATCGTTTGTTCCCTGTTTCCCGCAGGTTTCCGCTCTATTCGTCCGCCACGAAAAATAGTTGCACAAGTTATTTAATCATAGAACACGGCGCGAACAAGAGGCAGAGCGAAGATCCTGAGATTGTCAAAAGTATAACGACTTTGCTGCGGCACTCTAATCAAAACGTCAACTTTCAATGAAACTTTTATTATTCGTTTCACAAACTTCTACATGTAATAAAAAATAGAAGTAGACTAGAATCTATATTTATAAAATCATGTCCGTTTTTACTCAGATATAGATTAATTTTAATACCAATTTAACTTGCTTTTTATCTTTTCCTAATTCTTAGAACAAGAGACAGATAACTGATTAAAATCAATCTACATTGATAGAAGTAAGCATTTTATGTATACAGAAAATATGGAATATTATACATATTTAATATATATATATATTTTTTTTAAGAAAAAATTGACTTAAAGTTAGTCGAAGAATTCTCGATTAAAGGGACACTACCGGTGGTTGTGAGATATAGGTTCAAAGACCTGTGGACTGTTCGCGAGAGATAGGTTGATTCGAGATCTCGACAAATCACGTCGATTCCCTCTCGGTACGTTTTTTCGCTGGAAAAACGTAGAGCCGCCTCGATACTCGTTCGAAAAAGCGCGGCTCGCAGAGACGCACCTGGGAACTGACTTACAGGCTGCTATCTCCCATGATAACACATTAATCCGACTTTATACAACCGGTCGAGCGACAAGCTAGCACATTTATGATACCGTAGAAGCACAATTTCTCGCTGCTACGACTACGCATCCTTCCTCCGGTAGCTTCGCGTTTCGAGAAGGTAAATGTTACTCGTGTGTGACGGTGCACATATCAGTCGGTGATGTGTACTGACTTAACACCGGGAGCTTTGAAAACAGCGAGCAAACGATATCGTAGATTTAGCTTTTACGCCTTTCTTCCTTATAATCTCGTAATGTACATACCGAACACGAAGCGATTTATCTTGCCTAAACTGCAATATTCTCTCTGCTCCGTTTTGCATTTTTTCCAGAATATGAATTCAAATGTATACAAGTACGAAACGCAATGTAGATCCGCATTATTCGATTTCGTTTAATTACGCAGATAGTAGTAGTTTTCCTGCTGGTATCGCGACGTTTGTCGAAAAGATATCACGTGGCAAACAGGCAGAGACTTTTTTATACATTTACCCAACGAAATATGGCGCGCGGTCATAAAACTGAACTTGAGGCAACGCGAAAGTGTGCAACGTTATCACCCTGATGCACCTACGTCGTGTCGAACTTTGGAAAGCAATGAGCCAGTCCCAAACTCTCGACTTTGACGTATTGCAATGTTCTTTAGTGGATACGAGCGGGAATGTTTTTCGAGCTAACTTAAATCTTATAGATTGATCTCGGATACTCACGCGATAGACATACATGGAAAAGTGTACTAATCTAAAAGTAATCTAGAGCTTTTTACTTCTGTATAAAAATTGCTCGAGCGCTATTGTTAATTCTGTATGTTTTATGCTGTATAAATGACCATGTAATTGTTAGAAAAATTATGTAACATGCTTAAATAAATCTACTTGCTTAAAAAAAAATTGCATTTTGTTTCTTTTTATTATCAATTCCGCGCATTAATTAACGATTTTATGATAACAAATGTAGTAATTCTTATCTCTAGTTTTGCTATATATCTTTTACAAAATGATTTGCCCCGCGTCAAGGGTGTCGCGCGGTACGCGCGACATTAGCTGCAATAAAAACCCATCGCGCATTACTCGCTAAACCGATTAACCGTCATAAAGGAGATGGGGCATCATATAGCTCGGCGAACGATCTCTGAAAATCCCGTTTAGTAACGAATGCGATGGGATATGCGCGAGTTCTATATCGCCGATATCAATCTGTCGACCCAGAGGCGAAATCGCAGCGGAAATTCCGAGCGCGCGGATATCGCTTAATGCGTGCTTTCGCGCATCGACGGATCACCGATGTACTCATCGAGTTTCGAGTGCGGCTGAACTCGCGAAAATTTTCGCTTCTTGAAAGAGTCGATACTGCGTCGACTCTCTCTCTCTCTCTCTCTCTCCCTCCCTCTCTGTCTCTCAGCGATTATATCTGCCGAGTAAGGCAGTTACGAATGGATCAGCGCGCAATGAGAGAAGACGGGCGGGTGTATACCCTCGCGTGTACAGAAGCAGGCACTCAATTTCGGAGTTAATACCCCTGCACTCGCACTCGTACTGCAGCGTTTTATCCCTATCCCTTGTGCCGTGCGCGTCCCTTCGTCTCTCTCTCTCTTTCGCCGCACTGATTTACTCCTCCGACGCAATTCTCTCTCCTCCTCCTTTGACAGGACGTGCACGAGTGAATCACACATTTCATAAACGCGCGCTGGCCATGACTGCGGTTTGACCTGATTATCATCGAGCCGGAGCAAGAGCCGGCCGGAATTCGTGCAAACAACATTAGCAGAATGTTGTCGAAAAGATGTCGCATTAAAGAGAGAGTTAGACTTTCTTACACGGAAAAAATTATACGTGGAAGAAAGGAATGATACAAATTTTTATTGTTTCCTCATCAATCTTATCGTAGCATTTATATTACTTATAGTAATTTTTGATGTAAAATTTTTTCCGTGTACAATTGACACGAACTCTTGTCTACGAACATCGTTTACGGATTTTCCAAAAGAGACAACGCAGTCGAAACTTCGTGCGATTTAAAATATGCCACGACATATGCCTTTAACGCTACACTCTTTTCCTTTTCGTTATCGCGGGACCCTGGTTTATCCCGGCTGCAAACTTTTCTAGCCACAACGCTTGTATTGCACGAGATACACGCGGTGTGTTCGACGACTATCGGTATAAGTTCCGCGATAAAACATTCTTATTCGAGTCGAGTTACAAATGTCGGTGAAAACGTTAGCGTTCAAAGTGTTTAAGTATTCTCGTCGAAGTATTTAGCGAATAAAGCACGGCACGTCAACGAGCTTTTACACAAAACTTTCTCCTACACTCAATGAAATTGAGATTACATTCTCTTTCGAAGAATGTAGATCGTTAAGATTTGGCCGGTATGATCGAGAGCTGCCATTTGTCATAACGGTTCATTGTCTCGATTTTTGAAAATAGTATTTCCAATCTAAATCTACGCTCGCGTGGGAATATCCATTACAAATTCACTAACAGAAATCTTTTATTACGAATATAGACATTGATAAATGGATCTGATGTCGACACAGAAATGGATTCCGTTTGAATTTCGGTCGGATACGTGTTTGTTGCCGTTCGATTGGGATTTGAGGAACGATGAGGAACGGATTACTTTGACAAAGCACGATGTATTGCTCGCAGCTTAGATTTGAGTACAATGACAATAATCTCTCGCTGTCGTAATCGCGGCGGTTTAATATCAGTGGAACTAAATTGTCTCTACCGTGGCAGTAGATTTGATATTACAACGCACAATCCCCGTACGTACATCCACTTGAACGGATATCCATGCGCTTATCTTGCACATTTCTACGCACATTACGGTAATTACGTGATCGACGGGCCATTCTGTCTAAATGTTTCGTATTTGCTTTTGCATAACGATACTTATATTAGGAAAAGTCCAGTCCAATCCGCTTATGGTGTTATGGGCCGTGAAGCATGTGTCGAAAACGCTACAGCTGCTGCATAATATCAAATTAATACGCATCATAATTGCAGATGCATCAAACTGCATTGTCGATACTTTTCTTCCGTCGAATTATTAATCATCAATGCGCGCGCGCACGCGCGTGCATTATTCGCAAATGAAAACTTATCCGCTTGACCATTCATCGTCATAATGCCGACGTTCAATGATGGATTGCCTTCATAAAGGCGGATTAATTGTAAAACATCGATTCGCATTTGTCCCGACCGCGTCAATCTTACTCGAAACGTAACGTTAAGGCATTATAACGTGTAACCGCGTTATTGCATGGGAGTGCTAAATTCAAATCCTTCCGTGAGTAAGAAGGATTTATTGCTATTCATTACTTAACTCGAAATCTGTTCGAACGACTTTCGTATAAAGCGTAAAACGCGATTGCTCTTAAGTCGTCACGAAAAACGATATCTATTGCTATTTCCTTTTATAATTAAAAAAATAACAGCGCTTTTCTTTAATCAAGAAACACAAATAAAAATGAGATTTCGCCGTTTTGTTCCATTTGTATCAAACACATATATCTGAATCTAACTCCTATTATTTTCATTGTACTTTGATGATGTATGTTATATATTGCTTCTATCCTTTTAAATCCATTATTGCCTACAAAAAACGTATATACTACATGTGTAGTGTATAAATATGTGACATATAAACGTCTGTAATGTATTGAGGTCGAATCTTTTAAACCCAAAAATAACTGTGAGAATCCTGTCATTCCTGCGTGAAATAATGATAGCCTGATCGCGACTGTCGTCATATAATTACCTCAAATTTCGGACTAATGCGGACGGACTTAAATTATGAAGTTTTTATCTCCTCGCTTTAAAAGAGACTGACGGGTATTTTCAGATCAGATGTCAGAATACAATAATTCTCATCAGGCGTTGCTCGATAAAAAAAGAAAGTTCAAGTTTTTACGCGGATTCTTTAAGAGTACTCAATTGCTCTTAGGGGCTCATAAAAATACCGCAAAAGAAATAATGCGAGATAATTAAAATCATTAAAAAATAAAATGCGCAGTCCATATCGAGATTTCTCAAAGGAAAATAATTGAAAGTCGTATTGAAGTTGTGCGTTAATCCGCTTTGCGCGAAAAATATTCCATCGTGAAAACGTGCGAGAGGAGAAATTCGCGCCGGATGAAAACTAATAGAACGCGTTATCATCGCGCGAAATATATATCCCTCCTCGCGCAATATTAACGCCAGGACGTTACGTAAGCTGTGTGGCGCAATGGATGTGTCCCTTTTGGATAGAACTCGTTCCAGCGGAAACGCGAATGTTTATTCGCGAGACCCGGGCTATTTTCACCGAGGTGACGGAAAGAAGGAGACGGCGCAAATTCCCGGCGTGGCAAGCCCGGGTACGTCGTCGGTCCGCGATAACATTCTTCAAGAGCATTCTACTTGCGGTAATCTCTCGCGACTAAGTAATGGATGCCGCGCGCTCTGATAAAGTCCCCGCCGCGCCTTACCGCCCCGGGTAACCTACGGTCGCATCAACCTTTTACGAGTAGTTCTAATCCATCGCAGCCCAAATTATACACGCCTAAATGATAGATGGTTACCCTTCCGTCCGTAGCATGTATGTGGACGCAGCGCTCCTCCGGAATGGTTAACAGTCACCAATGGGGTAACATTGTTGGCTTGGCGAGGCGACGGGGGAGAAGGAAAATAGAAAAGCGACGTGGTATGATGGTATATCGACCCTTGGAAGTCCCGGGGGATGGAGACGGCAAAAATAAACGCCGCCGCCTGTCGATTAAACCTTGAAGCAATTAATATCGTGACGTCTTTGTAATACCATATCCAGGCGACAGCGACCAGCCACTGTAAATGGATTAATTAAGTTTCGCCTTTATATAGCGTTTATATCAGCATTATTCGCAAAATAAGCAAACACTTATTTTTGCCAGCAATTTGCAAAGCAATTAATCTTCGAGCCGACTGTGATCTGCAAGTCGAAAATTCGTTATTCTAATTACCAAAGGAAGATATTTTTAAAGCTTTTTTTTTAGCAGCCATTGATCCTCACCTATCCTATCTTTCTCATCCGCATACTTTATAATGACTTTTAAGCTCACGCGCGTATAAGTGTGTACCTGTTACGAGCGTGTCCGGATACGCAGGTTGCGGCGCAAGCCGCACATGAACTGTAGACCCTATTCGACCGTCGCCGTTGGGCGAGAAACTACCCCTTGGCACGCGAGAGTGGCGAACCGACCATTACGTCCACCTAAACTATCCCGCAATCCCCTCTACTTCGTCCTCCATCAGTTCTGTTTGCTGCTCTCTCTCTCTTTCTCTCTCTCTCTCTCTTCCTTCTGGTAACTTTAAGGCTGCAACATGCGCGCTCTCACGAACTTGTGCACGTGGACGTGCCATAGGGACCGGTCACGTAGCTGGAGGGCAAAGAATACTTAATTGTTTGTAATTAATATATTACATGTCGAGTGGTAAGTCCCGAGCGCTACTACATTATCCGATAGCCATCGCTTATTTATGGCACCGCGTAAGCGTCTATCGAGCGTATCTGTACGTGGGGTACGCCCACGTGTATTCGGGAATAAACGTGGCGGCGGCGCCGACGTTGCGTGGCAGTGCGCATATGTGTTGGTGCAACGCGCAATGATACGTATAGCAATGAAAGTGAGGGGAAGAGAAAGCTGTCGGTCGCGAATGCACAAGGGGAACGGAAGAGGGATGGATGTTGGATAGGCAGGAAAGGCATCCGGTTAAATTCCTCGTGATTTTCTAGAAACCGCATCCCCCAGCCTGGTCGCCGTACAACGGTATGCACCCAAGTGCACGATTCTACTCGGCCGAGGAATATACGTCGCAAATGTGTTCAAGTAATGTGAAAGTATTTTATTCTTGCGACTGGAACGGTTCTATATTTGAACTTTCTCGTTTCTTCTCTTTGAGATATTATCTTTCAAAGAAAACATCTAAATACTGACGCAAATTGTTAGCTATTTTATAAATTTGTTAATAGGAATTAAATAATTAAAGGCTCCGTAAGCCACTGAGTTGTCGCATTAATTTTTAAACTTTGAATGTTTTAAAATTTTGTTGGCGCATCGAGATGATGCCTTATTAATAAAACGGCGACATTTATGCGCGACGTTTATCTCTCTTTGTGCCGAGAATCTCGAAGAGTATACAGGAACTACCTTATGTATCGAGGAGCGTGCTTCGAATTTCCTTCGTAACGCGCACATCGCACAGATCGTTTCTTCAATATACGTTCCTTCGTCGTGAGTATGCGCCGTTGTGTCTCGCACGACTTATTATCCTCTCTAGAAGGCTCGACGTCACGAGGATATTCATTGCTACGGATTCGATATTTTCCCCCGAGTGACGTGGCCCCAGGAGTAATTTCACGAGAACCGCGCCGACTCCACTTCGGCATCCCCCTCTAGCCCTCGATTCTCTCATCTTCCTGCCTTGTCGCTGTCTCGTTCTGGCCCTCCGTCCTTACGTTTCCTCGTGCCGACCCACCAGATCGTACGAATTTCCATGAAATTACGTGACGCCAAGCGCGCGAGCGGGACGAGCGGAACCGACTGATAATTACTTTCGATCGTAACTATGGTAATGAGACGGCTAATTATAAAAAGGGATTACAAGCTGCGTCAGGCGAAGGCAGAGGAGACTTTCTTATGACACAGCTCAGATACGACGACAGGGACAACGACTATGCCCGACACTTGAGATACGACTTTCGCGACAGCTAACTACTTTTAATGAACAGTCGCGAGCGTAATGAATAGAAAGTGCGCCCTCCGTCGACAAGCTAGCTCGTTGGTCTGACAAGCTTTATTTTCTTCGCAACAGTTTCAAAACCCACCTACGTACTCACATTATCTATGTATCATTTCGTTAGATTTTACGAGAGCGTTTTGCGGAGACAAAATTTTTCTAACAATTTTCCGTAAACTTATACGAATTTTAGGATTTGATATTTAAAAAAAAAATTCCGTTAAATCAGGTTGTGCTCATATTATTTTATGTGTGTTAGAAATTAAAATTCAGATATTGATTATAAACTATTGAAATGTAAAAGTTCTCGTTTACATCATGTTCAATAAACAGATCTGCTCTTATTTCATATATTATATCTACACTTGAAAGATCGATGTCTCAATTTCGATCATTTTTACCACTCACGTTCTGCTTCTTGCAATACAGAATCGAGTGGCCTGGATTGAAGCTTTCGAAGCATCGTTCGTATCGACGAACAACGAAAGCAGAATACCAAGAGTGTTTTCGATCTTGGTGCAAGATTGTAGAGAAAATGCGGATAGAATTTGTGAAGTTCAGATCCCTTCGTCGTAAGAATCTTCAGATTTCTTTTTTATTGATCACTCGGGAATTAGAGTCAATAATTAATTTTTGCTTGCTTCGATTATTTCGTACATCTGTAACCTAATACTATATAAATATGTGTTTCGATCGTATTTAATAATAGTAATTGCACTCTTAGATTTTTACCGAGTACTAACCGTGCCCAACGTTGCTTAACTTCAGTATGAATGTTACCCTTAGATTTTTATATTTTAGATTTAGTCAATGTTTATTACAATTTAAACCTTATAAGTTATACAATTTCGAGATATATTCATGGAGTCCTTTACGTGTCTTTTTACAAGATAAAGCTTATTATTTATAGGAACCCCAACAGTAGGAAAATTAGTTTTCTCATGTATATGTTACCAAGCAGAAACGGTGGAAAATCCGGTAGTAGCGGTTTAAAGGAGGTAATAATTCGTCGGCAAGGGCAAGATAGTAGCGTTTGCAGTAAAATTTTTCCCGACCCATGATTTGTTAGTAATGTACTTTAGACTTTTCTGATGAAAATGGGAAATAAATTTCCAGAACGTATAATGCATTTTGCGCCGCGCAATTTTGCCCGATCTCACGTCTTTCTAATCACTAGATTATGGTCATCTTTCTTCGTAAAGTTTTTGTTATCAGCAAAGCGAAGTGCAAGATCGTTTTGTACGGAAATAGAAACTCGGGACTATCACGTATATATCTCCAACAATTTAATTAGCCGAATACATACGTATTCTATGCTGCCCTGACGTTGTTTTTGTCGTGTCAGCTTTAAAATTATTTCTCTTATTTCACATACACGACTGAAACTTTTTAAGGTTGCTCTCCGCGTTTTACCTAAAAGTTCAGCATGAAGCAATTAAAACTTACATACAGAAGATGTAAGAATAAGACGTAATTCTGAGTAATTAGCTCAATAAGTAATTCAAATGGTGTACATAGCACGATTTGTACAACTAAGAACTTGTACATCTAAACGCTTGCAACGAGTTTCAATGTCATCAAGTTTACCAAGTCTGTTATAATAAATCCGCGCACGCAGTGCGGCAGGGTCTATACTCTATCATTGTAATCATTTATGCAATCGTAAAGTTTCAGGAAAGCCGCTTGCACTTGCGGACAGTCAACGACTTCGAAGCGTTACGCTCATGCCGGCTCCAAGAAGAAATCGCGCACAGCTGCGCGTTCTACATGAAAAGATTCTCCGACCGATCGACTGTACGTACAATACGACTGTGTTGGCTGCCTGAGCGGAATTTAAACCGAGACGCTGGCTCAAAGAAGAAAGGCAAGAACAAAACGACAAAGAGGGAAAGCGAGGAAGACGTAAGCTCGAGGAAGAGCGAGTATAAAAAAATGGTGACGCGGCGCGCGTGAACCGAAACGTCGATAGTTCCGTCCGCGTAAATGCGCCATGACTTATCGCGATGGCATTATACCAGACCCGCGCAACTGCACGTTGTAATTGCAAATGTCTCGAGAGGTTGGGACCCGTTGACCGACGAGGTCGCAGTCGTTGATAAAGGAATACCTTTTCGCATGACCGTTCATCACGACGAGTCGTAACGCGTATCTGATGGAGGAAAAACGTGAGAACCTTTTATGTCTATAAGTGCAACACACTATAAGGGTTAAATATTAAAGGCACTATTTTTTTCTCTCTCTTTCGACGTCGATAGATCAAGATTAACGTTTGACCTATGCACATAATAAGAAGGATGAAAATTAATTAAAGAATAGACTTAATTAAGTTTATTTAAGTTGAGTTATGTAATATGTGTAAAAAATATTTCAACTTTTATATTAACAGAAGACAAGTTGTTCTGAAAAATTATTGATATTCAATGTCATATTAAATTTCGTGAAGAAAAAGAACATTACGTTTTTCTTCAAAGAAGAGCATTGGATACACATAAATAATATATTATGTAGTTTTTAAAAGTAAAGTTCAAGTAGGAAGCAATGAAGCGGAAATAATATGAAAAAGGAATTTATAAAAGTAGCGACGATTTTCCGACAAGGCTTCATTCCTTGGACAAGGAAGAAGTGCTAAATTTCCTATATTTGCACGTTGGTATTTCAGGCACGCGGCTCTCTCGCAAAATTACGACACGAACGTTTGAGGGGCAGAGAAGGAAATGAAAAGTCGAAGCACAATATATGTCTACTCGAGTAATAATTTCACGTTAGTCTATAATTATAGCAGTTGCGTGTGTCCCTAATGACAATTTATTTATTTATGCTAAACTAAATGAGATGAGTAACCAGGAAAGGCATGATCCGCATTGCTACCCCGCTCGCTTTATCCCGATGTATTCGATTATGTTCTGACACTCGGTGCGAATTCGTTGCGATGCATAGCTTAACTAACCCTTCGGGTGATTTCAATTTACACAGAACCAGGTTAGTCATTTCAGCACGTGCTGCTGTTTTAATTGCGCTTTACACGTGCAAATGATCATCCTACCTCGTGCTATTAAGTTTCTCCCACGGAGAATTTTACCCCAATTATTTGCGATGCTGGTTGATGCTGCATTATAGGATAACGAGGTTACTATAATTAGGATAATAGTGAAAGAGCTCGGACGGGGTATATTCCTGTATAACCGAGCGCAATATCGTGGTAGTCGTATAAAAAGGAGATTCTTGACGTTTGTCTTCGGCATCGATAGTTTTATCTCCGGCCACGGCGAAGGTTTTCTGCTGTGGTTGGTTATTGAACCGCGCGCTTTATTCAGCGCTTCGATGAGCGAACACATAGCAACGCGCTAATTGGCGGGATAAAACAACCAAATCGTTTCCGCGGTGATACATACCTACAATAAGATAGTTAAGTTATTTTCGCCGGGGTTTCGAAGAAACACAAAGGGAAATTTTACAACTTCATTTTTATTTATATTTATTCGAGCATATATCGCGTTATACTGTCTGCGCCTTCGTACTTAATTCACAAGTTAATTAGAGTATATTGTGCATCTCCTGCAAATTACGCGATAACAACGTACCGCGATAGTGTATGGCGGAGTAATATAGTAGAACAAACGTGTGCCCCGCGAGCCATTTTTGTCCTCTCCCCTCCCGAATGCCGCGCTATTTGTCCCACGCTCCAAAAAGCAGGGCGAATGTTAATGACACAAATACGGTAGCGTAATGGATATACCGCGATACGTATGACTCACAGTGCTATCAGGAATGAGGAAGAGAGAACGAGAGGGAAAGCACAAAACCTCCGTTACGGAGAAAGGAGGGAGGGGGGAGGGAGGGAAGGAGGAGCGGGAGGTCGAGTGAGAAAGCGATGGTAGTTTCCCCTCGAAAAACGCTAAATGCGCTAATTGGCGGTGTCTACGTGCGCCGCGGGGACATACATTTTCCGCGACCATTCATAACCCTTTAACGCGATTAAGCGGCGCCGCTTGCAGCGAGAGCTAAAGAGCACGAATGAACACCCGTGTGTGTTGCCCCAGCTCACGGCCGGCCTGTGTATTTTTGTTAGGAGGGATTAGGGCTTAAGAGGGAAAGAGGGAGGGGGGGTGGTGGTGGTGGTGGTGAGGAGATGAGGTAGCTCGGCAGTCGAGCGAGCGCGAATTAAAGGGGTCGTCTCGTTATCTAAAAGGAGTCGGATTAATAACGTGATATCCCTTCATACAGCCCTGGGGGGTATCTCGCCCTCTTTCACCGGCGACGCGGCGGTTGATACCGGGATTATGTTGCGGTTAAATAATGATGCGTATCCCTCTCGACGAGATGACGAAAGCGTTTACAGACCGAGGCCGGCGCAGCGTTACAAGCGGGGAGGCACCGTGATGTCCGACCGCCCCGTAAATTGTTCCGGTTTAATTCACGGCCGAATGAACACACTCCGCGCATACAGACCGGCCGGTGTAATATCTCTATGTTGATATTAATTAGTTTCCACTTTTCGGAAGCAGGCGTCGGGTAATGTATATTCGCTTCTGATATTACGCGGACGCCTTTGGGGAAGTAATTACTGGTTAATACGATTAAGTTTGAATTATTAGCGTAATTATTGGTATAGTACTAATGACTGGAGTCGTTAACTTCTTTGTCTTCTGATTACGCGATTCTTTGATTCGCCGTTCCATTATATCGAATAATGATTACGATCCGTAAATGCATCTTGGATTATAATCCAAGAAGTCGATCACGGTTAAATTTAATGCGCACTAATGTTCTAGCGTTCGATGACAGAAAAACGATTTCTTCGGATAGAATAGAAATGTAAATCCGTATCAGTTTATTCTGAGAATCAATTAATAGAATAAATGGAATAGTCAGAAATCAAATTAATCAAGGACTGTTTAATTGGCTCCACTCCCCTCCCCCTTCCCGCCCCGATGTAATCAATTCGGTGCGCTAGTTATGTAACTGGCTCATATCGTCGTTTCCCATCGGTACTCATTAACAGCCAAAATCATCTGAATTTTCAATTAAAGGGAACGCAGCAGACTCGATTTGGGAAAATAATAAATGGCACGTATCTTATCTAAGGTCATCGCCAGACAAAGCCATTACTGGTGTGACCTCGATCTTTGCCAAAATACAGAGGCGCGTCGAGTTATTTTTCATTAACGTGACTACCCCTGCCGCTCTTCAGCCATTAGTAAACTCATTGAACAAATTTGCTACTTAATCTACTAAAGGGCTGGCGAGCGTTACACTTAGCGGCAGACTTAAGCGATAATTGGGAAAGCTCGTGTACAGTTCGCGTTTCACGATTAGACTTGTATCAACTTTCACCTGAAGTGGAAGCAAAATTGTATTTCATAATCCAATATCGTAATAGCGATTATCAGTTGAGAGAGTTACAAAAGATGCAATAAACTAAAAATTGGAAAGAATTGTAAGTAAGGAAAATAATGTGTATAATTTTAATTGCACATGTATAATATATGCATAATTTTTATACATCTCACGTTAATCAAATAACATGAATAATTAATCTGACATTTAATTTAACTGTCACCTTTTGCTTAAATAAAATAAGAAAATAATAAATCTATGTTTTGTTCAATTTCTTTTCTACAGTGAGATCCGCTTTCTTGATCTTCATTTTAATCGCGCGAGACACCTTGAATATATTTGAACAGAGCGTAATTTCGAAATCGCAGAATCTTTTCTTGGGGGTGCGATTTATCTTCTCGCGTCGACACGCTGTTCTCGCTCCACAAAATAATGCGGCCGATACGACGGTGGAGCCGTCACACATAAAAGCGTCGTCTTTTTTGCGCTACAGCCCGAGGAAAACACATCGCGACATTAAAACAAGAATTTCAACAAATGCAAAAATTATACGCTTTCGCCTCAATCGCAAAATTTCTGGGTCAACTCAAAGGGAAAGGGAGATGCACGCAAGGTACTTTTATATGCGTAGAGGCGAAATGCTTATTACGTTCAGCGCATTCTTCAACCAATAAATAAATTATCACGTTGTAACATACCGGAATCCAGAATCTTTGGGGAATACCCTGGAGTTTTCCGCACTGGAGAAAGAAAATGTGCAAAAAGAAAACCTAGCTGCTTATTACAAACGATACTCTCAAGTAGAGATAAAGGTATAAAAAAGAGAACAATGATAAAAAAAACGAGATTTCTCTTGCATATGTTAAAAAGCTAACCATTCAGTTCGAACGTATCTTTACATCGTCTTATTCCCGTCTCTTTGAATCGTGACACCAATCTGCGAGGGAAAAGAGGGAGAAAAAGGCAAAACAGAAAAAATAATGTAACAGTGAGAAATGCAAGTGAGTCTACACGGAAAGAAAAACCTCGGAATATTTTTCTGTGGATATTTCTCTTCTTGCCACGTGCTCTTTCTGTTTTTCCTTCCACCAAATTAGAATGCAAGGTTTCTGTGGAAACAATAAGACAATTTCGTTTGAACAATACAGAATCGAGGAAAACCATAGGATAAATTAAGAATATCCGTTGGTGATTCTTTTACTTATTATTATTTTGCCATTTATGGCGCAAAAAAAGTCTAATTTTTAATGGTCAGATGTTATTTTCACTCATTTTAATCTGTTTTTACAATGCTTGAAAAGTGTACAATAAATATATATAATGTTCATATAATGTTCCGTTTTCCTGAGAAAATGTCAAAGAAAAAAAAATTGACTTTATTATAAAGTACCGAAATGAAGAGGAAAGTACACATTTGCATGAAAAAAATCTGTTACTTCAAAGAGAATGTTTCATTAATAAGGGCTAAGAAGATATAATAAAGAGAATAACGAACAAGAAGGACTTTCAATAAAGAATGCACCAATATCATAAAGAATGGATACAAAGGAGAGTCAATCTGAAAGCGGATATCATGATAAAATAAATTAAACGAGTTGTTTTGATCTTTATCACAAAGCATATATGAAACATCCTAATAGAAAATATGAGATTCAAAATGTTAAGATGTGAAATTCATAATATGCATTAATTTGTTATTCATATATTCATTTGTATAAAATTCATGAAAAGAATTTATGATAATTGAAAACAAATATACAATATTAAACAGATCAGCTGCTGTTTATTGAATCTCGTCTACATCTTATATTCTTTATTCTCCCGCATTTTTCATCGTTCATTGATGTTAGAACAGCCAAGCAATGAAGTAAGTGAATGTTCAATACAGGGAATCGAGTTCGCAATTTATCGCGCGATCACGCGTGACGCGCGTAGGATTTGTCGTGGAATCCTGAATTTTTGCGAAGAGCGTTCAGCGCGAAGAATCGATACCGTTTTCCCCCGGTATCCTTCCCACGCGATATTACAGCGTGCATTTTGCCTGTGGCAGCCTTTAGTTAGAAACGACAAACATACACGAGAGGGATCAACAACCAACCAATATCTCTGGTAACTACGTGGCTTTTGGTGTGATTACGCCAGCTTTGAGAGTATTCACGTTTCAATACCATAAATCGTACATTTTATTGCCAATTTTAACGGCATTTTCACTTTGCTGCGGAATAATGATGGAATGTTTCGTTGAAAATAACTTGCGTATATGGCGAATTGCAATTTTCTTTTGTCATTGATTTTCACATAGAAGATATAAATCTATTAATTAGTTTAAAGTAGGTTCCCTTAAAATATCCCTTCCTTTCCTTCCTTATTCATTGACATATTTATTTTATAATTATTAAAATTATACACACACATAAATAACTATACCTTTTAGTACCATTGAATTGGATACACCTCTCACGCTCCCGGAACAACCCCACTTTCATTAGTGAG
Organism: Monomorium pharaonis; assembly: GCF_013373865.1. Lineage (NCBI taxonomy): Eukaryota > Metazoa > Arthropoda > Insecta > Hymenoptera > Formicidae > Monomorium > Monomorium pharaonis. The sequence goes on along the minus strand of NC_050473.1, from coordinate 16,301,013 downwards.
ACACTCGATGTTAGATAAATCGCTTGCCAGGCGTCGAAATGTCGCAATCGTCGCCGGAATCAACATTAAGTATATATATTACAGATAAATGCGATCACAACGACAATTCGTTTTAGGAACACTGCTTATAGCAGTTCTCCGCTTTCTCTCATTCGTGCCTACCTTTTCTTCCCATACCACCCGGCCGGCCACCCTCTTCGTATTATATGAGGTACTATCGCTCTCGGATGAAAGTGTACGCGGAAATGGACGATTTTCCTGCTGCAATAGAACGCCGCGAGGAATTGCCCCGGGTATAACCTTTTTCATTCCTAGAACGGCGATTATTGCGCGAACGTGGTGCCTGATCGCTCGGGGGGAGTGACCATCTGGATACTATTCGTCGCTTGTAATTTCGTGTTTGTGTGTTGTAATGTCGCGCTGTAAATTACAACTGCCGTGTAATTAGAAGTGTAAAAGGAAAAGCAAAAAACAGGAGTGTCCGACACGTACGTACTCGTGATGATACTGGTTTACTTGCTTCTCACAAAATGATTAGTATCTTTTATGGCCAATATTAACATCATGCTTTTAGTGTTAATTATAATTATAATCTCCTTTGCGACTCGTGGCTATTAAATTGTTTTAGACCAAAAGCGAGATACCCCTAACAGTCGAAACTCAGGCAATGGGTTTGTTACTGCACACCTTAATGTGCAATTAATGCCCATTTCCATGCCAACGCAGATTAACATTAATCTCAGTTTAACTTGCTCTTTATTTTTTCTAATTTTAGAAATGAGAAAAAGATAAAAAGTAAATTAAAATGACAAAAATAAAAGTATTTAGCATTATTTAATGTTTCTATTTAACACGCCGAGATGCAATTTTTTTTTCTAAAAGAGTACGAAAAAAAACGCTGTCCTACTTTTTGAAATGCAATCTGTACAACGAAAAAACCATAAATGCATTAAGGAAAGCATTAATTCGTTAATAATATACATCAGCAAAAAGTATGAAGATAATCATGTTTCTAATCTCATAAATTCATCGCTAACTTTCATCAGTTGTATACATACGTTAAATATTGATAAAAATAATAAGAAATCTCACAAAGAAAATTTAATATCACAGTGTAAGCATTTTAATAAACTCTTGTATACCGAAAGAATGCTTTTGAAGAATCTAAAAATTTAACTAAATACAAATTTAATTTTGTTAAATCAGCAAAATAATTATATAATAAGCCCGTCAAACTGTTGAAACGTTCGTAAAGTATTAAACATTTTTTTTTATAGTGCTCATCGTGTTAAAACATTCGACATAAATATTTTAATAGTCTAACAAAATTGTTTTTAGATCTGCATCCAGCTAAATTTTTAGATACTACGGCAAAACAGTTCTTTTCGTGTATCTAGCCTTTTATTTTATATATCGGGTCAGCAGATACATGAACGTACTTCCGCCTTAGTTTTACGCTTCACTCTGATTGGCAGAATAAATCTTCAGTACGTAATAAACGACATTTACGAGGCTAATAAACTGTATAATAAAGGAGTAATCTGGTTATACTGTAATGTTTCATTATCCGTTCCAAAACAGCATCCCCCTGTTTCCGGAAGCGGAAGAGGTCGTGATTTTCAGAATTTTCTGAGCTTGTTATTTTCAGCGAAACAAAGCAGCCCGTCTATTATGCGAGAGTAATACAATTAAGCTCTCGACTTGTTTTCCGAAACGAAAAGGGAGCGGCGTTTTCCGCGGCGCTGACTCATCGCCCTAAAATCGAAGCGGGTTTCGCAGTATGAACGAAAAAATTCGCGAGGAGCAATTTGCGCGTTTAGTACGCTCGGAATCGAAGTACCGCCGAAACAACTTTGTCGAAACGTATTGCAGAATTTCGGGACACGTGTAGTCACCGGCGTTTTTTCTCCCGACTTGATGTGAATTAAACGTTCTTCGCTTTTCGAGATTCGTGAGAAAAATGCGTTTCGCTCTTATAAGAGCAGCCTGAGGTAAGTGCCGGCCGAACAAATTAGTATAATGAAATTAGGGCACCGTGTTGTTTCCTAAGCGAAAACGTAAGTGGCAATTCGGTGAGTGCCGACTCATCGATTTCGCAAACAAGCGCGAGCGTACCGCGTATATATCGACAACACGAAGAAACCGCCGGAGTTTCCGATCTACGCGCACGTTCAATTTTGCAAGTGCCGCGCGCGCGCGCGCGAGAGAGAGAGAGAGAGAGAGAGGGAGAGAACAAGCTCGGTCGGAAATCTGCTCGCAGCACAACAGTGCACTCGGCCATCAATTACCACCAAAGCCGGAGCTTGCAATTCACGCCAGGCCAATGTACGATCGATTAATTATTAATCCATATTATTCCGCGTAATTTAACTAAAAAGAAACTCCAACAAACGTCCAACGAGATATCAATCTAAAGTATATTAATGACGGGGTATTGAAAATTGAGCGTGAAAAAATTAGGCGAGCGCCGCCGCTCTTCGCACTTCGTACAGAATGCCCCGTGTAACGGATCTACCATCAGCCGCCGAATGACCGTAAGTGCAGCTACTCCGACGCCGAAATATCGAGGCGATCGACGCTCGTGCAAGTTGTCGAGTTGATGCGAGAGGAAAGCGATGATTCACTGATATCCGCACTGATGTCGAACGGTTAAAGTGCTCGCGAAAACGAGCGGAGATCGGACGACGACGACGGCGGCGGCTGCTGGCCGTTCATTCCACCGGGAAATTCCGAACACTTTCGACCCTGCGTCTCACCCGGGTTCGCAGCTCGTTTCGCCTCGTACGTGGCCTCAAAATCTACCGGTACGTGACCGAGATCCAGGGGTGTAATATATATATAGTACATACGTCCAGCCACTTATCCTGTCATTACTTTCGGCCGATGTGCAGCGGGTCATGATTTCTTCGCGTCTGAGGCGAGCGGCGCCAATTAGACGTTGGCGTGCTTCCCTCGCCGCGCACGCTCCGTGCGCCCCGGCAAGAGTCTTCAGCACATTTTTACTGTACATTACGCGGGTTGTGAGAAACTGCAGGAATACGGTTAATGAAGGTAAACGGGAGGAGGTACCGCGCGGTGGGGTGAGCTGCGAGGGGGCACCGTGTTTACGGCTGCAAAATGATAGCGCTTCGAGAAAAGCGCGCCGGAAGCAAGCGCGAAATGAGATACGTTCTTCACGGCGTTAATATTTGAACGTTCAGAACCCAAGATCGATCTTTCCCGATCCATATATATCTTTATCTCGCCGTCGAGCATACGAGTACTCTTCCGGTCTCGTAGCCTGGCCTGACACGGTTGAGCTTTTTGCCGGGTTTTTTTTTTTGTGTGTTAAGATCGTTACTTACACTTCACACTTGCACTTCATATAGATCGCTGCATATGCAGTAACGAGCGCGTAAGTCCACGTAAGTGCGGGGGTAAATTATCGGTACGATTAATTTTATGGGTTTGTATTGCAATTACCGCCCTGCTATAACATTTATCGCGGCAGCTGTTGAAACTGCGTCATATGGCTACGGTTATGAATGGGCCCGTAAATCTAGCACTATATTATTCCGCGCGATAATTCCTAATAAACTTTTATCACCATACCCATCGCAATTGCCGGCTTATTACACGGCCATGATTCGCGTAATGACCAAAGATAAGTGACGCGTACGTCCAGATGGAAAACCGCAAGAAACTAACGAGCTAATATCAGCGCTGTTGCTCACGAAATATACGTGACGCATGCGACATTCGATTTTTATCTTAAGTACGCAGACTCAATCGATGAAATTCAACGGACGGATATTACCGTGACGCGCGTGCCCGGATATGTACGCGGGCATAAATCTTATCAAGTAATGCCGCAACCCCGACATTACCGGTTTTTCGATCACAAATCACCCGTGGTGCAGATCGACGGATATGCCGAGAACCAAACGTATGCCCGCGCGTGCATGACTATGCTAATCCGCGCACTCGATGCATGACGCAACATAGGTCTTCGTAAAATCGGGGACAGAGTTTGCCGAACGCGTGAGGGACATAGCTTGTCGAAGGCCGTGGTCGCGCGTAACGATGTGGACTTACGTGTTTATCGGCGCGTTTACACCGGTGCGTTTGCACGCGGCCGGTAGGTAGGTATAGGTACCAGCCCGGCCATCGTGTACGGCGTGTCGCTCGTTTTCGATCGATCGATCGGATCTGTCGATCGATTTTAAGGCCCCTCCCCCCCGCCCTCTCCCCGCGTGCGCGAGTCTGTCACGGCAAGTGTCAGCGGCGTGTTAAATCCTGCAAGGATGCACGTTCAATGCGCCGACTCGCTCTTTACGTTGCGCTCTGTTAACCGCCCACGCGAAAGGTTCACCTCCACATAGCAGGCAAAGGGGTTTTTGCCTTCGTAATTAATTTGTTTTTCATAAATTTAAAATTACATCCTCTTCGAAGCGCGAAAGGTCTTTGGCAAGTAACACACAAATTCCTCTCTTTCTCTCTCTATTTTTTTTCCTTTCCAATTAAGGATAGAGAGTAAAAAATAAATTGACGTTTCTAAATATTGTCTATGTGACTGCTTATATTTTTATCACCTACAGAGATAATTATCTGCAGATAATGTTGAAGGGTATTAGGTACAAGTAATGACACGAGACAATATCGTGAGACTAGCGCCGCATCGATTGCTCTTGTCTGTATCTCTTAAGTACTTAATTGAGATGCCAACTTTGTTACCTCAGTTTTTTGATGAAACTGTAAAGAAAGAAAGAAAGAGAGAGAGAGAGAAAGAGAGGGAGAGTGTCTACGGCTAACTTATAATCGTTGTACTTCATTAACTTAAATTTATGCTTTGACTAAGAAGCGTCGAAGAAACGCGTTCCCACTAGAAACTTTTTATTGGACTTTCCATTACGTCTTCATTTTACTTTGTTAAACTTTGGACTTTTACATTTTTACCGTACACTGTATTATATAAAAGAAATTCTTCTTTCAGGATATTGAATATTAAACATAAAGTATCTCGCATGCTTTCTCACATTTGCAATATAGAACAGTAATAAAATATTGATATCAAAGCCGAAAAAATTCACTTGCTGAAGCTTAATTATCAATGCTCACAACTAGATTTAGTTAGAACAATTACTTCCCTGAAAGTTGTTTTTCGTATCAGAGAAAGACTCCTGAATAACGAATACCATTTCTTCATTAAAAAAAGTCATCATTATTGAAAATAAAATCATTAAACAAAAATACTTCAGAATATCTTTAAAATCTTAATGAAAGAGCCGTAGAAAACATTTCCTAGAAAGATTCGAAAGATTTCCCGATATGTTCGGTACATTGAACGGTATATTTGGTATACTTTTCGTCTGGGTCAGCATCTATACTCGGCACAATTTCTATTTTAGTCGGAAGACCCCTAAGCGAGTTTATCTTTTAATAAAAGCCGGCAAAATGCTGTAAAACGGGGAGTAGTCCCCTTTATGCGTCGGCCGCCGCAAATACGTATGAATTACGGAGAAACGTAGCGACCGGTTTACACAGGCGTTACAAACGCGCGCCGAGCGCACTCGCCTATTCGCACCGTAATAGAGTCGCAGTATTACACTCTAAACTGAGATATTAACGTCGTGTTTACGCGTCGCGTGACACCTTCGCTACCTGCCACGTTAACTTGTTTAATGGAAATTTGGCGCCACGCGCTAGCTGCGAGCGCTATGCTAGTGCACGATACATAATCGTTGATTCGACTGCGTGGTTATTGCGTACTGTTGCCTGGTGCATACACATTCCACGCGAAATAATAAAGCTATCCGAAACGATATTCTAACGTTCAAACGTTGTAGCGATTATTACAATTCGCGGCTAAAGAGCTCGCGGCATTACGCGAGCTGCAGCGACAGAAACAACGTGAAAAGATAGTAAATGCCACGAAGATCGTTTCAAAGTAAATAGGTTCTTCTTATGCGTAAATGTTTATTAAATTTAATTTCACGCATTTAAAAAAGCTTCTGATCTTTCACCATGTATTTATGCTGCACAAAAATGCATTTAATCTTTAATCCTTATTCCTTTTTTTTTTCATCAAATCCGCTCAAAAACTCTTAGATTACTCTATCGCGTATCAAATTAATTATCAGCAATTGCAGCAATTCCCAAATTAATGACTTAATCATATAAATGTTTTATTACGCCATAGATGGATTATGTATCCTACGTATCACGTATGCCGTTTATGAATATTCAAAAATTTTGGAAGTAGATTACATACACTGCACACCTCCCGCATATATTCTGAACGGGAGCGTAACATATGAGAACGAAAGCATACAGAGCACGGTCGTACGTTAATGAATCAGAAAAAAGATATACAGAGTCACATCTTTTATCCGCCAAGATAATATATATGTTCTCTCTAATAAAGAATAGGTAGACGCGCATTTTTTCGCAGATTGCCGGAGACGATAATCCCTTAATCCTTCTTCTACTCCCCCCTCCCCCCTTCATTCATCCGCCCTCTTTTCTCCTCTCGCCGAAAATTTCTGTATCTTCTACCACATACATTACTTTCTTAGGTAAAAGGAAAAGATAATCCGTACGGCGTTTGGGTTATTGTTCAATTTCATCCCCTTCCTCGCGAGTCAACTCTCCGCGAATCTCGCTCGAAAAAATTTACCCGTCTCATAATTTCAACGATAAGAGAGAGAGATACCGAACTCTTAACTACGTCGTAAGGCGGTAATTAAAGACGTTCGAGGGCTATAATCTCGATAATTTCGCGAACTCGAGTGACGTAGCCGCGGAGAGAAGTCTCACCAATTACGTTTTCTTTAAAGGGTAACGCGTCCAAGTAAGGGTAGCCCGGCCCGGTCGGTTTTTCCCCCCTCATTATTCGCGGCTAAAGTAAAGAGCCCACCGAGCGATACTGCCCTGCAGGCGTAGACCGCCCGTCCGACCGTCCCCGGCCATTACTATTCATTAGGATTTTTCCAACGATGTGTCTTCCTTAAGTTTTGTTTTTCGCGAGCCGGCGCATTACTAAGTGAGCACGGATTTATCACGCCGCCGTACTTTATTAAATTCGTACCCGGATGCCCCCGCTATGTCCGATGCGCCGCCGCGCGCGTCCGGATAAGCTCTTTTTTCGTAATTTATTCCGATATAAGGGGGAGATACCCCGCAACACAGGGGAATCATTAAGTAGTTTAAAAAGTTAATGCGCCGGCATGGCCGTGACGCGTTTCTGCTTATTCGTTATTGCACGCGATATTTCACGCCGTGTCGAGTGCTCTCGCCCGATCATCTCGAAGGCGCAAACAGCTCGCGGACCGCTTTATTCATTAATAAGCGCCGAGAATACGTTTATTCGCATTAACTTCTTTCGCCGCCGCCGCCGTTAGTCTGAATGCGAAGCGCTCCTTCTCCCGCGGCGATTCGCTGCAGATTCGCAGATCGAGCATTATTTTAAATTTCTTTAAAGCCAGAGAATGCAGCAAGCTGGGAATTAATTGCAGCGTTGGCAGAAAAAGTGATATACGCAATATCTCTCCTTCCTCGTTTTGCGAAATAAAAGACTTTGTGAATATATGTATATGTATGTATATATATATATTTAATATAAAATCTTAAATGCGTCAAAGGTGAAGGGCAATTAAGTGGAGTAAAATGAAAGAGAAATTTCTTCTGTAAGAAGATACTAAGATGTCGATATTTTTTTATCTCAATCGCATTATACGCGAGCGACGAACATGTAGATACTTAGGAAATCAATCTCTATTATCGCGGATGATAGAGATTCCCCCTTTCATATGATAAAGCCTTGGCTTTTATCTGGCAACGATATTTCTCTCCCCCCGCAAAACACGAAAGGGAAATGCCGGAAGTGTCGCGCCGAAAGAAACTTGCCCGTTCGATCTTATTTCGTTCTTGCATCAAAGTTGGCCGATCGGCCGTTTCGAGATCAATCGCAAGAGGGAGGATGGGAGAATCGGAGGGAAGAGCAGCTCGCGTCGGATCAGCAGCTCGACCGGTTCAATTAACCATCAAGAAGAGTCCGAGAACTCTGATTCATGGGGAGACTAGACGGTATGAACAGAGGAGGAGGAGCAAGAGGAGGGGGAAGAGAAGCTGGAGGAGAGAGCGAAAGGCACAGCTGACAAATCGACCAATCAGTCGCGACGATGAAGTCCTCCGTCTTATTCCTTCCTCGCCGAAGCCCCTTCGCGACTCTATTCGCTCACGACGGAATATCGAGTCTTCTTCGTAGCTTCGTGGCTTCACCGTGTTAGGAGAATCGACGGAAGTTTTCAGAACAATCGATCCTTAAAAATCATTCGGTCGATTAGTCCGGAACGGAAACGCCGCAAAAAAAAAACCACGGCGGAGCTTACTTAAGTATTTAGGAGAGAGGTGGGATATGGGGAGAGATGGAAAAGTAGTCGAACGGAGAAGTTGCAAAGCCGACGTCTGAACGGACGCGAAATCGTGACTCTCCGCGAACAAGGAGAAGCGCTTCCGCTTTCAGTGATAGTCTCGGGCACGCTTTCGATGGATTGCCGGTCCGTCGATCATTTCCCGAAGATATTAATTTTCATACCTCGCGTGGTACGCGTCGCACGTACCCGGAAGGGCATCCGCAATTCGAGCGGCTCGGCAGTGGAAACCGATGGGGTAAGGGTGGCGTCGGGTGCCCGATGGCGAGAAATGCAGCACGGGACGTGGGAAACGGTGGACGTAAAGATGGCTCCTTATTTTATCGCTGCCCAGTTATATTGGGGCATAAATCATATTCGGTAAGTCGCCCGTTATCCCGCGTACTCCAGCAGGAAGCGCCGCCCCGACCGCTGCGCTTTATCACGATGCGGTTTGCTCCTTCCTTCCTTCCTTCCTTCCTGCATCCCCCCCGGCCGCCGTCGCGCGGACGGTGTGCACTTTCTTCCGTCTCTTTTTGCTGCAGTTCCCACCGGCGGAAACTACGAGCCACCGAAGCGCGACAAGTTGACGGACGAAGAAGCGTCGCGCAAATAGACAGCTCCGCGTTCTGCGGTAATTGCGCTAATGAATTGATTCCACGGTGCAATAAGAACACGTGGACTACCAGAGGAATTTAACGACGCAACGAAGGGAACGAGAAACTCGTGTGTTTCTTCTTTTCTGTCGATCAATGAAGAGTTTATTTTATTATTATTTTTTTTGCAATTGATTTAGAACAAACGACGCTTTTCAGTTTTGCGACAAACTCTTAATGCAAAATTGAAAAGCGATATTTCGTATTATATTTCAGATTCATGCATATTTTAAACTGTTCCATTATTAAAGTAGGTTCATCGTTGAAAAAATCTTGCAGAGATATGAAAACAATTGTATTATATGTTCATATTATTTCAAGTGTCTTTTCAAAGAATTAAATACATCGCATTTGTAAAACATCTGTCCCCATTTCTTCGCGCACGATTCGTCAACGTCATCGGGCATAATTTACCTTCAACGACGACGAACGAATACTTGAAAATCGTAATTCCGAGACGCGGTATATAAAGTTCTGGGGAAGAGCTAAAAAGTTATCGGTAATTACTCGCAGAGACTGCAACGGGGTGAGTCGGCATGACCGCAAACACGCGAGATCCGATACTGACGTGGCTCGAACCGACGAGCGAGGATCTGGTCCGAGAATTCTTACGATGGGATTGTAAAGATTTTATGAAGTAGTAAATAGAGACGGGGGCGCGCGCGTGCTCGCGTCAAGGGCCTGCCATCGCTATCTTCAACTTTTAATAGAGCGATTCGTTCGGAGCCGACGGAGGAAGGGGATTCGCGCGGTTGCGAGGTACAATGACCCTTTTTACTTCCGTTCCTTGTTCGACCCTTGTGTTTCGATGCCTCCTCCCTTTCGTTCTCCCCGATGCGTTTTCTCACATCCCCGCGTCAATGCAACCACCCGTTACCCTTCCGCTTCACTTTTCCTGTATAAACAAGAGGTCATTAACCAGTGCTATGGCAGCAGATTGTATCTTATCTCAATGAGACTCTATTCTCAGTTACCCGGGCGCTGAAATACTAAGCTGAATTTTTTCTTTTACGTCGGCTATCAGTACGATATGTTAATCGTGTGAATTTCGAAAAAAATTTCAAGTCTTTTTTACTAATTTTAATTTTAATTTAAAAAACTATGGATTTCTCTCTCTAAACCATTATGCAATAAATAGTAAAAAAACAAAATCAAACAATATAAATTATTAAATCAAACAATAACAATATAATAATTTAAACAAAACAGCAGGATTAATATTTAAAATTCCTAAGGCTATGTATAATAACATATGTAAATAATTTGATAAAAAAAAGAGCCATTATTATCATCACTCTCATCCTACGATTAGTATCATCACTTTATCTAACATATAAATATTGAATGTATTGTTTATAAAGAATAATATTAATCGTATAAAAGTCTAAAAAAGATACCTTGAAATCTAGACCAAATATGTTTGTGTGAAAAAGAATCTTAATCATATGATAATAATGCGACGAACAAAAATTCTGCGTTGTACATTTTTAATTTAATATAACCAGTAGTAATTTTTGCATCGAGAGTAATTATCGCTTTCAAGGATCGATAGGCGCGATTTCTCCGCCAGTAAGTTATTTAAATAAATTTGCAGTAAGGCATGTATGGTGCGCATGATCGAGAGATCCCTTTGCGGTTAAATACAGTTGCCGAAATCCTATTATCCTTTCGCAGGACACGGGAACAATAATGATATCGTTTTATCGTCGAACGTGCCTCAATTTTTTCGCTATTAGTAGCGAGGCGGCGAGATCTCATCTCGTTTCTGGCACGCAATATACCTAACAAGATCGAATTTTGTGAAAATGACGCTACGCTGGAATTCGCGATATTCGTCGATAAAATCTCAGGAGAGAAGAAAGGCTGATAAATTCAGCAGCGTGAACAATATATCTCGTATTTCTGTTATAAGTAAACAAGAATTATGGTTTTGATTTAAAAATTTTCGAGCTAAAAATAATATCTTCCAAGAGAAAGAGATTTCAAAGAGATTTCGCACGAGAAAATATTTATACAAAAATAGTGACTGCATTTACGGCAATATATTTTTATGATAATCAAATAGCGAACGACATGCCAATCAATTTAACTACTCGTTCTTTTTTTTTATAAATATATATACATTTGTAAATGAATATATTTAATTAACTTGAATCACCAAGAAGCAAACAAGTTGATAAAACATTGTCGTCATAAAAGGCTATTTGCTATTAAATCAGTTATTAATCATATTAATTTAATAATGTGACGAATGGTATTTTCAAAGTATTCTATTTTATACTTTATCGATCTTTTTCACTGCAGTTGCTCGTAATATCGCGATACTGCGAGACAAGTGAATTTTTTTAACCATTCCATTCATCGGCAGAAAAATTGTCATTCATCATGTTTCTTGTAAATTAATAAAAATGGGTTAGGCATAATGTAAGGGGATAAGCGAGCTCAGTGGCTGTCTGACCAATTGAAAAGGTAATAACATCGCGCTCGCAACTAAGCTTCGATAAATTACCTTTTGTCTACAGAATTAGTAATTCCAGCAAACCGTCGAGAATCGGCGAGCCCGTTTCGAGGATTTTGGTACGATCTCAGAAAGTGCCTTTGTCCAATGTGGTCTATTCGTCCGCATTCACACTGCATGCTGGCCGCTTTACATTGCACACAAACGCCGAAAGTGCCAGCTACAATGCGTACTTTTGTCGATTAGTTGCAAAGTCTCATTGTATATGAAAAAGATTGTAATTAATTCAACGTATTCGACATATTTGAAGACAGCGAAGGTTTAACATTAAAAATAAATTAATACGTCTCTTTCTAAAAGATAATTTTAGTTCCCCTTCTTTAAAAAAAGAACGATGGAAATTGAAAACGCTAGAAATTAAACATTACGCAAATTGCAAATGAAAGCCGTCTACGCGGTCTATTTTACAATTGTTCATTGTGGATTTGAATGATTGACCACTTCGCGTTAAGTATTATTACTTAAATTGTGAGCGTTGAGCATTTTTATTGCGAGCCTTTGTAGCGAACGAGAGCGCATATACTTCCATGAAATTGAATACGTCACGTTAAAAATCGCTTTTCCACAATATTCGTTCAAAAAGTTTCTCTGATCAGAAAAGCAACCGAAATAGCACATAAAAATTTTTTTGTATGTTTTACATCATAAGAATATTCAAATATTTGATTTTTAAGCGTTGATTTTTTTTAATTAATGCTTACTAAATTTTAATCTGCTCGTATCTTTTTTATACAGTTTTATGCAAATAGTCGAATATGCGCTATAATTTTCATGCACCACCAAAGATTATATCACAACTCTAAATTTGATGTGAAATTCCTTTTCCTTCTTTTTGAATAAATTGCTCGTATACAAAGTTTGCCAAGTGATCGATATCACATTTCGCGAAAATGTAGGCGTGCAAAACTTTGATAACGTTCTTTTTCAGTTTCCGCTTATTTGTAAGAACGACATTGCTTCTCTCGTATATTCAAAAAAGCAATTACACTGCAATCATTTATTATTTAAAATATATTGATTGCCGAAGAAAATATATCAAACTTTGTGTACTTCTACGTTTTTTCCCCTATCTTTCCTCTCGGTAGAAAGTTATGGCGTTAAATACCTCTTAAATTCATTACCTCGCACGTAAACACCGATAGAATCGCTTTCCGCGCCGATTAATAGTAGAAGGAAAATCGACTAAATCATAGACTGTCAATATCAAGGTGCAAGTCTCGCCCTCGGTATATATTTAACGGGAATATACGCGCTGGCATATACGAAGTTCGGCGAACCCGCCGAACTCTCCTCCTTTTGTTCGCTTCTGAAAATGGCCCGCAAGATTTTTCACGCGATTCCACCTCACGTATTCCGCGAAAGTTTCCGCGGAAGTTATCCGGGTCGGTTCACGGTCCCCGTCGTCTTCCCATTTTCTTCCCTCCCCCCTCTCCCCCCCCCAAGTCAACCAAAGTTAATGGCTCGCTGATCGATAGATTTGGATTTGACGGCTCCACGTGTTCGATCGGGAGACGACGGCGTCGGGATAGGTACACCCCATGACTGGCCGATGGCGGAGTTTGTTGATGGAGGGAACAGGGAACGCGGAATAGACGGCGAACAGTAATTATACTATGCGACCTGGACCAATAATAGTTGGCGAGCGGTTTTCAATGGTTGCAACTTCGGAAACGGTTTAGCTCCAATTGAACTTTTGGCCAACTTGGCGCGTTCACGAAAGATGAAACGACCGAAGGGGAACGTCGGCGCTCGTAATTCGGAAATTTAGTCGCCTGCCGAGCCGCGGATTCGATCACCCAGTGATGAGGCCTTTTTACGGTCGGACAGCGGAAGGGAATACGGCGGGCCAGCCGGCCGCCCTATCAAGTGCGACGAGCGAGTTGGTTCTATAACGATTTTGTTCTCCGTGACACCGTGCTGATGAGTATCCGGGATATTCGCGAGGATAATCGTCAAGTTAATTAAAAATTGTATTTACTTCGTTTCGCTGACGTGTGTTCTATCGACTCAATCTGTCTCGTGATTTTGATATTTGTGTCACGTCAATATCGCTGTACGTATTAAACGTACGCGAAAAACGTTAAGAATTACATATATACGTTACATCGTACATATTAACTTTGTTAAAATACATATTACATGCACTTTTTTAAATTAACTGCCTATTCCGCGCGCTGAATAACTATGCTGCGAATTTGTTCTCCCGGCAGAAATAAAAAACGTTCGTAACTAGCGCAACGCGAGTGGACAGTTAATTTGAAAAAACCTGCTCAGCGCAGACTGCTACTTGTCACGTGAAGATCATTATACGGCAACGCAAGACCTTCGTTACCTGGTAATGGACAATTATACGCTACACGCACATGAAGGCCGATCGATTACAACGTGGTGACAGTTGATTAATGTAATTAGATCACATTCGTGCTTACGCAGAGATTACGTACATATACGCCGTAACAGGTTGGCCTACCGGTGAATAATACGATGTACAAGTGTGTGAGGACGTATTATGCACCAATTGTAGATTTACGCCAAATTACAGGTAATTATGTCAAATAAAAACATGAGCGACTCGCAAAATAAAGAGGACGTGAAAAAATTAATAAAGATTTTAAAAAATAATGACAAAAAGTGTGTATAGCCATTTTTAATATCTTTTATATGTAATATTTTAGGTATATGCTAAATATCTCGATGCGACATGCAGAGAGGAGAGGACGAAATTTTCATCGTGAGTTTTTTAAATATTCCTTTCTCGTCGCCGGGAGAAGATATTAGAGTCAGTCGTATTCAGAACTCTGATGTAACCTACGTATAAAACATATACAGCATAGTTATGTACGTATGCTTTCGCATCACTTTCAAAGTATAGCGATATTTTATTTATTTTACCTCTTTCCTGCAACGTTTTCTTTCGATACTTTTATTTTCAATTATTTTTACTTTTGTCGCTCTTTTATTAATCCTATAGCCGTCACAAAATTTATTAGCATTATTTTTACATCATCTACTTTCTACAGCTTCATATTACGGTAGCGTTCTTTCGGATTTGACAAACGAATGTACAGTTTGTGAAGAACATACAGAGGCAACGTCTTGAAATACGTGTTTTACTGCCACAGTTTCATAATTATAACGACGTTGCACGCGAGAAGAGATAACGTTTTCTTCGCGGGCTTTGCACAGCGAAGATACTTGCGGCTTTGTTATTTTCCTTGTCCGCGGGACAGACGACCGGAAAAGTACATTGCTTCGTCTGGTTACGAACATTGCTTAAGAGAATGAGGACAAAATTGCTTTTCAAAAACGCCAAAATAAATAAAAAATATACTAAGAAACGTTTTCTACAATTTTATCTGATAAAAATGTAACGTAATAAATCCATATATATATAGAAAATATTTTAGAAAATTAACACTTTTAATTAGTTTTCTGTGCTCTTAATTATCCTCCCCTCTTCTCTGTCTCTTTTATTGATAAAAAAATTAAATATATTTGAATTTGTTCAAGAATGCAATTCATTATAATGATCCTAAAATTTTCATGTTTAATTGTATATATTGTTGATCATTATAAATAATATTTAGCACGTACAACTGCAACTTCGCTGACATGATCTTTACATCAATGTCATTTCAAATATATTTATTTTTATTAAATATCGTTTTGAAAATAGTTGTTATAATAGTATTTAAAATTAATTTATTGAAATTACTTTAACCTGCTTTGAATATGTCATTATATTTAAAAAAAAATTGACTGATGACATTTAGACATAGATTTTCTAAAAAGATAAGACAGTCGATGACATACTGTAAGATAAATCGATTAGAAAGTACGTTAAATCTTTTATTGGTTATCTGTTTTCGGTTCCGGTTATCCGTTTTCTTTATATGTGCCATTACTAAAATCTGCGCCGTCTAGAAAGACAAATCGTTTTAACATCGCAAATTCGAAATAAAGTAAAATTTTTCTCCAAGCATCACATTCGGAAAAATAATAGCTTCTTCTTATAAAAAAAAAGATACAAAAGGGCTTTATATGTCATTCTCGTTTAAGTGGGATTAATAAATTAACACGGAGGACAAGCAGAATCGCGTGATTCTATTTCAACTTGAATAGCTGTGAATTGAATTTTGTAATATTCTCCACGGTCATATAACTTTTCCTACGCGCCATTCAGGAGAAGAGCCGCACGATTAAGCGCAAAATCTTTCCTATATGCAGTTTCTCATAGAGACTACGAGCCCGGCGTAAATGCTTTAAATCAATGGATAAGAGTATAATCCGGATTTCTAGCATGGTATAATACGGTATAATGCAGTAGCTGTACATAAAATGCGATACGCCGTACAGCGTTATATCCTGTTGGGATTTTCGGCCATTGTCGTTAATCTACGTTGTGACAGATAATGTGGTAAATGAATTTTTAATGCCCCCGTATTTGAGTGCAACTGCTGTTCGATTCATTGTTCGATCAACTTTTTAATTATATCGTATTACGTGGTAATACGGCGGATAAATCTAACGTGGCGTGCGATAACGAGCTAAAATTTTTGTTATAAAATTTCCTTAGCCTATTTTCGTGCATTCTCTATTTGCAGAGCTATATAAAATAATCAACTAATAACAGAATTGTGAAAGAACGATTATTAAACTGTACCTAAACTGTACATTAAATTTCTGTTACGTTCACATCGACGAAATCGCCAAGACACCAATGCTCACGGCAATAATCGCGCGCGGGGGTTGCAACACTGTTTATGCACCGGCGACATTTTATTGGACAGGACGTCCTCGTCAGCGCCATATTAGATTCCAAAGTGCACCGCAGGCGTGCATACCAACCCGCCGAGCAACACTCGCCAAAGCGCGGGCGAGATATTGCGATTGGTGGTGAAGACGATAACGCGCCCGTGGATCGGGGTTGAAGCTCGGCACCGAAACCCCAGGAATCTCGATCCCCGAAGTATGCGGGAAACTTATCCAACGCTATATCGTAAAAAGCCGCGCCGTAGGAGAGAAGGAGAGAAGAGGAACACCATCGAGGTGTTTAGACGGCGCGAAGAATCTCGCAGATTTTCGCGCCGGATTTATATTATCCCCCCTCCCCTCCCGCGCCTTACCGCGACTCACAGTTTATCCCTCTTTTCCGTTAGGTCGACTAATCTTATTTGCGAGCTCTCCTTTCCTCGCATCGTTAACGAATGAACGAGATACATACGGTTTCACGATCGCGGAGGTCGACAT
Source organism: Monomorium pharaonis (assembly GCF_013373865.1). Classification (NCBI taxonomy): domain Eukaryota; kingdom Metazoa; phylum Arthropoda; class Insecta; order Hymenoptera; family Formicidae; genus Monomorium; species Monomorium pharaonis. The sequence goes on along the minus strand of NC_050473.1, from coordinate 16,284,199 downwards.
TGCTCGGCGTATTCGTCGGCATTCCGTAGCTTGTCGCCGTATACAGATAATACGGATAAATCGATAATCGTAAAATACACCGACCAAACGTAATTGGAGATGCTATCAGCGTAATTCACGTTCACCCGGTATAACGGCGGGACGTTATCGATGGATTGCCAAGTTTGCACATAATATAACGACAAAACCGCACCCAACTCCGTGGACAGATTAGCGGAGCCACCGACAGCGAAATCCGAGTAGCCGAAGCACAAACCCAGTGAGGCTACGGTTAATTGGGTTAATCAGGTTAATTGGACACTACACGGATCCGACGGTGCTATAAATTCAGCTAAGTTAATGCGATCGCGGCTAAATGTCAATACTGACCGGAAAGGTCGAAAAGGTGTCCGGGGACGAAAGAGACACCGGGAGAAGGGCAGGACCACCGATAATGACCGTGCTGTGTCAGATCATGTTATTCTAATCCCGTCGTTAATATACGCGCTTTGATGCCGCTTGCAATAAATTTGTTGCTTCTGCCGGAACGAATGCCTTTTGTCGCGCGTCGCCCGCCCCGCAAAACAAACGGCCGGGAAAGCCTTTCCAGCTAGACGAACTTGATCCTGAGGTCCACGGAGAATGGCAACTCTTTTTCGGCGCGATCGCATGGCGGTGAGCCAAAAACCTGACGTGTTTGCCGAAATAACAGGGTCAGTTGTTGCAGCTTGAGATCGGCACGAAGGGACGGACGCTTTCCCCCATTATCGGCTTATCGAGTTACCAACTTCATGTACTAATTATACCGACGCCGTTTTATACGGCGTCCCAATACCGATCGCTCCCCCCCCCCCCCCCCCGAAAACTTTACCGCCCACCATGCAGCACACCTGTTTTTCCCGCCGGTGGCAAGCAAATATTTTTTCCGCACTCCCGGATATGCATATGCGCCCAGGCGCGCAAACAAGCGCACGCGAAGCGCTTTTTCGAATATCCATCGTTCGATGCATCGAGCAGATCGCTTCGCGCCGATTGACTTAACTCGATCGCTATCCGATGAGATTTATGTGTAAACACGTCGCAGCGGTATCGCAAATCATAAAATACAGCACCGGTCGCGTGCTCGTGAATACAGCTGGCCTGGCGTAAAAATGACTTCCAAGTTTTTACGCGGTGTATCATATCGTATATTTTTTATCCGCGTTCTGTGGCTTATAAATTCATTAAAATTTCGCTTAAAAAAAAAAAAAAAAAAAAACACTCGTAAGTCTTTCTTCATAATGGATATACTTATATCCAAATCTAGCACAAATTATTATGAGCGATGATAAATCATGTTGCGACGAAGATGGGATATTTTTATCGAAGCAATTTTGCATAAAACTGAAGACACTTTCCGAATTCGTCTTTCGTATATTTCAGAAGAGGAAAACGTAAATGCAACGCATTTCGTTTTCTCCGCTTCGGTGAGAATATGTTTCAAAAGTGCGCATGTAACTCGAAATCCTGCGGTCTGAAAGGAAGAAGCGAGTCACCTCACCTTTGAGAATCAGCTTCACCCTTAGGCCATATGATAGGACGGTTTTTCCATGGATGGGTGATTCGCTCAGTTCGAAAGCGCATTTTTACGTAATCCTATACGAATGGGATGAACACAAAGTATACTTCCCTTGTGACACCTCTGTTCGGCTCAATTTCTCTTTTATCTACTACGAACGCTGAATTCGCTATATCAATTACTTCGAAGCAATCGACAATTAATGTTACATTAAAATTATTTCCCCAAAAATAATTTTAAACGTACATACAATAAATTTCTATACGATATTTTCCTATTATATACTTTTTTCTTTTGTACATGTAAAACTTGTTTGATCGGATATGATGGATATTATCGCTTCTGTGTTTACGACAATTTCAATATGTACCGAGAGATAGAGGTCCCATCTTATTTTCTCATTTATGACGCTTCCTCCGTATACAAGGGCGCAGGGTTGTTAAGTCCTTTGAGTGGCCCGGTAAATATCCCCTAACGTAATCACGACCTTCTTAGGCCTTTAGGGTGAAAAACCCGCGAAAAATCGGTTTCCAAGGTGTGAAGAATCTCCCCCGTGGGTCGGTTGCTATGCGGGTTAATCCGTCGCGCCAGCATCCTTCGCACTCTGTCGATTTTTACGAGATCATTTTTTAGTCGTCACCCTCGGTCGCAAGCCCCATCCCCGCGCGTCAACCTCTTCTTAACTTAGCCACGAGACGATTTCACGGGTGTGCCAACCCGATTGATGCTCAATCGTCATCTCGCGATTCGATCTCTGTTCGATATCCCTTTTGAGAACCAAGAGAAAGTTCTCTTGAAAATATCGACTATTTCCGCGACGGAAACTGTTGCAATATGTCCTCGAATATCATGAAAAAACACGTCTACTTTCTTTGAGCACGCGTATATTTTATAAGGGTGTCGTTTTGTCGTTCACAAAATCGTATTCGAGAACGTTTCGTACGTAGTTCGAGAACACATCGTACAAATATTATTTATATATCATTGCTATTTACGCAAGATTATTATTAATGTATATATGTTCCTACATGATGACGATTATATCAGAGTAAAGAGCGCAATCTATTTATAAACTTAATTTCAAACATTAATTTCAACTCATCTGCATTATATATTAGTACTAAAACTTTGGCTGTAAATACATCTTAATCAGAAATCCATCTTGTCTCTCGTCGCAAGAGTGAGATGTCCTAAAGTGAATCAGGATAACGTTCGGGGGTTAGAGATATTCCGATTCTGCAGGTAACAACCGGAAATACGCTTTGCTTATTCTCGATTTGCGATATCGCGCGGAGCCCGGAGGACGCCACGACTGAAACAAATGACTGTCGCATAAATTACGATGGTATCTTGACATTTCTTGGCATTGCAGACGTTTCGGGATCCTCCATGAGAGAGGTCTCAAGGCGCTCTCGAGAAGCTATTATCACCAGCGTAGGTTTTAAGGTTCAAGGACCATTCAGAGTATCGAGCGACGATACTCGTGAAACACCGCCACAAAGAGAAAGTCGATTTATTCTTTGAGTCGTGACAGTAATCAGTTCCTTCCATTACCGGGACGCCTCTCGTCACTTGAGTACATAGAGTTCGGGTGAACAAGCTTCATAAATAATAACGCGTTCTTCTATGGCCATTATTTTCATCGGAATAATCCTCACATTTTCCTTTGATCTTTTTTAAATCTCTTGTTCAATAAAGTTAACCAACGAGCGATTTATTTGTCAATAGATGCATATGTCCAATTAAGGCGTTAATAGTTGGCTACAAAAATATAAAAAATTGTAATTAAGCACAGCAAAACTCATCAAATGTATCTTAAAGACAGGAAATTAATTTATATAAGAAAAGAGAAAAAGTGAGAAGTTTAATTTTCACGTTTAAAAAATTCTTTTGCCCGTTGGCAGCCTCAATGCTTCGTTTTAACCAAGACACGAGCTATCTCAGTATATTCAAGATTTTTAGAAATATTAAACTCAAAAGAGAAAGATGAAGTGTGGCTGCAACCAGCTTAGCTCACGCGTGTCGAATTAAAATAGACATAAAGGAATAATCAAAGCGTATTTCAGTTCTTCCCGTTGCCAGAACAAGAAAGTCGAAACAAATGACAGCCGTATAAATTACGATGATATCTGGCATGGAGGTAGCGCTCGAATGCCGGAGAAATTGTCGAGTAGTCTCAAGTGTTCTCTCGCTGTTGAACTTGTTACCATACCAACCGGCTGAGTTCACGGCCGGTCAATTTACGAGCATTTTGCAAATATCCGCGAGGTTTTATCAATCCGACGATTTGTTTGGCACTCAATAACATTAGCATTCAAACAAACGACTTTACTAGGTCGAATTTCACTAGTCAAAATCTAATTTAATCTTTCAAACAAGAAATTTGATCATTGATAAGAGAGAGAGAAAGAGAAACGGAGGGGGAAAGAAGCAATTCGTTTAGATGAAGAAATCAAAGATAATTTTGAAATCGCTAAATCGATAGATGTTTCATAATTAGATTACAACTTACAGGAGAATCGGAGAATTCTCGAAGTATTTGGTACATTCACGCGCAAATAGAAAATCGTAATCCGGCAGATTGAGCTTATGACACTGCGACAGACATTGAGAAATATTTCTAAGATATCTGCTCGAGTATTTTCCTAATGTAAGCGCTCGCCGCGTGCCGTAACGTCCCACGTAGCTGTGGAGAGGCTCTTATTATATTACCCGGCAATAGCGAGGGCAATTCAACGGGAAGAGGTTCCCTCGGTGCATTCCAAAGGAAAATCGACGAGCGATTATTGATGCACGGAAAACTTCGAATCACGCGCGAAATTATTATCCGCGGTTATAAATTCAGTAGTTTTATCAATCACTGAGTAGAGATGTCGTGAGATGAGGGACAAGCGCGCGAATTTAAGTGGCGTGGGAAAGTAGAAATGCGAAAGCGTTTGCCGCCCATCCATCATCCGATCCGCATTTATCGTATCGTTTGGCATTGGTCTACCTGCTCTTCCGGCTGCTCCCATTGATAAGGGAGATAAGTGTACCCATCGCACATTTCGCTGCGGAAGAAGACGGACGACTTTGGATGATGACTAGTTTTCCGTCCGTCATTTGCGCGTTTCATTTCGCGCAAACCGAATCAATCAGCGCCGGTGATAAGTTACATTACGTGCCAACGTTTGACCCGGGTCAGGCTGGTTGATACTGAGTCTCTAGCACATTCCACAGTAAATTAAGCAATGTAATCAATTATCGTATTTCTGTCACTGTAAGTCTCGCATATTGTGGCAGAAACAGTTGTCTCACTTTTACGACTTTTTTACATCTGTCCGTAGATCATACTACGGACTGATGGAATAGCTGCACACTTCAAGAATAGTTTTTATGCGCCGTAAACCCTTTAACGCCTTCTATGTGAAACCATTAAAGACGACCCGTGAGTTTTCTTACGATGCGTGAGGCACGGCCGATAGTAGAGACGTAATGCACGACTTTACATCCAATTTATTGGCTACGCAAAAGTTGAAACTGCCTGTACACTATGTTTCCTTGGAGTACCGCCGGAACGACTGTTCGTTGAATAAACGACTGGCAAAAGTGCTATACTAGCGTTAACTCGCGTGGAAGTAAACTTTCATATTGCCGATTCCGGCGCGTTAAAATTTCGATGTGTACCTCCGGTTACATAAGTTTGTAAGTATTATAAGCTCTTTCTCTCTCTCTCTCTCTCTCTCTCTCTATACCTCCCTCTTTTATATGCTTTATTATACAAATCTAGAAACACCTGTCATTCTTATAACTCATCTACTTTATAATGCTAAATATGAAATTATAAAGAGCTTCATCAAAAGTACTGAAAACTGCAAGTAAATTTAATCACAGGCAATTATTCATCATTTATCTGCAATATTTTCTATTAAAATTCCATAAAACAATTCCCATGTTACCATCAAATGCAGACGTACACATGTAAGAATTATAAAAAGTATATTTTATGTCACTTGTATAAACGGAATTAACAATTTCTATCAGATAAAAATTTCTAAATTCGCGATCGGATGGCGCGGTTGCGTGGCGATTGTTTCGAGCGCGGAAAGATCACGATTTTTCGTATAATTTCTATGTCTGGTCGAATAGAAATGTCCGGCTCGACCGGTACAATGTCGTGAAACGCTAATAACTGTGAAATTAGCATAACGTTACACTACATGAAGGAATGACGGTCGCTCATGCTTGTAGCGAACCGGTGCTCAAAGGATTAAGCGTAATACGCGGCAGAAGTTCCAAAATTAGCAACAGATGTCTCGGTACTAATATCCCGTTCTCAGCAAAAAAGCGAAATAGCCACCGATTCATGCCACTATCCATGATCTACGTATAAACGGAATATGCGAGTAGAGGAATTTTTGTCCGTCATGTGACACGTCCATCAGGCCCGACGATGCCTGCGCAAATGACAAAACATCATCCTAGACTAATCTAAACGACACAGACGACTGGAACAAGATTTTAATGACCGTGACGGCCTTAGGCTGCGTGTTCAGATTTATTAACTTGGCAGACGGAATTTTATTTAAGAAGCTAGAAACAAGTCTCGCTTTAGGATTATCAAAAGTTAGAGCTCGAAAAATCATCATTCACACCTGCCTGAATCTGATATCTTTGCATACGTTAATAAAAAGAATTCACGAAGGGCAAGAAGAGAATAGCTTGATTCGAATCTGACTGCACTTTATTTTTTCTAACGCCGGCCTGCTGCGGGCTATACGTATCTGTCTCGCGTCTCAGACCGGTAGTAGCGCGATCTCAAAGAAATCACCGTCCGCCAAATAAATCTCATCCTTGCTATCGATTGCCTTCCGGGGAGATATCGTTCGTACGCTTGCTTTTGCTAATCCCCCATCGCCCAGCGGGAGTTGCTACATGTCCGTGTAAACATGCGGTGGATCGATGTCGCCACGAATGAAACATCGAGCGATCGGCGAGTGCAAACAGTTAAAAACATATACGTGCACGTATACGTACACGTGTATGTACATATGTATATACGTTTGATATGCGCGGGTTAACAATCCGCCACAAGCAGACAGACTGCGTGATGTAAATCGGCGAATGTGTGAAAAATCGCCGTTATGACATAGACAAATAGCGCGTCTAACTTTAAGTGCTTCGAGTTTCCACTCGTATCAGCAAAAGCCTTTGTAAAAAAAAAAAAAAGTACAGAGAAAATATTGTGTAGCGTAATTTAATATCAATCAGATATCGTTATAGAAATTATAATAAATGTACCACAGGCCTTCACTTTCCAGTCTTTATGTTCTGTATAATTTTATATGCGAAATTGAAACTTGAAATAGCCTACGTCTGCCGCGAACGACGCGACTGAGATTGTATCGGCGAACGAAATATCTCGTTTGAAACGATGCGAGGCCCGCACCACGAGAAACATTCACAACGATATTGGGATAAAAGAAAGAAAGGATTCGCGATACGCGTAATTAAGGTGATATATCGAGCTCGATAGCACCCGAGGTGTTCTCGCGTGAGATTCGCGCTAGAGAAAAATATCCCCCCCCGGTTTTCCAATGTGCGCCAAACGCGCCACCGATTCATAAAGAAGCGTCGGCAAAAAAAAAAAAAAAAAAAAAAAAACCCGCCTACCGTTGTTATCGGCAGGAGATCGTACATTTATATTAAAATAATATTGAGATTGGCCGGCTGCGTATAATTAAGGACGCACCGATGACTGCACTGCGATCGGACGAGCCTTCAATTTCTGGCGGATCTGGGGGGAAAAAAAAAAGAATCCCGTCGAACGTCAGAGAAGTCGAAACGCAGAACGAATCTCTCTATCTTCATTATTCCGGCAACGGGATTTGTGAAAAATTTCTACGCGTCTAACTACCCTCTCTCGCCGCGCGAATTCCGCTATCTCTTTCGTGTTCGCTCCGTCCTTTTCGCGTCCTATTACCGCGAACTGTGTTGCATTTCGGCGACGGCGATGCGCGGCAGATATAACGATTTGCAACCTTATTCAACGGCGTTATCGCGGCTATATAGCCTGTTACTCTACTTTTCACGTGCGCGCCGTTGCCGTCCATTGAACGTAATGACGTGAAAAAAGAGCATGTGCCGAGATTCGTTTTAATTAACTGGCCCACGTGCATCCCAGTTTGCAGTTTTCAGTGAGTAACTCCCAACATCAGGTAAACGAACGTCCGAAATGAGATTCTGGATTTAGAACACACAGCAAGTATTAAAATATTGTGCCAACAAACTTCAAAACTAATTTTCAGTGCAAAATATCAAAAACTAATATAAATTTCATTCTAAACAGTTAAGAAAACATAAAAAATTATTTAAATTCCTTGTTTTTTTAATGCGCGCTTATCGCTATAACCAATTTATTTATTTCACGATAAACAAAATTTCAGTATTTTAAAAGAATTAACAATACTTACAAATTGAGAGTAAAAAAGGGATTTTCAGCATTTCATATAATCACACTGTTCTTATCCGAGACAATAGATGAAAAACTCTTACAATTCAATTAATGTCATTTTTTTAGGAAAAAAAAAACTCAATATTAAATAAAGGAAGCTTATTCCAGATTAACGTTTAATTCTGTTAGCTTATTTGACGAATATTCTATTATATAACATCGTTACGTTCTTACTTCATTAGCGTAAAATGTTAATGTAAAAGATAAGCGGATGTTTGCGTATTCTTTTAACAGCTAGAGAGAGATGAGCTTAACATATATGAGAAACTCGTGCGATGCCAGAACGCGCGCGTTCGAATATTCCACAGATTCCATCAGCCGCGTCACTTTGTGCTAACACGAGGTGTCCCAAATGTCGTTCTCGTCGGCGGGACGGTGTCGTTCTTCGATGCGATGCTTATAGAATGCAGGAGCGTATATTAGATTTACATGTAGATAGTGCTCAAGCAGCCAGGCAGTATAGAGGAAGGGAGGAAGGGCAGGCGAAGGCCAAACACTTTGCAAGGAGTAAGTGCCCTCAGGGCACGAATTGAAAATCAGGACTTCACAACCTAAGCTAAGATAGGATAAACTGGGGAAACGCGTAGGCGAAGGGAGAGACGGGGGAGGAAGAGGAGGGATTTCGTTCGTCTCTACGCTTTCGCGAGACTCGTTGCAGACGCAGCTCTATGCGCGGAGATTCGGCACGCTAGCGCGAGAGAGGTGCGCGGATTGAATATTCAGCTCCGGTATACGATGCGTCGGAAGAGCTTCAGTCTCCGTGCATTAGCAAGATTTTCGTTCGGTGGCGCAATTATATATCCAAGCTGCGCGGAAGATGCCGCTGCCGTTTGGATTGCCGTTGTCGACGTGAAATACACTGAGACATGCTTGCGCGTCGTTTTACGTTTAAACGTGTTTCATCCTCGAGCAGATGGAATTAGCGCAAGCGTCGATAGCATCCAAATGCAATAGTTTTCAAGATGTATGAGCGGGGTACATTAAGAGGTGGTGTTAATAATCGGTGCAGACATAAGACGCTTCAAATGGTATTTCTAAACTTAATCAATTAAAAATTAAAGATTAACGAGGCCTGTAATAACAATATAGGTAATAATTAATAATTGTAAGATTATATTATATCACTGTTATTATATCTCTACTCTTCAATAGAGAATGTACACGGTATAACTTGATAGTATTTCTGCGTACCACATAGATAATGCAATAAGTCTGTTTTGTTATATGTACACTGAAAGAAATTGATCCTGAAGTTTTAAAAAATTTAAAACTGCTGTGTATAAAGACGTTGCTGCAGAAAACATTGTGTACCAATAAACAAACAAACGGTTAGGTATTGATTTAAAAAACATATATATATATTTTGTTAATGTCTTCTTAAAATAACTACGGACAAAAACTATTCAAAAATTTAGTTAAATAATATTTGGTAATTTGACAAAATTATTTTCAGATCTGTATCCAGTTAAATTTTTAGATGGTTTACAAAACCGTTCTATCTATATATTATTAACAAAAAGCCTGTAATATATTGTATTTGGGATACTTGAAACAAAACAGAATTGATGTTGATTAATTGTCATAGAAATTATATTCAATGGCCGATATCTAAAGTCAATCAATCTAATTCTTTTACTTTTTCTAATAAGTAAATTATTTTATTCGATATATATATTCTAGTCACGAAAGATATCAAAATAAAAATAAAATTAAAAATTCATAACATTTTTCATAAAATAAAATTTTTATTTTTTCCTCTTTTCGACTTTCATTAATCTATTTGATTAATGAGAATTGAAAGACGTAAATTAATATAAAAAATGGATTAGCTTCCGAAAAACTTTCGTCCCGCGATACGCTCAACATATCAATAAATGGCTAATATTTCGCTACTATCTCGCCGCCATTATTATACGAGTAACGTTGAAAGAGTCTGCCGTACCAGCAAAGCTACCATTTTCGTAACTCAGAGAGTACGAGATCGTTCGCTTATCTCTCTTCCAGCTCGGCAGTTAATGGTAAGGCGCGAAATTTCACAAAGCTACAGTTCGAGTGAAATTTGTGCCTAGAGCAGTAGCTACGCCGGACACGAGTCGGGCCGATACGATCGCGGATGGTACTTGCGGGACTTGCGTCTCTCCCAGGAGACGTCGATGATGATGGCCGCAGCCGTTTTCCCTCCCTCCCAAATTCTCCTCCTCGCGAATTTCGTATTCCGCGCCGTAGACCCGCGCTCACGAAGTTAAACTAAGTGCAGTTTGTGCTCACTGGCCATCATAACGCCAGGGTGTATCAGGTCGATTGGGATACGTGCCGCATTCACCCTACTTAAGCCACGGTTTCGTGTTCCGTTCTCGTTGCCGAAGCTTCGGATAAAATTAGATATCCGCTTCGATATAGCTACTATATAGTTATATAGAAAGCACCATCTGCTCGTGCAATGCCGCTGCAATTAGTGTCGACTGAAAGAGCTCTTTGGTGATTACGTTTCTGGATGTGCGAAGCATCCGGCTCTCGACACGCGTACACGCGTAAGCAGCGTTGTCGGCACAAAATGGAGAAAGTGCGAATTTATTGACGCAGCTTAAGTGTTTGGTATATTTCAGCTCTAGAACGGTACCTTTGTGTAACCGTAATAATAAAATAAGAGACAACAAATGCGATCGAAATAAGAATTTCGTAAAGAGTGTGCTATATCGAAAAAAAAAAAGTTTCTTAAGAAGATTTACATATTTTTACAGTAGCAATCAGTTATCTTTGTTTAATATTATTGTATTGGATATTGCTTGCAGAATGCAGATATTTTCGTCGTTTTACAGTTTTACGTATCTCCTATTTGTCGGCCGACGAGATTAAATCATTGCCAAGCGTTCTCAAGTTCCATCGATAACGAATAAACATCCATAAAATCAAATGTAACAAAAAGCACTTTAATAACCGACAACGTGCATTATCGCTCTTAACGAGTTTTTCATAACGTGGCGTACATGACGTTGATTTTGATTCTATTTTTTTTACGACATATAATCTCTGGTCATTGTGCGTTTAACACACACACACACACACACACTCTCTCCCGATCCTTTCATTACTATTACTAAAAGAAAGCGCATCATGTTCATCTATCGCCTCATTAACAGTCAACTTCGGGAAAGAATCGTGACATGGCTCATTCTGTGCGTCAGGTTGAACGTCGAAACGTGCTCGGCGAATCATAAAACATTTAATAAAATCTAAATGACAGCAAAACGAAACGTGCAGTGAGTTGGACCGGCTGACCGCCGGTGTACGCTCCGCTGAAGTTGATTTCATATTGTGTCCGGCGTTTAATTATATTATATCTCATATATATCCCACCCCTCACAGCGGCGTTAATGGCCGTGAGCATCGGCCGCGGTCAATTATGTCAATCGTGATGCCGCTGAAAACGCCGCGTTACTCACGTGCGACTCGTCGAGCGAGAATGTCGGACAGCGAACGCGCACGCTTTATTAATTCGATAAAATGCGATTAGGTACGGCGGACCACGGGCGCTGTGTAATAACGCGATGATTAAATGGGAATTAATTAAGGTGTACGTGTTATCGCGTCTTCGTAATTTACGAGCGAGCTGAATCTGGGTTGAAGAAATTAATGAAACTTTATTAAACTTACTACGGAGATATAATTTAAGAAGCGAATGCGCGGAGGTGTTCCGTAATTTGTTATTTGGATTTTAATAGGTTTTTTAGACAAACTTGCAGCTTATTTTGTCATTTTTAAGAAATTTATTAATTTATGACAAAAAATGAATTAATATAGAGAAACAAAACAGGCAATACAGCTAAAATATTTTACGTCAGACAAAACGTATACGGTTTTTGATAAATTGAAAATGTACGGGAACTAAAAGTTCCGACCTTTGAAGGGGATTCAAGCTATAGTTATTTAGTATATTCTTGGATTATGAAACGGAAGCAGGATTTCAAGCAAAGCGCAGTATCGTCGGTGCAATTCTATTCTATTCCACTAGCTTATCCCTTCAATGTAATGTATTGTACGTGAAATTGAATAAGACTCCCATATGCTATAAAATACATTCGAGTAATCCAAGAGATCTTGATATTTTATTAATTGTATTGTATTCATAAAAGCTACAATTTAATCGAGAAGTTTACAGTACCTTTCTATTTGAGTAAAATATCGGCGAATAATTGTCATAATTGACGACTGATGGTGTCCTTTCGCGCGACTGTACCGAGATTGTCGTATAACTCAGAGTAAAATTTCAGAACTCGTTCCAGTTAGAATAGAGTCATGAAAGAACAGAAATGCGAATTACAAAGGTGGACCGAAGTGCACCACGGGCCTTGGTTTTATATGGTCGTAAAAAGCATCCATCATAGAGACCGTTGGTTATCACCGGCAGCACCGTAAAAAAGAAGTAACGTTCTCTTTGCAAAAATTCTGGATTTCGAGACTGGTTGTTGCCGAATGCAGCTACGTGCTCGTAAGAGAATTTTTTTGTTTGACTAAATTCGGACCGCTCTTAATATTGTATCAAGCATTAACACTTTTATATAAAATAACATTAAAATTACTATGCAACTTATATATCTCGTGCATATATGTACAGAGCAGTGTACCGCGAGTATATCGAGTAATTAAAACTATTTAATTGTCCGTATCAGTCTTTTAAATTAAATATTTTCAGTGCCCTTCTAAATTAAAGCTTTAAAGTAGCGAGTAATTGACTCAGACATTATTAAGTAATTTAAAATAAATGTAAATTAAGAGAATTTCAGACAAATCAAACAATTATATAGCGTAATCAATTTTTAAAAGATCGATAAAGCTTATATCCAATATATACAGTTTGTTATCTAATTTTCATATTTTTGAAACAATGTTGTTCTTAATATAAAAGCGAAACCACTCTCATCGAATCAGTACTTGATTTAAATTCACTACCAACAATTTCGTTGAAATTCACGCCAGGCGATTCCGTCCAAAGACACCGTCTGGCTCGCCTGAGATGCAGAGAAGAGAGAGAGAGAAGGGGAGTGCAATCGGTAACGGTAACTGATACCCGGCAAAGACGAAACTTGATTTTTATGGCGGACAAGTTTTAATCAAGTTCGGGAAATTAGAAGAAAACCTCGGCGAGTGTTGCCGCCACCCTCGCGCAATCCTCCGCCTACTTTTGCCTTCCACTGCTCGGATTTCCCCTTGTCTCCCATCGGCTTCAATCCCTATACGCGATCCTTTTCTCACTTTCCACTCTGGAACAGGATGCTGGGAAAACTCGATAAGTAGGAAATGGGCAAGTTGGCACGTTTGCTAACTTCATATGTCTGCCCTTCGCCTGATATGGAGAGGCCAAAAGAAACCACACCCGTCCACTTTTGCCTTCCCTCTTCTTATTTCTTTTTCACCTTCCTACTGCGATCGCGCCTTTCAAAAAGATCCCCGAAGAAGCGGTCGTTATTTCCTCTCCTATGTCCTTCTTTCAAAGATACATAAGTACTACGAAATATCTAAATATCTGTTAAAACGCGAATAACAGATACAAGCAGAAAAGAAGAAATTTACTGGTAAGATATTAATATTATTTTATAATGCGTTTTTATTTTATTTTTTTTTTAAGATAAAAACTATCTAATTAGAATAGAACCGAGTATATAAATTGAAATACAATAAATAATTTTTAAAAAAACTGTTTAAATAAAATAACGTTATTTTAAAGAACAAAAATTGTAAATTTTAAAACAGGAATAATCATAAATAACATTTAAAACGTATGTAATAAATAAATAAAGTATATCATTGTTTTTCTTTGGTTTTAAAAATAAATTTTAAAATAAAGCAATTGTTATAGTAAATAACGTCAGTTATTTGATATTTTTACTAGAAAATTTGTTTAGCTTTTGGCGTTTAACATTAACGTTTGTTATATTCGAAACCAACATATAAACTTGCGTATTTATTAAATAGGAGCAAGTGCATTAAAAATGATAATTTTATAAACTAATCGCTTCAACATCACGCTTATTAAAACCGCTTATCAAAATTTATGGAAACATTTAACGGAAATCGTCAATATGTAACGTTATGCTTCCATTCATTTGCTTCTGTAGAGACATAACAATAGCGTATTAATACTCTACGCATTTTCATATATAATATTAATTTGTCATTGTTGTAATGAATATAATTAAGTAATGTACAATAGCCTGCGCTCTGAATATGTTTTAATACAAATATGAAACGTAATGTAATATATTCATTCAAGTAAACAAAAAAATCGCTATTATATGTAAAGCAAGTTTTTGCACTTTTTATGATTGTTTTTACTTGTTATTATTACTGTGGAAAATTTAAAATAATTTTTTGTAAGCATTTTTTATTATTTTTTGTAAGCACATTTTATTACAATGTATACATCAATCACGAGCTAATATTTTGTATTTAGAAAATGTGATTAATTATGCGCATAAATGATTTCGAGATAGGTAATTCATTATCTATATTAATAATAATATGTTTCACGCAATATGTGCACACAGCTGATTACAGTTAATGTTATTTATTATTATTATTTCATTGTGGTTATATCTCGGACGACGTTTATTGCAACCAGATAGAGAATTGGTTTTAATTGAATAAATTTCCGACGAATGTCGGGTGATTATTTTCACAAAGAGCGTGACATTTATGCAATTGGTTCGAACAATCTCTTTATATGTACAAATCTAATTGTCCTGATAAGGATTTTCAATCCTGCAGCCACGAAAATCAAATGCGAGTCGTCGATGATAAACTTGGAAAGACCCTTGTCTTTCCCAAGATCATCAAGTTTTGGTGGTCCCAGGCGGCAAATAGACTTTAAGCCTTAATGCGATTTTACGAGCAATTTTACGCTTCGGGCAATCCGAAAAGCCATGTAGAAGTAGGGGAAGTCGGCTACGCGCTACAAACGTTCCTGCTACGGAGAAAAAAATGGAAATTTCCTCGAAACCTTTTTGCCATACTCTCCCGGGAGTGTCGTAAACATCGATGAAAAAAACCCTTTGAACCTGTCGTCAATCGGAAACTGCCTGAATTTAAATCTTCATCTCATAATTACGAGTGTCCTGGGGCGGAAAATTGACATTTGTGCCGCTGGGTCCTTCCTGCTTTCTACAAAAATATGTTGATCCTTTCATCGCAATGGCAACCCGGTTGTTCATTTAAATATGTTTTATACGAGGATACGCTCTCGCCCACACTTTGCTAACTTTTACCAGATAGAATGCGAAACAGCGCTACATTAATAAGATACAGAAGATATGTAATATTTTTCTTAAAATAAATGATATTTATTATTAAAAAAGTAAGCAGATATTTTGTGGACATATATTATCGGTTTACAACGTACCAGATTAATAAGCAAACCAAAACTTGATACTTAATCGTTCTTTCTGTAAACAATTCCCTTTTCTGCTTCAACGATAATTAACAATATAACAACTATACAAAACGAACGGAACTACGCACTCAATTTCTCGTTAACCTGACTCGTAAATGATCAAACTCCTCTAATTATGAAGTTTAAGGACTGTCGTATTCAGAAACTACGACTCCTCATAAAATCGCATCTGAAGATTAGACGCGCGTAATACCCTTTCCTCTGTTTACCGTATTGTGTCGACTTGAAACTTTATCCGCATCTACAAAATTCTCTTCTCATGTCCGTCGAAACGGTTGCGGCACTCGGAAATTCGCTCTGACAACCTGCGACATTCACGAATGACTCTTTTTTTTTCCTCCCCTCGTGAGGGGAGGAAAAAATCCCCTATTGCGGGAGGTATGCGAGAAACCGGAGTCGTCAATTATCGCCGCAATCAAAATGCAAATGAGTATTAATCGAGTGCATGCCGGGGTAATCGCTCGACGCGTCCTTTTTTCGCTCATCGCGCTTCCCACCGCGGCTAGAATCCCTTCTGGTCGCCCTCCCCAAGGGTTCTCCCTCTCACGTCGTCGGGATGTTTATGTACGTATACGCGTAGAACGACGAGCCGTGTACTGCAACGGCGCACATGCGGCGATGCAGCTGCCGTTGCTGCTGTACAAGCGCTGTAATTTACCGCCGGTACAATTAGTTTGCGTATATGAACTAGAGGCCCGTTCGATGTAAACTATGAATTCGTATCTGCGCGGTACACACGCCGGCGTGTTCGCCGCGCGAGGATTGCGCGATTAAATGCAAATCGTCGAAGGCCTCCCCGAAGAGACCCCATGAGAGATCGCGGGGCCGAGTCGTCGCGCCGAGAATACCCTCCGAGACCAGACGCGACGCGTTCTTCCACATATAATCGCACGGTAATATCGGGTCCTTGAATTTATACGGGCGTCCCTTTATAGGCCGCGATATGCCGGGATCGTTAATTAATTTGCGGATTGACTTTATGGAAATTCGAGCACCTTGCATCCATGCTGGGGGAAAGAATTCTATTATAGTTAAATTGTTGTAATTGCCGTGTTTATTACATCTTTTTGTTATTCGTTTTTAGTTTCTTAAATTTAACCCCTCTATAATTCATTAGTGCAGGTTACGCAGCATATGTGAGAAAAAGGATCTCGTATTTCAGAATACTACACTGCTAAATATTCCCGATATTCTTTTCGATATTGTATATGCAAGAAAACAAATCACCCTTTAAACGGGAACAACTTCAAAAGGCAGATTGATGATTTTCAATAAATTTATCTATTCTTCAACGGGATCTCGTTAAAGCGTTATGTGCCTGTGGTATATGAACTTTCTCTCGTTACAATAATCGAGTCCTGCGGGATAAGGGATGAAAATGTGATTTCAGTAGTATGTGCACAATACAGAATCGGTAGGTGCAAGCAAAGCTAATAAGGGATCCAACGTGTTCGGAATATAATAGCTGTGTGCTAACAACCAGTGCATTTGCATCTTCAAAGGTATCTCCTGTCGCTATATATTTTCTTTATCCAAACAAACTTTACACACAAAGTACTCGATTCAATAATTATACAAATATTCGATTTGAATGCAGTATAAATAATTACACGAATGTACACCCGGATTAAAATAATTAATTTACTGTTTCGAACATAATCATAGGTAATGTAAAAACTATCTTATTGCGACATGTGTGCATTAAAACATTCGTTACAAGGTACAAATAAAAATTATATTACCGACAAGTTCTGAAATATTTTTCAAAGAACATCGTCGGATAAACTTTCCGAGCAAAATTCATTTCTAAATGACTAAAAACGTATTCGGCTAGCGTCTTTTTATATATTAAAAACAAAGAGGAAAAAGAAAGAAGGCTACATAAATTGCGAGAGATGCGGATCAGCAGAGTTCTTTGAAAGCGCTCGCTGTTGCTGCTCGACTTACTTTTCGATATTACGAGTCACTCGTTAACGCAGATTAAAGTGACTTTGTAACGGACGACGGGACATCCGCGAACTCCCTTCTTGAAGATTATCGCGACTGCGTAACGATGGATCGTACCCCCTTAAGAAATTTTCTTATCGCTGTAATGGCTCGAGAGCTCGTATCGGGCTTTCTGTTTTTACATTGTTCAAGGACTTTCTTTTACACGGAGGAGAAAGCTGCTGTCTAGGTTAATTATCTTGACGGAGGGGAGTAACACGGAAGTAACGTTGAGGAAAGACACCGCGGACCACCAGTCTGGTTACCGGGACGCGGTAACGGGATTACCTTAGTAACGCGGTAATTTGACCGCTATACTCGTCCGTTAGAGTCGAGGAACTAAGAAATTAAGACCGTAAAAGCATTACCACGGGGTGGTACGAGAGGGGAGGAAAAGGGGAGGGACGGCATAGAGTGGTGAATTGCGCGTGACACGCTCCAGTCGTGAGGAATGAGCCTCAGGCGGGAGAAAAACTGATTAAAATGTAATCTAATATGCCGCAACCTTATCGTCGTTATCCTCGAATTCTTCTACGTTTCTCCATTCAACCCTTTTCGCCGCCTTGGCGCATCATTTGCCATTCTCTCGCTTTCCGCGTATTTTCCTCGCGTATCACTCGACCTCCGGTGTCTAATCACCGTAAATGCGTCGCGCGTCACGTCGCTCACTCTTCCAGTAGGTTTCCTTAGCTACGCATTTTTCTTTCAACACGCACAACCCTTCGGGAAAGGGTGGCGCTTAGTGTACCATGCCACACGCATAAGATCAACGTTATTATTTTATCGATGTAGTAATTCTTTTAAAAAATTTTACAGCTGGTAAAGCGCATTATTTACAAACCCACGTAAATATAAAAAAATGTTTTTATAACAAAATATTATTATAAGATATTTTTAACTCCATATTTTTTCTCGTATATTTTTACTTGAAACCATAATATTTTTATTTTATGATGTATTCTTTTCTGTTTTACTTTAATGCTTTACCTTTGTTATATGTCATTTTTTTTAATTATAAAACTATATACTAAAAATAACACAGCTATTTCTGTAAGTTATCAATTTTCATTAAGTTTTATTTAATTCTAAGTTGTGTATTTCACCTTGTTCTTACATCTGACAAATTTATAATTTTTTGTTGTTGAAGAGCAACGAAAGATTTCACTTTAATCTGAAGTTGTTTAGCGGCTTAGCATATTAGATACAGATATATCGAATAAAGTTATCCCGTTATATACTTTTTACCAAAAGGAAATCGGATCATTTCAACGCAATCATTCTCTCATCCGTTTCGGTTTTCTTTAATATATTACATGAAGCTGTTTCGAAGGCAGGGCGATAATCCGGGTAATCTTTCATGCAGCGGTGAGAAAATCTCATTATATCGTGGCTAATCAAAAAGAAGTAAATAAAATACGTAGCTCGGCTCTGTTCTTTATCAACGCTAAAACTTGGAAAAAAAGTGATTATGACTAGATCTTTTTTATGAACATTTTTGATCGTCACAAATAGCGGTTTAATTATACATATTTTTTATTTCGTGAAATTTGTTGCATTGATATTAGAATAAATTTTTGAAATATTTTTTTACACAGAATGATAATATTAGCTTTATTAATATCGAACATATTTAATACGTATCTTCTCTAGCCTTGCGCTGTTTAACACGTCAATGGCAATTGCTCGAGCCCATAAGTACCATAACGATCGATCTAATCCTAATGCCTCATACGTGTTACGAGCAATAGTCCAGTAACCGTAACATAACGAGCTATATATCATAATATAAAAAAATCAAATAGGCAACGAAACGTACATGCGTGGCAGATTACACGACGGCCGAACATAACTCTTAGCATGGCGAAGGAGCATCAGTGAAACGTTACCGCCAAATTAGGACGAGACTATCAAAAACTTCGTTGATGCTTGCCGGATTAAGGCACGTTTACCTGGCCGTATCTAAAATGGAATTAACGTCGGTTGCCCAACATTAACCGCTCCCCGCTTCTTCGCCTGTCCCAATGGTAGCCCGGTAGCTCGACGGAAACGCTTGTTTTACGACGCTAACGAGAATACACCATCTCCTCTAACCCGTCAAACCCGCGTGACGTGACAACGCCGAGGTTACATTCCGGGGTCGCAAAAGAGAGTGCGACAATCGATACGCCTATATATATATAACTAAGCAAACCACCGGTGCCTCGAAGCGCCCTGACAAGCAGGGTACATTATTTGAGATGCTGTTAGGCTCGTTTCGATCTAGTCAGCAAAGAGTCGGGGCCGCGTAGATCAATGTAACCCTCCCGTGTAGAGGGGTTGCACGTCGCGTAGATGGTGGTGAGAATCAACAGAGCGAGAGGGGACACAGAGATGTAGGACAGCAGGCGCGCCTGAACGATAGATTTTTCACAGGGTAAGATCGCGCGAGTGATCTGATAACCGCGTTTTCGCGTGCACCAGGTGCTCCGGAAAAGAAGCCGTTCGTAGTCAGAGTTGGATTTCGTCGAGCCTGAAACGTATGAATTCTGGTAAAGGGTAGCGGAAACAGAAAAAAGAAAATTGCCTATTTTTGAGCAATATTAATTGTTTGTTAATAAATTAACAAACATTAATAAGATTAGTTTGTACATTCACACATGCGAACGATTGAAGTTTTCATTCATTTACAAATCCAGTATTGCAGCACGACGGAATGTTAGGTGGAAAATTGCTATACAGTGAGAAATAAAAATCAGATTAAGACAAACTTAAATATCAGGTTAGACATTTATTTAAATGTCTTTAAATAAAACCCTGAGGCAAAAAGATTGCGCATGATTCGCGTTCCATTTTCAGTAGAATTTTATAAAGTAAAATCTATAAATTTTTAATAAAGAAATTGATGTCTCGTTCTTAATAAAGAAATTGATTTTTCAGTCAAGGTAAAGACGATACTAAAAATATTGCCTTAAGCAAAGTTAAAAAAAAAATTAAATTCTTTTCTTCTTTTTTTCAGATTATTAGTTCTGTAGAGCACATTTACAAAAGTCGTTAGTATTTATATATAACACATATAAGAATTTCTATGAGATGTAGTGAACTTTTCGCTTAAAACTTTTTTACTACAAAATTTAGTTAAAAACATTTAATTGAAATCTTTATTTAAAAATTTTAGTAAAGGAAATTTCTATATAAAATTTTCGTTACAAAGAAACTCTGTAGCATGAATTGCCAAGAAAACCCAATAACTACAATTAGAGAAGTTGGAAAGTTCTATTAGATTCTTACATTCCTTCTCTCTCTTCTTACCTCCTCTCTCTCTCCCTCTCTCTCTCTAGATATAAATTTTAATATACTAATTTTGCATTTAAATTGTTCTTAACTAATATTTAATACAATACGCATATGGGGATAGAAAATAATAAATATTATTAAAACTTTTTTATTTAATCGTATTTTTTTTGTATATTTATCAACGATATAAAAATGATAAAATTTAATAATACATATATTCGGACTTATATTAAATTTTACACAAAATTAAAAATGTTTAATTGTTGTAACTAATAATCGTTGATGTAATATATAAAAAAATAGTAATATCTGATATTTTACTCTTTATGTTGTGGGGAAAACATAGACCGGTTTGTCGCACTAAAAAGATCACTCCAATTTATTTATTTTATTTCTCTTTTTTCATCGCAATTGTGTGTGTGTGTGTGAATTTTCCTCATGATACTACTGAAACTTGACGCGTTTTCCAATTGCAACAAAAAATTCAATAAAAAAAGGTTTTAAGTTTCAAATCTCGATTGCATTGTGTACGGATTTAATTAATTTTGAGCTTAAATTTTAAATTTTAGAGTTTAATCTAGAAGATAAACTCAATCGTATTAATTTTGTTAACAGTAAAATATT
This sequence comes from Monomorium pharaonis, assembly GCF_013373865.1. NCBI lineage: Eukaryota > Metazoa > Arthropoda > Insecta > Hymenoptera > Formicidae > Monomorium > Monomorium pharaonis. The sequence continues at coordinate 16,262,839 of NC_050473.1, read as the reverse complement.
GAACTAAAGCTTTGAATAATTGTGTTTATGAAAAAAATCCCAATATTTTGGTGTCAAATATTTTAAAGTGATTAAAGATGCAAGTTTTTAACTAATAAGTAGACACAGGATGTGAAACGCGATATAATCAAATAAATCACTAGCGCTAAAGTTTGGTTGCGTCCGTAGGTGTTGCACCTGGTGCTTAGATACTATATCTCTTTGAGACACATTTATCTTGAATAATTGATTATTCTCTTTCATCCTTTGCCAATACTTTCTTAAACAGAATTACGTTTAAACCGCTCATATATTTGTTTTCCTGTAATCTCTCAATCTCTCTCTTTCTCTCTCTCCTCTTCCTCCCTCCCTCCCTCTCTCTCTCTTTCTTTCTCTCTCTCTCGTCTCCTCTCGTATCGCAATATTCAGAACCCATTTTCACACTTGGTTTGCTTCGCGCCGTTTGCGGTCAGCCAAGACCTCTCCTCTACACCAAATATTCAGCTTAGCCTCTAAAGGTTGCCATGAGTGAAAATATAACCCGAGGGAATTTTATTTCATTGTTGGAGGACAACCTGACGTCTGGTAATGCTGTTCTCTTCGGTGAACAGAAGCTATAAGCTTACCACAAAACAGTCGGTTTATTCTCTTGTATTTCCCTATATACGTAGCTAACAAAATAGTCGCGTGCGCAAAACCTTACGCGGATAACCACCGTATTACCGATACGGTAGTCGTTGCGGACAGTTTTTACAAGACGTTAATATTCACCATACGTGTTTTGCATAAATATCTTCAGCGTTTGCAAAATTCCTCTTTCCGTGAGACACATCGGTAAGGTAAAGGTATAAAAATCCACGCCTATTTCGACAGTTTATCGTGCGGTCGAATGATACCAAGGCGATGAGTCGACAAACGTGAACTGGCACCGTGGTACCTCAACGACATCCGAACTCGCGCGTAACGAGAATTTTTCCGGTCCCGATTTTTAGCTGTTCTTGGTTGCGACCAAATACCGAGGGTCACCGATGGTCCGGGGCTAGTTTTCATCGTAGAGGGTATCGGGGATCGTCATGCTCGACTGCACTATCGTTTCAAACTAGCTAAGCGCGCTTAGGTAGCTGCACCGCGGCTAACTCTCGCAGGATAGAAGATAAGGAAGGAACTTGGGAGGAGAGAGCCCCGAGGTTCAACGTAGCTTTGGGGACGCTGCAGCGGATGCTGCGGATACCGAGGTGCGCTAGAAATGATATAACTTAGAGGTAAGGGACGAAGGATGAATTTTCGAAACTTGAATTTGATCATCTTCACTGATCTTTAACAAATCGAATTAAATGTATCAAAAAAGGATCTTTTATTGTGTTCGTCGTACGTTAAAGAATTGACTTCTGGATTGACAAACACTTTTAAATGAAACTATCGTACAAAAGATCCTTGTTGCGAGTTGGTAACTTATATTCCATTAGTTTCGACGTAGATCCGTTCCTGGCAAGGAACCGACGGTAGGGAAGCGAGGCTTCTCGCCGTGGAGAATTCAAGTGCATTCCTAGGAGATGTGTATTCCTGTCCCGTTTGGCAACAATAATTCGACATGGCGAGCAGCCGCTCTTCGAACAACTTGTCACTTAGCTCGCCGTAGTTTATACTCGACAGCGGGCTCTGTTACAGTCTGTTAAATTGGGACACAGCTGGAACGTAAACGGGCGTGAGAGAAAGACGGCGAATGCAAATTTTTGGCGAGAATTCCGAATAAATCGAAACGCTCGTACTATTACGCTCTCTGACTGCTTTATAAAATTTTATGCAAACAGCTTACTAATATCTATAAAAGCTTAAATAAACTTTTGCATATGAGTGACAAGATTTTCATCATGCTTTAAAGTTTGATGAATTTTGTGACATCACGTAACGCACCTTGCATTATTTATTAGAAATGAAAAGCGGGAAAATCATTTAATAAATATTAAATATAAAACAAATTTGCATCGAAATGATCACGAAATAGATAAAGAGTTATTTTGTGCTGTTCATAATAAAAATGTTTAAAAAAATCTTCTCTCCCTAACGAGGAGAAGAGATTATTCTCTAAAGCGATGACGCAGATTGCCATACAAGATGATTAAATTCGCATTAAGACGAGTAATCAGCGATTACCGTCTCGCCACAATACGTACTCTGCACAATCCTAAATGGAAGTTTCTGTTATTCAAGATGTAGGCAATCGATACCTGGCGCTGCCTGGCGTTACACATTACCAGTTTAAACGATTGCACACGAAATGTCTGGTTGTGCACATTAAATCGCACAGCCGCGAGTCCTTTGTACGCGTCCGTACAAGAGAGCTCGCGCGCTCGCGATAATCGTTTGCCGTTTAGATAATAGCTATCAGTATTTCGCGGTAGCAGCACGGCGGGAAGGGTACGCTTGGCTAAGTTCCACGTGCGTTTCCATATCACATTGGGGGCTCACGCTGACGAATTTTATGCGCGATCACGTCGCAAAAAGGAAGAAAGGTGGAAAATTTCCTCGAATACGTACGCGGGCTATTCGCGGTAATATCGAACGACCATGTTGTTCCGTCACACGAAAACTTTCGCTTATCAAACGCGACACACCGACAGAGAGAATAGTAATTAATATATTCCCCGGGGAATGTGCGAAACGAGACGGGAGTCCATCAGGGTTAAATATGATAGTTGTCGAGAGGCTTCGGATTCAAGAGCAACCCAACTCGCTTCCAAACTTCTGTAATTATTCCGTTCATAACTTTGCATTTATTACTTTATAGTAGACAGCATATTGATGATCACGGACTTATTTTTCACTCGCATTGTAAATATTTTTTGTATATTATAATAGTATTAAAAAAATAACTTAATGTAAAATGACACAAAAATTGAGATTTTAAAACCAATTCGCATTTATTTGAACTAAACTAATAACTTGAAAGTGATTAGAAATATATATCTTTTAAAAATGACGAAATTGTTTTTGAAAATAATATTGTACTTATTTTTTAATTAAAAAATGTTCAGAATTCTCTCTTTTCCTTATTTTTCCTTTCTTATTATAATTTTATTAGCTATTCTATACTTTATAATTATACAAATTTAGTAATATTTACAATTTTTATTTTAATTTCTTTATATTATTTAGAATTAAATTAAATCGTATTTTTATTATTTTTTCTAATTCTATAACTGATTTTTGTCTAATTCCTTACACAATTTAATTACGCAGAAATTAAATTATAAGAATAAATTTGTTGAAACTTATACATATTATCTTCTAGAAAACTTCAAAGAACCAATCAAAGAACCACAATACAAAATAATTATCTTTGTTATATACCTGCATATATTTTCATCAAATGTTACGTAATAAGAAATTAAAACTCTGTTTTATTCACGTTACAAAGATATTCGCGATCCAGAAAAAGCGCAAAAGAAGTATTTTTAAAATTAAACGAATTTATTGCACCGTTGAATTACAGTTTGATTATCTGGGCGCACGATAATTGCAGTGGTACTCATGCGCTCTTATTGCTAGGCTAACGCAGTCACATAAATCACGATACGGCGCTAATTATTCTCTTCGGCCGAAATTCATCTCCTTGTGAATTATACATATAAAGCGATTTCCCGTGTGTGTCATAAATTATTTCGCGGGTGACATTTCCTATTCGTGCCTTCCTATTCAGAGATGATTTTGTAAAAAAAATACGCTGAAAATCGGTGACGCGCATTCTCGTTTTCATTAAAATCTATGTTGCGGGGAAAAAATGTGTTTTTTTGAAACAACGAGCTCAAATACGTAAGCAATAAAGAAACACCGGTAGTGTCAGAAAACGAATAAACAAATTTCCGTTTCCTGTGATTACAATTATTTCCGACAAAGTGTAAAATATGCGCCGGTAATGCAAACATCACGGCGCATGATCATGATACATTTATCATCTTTGCGAGCACTCATTTTGCCAGACGCAAAGCTGTGATTATCCGCGGTGGGACCGGACGCGATATTGCAAATATCCGCCGCAAATTATTTTTCGGCGGAAACATTTTCCACTCGCGCGTTCGCACAAACGCGGCACGCGGCCCGCGGACGAGCCAACAAAAATCCTGCCGCGACTTTTGCCGGGCATTTTCTACATATTCGTTCCGAATTACGCCGCGGTCATTATGGTAATAACCGTTCGCGTATCTCACTGGCTATTAATTCCGGCGGCGTGTATAAACCCCCGTATTTATGATCGCAAATGTGGCCGTTGCGCAACACCGGCTGTACCGTTGTCGCTGCTGTTAATATTGCTGCTACAGTTGTTGTTGTTGTTGTTGTTGCTGTTGCCGCATCGCGGGGCGACGTTCCGCGAACGGTCGCGAGAGTATTAAAAGCCGGAAAATTGAAAACGAAACAGCGCGTCGTGCCGCTGTTACCGTTCAATTGAACACGAGAGACGGGAAGAGAGGAGCACGCGATAGTGGAAACGAGGGACACGCGTAGGTGCGGATTTTCCGCGTCCCTATCTCGTAAAGTCTCATCACGCTTGCGCTTTTTTTTTTTTTGCCCATCCGCAGTGTTAGCGCAGCGGAAAACTGGGATATACGCCGGTTCGCCACGGTCGATGATTCGCCCGGTGATGACAGCTTCTATCAGCGAGTTACCGCACCAAGTGCGGCTGTTAAAGAAGATACTACGGGGCGATAAGAACGAAAGCTCTTTTTATCCTTTTCGAGGAGTGCCAACTCCGAGTGCCAAGTCCAAGTACCCACCAGACTCTGTAACGTCGAATTAACATTCTATGGGTTGTCTGTTCTTTTCCACGGGTTACGTTTTCTTCACCCGTGGTATAAAGGAAAACACGCTGGGCAATCTACACATTATATGGATCTTTCATCGAGCACGAGAATGAATTGAATTCAAGTAGGTAAATCGGCTTCTCGTTTGACAAAACGAAACTACATATACGTTCGTTTTGCTCGTACGTAGTGTAAACCGCGTAAGAAACGGTTCTCGTCATTGACACAACAGGATTGCAATTTCGGTGCAAGTCGATGTGAGTCGAACAAAACGCGGAGCGCCGGGGGTTCCAGCAAAAAGCAGTTTCAGTAGCGAGATCAGGTAAGGACGATTTGAGAATGCGGACGTTGAACTCGCCGCACATAGGGAATCCGCAGGAAATTTCCGGGGATCGGATCTTGCCTTTACGAACGCAGAACACACACGTTCGATCGCGATGGAAAAACCTGTTCGGGAGCAATGGCGCAGCTGGGAACGTTTGAGGGAATAACGAGGGAAAAAGGGCACTCCGTCTCTCTTAGCCGCGCTACGACACTCTGTCTGCTTCCGTCTCTCCTTTCTGCTCCTCCTCCTCTTCCTCCTCCATCGCGCTCGGTTGGTCGGTATCACTGCTTCACGGTAGGATGGCTACCGAAAATACGAGACGAAGGGGGCAGCGGGCACAGACAGAGAGAATTTCTCCTTTAGTTCGCGATCTACAGAATCTCTCGTTCCCCTCTCGTTGCGCGAGCTACTCGCTTTGCTTCGCGGTAAAATCGATCGGCTATGAAAACTCGCACAATATGCGAATACCAGTTACATACCATTACCATTCCAACCTTCTTCCTCGGGGAAAGAAGCACATGCTCTAGATATATTCTATATATATATATATATATTTGAATCTCGATATGCATACTCTTTATAGCTGTTGAATTAAAGACATACTCTTTTTATTTCTTCAGATCGGTACCACTTTTAAAAGTATCGATCACATATAATGGAAATTCATAAATTTTTACATATGGGAATATTTGATAACAAAATGAAAATATAGTTCAATATAAAATCGTTCGAATACGATTCTAAGTATAGCGAGTTTTTCAAATTTAGTTAACTCATGTAGCTCTGTAGTAAATAATTTATAAATACTTATTCACATTCTCTGCAATAACATCGGCGTCGAAAATACAAGGAATACGTTTCATTGATTTTAAAACATTTTTCGCGTGTTATCAGCGCTATTAGAAACTTGAAGAATTAACACGTAATTAAGTGATAACAGAATAAATCGACAACGAGTTAATCTTTTATTTATAATAGCGAACTAAGTGTTGAACCTGTCGCTTTCGGGGTCTTATTTATATCCGAGTTATTTTCTTCCGTGATTCGCACAAAGTAGCGAGTTTCGCAATACGTTCCCATGCCAGACGAGGCGCTTGCACGAATGCGCGAATGCGTGCATCTCCAAAACCTCGCGCGGACCCTTTTTCTGCGGCGAGCTTGCACGTGCCGCATAAAGAGAAGCGTCTTCATCCGGCGAAAGCTTTCACAGGGATGTGGCAGGTTTCCCAAGTGGGGGAGAAGGCAGGGGGAGAAAGAAAAAGAGGCGTGAAAAGGGAGGGCGGATTTTACCGCGAAGACGCGGTAAAGTCTTCTCGCCCATCTTCCCATTCTCTGCACCAATCCTCCGCAACGGTGCTTTCCTTACTTCCGCGTGCCTAGATCGTTTCTTTCCTCGTGCTTACGTACGAGATAACAAGCGACTGAATACTGGTGCGAACTACTCTCTTTCTCTTTCTGATCAAGATTCTTAATCTTTAATTAAGGATTATTGAGAAAATGGGTAATATAATTACCCATAATATAATTACTGCGGTAGAAATTACGTCCAGATAAAATTGACTTTAAATTTAAAATGCTTTAAAATATTTTTAAATTTAATTTAGAAGGTTACGTTTAAGTTAAATGGTACATTTTTAGATTGATTTCAGTAATTAGAACAGCGACAAACAAAAATTATATAATTAAATATAATTACGTAACAGATCGCGAACAGATTTAGTTCCACAAGAACAATAAAGAATCGGCGAACTGTCCAAATCCGAAAGAATTTATTTAAATAAAGAGTCATTATGTGAATGACCTATTTCAACGTCACAATATTAGCATTCTGCCCCGAGATTTTAACGATCAAGATCTCAATATGTAATAATTTATAGCATTACCAACAGTCTCTCCTTAAATTAGAAAAGAGAGTAAGGCAAGAGATAGCAAACAAGTTCGAACTTTATTCCGATAATGTAACTTTATCTTTCGCACGTAGACAACTGCGCTGCCCATTGGGTACGCGCACCCTCGTTAATTTCCCGCCCGCTTAACAATCGCACTCGAATAATTTCGCAACCTTAAAGTCGCATAAACTTCTTTACCTCTCTTCCTGCTATATCTTTTCTCTTCTCCACCTTTCGCGTTCTGCCGAGTCGCATTTTAAGCCGTGTTACAAGCGACTCTCATAATGATCATTATCCTCGTTACAAATTAAAATTACACGGCAATTGGGAGGACTCATTACGCTATTAAAACGTGCTCAACAACCTTCGTACTTCGTCCGGTTTCGCGATCCTTGTTGCCGTTACTTACGCGCGATCGTTAAAAGCCGAGATAGTGGATGGACAGCACGCTCATCTCTCGGCACGTAACTGTCATTAAACGAATTAGAACAACGCGGGCGAAGCCGGACGAAAAAACCACTGCCGCGATATACGAGAGTACACGTCAATTTGAAATACGAGCGCAAGTATAATGTAGGCGCATCCATCCATATGTCAACATCAGATAGGGTACTATGTAGACTGTAAAAATTGCAAAAGTCTATAATTTATTGTGGGTTACTTTTCAGGCGCTAAACGTGACCGCTTGCTTTTTTTATATGTCAATTTATAGACGATATACACAAAAGTAATATAAATGTAATATTAGAATCGCGTGATCATATATCAAAAATACAGTATTGTGTAAACAGAAATCGACATATTAAAAAAGAAGATACATTGCAAAATGCAAGTTTATCTTTTGTTTAGTTTAGTATATTAATTGGATCTAATTGAAAAGAAAGAAAAAAGAAAAGAGAAATACAATTCTCGAAGTGTATCTATCTATCTATCTATGTGTGTGTATGTGTAAATCGGATACTTTGACAACGATTTTACGTAAACATTGGCTACTTTGACGACTTCTGGCTATTTTGAGACCGCCGTCAAAGTTTTACACGATCTATGTATACTTTGACGACGTTGTCAAAATAACATGTATAAATGAAATAATTACATTGACGACATTGTAAATCTTGACGATAGTAAGTGATACATTGGCAATTTTGACGACAGCAAAAAAATAATTTTAAAAAATGAACAATAATTTAAAAAAAACATTACATATTAAACTTAATATAACGCATTAAATCTTTGGATATAATAATTCTTCAATTAGGAATGCGTAACAGCGCATACGCATTGCAATGCAAACCCTGAAATTTTTTTCTGCCGAATCTTTATATCTCAACTATCAATAAAAAATATTGACGCTTAATAAAAACTATTCTATTCCTTCCAATCGGTTATAAAGAGATAAACGCATGTCTTTAAAAATAATAATTCTCCAATTAGGAATGCATGAGGACGCGTATACATTGTTCTGTCGAGACAGGTATTTCTGTCCATCAAGGAGTCAAGTCTTAGCCGCTTCTTGGTGAAGCTGTTCCCTCTGATAATAATTCCAAACGTTGACGTTTCATCGTTATATTTTGGATACAAACACCACGACTGGGTACACTATGACGTTATTGGAGATATCAATATGTCGGTCGTTCTGTAACACTGATACAAAACAACAGTTAACGGATCTTGACGTAGGCACGCGATGCAGCTGCAAAGTTTCCGCGAGGAAAAGCGGGAAAGTAAGGACCATTGAGCCTTGTAGCGTGATCCTGTGACAGAAATAGCCGCCGTTCTACCGGTTACCGCAGATGGTTATCTTGAGCACATGTCCCTTACTTGTCGAGGCAACGATGATGCGTTGAAGCTCGAGTCTAAAAATCGTGGTCACGATTTCGGCGGAGCAAATTTTAACTGGCTCTAACTTACAAAGCCACGTTGTAATTGTATGGCTGATGACGAGCTCGCGAATACCAACGGTACCGTGTGATACAGCGACAATGCGTCTATGTCTATGCCTATGTCGTTAAGATCCCGTAGCGATGACTGCCGATAATAAGACAGGCGTCGATAATAAGACACAGCTAGGTTGATGCCGGGTATGATCATGCAGCATTGCTGACTGCCAAAACTGAGACAGACATCGACACGGCTATGTGTTGATGCCGATACGATCCCGCAACATTGCTGATTGTTGAAACTGAGATGGGTGTCGACACGACTATGTGTTGATGCCAATTTTATTTCACAGCATTGCTGACTGTTGAAACTGAGACAGGCGTAGACATGGCTATGTGTTGATGCCGATACGATCTCGCGATACTGCTGACTGTTGAAACTGAGAGGGGCATTGATCCGGTTACGTGTTGATGCCGATACGATCTCGCAGCACTGATGACTGTTGAAACTGAGACGGGCATCGATCCGGCTATGTTGATATATGATCCCGCATACACATTGCAACGGAAACACTATATTTTGACAATGAATGAAAAATATTGACGCTTAATAAAAATTATTCTATTTCTTCTAATCGGTATTATAAAGAGATAAACGCATTAAATATTTAAAGATAATTTTTAATTAGGAAGGCGTAACAACGCGTACACATTGTCTCGAAAATCATTAAAAAATACTGTCGCCTAATAAAAACTATTCTACTCCCTGCAACCGTTTAAAAATTAACGACCTAAATTGTTAAAGATAAACTTCCAAATAGAAAGGCTTGACGGCGCGTACACATTTTATAAAGCAAACGTCGAAATTTTTCCCGTCGCAACTTTAATCGCTTATATCTCAAAAACCAATAGAAAATATTAACGCCTAATAAAAATATTTCTCTCTCATACAAACATGCATGCGCGCGTGCTGCATTTCCAATTAATTAAATATTCTTTCATTATTTCTTATTCTTTTATTCTTTTTCCTTTTTTTCTTTTATTTTTTCTTCCTTTCTTCTTTTAAATATTCTTTTATTCCTTTTTTCCCCTTTTTATTTTCTTTTATATTTTTTTATTCTTTTTATATTCTTTTATTCTTTTACTTGTAAGAGAGAGAGAAGAAAATATAATTTGTCACAGAAAAGTGTTGTTACAATATTCGTTTCATGTAAAATAAAAATATAATCATACTAGCCATAATATACATATATTATCGTACATAATTTGGTACTGTCGTCGAAGTAGCCATCTGTATTTAATTGATTACACATACTAGTGCATTAAATTTCAAAAATATTGGTATTGTATACATTAGAATGTTAATACACTCTATGCATAAAATATGGTAGTTTCTTGTCGTCGAAATTGCCGATTCACATACATATATAAAATCTGCATGTTTTTCTTTTAAATATATAATAAATTGTATTACTCTCGATTGTTTTTTATTACTAATAAATTGCACATCTGTATTTATGTAGAATAGTTCTTTTCGTACACAAATAATTGTTTTATAAACTCTTGAAAATTATATTATAATTAAAGTAGACGTATTCTATCCCCAACAACTGTAATCTCGGGGTCTCAGGATGATAGTATCGATAAAGCTGTCATTAAAATTGAAAGAGGGAGTAAAGAATTTATCAGAACAGCAGAGGCAAAAGAAGCTGCGACATATAATGCATCGTGGACGTCTATAACAGTAGCCCCGACAACTTTTCTCATTATAACGATCGATGTCGACCCAATTAAAGCTAACTTTGCAGCGCAATAAAAAAGTGGAAGGAGATCAATGCCCGAGAGAGAATGGATGGAATAGAGATCAGGAGTTTGATCTTGACGAGGATGCAGATATCGGCGATGTATTATGGAAGGGCGAATGGAAAGGAACACAAGGAAGGGAGAATCTGAAAAAGAGTGGAGAAGACGCGACGACCTCGATCGATCTATCGCAAGTCAAATATCACGTCGGAATACATTCCAGGGTGGGTTTACATATGACATTTATTTCACGCTATTTATGTCAAAAGAAATCCAATATCTGAAACACCAGCGCGACGAGTACGGGAATTTTCTCAACATCAACTATCAAATATTTCTGACGATATTTTCATATCAGTCATACGCTTTATCATCGCGCTTCTAAACACTTGCAAGTATGCTATTTAAGAAAATCTTATCCCAGATTCCTGTCAGAAATCAGGAAACTCAAACATTTTCAAGACATCATATCATAAGATGTAACAACTTGTCTTGATCTCCCTTACTTCAAATTTTATTGAAATTCTCGGATACTAATTTATTCAATAATCGTTATAAATATGATAAAATGAATATGTGTAATAATGTAATAATAGTTTGACCGTATTCTCATACAATTAATTTATATACATGTAAACTAGTATTATATAATATAGTATAAAAAATTTGCAATAATGCTATAATTAAAATATTATATAATTTTTGAATAAAAATTAGATAAAGCAAAAAATGCGAAAAATATGCACAAAGGAGTTACCGATACGATATTTACCTCGAGTGTGTAAATTTTACACGTACACATACATACAATCTTCTTCTACATTTAGTAGACCGTAAAAAACCGGTGGCGTTTTCTTGCATGATCGTTGCAGGATAATGGGGGATAGAGGCCGAGAGTAGTTCTTGCCTAACTCCCGACTCCCGAGGGTAGTCCACCACGCCTTCCTCATATCTTCTCCCTTTCCAACAAACCTAACAAGAAGATAGTAGAACGCTTCGACCGAAACTATCTCCGTTACCTCAAAATCTTCCGTGGTTTGCTAGTTTCAGGCGCATTTTCTACTCGTTAAGCATTTTCGTTGTAACCGAAAACGGCAGCGGGGTATATGCGGAGTGATCCCTGCGAAATGGGAGAAATATTTCATTTACGAGCAGAGGAGAACGCAACAGCGGAAACTTCTAAACGCCAAGAACTCTTTCACGCATGTGTTTATCTCCATTTATCTTCCAAAAAAGGTTCCGCGTCCGCTCAAGGTGCGCGCCTATCCGTCACGCGGACAATCCAATCGCCCCGTGAAAGTCACTTTGTGTGTACGTGTATACGTTGCCGCACATCTCTCGCATGCATTTTGGTGTGATCTCTCGCGAAAGTTTTCTACGACAATGCTAAAGTGCACGACGGATCGATAAGGCTCGCTGGGAAACCCCGGAGATCCCGTTTATTCGGCTGTATACGAGATGCGAGTGTTCCACGTATATCGCCGCTACTTTATTTTCATCAGTTAATGCAAGCAACGTGTTAATGCGCCAAGGTGCACGGATTTCACGACGCCGCGACATTAAATATTTACCGGCGCAATCGACGCAACGAATCTTATTCGACGTGAGCGCATATGCATACAGCGTTTCTATGCGGCAAACGCATATGAATAGCTGGTTGTATAACGAAATTACGAAGCATAGTAACGTACGAATATTTTCAGAGAATCTCCACGAGAAATCTCTTTCTGTCCTTTCCCAGCGCATGACCGTACTTGCGCCGCAAAACATGTTGGTAAAATAATTTTTTTAATTAAAAAACGTATTTTCCAATTCAATTTAAATATTAAACTTATAATTAAACGGCTTGGCTTTATGTGTTTTACGTAAAATTTATTTTGAAATATTTTGACTGTAAAATTTAAAAAGAAAATTATTGAAATGATTTAAAACATGCGCTACATGATAATATATATTTGCAGAATTGTACTGAATATTAAAGAATAAAAAGATATGGTCTTCAACGTTATGAAAATAATGTCCATCAGCAGGATTTAATATAAATGTATAAAAAAATCCTATACACTGCTTCCAATTTATTATGCTTCTATACGTTGCGTAATTCTAATGTGTCACTCATATACGTCACTGTGATACACGAAAAAGATAGCTAAAGATTTGCTAAAGTGTTAAAAAATGTAACGATATATAAATACAAATCTAAAAATAATTTTTTGGGAGCATTAAAATAATTATTTTGGACGCTCAAGTTGAATGCTAGATGTCAAAGCTTTTTGCAGCATTGGTCATATTTAAACGTCCTATATAATCATTTTGAGAGTCTAACAAAATTATTTTCAGATCTGATTAAATTTTTGAATATTTCAGTAAAAATGTTTTGTCTATACATAAATGTTTTTATATAGATAATTATACCGTATAAAATGCCATATTATCGTTGTATTTGGATAATTAGTGCGAATTATTAATATTTAATTTTTTGCAGTTGGGCGCAATGAAAGAAGAAAAAGAAGGACCTGAAATAAAAATCGTGTAACTTAATCCCGACTGCATACATCGTATCCACGAGTCGCAAATTATTTTTTATTTTAATCTAAGATAACAGATCTGTGAATATTACGTGTCATAGATCTATTGTCTTGAAAGCACACATATTATAATAACAAATGGCATATTAAACTTTGAAGATTACTTTTAATAACTTATTAAAATTTTTTCAATTTATAAGACTACATATTGATTGATTATTTATAATTCATTAATTTTGTCACTTTGTCAGCAAATATAGATATATAATTTTACATGCTAAACACAATTAAGGAACTAAGCCTTATAATTCTCATAGGAGTTTTAAAGAATTTAAAATTTAATCCTAAAGAATTTCAAATAGTTTTAAACGCGAATAGCTGTATTCGTCGAACGTTTGCCGTGTCTATCATCCTTGCTCTTAAAATTTTCGCGCTTAGACCGTGATTTATTTCAACTCCTCCATTCATATCTAAAACGCGGGCATTATCAGGTACCAAGAGAATTTCCTGTAGAAGGCTCTCAGAGAATTCGAATTCTGCACGGTCGTTACGTCCATCCAGGGAAAAGAGGAGTGAAAGATATGGTGTAAAGGGAGCCAACGAAGCCGTTGCGGCGCGCAGCTGCCGCGGCTGTCGGAACGTTTTACAAGATTTACGGAATCTTGAGATCGCTTAGCAGAACTCATCGTACGCAGTTGCGTTTCGCGTTGCATCGGGTATAAACTTTGGTAACCATACAAGCGTTTCCATAAACTATCATCAATTATAGTCAATGCTTCTTGCTAAACAAATCGAGGATTATTTGATTTAACAATTAAATATTGATTTTATTATAAATTTTATTATATTTTTTGTTATTAATTTTATAATTTTTTAAAGGTATAAAAAAACGAATACAATCCATTTATTATGGACTGTAACATGTGGAACATTTGTATTGTTTTGTTATTGATTCAAAATCTCAATCATGCCAATTGAATTTTATTTTAATTCAGTTATTTTTTTAGCGTATATTGTATGTAATGGAGATATTGACTTACTGGCACATGTGTTTTTGAAAGAGCATTAGCATATAACATTGCGAGCATTAGCATATAACGAAAACGAAACGGTCAATGTTACTACTCTTACTGCCGTGCTTTTGTTTATTTTACGCAGAATCTTAAAATAAAACCGCGTATATGATCGTAATCGAATATTCTGTATCAAAGATAAGCTTATTTGAAGCTTAATTGAAAGCCTTAGATTTGGAGCGGTTAAACAATCTCGCGAATCAGATTAGCGCATTAGCAACTGCCATCCATCAATCTTATCTGCTAACCAGCCTTCTTAGAACCATACCTATTATGTCGCGAGACGCCATTAATGCGCCCGTTCAAGTTCGAGCTAATTTTAGGTGCAAAAGTAAGCCTTCGCGTGGCCATTAGATCCAAATGAGCTCTGGCCAGATCCATCCAGAGCGGGGCGAGTCGACGCCTATTGCCGTCTACTGACGTCGCCGACGGCAGTGAGAAGCGCAGAGAGAGATCGGTTTTCTCCCTAATTAAATCGGGATTGAATTCAGACCGCTCGATTCGAGAGGATAGATTAATTGACGACCACAAAAAGTTCACGATCTTTTTTTCCATTACGTATCATTGCAATAAAAGTGACGCTCATTCGTTTCCAGATTCGTTTTCATGTATTACATCATACCGGGAATGTAGGCTTATACTTTTAAAATGCCTTTAAATAATACTAATACTTTAAACACAATATATGCAACAATTCTTTCTTTTAATTATAAATTATTAACATTAATTCGAATTTGGTACTAAAATTAATGTACGAAACTTTATAAATATTTTGTTTAGGACTGTAGCGTTTTACAGATAAGCCCCGGTTTGTATACGTGAATAATCATGGCCTACTAATAATAATTGGTGCCGGTATTATTTCGATACAATGCCACCTACACAATTATTCTGGGATTTGCGAGGCTACATAATCGCCCGATTAAACACCTGTCTTTAAGCGGTTTCGACTTTAAATCTCGATGCGATTGCGTCGAGCTTGGTCAGCAGCGTGCGACCAATTATTGGACACATTTGTTCCGTAATTAATACAAAAATATTGGATGTTTCCAAAATAATTGAACAAATTAATTGTTAACACGTTCATATTAAAAATGACGTAGTATTGGAGGGTTAATTACATTTAATTTATACAAGATAAAGTAAATTTTATAAACATAAAATCTAAGTTTATGTTTATCATTAAATTAGTCGTTATGTTTCAAAATGCTATCGAAAAAAATTGAATTTATTTAATAATTTAAATAAACTTTATTTTAAAAAATAAAAATTTGGCAAAGTATAAAAAGTGGCAGTCTATAAAAAAAAAATGTAATATCGTTTCCATTATAAAATTATTTCAATTATTATTATTATTATCCTATATAATATCATCGATTGTGTTGCAGTATTAATTTAATTTAATTTATTGTGCATCAGTAAATTACAAAGTGTGAGAGTATATATAAAAGCATGTACAAAAGCATATACATTAATCGTAAAAAGTTTTTAATAACGCTTATAAAAAGCTTTTAATCCGCAAATATTAGAGTTTGATAGCTTGTAATTAAAAACGGAGTATTTTTTATTATATTACATAAAGGATTAATAGACCTGTCACGCTGTTATCGCGGCGTCAATACGCAGGCAAATTTTCTACCGATATCTTTGCTAAACGCGTATATGTGCAAAATACGAATCGATAAGAGTAAAAGGGGACGGCAGACAGAGAGCGACAAATAGACGAGAGGTAAATCCGCGGAAAAATTGCCGGCAAGAAACCGAAGTGCAGAATGCGTTTAGGTTGCGGCGCACGGCTAGGAGTCACAGCCAGTTACAGGCAATAAAAGCAGATTAAAAAACTCCATTCTCCGAACGCCGACGGAGTGAAATAGCAACGGGGAACCGCGAATCGGCATTTACCCCGGGGGAGAACGGCAACGAGCCGGGACAAAAAACAGCTTGGATAACAATGTCTCACTTTCTTCCTGATAAGGATTGCAATTTTTTGCATCTGTACCGGAGAACAATTTCGCGTTCTCGAAAATCGATCGCACATGTTTTCAAATAACATCTTTTATTTTTCTTTAAACAATAATAACAAACAGGAGCATAGAAATAAGTTGCACAGAAATAAAAGTAATTTGAGTCTCAATTTGCTCAATTTGAATTCAACAAGCAGATAAAAGAGCGCAGCAAAGTTATCAAATTGTCAAGCGTTCATCTTTTTTTTTTTAAGTAAAGTCAGATTCATGTATGAGCGCATTAATGCGATGAATAACATACGTCATATAAAGAGAGGGGGAAAAGGCTCTCGAGAACCTTTATCGCGACGTCAATGGCGATCGATCTCGGCCGCTTGGCTCGGTAATTAATCGCTCAGGCCTTTGAGTTCACCTGCATTTCCGGTGAAAACCATACGAGCATAAAATGCCAATGTATCGTTTCTGTCAGAGGCAGCAAATTATTTTGAACTTCGGAAGCTCTCGGTATTTAGACTGAATTGTGTAAATGTTTTATGTAGAAAAAATTGACCTTTCAACCCACGCAATTAACTAGATTAAAGCAAAATAGAAGGATGACAAAAAATGTATAGCTTAGAAAAGAAGCTAAGAAAAGAAATTCAACCCGTGTTAAATTATTATCTTATAATTGTAAATCATTAATGTACATTAATTATATTTTAAAATTAACGAAATGTAATCTTAAACATTCCCCTCAGAAGTTATTAAAAATATAATATATTAAAATTTGGCAAAATTTTAATATTTCTTTAATGATAATAATGAGTAATATATTTTCATGTAAAATTAAAATTGTTATCTAGAAATATTTTTTACTTGATTCACAATTATAATTTTAAAAAAAGTAAGGAAGATTAAGCATCTAACTAGAAATTATTATTAAATATAGATATCAATTTATCTTGCTTAAATTTCTTAATGATTTTTTTCGTACCAATATAAATTGTATTGGTACCGATTGACTATTACAAATAGATTTTAGATTTTTATTCAATTTCCTTTTCGTAAATTATTCACTGGCAATGCTTTCAATTTTCAAAGTTGTAAAAATTTAAACAACTTTGTTGTAAGATTAGCACGCAATCTGGATATTTGAATTTTTTATTAAATAATTCATTATTGAATGAATTCAATCAAAATTATAAGATCCCGTATTTTACATTAAAACGTAAATTAAAGCACGTAAAATTAATTTACATAGATTTTTACTTTTATTTAACTAGCGTTTATTTCTTCTGCTAACATAAGATAGGAAGGTGTGATATGAAGATATGAATAAGGTAAGAAGAGAAAACGTTTCTGCATATTTTACTAAATCCAAGATAAATACACAAGAAAAGAAAATTTTTCGTCAAATTTAAATAGGACGTATATAAATTTATTTTATGTATTTGATGATGTACTGTTTATAATTTAAAAAAAAAATTAGAGCAGACGAGATTACCGTTTTGATAAAAATATTTAACATGTATATCAGGTAATGCGATATCTATAATAAATTCTCGCGCTCGTCACGTATGTACAATTGTGAACATAACTCTAACATTGTTATGTCGACATCATTCCGTTAAGCCTCGGAAATATTTTATGCGATTGGTCGATAGTGCTCGCAAAATTATACAAAAATATAGTATACGCGAAAAGTTATATAAAAGTTTGTAAATACTTATCAATGTACATATTTTAAGCTGGAATAATCTTTATTGGAAACGATACTTTCTGCACGGAGAGAATTTTCTCTTAAAATTTATCTTCAAAATTTGATAATTGTGGGATAACGTGTGAGCTCGAGAAATTTTACTATATTTATAGTAAATTTTACTAAACAGCATAATAAAATTCCTCGACATCACACATTATCCCACAATTACCAGATTTCAAGGATAAATTTTAAGAGAAAAAAAAATTCTCTCCGTGTGCAGTTATAATCTTTCAATTATCGTTTTGTTCGTGAGTGACCTTACGCGACGAGGGCACAAGAACAAACGAGGGAGAGCACAACGAACGGGGAAACGGCGAGCGTATGACAGTGTCTTTAACGGCGAAGGGTTTCTGTAAGACCTTTACGGTCTTAGCGTAAACTCGTTAGACGTGCCCCAAATCCTTAGGAATTAATTCCATTGTAACACAAACGCCTGAGCTATGTTAATTCTAACGTTTTAACACCGACGCGCGGGTGGACGGACGCGTGCGTGCACACAGACGCATTCAGTACGTACGTGCCCCGTTAATTCAGGGGATCTTAGGAACTTAATTCAGTTTTGCATCGGCGCGCAAGAAACGGGACTTGAGCGCGTCTATGCGGCGCGGCGGCGGCGGGATGCGAAAAGCTGATTATAAATCGCGCGAGGGGGAGAGACATCACCCTCTCCGTAACGCATCGTCAAGGATTAATCGCCTCGTCTTGGGATGTGAAAAATTACGCTCCGACCGACGATGCGGTTCCTTTCGCGAACGGCACGCAAAAACAACGATGAGTAATGCCCCGTGTTCTTTTACAGCGCATTCCGCGACATCATCTCGTTGGTTTAACGCAGCCGGAGCGATCCGTTATACTTATTGCATGGCAAAAGTGTACGCTTTTCGTACACTGTATCGCGCGCCGCAAAATTGTTCTACGCTCCGGTAGCCCTCGTTAATCATATTCTTAGCAGCGAATTATCTTGACACTTGTCACTATTCTCGGTTTAAATCGAATTTTGTATTATAAATAAATCTCATGACGTATGATACATATTTTTCAATGTGATTTCTCGTCGGCAATTTTATCTGCACGCTTCTCTAACTTGGCGCAACGCTATTGTTATTTATCGCCCGCGCGATTACTATTTATAGCATAAAATCGTGGTCAAGCGCCATTTCTATCAAACGTTTGACATCGTTAACACTCTTTCTCTCTCGTTTTCCATGATCATCGCGCTCGTTTCGCTTCGCCAATCTGCCGCGATAATTGTCGCTCCGTCCTACCATTCATATTTTTACTCCCGCACCCCAGGCCAGATGTATGGAAAAAAAGTGACACAATCTCGATGATGCTTCGCGTTTTCCCCACACGAATTAAACGCAGTTTTTATCGCGGCGACACTTAACGCTTCACACAATGCTTGAAACCTTTTATTAAGCTGTGTAATAAATGACGATTAGACATTTACTACACAAGTGCAATATATTCAAGCGCGACATATTAAAAAATCAACTACGTATGCGCGGTTATTAGCAAAACGGAGTTTTAAGCCCGCCGAAACAACGTCGTATAATCGGTAATTTTTAAAACAGTATAAAATTTTACTGCTAAATTATGAAAAGAATTACCGTCGTGGTTACCGTATATGTTACACGTACAACTGTAATGACGATGTTCCCTATTTCATTTTTGTATGCGCACTTTTTATCGCCCGCACGCTTTTGTTTTTCAACAATTTATTTCGCCTAATGATAATACTTATTATCTCGGTCCGAAATAACGGCGATTTAATGTACGAGCCATTATTCATAAAAATTATAAGAGCTGCTCGTGGATTATTCATCACGTTAACAGCGCTACGAGTTACCGCAACATTACGTTGCTGCGATATGAAAAATAAATTCGCGGATACATCTGTCTGTGCAAAGTACCACGGCGCTTCGAAGACGGCGACATGACTCAGCACGGTTGGAAGGAGGGAGTCACCCCCGTTTCTGCTGTTCCTATTCCTTCTTACTCCTACATTCATCTGACTATTATGAGGAAGACGAAGTAGTAACGAAAACGACGCACAAAAAGCGGACCCGCAAATTGAAAATGTAGGCCAGAGTATTGCAAGTAATTCGTGAGATCTCGCTAATTGTTCGTGTCAATCCTCATCAGGATTCTGCGATTGCGCAGATTCATCTACTCGCCTACGATATAATCAATTGACCAATAGATAATACCTGTGTCCAATCGTTATTCCGACGTGGTCCCGGCTATTGAATTTCTTTGAATCCGCCGGCCAATTAGACCTCCGTGACCTTTTTCAAGTCTACTATGAACGCGGACCCTTGATATCAAAATCTGGCAGATTAAATAGAACAAACAAAAAATCTCTTTCTACTTGCGAGCAAACGGACGAATTAATGAAACGTTTTTTTACGAAGCAATGGAACGTGAATTCTACTACCCGTACAAGCGCGCCGCACTCTCGTAGAATAACGAGAGTTGGAACCGCACGAACGGTCGCGTTTTGCGAACGAGGCCAGTGCGTGGAGGGGGAGGGGGAGGGAGTACGGTTTTTAATCCTTTCAATATGCCAAAGTTGAAAAATAAAGTGGTTGCAACTGACAGATCTGCCAATCCATTAGCATGTCAGCGGCAACCAATAGAATATCTAATAAATACCGTTTTTTCACGCATGGCAATACATTATTGATTAAAATTATCGTAAAGATTAATATCCGTAAAGAATATTAATATTCTTTTGTTGCGCAAACAAATGTAATATTTTAAATTGAAAATCTCACACGACGAATTATCCGACTAATTTATTAACGACGTTTTACAATCGCCCGAAGAAAGGCAATCGGATGCATGCAAATGCCGGCGAATTGCATAAACACGAATGGACCGTTCGCGCCGGGGGTTGCGCGGCGTCCATTTTACGTGCATTTGTCGAAAGCTCGAAAGCGAACGGCAAATGCGAGCGTAACGCTCGGCGCGATCGAGAAAGCCGATTCTACCGCGGGGCACGAGCGGGTATCGAGGGGCAATAAATTCCGACAAATTGTATTACCCGCGTTATATACTGTCGCGCATGAAGTCGAGCGGCCGTGCCTTCCGTCCTTGTCGACCACCCTCTTCCCTCCCTCCCCCCCCCCGTCTAAAATCGAGGGAGGAGTGGGTGTCCTCCTTCCGTCCCTTCCCTCGCCGCCGCTTCAACGTCCCACTGTGGGTACGTGCACCCCCGGTTATTGCGGGCGAAGGAGACATGCGCCTTGTGCCCCTAGAACGAAAACGTTGCCATTTCCTCCACGCTATCTTTCTCGCTCCTTCCCTATTCTTCCTCCTCCTCCTCCTCCTCTACCACCCTTTTCGACCTATCCATTCCCCTTCGCGCGTCTTTGCTCTCTTGATACCAGCGCCGGGTATGAACCCCCCTTCTATATTCTGCGAGCGTATTCCCGATTTTCTTATTGCGATCAACGTGCGCTCGATCGCAGCCCCTTTCGCCGCACTTGCATGCAGTAATGTATCCGCTCCTCGTTTTTCCTGCCTTAAGTTCCGCTCTTATTCCCCCGTAGGATTTCTTCGATTTTTCCCCATTGAAATCGATGCCTGTTTGTTCGCGTTCCTTTCACCGCGCGTGTTCTCTCTCTCTCTCTCTCTCTCTCTCTCTTCCCCCTCGTTTTCTTCTTCCCTACCAACCTACCATAGTCATTTTCTCTTCTATTCCGGTCTTCCTTTTCGGCGCGTCTCTCCCCCGGATATGTGCCTGATTTTCGCTGCCACTGTCGATTTCCGTCCGCTTGCGCCAGCATGCGCCGCACTTGTGTGCATCTGCGTATCAATCCTTCGTCCCTTTTTTCCCATTACTTTGCCCCGTTTGTCATCCCCCTCCCTCCCCCTGTCCCGGCGACTCTTTCGTCACAATTGGTATCCGCATGCCGCCGTCACGTCTTGCGACATAAGCTGAGAAAAATGCATTTCTCCCAGCTTATGTATCAATTTCTCATCGCTCCTTCTCTCATTTCCTACCAACGATCGATACTTTATCACGTTCCGTATATACTTTTAGCTATCTGCGAGGTATTAAATTCAGAGAAAATCCAGGAGAAATTTGCGTATTATGTTCTAGAGAGAAAAGGAGTTACTACTTATGCATTTTTTTTTTGTATTTGAAATTGCACACGCGTGCAGCCTAAAGAAGAATGACGAGTCCGATGTTAACATGATATCGAATCGTATTGTTCGTGATGTCGTATTTTGCACTACATTCACAACAAGCTTCACGTATTCATGAGGGCCATTTATGCTCGCTTCTCGATCGAAGCTCCACGAAGTATTTCAATTGCTCTTTTTCTCTCGACACGCTACATATGTTTGCATGTAGATGCAACTTCGCTGTCATGCACGTATCGCCGCTCGCGTATTCTTACGAATAGCGAACGTTACAAAGTAAGAAATTCCAAATTTAAATAAATCGCAAATCCGGTTGCGGGGATTTCGAGAAATAGAGAATTTTAAATTTGATAAAAGCCTCTCTCCGGACCTTTCATAGCGAAGTTTAGAGTACTGAGTTTATCCTGGGAATACAAATCGTCTCGATCACTTCTACGGGGAACCCTATTCTCGTGAATAACGCATACACCTATTCGCATTGTCAGGACTCCTCATTGTCAGTCAGATTTTCTGGAATGGGGTGACTTTTCAAACTTCGTGCGTAATATATTTATACAGTTTAGATAAATTAAAAATCAAAAATATTCTTTGAAATATATTTAAAATTAAATTTCTCAAAAATAACTTATAATCAATAAACGTTAATAACTAAATTAAGAGATTTCGTATATTAAATCACATAAATAAAAGGGAAAAAGAGAGAAAGAGAGGGAGACTATAAAAATAATTTATTAAATTTATATAAATTTATAATGTAAAAATAATTAAAAGCTAAAATTATATTTGGAGGAGAGACGGGGAGAGACGGGGAGAGACGGAGAGAGACGCAGAGAGACCGAGAGAGACGGGGAGAGACCGGGAGAGACGGGGAGAGGCGGGGAGAGACGCGGAGAGACCGGGAGAGACAGGGAGAGACGAGGAAAGACGCGGAAAGACGGGAAGAGACCCGGAGAGACCGGGAGAGATCGGGAGAGACGGGGAGAGACCGGGAGAGACGGGGAGAGACCGGAAGAGACGGAGAGATACATACATATATTTTTTAATTAACATAAAAGTAGGATAATTAACACTACAAAATTATATTTGATCTTTCATGTTAATTAAAAAATTAATAATAAGTCGTGAGTTTAGTATAATAAACAATTACACACTGCTAAAATTGTGCGAAACTTTAATTACACCGATTTTAAGGGCAAGAGAGTTTTGATAATACGGATTACAAACTTTCACTTGCACGGCTTATGATTTCGGTACGACCTACGGAGTTTCGGAAGCGCGTCGGTGAAGGTCCTTTCTCATTTTCGTAATAGTTAACGTCATCGCGACAGTCTAGTAATTTGCGACTGTCCAGCGCAGAGCGATACAACAAAAGTCTACCTACGAACTCAACTAGTGTTTTGGCGTTTGCCGCGCGGCGTACATTATACTCTGCTAACTTGCTAAAGGTGGCTAAGTGTAACGACACCATGAATAATGACGTTAAAGACCATGATGCCGTACAGAGAAAACTGTTTTACAAAGTGTGCGACCGTGCGCGGTGCTTGCGAACCTATTACGTCCATCAACATTGAATAAAAAAAAAATTGGAACATTGTGCTACGAAAAATTTGTGAAATAAAAAGTTCAATCTTTTGAAGAAAAGTGTTTTATCCGTGACTAAAAGTTTAAAATTAAAAATCGAGAGGCTTGGTTATCAAACTTATGAACGTTAGACTGTTTTCGTAGTAAATAATGTTTACTTTAAAAACCGGAATAAGGATCTCCAAACGATCATTTCGCGTTAGCATTCATTCGCGATTGTATGCGCCTAATCAGAAACCATATTTCCTTAAGACTCCGTTACCCCCCGCGAAGGCAGGTATGACAGCGATTGATATAGGTGGCACCGGTAGTGATAGCGCACCATCGATCATAACGCTGAGTTATCGCCATTAACGCTAAATGCATGCAAGACAAGACACAAAGGCAATTCACTTTACCTCTAAGACCCGAGCACGCCCTAAGCCCGCAAGAACGGCACGTACGTGATGGTGAGCGCGCTTAACGCTTGGAGCATGGCATCTGGTCCACTCTAACGATCCCCGTCTTCTATTAGAACTCCCCCGCGATATAATTAACGAGCGCAGAGTGGACGTGGTAATTGCAAAGGGAATGAACGATCGAAAGAACGGGTACCTGCTGACGGGGCGTTTGAAACGGTTTTCAGCTGACCAGTTTCGATTCGCAAGTAACTACATCAGTCCTTGGTCTACATGACTGTCAAGCAAATCGTGGCAAAACGCTATTAATAGCCGTTGCTTTGCTCTTATTTTAGAATAAAAGATTAACCTATATCGCCTCAAGGCAGTTTTGTGTAAGGAGTCCTCAAAATAATTAAATGCAATCACTTTAAGTCAAAACAAATATTAAGCTTTATTCGATTAAATTACTTTATATTTAAATCAAGTAGAACAAATGCTAAAATTTGTAGATTAATAATAGATACAAGCATATGTTGCCCTACATTACGTTATTAACAGTATATTTTGATAATGAATCAATGTAATTCTAAAACGAGATTTACAACTCGAAGATGAATATCTCCTGACAACCGCTCTAATATAGGTACGTATGTCTGTCCAATATACGCGCGCATACGTTATTTGAAACATGGGTACGCCCATCGAAATAGTGGTCTATCAATCTTCTGTGGAATTCGCATAATTGTTTCGACTCACTAGGAATTTCGGCGAGAGTTTCGGGGTTGTCTAGGAAAAAAAAGCCTTCGTCTCAAACATATACGTGGCAATTTCCCTTGTTCGGGAATGCTAGAAGACATGTTGTGTTAGAAGTTTCTTCTTCCCTTCAAATAGAGGAATGAGAACGTATTTCTCTTACGAGAGAATCCGTTTTCATGCATTTAGCAGAAAACAACAAAGATAGAAATGCACAAGATATTTCGAGAATTTATAAAATAATTAGCTTAAATTTGTCACAATATATAAGATCTTGCTGTCAGTTCTTGAAAAGCAAAAAACGTGTTTGATAATAACCAAAATATATTTGTATGCTGTTGAATAATACGCAATAATGTAATCGATGCAAATGGGAAATTCTACACGCATAGTTTTAAAGAATATTTTAATTCCATTAATCCTACATAAAAAATATAATTTACAATAATCAAGTAAAATAATGTGTAATTTTAAAAAACTAATAATTACTGCTAAAGAAATTTAAATATTTATCCTACAAAAAAAACAGAAAAACTTTTCTTTATCATCAATGAGTTTAAATTATAAACATATAACTTTAACATTTTATTAGATTGGCAAGTTCCAGATCAAATATCCTATTAGATATTCTACTTATCATAAAACACGCAGTATGCCGTGTTAATTGGCTAGATACATAATTAGTGGACACGCGGTTCCTTTGTTATCGCAATGCGTTCACCTCGATGCGTGTTTTCGTGCAATTCAAGCATTTCTCGCAGATAATAGCAAATTCGACTCAAATCTCTGCGTTTACTTGACAAGCAGAAAACCGCAAATTTCTGCGCTTAATCATCTAAATAGAGTATAATCTTTCTAGCTGTTATCCTTCATATTTTCAGTTATTTTACTTGTTTGGAGTATTAGCAAAGTCGCTAATATATCATACGTACGTGCACATATTTTGTAGCATACTACTCGCACGGTACGCGGATCGTGCATTTCGGTTTTGGCTGCAATTTTCGAGTTTCATGCTCCATATCCCGTACTCGTCCGTTCGTATTAACACATCGATAAATGGTGAGAAAAAATCCACTTTCATTCGCCGAATGTCGTTTCAGATTTAAACGGAAAAGAACGCTTACGAGTAGTACACGCGATGGCGCCTCGTTAATAGCGAGCATACACGAGCCGGCGCTGTTTTATTACACGCCGCGTTATTTACGTCGCGTCTCTCTTTTTTTTTTTAATTATTCCTTTTATACCGCATTTTACGAACATAACATATAGGAGGGTAAAAAAGAGTTGCCCGCGTACGCGCGGTGTGCAACCGCCGTGTGAATGAACCTTTAAACATCGCTGACGACCGTCTATACGTAATGCACCAGCTGTATGTGATTGCGAATAATTATTTAATCCCAGTCGCATACTCCCGCAGTTGCCCGTTCGACCCCGACACCCCGTTACTCTCGCACCCCGTATGCGTCGCACTGGGATTCACACTGTCCCCTCGTAAATCACGTGATGTGATATCCCGCCATCGAGGGCCGCGGCCCCTGTGTTCAACCTGAATCCACGCGATCGTCGGACCCAACCTGATGCTTACGCGCGAGCCGCGAGTACACCGTAGAGATATACGTGCCGAACGGGAAAGAAGGCTCGCAATATTTCAAAGTTAAACTGTCGGACCTGGATAGCGTGGGCGGACAGGACGATCGATCATCGTTTCCCACGGTGACCGCCAAGTCGTGCCACGGCATACCGCCGGATGATGTCTTCGTCGTTCGAATGCGGCGATGGCTTACGCAGCCTTCCGGACAACCGTAAATTTCACATTGAAATAATAAAAATCATGCGGGAACACGCAAGAGAATTTACGGGGCCGTTAAATTTCTTAGAACATTTCACGCAGATCGAGCGGAAGGCGCGTTTAGCATACCAAGTTTCGCGTAACGTGATTCGATTCGTAATGTAACTGGCTTTTCTGTATTATTGCAGATTTCGCGAGCCGAGCTGAGGATCAGCCTGGTGGCAGACAAAAATCAGTGTCGCGCGCCGCGGTGTACTATTGCGGCGACGCTGACAGCATATAAGAGACGTTTATTTCCCGTCGCATATATAAACGGGAAACGTGGCAGGGAGAACAGCCGAAAACAGCAAGCGCATTGGGGCACGTAGGCAAATTCGTTGCAAACACCGAGACAATGGCGTATGACCTGTCGTGAGCGGCATTTTAAATCGCACGGTCTTTTCCCGTACGCGACACGTTCCTCTTTTCCTCGTTACTTGCCCTTTCTACTCCGTTTTCGCGCAGCATCCGGCCCCGCCGATTCCCCTCCAACCCCCTTCTCGTATCAGCGTCCCAAATTTGTTCGCGCTGAATATCGGCGGCGGGGTAAGGATAAGTGAAACTCCCGCATGTATGTAAATATCGCTAAGTACGCGTATACACTGCACGGCCGATTTAATCATGACGCTAAATGCAACTACATGATTCTCGCTAAAATTCACAGAATTAATTGGGACACACCTTTACGCGCAAAACCGATTAAGTACGTGTGAAATTCAAGGAAGACCTCAATTAGAATACAAATTCAAATACCCTGTTTAGTGTCTTAATCTGCTGTAAAATAAAATACAAAGGCGATCTGTGAAAAAATCTAATGAGAGAGCGACGAGAGAATTATTACTTTAAATGCCGATAAGAATTAATAGAATCGTCCGGAGGAAAGAATCTTAATCAACGCTTACATTTTAAAGAAACGTTTTTATCTACTTCAAAGGAGCCTTGTATCTCACAAAATCCGTCTCATTATCAGTCATTCACCGGACCGAAACCGGTCAGCAATTTTGTAAATTTCGGAATAATAAGAATAAGCATTGCGCCCCCAATTTCAACCGACCAAGTATATTTTATCGCGCATTCGTATACACCGCGCACTTCCGATTCTGCAATTTTAGTTTCGACGCATTCTGTCTTGTTGCACTAATGAGACAGACGTGTCTTAACTGATAGCTTGCGGGCGCAGAGCAGCTCTGACGAGAACTCTCCCCGAACTCGTTTTCCCACATGCACGTCACACATGTGCGCGCGCGTAATAACCGAAAGTGGCGTAGCACACGGTGCATACCACGATGTGTAATGATACCGACTACGGCACTTTGTATGAAGAAGATGAAGAAGCGTAGAACAAGTGCGTCCTTAACGAAAAATATGATGCAATATTGCACGTTCCATAAAGTATAACAACGACATTTTGAATTTTGCGATAAGGCCACAAGGAAAAGATCTAATTGGATGCATTAATAGAAACGATGTATAGAGACTTCGCGCTCTTTAATAGCATAGACGAGCTTTCGTGAAAAATTGTCGAAGAAAATAATAACAGAAATGAAAAAACGCGATGATACACTTTTCAAAGCAATGGTTGTGTCTAATACATCTACCCGATTCTCCCGATCAATTTCGAATGTACTCCAATACTATACTCAAGAAACCAAACCCAACGAATGCAATTGATAAACACAAAATAACTTCAAACCTAAAATAAATCACATCCTTTAAATACAATAATAAATAAAACAGTTTATATTCTTATTTTTATCCTTAATTAAATAACGGTAATCATAGAAATGTTTAAAAGCGTTCACAGCGTGGAAAATAAGATTGTTTATTGTTAAAGTTCTATTTGTATACTAGATGTGTTGCTATTTAGTCTAATATGATTAACTTTTCAATCGTGGCTATTTAAAATTAAGGACTCGCGATTTAAATATTTCTTGGATATCTCAGAAGCAAAATAGCTTCGGCTTGATCGCCGATGAATAAGTTACCGTAAATAATTTCATATCGTAAAGAGTTAAGCTAAAATTTTAGATTTTAGATTTGTAATATTAATCAGAATGTTACAAGGATGTTGAATTTCTTAATAATCCACGTAGATGGTGTAATATGCTTTCGACAGAAACTAATCTTTTAGGCGAGAAACAAGATAACGAGCGTTGTAGATACGTCGAATTAAATGCGGCGCACGTAGCTGTACATAGCTCAATGATCAATTCGAGATTATGCTGTTACCTCGATGCCCCGTGCGGAATGGCGTAAATGATATCGTGAGAGTGTCGGAGAATGAACTTCAATCAGGGATCTGACCCGCGGATTAAACACGCGCGTAAACCTCGCAAACGTAAGTCGCATGGTTCTCACGTGTATACACGAGGACGGTTATTATCGCGCTCGCCGCGATGCTCGGCGGCTTACGTGACTGCAGCTGTCGGTTCATAAGGGTCGTTTCCTAAGGCGATGTAATGTGCCACGTGTATTATATATACGCATTTTGCACACCGCACGAGAACGATGATCGGATCGCAATGCCGAGACGACGAATCTTTGGCGAATCGCGCGAGAAAATTAGACCCGTGTAACTGCCGTGCGTCACGCCAGCTCGGGAATCCCCCAGTTTAAGGGGTCGTTCGGAAAATCCATGGTCTTTGGAGGACCGGGCCCCCCCCCCCCATTTTCAGCGGCGATCGACGAAATGCCGTGGCGTGTCTGAAAGTCATTGCGCGTTTAAAGTCCCGTTTCACCGGCAAAATTCGAGAGCAGCAGTGCAAACGCGCTCGGGCAAATATCAACGCGCTAGTAATTTCTTCATTTCGCATCACGTGCGAGTCGTGATATTTTCTCGATTCCATTACGTCCGTTTGTTGAAACGTAATATTATTCGAGATAAGGCCACTCGACCGAATCGGCGTAATTATGACGCTAGCGTAATTACAATGCGGTAATAATTTTCAAAACAACCGCTACTCGCCGTCACTTCCTAACGACTTTTGCGGCGCTTACAAGCAGATAATTTTAACATTTGATAATTGTGTAACTTCGTCATTTATTATAAAAAATTGTTAAAGCGTCATATTTCCTGCATTTGCGTTAGCAACCCGCAATAGCTGCAGTCAATTCGACCGCGATTGGCCGCTCGGCATAATTGTCGAATGCCACATCGCGTTCTGAGCCTCATACGCGACCAGTAGCAATTATATATTGAATTTATTACACAAATTTATGTGCCGTACTGTCGACCGCAAGTAATAGTGGTAAATCAACATCGAATGAATCTTCCTGAATGACAGCCCGAATGAATGCACGCGAATGGAGAAATCTCGCTTTTAATTCTCGTTTTTCAGCGAGCGCGTTTAAATATTTCATTATGCAGCGCCCGCCTGTAAATTTATGTGCGTTCGCACATAATAATCGCAGATTTACGTTGCATCGCCAAGGGACGATGGGAACGCACGATCGCGTGCGGCTGGAATGCGAGTGCGTGCTCACGCGAATAGAATTCCAATCGTACTCGAATGTATCACATTGGTCAGAAAAAATTCGATCTAACACCAAACTCATTCTTGCGTCAACACGCTGGAGGCGCTCTCGCACATACCGACGTAACATTTAAATTCCTCGCGTTTTTATCGCGCAATCAGTTTGAGCTTTCAGATAATACGTATTAGCAAAAATTTAAGCCCGAATTATGTATCGCAAAATTCTTCTCGACCAAAAAAAAGATTAACATTCTCGTTGGAATAAAACGTGAAATGAAATCGGTCTCTGCGCGATATTATACATTGTGTAATTCCGTGTCATACAATTGGCAAATTTTTTTTTGTGTGCCACGCAAAAATTATATAACGGACAAAAATGTAATGCACGCCCTAAAAGTCTAATTAAAACCGTTGGGCTTGGAGTACACGTTTGACTCGATCAATGCTCGAATGAAATTCGGACGGAGAAGTAAACTCACAAGGTTTTAATTCAATGTAACGGATTCTTGCGTACATGCTGTTATGTACCATTTGTACATAATTATCACAAATCTCGAGTGTTTTCAGTCATGCTTTATTGAGTAAAACCACTCTGCAAAATGTATATCCTGCAAAATATCAGTCAGCGATGCAAAAACATGTCGATCGAGAGAGGTCGTACGAGACTCGATATTTCAATGTTATCACACGCACGAAGAAAAGAGCGCGAATTATTTCGGCACGCTGTTATTTCGGTACTAAAAGATGAGGTAGCAACCGCGCGTTTGTTCCTGATATTAAACGACACAATTATCAAAATCAAACGAGATTCCTCTCCCCTCCGTACGCTCCATACATCCGCATCTCCCCAGCGTCAAAGTTCTCTTTTTTTTTTCCTCTCCCGTTCGCCGGGCATAACTGACGCGAAACCGCGAGTTTGCATTGCAGATTGGTAACTACATTCCGATTTTTCGCGGACGATTTTTTTCATGCCGCATACAGTCCGACCATCCGCCCGCCCCGCCCGCTCGCCCGAGCTTTCGATCTCCGGCATTCGCGTACCGAAAAATGGGCGACGCGCGCTGCGTATCCCTGCGAGCGGCTATCTTTCTCCTGCCAAGGACAAATGACCATCGGGCAGCGCGCTCGAGAGAAGCGGGAGACCGTGGTGGAGAAGGGCTGAAAAAAAAATCAAAAGGGAGACAGGTGCGGCGGGGAAAGAGAAAGAGAGAAAAACGCGAAAGAGAGGCCGGGAGAGCAAATGATGAATGGAAGAAGAGGAAAGTGCTATTAGAAATAGGAAGAAAGAATGACGGGGGAACAGAGGTGAGCAGAGCCGTGATGGACTGGAGGACACGGGAGGGAGGGAGCGAGGTAAAATCGGATGAAAACCGGAGCCGATAGTGCGAGAGAAAGAGAGAGAGAGAGAGAAAGGGATGCCGGGTGAAACCGTTAAAAGTGCCAGCGGCACATTGGTGGTGTTCACATCGCCCGCTATTGACCGGTTGCGAGGGTGTGCAAGGAAGGGAGAAGAGGAGGGAGGAGGACAGCGAACGGACGACGGTGGTGTTGGCGGAGGCTGGACATTGCGCTATTTTATCTGCCATTGAAACTGGAACGTGCTAGGCGAAGGGGGGAAAGCCCGGTAGTTGACGGTGGTTTTCGAGCTCGGCGGGAAAGGCAAACGCGCAGGTAACGAAGCGCCCGCGGTAAACGAAGCATCGGGAGCTGGTAGACTCACACACTCCTGATTCCCGCCGCGTCGCGCCGCCCGATCCGCGTGCGCCGGTCCCTTGCGAGATCGATCGGACATTTCGATTTCCGATAACGTCGGAAAATTCGAAAACCCTTTCCAACCGCCGCCGCCGCCTGCAGCGAGGGAATATCGCATGTAAGAAACCGTTGGCCCCCCATTTTGCGCTCAAAAATAGATATCCAATCCGTATTTCTTCTCATCTTTTTTTAAATTTCATGTCGTCACGTTATTTCTGTTTCCTTTTCGACGACGAGGATTATCGCGATCAATTTGTTCGATTGGTATTATAACTAGAGTTATTTTTCGCTCTCTTCCGCAGAATATCTAGAAAAAATAAAGAGAATGCAATACACTTTGAAACGGTCAGCGCAAAAAATATATCGCATAAATATGATTTCAATTTCAACTGCATGCAGATGTAGACTAATTTTTTAAATTAGCAATTTTTGTAAAATGTGTGTTAAAAATACATCACGCGAGTTCGATCGTACAACGTCGTAATTAAGTGCAACCAGTAATCACGCACGCTAGACTGGCGGATAATTAGTTCTTAAGAAAATCGTAGCATTTCTAACGTGAGAAGTTTAAATTAACAACTTGCACTGCAAATGTTTGAAAGGTTTCGGTGCTAATCTCATGTTTACAAATATTACGAGAGTTAGTAATATCTACCTTTAGAGTCGACACGTGTCAATCATACTTTGATTTTAACAATCACAAAAATAAATATAGATCAATCGATAAAAAAGAGATACAAGTCCGCTAATCCAAGGTACATTTATGTGTAATATCGTATTTCGCTACAGCTCTGCGAAAAATATTTCATTACTTTAATATCATCCAGTACGCAATATTACAAAAAAATATGACAAACAGCTAAGCTTTAATTGGAATATATAAGCACGCCGTAATAATATTTATGACTTTCAGTAAAAGGACATCCACTCCAGATTCTAGCTCAGCTACGCAACACGTCAAATAAGCTTTGATCGAAACTGTACCATTTGCCTGCGCATGATGATATACGAATCGTCATTCGTCGTATATTACTCTATATGCGTGTCGAAGTATCCGGGATGCAAATTTTACGAGTCGAACGAGTGCACGCGGTGAGTACAGACGACCGTAAAAGTTTAACATCGCTCATCCGACAGTACATCGTACGGTCTATCTTTTGTACGGGCGAAATGTATAACGTGCGCGCTTTCATTGACCGTCCGGATGTGCATCCGCCAAGCACATTTATTAACAAATAAAAGAATTCTGCCGAAATGCTCTAGTAAAAATAGCTGTTTTCGGGGCGGATGCCGCGTATTACGTCGCGTTTCATATTTTCCGTGTATAACATAGGCGAAGATAAACAAATTTTGTGTGCTATAAGCAAATAATATTAATCACTCGCGATACGAATCTAAACTACAGTTGCAGTGCTCTATTCTTACACGAACGCGAAACTTGGCGAGTACAGATTAGAGATGACATCTTGCGGGATGGTTTAGTATGCTTTATCCCATGCTCAAGATCTACCCAAGTTTCTCTTGAAGCAGACAAACCGACCCAGACTCCGTCTCTTTCATTCCTAACCCAAAAAGGCAACCCCTTGATCTCCACCGCTGAAATTGGAATTTGATCCGTATCCCTGATATCTAATAACCCCAGCGTCTTATTTATCGGGGAACTGAAATTCCAACCGTGATGGCAAGAGCCACCATGTCTCCTCAGATTCAACCATCTCGCGGCTCTTTGGATGATGAAAAGTGGGGCAAGCACTATCATATTATTTCGTATTGTCGATATTCTGCAGTGATAATATTAAATTTTATCGTATTTAAGGAATCGCATACATATTGCATGAATCAATTGTAATCGTCACTAAATCCATTTTACGTTTCATCGAGATAAAGCTTATTAAAGATTCCATTTCCGCACCGTATCACATTCTATTAATATTATTAATATAAAGGAAATGTATCAAAGAATAATTAATTTCATCCCTGATGACTATAATCATCGCGATATCTATGTTTAATACAAAAATTAATTTTATAATAATATAGTACATTTATAAAAAGTTATATTTATTAAAAATTAAATTCAGGAAACTATTTGTAAAAAATGTATAATAAATTGTTCTCAATAAAAAAATAGGTATTTATAAAATTAAAAATAAAAATCTACTCTTCCTAATTTCAATAAAAAATGAAATTAATTTTAAAAAACATGCATAAACTATTAAATAAAAATATATAAATTGCATAAAATAAGAGCAATTAATTTATTAGTTCAAAAAATATTAGCAAATATCTGTTTGCTCTTAGCTGATTAATCTTAATCATTATTGTAATTTTGACATGTAATAAGACTTTTTTCTAAGTTACAAAGAAATGCAGAAAATATTGTAAACTCAAAATGTTCTGTTAACATTTTTAAAAATTACGAACTTTCCTAATTTATATAAATTACATAAATAAATAAAATTATCTAATTAACCAGAGGATAATTGATTCGGTATTTGAGCAAAATTTATTAAATTTATAAAGGCTACACAATTTTCTTGAAGACCGCCCAAGAATAATCCTTGTAAATCTCTCTCACAAACAGCTGGTGATTCTTCGATTTGGCCATAAATACAAAAGAACGCACGATGTACCATCACCGCCGTACATTACCTGAAACCTTCCCATTTCTTTTCCATCGCTCCCTTTTATTCTCTTCCGCCGTCGTCCCTTATCTGACATAGAAGCGACACGAGGGAAGCAATCGGTAAGAAACGATATCGTTCGACATCGTATTCCCATTATTAATTACGGATCGGTATAGAGTCGACGGAAACGGCGCGAGCGTGGAACAGCGTTCAGCGATTGACTTTTTTTTTTCTCTTTTATGAAAACAGGATGGTCGTCCGGTGAAGCGTGCCGTTGAATGTCTCACGAGAAAATCGTATTTCTCGCAAAGAGAGTAAATGGAGGCAAAAAAAAAAGAGAGACAGCCACGCCGTTGCGCTCGTGTGTGTGTCACGTCGTTCGATTATTCGTTCTCTCTCTCCGAAAGCTCTCTCGTAAACTATCGGGTATACACAGCACATGCAATGCGTACGGGCACGGGTGGCGGTATGCGCTTGTGTACGTTCGTGCGCGTTGTGTGCGCAACGATTTGAGGAAGAGCTCGACGACTAGGATGGCTGGACAGGAGGGATATAGGGGGTGCAGGTGGTACCATCCATCATACGGCGGAAACCAGCCGGCACATTGCCGGAAGTGACGTCACGCTTGAAATATCGACTAATAATTTATACGCAGACGTTAGCGCCCGCTCACGTTTTGCAGGGTTACCTATCCGTAATAACAAACTAACGCCTCCGCGCGTGATTGTGGGCGCTGTGTGCGCGACATGCACACGCGCCAGTATGAGTTAGTGAAGGCTGGTGCCGTAGAAGGACCGTGTTTTCCACGGGTTTGGCACAAGCTGCGAAATAGCGTATTTATCGTCAATTGCTCTTTATACCCCCCCCTCCCACCCTTTCAAAAAATGAATTATCTATTAGACAGCTAACATTTTTAATTGGCATTTCTGCTGTGAACCGGGGATATTTCCGAAATACGTTGTCAATTGTTAGATTAATAAATCGATTGCGATTACTTTACTAATAATTAAATAATTAACTTAATATCGATCGATAATGTAATTGCGATGTGGCCAATGTAATTTTACGAGGGCCAAGAAGTTTTAATGTCGTATTCGAAGATTAGTCATGTTTTCAATAAAGAGAAAATCGCACGACAAGTTATCGCTCCGCCCGCATGGTGGAGAAAAAAGTGTCGCTTACAGACTGCAAAACGCGCCATTTGTTTTTACTCGACAGAGGGTTGATGTAACTGACGTTCTTTCTGCCCTGTCATACGACGGCTTACCCGACGTTGGGGCCGTCTGTCACTTCGTATCAGGTGGGTGTCGTGCCACGGATTTGAAATGATTGTCTCGTCAGTGCGGTAAAAGACGCGGCTGACGTTCTTTTCATCGCTCGCTCGTCGTCTCCTATCATAACGTACCCTTGCAAAATGATTTCTCACTGTTCAGCGAACAGTTCACCGGTTGTATTAATAAATATACTTTCAACAAGTGTTCGGCGAGACTTTAAATACCGCTCCCTCCCTAATCTCTTCGACCTGACCTCAGGTAAAAATATTTATTAAAAAAAAAAAAAAAACTGCTTTCATCAAGTGTGACGACAATCGCGTGAAAACATCGTGTAGCATAGGTAAATTTCAGATTTTCCAATGTTTGATATTGTGCAAAAGGTAAAAAAACAAATATTTAAAAACTATGACTGACAAGGCTAATATATCCGGCAGGTTCGCCTCTGTCTTTAGAATTAGGTAATTAACGAACTGTTCGGACACAAATATTGTTTCAAAAGAGATTATTAAAAATATTTTTACATGTAATGTACATTAACTTTGTTTTTAGTTGTTTCCATATAATATCATGTACGCGCGCATACCTTCTCAACATTATCGATATTTTATCGCTCGTGGAAAAGCGCTTTCGTCAGATTGCAGAAAGAATTTCAATTTTGGTCTGCAACCAGAAGCATAACTAATCACTCAGTATCACGATGTCTTTGCTTCTCTTAGAGCCAATCTGTACTATGTTCCTAGTAGGAAATTTAAAAAAAAAAAAGCGTCTTGTCATAGAAACAGAAACGCCGTTTCCTCGAGCAAAAAGGAGATGACGGAAGAACGACGACGGAAACGGGCGGAAAATTGATGCGGTGAGTCGCGTCACAGATGTCCCTCGTCGTCTCCTTCGTCACCGAGACTAGACAGATGCGTATTCATGCAGGTACACAGGCAGGTCGTCGTCATGACAACAAATTCCTGAATTCAAACAGGCGTGTTCTCTGTCTATGTTGCACGAGGCGCGCCAACACGAGCCAAGACGACAATGAGGCGAAGGGAAGGGAAAGCTGGCGTGACTTAGAACGTTCGACCCTCCTTACGACAACCGGCCCCATATCTTCATACGACCTCACCGAGGTCCTACGTAAGTGGTATTGCTGCCGCTTGGCGAGGTACCTCGTGCCCCGTCCTCGACGGCGTCTCCGAAACGACGACGCGCGCGCGTGCACGCGAGGGTAGCTTTGCTCGCACTCAATATTCCATATCTCTCGTGACAATTTCTCCGGGCGAATTTATAGACATCCCTTTTGGTCGAAGTACCGGCGAGTGGCGAAAGAGAAAGAGCGACAAAATGGCCTGTCGGGTCGACGAACAGTCGGGCTGGTACCGGTAGAGAAAGACGAAAAGACGGAGATGACGATGGAGTAAAAACGATGAGTGGAGGAAAGAAGAATTGGAGAGCGGTGTTGCTTGCAAAGGAGGCGAACACGGGCGGGAAAGAGAAGTAGGAAGGGCGACCGAATGAAAAGCTTCTCTACCTACTACGCCGCTGCAATCAGTTATAGGGAGACACGTCGATACGTCTGCTCGTTCGTGTGGACGTCGGTGCGCCGGTGATGTGGCTACGCGTAAGTGTGAACTGCCGCAGGTTGGTATCGATGGTCGCGCATACCGAACTGCAGATGCGGTTGTTGTGTCAGTGGCGAGAGGATGCTTGAGAGCCTCTATCAGTGGCCCGGATCTCGATATCCACTTTATTGCACGAACGTATATTCACAGAAAAATATGGAATATTCTGCGTTTCGTGGCTCAACCACCACGACGGTTTTCGTTTATACCGCTTCCTTTGCCAATTCTTTCCCCGCTCTCAAGTTCATCTCTCTCTCCGTATATTCCGCAAAAGCTAAACCAGCACCCGTTCGACGAACTATCCATTTGTTTGATGAAGAAGCCCCGTTTTCATTGTCGATTTCATAGTTGACGTTTATAGATTGCGAGTGAAATTCGCTCTTCATGCCCTAGAATCCCTAGATTGTTTAATAGATATAATAATTTTTTTTTTAGTTTCTGCCATATGTTTCCAGAGATATTCTTAGATCGTAACGTAAATAATTAATGTCTGACTATAAAGAAATGAAAAAATTCGAAATTCGAGAGAATTACGTTTATCTATCTAAACTTTATATAATTTATAGTTATGCTTCTTTTTATCAATTATAAAACAAACATTGCTATTATATAACTTTTCAATAATAAAAAACGCGGTAAGTCGTTTAATATAGTCATTCGCGTGAGTTCTTACAAAATGACTTATTACTTTCGCTGGAAAGAAAAAAAATATCTTCTTCTTTTGATTAATTAATCATAAGATTGCGCGCATACATCTTATTAAGGCGTTTATCTTGACCCGAATCGGTGACTTCGAAAATTATGCAAATTACCGGGCGGATTAGATTATAATAAATTTGTCGACGTTTGACAAATTGATTGTAATTAGAGATAATTATAATACGCTACGAAAATCTTATCCAGTTGAATCAAGTTATTGCGGCAAGAGTTCAACGTCGCAAACAAAAAACTTCTATGAATTTTAAAGTAGTGTGTAATTTAAGTCCCTCCTTATAAGTTTA
The DNA here is from genome assembly GCF_013373865.1 of Monomorium pharaonis. Taxonomy (NCBI): domain Eukaryota; kingdom Metazoa; phylum Arthropoda; class Insecta; order Hymenoptera; family Formicidae; genus Monomorium; species Monomorium pharaonis. Next base: position 16,224,427 of record NC_050473.1, on the reverse strand, counting down.
AGATTCTAGTAACTATTTTTACTTGCGTAATCACATATATATCTTTCTTAAAAAGAAAAAAAATGTTTCTGCTTTTATGTAAAGTGTATTCCTGTTTGTCAGAATTATTATCGGATGTCACGGTTTTCTTGCTGTATCACATGTCAAGTAGCTTCAATAATGCAAGATAACGCGATACATCCCGATCCCAAAATGGTGAACATTGTGTAATGCTCTACACACAATGCCCGGAACCTCTTGATAGCACAATCAAACTGAGCTAAAGCAAACGCGACTTATCTATGATCGAACCAGCCCAGGTTGCAGTTGTACGCTAATCGCGCATGTACACCGCGGTTGATACGTCGCTCCTAATGCAACTCCGGTCTCGCGAGGATGGTTTGACAGGTTGCATTTCGACGATCGATTTGGCGTGAACAGATTTGGATTGAATGCGCGTCCTTCGGAATTCCGTCGTCTCACTGTCAATCTCGTCTTTCATTGTGTTAATTGGATTATGGAGTTTAAGCCGCGCCTCGGCGATCGAACGCATTTGGTGGCTGGATAAGCGTATTAATCCGCGGCTCTCGAATAAGTCGAGCTTATTAACGCGATAAGACGCGTCATGATGAAACGTCGGTAAAGACCCGGCTTCCACTGGATGTCATCGGCGAGCGGGCTGATGGAATCTTTTCACGATTCACAGAATGCGCGCTGATCGATTTAATAATTTGGCAATTCAATCTCTGCATACACAAAAGTAATGTCATTACATATGTTTTTTTTTTTACCATAAAGTAGTTTAAAGTGTATACTTTAATTATAATTTGTAATTAACTAATTTTATAAATTTTAATTTAAAAATTAATAGAAAGAAAATAGATGTCATCTTATGCACAGTAAGTTTCAGAGTTACGGTACATGTTAGGAACTATTCGAATGTAGAGCTAAATAAACTGAAAAAAGCTCCGTGATTAATATTGCGTATGCTAATGCACTGAAGATGCCTAAAGCGATAATAAATATGCATTAGCTATTACGGGCAAAAATGTGCCGTGCAAGAGAAGATTGCAGATAGTATAATCAATAGAATCGATTACATCTTCCAGTCAGAGACTGTGCCCTCCTCACCTTTGCTTTCACTCGGTAGTCGATGAGCCTACGCCCAGCTAATTAGCCACGAAGCCAACCAGATAATTAGTCTCTAATGGCGTTCCATGCCGCCTCGTCACTTTGTTCTTGCTCTACTTTTTTTTTCTTATCGTCATTGGAAAATCGCTAATATGACCCAGCTTTATGTCATTTTGTGTAAAATGTAGAAATGAAGAACATATCCGGAATAAATTTCGATCATGTAACAAATAATGTAATAATAAAGAATAAATGGAGCGATTTAAAATCAATTTGTTGTTTAAAACTATTTCGTGGGTTTTGTGAATAGAGATAAAGGCGAGAATAATATTGCGAAATGCTAGATAAAAGATAACAGTGTGTTGTTACATCAACGTTTATGATAAAAGCATTCATTAATTCTATTACTGTCATCACTATCGGATCAGTAAAATAAACTTGTCTTCTATAAATAATTCGAAATGTAAGCTTATTATCGCTGAAACTAAGTAGAGGATTTAAGCTGACTGTTAACGTCGTCGACAGTAAATAAGCCAAGTATTAAATACGCTTCGCAAATTAGTGTAATTTCATCTTAAGCATAAGATACGGAAATGATACACAACATTACGAAAACCTTAGCAACTGAAACTCTTTAGATCGTGATGTTGCAATTTCTGGCCGCGCATTAAAACGGCGGCGCCTTCTGGAAACTAGAGAGTTAACGTGGCGATTTACGTTATTTTCGCAAGATCCGACGATCTACTGGGCTCAGGGGAATTAAAACTTTCCGGCGCGGCGTCACACGTTAGCTCGCGCTCCGCTGGCACAGTTATACAGTTCTTATAACCCGACCCTAAGAACCCCCGCTCGAAAAATTACTCCAGCATGATAATTGTATCTTGTCACGAAACACGCTTGCACGTAGCGTGGTCGTCGAACAAAATGCCTCTCGTGTCGCCTTTGTGTTTCAGATCGACATAATTTGATTTAATTAATCGGTGTTACAAGTGCGGGGGCTTTAATGTAATACGGTTAATTATGCGTCACGGTTTTATATGCCATTTTGCGGAATGGAAATGCGGAAATGTAAAACGCGCGTACGTCAATTGTGGCAATGTAAATCGAAAGCTCCGAAAGTCCTCGGCAAGACGGAGGGGTGTGACGCCCGAAAATGGGAACCGCGTACGTCAGCGCAATTTCTACCTTTGTCGACATTCGTATCGGCGTGAACGCGCCGCCCGAAAACCCCGTGCATTCATGCGACCCCGTCATTATGCACGCGATATATAATATGCAACTGCATTGCGACTCGGCAATCATCGGCACGGCAGCCCCTCCGCCCGTCATTCGAATTTGCGAGTGCGTCGAGCCGTGGCCGCTAACGATCCGGGGATGCGAGAGATGGTCCACCCTAAATTCCAACCGAGCGGTCAGAACGGTTCGTTCTCATCAGCGACTGCCGCGCCGACTAATTGTAGTTATGCTTTGCGGCACCTACGTCAGGTACTTACGTTCGCTCGATGTTAAACAGGTGGAGCGTGGCCTTGTAACGTGCTTCCGGGACGAGATTTATTCGCTCGGTGAAAATCACAGCGTTAAATGCATCTACGTCGGCGTTTGTCTCGCCGCGTACGTCTCCCCGAACTGTTGCCGCGGATTTACGCGTTTCTCCTATTTAACGAATTTAAGGACCTCAGATTAAACCCAAAGGAGAAACATGTAAATTTGTGTACATCGCGTAATGGGAATAACGAACCAAGTGCGACGTCTCAGTCACAGAAGAACAGGCATAATTATAGTTGGGAAAGCGTAACGAGAGGAGGCACGACGTGTACCCACCGCGCTCGAAGGAGATAAGAGCTCTGTTGTTCTTCGATCCCGGTAAAATCTAATCTTACCGAGATGAATAAGTATTTAAACGGTAAAAATCGATTTTTTTTCTTTTTTTAATAAAGTCGCACTTTAATCGCATAAAATTGAATCTCAACAAATTTAATTAAGGCGCGGATGGAAGATTATACGATATTCATACCGCGCTCTTTTATTAAAATCCACTAAAAATTCCCGCATACAACGCGGCCCCCGCGTACCACCGCCGTGTCATGTAAATAGGGCTTTAATCCGCGTTTCATCTAGGCGGCAGAATCTATTTCATTTCTGAAGCCCAAGGAACCCTTCCAATCGGCGCCCGCCCGGATCCCGCGCGACGCGCATTATATTTAAATATTCATCGGCGATCTCTTATATGAAAGTCTCGGGCGCGCCATTACCGAATGAAAAAGTTAATTGCTACTTTGCATAATAATTCAATGGGAGCAAAAAGTCCATCTCTTGTCTCTCCTACGGGTCTCCCGACGATTCTTTCTGTCAAAACCGACGAAAGATCTTGAATATCGGAAGAGAGGTAATTCTGCCATAAAAATAGGAAGGAAACCCGGGTCCACTTCGAGCGATTATGTGACCCCCTAGCCTCTCCCCCTCCCCCTCTTCGATCGACTTTTGTCAGCCTTTGCGCTCGCAGTGTTCGATCCTTTGGCGCGCCGCGCGATAGCAGCCTTTCTCGAAGGCGCGTCACGCGACCGTCCATAATTAACTTCCGTAATGTATGCGTACTTTTGCAACGTAACGTTTCATAGGGATTTCCGTTAAACCACGACACGACCTTGTTCTTAATGTATCCGCAGCGTATCGATTTCCGCAACACCCTCTCACTCGATAAACACTGCCAGATTATCTGACAAAGCGGCTAAACGCCCAGTAATTATATCATGGTATCATTACTTAATAATATACCGCACTTCTCGTTTTTTTTTGCAATTTACAGCAAAAGATTAAAGATTTAAGTGATTAAACGATAATTAAAGTGCTACACATTGTAATAGGAAAAAAAATTACTTACTCTAATATCAAGGAAAATTTTTTTTTTCATTACTCTTATGCTTTCTGAAAAACAGCAAAATAAAATGTAAATCCTTCCTCAGATTTTCATTTCTGCAAGCTTCTACGCAAAGCTTACACGTAGAAGAACATGTTGGTACAAATGAAAAATAAGTAAAAAGAAGTTAAGTATGTCACAACGTGAAATATGTGTGCGATGCAGTAAAAAATAAAATCATTTCAAGAGTTTAGTTAAAAATAAAATTATATAAAAATAATACACAAATTAGATAAAAATTCACATAAAATATATAAAATAAAATAGCGACATAACATATAAGAAATAAAATATATTATCATGATATATTTTCACAATTAATTCAAAAGTTCTTTTTCATTTTACTCGAATTAAGTTTATACAATTTTTTCTTCTATTTGAGTTAAGTTGTATACCTTTTCGTCTGGCACCTCAACAAAATCGAGAAGCGTATAATTTCCCATCAATCGTAACTAGATGAGAACTCTCACGCCGCGGAAAGCTCGTATGCCACTATTTATTCTCCTCCGCCTTTAGCGAAACGCGGAAATTGTCCGAGAGACATCCGGCAAGGACCACGTTTACGTAGTCACGAAAGCGTATACGCGCCGCGCCGTGTTAAATCGCCGTCGTAATTACTTCCGAACGAAATTAAAGGATTTCTCAGAAACAGCGCGAGAGGATCTCCGCGCTGCTTTCTAATCATACCTACGTCTGTCCTGCCGAAGCTCGTTCCTTTGCGATTCGACGATTGCGTCGCCGTTAATGTATTCCCCACTCCCCTCCCTTCTCTTTTCGAGTCCCCCGTGTCCCCCCCATCACCGCCTCACCTTTCTCAATTTTCAGTCGCGCTGGTTCTAAATCTCTGAAATCGTAAAACCGACCTGACAGAAATTCCTTTACGAGCCGCGGTTTACAACTCATTTGGTTCGCCCGATCTCTCGGTACCTCCTTTCCGCTGAGAGAGATGCTGAGAGCCGACCGTAGGACCGAGGAGGACAAGGGGACGCTTTTTATTACAAATGCCGCCACGCGGCGCATAAATAACGCCCGTCAGCTACGTTCACAATGACTCGTTAAGGCTTGTTAGAGTGTGCGAAACAGGACCACGCGCCAAAGGTGAGAACACGCCCCGACACGAGCGATCTAGTACAATCTGTGTGTATCGATTGATGCGAGTACGAATTTCATTGACACGGTGAGATATAGCTCTGCTTTTTTTCTTTGGTCTAATGCTAATGGAAAAATTCTTTTTTTTTTTAATTCAGCAATTTATAAATTTCAGTTTATTTGATTTAACCGTGTTCAAGCAAGTTAAAAGGTCGCATTCTAACTCCTAATTATGCTTAAAAGGCTAACTAAAAAGGCTTTCCTCGCTTTGATCACAATTTATTTAAATGCCACGTAGAAGCAAATTAAAATAAAATACAATTATTGCAAATATTATCAAATTTAAGCATATGTACATCAATTATTCTTTCTGTTAATGTTAGCAAACATTTCAACGACATTATAATACTTTTATATAAAATCTGAATAAAATGTTGCACGGCAATTTTAATGCAATTAATAGAACAGCTTGATGATGATACGCGTAAACAGATTACATTCCATCACGAATATCGAAAATGTACATTTCATTCGGAAACTGATTTAATACCTTTCAGTATCAACCTAGAGTACCCCTTTAAATATTAAAATTGCATTTTCTCGCGATCGATAGAAGATAACTCTGCCCCCCGCAATATTATGTAGTAAAATTCTGTTGCCGAGATAAAAGAGCTCTGAGGAAAAAAGAATAAGGTACGTTTGGACTTTCCCGCGGTTGCCATTCTTAAGTCACTGGGAAAGAAGAAATGATTTGCTATCAGTAAGTTTTAAAACGACAGGCCAATGGCGAAGAGAGAGGAGAAGAAAATATTATAGAAGAGGGGAATCTTTAATGATAGAAGTCACTCTGACGATGGAATTATAAGCAGAATCGACTCACACATTTCTCCCTATTCTTTATCAGCTCATTATCTTATACGACAGAGCGGGAGGGTTTGACCTATTGTTATTCCCGGGCGTTATTTCCTTAAATCCCCTGAATTTCAATATCTTGTGTGAAGATGGTCTTCCTCATCGAATTTTCATCGTATCGATCTACTCTGGTTTGCGTAATCGCATAACGACTAAAAAAATGTAGATATGAATTAAAATAAAAAAATATATTGTACTTAATAAATAATCCTCTTTTCGAATAAAATCACAAGAACCGAATACTTTACGTATTGTGTTTAATATTAATACACAATGTAATGTATATGCGTAATATTACAGTACCAATTATAAAATGTAAAAATGAAAGAATAATAGAATACAGAAGAATAATACAAAGAATAACTACAAACAATGCGGGGATAATAGTATTCTGAACGTTATACAGAACGCGGTTGACTAGGAATGTATAATGGAGTACTCGGAGTTACAAATCAGTGCTTTTTACCCGCTGGGTCGCCGTATAATAAGAGGAAAACGTAAACGTTTATACTGTGATAAATCCAATGTGATGTCAGAGAGCGCGCACACGTGTGCGCCCCTCGGACTGCTTGGCGGGAACGAATGAGGAACGCCGAAGAGGGATGACACTTCTCTTAACGTATCTTAAGAAAACACCGAGGATACAAGAAAACTGGCTACGGACGTAAACCTAGCACGGATGAGCGATCCTTCCATAACCGCCTTCTTTCATCGCGAGATTTCGTAAATATTTGTCGTAGAATTCGATACAGGTCTTCCCACGGACTGCTCTCAATTTTCCGAGGGATTATTTTAAGCGGGATTGCCCGTACACGTAATTGCTTATATCCGTAATTTCATACAGCACTGCTACTTCCGCTTTTTGTGATCTGCCTGTACAAGATAACTCGATTAATAATAATTTTCTTCCGCTTCACTTGCCGCTCGTCTACACGTAGATGTGAGAAAATATTTCTTAATTTAGACTGACGCTCAATTTCATTAGTCTGATGTATCGAACAAAAAAAATTGCACTTAACGTGCACGAATCGAAAAAGCACATGTACACGAAAGAATGCTGACACGTAAATACTTTTGTTTTAGCTGATAAACTATTGAAACGGTTCATTTCAAATCCGCGAACATGATCGAGTATCGTTGTAACAGATCCGATCAGCGCTGATATTTGATTTATTTGCAATTTACAAAACATATGTTTTTTAACAAAAGATCCATCAATATATTTCGGATCATTTTATGTAATGGCATATCAGCACTCGTGGTATTTCAGTAAAGATTGCTTCGTTCTGACTTTGTATTTTATTGGAAATTCGTGCACAGAAATGAGCTTCTATAACCGAGATTGATTAAAGCGCGCGACTTATCAGCGCGCTATTTTATCACCTGTTCGTTGATGAAAACAGAAGTATTCGATTTTGAGGGGGTAGGGAAAGACTTCGACGCGGTTTTAAATTCACTCCGTCTGTTTTACGAGGCTATAACCTGCATATAGCTTCACATTCTACGCCTTTCTTCTCGTGATAGCAACTTTTTCTTGAATTTACAAATTGTTGCTGAAATTTCATTATACATTTTACTACCCGTGTTATCCTTGACGGTATTAATTCGGCAGATATAGTCACATAAATCACATTAAAAGTTAAGTAAAAACAAATTAAATTTCCGCTGTGTGTAAAGCAGTTTTTCTTTATTGCTAATATAAATATTAAATTAACTTTTCCAAGACTCTATGTCTCATATTTGTGAACAGGTAAACCGATTTATAATATTATTGATACTTCAATGAAGTCCGTAATATATAAAATACCAATTCAATCTTTCCCGAGGAAAAAAAATGATACGGAGATTCTCTACTTGGAAAGTTTTAAAGAGAATCGAAAATGTCTACGTCTTATTTTCATGTTGCGACGTAAAGAAAGAGAACGATACCATTGATATCACGAGAATAAAAATTTAAAGACTTCAGATCCCGATAGTGGACAACTTTGACTTCGTCGTCGTAGTGAACACGAAAAATCTCCATTTCCAAATTATTGTATACGACGACCAGCAACAAACTCGCGTTTCTACCTCAGAGCCGGGGGAATGGGAAATGGATGGAATGGAGATGTAAGTAAGTTGGCGATGAGGGAGGTGAGTTCAGCGTAAAGCATCCAGCGGGGATGGAAAAAGCAGTCGAAGTATCGAAGTGCGATCTCGCTGCACTACGATAACTAAATGATATTATTAGCCTTGAGCGAGATGGAAGTCGGAAGTGGAGCGGAGAGATCGAATAGGCAATGATGCGTTACGGCGGGGAGAAAGATAGAAAAAGAAAAAGAGAGGAAAAAAAATAGTATGGATAAATGCATTATATTATATAGACATGGGACGTAAGAGTAACCTGAAGGCACAAGAACGACGTGACGCGAGGAGAAAAAAAATAGAGCGCGAAAAAATGCGAGGAGTGAGCTGGTGCGCGAAGGTGAACGCTATTTAACTCCCATCGAATCGAAACTTTGCGCTACTCGTGGGTAACGCGATAGACGTGAGCACCAAAGCGTTTATTCGCAGATGGGAAAAATGGAATTACAATAAAGTGAAATGGAGTTCTGACGTTCCTACCTAGCTTCGCGCGACTCGCCGTGGCCAGACGGTCGGCCGAGGGGCCGCGGGCAACTTTTAAAGTGCCATTGTTAAGCTTTGTTTTGCGCGAGTTTTTCGGAACATAGGTAAGCGCCGAAAACTCTTCCGTAAATCGTGATCGAAAATTCGGCGTCGCGCTGCGCCGTAAAGGGGCTCCATCGGGGAGGAATCTCATTGTTATTCAACGATCGCGAGTACACCCAACGAAAATCCGTCGAAATGTTTAGCTTACGAACAGCTCAGTTCGGCGAACAATCACCAAAGTATTATGCCTGAGTGCCGATCGTATAGAGTACAGATAAATGTTGTAGATTATAGCTCAATTGAATGTCCTAGTTTCGCGGTACTATTCTTTTTTTTTTTTTTAAGAATATTTTTTCCCTTATAATATTGTCCTATAATTCTAATTTAATCCTATGCATGTTGTTTGCGTTTTGGTTTCGGCAATCTATTTAATCGGAAAATAATAGTCCAAGCATGCTTTAAATCGCTGACAAATCGCGTTTAACGAGCTAGGGAAGCATTAGCATAAAACTAGCAAGACGAAAGATTTAACGTGCTGAAAAAGGTGCATGCAAGCTACACTAATCGCAGAAGTAATTATCGAAAGGATAAATATCTTCTGTAACTCGCTCCGCTTAGAATATCCAAATGTAGGTTGGTCCCCTTTGTTGATTCAAGTACTCTTTGGCAGTCGCGCTGATATTTCAAGAGAGAGCGAGAGGAAGAGAGAGGGGGAGGAGAGAGAGACACTTGTATCTTGGTACAGTAACATATGCGGGGGTGTTATCATTCCCTCTCAACGATAATATTGCTCTTGCCGCCGCGTGCGTTTCTTCCGTCGATGCATTTACTTTGGTCTACCCAACACCATTCGCGTACAATACCGGTCTTTCCCCTTTTCCAGAGGAATATAAATGTGGGAACAAATTCCCATAAAGGCGCGCCACGAAATCGCCGACGACAATTTTTCCCCCATAAGGAATGTGTGAATTCGTGCGCGAAAAAAATACACAGACGCGCACATACGTATTTGCGTAAAACAATTTTACCGGTAGCGGCGATTTAATTTCACAAAACAAATGATCGAGCACACGTCGCATCAAGAGAGTAATTTGAATATTCATCGAATATACCGCCTCTAAACGTGCGCTTTATGGCGTTCGCAAATTTTTGCAAACGTGCGATATTTGCGCGATTACATCGTCCGTGAAATAAAACGGCGGCAGAGGGAAAAAAAATGTAATTGGCCGCGAATGTATACACGTAACCAGTTATGTTTGAATCAATGAAAAAGCGAATGTGCGCCGCGTCATCATACGCACACTTTATGAAGAAATATAAATTTGTCAAACCCCGAAACAAAAAAAAAACTGTCTAGTCTGTGCGATGTCTATTTAAGTGTTGTGATGTACGATGTTACATTTGGGCTACGGCCAATAGTGAACTATAGCAGTAACTCTTCTTTTATTCGGGTTTTTGACAAAAACTCGTATAAAAATATACATATATTTAATTATAAAAAAAACAGAAATGACATATTGTCGTAAACTTTACAATTTAATGTTACTATGAAAGAGATAAACAATTTCATGTAACTTATTTTCTATGCACTATTTTAATTCTTCATGTATAAATGTATACGAAATGTCGATACTTTGCAATATGCTTTTAATTTACAAGATCTTGTTGCCAAAGAGTACTCTCGTCCATACGTATATTTTCGCTTAATGCTCTACATTAAAACTAAATGTAATGAATATGGAAAATAGTTTTAAATGGTTTTAAGACAAAGAAAATATAGAGAAAAATTATTACAACTAGATATTTAAAAATGCAAGTATTATTTCATAACAAAATGTATCTGTAAAAAAATTTCAAAATAATACAAAATGTAATAAAGACTGTATTGTATTTACTGTGCAAAAAGTATAAATTCTTTGTTTATTTTTTCCTTATTCAATTCTTTCTCCTTTTTCTCTCCGATTAAGAAAAAATTCCGATTTATTGTAATAAAATTTTTTAATCATTAGTAAGGTGTAAGTGCATCGATATGTAAAAATTATTTTTGTGGTAATTATGAAAAAGTTAAAAATATTTTAAATGACCAGAAAATAAAAGGAAATTATATATTACATAAATATAAAAAAAAATTATATATCATATGAATATAAAAAATTTTTCGTTACATATTACAGACTGCTTGAAAAACTTTTCTCAATCATTATTTCTAAAAAGTTGGAAAATAGCTGTTTTCGATTCTGCAACAATAAACAAGGTAATAAGACAGCGGTGCAAACAATCGTGTCGTTTAATGTACTTGAACGAACGGTAATACGACTACTCTCACGGGATTTTCATCGTTCATTGGCGAAGTCAGGGGGCGATTGGCATTCGAGATTCGTCAAAAGTTCAAGGGATCTGGAACGGAGCCAATGGTTGCTGGTTGCATATGTGTGCGGTAAATGTGTGAATGTAAGTGTTGTCTGTCGAGAATGTCCCGAAAGTGAGTCACTTTCCACCCTCGTTCCGATTCCCTGACGGGCGAGGTGGGTGGAACGAATGGTCGCCACGGAACCAGACGTGCTCGAAGAAAAACACGGGAGAGAAGTTCGACGGAGGTGAAGGAACGGGAAGAGTCGCCTTAAGAAGGGAAAAAAAGAAAGAAAAAAAAAACACTCTCGTAAAGATATCGTTTCTTATGCTTCCGACGAGCGCGGCGCGACGCTCGAAATATCAGAGCGTCGCAGGGATGCGAACGGGATGCGGCGGAAGAAAACTCGATGGTGAGAAGCGGGAGGAAAAATACTCTCGCGAGGAAAAAAGTAATCCGCCGCATTGCATCTCGGGACAGGCTGAAGGGGGTGGCTGCGCTCGCTTGTGGCGAGCGTAAATCTCGATTCGAGAAAATGAAATTTGCGCCGTGGCACATCCCAGTGTCAATTTTTATGGCGTGTATGTGTTGGCACGTTTGTACTCGCGCACGCGTTTTCCACGTTTCCGCATGGTTGGATTATTTTTATCGGACCCATCCCGGCACGCGCGATATTTTAGTTTACCTATAAATCACGCCGCGCGGATGGCAAAGACGAATTTAAATTCAGCGATTGAACGCGCGTGACGTTTTCGATGGCAGCGTGTTTTTATCGCGCTGCACGTGGTGTATGCGTCGACATTACGATTATCAAGCGCGATGATATTATGAACGATGCGACACAAGATAACGCATTGAAATATTAAAATATTTATATTACAATAAAAACGGAATTTTCGTCCCTTTTTTTCTATGCCTTTAATTATTAATGTCTTGCTAATACATATCAAAAGAAATGCATTTGTTCGCGCTAAATTCCACTACCGTTGCAAACAATTTTAACAAAAACGTGTGACAATTATTTGCTTTTATCACTAATCAGCATGAGCAAAAAGAGCATGAGAGACACGCGTCGATGGACATGGCTAATGTATGTGTTTGAACAAACTAAGAGTACCGACAGAGTCACATTTTTAACGCAGCTAGTATATCGAAAGTGCGAGCGTATATAATTTGTTCAAACTAAAACATAATTGTTTTTTAACGCAAAACCGTAGTATACGCGTTCTCGATATTATTTATGAAGCTGCTAAAATATGTATTGGACATCAATATGTATTAAACGATACTGATAAAAATCAGTGCACTCTATCTGTATAATATTACTTTAAACTAATCGATGATCAACACGAAGAGATATTTATGTCAGGTTCAATATCAGCTTGACGCATCGTATCATTTTGTGATTAAAATTCGAATAATATTTTAATAGCCTTCAATCATTTTTTAATATTTCAATACGTAAAAATTTAATACGTTGCACTTACCGATCTCGTAAGCTGCATAATTGATCATTAGACATTTAATTTATCCAAATTAGACGTGTTAATATACACTATACGTACGATATGTGAGAAAAAAATTTCATCAATCACGTAGATTAGCAATGAAAAAGAACTCTACTTGCGTTCACTTTTAATTGACTTTCATCGATTTAATTAATAAATCAATGTGTCAATGGACGAGGTGAACGTTCAATCATTGCGCGGAGATTATGCGAGATGAATCATTTCGTCGGACAAGCAGCGTTATTTACGGGAAGGAGCACAAAGCCCAGCGCGAAATCGAGGAGGGAATAATAAATCGCGGCGTGAATGCGCGCTGCTTGTTTCGACGAAAGCCGAGCGTGAGGAAAATTGTATACGGCGGAGAGGATCCGTAAAATTGTCCCCGGTACCGCCGACTTGTCTACTTCTCCGCGTTTTTACGGGCGTCCGCGCTCTCGCACGTAGATGGCTTCCTTTCTTCGCGCGAGCGAGAGATGTACACGCGGATACATTATTCATCGCGTGATAGTGCGGTCGGAACGTCGGCCGATGAGTTAAGCGCACTTTCGACAATTCGTCGTCACCTCGTACACTTCCGCAGACTTTCGCGAGCAATTGAGAAGTCAGTGTCGATCCCGTCGTCAAAAATGCACTCGACGATTAGACCTCAAGTGGAGTTGTCGCAACCTTTCGGAACGATTCAAACGCTCGAGTCCCCGCTGGGACAAGTTGAGGAGAGAATTACGTACCCGGGAACTCCGGAAATATCCGACGACGCGGTTCCCGTACGATAGTATTCAGTAGATAGTTCATACCAGACAATTTCGCTGCTTAATTATTCCCCGTTCTGCGTTTTGCTGCTCTCGCGATAGAATGCAAATGAACGTTTGAGAGTTTTTGCGGGGTATAATGAACAGTGGTCTACTACGCGGCTTCGCAGCATGTTCGACCATAAAAAAGTTCGTAATTTTGTAGTTAAACCTTCGATAGCGAATCAAATCAGAAATGCACACTTATTTTCCCAGCAAGATTTAAAAAATACCATTTTATTAAAAAAATAAATATTCAGTCAGGATATATTAGTTTTCGCGAAACTGCAATAGTTTATTGAGTTTGTAAAAGAATAAATAAAAAAGATAATGATTGTATCATTTCGTTAATCCTAACGATTTAAATATTTCGTTAACAAGGAATGTTGTACTAAGTATCAAGTTTGTTGTTTTAATAATACGTACATACATTAAAATAAAAATACTAAGCTATACAACAAAAATATAAATACTAAAGTATTTATATATTAGTAAATTTTACTTTAGTTGTAGTTTAGCATTTTGTTAATTTTGTATTGGAGCACAATGTTGCCAACAGTTGGAAAAAAAAGATAGCTAAACAGTATCTTAAAAAAGTTAGATAAATTTTAACGATAAGGAAAATGACACATTTTCAAAATATAAGATACTTGATAAATCATTATTCAAACTCAATTTCCCTCTCTTGCCTCCCCCCCCCCCCCCTCTATCTCTCGTATCCCCTGCCAGACCTGCATAATCAAGACCTAACTAAGTGAACGGATTACATATAAGCTCTTATCCTCTCGAACTAATCGTTCAAACCAGACGAGCTAACAAAAAGCGGACGCAGGTCACAATCACACATGTGATTCGCACAAAAACCACGTATGTGATTGATCATAGATGAGTTGGAAAAAATGCATCGTACGGCGTTGAATATCGTCCTAATCAATGATCATATAGTTACATATACAGTCAATCAAATAATTGTCGCAAAATATTCATTTCAGCACGTTAAATGAGAAACAAAAATTAACTCAATTCTTGTAATCATAACTGTAGGCACGAGTGATTAAGTTTTAATGCTTGTAATTATTGGTTCCTTTTATTTTTAATGGGGCCTACCCTACCCCGGTGTGTCCCGAAATTAAAGCGTCAGGCATGCTGCGCGATGCCTTTATTCTTAATAAGACAAAGATTGTGCGCTTTCTTTTGTTCATACATATCATTAATCATTGGCTGTCCTAATGCGAATATTGCGTGTTTAATGTCACGTCATGTCTGATAATATACGTAGTTGTAACGATTGTTGCGTACAATTGTTACATATAAAAGTGCCTTTGAGCACTGAGCTTAAAAAGACATGTTAATTAAGTAAACCTGCATGAGAGCACGCTGAAATCAACATGAGCTATTATAATGGAAATTAAAAATTAAAAGTGTATAAAATGCAGTATAAACGCATTACATTAAATTTATCTGTTTTATACCGGACCGAGATAAAACTGAATATTCCATAACATTAATTATTTTTGAAATTAGAAGCGCATTATTTAATTAAATTTTCAATGACCACGTTACCAAGAATAACGTTATAAAATACACCCCCCCTCACCTCCTCCCTCTCCCTCCCTTCCTTCTCTCTCTTTCTCTCAATTCATTTTATTGAAAAATAATCTTTAATAAATTTCAAATAATGAAACTGCGACAATGCTTATATTCTGTATGTAAAAAACCCAATATTAAAATTTTTATAAATGTTTCCTCGTTTTGCAAAAAATGTATCCATACTCCTTAATTAGTTACTTGTTTGTGTAAAACTAGAAAACTTCTTTTTCAATATTAGAGACGTTTAGAAAGATTAGCGAAATTGTTGGACATTTAATAAAAGCAAATGTAAATTAATGATAATATTCTAATAAATAAGACATGATTAACGAGACTTTTTTATGATATGCTACGATATCTCGTTACAATGATCAATACCACGTTCACAATATTATAAAAAACATATCAATCTATATTGTCATGAAATATTGATTATACGCCAACGTGAAAGCGCAGAAAATGGCAAGCATCAAATATACGCATTCATAAATCGTGGGGTATTTACTGTGTAACCATATTCTCATTTGTCACGCCATACGAACGTTTGCATACTTGAAAACGCTATTTGTACCAATCATCGCCGTTTTTGAAAATGCAATGTATGTATTTACATTACATTCCAATCACTGGATAATTAATGCACTTTCGTCTGACGGAAATGCATAATTATCGAAACTTTTGTATCAGCTACGTTCTATCTTCGAATGCACACGTTTAAATTTTCAGGTAAAGCACTTTTGCGCAAATTACGGTTTGGTCATAGAAAATATTACTTCTACATCAATTTCAACACTTATTTCCAAAACGTATGTTCTGAACAAGGTAGTATATTGCTCTACCGTAGATGAGTAAACAAAAGTTACCGTAAAGCATACATATTCTTACATCCATGTTATGTATATGCCGAACATCAGATTTATGAGCAAGTGGCGTGATACGTAAAAAATTTTATGAAACCTCGTCACGCCGTAATCTTTTTACACACGATACAGAAGTTGAGTTTCCGTAAAAAAAAAGGGGGAAGAATATTTTTCCCCGCATAGGGAAAAGTTATAGGAAATTTATGAATATCGTGGAAATTGTTGGACAACATTTTGTAATTATGTAATTGAACATATATGTATTCATATTATTATATCTCTAACTATCCGTGTCCAATCGCTGCAAACTGTCCAAATTAGTCGGGACGTATTTATATCATTTAATTAACAGCCTTTGAATAAATGATGCGATTGTGCGGTCGTGTACGCTCGAAATTTGCTGCAATATGCGCGTTCTTGCACAGAGAGGGCAATGCACGATTTCTCGTGGCAGATGGAACGAGCTGTCAGTATCGTCTTGTACAAATAATCATGGAAATCCTTTCCTTGGCCTGACTGTCGGTATACCGCATGTAAACTTACGCATTCACAAGAGCCAGGCCAAAATTAAGAGAAAAAGAGATGGAGAAAGAGAGAGGCAAAGAAAGGGGCTTCCACAGCTGGAAATCTACTCCAATCTAAATATTTAACTCAAGTCTCCCTCGAAAACAATCTACTGTTGTTTATCGCTATAAAACGAATCTTAACCGTTCTAGCGTATCTGAGACAAAGAATTTAGCCATGCGTTCCTCAATTTCGAAGCAAATTACTAGCTTTATACTGTCCTATCCTTTGACAAGCCGCACAATCGAAGCCGAAATTTCTTAGCAGAAACGTGATTGCAAATGCGAACCCACAAATGATAATATAAATAATCTAACACTTTATATATATTTATTAAAATTTCTGAATCTTTTTTTGTCTACATATTAAATTCTTAACCGATTTTTTTCATATAAATGTGACTTTTTACTGTTAAAACAAAATAAGAAAATGTAATGTCAAATTTTTCATAATATATTCTTTTCGAAATAAATTTCTATACATAAAAAAAGATTAATTTTATGTAACCACTTTAAATTAATAGTTTGCAAGCATAATTTTGTCGTTAAGTGTTCTTGATCGATAAATATATAAAAGTACAACATGAAGGCTCTACAATAAAATGTACCGGTTGTATCGTGCATTTCAGGTGACTTATCGTTTCTACTAAAAGGAATTACGAGCGCCGAGAAGAGACAAAGCTTTGTTTGCACTTAAAATTTTACTTCTAACTATTTGAAACGCTTCATTGAAAGCCTCCTCTGAGAGCCTACTAAAATCGTTATATGTTCTTTTACATTTTTTATAGGACTATCCTTTGTAATTGTTTTTGTCTTTTCAGAAATCTCTTTTTACTTTTTTTTCTTTTTGTTGTTTGAAACTCCCATTTTTTATAATAAATTTCACAGACTTGTTTAATCTCAAAAGCTCGATTTGTTGCACGGTCATTCACTAGACACAACGAATTTGTAGTTTACTGGTATGTGACTAGTTAGTCATTTACTGGCACCGTACGTTTGTTTTTCATACCAATAAATGATTATCACAATTTTTTACTTTATTATCATAAATTATTTATTCATTATGTAAAAAATTAATTTTAATAATCATGAAGTATATTTTTATCCTTATAAATTTTCCATAAAAAAAAATAGTAAAATATAATTGTAATCAGTACTTTTCCAAAATTACCATTATACATATACTTTAATGAAAATTATACGATGAAAGAAACAATGACGAGCTACATATTTGGTAAATTTTTAATAACAATTTTATTTATTAAGGTTTGTGTATTATTTTTACGTAAATTATAAACTTGAAAAATCTTAATAAACCCTAGGTATAAACTTTTTATAATTTTTAAATTTATAACCTACATTTTACTATGATCATTTACTGCGGTCAATTACTGGTCCGTTTATCCCTACGTTTATTATCTTGAAATAATTTGGTGAAACAGATTGAGATAATGTTTAACTGTACCGTTGTTTATTCTAACATTTTGCAATGTGTCTGCCAATATTTTTTGGCAATTGAAACTCATTTCTCTAAACTATATTTTTCACTTTATTTTTAAATTTACATTTTGAATTCTTACGATGGGAAATTGAGAAAATTCTACGTTATACTCTAATAGTCAGGAAAATCGGTCACGTAATTCTCTTTGTTAAAAAGACTAGCGAATCTGATATTTTATCGAAAATATTGTCGGAGATTCAATACTATGCGTTCGAGGATATCCATTGATAGACCGAAACTTTACAAGGATCTTGATGGATCGGAAGCGACTAACATACAGCACGGACTTGACGTCTCGACCAGCTTTAGTTGGTCGGGAAAGTGACCCTCTGACTTCCGGTGGAACAGACCTACTCCAGCACACGGACACAATTTACCTTGTGCTTGAACGGCTGAAGCAGATAATGGCTTTGTTGCTCTACCGATCGATCGGTCGAACCTGTCTCCGGGCTTCGCGTGGCCTCTTTAAAGTTAGATAAACAATAAAGATGAACAATGTACTATGCATATTTTATGTGAAACGTTGCCCAGAAACTTCAAAATATCCAGAAAGATTATCAAGAAACAGAGCAGCAGTGATTGAAGAAAATATCAGGCAATGGTTTAATGATAAACTTAGAATTATGTCCCAAAACAGGGAAAGTTTTAGGGTCAAAAATAGAAAAGAATTTGTACTCTGTTTCTACTGGACAAAAGAAAAAAAGTATAACGGCGCTTTGTTGTTATAGTGCTGACGGCAGAGGTGTTCGCCCGATAATAGTCTACTCTTATAAGAGGTTTCCTCCTAAAGATATAGCTGCTTCTGTACCCGAAGGATATGTAATTGGATATAGCCTAAAAGACTAGATGACTACAGACACTTTTAACCAATTTATTAAAAAGAGCTTGTTGATGACAACATTATATTTCCTGTTTTATTATTCTTTGATGATCACAAGTCTCACATCAGCTAAAGTTACACAATTTCTGTGTAGCTAATCGTATACTATTGTATTGCCTGTAGCCAAACGAACCCACATAATGCAGCCTTATGTTGTAAGAATATTTAGACCTATGAAAAACTGTTAGAAAAAATTAGTTGCAGAACATGCTCGAGTTTCTAATCAGTCAACAACTAAAGGAAATTTTGCACCAATTTTTAATCTTACTTATATTGAGTCTTGTAATCCAGAAACTGTAAAAAAATCTTTTGAGCGCTGTGATTTATATCCTTTCAATTCTGGAAAATGATATAATTTTTCTGTTAAATATCCGTTTAACAAGCAACGCGAATGAACGACTTTCTTCTATGAATATTAATAGTATGCCGTTTACTTGAGATTGTTGGCGTATCGAATGTAATTTGAGAAGTAAATAAATGATTCAATGTGGGCAATAATAACTTTCTGTAATATTTATTATCACTTTCACAAATTACTACTCTGGCATAATTTGGATGTGTTTACATTTTACAGATTAACGTAGCTGCACAACAACTCCGCTGCTGGGCATCGTGCCTGTGAGTTTTTAATTATCTTTGAATTTAATTTAAGGTAATGTACCTATAAAAATTGTATTAAATATATATATAACATATATATGTGTAGATTAAGAATTTGGATAAGAATGTGGAAAAATTTTCTCAAGTACTCTTCGAATTAAATGAGAAAATTAAACTCAGACTCGATCACTTATTCACAGGACCAAAAAAATCGTTAAGAGCTATAAGAGCGAGAAAATAAGAAATTTTACGTGAACAGAAGTGGAATTTTGTATGCGATTTTTATAACTCATATTTAAAATTGCTCATATATGCAGTTTTTCAATGACTTGCGTTAATAATCTGTGTCAGATGAACAATTTTCTTCTACGAATGCTAATGATATGTCGTTGTTACTTAAGATTGTTGTGCGTATCAAATGTAACTTGAGAAATAAATGAATAATCCAATGTGGGCAATAATAACTTTCTGTAATATTCATCACTTTCACAAATTACTACTCTAACATAATTTGGATGTGTTTACATTTTACAGATTAACATGACTGTACAACAACTCCACTGCTGCGCATCGTGCTTGCGAGATTTTAATGATAATGTAAACAATGCAAATAATAATGGTATTTAATAAATTTAATAGTAGTAATAATAATAGTTTTAGTACAAATTAAAACTATTCAAGCGGAATCGATAATTCAAATAATCAATGCTCGGATAATTAGCGTTCTATTGTATAGTATATATGTAAAATTTTTAGCTAATAAACGGAATATATTATCATATTTCTGACAATTTATTAGGAATTACGCGTGTCACTGATTTATATTGATATCTATTAAAATCACTAATAATAACAATCACTGATATCACAAATAATTATGACATCAAAATATCGGAAAACTAACTATTGCGTACAAAACAAAAGTCCACATGTTTGATGATGTAGTTTGTAGACCGATCGTTCTTTTGTTCCTTTGTTAGTCTATTTATTGGCTTTTTGGGCTTGTTTGTCTATTAAAATTTATTAATAATCTCTGTTATTGTCGCGTTATTGATGCAAAATAACGGATATATCAATTAGTTCTTGCGTAACGTAACATGAAATTGTATCTCAAGAAGAATTATATATCAGAATCTAAATTTACGTATATTTTCAATTCTACTATTCACGATTTTTTGCGTAAACTTATTATCATATTTACGTTTATTAAAAAAAAAATTTTTTAATATCTTATGGACCTAGGTTGATATATTATGCTGTTTTAAGGTTATTGGCAATTTATATTTTACACGTAGCTCGAGGAGTAACACGTTTCCATATCAGATTTGTGCGATTATCAAGACCATCACTAATAACATCCATAGAGCACGAACGGAAATTAGGATGTCTGTGCCTTGCGTTGGAGAATTAATCTACTGGCATACATTTACTACATCTTGCGTGCGTACACGCACATTTGTTCGTAACACTTAGGCCCGTGCTGAGAAATTAATCAGTTGGTTCACGGTACATTAATGGAATATTCATCAGTTGACGAAGCGGTCGCATTGTTTACAGTCGCGCCGTATGGCATCACAATTAAATCTAATGGTCTGTAACCATGTATCCGTTGCCGCAAGCAGATTGCCTTGCCTCAACCGGTCCGGCTGGTTATGCAATACTTATAACTCTATCATACTCTAATATGATACAATATTTCAAGGTTTTTTTCGAATTACATAAATCCGAGCCGAGGCTGGCTTGAAATATTTATTACTCTTTAATGTACGTACAATGGAAATATAATCGATTATACAAAAACTTTATTTAATTTATATAAAACGAAAATATCAAATAGATTTTTTTGGAATTTTTTACATAAAAATAACTTTTCTGTTCCATTTTATAAATCCAAAAAATACTTCAAGAATGCGCATTAATCCTCTAAATTATAAATTTTTTAAAAAATTGAAATTATAGTACTTCCGTTTTTTATTTGTCCAGAAAAAAATTTTAAATTTGTTATAAACTGTATCTCTCTACACGTCTATAAAAATGTCAGATGTAAAGATTCAGATTTAATGACTTAAATTATGACTTCGAACATACGCATGAACAAGGACTACTGTATAGTTTCAAAACTACGTGTTCTGGAAGAAAAGATGCATTTGTGACTGGAAACTACGAGAGCGAAAGCAACAGTATGCACCATGCCAAATGATTTTGAATAAAAAAAAACGCGCAAATAATTTTTTTCTTTAAAAAATGTTATAAAAAAGAAAATAATAAATTATTGTCGATGCTGACAGTATTGATTACTCTAAGTATATATCATTCAGACGTAAAGAAATAAAAAATCGTAACGCTTTGGAAGCAACAGACAAAAATACTTTAAAAGATGTCGTTTTGCTAAATGTTGAATCAAATATACCTCAAGATATTTTAGACGAATTTTAAGTAATTTATCAAATGAATAAAGTTTCTCAAATAGAAATTGTCTTATTTAATATGTGAAAAAAATTCAAAGGTGATGTTAAACAGACATCAATTTCAAGTGCTTCTGAAAAAAAAATTGATTTCAGATGTGACAGAAAATGAGACAGAAATTTTTATTCAAAAAGTTGTGATTAAAAACAGAAATCCTTATTAAAAAAAAAGCCTTCAAAGATTGTAACTCAAAATTTACTAACTGATCGTTCTCATGTAAATGACTCCATACTTACTGATTCAGTACCTGATAATTTATTCTTAAATGATTCAACACGTTAAAGTAAAAATGATATATATTATTTATGTCTATACTTTCTTATGTAAAAGAAAATAAGATTAAATGAGATTCGATAAATATATTTTTATGGGAGACAAAAATATAAATTATTTCAATTAATCAGCTGTACTCATCAACTACATTAAAATTACTTAATGTTGAATTATATTCCATTCCTAATATATGCGATATAAAAACAACGTTGATAACATATTAATGACATATTTTATACGTCGTCATAAAAATTCACAAGTATATAGCAAAATAAAAAAAATTCATATTAACAAACTTTTGATTTCACGTCATTTTTCATGGGTTATCATTAAACTTTGGAAAAATGAGGAGCTAATTAAAGCTTTTTCTAAGCTTTTAGAAGTTAGTTTTGATTAATTAATACCTATGTAAATGTCGTCAGAAATAAAAATACCAATATTCGTTCGCTTTAGGAATCCTCCGTAAACTATTAAAAATACTTAAAATAAAATCGTCACATATACAAAGGTGCATTTGAATATCAGAGTAACTGAAAACAGTCGCTGACGCTTCTAATAATGTTGCCGGTTTGAAACATAAATGAATATCATCGTTTTTCCGAAACATTAATTTGCAAACGACGGTGGAATATTGTGCCGTCCTCGCTATATAAAGTCTCTTGTGGGAACAGTAATTTCTCTGCATAGCGGGACTGGATAAGTCATCTTAAGCGCATGAAACACAAGTTTGTTTCGGTTACGTTCCCGTATACCTCTGATGCTCGCTTTTGATGCAATCTTGTATTAAAACTGTTGTTTGCGTTGCATCTGCGTTTGCACTCTGTTTAGCAAACGTGCATTATTTGAATGACCCAACTAGCGAAGTACGCGTCAAAAAATTTAAACACTGTAAAAGCTACAGTTATAAATCTATACAATAAAAGTGCAAACCCCCAACATAAATTATTTTCATAAGTAAAAAATTCCGAGTAATTTATTTGACAAAAAAAAAAAAAAAATAACTGCATCTCTCGTGTTTCTTACTTCTTTCTGGAGCAAGTAATATTCGCTTTGAATTTAGTTCGGTTTATTTACGTCGGAAACATTTTATCTAGCTGCTGATGCAACTCTCGTAATGAAACTTGTGAAAGCGTACAAGTACGTTAACTTCATGTAAACGGTTATAAATTCTGCGATAAATATGTAAGGACGAAAGATAAAAAAAAAGGATAAAAAGAATTAAAAAGGATAATAATCGTAATGAGTTTCAACTTTGAATTTAACATTAATTACATCATTTTTGAGCAGATGATATATACGACGGCATACGCTCTCTAATAATCATGACTTTTTATAATCTTTATAATCAATATATTGTAACAATATGGAGGCTAAAATAATTTTTATACTTTTTGTAAGAGATTTTATTCTAATCCGAATTATGTGATATTCGAAAGTTACAAGATATCCTCGCTTCATAAACTTATAATGATACATGGAGTATCTCGCAAAATTCGTTTCCGTCTAGTCGCTTTCATTGTCTCTCCGTTAAATGGGATTGTATTAACAAAAAGCAGATTGCGATCGAACATTCCTCATGTGTCTGCGCCGCGAGGCAAGGGATCGAGGCGTCCCACTTGTTATTCCGCGCGTACGTATAATATACGCACGTGCACGTATCTGTTCGCCGACGAAAATTAAAGGAAAGATGTCTTGCTTACCGGCAAGTGTAGGTCTCCGCGAGCGCTAAAGGACTGCGGCTGAACCAAGTTCCATACACGTGGTAGGGACGGAGGGAGGGAGGGAAGGTAACACGGGGCAATCCTCCAACCACCCTAACCATCTTAACCGCCCGGTGCGGCGCAGCGCGGCGCCTCGGCTTAGTTCCAAAGTGGCGGTTTCATACGCGCTATATCCCCGATATGAGCAGTTTCCGAGTGCCTGCTGGCTTGCGGAGGTGTCGGATAAAGGGAGATAGACGTAAGAAGGTAGACGACGCGCTGCTCGAACGTAGGTTGTCGCACCGTAGGTCGGAGGCCGGGAGGTCGAGGAGCGAGAGAGGCAAAGGGCAAGATGGGGGAGAGAGATAGGTGACGGCGGAGGATAGGAGAATGGGGGATCTAATGTCTTACGGTCGGGTCTCATTGAAATGCGAACCTGCACCGCCACGGAGGAATGTGCGAGTATCTACCCACTTGGATTAGAATACATATCCTATCTCCCATGTCATCCGACGTCGCGCGACTTCTCCTCGTAGCCCCGGTGCTATGCCTTTCCCGGCGGCAGGCTAATTAATTAGCCTATCGCGCCGTGCACGCGAACCGCCCCTGGCGCGCCGTTAAAGGACAAAGGGACAAAGGGGACTCCGGGGACGCCTTTGATTTTGCGATCTGTCGTGATTATCGCGTAATCGCATTCGAAACTTTTTGCCAGCGATGCAATGGCGATCGATGGATGCGACGCGCGACAAAAAGCCGGCAACTCATTGATAACGCGGAACGTATGTGTCTAGAGGAAAGTTAGGACGGACGTAATTTTACACTCTTTGTAACGTGATTTTACGTGAAAATTTCGAAATATGCCAGTTTAAGCTTCAATTTTGCGACGACAACAAAGGTTTTACAGATATTTCAAAAGTTCGATCTACAATCGTAATATTTTTTAACGCACATTCACATTAAAAAGATTCACGTATACGTATTTTAAAACTGTATTTTGATTAATTCTATCCCAAACTTTTTACGCTCGTTGGTCTCGTTTCGAAAGAATAATTGAACAACATCGGCAATGTAATTCGTTAAAAAAATTCGTAATACATGGAGCTGAATATAACATAACGATGTAACGAAGAGCAATAAAAAAAGGGGTATATTTGCATCATTTTTACCTCAACGTGTGGCAAAACTGTTTTTTTATTTACGATGATAAAACTAACAACGCTCCTTTTTCCGAAATTTCGTGTAATAGCGAGTAACTTAATGATATGAACGGAGTATCAATTTCGTTGCATAACGTAATGTGTTTATAATCCCGTCTCTTTCTCTCTCTCTCTCTCTCTGATTATTTTATATTTGTTTTAATTATACTATCATGCGCTTGTCATTATATACAATTCGATGTACGTGTAATAATAAAAACGAAATTACTTCTATTTAAACCCATTTCATTTTTTGCTGCAGTATCATAATAGTATTAGGTAAATCGAACTTACTGTTCAGCAACATTTAGTAATAAAGTATTAGACGAAAATGTGGCTTACTAATAATAATAGCATTCACACAAATGGTATCCAATAATTTATCGATTAAACGTGTATAGGATATCCTACATTATCGACTCAAGATTCCAGAAAAAAAAAATACTCTACTTAATCTAAGGGAGAGGTTTTACATCGATACATCGATTCCGGACCTCCGCAGGTTACAGATCTCCACAGATACGTATTTCTATTGTACAAACAGCCTGGCAAGCTCACTTTCGACGAGAAGCGCTTGACCAACCTAAGTAGTGACAACCGTGAAATTTATTTTACCGCGCAAACCGGTTTCCGACGATTACTATACAAAACGTCATCCTTCATTTATGTAATAATGCTTTTCCAAACTATAATAGCGCCGTAATATACAGACATTATCTTATTGTAAGGTGGTAATTGATTTTATGTAACTGTAATTTTTAAACCGACGTTTATAAAATCAATCTTGACCGTAGCCACAGACATTACAACGTAATTGAAATAATCACATAGAGATTGAAACAAATCGATCAACTCCGCAATGGAGTTTAAAAGACGACAACTTTAAATCATAAATTCTCTCGGTGCCTATATCGAGTGATCGTACTTTAAACTGCCTATCGTCTCTGAAATAACATCGCCATCGATTATCATGGAACGTAATGGGGTAGGTCAGCCCGATTCACGATAAGTGGAATCGACCCAGTGGTTAAAAGGGTCGAAGAGGGTAATTCCGTTCGATCGCGAAGCAAGAGTACGAAGTTTCACGATTGTTCAGGTATTTAACCCACCTGCCGTGTTCGGAATATCAGTGCAAGCACGTTGCAGTTAAAATTGCCATTTTCTACCGACGAGCGACTGCAAACTACGCCATTACGTTGCCCTTAATAAGTGCAACATACCCATTAGTCTCGTTGTAAATAATACGTACGAAAACGAAATCGCACGCGGACAGAGATTACCCAAATTGGAGAGAGCCTTGGGCTTTCTGTGACTGGAAAAATTTCCATGAAGATATTTTATGCGGCGCACATGTATATGCACATATTAATGCCAAATAAACTTTATACGTCAACAAATACACTAAACACATGCGCATCCATTTGAAATTACAACGCTCCGCTACGTTTACATTCATGCTCGAGATAACCATTGACATTACCATGTAGCTATTAACTTACCGACTCATTGCCATTACAACCTCGATTCCGGTTCTACATATTGCGTCTCTAAAAATACATCGACCCTAACGCGTCTCTGCTATTCCATCGAATTCATCGATTTCTTTATTTATCGTCCGTATAAAACAGTGACTCATTACTTCTTTTGATACGTTTTACGGGCGAGATTGAAAGACCAGGGTATATGTTTTTACGATAAATCACGAATACACGACCCTCGCGCTACGTCTCTTTTATAGGTTTAGCGAATTATCATGTATCATGTTATTATGATCCGCGAACCGGCATGCTCGACAAATCATGTCATAAAAAGACGTCAAACGACTTTACATTCATGGAACGCGGAATCGTGTCGATATTACGATTTTCGAATTGGTCGAAGCGCAAGCTGGGCTATACACACATAGTATACGAGAGCACGTGTGATAACGCATAGTTTAAAAGTCTTGAAAACCACTCGGGGAAACTTGTAGCTCTGTGATCTCTCCACCGTTACAATTTCTCATCACGTACCGGTAAGTGAAAAAGCGCATCCGAAGGCGACGGGACGGACAAATACCAAAGTAGGTTTTACAGAATATCTCGCCCGTCCGCTGTTTTTCCGTCTGTCATCATCGTCAGCATCGCGATTGCCAATTGCATGTAGCTATCGTTCGCGGTTATCTGGGGATCCTGCGGAACGAATATATTCGATGCGCGTAACGCACTGAACACGTTCGAAATTTGCGCGTACTTTACTGACACGCATAAAACCGTTTTATACGTTCGAATACACGCTGCGCACATTCTGTAAAACATTTTATGATACCTCGAGGAAATCTTCGCGCGTATCCATACTTCTACTTATTCTTTCATCATAATAACTTTACTTAAAAAAAAAACCGCGAGTTATAATGCTAATAATAATTATAATAAAATAGAAATATGTTTCAAATTTCCTGTTATATTACCTATAGTAATATACATTTAACAAGTCACGATTAGAATTCTAAAGAGATGGAATAAAGCTGCAAAGAAGAAATCTTTAATTTTTCCATAATTCCATTAAAATTTTTTTATTACATTCTATACGATTAAAATTTGTAGATCTTGTAAATACAAAAAAATATTTAAAAGTTATATGAATAAAAATTACAGCTAATTCATTAAATTAATAATCAAATAAAATACCATCAAATTTGATATCAATCATCGACTTTTAAAAGTTCAAGTTACAAATGATCAAATTACTCTCTAAAGATTCGACATAAAATATCTTTAGAATATTTATCACGTGCTTTGATCATTGCGAGGGTTTAGGACCTTGTACAGGTAACTTAGTCCAAAGATCGCCAGTATGGCCGCGAATACACGTGTTTCCACGGTTCGGCTGCGTGCGGGCGAGCATTTAAAGCGATACGGATCTTTCGAGACAAGACGAGAAGTTGGTGCCAGCAGGTATCGTGGGCGATATAAAAATTCCTACGCCGCGCTCTTAGCCACTCGCTCTTCGTCAACGTCGTCGACTCCGACAGACTGACTGTCGTGCGCAAACCAACCGACACAATAACGCGCGATAATAATTCATTAACAAAGGCAGAGGCCAATTAACGTGCGGTGAACACGTCGAGTTCGTTCGGACTGTAAGCGAACATACAAGATTCACGCGATGGGAAATCCAGATGATTAATCAAACGTACATCGATAGGTTTTTCTTTCACATGACCAACATGTATACATCCTTGGAGAATTGTCATTACCAGCTTAACGAGCCGGGGTAATACTGATCCGTTCGGGCAAATTGCAAGCGGTAGGATGCACATCCTGCATGGTAAATGCGATTTACCTTTTGACCTTTGCGGGAATAATTTTAGATCGATAATTGTGGAGAACTGTGTAGAGAGTATAAACGATATCGCTTTTGATTTAATACACAATCGTAAGGAAAAAACTTTAAATACACAGAATTTGTAACAATAAACACAACTTTAAACAGAAGTTATCTTTAAAACAACTATCTCCCTCTTATTGTAACAAATTTAAATGCTACGTGAATATCAATTTACTGCTTTTGCAAAAGATACCGTTGTAGTTTAACACTTAGCAAAACTATAAAACACTTAAAAATATGATATCAATCGTAGTAGATCGCTGCTAAGTTGAGGCGATTTTATCGCGATTTCATGGCACGAACAAAGCCAATGCAGAGTCCGTTTAGCCAAGTAGCACGCCGAGCAAGGACCTTTCGTCGTAATTTAGCGTCAAGTTTTATACCTGTGCAATACCTCGAACTATAATAGCGTTAGCCATTACAAGGCGAGCCGAGCGTTTATAAAAGTCGATAGCGTGACACCTTCGCTTCAGATCTTCTCAGACGGTCGACGGCGACATTTTGATTCAGAACGCTTTGACGCGAAATCCTTTATACGAATATGAGTATGTTCCCTTTAGTTCTCTTATATATTTTCTGTGCTCTCAAAATAAAACAAATATACGCTTATTCTTTGAGAAACGAGGAGAAAGGAAAGGAGCGCTACAACTAGAAGAAGAAAGAATGTAGCCGACAAAAAAAGCTATAAATAATGTCGACTGATGAACGTTAAACAAAAAGATCTCCTTAATTCTATTCAAAGATGTTCAAATAGGAAAGTAGAAAGACCTCCTAAAAGAGAGGTATATAAAAAATAATTAATCTTGTATTACAAATATGCTAAATCTAATTAAAATCAAAAATAATAACGCAGCCGTTTTAATTTTAATACATATACTAGTTTTACTGATATCAGAAGATTTGAAACGTGATTCGGGCAAACGTCGCGTGTTTTGAGTTTCTACGATTCGTAATTCCATGCCGCGAGAGAGTCTTGATCATAAAAGTGGCTCCGGCAGGGCAATAAAGTGAAATAAAAAGAAAGATATTATCGTCTGCTCGCGTTAAAGAATTAAATACGGTCGATTACGCGATTTATCGCGTTTTACATTTCTACGAATCACGTGCGTCATTGAAGAAAATGGGCGGTTGTAAAGCACGTGAATATATCGGCATTATTCGCAGATTTTAATTCGCGGTTGGCGAGACATTACTGACGCGCTCCGACACGTAAAAACATTTACGGCTCTCACAAAGTCACAATTAGCCGACGTACGGGTTCCCGTTTGTACGTCTCATTAGTAAGGATTTCTTCGCATAATGAAGATGTCCGCAAGAGGATACGAGATATTTACGTTCACGTGTCTCGTAAATTGCGACGGAGACTGTGTCAGCGTTGATCGCAAAGAGAGAAGAGATATCGTTCTTGTTTGTTCGTATAACAGAGCTAATTTATGAAAATGCGTAATATCCCATCACACTAATTAATGAATATCTCGCATCGTGCAAAATGCAAATACCGTGAAGAGAATTAAGTCTTCGCCAACCGATCGTTTTTCCTTGAAAGGAGAGAACCCTGCTAAAGTCAAACACCGTTAACGTAGTTACGATTTCGAATAATCCGCCCTCTGAGATCGCCCTCTCTGCTGCGGACGAGATAAAATGCAAAATTGATTTACAGTAAGGACTTTACACACCCTCGTTATCGCGAACGTAATTATTCAAATTCGCGTATAATTGCTTTCGGTGTTCAGCGCATTAAGTTTGGACCATATTTACGACAGCCGTTCGACACCGTGGGAGAGAGAAACAGCGAGAGACAGAGAGAGAGAGAGAGAGAGAGAGAAAAGAGAGAGAGAGAGAGGGGGGGGGGGGAGAGCGAGAGCGCGGTCTACCTACTCGAAATTCAACTAAGGAAAATGCGGAATTAGACCCCGCCGCACCGGGTGGATTGAGAAATGGTTGTAAGTGTATGGGAATCTAGTTTGGAAGAGCACCCGCCCACCCACGTGGCCATTGCTTGGCGGCAGTCGTAACTCACAGAGCCACGAAGGCAGCTGGTGCATGCTCTCCTCTATATAGGGCAGCTCGACTGCATCAGCGCTTGAAATTGGAAACCATATCGCGGGATATACAGATTATTATGCCATTAGGGTATAATAGAAGGAGCTTCCGGGTTTGCCGGAGAAACGAGGAAGCGGATTCCGGGAATACTGGTCTGTGCAACAATTAAACCGACGTGCGCGCAAGGGACGATGACGCGAGAAAGGAAATTATTTTTACCGAGCGAATGTCGCGTCGCGAATTGAGCAAACGGTAGGAACAATGGAGAAAAAAACTGGAGTGATTAATGCCGCTGAATCGACAACATACGAGTTGCGAATCACGAAATTACCTCTCGCGAAATGTTATCGAAATGTACCCGCTACCATTGTTATCGATGTGGAAAGATTATTCAAAGAGGAGTGATTGAAACACAATAATCGTTTGATGATACACGCTGCTAATGGATAATAGAGATTGTAGGGAAAAAGTAACATTGTTAGGAAGAACCGACAATAGAATTTCACGTTTTTCGCTTATGTAACATCAGTGTCTCGCGATCATATCGTTATCATTTTAATTAAAATCCACCGACCGACGACAAGACTTTTTCTCTACATTACTAACATCAAACTATTTTTACAATTAATCAGAAAGCAAAATAATAAAAATTTCAACGCGAGCTCCGCATTTATTATATCTTATGTTATATCTCCGTTGTTAAAAATAGACTAAAAATTCAGTCAAAATAATGACTGAATCCTAAGAGAAACACATTTGAAAAAAGTTTCAATTATTTTAAGCGGAATTTCCAATCAGGTTAACTGGTGTTTCAGAATGTCTTTAATTATTGAGATGACGATACAAAGTTTCAGTCTAATAAGGAACATCCTTAATTTTTAGTGTATTCTCTAACTCGTCTAAAAAAACAAGATAGCCGTGTATGAATTTTCAATAAGTCACAACTAAAATCAATATCTGCATGCATAACTAATTTGGATTTTCAATCTCCTAAAAAGACCTAGACAACAAGTAAATTGAAATGTTACATTGAATCTTGTTGCACTGCAATAAAGAACGAATTTGAGTCATATTGCACCGCAATAAAGAACACTAGTGCAAATAGTGTATACTACTAGTGCAAAAAGCTAAGAACAAACATGGAAAATGCAGAACAAGATATAACTGATAATTCTAATTTTGAATCTCTGTGTGAAATTGAGCTCGATTTAGCAGTAAGAGAAATAAATTCTGATAAAACTATATAAGATTCCATGTCTGAGAATAAATATGTCATTCTTTCATTAGCTTTTTTTATTTAAAACTTGAAACAAAGTATTTTCTTCCTGAAACAACAGTTCGGTATATAGTTGATGAAATAAATACATTAAAAATGGAAGAAGACCAAAAGATGAGAAAAAAATAAAAATAAGGTTATTGAATTATGGACTTGCTTTGTCTAATGTATTCGGTATTATCGAAGATGTTATAAATGATGAAAGGATAACTTCTAACTCAACTCTCAGAACTTCTTTTCTCCAATTCATGAGCGGCTTGGAAGCATTTGTAGAAGAAACATGTTTTACAAACATGAATTGAATATTGTTTGGCCAATACAGAAACCACTCCCAAAGAACGCATTTTTTTCAAAAGAAATACCGAAGAAGAACCAATAGCATCAGAGAAAATTAAAAATTAATAAATATTATTCAGTTGTACGTGTAAAAATATATATGTGTTACGCATATCAGATTCATTTGTCATTATTTATGCATATACTTTATCGTTTACAACCTCTAATTAAAGTTAAATTAACCATTTTCCCGCAAAATAGTCAAAACCTCGTGCTTACCGTCCGATCTCATCCTCGTATTTTGCGGTGTCTCTCGCCGGGTACACCTGCTCTCCGGAAATAATATTGTGCATTCGCATTTTACCGATTCGGTATCCTCGAATCAAAGCAGAATACGATCGTATATTTCTGCACCCGAGCCGCTGCGCGAGGGCTCTTCTCACGGCCGAGTCCGACTCATTATTCATCGCGGCGAGAGGGCCGCACAATAAAGAAGGCTTTGGAAACACGAAAGCTGGTCCAGAAGGCGCGGTGTTTATAAAAAACGAAAAGGAAAAGGAAGAGAAACAGCCTTAAATGCGCCTTATGAAGCACCTCTTATGCCTCAACCGGCGCCGGCCGGTTTGTCCAAAGTGCGAATAGCCTGGTTGTAAAGAGAGAGTACAAATAAGCGTTGAGTGTGTCCCAAGGTGTGGCGAGGTGTAAAACGCAACTGGAAAGCATTACGAAAGAGCGGCACGAAATAGGAAGTTTTGTAAAACCACTGTAATGGGATAAAGTAATCTTCTGTAGGACTATTAGAGCCACTTTTTTCTTCTTTATTGCACAAAAATTTTAGGAATTAGAAAAGAAGAGCGAAAAAATTAGAAAGTTCTTATATAATAAGAAATACATTAGTCAATGACATAAGTGACTATTATTTTTCGGTAAGTCGTTTCACAATATTCCAATTTAAAAGGGAAATTTTACGATATTACAAAATAATTATTTGAATTAATAAATATTTTTTGCAAATATCAACTTATTGCATTATATTATTAAAAATCAAAAATAAAATTTAGTTAAATACTAAATAAATCATCCGTTCACAATTACTACAAAAGACTTTACACAACTTTTTTAATATTAATATTGAGAATTTATGGCTACAATTCATGGAATATGGCAATCTTGAATATGGCGCGTTAATTGCCGCAGACATCTATCCCATTTGTGATCTTAAGGGTCACGGCCAGAGCCTGAACATTCTCATATTTCCGGTATATCTCGGTGTATTACATTACCATTAACACGCCGAACGAAAGTGACTCTCGATTAGAGTAATCTGGAGATCTTAGCCGCAGACAACGCGGACGTGGGGTGCAAACAGAGCTTCTGCTTCCGGGCACCGTACATTAAGCCTCCCAGCGACATTCCCATTTGGCAAGAGAATCGGATTACCGTACGCCTTGTGGCGGCAACGAAAGCCGAAACTCACTTACACCGACGTTGGTCCTTTCGTTCTGCCGACCGTCGGAGAATATTCCGTTGCTATCTTAGTAAAGCGACTGTAACGATGTACCGAGCGTATCAAATGAAAAAGCGGAAATATCTTTTTGAAATTCATAATTCAAAAAATTCTCGCGCGTGTGTACATTGAAATTTTTTATGTAATAATACGACTACATGTACATGTAGATAGAACCGAAAAAAAATTACTATATACTTATTATTAACTATATTATACATAAATGTATATGATTATTTGGTTTTGATTTACAAAAAACGAGAGATTTCGATATTTTGAGTTACCAATTGAACGATATTGTTAAATCAATATGTAGCGCACGGACAAACTGAATATTATTTAGATACAAAATGCGGTAAATTCAGAGAAACACGTCATTCCACCACGGCCGACGACTGCGGATTATCGCCGTTAAACGAGCGTCATGTACGCGGTTATGCAAATACAGCATAGTTAAGTAATATCAATTCAACATTGGATTATATGTATATATGCAGTTTATAAATAATGACCGCGCCAGAAAAAAATCATTTGTGCATTTTTTTTCCATTATGTTCCTATTTCCCAAACATTTAGAGCAATTAAAGACAGGTCTTTATATGGAAGCCCAATTTGTTTCATTAAAGAGCAGTATATTTCCAGAGAATTTGTAATAATAAGCGATTCAGAGTCCGAACAATTTTATTGAATAAACGATAGCAGATTGCAAGTAATATAGTGTAGAAACGATGCGACGATCGTTTTCGAGCACGGACGATATGACATTATGTTACGAGTTGTACCGAATAATACCATGCAAAGTTCGATTAATTTAGCACGCGACTTTATGAAATTAGCAAAATTATCGTTATGTAGCGACAGAGGAACTTACGATATTATGAACATAGAGGTAGTTAGGGATGACGTTCGTACGTCTTCGCAGGATATGCAGATTAATGATGACCTTCCGATTGAGATGAAGACTCAAACGCGTAATTTGTTCGAAGCTAATTATGTTAACGCACAAAGACCATTGAAGCACGCAATGTGAAAACATTATCAAAAACTGTAAAACTATTGTGGATGCAAACAGAACTCGCGAGAAAATCTGCGATGCGGAAAGTTGAGGTGCCAACTTCACACACACACCACAACGCGTCTAATTAGTAAATAACGATCGCGAACTATCCCGGAATTATCTCGATACTCGTTAACATAGCCCGATGAGGCGAATTCGATGCTCGCTCGGTGATTCGGCGGTTAGTATTATCCGTTCCAGCGTACTTATATAACGTCGCACAGGCGCCGTTTCGCCATTTCTAGTGTCTACTTATGATCCTTGCGTGATTCTAGCGAAATTAACATCGGTAGTGCCGTGCAGAATTCTGCGCAATCGTAATTAATGCCTTATTTCACATGCGCGCGTCGTGTTCGATTGACATCGAGAGTGCCATATAAAGTGCCATGCGTATAATCATAATTAATTTTACTTTCGCGAGTGATCGCGCGAAGAAAGAACTGTGGAGCCTGAGAGGAGGAGAAGACCCGGCAGGTGAGTAAATTATCAGACTATTTATGTTATATATGTGCACGGAATCTTTGCGTAATTTTCTCGTTCACATAAAATTGTAACTAGAAATAAAATAATTTTAACAGGGGAAAAAACAAACAAAAACAGATTTTACAGTATTTTTTTATATAATTGAAATGGTCAGCTTGATAGCTCGGCGCGCTACCGACGTTTAAGTACGGTCGCAATTGACTCGGATATCGCGATACTCGTTGACCGTGTGATGTGAGACTCGACGTCTATTTGGTGACTCGACGATTAAAACTTTCGACGCTTCGAACGTCGCGAAACGCCAACGGATCGTTGATCCACGCCGCCAATCCGAGTGCCCGTTTCCCG
The DNA here is from genome assembly GCF_013373865.1 of Monomorium pharaonis. NCBI lineage: Eukaryota > Metazoa > Arthropoda > Insecta > Hymenoptera > Formicidae > Monomorium > Monomorium pharaonis. Next base: position 16,189,116 of record NC_050473.1, on the reverse strand, counting down.
CGTGATTTCGGCAATGTGAAAACGCGCGTCGAGATTAACGCCGGGAGTGCCGTGGCAAAGTGCCGCGCGATCGTAATTAACCTTACTTCGCGCGTCGCGTTCGATTAAAGTCAGGAGTGCCGCGTAAAGTACCGCGCAATCGTAATTAACCTTATTTTTCGCGAACGACGTGCCAGAGAGCCACGAAAGGACGACCGAGGAACCTGAGAGGAAGAGAAGATCCGGGGAGCGGCGTCGGGCGACGGCGGAGCAACTGGGGGTGAGTAAATTATTATTCCTTATTCGTTATGTATACAGATGTTTAAATGTCAACAATCATGAAAGTTAATGTCCACGAGATTCTGGAAAATTATATAACTTTTCTGTTAAATATCCGTTTAACGAGCAACGCGAATGAACAACTTTCCTCTGTGAATGCTAATGATATGCCGTTGTTTGCTTGAGATTGTTGGCGTATCGAATGTAACTTGAGAAGTAAATGAATGATTCAATGCGGGCAATAATAACTTTCTGTAATATTTATTATCACTTTCGCAAATTACTATTCTGGCATAATTTAAATTTTATAGATTAACGCCGTACAACAACTTCGTGCCTGCAAGTTTTTAATTATCTTTTAATTTAAGGTAATGGACCTATAGACATTGTATTAAATATATATGTAACGTATATATGTAGAGTAAGAAAAAAATCATACTTTTGCAAAATTACAAAACCTTTGCGTTTAACCTCGAGGCATATCCCCATTTTCTGTTTTCACCTCGTAATCACAGTGTCATAAGCGAAGGAAAAAAGCATCAAGCATCAATGCGAATTGCACGGAAATGCCGTCATTTAATATAGTCATCATCGTCAATTATCCTTTTCTCGCTATTTTGCAGAGGCGTACGAGAAACAACGCCTCAGACCTGCGGTCATTGATTATTGACATTTACTAATACGCCTCTAGAGAAACTTGTAAATGGCTGAAGCTTAATTGTGAGAATAACAGCTCGATGATCGATTCGATCGTAATCACTGCAATAATGTTCCCGGGCTATCGCAATCAGTAGGTACTTGCGAACCGCGAAGTGCAAAACTGTACGCCGAGGTGCCTACAATGTAGCCAAGAATTCTAACGATTTTCCGCGTCAAAGAAAACTCCGAGATCTAAACAGGTTCTCGCGGATAAATTATCGTAGCGTTATACCAGCAAAGAAAGCCCTTCGTATCTCGTTATAATTAAAACAGATCTCAAGCGCGAAATTCTTATGCGTCAAATTGATAATTAACCTACGTCAGGTACTCAGCGTCGTTAAATTAATTCCACCTTCGATGGTTGTTGAAGTTTAAAGTCGCGCGGAACGTTTGACTGGTTCGCGCACGTTTCCTAATTAAAGGAACCGCCGCTTTTTTTATTCCCCTCATTCCTCTCCGACATCTAATCATCTCGTCAGCGAGGCATTCCGATCCCCCCCCTCCCCTTGCTTAATTCCACAGAGATCAACCAGTAGATTCGAGAGAACTCTGACACGCAATAAGAATAACAATAAGAAAAAGGCGATGGATTTGGAATGATCTCGCCTGCTCAATCTATCGCGGTGACGATTATCGCATTTTTCGGCTCCGTCGAATAAAAGAAAACATCTTTTAATAGATTAGTTCTACAGCCGATATTTATCAGAAATTCTTAAATGTAAGAATAAGAGATTACCGATTAAAGTAACTTTAAACGACAGATAAATTTTGCTTACAAATTTTACAAGTTTTTTAATTTCTAAATTTTGTTTATGTCATTATATATAATCATTTAAAAATAATTGAGTATAAAAATAGAATTAAGAACATAAATTACGCCATGACAAAAATCAATAATGACGAAAATCAAGACAAAAGAGAAAAGCGATCGATCACAAATAAATCATTAATAAACCCGAAATTCAGCTACGAGGAACCAGAAATAAATACATCCAAGTAGACAAAGTGACAGATAACAGCAATAACGCGATAAACAATGTAATAACTGAAATTAAAAATAACATAACGAAATTAGAAAAAATAGTTAAAAATAATGCAATAAAAATAAATGCAATAGCCTTATTGGAAAAACTTATTCATAGTCACTTTCAATAAATCCCCGACTTCCGAATAAATCACCGACAATGAATAAAATGAAAATTAAAAACTCGGCACACATGTTCCCAAATATGAACAGTATATTCAAAAAAAAGAAATGGCACAAATTGGCACCCTAGAAATTCCAGATGACTCAAATATCCTAGCTGACGCGGACATGACGCTATAACACTAGAAAAAAATGCAGAAAGAACTGTCAAAGTAACGGAATTACAAGATAAAAAGACGCAATCGGAGCACACTTCGCGAGTATTAATAATAAAATATACGACAGCAATAGTTCCCAACTCGAGACATTAATAGACAAAAAAATTAAAAAAACTCAAAGAACAAATCGAAATAGATAACACAGTATGCACCTTTAGCGAAAAAAATACAGAAAACCCGTATCCATCAGAAGAATACAGAAACAATTTCATTAATTATGTAGGCATATTTTTTCGTGCGATATTTGGAATTTTGTCGAGACCCGAGGATTTCTTATTGTTAAATTGTTTTTTTATTAACGCAGAACATGTTTAATATTTAGGCGCATGCCTCATAGATCTAGAAAAAGTTTTTGACACAGTATAAATAAACGGATTAATATTGGAACTAACAAAAAAATTTCCTAATTATCTAATCAAACTAATTTACTCGATAAGTGTATACAAATCATTTATAATATCAATAGAAGAAATATACTCCAAGAAAAAAATTAAAATAAATTACGGATTACAACAAAGTACAATTAACTTTTCGATACTATTCAATATATATATCAGTGACATATTGAATCTATTCTAATTAAACAAACCCGAAAAACCTCAAGTCATGGCGTACGCAGACGACCTATTTGTTTATGTGACGCATAAATGGCTCACAAAAATACAAGATAGCTTACAAAATATATTCGGCAATTTAGAAAACCATTATGGAGCATGGAAATTAAAAATTAGCATTTATAAATGCAAAACTATATTGTTTAGACCATCCTTAATATTTACAGCGTATATAAACCGCGATACAATTATTTATTTTTGAAACAGTTACTAGCTAGATACTGTAATTCACTGAACTAATTCGATGCTGTAATGCATCTGTAAAGTTTCTCCATTTCGCGAATTACTGCGAATAACTTATTGCGAAAAATAATTCCTCAGTCAGGGTGGTCAGTCCTGGCGAAGATATGCATTATTTTCCCAATAACATATATATAGCTTTTGCAAAAAATAATATCTTAGCCAGGGTGATCAGTCGTGGCTAATGTATGTATTATTTTTTCAATAATTTATATATAACTTTTGCAAACAATAATATCTCAGTCAGAGTGGTCAGTCCTGGCTAAGATATGTATTATTTTCACAATAATTTATATATAGCTTATGCAAAAATAATATCTTAGCCAAGGTGGTCAGTCCTGGCTAAGACATGTATTATTTTTCCAATAATTTATATATAACTTTTGCGAAAAATAATATTTCAGTCAGAGTGGTCAGTCCTGGCTAATATATGTATTATTTTCACAATAATTTATATATAGCTTTTGCAAAAAATAATATCTTAGCCAGGGTGGTCAGTCCTGGTTAAGATATGTATTATTTTCACAATGATTTATATATAACTTTTGTGAAAAATAATATCTTAGCCAGGGTGGTCAGTCCTGGCTAATATATGTATTATTTTTCCAATAATTTATATATAACTTTTGCGAAAAATAATATTTCAGTCAGAGTGGTCAGTTCTGGCTAAGATATGTATTATTTTCGCAGTAATTTATATATAGGTTTTGCAAAAAATAATATTTCAATTAGGATGGGCCAATCATGATTAAGATGTTAGTTTTCGCAATAATTATTTCCAATATAATTTAGGAAAAGGAAGAAATCTTATAGATGCTTCTGTATACCAATATTTAGCTAGTAACTGTATTTCAAGACTGAAAAAATGTGGCGCGTATTTCATAATGAGTTGGAAATATTAAATTCATTAAAAAAATATTATGCAACAGTAATGATTAATTATTGAGACATTTTGAATAAAATATTGGTAAACTAATTTGCCAAATTATATTTAGTAAAAGAAGACAAAGTGTAAACAGCCATTCGATGGCTGAAAATAAGTCTGGAAGGATTTTCATTATTACTTAGTGGATTTTCACGCTAAAAAAGTGAAATCCCACTCCAAGAAATTTAAAGAAAAGGAAATGAATAATTAAAATATTTAAAACTCCAGACACACTTAATTTTTCCGGACAAATTCGATTACATTGATTCAAATATGTAAAACTCACCGATACCGCAGACACCGTTTGCAGAGATATTCGAATCCGATCCCGACGATATAACTCTGTAAACAATATAGGTTTAAATGGCAAGCCTAACTATGAAGGACTATTACTAATAACCGCGAAAACTGCATGATTACATTGTTGCAAATATGTAAAACTCACCGATGCCGCAGACACCGTTTGCAGAGATATTCGAATCCAATCCCGACGATATAACTCTGTAAACAATATAGGTTTGAATGGCAAGCCTAACTATGAAAAACTATTACTAATAAGCGCGAAAACTGTATGATTACATTGTTGCAAATATGTAAAACTCACCGATATCGCAGACACCGTTTGCAGAAATACTCGAATCCAATCCTGACTATATAACTCTGTGAACAATATAACAAAAATATATGAAACGTTAAACTCACTACGATGACGCCACGTGCCGATTAATTTCGCGAATATAATAAATAAATTTACTCACCACTCGATGAATCGATGATGTTTTCCTCGTCCTTGCGTCCGCACACACACACGTACTCTCACACGCAACGTTCGACGCGATCAAAAATGCTAACGACGCGAAGGACGCGACCACTTTACACGTCGATTAATAGCGTCGGCACGATTCGGCATCCCCGGCGATGCCTTCCGCGGGGAAATTCACTCGCGACCGACGAGAGGACGCGAGGAACGCGACGAGATCTCGCCTCGCGACACTAGAAAGACGATGACGCGGTACTTTTCGTACGCCGGACACCGGGCGTCCGCGACGACACTCCCGTCGACGAATGTCCCGATGGCGTGTGCGAGTGATCCACAGTGATCGCGAACTCGCACATCGCCAAGAAATGCGTATCGAACGGAGACGGGGACGGACCGCGGCAAGTCGCGAACGCAGGCGATCGTCAACTAACGTACGGCCGTTGTGCACTAACTGCGTCATCCCGCACACGACGCGACGAAAATCTTACGCGATTTTGGCGCGAGTTTCCCAGACGGAAGGGGAGAGGGACGCGACCACTTTGCCCGTCGATTTGTGTCGTCGACTCGACTCGGCATCCCCGGCGATGCCTTTCGCGGGGAAATTCACTCGCGACCGACGAGAGGACGCGAGGGACGCGACGAGATCTCGCCTCGCGACACTAGAAAGACGATGACGCGGCACTTTTCGTACGCCGAATACCGGGCGTCCCGCGACGACACTCCCGTCGTCGAATCGCGACACTTGTATGCCCCGATGGCGTGTGCGAGCGATCCCCGGTGATCGCGAACTCGCACATCGCCAAGAAGCGCGTGATGCCGCGGATAACTGCGTGTCGAACGGAGACGAACCGCGACACGACGCGAACGCGGGCGACCATTGTGCACTAATTACGTCACAAGATGGCCGTCGCCTTGCACACGACGCGACGAAAATCTTACGACTTTGGCGCGAATTTCAGAGACCGGGGGGGGGGGGAGGGGCACGACCACTTTGCCCGTAGATTTATGTTGTCGACTCGACTCTACATCCCCGGCGATGCCTTTCGCGGGGAAATTCGCTCGCGACCGACGAGAGGACGCGAGGAACGCGACGAGATCTCGCCTCGCGACACTAGAGAGACGATGATGCGGCACTTTTCGTACGCCGGACACCGGGCGTCCCGCGACGACACTCCCGTCGATCCCGAATTCGCGTATCGCCAATACGAATAGCGTGCCCGATGGGGGACGAATCCACGTCACTTATATGTCCCGATGGTCGCGAACTCGCACATCGCCGAGAAGCGCGTGATGCGGAAGGACGACTACGTATCGAACGGAGACGGAAACGGATCACGACCCGACGCGAGCGCGGCCGGCCACTAACTACACCTTGAAGTGCATTCCGCGTTCCTAAAGGCCATTGAACGTACATTTCCTTAATCGTAATCGTAAGATTTCAACCAATCATATTGCTCAAATTAGTCGTAACCGACTGAATTAACCAATCGTATTGCTCAATTTCTTACGATTACGATTATGGAAATGTACGTGCAATAGTCTTTACGCGCGATCGTCTCTGACTAAAGAATCTGAAGTTGATAAAGTAATAAGATGTTACTCACGATTTTCCAAGATTAATCATGAAACAGATATGCGTTTTACAGAAGTACAAAAAAACGTGTAAGAGCAACAAAAGAGCAAAAAATTCTGATATATTCATTTTTTCGATTTGAGCACTTTAAATAAATTTTTTTATTATGTAGCTTGATGCCCCCCTCCCTTTTAAACACTTGCCAAACGGCTTGAGCAATGAAATTCGGAATAAGACAACAAATTAGCAACGAAAGAACACTACATTTTTACAGGTGTGGATTTTTTTGGCGCCGGTGGGGGGGGGGAGAGGGTGGCTAACTTTATAGAAATATGATTATATGAGAACAAAACAGATATCATTTTTATATTCTTCGTAAATTGTAAACTCTGTTCGTTATTTAGGTTTATTTTAATTAACTTGCTGCCTCCTGGACGTGTTTTTAAAAGAGAGAGAGACAGATCAATCAGTTAAATCCCAGTTAAGCTTGACCAATATTTATGGCAACGAGTCGCAACGACCGAGGATTGCAAACACTCGATGCAACTCACTCGCGGATAGGTTACTTGTCGCGATGTTTAATGAAGAGCCCCGAAAAAAATACTATTTATCCACTTGCAACGAATGCAAACGTTTCATCGGAAATTCCGGCACGCGGAGTTTTCCAACGAAAAATCCAATACGCATACGCGTACAAAACGAACCGGTGGACGCGGGTCCGAGGGAGAGAGGGCGGGAAGGGGGTAGACAGAGAGAGAGAGAGAAAGAGAGAGAGAGAGAGAGAGAGAGAGAGAGAGAGAGAGAGAGAGACGTGCGCTGGACGGTAAGGGCAATGCGCTGCTGGATCTTCAACTAGCTTGACCCAAATACACGTACAAGCCAGGCATATTTTTCTTTCTATTTATTTTCGTGGCTCTCGATGGTCGGCCGATATCACGTTTCTGTTCGCCGTCTCACCATCGCGGCCGCAATCTGCGGCGATCACTCTCCGGGCCGGCCGTTTTTCTTTTTTTTCCTTTTTTTTTCCGTTTATGTCCCGACGCAGAGCGCGACGAGCACGGAATATTCGGCCCGCCCGCGTTATCGCGTTTCGCCTTTTTTTAGCATTCGCCAAGATATCACATGCGGGACCGGTTATTGTATCGTAGTGTGAATTACATTCGCCGTCGCGGATGCTACGCTGATTGTAATCGATAGCGTTGACCGCGTTGTCTCGTTACAGCTGTCGCCTCGATGTGAATTGCCGGGATGCGTATGTCGAAACACGCGCGAAACCATCCTTCCCTCCTTTCCCCCGTCATCATCTGCGATTGATATCCCTTTGTCATTGATATCTTTGCTGCGCGCGCCGCGATTATTTTCTCAGGTTTGATTGTCTTAAGTACCCATTAAATTGAATTGTGAAATGGGAGGGAGGGGGGGGGAAGGCTCGCGGCGCGCAAGGTCACGCGTTTTTACTCGAGGCCTGTTCTTTTTAGCTGCACTGCTACACTGGTGCAACAAGTTAAAGTAAGATAAATATATTTTTTTTCATTCTAACTCACTGCACTAGTGCAGCAGGCACCGAAAAAGAACAGACCATCGGACTTACGAGCAGGCACGGAGATGCACGGACAGGAGCAAGTGGACGGTGGGCGGTGGGTTGGAGGCTTTGAGGGGTGAGTCGCTTGCGGTAGATCCGTGTGTGTCCGTGTGTTGTCGCATTCTTTCCAAGATTCTTTCGCTCTCACGGCGCGACGACCGTTATCGCGGGACTCGCTACGGACAATTGGTTGTAATTATGGTACGTACGATTAATTAACGCCGGCGATCGATGATTCGCGAACGGTTACCGATGTTATCTATTACCGATCATTGTCTGCGGAAGTACGCGTCGCGAGATTCGTTAGGTTAGGTTAGGTTAACGCAAGAAATCATAGTAATGTTTCTAATTGTCGCTGCGTCGTTTCTTTTTTGTAAGTATGCGTCTCCTGATGTTTAATTTGCCTATGTGACATGTCGATTGCGTTTACGTATGCATTAATAACGTCGATATGTAGTTTACTGTCAGATTATTAACGCAAGTCATTGCATAAAATTGCACATAAATTTATGCTTTAAAAAAGTGCATGCACATAGCAGGATATACCATCATTTATACTTAATCTGAGAATAGTCATCTAGTTTTTACGTGTAAACACTCCATTCTAATTCAGTGAAGATCTTTATGTATAAAAATTTACGCTTAGTTTTTTTAAATGAAAAAATAGATACGGAGTCTCGATCGGTAATGAAAACTGCTACATTATGTTTCATTTCTCGCTACTGAAGTACTGAAAAACATTTTAGGTTACTTCCGAATTAAAAGTATAAATACATAGAAAATGAATCTCTTTCCGTTTCTATACAAGAGTTGTATCAGTGAAATAATTGATAATTAATTTACAAAAAGAAAATTTTATTAGCCACAATTTCGAATTAAGGAAGAAATATAAAAATATTTCTTGATAAACAAAAATGAATTAGATTGATTTATGAATAAGACAAATAAGAGAAGATATGCTTTTTTTCGACGGACTTTGATGCCTAATATTTTTAAAAACCACATAGAATTATCATAACAGTTTAGATTTCAAGACCGGTCTCTCCCCGTCTCTCCCGGTCTCTCCCCGTCTCTCCCGGTCTCTCCCCGTCTCTCCCGGTTTCTCCCCGTCTCTCTCCGTCTCTCCCGGTCTCTCCCCGTCTCTTCCGTCTCTCCCCGTCTCTCCCGGTCTCTCCCGGTCTCAAGACAAAATGCTGAGCGGTTTACAGAACTGGAAAATATAAACTTATGCATCAAAATCCGTTTTGACAAAAAAGGCCTGTCGTTTCTTATTTGTGTTATTTCAATGATATCGAAAGTATAAATAGATAGTTTTATCAATGTTATAATATATGCCGCTTTGAAGATATTGGACGCCTATAAATAATCTTTATAGACACACACAGAGTATTGGTATCACAGCGAGTTACGTATATTCTCTTACCTACTGTTATCCTTCGACTGGATAGGCAACCTTTATGGCGGCGAAATAATAAAAAGATAGTCGCCGATGATAAATGATTGCTCCCTCCGAGCGAAGATATATTTGCTCCAGTTTCATTTGCGGGGGGTTTGTTTATCGTGCGTATAAACCCTAGACTAATCTCACAGCCGAGGGCCGGTTGCGTTGGTTTCAAGTACGATACCTCTTTGTTCCATTCGGCAGGGCGGTCTGTAGCTGGAGCTCGTGTTTACGCGCGACGCAGCCTCCGGGAACACGGCGCCGACTAAGACGCTGCGTGTTGATTACAGAAGCACGGCTTGTGTTCGTCGACGTTACGATAATTGCACGATGGAGTTGCGGAAATCGTAGATTAGAGACGGCGCCGGTATCCTCTGATTGTTCCAACGCGTCTGCAACAAGATATATTTGTTTTGTAACGCGTGACTTCATTTAAACCAACCTGCCGACAATGCAGATAGCACTTCGAAATGGATATCGCGAAACAAGGGATCTTCGTATCAGTGAGATAAACGAATGCGAATGCGATAAAAGAAAACAACATAGGAGTCCACTCTACAGGGAAGATGTATTTTTTTAATTAAACGTTCGTTGAGATGCAACCTTAATTAGGATCGAATAAAGTTTTGGAGATTATTTTTATTTGTATTTATTTTATCGTCTTTCGTGGAAAAAATTGCAGTCGTCCGTTAATTTTTGCGACACGACACGTGAATATAAAATATGGTAGCGCCTAGTACGAAAAAAATGTTCAACTTTACTTGTTTGTTAAAAAAAAAAACATTCCTCTCTCGCTTTTGCTACAAGAAAAAGGAGATACGCATGGAATGCGTACTATGAATCATGTTGTCCTGTATGCATTTACGAATGCCGAAACGAAACTGCATTCCTGTGTCCGGAAGGAGAGCTAAGAAATGCTAAGGGCTTAATTATGCGCGGAAGGGTCGGCATTCGAATGGATGTGGACTCGAAAATTGTTTTCACTAATTTGAATGCTATTCTAGGTATACCGAGTTAATTTTAAGTTTGGAAAATATTTGAATGGGTTGCACAAACACTAATAATGCGGTTGATTTCTGTTTGTTCTCTTGAAGATTATATTAACACGTTAATTAGCCCACGAGTCATTACGATTATTAAACACTTTATCTATTTGTGTAATTGGAAAGTTGCGCGTTTTTAAATCTAATTTCTTGTATTACGGGGAACATAATATTCAAGAGAATAAACAGAAATCAACCGCATTATTAATGTTTGTGCAATCCATTCAAATATTTTTTAAACTTAAAACTAACTCGGTATACGCGGAATAGCGTTCGGAATTAGTATTTTTTTAATCAAACCATGAATACGTGACGTTACGTTAATAGTATAATTGATATTTTTGTGTCAAAAGGTAGTTAAGAAGAATCTGCTAAGAATGGCATGTTAAAAGTGTAGGCGACATTCCCCGCTTGCAATATTCTCTCGGTTACGCGATTAAAAAGTACTACAAAGAAAAGTTTCTGCGCGACGGTTCAGCGTGTTGAAATTTGTGGAGTGCAAGAAGCCTCGCAAAGAAGATGAAGAAAGCGATCTCGAGCAGTTTTCGCGAAAATGCAAAAAGTTGTTGGCAGCGAGCGAAGACGTGCGCGAACAAGCGTCGCGTTGGACGCGTACACGAAAGGAGTAGCGTTAATTAAAGCAATTAAGTTAAGAATCCATCCGAATAATTAAGGTGCTCCGATAAATTTATCCTGAATATCCTGGTACCATGTGTGCGCTGCAAAACATAGCGCGTGATATTTTTCGTGTATTTGCGCGTCCCCGCGAGGGAGAGAAAAACACCAATTACGGATAAATACGTCGTTTTCCAAATTATCTCGACATTAAAACATATTGTTCAAAAATTAAATGGACAAAACGAACGGGCAGATACTGTAAAAACATTTTACAACGGCCAATCCGTGCCATATCACAAAATTTCGACTGCGTCAGATTAATTTAGACACAAGTTGAATTAAAGGCGATGGGGAAATTGTTTACTGAGCGTGCGTGATAAATACGATGATCCATTAATTATTACGGACTACGTGAAAAAGAGCGAAAAGGAAGATCGATAACGATTTTTCGATGTGATTGGAACGCGTGGTTTATGAATGCATCGTCGGCATTTCCGCTGTCGCCGATATAAATCGATGATCACTCATCCGCATTGCACCAATTAAAATTTGGTAGCGGTTCCCATTAACACACTGGCCTCGTTTACTGGCCGTTCAGTGTCTATTCGAAAGCTATCACACACACATACACACATACACACATACATATACATATATATATATGTATATATATATATATATATATATATATGTAGTAATTTCTATCACGCACAATCAGCAGTGATAATGATTGTCTGTCGACACATTAAATTGAGCATCGAACGATGTGTCCAATTACGATCCATTAACGCAGCAAGATTGCACGACTGGATTTTGTATTGGAAAAACGCAACAGCCGCGATGTTTAAAACAATAGCCGATACGTACATTCTCCTCTATTATCCGTTAGTTACTCATATTTGAGTATAATTGTCTATGGTTCGCTAGTTTTGGCGTATAGTGTATAATGAAAATCAATATGTTTGTACAATACAGCGTAACACAAAAACTAACTACGAGCAACAGTTATTGCGATATTCAATTCTTACGTGCTTTGAAATCGTTACGACGCGTTTTTACTAACTCTATATAAAATACAATTACTCTTTTAACGTTGGCGACTCGATTTAAAGATTTCATAGTTGACTTTACGTTGCCTTTTCGCATTGCCTTTCGCAGTGCAGGCTTTTAAACATGCAATGTTCTCTATATTTTTACGTTTCTAGACTGTAATACATACGTACATACGTATGTTTATAGACGACATATACTAAGTTGTAAAATTAACGAGGAAATATTTCGTGGTACCGAAGCCCGACTATTTTGTAGCATTGAGTTTATTAGTGTGTCCCAGATACGCAAAAGCAATACTAAATTAGTGTCCAACCTGCAGACATACGACACGACAACGTGAACTGTAAACTTAATTTACGTGGCTAATTGTAAGTTGCATCCGGTGTTGTATACAATTGTTTCTCAAATCACAGTTATGCGATGAATATATATGTACGTAAAGTCTAGACACTATTGGATTAAAAATATACTTTGTGATGCAAAGTAGTTTAGGTTTAGAGCGTTTAAGAAAAAAATTAGAAAAAGGATATATACATAAAATAATTAAAAATTAACCTTTTCTTGTTAATAAAAATTCGCACATTTGCTCGATGTAGAACGATTTTAAATCACTAATTTTAAATCATAATTTTATATATTTATTGTTTACTAAAAATGTTGTAATATTTGTTTCAGGTTTGTTTATTCCTACTAGAACTTCACTACAATTGACATTCAATTTAGAAAGACTTGGTTTTATCTTTTTAAATTTCTTCTTCGACCTTCAGACCTGTCAGTTGCACTCAACTGCGTTTATCTACCATCAAAACTATGTTAATTACATTCTGTGTGGCTATCCCTTGTGGCTGAAGCAGATAAGAACGAACAAGATATTAGTGTCCGCAGGTATATATATCTAAAACTCTAACTAAAGATATTTATTTAGGATTCTCTATGGCACGATCTGATTGATCTACTGTCGCGAGATCTGTTCATCCGTCACAATCAAGGATTCTAATCGACGCGATAAGAATAAATTCATCTTGTGAAATTAACATCTCATCTGATATTAAATAATCGTGATGGAAAACTGACTTTAATATACGCGCTTAACAAATACGCGACGTGTTTCTATAAAAGAGAAATTTAACTATGTGTATAGAAAGAACGTTTTACTGAAGTACTAAAAAATTAGCTGATAGCTAGATATAGATTTAAAAATTTTGGATCAAAATTATGTAGGATGTTTAAAACGTGATGAACAAAAAATTATTTTAGCAACCAATTTGAGTGCCCTATATAATTATTTTGATGATTTAACGAAATTATTTTTAGATCTGTCTGGCTATTTTTTTAAATACTTTAGCAAAATGCTTTTTTTCAGATACGTATAAATATAAAATGTTATTAATTTGCATTCTGAAGTTTTGTCTATTGTAGTATGTCGTAATAGATTCATCGCCCATTAAATTTCCAGCTTTTGAGAATGTGTACTTACTCATACGTTATTGACATCAGTCGTTTTTAACTAATGCTTAGATTCACTGAAAAGGTGCAATTTAACTTCGTAATAAATTTAGTGGAAATCGCTAAATAGGGATGCTGCCAAGCTGGATCTTTGGATGGAAGTATCTTCGAGATAGCATGCGCGGTTGAGCGGAAAACACGCTGCAGGTTTTCACACACATACACACACGCATACACAAACATTTCATCCCGCTATATCGTCTCTATTCATCGTCTTTTTGCTTGCTGGAATTAAACGTCCGCTTGAATTTCCGTTTGAAGCAGATACGGCGAACCATGGTTGTGTTTTTCTATGTCTTTACATATAATCGAAACACTAAGTTGAGAGACAAAACACTTTGTTCACGATTAAAATAGTGAGATTAATGTTTAAATATCGTAATTGTAGAGCAATTTATTCATTTGACACTTTATTTCGTTCAAGGGACTCAACGTCATGCACAAAAACAGTCTTACAAATATTCGCTGGGTAGATACGTTTGAATGAAAAGAACTTACCTAGAGAAATGTGAATATCGTATAACTTGAACGTGGTACGCGAGAAAGAGGTTCGACGGAATTTTAAACAGGGCATTAGGAAAAATAAGGTAGGGAAGATATCGGGAGTAAGCGCGGAATAAGTTAAAAGACAAAATAAGAGGAGGCATCGTGCGGAACGAACAGCCTCAGCCTCGTCCTCCGAGGACTTTCGTTTCGAGCACGTATTTCTTCTGCTTCCAGTACATTGTCCCCTGCTGTAGCAAATGCCTTCCTTATGGTGAATTTACTTCGGCGAGCTTTGCTGCGTTCTTCACGCAAGACGTAATAAATGGGTAGGGCGATAAATCGAGTGGGAGTTATTTCGCTTGATAAGGCAAATCTGCCACGTTAACGCGCCCTTTCGGGTTAACGCTTCATCTCTTTTTTGTAATCTTTTCTTCCTCGAGTTGTACTGTATAATCGCTCGCGAGTCTAGTCGTAAATATGTCTTAAATGCGCGTTCTTTGATCGTGCGTTGTCGGAAAGAGATACTGATTCCAGACGCGTGTTTCTTGACCGCGTTTTACTTTAAGACGTTGATTAAAGACGAGAGGAGTAATGTGCCGTAGACAGACGTGGTATGCAAATATTGGATGTAAAATATTAGGATCTTTTGACGTCTTTTTAGCAAAATATTATATGTGAAATATATATAATTAAGTAACATTTAATTAAAAAACCATTTTTTTATTATAATGTACATTACGTAATTTTGATAGAGAATTAAAATTAATTTAAATTAGCACAACGGTACCCCTTTTTCCGCAAGCATGTTCGATGGGGAGAAATTTAAATAGAGAGACTTTATCATGAGTAATTCTCGAAGAACTTATTCGTCGAAACGAGAAAAGAAAACGGCATCATAAGATTATTCTCACTTTCAACTAACAAATATCGTATTTGCAGTGTCGTAATGATGACTTTTTTTATCGTCGTTAAGAAAAAGGGAGACATACCATGCTTGAATTATTAAAAATAATGAGCACATCGTCGCGAAAGCATAAATACGTTCCAAAGACTGTACTGCATAGAAAAAGAAAGGAATTAGAAAATATTTCTAATGAGCACGTGCGCATTCTGCCATTTTATCATCTCTTTATAATGAAAAGAAAAGTTATATACATATAATAATGAAAAGAAAAGTTACATATATATATAATTATGAAAAGAAAAGATATATATATATATATATATATATATATATATATAAATCTGTAATTATAAATATTATAAATGTTTTATACTTAAAGAAGAATTAAGGAATATACATATTTTTTTTTTCTATAATATTATGTTAAAAGTTTTACTAGAATTTTGTTAATTATATTTTTCGTACATTTAATATTTAAATTATATGCAATCTTAGGATTTAGCTGAAAGCTTATTTGAAATAATAACATATTATCATTTACCTCGACTAAACTTTGGTTAATTATAAACTACATTTATTGTTGATACGAAGAAATCGATAGACTAGAAATGTCCGGCGATGAACATGTCTAAATAAGTCTGGCATTTTGAGAATGTCACTATTTTGAGATATGTACACATTATTGTTTCACTAGATAAATTCATGGAAGATGACTTTAAATACAATTTTGTACAATGAGGAAAGAGACGTGAGAATTTCCTTAATATGAATCGGTTGTAAATGTATCTTTATTGATTGTCATCTTTATTCATCTTTGTTTCAGAACAACCTCGAAGAAGAGCCTTATCGACTTACCGATCTCATACCGCCACGTTCAAATCTCAAATAACAGTGTCGTAATTGCTAATGAAAGTTGAGACAAGTTGACAAGACGATAGCGTCAAATTTGTCCCACCGATTAATCCTGATGTCCAGATAGCTGTGTGGATTTGGGAAATAGGTAAAGTACATTTAAATTTAAATATGGGCATTGCATTGCTTCTTATCGCCGTGAATTATATAGTGACAGTCTTCGATCTTGATAATCTTTTTTTCTCCTCCGCTGCTAACTATCGAAGGGTTCCCTTAAAACCGTAAAGCCATTGCGTATGTACATGACAAAACTATAAAAAACTATAAAATATAAAGTACAACGAGATAAATATATTTGAGAAATACGATTAAAGTACGCTATTATTAATAAATTTAAAAGATTAAACTTGTTAAATAAAATGTGATTCTCTGAGTATCTTTTTTTATAGCTGTGGTTTCCAACTCTCAATCTCAGTTGCATTGTTAATATCTTTATTTCATTCTTATGTCAATTTTGTTTAACAAAGTTATCTGCTGCAAATTAAGAATATAATATTAACTAATAGTTGCCAAGTATTTAAATAATAGTATTTTATCGCCATATTATGTGGCTAAATATAAATCCATATTGTCGCTCCAGAGTTAGTTAAAACATACATCGTGTTTGATAAATCGTATTTTATATTTTTAAAGAATATATTTTATATTCTTTGTATTTTTATGAAAATATTAAAATCACGTTTAACTCACAATACAGAATTTTACGTATGCGCTTCGAACTACATTTTGAGACCAATCCACGAAATTTCGATGCATTCACATTATAGGAGTTACACGAATGGCATTTTTCAGAAATGCAATATTGCGAGACATTTTATTCAGAGAATACGTAAACTGATTGGAAGGGAATGCAACGAAATCGACTAACGTCCAGTTTAATCTAAGAATAACGCTTGTTCTCTTTTTTTGACAAATTGATGTTTACTTTCTGATGATAAAAATATTAAGTGATAGAGAGACATAATACACAACGATAGAAGTATCATGCGATGAAATCGGTGTAAAATGACCGAATAAATCACATGACTTTCACGTGAAAGATGTGTTATATCGACTTCATCAGGGCTTCGGGGAAATTCTAAATACGTTTGTGCAAAGTACATCGCGTGTTACATAGTACATTTTGTATTATGCGCTTGTTGTGTTGCCGCGCGTCAGTTATTCCTGGAATTCGTTAATTCCGACTCTTCCATGGAAAATACAAATAAATTTTCGACGAAGTGGCATCTCGTCAAACTTTATTGCATTTGTAATACTCACAGAAACAGCACTGCCAATGACTCCGTTGGGTCATCCACAAACATATTTCCGTAGTTAGTTACGACGTTTTCATTTTCGGGAATACTTATCTATTAAACAACTAAAAAGCGACATATGCAAAAATGTTCA
This sequence comes from Monomorium pharaonis, assembly GCF_013373865.1. Lineage (NCBI taxonomy): Eukaryota > Metazoa > Arthropoda > Insecta > Hymenoptera > Formicidae > Monomorium > Monomorium pharaonis. The sequence continues at coordinate 16,171,748 of NC_050473.1, read as the reverse complement.
ACAGTATAATTAAAAATGACAAAAAAAAGATCTCTTCAAATTTGGTTTTCAAATGACAAAATCTTGATAAAGTAAAAATATCCTGGTGATCGCAACTATATTTATATGTAGACACAAAAACTTACGTAGAAAAAGTATTTGATATTAATAAATTTTTATAAATTTTTAAGTAACATAGATACATGACGAATCACTATAAAAAGTTTACCTTAATTATTTATAATAAAATACATATATATCATATATATATATTTTTAATATTTATTTACAATTATATGTCGCAAATATTTGACCATTGGAGATAAATTTGTGGTTCTAATAATATTGGAGTTCGATAAATATATCGCTTTTCCACCCTCCAAAAATAAAAAGAGGTAAATCAACTACATCGATTATACTTGATGTCAATTATCTGAAAGAACCAGATACTTAATCGATTCGAATTAATTAACTATCTTATCATTTTGTTCTTTTGCTATCTGATCCGCTCGAGTGATCTATTGTTGAAGTTTCGTAATACAATGAAATGACCAGGAAAGATATTGTCGATATAATGATCACTCATCCGGTGTCGATTCGATAAGATGTAGTGAAACTGCTCAAATCATCCGCGATAGTTCAAGTTTGAAACTTTTTCTTGCGATTTATTTTAAGTCGTTAAGATGATAAATTTTTTTATACTTTCAGTAAGAGTATTTAATTTGTGTTATTATTTAAATTAGATAATTTGTAATAAAATATATAAAGTAATAATAAAAAGACTATACGTTTCTCGTAATTATTTGATGGAATTCTTGATCATTCAATATCATCACTTGCATACACAGGATATTTATAATTCGTGTTATTATTTAAATTATATAATATCTAATTTGTTATAAATATAAAAAGACTATTTTATGCAAGTCTTCGATTGAATCCTTGATTCGTTTATTTGATATTATTATTTCCCGAAGTGCATAGAAAGTATGCTTTTTTTTAAATATTAAATGTCAGATAGATGCTTACTTCGATATTCCATCAATTTAATAAGAACTATGGAAAGAAAGAATGCGGACAGATCGCAAAGACGATCATAACGATCTCGCCTGCTCCGTCATTTCTCCGTGACAGTATTCGAAGAAACCTGTTTCGTCTTACGAGAGTGCAAGCGGCACCGTCGCGCTTTGATTACACTTTTTGCGGCGCCTACGTATTCAATTATAGGTTATCGACTGGCAAGTTGATTTCAACCTTTTGCAAGTTGACTGCAAGACAACCTGAGGCGGCACGAATTTACGGTATCGATGGCGCAACACGGCTGAAAGAGCTTAATGGTTATTTAGCCAGAATAATTACGACGCTATAGGCAAAACGACCTAGTTTTTTTTTAGAGTGTGATTATTTTTTATTTTTTATTTTAAAAGATTTGATAAAGAGATGTTTAAATTTTATGTTCTTTTTCTTTTTACATGCGAGATTAGAGCCGTGTTCCAATATTTATTGATATTCTTTCTTATTGTTTTAATTTCATACGTGGAAGAGATGATTTTACTGAAATACAAATCTGAAAATAATTATGTTGGACTATTAAAAAAAATTGTATAATTATATCTAGATAAATTTTTATATTTTGCAATAAAATTGTCCTTTCCGTGTATGAATAATTTTTACTGTTACTCTCAGTGAAGGGTATACATGGAAATAATAAAAATTACGTAATAACAAATTATTTACTTGAGATAGGACACATGGTGAAAAAGTTATTCTGCGTTCATTTTTTTATCTCTCGATAGAAGATACGTTGTTATGTCACGGTACATCTATCCTCTTCGTCATGCTTCACGCTTATTTATGGATATAATAAACACAAATAATTCCCGTGATCGACTCTTCCTCGAACGCTAATCAGATTACCGCATTGTAACTGTACATCGTACTGTATTTATGCTTTCAACTTTCAAAAACATAGCGTATCAGAAAACGGATTCATCTGAAAAGTAGATTGATATACATTCAATGGACGTAACTGTCTAAAAATGAAAAAAAATGAAATCAATGTGTTTCACAGTTAATGTTTCAAATGTGTCAGTTATGTTTCAAGGGTAACAGTGAACTTATTTAAAAAAGGAATATGATTTAAACGTAAATGGCAACTTTTTTTATTCCTTAGGTTATATTCTCTAAACATCTAAAGTAATATTTTATAGCTCTCTCTGATTGGTGTATACATATATATGAGATAATCGTATGACATGTAGAATCGGTTGACGTGAAATATTATATTAACATAGATGCAAAGTTTTGCACTTATACCTGCAAATTCTTTCTTAGTTTATAACATTTATGTTGGACTAAAAAGAAATTAGCACAAACGTACACAGGATGCGAAAGAAAAAAATTCTTACGCACGCGTTTCACTTCATTGTCCAAAATTATCAGTCGCAGTGTAATAAACCGTAAGACAGTGATTCTTGATAGCAAAAAAATACTTATATCTTAATTAAAGGTTTCTTTTTGTAGTTATATCGAACTGCTCAATACTAAGAAAAACATTTTTCTCCTCAAATAGCTTTTATCTTACTACCATTGTCTGTATATAGATTGAAAATTTAGAAAAGTGTCTCTAATAATAAGACACATTTTTCTTAGAGTCTTTCTATTCTTAAATCCTATGCAAACCGTTTCTCTACAAACTATCTAAAATCTAAACTAATAATCTAAAAAACCTACCCTATCTAAAATCTACCTTAATAAATCTTGATCCTTTATGACTCATCTCTATCATAGAAACACTTTTCTAAATTTCAAATATTAGTCAGTATTAATCCTATATTCAGTCAGTTATTAGTCCTATTCAAACAAATTTATGCGTCGCCTATCTGTCCTTGCGTTTTTTCTTCCTTTTTTTTGGTAAGAAACTACGTCAATAAATACTTCCAGTATTAAAACGCTCATGTTATTGATTTTTCTTTTACAAAATGTTCTACCTCTTTTATGGAAGTAAAGTTCTCAAGCAACGTTCAGTTCTTCTCTATCGTCTCGCTCGTAGTGAACGTATAAGTGTACCTTCACCTTTCGCAACACTTGAACAAAGTTTATAAGAGAACGGTTGTCGATTTCCTTACATCCAAATATTACACGTAGTATCTCGCTCGTATAACAACGTATAACACGCCACGCCGAGCAATTTCAGCCTTCTGTAATTCGCATCTCTCATTACGATGCTTGTCCCGTCTTGTAATATGAGGTCTCGCGACTGCGAATCGAGCGTCCGCTAGGTAGATAGGTAACGTCGCCTACGACCGCGGCACCCGACCCGTAATCCCGGAATGAAACTGCTTGCCGCAGTTGCCTTGGCACCGGTGGGTTATCGTGACGTGATGCCTCGAAGCGGAAGAGATACATGACGAGACGCGGCGAGACCCTGAAACCTTGAGAGGAATGTCCGATTAAATGACGTCTGGATATTCGTGCGGCGGGCTCGCCCTACGGCGGCGTGGAGCGTTTCGCCAAAGCGATTACGCGGCGGCACGGTTTAACTTTCGGCCGAGTTACTCGATATAAAGTTGGCCCCGGGTTCGCGCTCGCTTCCGCTGCTAATTTTCGAGGAAGTAGTTCCCTCAGCCCGCCCGATATCATTGTTGCGAGAAAATTATGGCATTAACGATACACACCGATGGTACGATGGCTCGGCATAATGAAACGCGAGTGAAAAATTGATCGCTAGTTTTCGTCGAATAATTGGCTTTAAGACAGTTTTTTTTACGTGTTACATAAAGATACACTTAAAATTTAATGGTATAAAAATGTTGCTGAGAATGGTGCTGTTGGAAGAAAGAGTGACAGACACTAGTAGTAAAACATATCGGCGATTTAATAATTCTTGAATTAAATTGAATTCAATTTGTCAAATTAAACTGTTTAAATGTGACAAAAATAAAACGTGTTATAATGAAAGTCTTTTGTGCTTCTACATCTTTTCTTACGGTGTTTGTATTTTTTTCATCCTCAAAGGTTAATAAAGACGTATTAATGCATATTATCGATGCATATTAATTAATGAACTAATTAATAGGATTGCGAAAAAGCGGCGGCACCGATGTGGCGGTCGCCGTGGGGTGAGTCAATGACTTTTCACGAAGCGTTAATTCATACTCGATGCAGGTTTAGTTATTCTCTGCTTGTGTCACGTGCGGTAACCGATATTCCGAGTAAACGAGTGCGAACTGATCGTACGCGATTGCATAGCCGAAAATTGTTACATTTTCAACGCCGATATAGGCGAACCGCCCATTGTAACGCATCACACCGTTCGTTTCAGTCAAGCCGATGAGTTATTAAATGTCCAGGTGTTATTTCGCTAATTACGTGGCATAATCACGCGACAAATGTCACGCTAAATGAAATTTCCCGGGTGTGTAATAACAGATCCCCGCGTCGTACAACCGCGCGCTCGTGAATTTACATGTTTCCGCAACCGATAGTTACTAAACACGCTTCTCAATCGAAGGGGGTAAATGGACATCGGTACGTAACATCGTGTAACTTATCTTATTGACATTAAGATTAAACGGCTCAGTGCTATGTTTTAGTACGAGAGTACTCTATCCGGAATATCTGCAGAACTCTGAATTATATTAGAATATTGGATTAATAATAAATATTAATTATACGTGATAAAATATCACGAGCGAATATCACGTAATGCGATTCGGCTTCTAGAAAGATTACAGAGTTCAATATTACGTAAGAGAGACGATCGTGCCTTGGGAATGTTTCTTTTGAGAGTGTTACTCTTTCGCTCGTTTACTCTTTCGATTAGTTGCCAATCGAGCTGCCACGATGCCGTTTTGTTCCATTTCGTATAGCGTTCGCGATGGGTCAATTTGAGTCGCGCCGCGTCTCGACTGCACCAATAAGACCATGAAGAATCGCGCGTTCTAGAGAAACGAAGGAAGGATAATCCGTTTGAAATTAACCTTAAATCATCCTCTCCTCCCTAATCCAGGCCGGAGAGGAGGCTCGTGAAATGGTCGATCGAATCCAATCGAGAGATCGTAATATCTCCGCCAGATATCTATCGAAGAAGCGACCAGTCACGGGGGACCGACCGGAGTCCACCTTTTTCCTTGTTCCCTGGGCGGCCGAAGGTCGCCGGATCGATTTGCCTCTTCTTTGAAATGGCCAAATGGTCAGAATCGCTTCGTTCCGTCCGAGGTAATGGATGTTTACCCGTCACGTGACAATGTCCGCCGTTGCATTGTGCCGGGCTGCCGGAAGTGACGGCCGCCCGTTGCTTCTCGGAAACCCGTGGAAAACTGTTTCCTCGGTGAAGAAAAAAAAAGGAGGCCACATGTTCCGCGAGATCCCGGCTCCCGGACAAGGCGAGCCCCGTGTAATTACCAACCGACGAACTGTAACTGATTGCGCTAAAACAATTAAGGAACGTGACTCAGTTCGCTGGAATTTCCTGCACAGGAGCGTGTTAGACGTACGTACGTATATAACGTACGGCGAAGAGAAACACCTTATCCGTAGGAGATCTTATCCCATTATGCTCGGCTGAGTCCCAGGTCCTCATTCATCCTCTGACGTCTCGCTCTGTAACAGAGAGACGATTTGAGAGGTCCGTAGAATCTAGTAGAAACTCATTCTCGGTATATTGATCGCTACTCTTTCAAAATTCTACGCTCGTTGATGAAGTCATTAAAATGTATCAGCAATTTCCTAGCCTTCGGATGATACCCTTTGTATTATATTTTGTAGATGTGTATCAAAGGGAAAGGAGTATCGAAAGGAGTTGCCCGATAAAAAGATTATTGAGAACATCATAGCCTCGATCTCTTAACGCATCGTTGCTGCACCGGTGCGTTCATCGTGTTTATCATCTACAGTACAAACAGTAATATAACAAAATTGATTCGCTGCAACACAAATTAAAGTAGAGGCATGGTTAAAGCAGGATATTACGCGATTATAAATTTCAGCCCCGTCAATATTCATTTTCGTGAATAACGATAGGGTAAGATCTATTTTATAGCGACCGATAAATCCTTTATATTGATCAATATGGCGCCATCGGTCTCGCATTAAATAACAATATTTACGATCAAACGTACCGCGGCAATAAAGATTAAACAATTGAAATGGGCAGACCGGAGGAAGCCTTTATCTCTCATCCAAAATTTCGAAAGCTAAATTGCGAGGGGCGCCCGCGGCCCCGCTATTAATGCGCGCACATATATAATCTATAAATCGCATGTGTTTAATGAATTTTTCGTTAATATCGGCAATTCAATCTGCAAATAGAGCCGGGCCCGTTTTGTCATGCAGCGCAATTCGAATTTATAACTCGCTCGGTGCTTTGACGTATCGCACCGCATTGGTTGTTTGCACGCGTTGGCAGATGCGTGTACGAATGTACGTACGCGTCCGACTACATTCGGACATTCGGTATCGTATCCATTACATCGCGGTAGTTGCCGTCATGGAAAATATTGACGACTTTTATCGTGGATGTCTCTGACGAGAGAGAAACAAAGAGGAATGCATCTACGTCCCTCACTAATTGGGAAAAGTAAAAAAAAAGATCGATTGCAGATAAACAGCGACAGTAGAATATTAATTATTCGTGTCGATCATTTTTGATAAATATCTTTTCCTTTTTAACATTTATGACAAGCCTCGCTTTATTTCAAATTTTAATGAATATATTTTTATGTTATCTATATGCTTAAAACTAAATTATTGACATATACAACTTAAATTATGTAATATACATTTTTAGGCAATTTTTGGTTGCTTAAAAATTGAACATTTTCTATAGTAACTAAACTATGAAAGGTTTTTATTATGTAATGTATTTATATATGTAATTCGGTAACGACTACTTTATCGCGACAAATTTTTATTGAAAAGCTTTTATTTTTGTATTATGCGCTGTACATTATTATGGTGTAATCCTTGCATAGGATTATTGTTGTATTAATCGCAAGTTATGAGATGCAAGCAATTTTCGTGCTCGCAGGATAATCTTGCCAACTTAGGCAATTACACACAAAGGGTAAAATTAACCGCGTGTCATCCTCGCCTTAATTAAATTACTTCCCTAAGATTAATTGCTTTCTATACAGCCTCTACACTACTTAATACATCATTTAAGCTAATTCGAGTATCTTAAATGATGTTCATCGCAAAATAAAGATCGCTTACATTAAGAAGAGAATAATAATTATTATACCTTTTTTTACATGAAGAAAATTAATAATAAAAATAATATAAAAAATATGTATGCATATAAAACTGTTATATAAATAATTAATAACCAAAGAGGTACGATTAAGTGTTAATTAATTAAAATTTTATTAAATCATGAAAATTTTTCGAGATTATCTTTCAATAATTAAGTGCTAATTACACGTTTAAAATCGAATTCATTATTCAACCTTAAAAAAGGAGAAAGAAAAATGTTATTATCTCTGGAATATGATCGCTCGAGTTAGCTTATTGCATTTTCGGATTGAATAATTAAGATATTGGCAAATATCATTTATACGGCACAGAATTTCATTACGAGGGATAATTCAATATACCATCAACGGTCGCATTGTGTTTTGTTCTGACGCTCATCGCGTGTTCGCCATTTTTTTTATGCAATTCTGTTCTTTGCACCGGCAACATTTCCAACCGAATCCATGAGCTATATACGATGAGCTATATGTGTGTTGCACATTTGTTTAACGTTGGCCCATCGATGACAATTTATTATTACAGGTTACACCGCTATTACGCGTAATCTGTGTCACATTTTACCGAGTCTCTCTCTTTCTCTCTCCTTCTCTGTAACTATTTATTGATCTATCTATCTCTTTCTCGCGGTATTCGCGAAGCTCGTTTCGTTGCTACCTTCCAATGCTTGTCGGCGTAACATGGCACCCGTGTATAAGCGCAAACCCTTTAATTACGCTTTTATCTGATGCATAGCGTAATGATGTTGCAAACACGTGGAATCGCGATGTATAATGTGACCGATGCACGGTTGCGCACAGAAACCGCATACGACACGCGGATGTGCAGCACGTGGTCATATAGAAAACGGGACGATATACCAAAATTGAGGGTTCGCGAAATCCGGAAGCAACGACAAACTGGATCTTTTCGTTGACGTATACTTACGACCAGACGTGTACTTTGGCGTAACGTGAACTCTGAGCGCGTTCATCGGGCCCGTATCTCGTCCCAGGATTAAGCCAGAAATCGGTCATGTTCACCATGTAGTTGTTGAGCAAAGAAAGATTACGTTACAAGCATCGTGTTTAGTGTACGGATATAGTGTTTGATTGACGTTTCTGCTTTGCAATTCTGACACGTGTACGTCATTGTCCGCGACAGACGTTTTACTCGTGTGAAAAAAGTCATATCTATATCCATATATTGAAATTATTGTTGCTCTAGATAATGCATAAATCTATGTCAATGAGTATAATTATAAATAGCATTTTCCTTCGTATTAAACAATTAACATCTTAATATTTATAATATCTCTGATTGAATATATTATAATATTATGACAACTATAAGTCTTGCATCCTATTATTGCCTTTTCAATCTATAACAAGATTACTAATTAAGTTAGTAAAGTGATAAAAGCTGATCGCGGTTAATATAGCTCCACGTCACGGATAATCGATATTTCAATTCAGTCATACGCAATCTCACAATTAATTAAATAAAATTGCTTTAATTACATAATGGATCAATATCATTTTCTGAATAACGTTTTATAAAAATGGTCTCATATAAAAAGGGAATATCTTTTGTTTATATATTAAACTAGAAAAATTAGAACATACACATCCTCATAATACTTAATGACAGTTAAATTTCTCTTGTTTCGCGCGTTATTTTCGTAACTTTTTTATCTTCTTTCGTTACCTTATCTTTGTTACTTCTTTTATTTTATTTTTGTCCTCGTGTTATGCTTCACAGCAAACGTAATTTACATGTCACATATTGCGTTTCCGTATCATAATGAAACTAAAGTTGTTGAGTAGATACATCTTTTGTTCTTAATAATTTTAGAACTTTGTTGTTATAAAATATTTATTTAAACTTTTGTCATTTATTATTTGCATCTTATTCTTGAAAATTTTTACTTTCAAGAAAATAATATAAGATCATGCATGACATTTGTATATTTGAAATAGAACAATTTGCGCAATAAAATACTTTGTGGGCAAACAATTTTATGTAAAAATGGTATAAAGATAATATTTACTACTTCGAACAGCTTTTCCTTCGTTTTCTATTTCGTTTTCTAATTTTTTCTTAATACTTGTGTTGAATATTAAATCATATATGTCGTAAATATATTTTATATAGAAATATATTAGCAGAGAATCGATATAAATAATAATATTGATAACAACTTACTTCAATGCGCTGCCTTTTTGGTGTAGACGTCTAAAAAAACCATCTGAGAATACTCCTTTCACTTAATTTTCACGCCATCGTTTTATCATTGCGGCGTAGATAATACCACTGGCCCGCGCGAAATAACTGTGCGTAAGTATTGATCGACCATGATCGTTACACACACTGTTATACTTCGAAGAGCCAATAATAGGTGTTCGCCATTGGATGGGTAATCATTACCTGAAACAATTTTGTTTTTCATTTTCCTGTTTCTTATCGCAGTCGTTCTCTTTTGCTTTCTGATGTAAAAAGCGCAATGTTATTTATCTTAATTACTTATTTTAGATAAGTACAAGAGAAAGTTTTTTATGTCAATTTATATCTATTGTGTTTTTATATTGTAAGAAGAATTTTCTTTCTGAACATATTACTTTATTAATACCGAGGAATTATTTTTACATTAATACTAATTAAAGCTGCAATAAGCTAAATGACGTTAATTTTTTCTACGCAAGAATAATTAAAATTTTTAAGCTGCAGTTCAACTTTTCATTATACGCATGCTTTTTTCATCTGTACATGTGTCGAAAAGTTTTGCAAGATATTTATATCAATGGTAATGGTAATGGGTTTGCTTTTTGGAAAAATCGCTTGGTACAAAAATAATTTTTTTTCACGAGCTCTGTAAATCCTTCAGTTCAGAGGAAGCATCTTTCCCGCTTATGTTTCTCTTGATCCCTGTTTTCTCAGTGTGGTAACGAGGACAAGTCGTTCCTCGTTAAGGAGAAAGCCTTGGGAGTAGAGGGGTCTTGAAGCAACCAGTGAAGTCGGTAGCCGCGGAATCCTTGGCGAAAGGTTGCCTTTATTTTACCCTTTTCGTACTTTGTTTCCGACTCTTGCTATTTCCCGCTTCTCTTTCATTCTCTATTATATCAATCCTACCGGCGCTTGTTTTTCCACCAGTGTATGGTGATTTCTTCGTTTTGCAACACGTTTAGTATCAAACATATTTCGAAATTGAAAGCTGCGTCGAGTAAAAATAATACCGATAGAAGTTTACAGTTAAATGTAAAAATAAAATTCGCTCTCGGGGTTTAGCTTAACTGCAACATACCGCGGTGTACTCACGCTGGCTGATATTTATCAAAAACGAACAATAGTTTTCGTGAATTTGCATTTCCGAGAAAAACAGGTAACGATCGTCACACACGGCTAATACGCTCAACGCATATGAAGTGTGCGTCTGACAGTTCCGCCTTTCTTTCTCGTAAAAATGCGGGAATCGTAGCGACGGAGGGGGAGGCAGGGGTGAGATCACTGCGTGATTTTCGTTCATCGAACAACGCGTTATCTGCATAATGCGTGGTTTGTCCACGGGTTCCCATGGGGCGGCGCAGGTGTAACGAGGATGCAGATCGTTTCGTGCGAAGGAACGTGATATTCGTAGCACGCCTTGTCCTCCATTATCGTTGCCCGAACACGTTTTTCATCGAGGCGATCGCGGCATCTCTCGGCCTTTCACACCTTTCTGTTCCTCGCCGCAGGTTGTTCAAAGGAACAAAGCAAAAAAAGAATGGACGCTGAAATATTTCAGATGAATCGCGGCGATGGCAATCAACGCATACGAAAAACCAACAAAAACGACGATGCGAAAATTCATCTTGATATTGCCTCGTGAATTATATTACACGGTAGACCGGTGCAATTTTAACGTTACGTTTAATTATGCAATATAGTTGGCCTGTAAAGTTGTAATGGCAGTTTCTGAGAGTTACGGCAATATAAGTGATAAAGCAGCAATGAATTTTGATGTACGAGGTTTTTCGGCAAAAACAGAAATTCTCATACGAACATATGGCGAGTAGAGAGCCGGCAAGTGATATCTCAGGGAAACGTAAGTGTGAAACGTGGCGTAGGTTGATGCTAAACTTGATTTCGGCTTCACGAAAGTTCGCCCGAGTTTGCTACTTCTCCAGAAGTAATTCATAACTTTTACCGCGGCCCAGTTCAATAACGTCTGTTCCGCTGGCGCGCGGTTCATACTGATAATTCATTTTAAAATAGTTCATAACTAAAAACCAAAGGGATACACCGTCCGAGAACATTCGACGCTAAATCAGGAAACTTCCGGACGCAAAAGACGGGAATCTCGTAAAATTACATTAGGGCAGTCATTTTCCTCCTCTGATTGCGGCCGGGGGGTTCTGGAAATTGCACGGAGTAATGGATATTCAGGAACGTTTCCCCTCGGCATACCTGGTCCCCGGAAAGTTAAGAAAAACTTGGTCTACCCACATAATTCCGGGAATCCGTGCCGATTCGCCGCTTCTCCCGTCTATACTTTTTCTCGATGATCGTTTCGTAATGAACGGGAGGAAAAATTGCGCGAGATGTACACGCGATGGATGCCGCACGGCGAACGAATCTAAAAAAGCGGGACAGAATTTTCCGTCTCTTCGAAAGTACGGTAGTTCGATAGATCGTAATAACGATTCTTAACCAACGCGTTTCACACCACACGGAACGCCGTCCACTTCGCGTAAACACCGGCATAAATTCCGGAACGGCTCTTCCCCTCCGTTCCCACCGCCATTCGCCATTCGCCATTCGCCATTCGCCATTCGCGTTACCTCCCCGGCCATCTCGCACCGTCGCGTCGTTAACTGTTACGGGACCATCGAGTGTTTCTCACCCTCTACTTAGCCAACCCGCTCGTTTCTTTCGGGCGAAACAAACGAACGGGCGGTTTTCCATTTCCCCGATCGATTTTGCCGATAATGGCGACAATAGTGGAAATAGTGAGAGCCATTAGTCCGGTGATTAATGACGCGCTTATGATCGAACAGAAGCGCCGCGCTTTCGCGTCCCGATGCTCGCGCCTCGAATCTACACCAGAGAGAGATTTTAGGAATCTGGGTTCTTTCACAACACCAGGCGGAGAGCGTTATTGTGACTCGGCGAAAATCACAGTAATAAGAGACACGGGACCATTATTCACACGGATGTCTTACCGGGCGAGTGATTTGCGAGCACAATAGACAGCGGGGAGCGCACGATGGCGAGAGTATTTGTTAAATGGTACGGTAAGAAAAGAAGAGCGCGCGGCTAAATCGCACTCGTGTCGAAGTGCATGTAGTATCTCCGATTCATTGTATATCCGAACGAATATTTTATCGCGCGCATATTTTTAACGTATTTTAGAGAGCTCCGGTTTGACGAGTTCCCGAGCGTAACGATAGAAAAAAGTCAGGTCTCTGTTCACGTGTTTCTTTTTTACGCGAATAATTGGAAAAATGTGTACTTAATATCACTGAAGAGAGGACGAGACACTTTCTTCCCTACGCGCCGTTGTGTATCGATCGCCGCCGCAATCGTCATCAAAGTCCGCTCGCGTATGCGCAAAAGATGGAAATTAAAATAGTTATCAAAGCCAAGGGTGGTGGGCGTGCAATTAAGATATCCGAATTGGAGTCCGCTCGCAGATCCGCGCGCGGTACAATCGATTGCCTTTGTGGCACCTGTCGAATGACGGGTAAAACCCGATTTTCGGATCCCATTGAGAGACGCGAGAGCGTTGGTGGTCGGGAAGACGAGGAGGCAATGTGACTGACAGGCTTCATGGTTTATTCGACAAGTCGAAGAGCACACAGGGAAGCCTATAACATCGTATCCAGCTTACGCTTTGGGTTAACAGCCTGGGTGTCCGATGATGTACCATGATGCATGACGTGGTGTCGAGTTCCAATTCGCCGGGCATCCATGAAAGCAGGCTCTGTGCCCGATGTAAAATATCGGCGATTCGGGATGAAACGAAGCACGCAGCAGCGTCGGGCTTGTGTGCACGCGGTAGATGAGGACCGCCGATTGCGCCTCTTTGAACGATTACTTTTAACACGATGTGCAGGCGAACGGTTTTACAGCCAAGTAACACGTGTGCGTATTGTTAATGCGAAAAATATTAACGTTATATATCAACCGTGCTCTTTTGACGTGGAATAAGCGAGACGCGCTGTGGTTGATATTTCGAAAAATCATCAAGGGATATTACAGCTGTTGGGTAAACCTTTAATCTGCGAGGAAATATCTCTTCAACCGACAGAAAACAAATAAAAGATGAATGCATTTTATTTCTGTATATCGAGGGCTATTTTCAGCGGGATGTTAATTCACTGGTCTCGGATTAATGACCCGAGAATCGATTACGTGTCACCACACTTGGTGAAATCGACCGGACTAGCCTCTAAATAAAGTTTACCCTTTAAATTATCCAAATATACTACTGCGGTAGAAATACGCAAACGTAATGTCAATTTATATTTTATTTCTCATGGTAATGAAACACTTATTTGTACAAATATTTTAGATCAATGTTGCATCAATTAGAATGTACAACTTTATCAAGGTTGCGAAACGTTAGGCAAATAGCAACATCCATCAATTATGGTTGGCTTCGAATATCGATGTAATTAGGACGCATAAACGTTATTAAATATTGTTTATTATTGCATATCGATTTTCTATATTTTCTGTATCCATGGAACTGCGTAATAAAATCTAATGTATAATCACAAATTAATATATAAATTTATAATAAAATATGAAAATAGCTATTAACATAACAATGGATCTAAATATCATTTAATGTGGTCATTAACCACATTTTGATTCATTGATTAAAATAATGAGTTAATGAAGAATTGGTGAGATACGCCTCACTTGTCGTATCGATTATTTTAATATCATTCTTGTCATTACGTCTAAAAAAGTGAATGCGACTAGATATTCTAGACATAAGAAAAGGATTTTTGAGAAAAAATATTAACTTAAAATTTCTACAGATCTGAAAATAATTTAGTTTGACTATCAAAATAATTATGTAAGAGGTTCAAAGCCTGATGAACGATGCTGCGAAAAGTTGTTAATTCTAGAGCAACCAGCTTGAGCGTCTTATATATTAATTTTGATGATTTAACAAAATTACTTTGAGAGCTTTATCTAGTTAAATCTGTTTTAGATACTTTAGCAAAATTAGATTTAGCATTTTCTTCGTGTAGTTGCAAAAATGAAAAAAAACCGTTTCGTACATAATGTTACACAAAGTTGCGCATTTTATTACATTTTATTGCAAAATATAAAAATCCGAGACATATAAACGGAAAGTCTAAAAAACGTTTAAGTGAACTTTTAAATCGTTGTATGGTGGATGAGAAAATAACGATATAGGACATGTATATGGGAACATTCTTGAACATTCAAAGCGGATTTAGGAAGGGTACCTTCGTAGATACCTACTCGATGAGGATTAGGAAGTGATTTGCAGGCGATTGCCGATAGCGATGGAAACACGAAAGCCGGAATTTATCGTGATTGGAGCGAGTTCTCGTAGAGAGAGTCATGAAGCTTCGAGGGCCGTTATCTCGTGCATGCGCTAGATACGCACGACCTATCAGTTTTCATGAACCCACTCTATGATCTAAGTATCATGCTCTTGGAGGACATATTTATCGTTACGTGCAGTATCCTCTTTTAACAAGTGCACGCGAGTTCGTTCGATGAGATCCATAGATTTGGCGGGGAAAAGTTCCAAGTCTCGGCAATAGCGGGGCATAATCAGCTTCAATAGGAGATTCATTCGATGATACGTTTAATCGGGCAGCATTGCGTTTTTACATTCCGTTCGTTTTCTCGATGAAATCTACTACTTCTGAAAGCCAGTTTGATTCCTTCCCGAGAATTTCTTTTCCTGTCGCAATGTCTCATTAATTATTGTAAGAGTGTGACGACCTTGGCATTCCATCCTACTACCGACTTTTTCGTGGTCGCGTTCTCTCGACGCGTTCTGCCGAAAATCTTATGTTCACGCACATCCGCGCATGGACCGCGGCGATGATTATGGCGACTCATTAGCTGCGCCTGTAAATCATAGCGGCCTGCGCGACGGAGACGAGAGATGCGCGTCGAATGTGGGAGTTTCGGAGGGGGAGAAATCGTGCGAGCGAGCGAGCGAGCGAGCGAGCGAGCGAGCGTGCGAGCGTGCGAGCAAGAGGTGGTGGACAAAGCTGGGGGTCCAGAAACGAGACGAACCGCGCGAGCGTGTCCGAAGACGGCCGAGCGCGAGCGGAGGAACCCGACGAGACCCGTGAGTGTTCCTCGCGATATTCAATGGTTTCAGTACCGAGCCGCCGCGGGTCAGGACTCGATGTGGCTTCATCGCAGGGGAGATTCGTAACCGTACGCCTCACGACGCGGACGGTGTGATCCATGAATCAAAAGTCGGAGCGAAAGCGCGCGGTGTCATCGTCCACGGGTCACCAGGTCGGCCGCCTCCGTGACCCGCTCCGCAGGTGCCGATCGATGATCCGAAAGTCACGATTCGCGAGGAACGCGACGGCGCGATCGCGTTTTCCCGGTGTTTAGGCACACGCGTCGCTCTGAAGTTTGACGCGAGTGAATTTCGCAGATTCCTCGCTCGTAAACACGTCCCCCTCTTTTTTCTTTTTACGCTACTTTTACGAAATCCCATCTTCTCGACTTCCTCTCGACGGGCGCATGTACGATCGGCTCGCGAGTGCGCGCGTAACGCACATGCTCGGTCGCCGCGAGATCGACGGGGGTAAGCGCGAAAGAGCGTCAAAGTCTTCGTTCGGTCACGAGCTGTGCTCCAAATAAATAAACCGCGGATACTCGTGTAACACATCGTGTTCGATTAACCAACGATGCTCATGGAACCTGTTGGCGACACTTTAATCGACACGCAGCGTCGATGAGTCGCGTGTGATAACCTTCCCTCGCAACGCACTTTCGCATGCATGCGGTTCATCGTTGATTCTTGATTGCTGTTCCACGAGCACTAACGAAATGTAAAAGCGAAATAACAGTCGAAAGTGCAATCAGTAAAGAACGATAACGATGCGTTCCACGGCTAGCGAGCGCTCCGCTCTGAAATTTCCGTCGTTCACCTAATCTCAACAATTGCCAGAGAAACGATATCCCATTTCATCACTCGCGCAAGAAAGCGGAACGATTCGATTTCGAGACAAATGAATTTTTACGAGAGTCTCAAAATTTGCTCTCACATCGAATCTTCTCGGAATTTTCGCGAACGATAATCGCATATATTCCTGATTGGAAAGGGATAAACTTTTGTAAAGTGTGTTTTGAGGAAATTTATCGCTTACCGTTGCGATTGGACGTTGCATATCGGTTCCGGCGTAGCGGAAGTTCCGACTATCGGAATATTGGGACACGTCGAATCCACTTTGCAAGTTGAGTTTGCGAAAGGCCCGGCAGTTATCTTGTTTCATTCCGCGGAGGTTTACCGTGAGATCGAACGCATTAGCGGGATTCGCGAGAACAGACCGTAGAGGCAGAGGCACTCGGAATCCGAAGGGAAGAAGAACCCCTCGAAGAGGAGTCTGCATCCCTCGCCGTCTCGTGCACTCCGCGGCGATAAAACTACAATCGCCACTCGGATCCTGTCACGAGAGACTTCGCTCCGTTACGGATCCGTTTATCCGGCAAATCCAGTGATCATCTGTTCGCCCAACACGCTCCATGGAATCCCGCGGCAGCGAAAAATTTACCTGACAGAACGCATCGGTCATGGAATGAAAAAAAAAAGGGGGGGGGGTGGAGCGATAACAAACGGCGTAAATGGCCCGGAGCGGATAAAGTTTCAACTACTCGCGCGATATCCGCGTTTGAAGAATTACGTCTACGAACGGTCGGAAAATCCGTCGAAGAGATCGATCGCGCGCTTGAATCGTCCAACTCCCGAAGTCGAGGGATCCTACACGGATAGGGAGAACAAAAGATCGTCGAACGAGATGGGAACACCGTATGGTGACGGCATGCATCGCCGTTAGACGTCCGGTGTTTCGTTTCTGAGAGGCCTGAAAGACAAATAGCCGACGTCTCATTAAATGACGACGGGTAGGTGAGCGACAAGATAAATAGGGGACGTCCGCGTGGCATGTCGGTTCACGGCGACGGCTACGGCTACGGCGGCAGCAACGACGGCAAAGAGCATTAGACGATGTGGATGGCGGCGCAATGCAGCAGCAGCAGCAACGGCAGCAGCAGTGGCAACGGCAGCAGAAGCAACAGCAACGACAACGGCATCAGCGACGAGAACGGCAGCAGCGTCGGGGGTTGCAATTAGTGCCGGCTCGCAACGGCCGCGAGGCAACGTAACGACTGAAGGGGGGGAGGGGGGCCGCCGGCCGTTAGGTGGTCGAGGGTGTGTGCAGTGCGCGTGAAAGGGAGACAAAATGTGGTGGAGGTGGCGGTGGTGGAGTGTCGTGACGACGACGACGACGACGACGATGCTGGTCTTGGTAGCCGCCGCGGCGTACTCGCCGCTCGTGGAACTATCCGATCTGGATGAGCCAAGTGAGTAATGCGCCTCGTTACGTCACTAGTTATACCCGATTTACAACTGCGCTTAACCCCTACGGTGAAGTCGGAACACGAAGTGCTTGCGACCGACAAATGCGCCGGCTCGCTCGCTCGCTCGCTCGCTCGCTTGCGTCAATAGTAGAAGGGTAGAATTTGGTAGAAAGGCTAGTTGACACTGCGCTACGTCGAGTGTAAATCGCAGTTGAAAGTTAAAATTTTCAAATTCAATAGTGAACAGAAAATTCTTTCTTGTTGAAGACACTGCAGCGCCACAAGTTTTCTAGACGGCTGGAAAACTTGGCTGTAATGAAAGTGTCAAGATATTCTAGATGTTTCGCGAGATCGAAGATCGTGACGCGACGAATTAAATCAAATCTTCACGATCCCTCGTCACGAGGCTGTTATGAACTTTAAACAGCGGATTATTATCGTCGATCTCATCCGAGGAAGTTTCGCTCGACCGCGTTCCAGCTTCGCCCTCGAGAAGCCGGCTCCACGAAACTCGAGTATGGTGTAGTCGATAAAGGGGGATATAAATGGGAAGGTGCTTCTGAATATCATTAGCGGCGTTCCCCGATATCATAATTAAACGAACATTTCGCACCCATCGAAACTATCCTTGACGCATTACCGTGTGTGCATCGTGTGTCGCGATGCCGACGAGTTATGTGTGTACGAGTATTTAAAAATTAAAATAACATACGACAAGTTATTTTTTTCGCGCAGTCGGATCTTCCATGTAAATCGTAATTGTAGGAATTTTTATCCGACGGCTACGCGGCCGCGCGAGGTCGATGCATATCATTAGCGATAGGAATACCTGTTCTGTGATTAAAATCTTGCGCGCTATTACATGGTCGTAATTGTATTCATCGAACGACGTACTGGTATGCGATTTCAAAGGTAGAACAAGGAGAAATAGATTTTAGGGGGAAAGAGCGAACGGTTTTAAACAATAGTTTAAATTTCTAACCATTGCTTAAACTTTGAATAACGTTTGTATCTAGTTAATATTACCTTCGATTATGAATAATCTCCTTTTTTTTTATAAAAGAAAACTTCTAAAAATATTACGTTAAAACTATTATTAATATAGACAGCAATATTTAGATTATAAATTACTCAAGTATTGTAAACAACGCAATGAACTCGTAAATGTCAAAGATCTCTTATGGAAACGAGTATTAAAGTTGCCTGGCTGTCCTCAAACGATGAGTGATGCTATAATAATCTAATGTCTGACGTAGCTAAACTAAAAATATGATCACATATTTTTTCTGCGTTATTGATTGCTTGCTTGGCGTATTTAGAGTATCCAGGAAGGAGTAGATAGTAAACTTTTGCGGGATCGATTATTAGAAAACTTTCGCCATCGTGTCCACCTTGCTATGCGCGCGTCTTATATTATACTTGGCGCTTTGTAGGTGATACGCGCTACCTAAAATTAATTTAACACTCTACCGGATATATTAACGATAAAGAAAATTGTAGAACGAAGAGGCATCCGATCGATTCAGGCACAGCACGTAGGAGAAGGCTTAGGGAAGAGAATGGCTAAACTAGTTTAATTAAACCACGACGCTAAGCCCCTCTTAAATTTATAGCTGCGCGATAAAAAAGAATGTTCTACTGTGGGGACGTGAAGAGAAAAAAATTGGAGTTTCAATAGCGGGGTCTCGTTCGGCTGCGAGGACGAAAATAATGTGACGCCAATATTTATACTTCTGTGAAATTCCTTAAAAAAATTTCCGATCTACGCCACATATTTTGTCTCCATTCTTATGTTATATAAATGTAAAATAAATACCGACGAGAAAGAGAAGCATTTTCTCTTTTACGTGTTAAATTCCGATATAATCTAGAACAAACACAATTACTGATTTTCATTAATAATATTTGTAACAAAGAGCGAAGTACCGAATACCGAGTAACGAATACCGCGTTTGATATTGTCGAAAATTTAAACTCTGGTCCAGATGTATCTTCAGTGTCTATATTTACTGAGAGAATAATGTAACAGTTTAGTGGGAATATCTGGGAATATTCAGATCGTCACTGATGACATACTGGATGACCAGAGGGACTAATGTTAGCTATAATTGACAATCACTGAGTACATTCTCTATAATTATAGGAACTACTAATGCAATAATAGATGACAATTGTGATCAATGAACACATTTATATTTGCAAATGAGCCAATTGTAATAACATTTTTTCATCTGTCATTATTTCAATCATAAATGTTATTACGGATAAATATTATTACGAAAAAATAACAAGCCAGTAAATAAGTCATTCAATATTAATTTACAATTAGTGAATAAAGAAATATAGGGCAAAAAGTCCGCCTTTGAACTCGAAGAACAAGAAAAAGCAGTAATTTTCGGTTATTTCGCAGGGAATTGCAATTGCGCATGCAATTCATGTATAATGTAAGAGGCCCGTTAACAGAATCGATCGCACCTAGCTGGTGTCTCAAAATTTTCAACAGACAAGTTTCACGCTAAACCCGTCTCGCCGTTCTTCTTTGGAAGAAATTCCAGAATTTCTCCCTTCTGAGAAAGTAAGGCAGATTATATATACGTACGTATCGTTGTCAACAACAAATTTCATTCGCACGTAATATGAGCAAGTTAACTACTTGCAACTACCGCTGATTCAAAGGCAGTTAATTACGATCGAAATTACTCGGCTTCGTTGTACAATTACTTCACAGCGTGGCGAAACGGCCTATATTTTCATAAGGTTTGTCTGACTTCTCCTTCAACAGGTGTTGCCAGCAGCGAAAGACAACTGACGTGTACGCAGTATACGCGTAACTAACATGTTCCATTAATTAACGACGCTTTCATGTTTATTCGCCGTAAGTATAAGGCCAGATGTAGCTATATTTTGCCGCGTTCCGGTATCGCGAAATAATGGCATTCGATTTCTCCCTAATGAGGCTAATCTCGTAGTCCAATGCGTTAAAAAAGCGGTAAATGTCGGTGATGAGGGACGTGTGTTTATTTTCACTCCGTTCTGTGGTTTTTAATGCTGTACGCAACGTGCACTTTTAGTAAATAACTGAAACCACAAAAGACCAGAAAGAACAACTTTAATGTGCACATCATCGGAAAATGTACTTTGTACTATAATATAAAGAGGGTCTTTTTATGCTGTGTTTTTACAAACATGCTGCATCGCAAAATGTAAACCAGAGCTTACTATGGCAGGCAAACGTTTTAATAGAGACATCATAAGTTTACATCGAGTTATGCATTATATGAAAAATATAATACAAAATATATTTTCACTTAAAAGAAACAACCTATTCTTTTTACATAAAGAATATTTTAAAAATTCGAAACCCTAGCAGAGACAGTTTAGCACAAAATAGAAATGTCTAGAATCCTCTTCAAAAATTTTTTAATTCTCAAAATATAATGCTACCTTTTACACTTTTTGTTTCAAAAAATCTCAGAGAGTTAAAAAACACATCCATTTATTAATTTCTACTTTAAAGCAGAATTTTAATTATGAGTTCGCGTAGATTATTAATTTAGTTTTCTAGAGGGTCAGCACATATTCATGTAGACTCTAGAGCTTTCGCGTCTCTAACAGCGAGAGCACTTTCGACTAACAGCTTTCGAAATCACAGCATCGTGATAATTAATTTTTTTGTCGGCAAAGCTGAAGCGAGGGCAACGACGAAATGACCACGAAATCGACCTAATGGGCGGCCATTTGTCATTCTCCATAGGGTGGGAAGGTGGCACTGCGGAAGGGGTGAGAAGGGCCTCTTGCTCGCCGTCGGCCAAGACGATAATTTGCACGCGATTTCATCCGCCGTACACACCTTCCGCGTCGGTGTATGACTTAATGGAAACACGACTCAGCTCGCTCCAGAATTCTGAAATAACAGGGGCTCGTAAAAGCGAGTGCGACAGCCACTCTGCGTTTGCGCGTATGTCGTTTTACATGGCGGTACAATTACAGAATTCTAAAAACGATTATTAACGTAATAATATTATTGTATTTTTGTTATCGTTAAAAAATAATAGATCTCACCGTAGCATATCTTCGTGTAATAACCTTATCGATATAATGGCCAAGGGTACGGTAAAAGTAGCGTTATCGCGGATCTAAAACAAGGCGGAGACGATCAAGCGACGTAACATGTATGTTTCATACCCGACACGCGAATACTCAAGATTATCTTGAGTCTAATCCTGGAAAGATTAATTGGAATTGGTAGGGCAACAGTATTATTCTTAGGTGACCTCCGTATGCTAAATAACATTACGTGCGCGCGAAAGCTCGCACAAGGACAAAAAAAGATAATTATTATGCAATTTGAGTGATTAACCCCTTTCCGTCAATGAAAAAAACTTATTCGAGGGCGATTGGCGAACAGCGGCGGAGGTTTTGCCTGTCAAACGGTCTTTTCTCGTGAAGCCGATTGAGATACACCGAATGTAGACGCTTGCGTGGACGGGCGTATAAAGAAAAAGTATTAAGGCCCGCTTGAAGAGAGTAATTATAAAAGAATATGAATAAACGCGAGAAATTATTGCGGTATCATCTTTATGGAAGAGAAATACCAAATGATTATTTGCACGCGATCTTGGTTTACCGCGTTCGCTGGTTATAGTTGTGATTAAAGTGTAGCACGGCATGTATCTTTGCCGAGACACTCCTATTTGAAGTACACTTATTCCAGGTATGCATTTACCATTGAAACATTTTTTATCTTCTATTTAACTACGCGCTGAGAATAATAATGCCATTAACAATGTTAAAGCAAAAGAGAGGTAAGCTTATCGCTCGACAAATCTGTCTACGTGCAAATGCTTTGCACAATTATTACGTAATGACTTATGCAACAAGCGATCGGAAAAACCTCTTAATAATTGCATATTGCGAAATGGTGTAAAAAACGCTTCGCGACGCGCAAGATGCGGCGGGATATAAAATTTGTTTCGCACCGCGCGGCGAGAATGAACGAAGCTACATCGCCGCGAGCATTTCATACGTCGTAATTCGCGCAATTCTGTCAAGAAGCGACATATTTCATATTACTGTAATCCGCTGCAAGCCCGGCAACAATGGTGTGTGCCGCGTGCGCGAACGCGCATTTCGGATACTACGTATCTCTCGCGGGCCTCTCTCATACGCGCGATGGCGAAAATTCAGAATATCGCTCCCGCGGGTCCCGTTCCGCAAAACTGCAGCGCCCGGGTAACGAGTGGATCCACTTCAATATGTCAATACTATGAGCTTAACTCGTGACTGGTGACGCGGAATTTCGATACGTTTCGACCGCCGCCGCGATAAAACTTAAAAACCCGCGGCGACAAAGCGCGTGACAAATTTTTCACGCATCGGAACCAGATATCGCGAGTGAAATTTATTACACCTCGGATACCTCGGAAACCCCGTAAGAACTGCAAGAGCGTGCTTTCCCGCGTGCATTTTTGCCGCGACATTTTGCGGACGCGGGGGCGCCGAATCTGTTTTACGAGCTCGACGCGTCGTTCCCGCTAGATATCGCGCGGTTGTGTCAAGTTAATTCGCGCGTGAACGAATATTCTCGCGAATCCAGTTCAATGCACCAATGCTGTTGCAGGGTTTTTAACGTGGGTGACGGAGAAATTATTGTTATCGTAAAATTTTCGTACCATCTTGATCGCCGACGTTTCCTCCTCTCTCCATTTATCTGTAATTCATAGCCCCCGCGGTGTTACGACTTCTTTTTCTCCAGTATAGTAAATATGGCTGGATACCTTTTGCCGCGGTTCCTTTTACGACACTTTCTTCTTTTACCGATCTCGCGGTCTCACCCGAAATCGCAGGAATTTTTGCCCGTGCTTTCAGTTAGGGAGGAGACGCGCAGATCGCAACACGCGACCGCGGGGAGAAACGCACAAACACATATCGAGATTTCGTCACACTTCGGCTAATAATCGTGAACGATGTCGTCGAGCCACTAAAGTCGGTAATTATCGCGGCGAAGTTTCGCGGCGATATATATGAAAAAAGAAAGAAGAGAGCTTTATGGCGAATTGTAACGCAGCGACGTCGTTAACTTCCCCACTAACGTGCGAACGGATTTTACGTGCCTGTCTTTTATTTTCGTCTTGCTCGTCGGTTACGTTGTAGTTAGAGGG
Source organism: Monomorium pharaonis (assembly GCF_013373865.1). Taxonomy (NCBI): domain Eukaryota; kingdom Metazoa; phylum Arthropoda; class Insecta; order Hymenoptera; family Formicidae; genus Monomorium; species Monomorium pharaonis. The sequence goes on along the minus strand of NC_050473.1, from coordinate 16,147,803 downwards.
CTCGGGTTATGACGTCGTTCCTTCCCATTTACATCGTAAATGGGACATCTCGATTGCGAGCAACAGTTTCCTTAATATATCTCTCATAGCGACATAAAGTAACTTTTAAAAACTTTGTTTTTAAGTTTCCCCTCGAAAGAGCAATGAAACGCAGCCCGTGACGTGATACTTTTTGGTTGGGTCAAGTCCGGGTTTGGCAATTTATTGAAAATGTGCGTGTTTGAAATATGTCTCCTCGCTTTATTGCGATATGGATATTGACGGAACTGGGATTCACTCTTGCTGATTGCTGACCGCACGCTCGCGCACTGTACGCACGATATGTCGTTCGTGTAAGAGTTTTAATTCGACCGAGGTTAAAAATTTGTACAAAATCAGGACGCGACGGTCGAACGACCGTTTTCATGCAGATTATTCTAATCAGCCTAGATCTTAATTTCTAATTCCGGAATTATGCAGATCGGGTGAATGGATTTTTTCCGTTTCCGCGACGACGGTATTACGGGCGCCGGGACTGAAAGCGCCAAGTGAAAAATCTCTTCTTGTCGGTTCGAGCCCCAATGAATCGGAGGAACGATGTGCGCTCCTGTCCCGTAACTCTCGTCGGCGGGCTTCTATCTTTCCGCGGCAATGATTCCGCGTAACTTTCTAACCGGTTAATTCGCGCCCGACTACGTCGGCACTAACGAGTCGACGAACGGGAACTGGCGCGGCGCGTGAGGAATAGGAAGACGGTTTCGATAGGGGGAGTTCCCTTCACCCAGTCGAGTCCGGGAATACGTCTGTCGGCGGAACGCGCCGGGACTGCCGGCTACTCGTCGTAACAATATCCGAAACAGGTTGTCGGTACCTGCGCTGCACGTATCTTAGCTTACCGCAGATTACCAGTAATCCCAGTGGGTTCGGGTAACAGTTACACGCTTTCAGCGAGACAGGGGAACTTCGGTCGCTCAACTGGCGACGGCCCGCGGCGGCAACCGGGACCGCCTCTTCTCCGTCGCAGCCGTCCGACTCCGTATAAACCGAATTCCCCTGACGTTTCGGAGCGCGAACGATACGACGTGAAATTAAGTTCTCCCACGACGTTTTTACGCGCCCGCGTTCCCTGCGTCGTATCCGTGTCGCCTCGAATACGTATCCATTATATGCAAAGCACGGTTCGAGAAACGATTCTTCGAACATTTTAAAAATTAATTCACACGATTGTTCAATAATAAGATAACAAGGAAGTTTTGTATTTATAAAATGTGTGCATGTGTGACATACATGCAGAATGTGTGAATAGAAACGAAGATATGTCACACATATCAACGATTGAATTAACATGATTTAATTGGGATTCGAAAATCAGGGTTTTATTTGATTCGTACATCCGATTGTCATTCTATTGGGTGGATATCTAAAGAATAAATAAGACCTGTCAATTTACTTTCATAGATATTGAAATAAATGCTATTAAAATTCTGGAATCATTTCACACTAATCTTAGAACATTTATAATTAAACATTGCATTTTGAAAAAAATATCCATTTCGTATTATTATAAGTTTCCTATCTACATATTACCTGTGTGAAAGAAAGAGTAAATGCAAGTCTATTTAATTAAATCGACAATTTATATAACTGGTTCGATATCTTCTAATATCTTGAATCTTCAAGATGTGTTTAGAATAAATTATATGTTATTTATTTAATTACTGCCTCTTCTCGAGCTACCTTTAACCACTTTTGGATGCGGTGTCCGCCTCTCTCATTTCTTTTAGTAATCGTTTTTGTTACTCTTTTATCCAGTCAAAGTTTAAGTATGCGTTTAAGTTGCGTAATGATTGCTTTCTGCCGATATAATAGCTAGCTTTTCTCGGAAACTGCTTGCTCGCTGCTTTGCATATTTAATGGCACATTGACTACACAATATCTTTATCGTATCTGCCATGAACACGTTCCCTATCGCTGTCAGCCGCAATTAAACGATTAAATTCCATCTGATTGCTTACAAATAACACGCTTGTTTTTTCTCTTACGCACATTTCTCGACATATGTATATCCGCAATCAATAATTGATTATTCGTTTAATTTATAATGCCATCAATGGGAAATATGGAGTGGGAGCCTCAATTGATTAAGGTAATTAATGTCAGATTAGTTCACTGTTGCGACTCAGTGGCATTCGATGCTCGACGGTCAGGAATTCCTCGTTAATCCGCGTCAACGGGATAAAACGCATTAGATATCAGAGATGAAAAAGAAACAAGAACGGTGAGAAAAATTCACAACAGGAGAATATCGTCGAGGATAGGATGGCGTTAGTCGCCGGTTTTTTCTCGACGCTACCAGCTTTTCCGCTATATTCCTTTTTCCTCCTTTCGTTCTACCTTTATTCTTTATTGCGTCAGCATCTTCGCTTGTTTTAATAATTTTGGTTTAATGAAATTCCATGATAATATACCACGGCAAATATCATATTTGCCTGTCCGGCTTTTATCAGAATTCCAAACGTTACATCTCGCGTTTTATTGTCAAAGCTTTTTTAATATTGCAGTTTTTGATTTCTGATGAAACCGTTTCGTTTCGACGAATTTCACTATAGACACACACACACATACGCACGCATCGCTTGTAAGCTTCGTTGATCTCGGTGATTTCTTTCCAAGTTTTTCAAAAAACAAACGCCGTGTACAAGATATCTTCTGCACAAGTACGAAATTCGTATATCTAAAGAGAGAAGGAGCGACACAGTCAGGTACCGTTTACATTTTCCAGCTAAACTGAACGAACTTGCTACGATGCAGCATATCAAATGTCTCCTCGGGATTTCGTACGAGCTTGGGATAAACTTTTACATTTGAGTGAGATCCGTAGTATCTGTTCTGTTTTCTCCGTCGAGCAAAGTTGTGCCTGCGTGAATGCGCCACTCGAAAATTGAATCGATTCACTTTGTAGCAGCGCGGAAGTTAATACTCGTATCCATTTAACTCGCAGGCAGCGCAAACAATCCTCTTTTCCAATTATTGTAAAATCGTTAATTATTGCACGCTAGAGAAATACAATAAACAACCACGTGAATCTGATACGACGTATAAATCCACGAGAACGTATCGAGTATAGCGAGTGACGTAAATTTAAAAAATTTAATTTTCGGTGGACGCTCTCTGCGAGAGATAAAAATATGGCGAAATCCTGCCGTTTAAAGTGGTAAGAGATAAATTAAAAAAAGGCGTTTGGTGCCCACGATCCATAAATAACCCAACAAAACGGTTTTAATATATTATCAGAGCTGGCTTCGCTAAATGATTATTAATGGGCGTAGATCTTTTCATCCTTCGTTTTTGCATATTGCACAGCGCGAATTGCATACTCGCTCTCTCGCTCGCGTACCGTCCACTATGTACAAACTGCCATCGATCCTCCCGCTTATATGCTAATTGCTTATCCGTGCTAATTGGAAGTGCCGCCGAGTGCGTTAATTATCTAACTGACGGTTAGCTATTTCTACCACTCAGCCTCTCTGCGTACGCATTTTACTCGGTTCCGGACACTCCATGGATTTCCGTAAACTTGAAACTGATTTCATTGTCCGCGATAAACGAGTTTCTTGTTTCTCAGGGTAAGAAACTGTGTGAGACAATTGAAGCGACTTAGGAATTATTAGACGCTAGAAAGTATGATGATCAACGTGCGACATGTACAATTATATAAATAGGACGATAGGATATATTCAGTCTTTCGAGAGAAGATTCAACGTTATAAAGAAACACTAGTGACTTTTCTTATCGCTGTTATACAGTCGCAAAGTACTAATCCATTTTAAGATGACTCGAGCACCGTTTTGCGACAACTTAAACTCGCATTATATTCACGTAAGTGACAAGTTAGATTTATACCATTTCAGTGATATATTATAATATTTCTCTCGGCAAAATCTTCTAAGATGATAATACGAAATTGAATCAGAACCATGTAGAAATTTTCCTATTTTATCTTGTAATCTTATTTTTAAAATAGATGATAATTGAGTATGCTTCTAAAAGTAACTAGATCCCAATTTTATTTAAAATCAACCATCATATTAACCAATTTATTTATAGTTAGAAAAATCATTATTGTCTAATATAACAGTGTCTAATATAATAGTGTTGAGAGAAATGCATGTCGCGTTCGCGAGGTTGACGGTTCGCCGATAGTGAGACTATAATGGTCAAGGCGTCGTATATGATTAGGTAGACAATGCGAGAAGCGCGAAAACATTTGCAACTCTGTATAGTTCGTATCACACGTGCATAAGTAAAAAAAAAAGATATATATATATCTTTTTTTTACTTATGCAGGTGAATTGTCATTATTCCTTCTAAGAATAATTACGTTTTCTCTCTACACTATTATATTAGACCGTGTTATATTATGTCAATATCTGTTGTACAGAAGAGTAATTTTGCGCGGTTTCTCGTTTGTGAGTGTTATATGACTTACGTGAAATGAGCACCCTCCTCATCAGCATACTCCCTAGCACAGAAGTTGCAGAAACGAGAAATTCTATTTTTGTACGACTTAATCACGCGCATATACTACTTCATCGTCGTTAGTGGAATAGCGCTTGCTTTGTGCGGCGTGACTGCACCGCGCGTGTAATACATAAGTTTTACATACGGTCTGGGCGCACACGCGTACACACACAAGAAGTGACATTCGTCCAAGTTAATGCAATACATAGCAGAGATGTGAGGAGAGTCGCACATACGTGCCAACGCGGAAGCACACCGGCAGACGGAGAATATAAATCCCAAACAAGCGACGTACGTAGTATATCTCTGGGCACAAAAGGATTTCTGTATACCTGTCGTAGGTCCAATCTGCGGAAACGCCAATAAAACGTCGGCTCCTTTTAGCCCGATACATTCAGCGAGGCTGCGATATCCTTTGTTGAAGATGAGAAGACGTAAAATCGCGATGGGATCGCTTTTAAGGAGCCATTGTGTCTCGCGCGTGTTTAGATTTTTATGGAGACTTACCGGATAATCTCGTGCGAAACCCTCTTTCGCTGACGAATGCTCGTATAAAGCTGGTAAACACCGGTGGCGCCCTTCTCCAAATTGGATTTACGGTTTTTCGGGTCAGACAGATGGGGAATTGCGGAACGAGTCAGCATAATTTGTCGTGTCCCCCGCGCGCGCGCGCGACTGAAGGCGGCTGAAGGCGCCTCCACTGTTTTTTTAACGAGCAATCGCGGATGGTTTTATGGCAAATGATAATCCGGACACATTTTATACCGGAAATGAACCGAAAGTCGTGTTCGTTGGCGCTCGTACCGCGATTAATTTTTGCATTGCCCTGGGTCGACAGCTGCGAACGGATTTCAGAATTTCGAACGACATCGTTGCTTCGTACATATTCATATACCTTATGCACGTGTGATACGGACTATACAGAGTTGCAAATGCTTCCGCGCTTCTCGCATTGTCTACCTAATCATATACGACGCCTTGACCATTATAGTCTCACTATCGGCGAACCGTCAACCTCGCGAACGCGACATGCATTTCTCTCGTTATTCGAAATTTCGAGATAAACGTTGACATTCGTTTCTTCTCGCTCGACTCGAGGGCCTATATTTCGCGTTAGCGAACGCAGGATCAAGCGAAATTACTTCCCCGACACGCTGTACATTCGGTGCAACAGTTACATCCCTCAGTACGGTGTAGTTATGCCAAAATCAATAGAAGCCCCGGCGTTCGCGCCAAGGAAAAGGAGAAATAGGCGGTACCTTCTTACCAATTTGTATCAGGCGTCTTCGGGATTTCCTTCGATAAATTCGAGGCACGAAGAACTCCCTATGCAGAATTCCCTTGAAGATAAGTTCGGGAAATGCCGCAGGGACGCGGCGCCAGGGTGTTTTGACAGTCCGTTTGAGATTCCGTAACACAAATCCCATTCCCACGTAAGGTCGCGCGATATTACGATAATCCCGCGACACGCGTACTCCCGCAGGAATGACGGTCATGGTGGTTAATGGCGGAACGTCGTTGAATATCCGCTATCCGATCTTACACGAGACTCGTGGGACGATACGCTAGACCGCGACGAATCACTACTTCACGCGGGAGGGTGGCTCGACCTAATTTTCCGCAATGTCATAATTCGATATCACTTACACACTGCCCCCCGACGCGCCGATCCGATGTCGTTTCACACAGGCAGGTGCTTGTAATCGACACTTTGCTTTGAATAATATACAATTGAGAAGTGTCTATATTCTCCGCGTATTGAAACTTTGAGAATCGTATCACCACTCTTTGTGCAGTGAACTAGGAATAATCGTAATGAGATCTCGTACCGAACGAATAACAAAAGAGATCGTTTATAACCATCTAACAAAGAACACGATGAATCTTAATAGCCAACTGAAGTGGGAATGAAAAATCGCGAGATGTTAGAGTTTTGTGTGCGATTTAGAATAGTACACCAGCTTGGGGCTGAAAATACAAAAGAATGAATGATCGAGTAAATGCTTCGACAAATAAATCCAGAAACTTATCATTAAAAGTACACATGTCGATTTTTTTTATCGAAAAAAAATTTTTTTTTAATAATTGATTCGTAAATGTGAGGGAAAAAACAGAAATTAATTATCTTTAAAGAAACATGCTTGTTAATTAGCTATCGATATTTGCGAATGAGCGACATTATTGAGTTTTTATTGACTTGTCGCGACGTGCAATCGAGCAGTTAGTGACACGTTAACGAGCCCTCGTAATTACGGCCGAGATAATAGTATCATCCAGCAGTATCGTTTCTGGTTGCTGGCAAACTATGGCCGACCTTGATTTCTCTCGTATACTCCGTGTTGCATCATTTTAATAATTTCTCTCGAATTATTTTTGCACTGATATCAGTTAAATAATCGTACGTGTGAAATTTTAAATGTGGCTCAGCCATACTCACATTTCTCGTACGTGTACGCGATACTAACAACACAGATTTAGGGAAATTCCAACCAGACCGGTATTCCATCGCAACTCGATGGACAAATATTTTGCCGAATGCTCATCGGAGAATACATCCCGACAGGATTAATAAAAACATTCGGTACGTTCTCCGTTATCACCGCGTAAATGCTTAACATGCGTTTCACGATGTGGGAATAATACATCTCGCGCTTTTATCCATTCGTCAGTGATCTACTTCATCGTTTCGTCGTTACTACGTAATGTCGGACCGCCCCTCATTCAATGAAACTATGTATCGCGTTTGAAATAATGTAATTTCCCACTTGACGTCACTTCCAGCAATATGACGCGTTTAATTATACAACTACATTTGTGCATTATTAGGAAACATACGGTCGTTTGTGCATATCATTCGTAATCCTGACGTATGACATTTTATTAATCATCGGATAAAGCGAGCCGGGCAAACGAGCGAAAATTTATCACTCATAATCTTTATTAGGCAATATCGACGCGTTGCTCGTATCGTCCGAACGAGACGATAGAAACAAAGTGTCGCCATTTTCACAGCTCTGGCCGTCTCTTTCAGGACGATAATAAACGCCAAAACGCATAATTTGACCGTAAAAGACTAATCGTTCAGACAGCTCCCTTTCGTATAAATATTGGCCGACGGGAAATATTGCTGAACGTTTGAAAACTTTCAAAATGCTGAGAAATAACTATATAATAATCGTCTAATAGTCGACAACTTGACACGCCATAGCATCGTTTATGACGAGACATAAATTTCACTGCGTATTACATGAAGACGTGACGCGCGATAAAGATTATTATCTCGACGCAGTGTGTATTCTCAAGTATTTCGAGTGAGAACTCGATAAGCCGCTCGCGCATTCAAAGGTAAATTCGGACGTAAATGCCCCTCTTGTTGCATCGAGAGGTCGTGTTTTAAGAAATAAGTTGATGGCAAAATAATTCACCTCTCGCAGTAGCTCCCGCTGGTGAATACGCTCACACTCCGTACGATCCGTTGACGGAAAGCGTACTAGGATAAGAATAACAATGGAAAGGAATATGGTAGACGCCAAACAGTTTGTGATGCAAACATCGCACAGAGAAAAGAATGTTTTATTTGAGGGCCGCTCGTGAGTCGATCGATCGTTTCTGGCCGAACAAACATTTGACGATGAATATATATGCGAACGCACGCGCTCATACTCGTACTCGCAAAAATTCTCTTATGCGCGTATTTGCGTATTAAATTCCACACTTTACGACATGCATGTAACACGAGCCAATTACCGGCAGCGCAAAAAACTCCATTTTTTTTAACTCATATTTCTTTAACTTTAAGAGGACTGTTATGAAAGTTTGCATAGCACAAAAGAGTATTTATCTTAGATTCTATTTATTTTAAACTTAAAAATATTTAGTTTGGTTACAAAATATTTATCATTAGATAACATTGGCTGCAGATAAACTTTGAACAAGCTAAAGCTATTATTTGAAAGAAACTATAACGTTATGAATAAAAATACACATATACAATTTAAAAAAATTCAAAATTGTTTAAATTTCTTATGCACACATTTTAATTTAAAAAATATACTGTTTTATATATGTATATTCAAGAATATGTATGCAATATAACAATGTATATTTCTTTTAAAATATTACAATTAACTAATAATTTGTTATAAAAATAAGCATTTCGCAAAATGTCCATCATAAATACGCATGCATTACAATTTTTTCGGTATGTCGTTGTTCTATCACGAATATTTTGTAACCTCTGGATATAATATTCCAATTGCAGTAACATTTTTTATTTTGCTTAATGGTGTTACTAAAAAAAACCGATTCAGATAATGATGTCGGAAAGATGGAAAGGGAACGCAACGTTGCGCAATAATTCACGCTACCCGAGTCATTAAAATATTTGCTTATTCACTAGATATAAATGCACGTAAGGGGAGGCTCATTGCGCTAGCGGGCGTTCTTGAATGCTTCTCTTCGATGAAAATTTTTTTCTAAATCCGTAATTAATCTTAGTCGTCTTAAATATGCAAGTATCATTTCGACTGCGAGATAGTTATGAAGCTCTATGATAAATGACGGCCATGAGAAAAATTCGCGTCGTCGTCTCCCATCGTTAGCATTCTTTTTGTCATTCTGGATTAAAACGCCCTTGAAAAGAGGAATAAGTCAGTCGAAAGGCCCGCCTAATTATGTACATAGTATGCCTCCCGGGCTAAATTCATAAATAATGTACACGCGATGTATGTGTTTTCTGATATAAATCTCGTTCAAAGATCAATGGCTATTTTTGTGAAGTTATTTTTGGAACATTTGATAACATCTTATTCGATTAATGAGAGATGCTATCGCGATGAAAATTGTGTGAACAAACAATAAATAAAACATCTAATGCAAAAAACATTAAACTAAACAGCAATGCATACTCCTGTACCTTATTGTGAAAATGTTGCATGCAGGTGTCCATTTTGTTAACAATGAAATAACATTCAATGATAAAATGATATAAATATCGATAAACTCGGTAGTATAAGAAATAACGATACAAATTATATATTACACATACGAGAACACATACATCAAAAATACTAGTTTAATTTTTTAAAAAGTTTTTACTTGAATGTGTAGGTCAATAACATTGCAATATCTAAATCTCATTCGGAAATCGTATATGTATCTTTTCCACTCGGCAATTTGGAGTTAGAGAACTCATTATACGCAAGGGAGCGATACATCTTCTGCTCCATCATTGGACTCGCTTTTAACTTTCGCGGCAATTCACAAAAAAAAAAGAACAAGAAAGACCGATCTCGATCGCATTTCGCGATTGCCTGGCTTTGCTGCTTCGTCAGGAGCCAAAATGAGAATAAAGCTGACCGCCTCCGTGAGTTGCTTCGGCACGAAGTATCTTCATCTTCGCGCAGCGGGCGGTTTTCCCTCGAGCATTTCGTATGCTGGCAGAGAAAATCCTCTTGTGAAACCCTTCAAGTAGAGAGAACGTAACTGAGCAGAGATCGCGCTTCGTGTACAAACGATTAATATTCGCTTTCGAAGCAGACCAATTAATTAAACTGCCGTACTAGAGTAACAGTTGATCACGCGAAGCGATCGAGATCGGTAGGTACCGGCTTTTTTATTATGTCGCGCACATAAGCAATTAATTCGCGCGACTATAAGCAAAAGGTCAACAGAGTTGAGACAAGCCGTGACTCGTCGATTTTTACCTTGTACAGATATCCCATAATGAATGAGCAACGTAAAGAATTTATGAGCAAATTTCTATATTTGCGTGCATATATTGTTGATATAAGAGTTTTAATTAAGCGTTTCAACTCTGAAGAGTCATATAACACGGAACCAGAGTAGCCAACATATGATTCACAAAAGAACATTCACTAAGAAAATATATCACCTTCAACTCCGTTACTCTCTCATCCTTTTGTCATAGGTTGCAGATTTCAAACTCCGCCATCGTCGTATTCGCGCGCGCTTGATGTTTGTAGCTTTGTCTCATCCGTAACAACAGATGAACGTGCACGAGCTTGAAGCTTAAAGAGAGCTGGAAAAAGGCAGAAAAGGCGCGGAATTGTTATCGGACCGAGACATATCTTTCAAACGAGTCCAGCGAGCTGGCGCCGTTCCAATCCGTCCGACACTATAGCTTCTACTTGAGAGAGAAACCTGCCAAGAGCTTACAAATGCTAACGAAGCACGATATTAGACGCTAATTAATAATGATTTCGATGAATACGTATGCAGAGGCAGTAGCTGTATTCGCGAATCTCGTAGCCGTCATGCTTCCTAATTAAAGTCTCGTTTATCGCAAGTCGAGGGAAAATATTGCCGGCAATTTTCGTCGTCAGTTTCTGGCACGATTCCCGACTCTCTCTCTCTTTTTGTTTTAATTCGACTGGTTTGAGGATGACAAAAGAGATATCGCGGATGATCGTGTAAACCGAATATCGTCCGAGTCAAATGTTGCAAATTTTCAATGTTAAAATGTTAAAGAATATTTTATCCTACCTAAATCTATTCATTAATTTTTACGCGCAAATGTAGCGAAATCTATAGTTATTAAAAGCATTATTTTTCAATTTTTTAATACATTTTTTTTAATAAATAAATTATATCAATAAATTTATTAAGCTACGTAACACGTTGGCATATGTCGCGAGTGACGGTAAACGCAACACGTAAGTGTAAAACTCTTACGCTAACATTATGCGGCGTCTCGGTCATAAGCAAGCGGAACCCGCATATTAAGCTGAAAGTAGAAACTTCAAGAGAACAACTTGTTCGCACATTTGACTACGAAACGGACTGAGGCAGACTACTGGAGTGGTAGAGGCTAGGTCAAAAGTTCACACAGCTTGAGCTTTGGCATTTTCAAGTCTAGAAAGTTTTCACAGCCGATGGCTCTGTATACCTATAATGGAAGCAAGATGTCTAAAGAAGATTGTATCAGTCAGCTTCCGCGCTGTTTATACTTTACTGACAGACGTTGTCCGTAATACAAAATGTGTAATAAAACAGACGAGTACGAAAGCACGATATAAAAATGTAAATTTGTGAGGACAATCATGTCGAGGTTGTCAGTCATAATGATATAACATTGATCTAGTTTAAAGATATATGTATTATAAATGTGTGTATGTGTGTACACACACACTTTTAAGATTTATACATCCACTCACTTAAATTCTTTCATACTTACAACCATACTTATACTCCCTCCTTCACACACACACACACACACACACACACACACACACACACACACAAAATAATTTACAAAAAATACAGAATATATTTTTAAATGTCTAGACTTTACTTAATCGTTAAAAATGTTATCGTTTTAAAAATGTTATCCAATTTGTTTTCAATATCGTGTTTTATATTATATGTATAATTTAATAATTTTCCATATATATAATATATTTATATATTTATATTGAATTAAATTATAATACTTAGTCTAGACGTTTTTAAATATTCTATATTTCTTAAAATTATTTTAAACATATATTCTCGTACATTATCGATCGAAATATTATTATCGATATAAGATCGATATGAATGTAAATCTGTAACGCAAACGAGATATGAAACTGCGCTGATATAAATAGAAAAATATAAGAACGTCCCATAAATACTTGTAGGCGATGTTTTGTAATAATAGATAATGCAGACTTGTATTATAATTAATGTAGTCTTGCTTTAATCTTTAGTCGACAAGTTATTTACCGCCAGATTAAAGTTGCAAAGTACTAAAGTGTGACGCATCACCTAGTCCAACTTTACGAGATCGAAACTCAACATGAACGTCACTATCAATCGGAGTGTGCACACATTTTAAGTAAACTTGCTTTAACTCTTCTCAAGCAGGTAATAAATAATTAGATTACTTCACAGAGAGGACCCAATACAATGCCTGCAGTAATACCCCGTAAGACTTATTAATCCTATTTCATGTTCTCTTACTTGCTTCATCGCGTTAAGAAATGATAAAAAATGTTTTAAATTTAGACAAAGCAATGCAAATATTAAAATATAAACACTAATTCTAACGTTTCTCAAATATTTATGACTTTGTTACTCCTCTTTATTTTGCTGTTCTCCTTTTAACATCAGAAAATGTATTCAAACATCCATTTGTTAGAAAACAATTTACTGTCGATCAAATGTCAATTAAGTTTAAGCTAATATAATTATTGATTTGCATCGAAACAAAATCGGAAACAAATTAAAGAAGAGTATTCATGCTAGATCGCATACGAAGCGTCTTAATATGTGTCCTGATTGGCTCGGATGATTATGTCACCAATCGTAAGCCAATGAAGATACATAGTAAGACGCCTCGTATGCGCTCTAGCATGGAAAATCGAATCGTGTGCTGAAGGCTTAAGTAATAAATTCTTCAATTTGATCGTGCTAAATGTTTTTGTCAGCTTAACAGACGAGATAGAAATTGTTTCAGATTACTTTTGATTTGTTCATCGATATTGTAACTTTCGCATTAATATTCTATTATAGCATATTCAACGTTATATTGTGGATAAGATATGCTAAATTACTTAGTTCCTTCCATCTCAAGTCTCGTCTCGAGTCACTTGATGCACAAGTTTGAAGCCTAAAAACTTCAAAATACATGCCGGAGGTCGAATTTCAACTGGAAATCTTAGAACTTGGTGTACACGTAGCTCGCGTAAACTCATAGCAGTATCTTCACAGAAACTTCATAAATAATTGGGTTACTTTACACGAACTGAATATAAGTCAGGCACTTATCCCACGCAATGCGGGTAATCGTATTTTATCTTCCACGACCAACGGGACGTTAAAAAATTCATATGATAATAAAAGTATCGCAAAGAGAATCCCCCAGAATAATAAATCTTAAATTACATTGAGTCCGCTGCCCCTTGGTCTATTAAAATGTAGAAATGTAATTGCATATGCGCGTCATAGACTGAAATAGCATTGCTAAATTGAAAGCTACATCTATATTTATATTATAAAAAAAAAAATATTGTATTATTATATAAAGATATACGAGTAATATATTCTCTCCTGAGTAATACGCATACATATATTGTTTTTATATTACACTTTTTCTACTACGCATCTTATGATTTTGTTATTGGATTAGTCATAATGGATTCACGGATTATACATTTTGCTGAACTCCTTTGAGATAAAATATTTTAAGCATTCGTTGAAATTTCTTCTTGACAGAAAAGTGCCATTAAATCGAATAAAACTCTATCTACATTTTTCAATAAAAATATTCGCTGATTGTCGCAACTATGTTCAAACGTCTAAGTTATAAGTTACAATTACATGTTTGCGTTCCGTTGCACGACGAGTTAATAAATAATTGAATTACGCGGCGTTCGTGGTGGCGATATAATACGGACGCGTAGCCGCCGTGATGCTCGATAGTAATTTTCCTTGCGGATACCCTCTCGCGCGATCGCTGTACAAGCGCGCGTAGAGCGTTAAAAGGGTGCATGCTGGTTATAAAGTGCATTGCACCAGCTAACCTAATAGGTAATTACAACATGGCGTGAACGTATCGCGGGTGTATAGATACGGAGTTATAAGTAAATGCGCGATGTGTCTCACGTTACTTCGCGCGCGAAAATATAGACAATTAACAGTTCATTAAAACTGCAGTATTCGTCTATCAATTTGCGCGTGACAAATATAGATTTTATCGTGAAAATTATCCAAGATTAGCAAATGGACATTTATTTGAAAGATTTCTGAGATCCTATAGAAGATATATTTTTCTATTAAATATTTTTCTATTAAATATTTTTCTATTAAAAGAATTTCTATTAAAGAAATTAAGAAATACGAAGTGTATTGAGTTTTTAGTTAATGAAGAAATATAGTTGATGAAGAATGTCTGTAGCGTTCGATAGATAGTTACTGTAAAGCATTTTTTGTAAGACACATGCGGCCATTCGTTCTACGTAAAATTCGAAAATAGGAATAAGGTAAATAGATTCCTTCGATAGCAGTCTCACATAAGGAGATATCTCTTCGTCGTCTTACCTAGCCTACCCTTCACCGGCGCGTTCGGCGATCGATCAACGTTTTCACACCCGAGAGCGGGAACATTAAATTGTGACTGGCGGATACCATTCCTCATCTTTTCTACATTCTCGAGGCCTTACGGTGCGAGAAAGACTCCAAAAATGACGATGAATTGTTGCTAGATGCAGAGGAAGGAAATTTATAACGCCGGGAAAACGCATGACCAGCTAGCCTTTTTGGTTTGTCGCTGACAAGCTTTATTGCTCCGAATAATGTTCGGTCTTCACACTCTACAAGGCTCCATTTTATTCATCTTATTTGCAATTGTAAAAGCAACGTTGGCCGAATAAAAAAGGGAAGCGAGATTGATTACAATGCATCTATGGACTAAAGTTTAGACTAAAATGTTGAAAAACTGTCAACACTTTCCATCAGTAGACAATCGGTGAACAATTATTTCAAAATGTTTAAATTTGGAAATTACAAAATGCGCCGAAATATATCTGTTTTATTTTTATGCTTACATCAAATGTTTTACATATATAATTATGTGTAATGGATTTTATTACATGTCTCACGAAGGTGATGCAACATAATTACTCAAATCTTAATTATTAAAATAACGTGAAATGTAAATAATTGTCAACAGCATCGAAAAAGCAACGCTTTTATCGCGTATGCCACGATTATTTTGCTCGTTCGCGTCAATCGTCGCTAATGCACTGCTCTGATCGTTCGCGCACCACATTGTTCGGTTAAAACTGCAGAAAGCCGCACACGTGGTGGAAAGTCCGGGAAACGAGACCGTAATAGCGAAAGGGCAGAAGCGAAAGAAAATAATGATCCCTTGGCGGCGAGGGCAACGTGAAACGAGAAATAAAACGGCCGACGGGTGCATCGCGCGCATTTTGTAGATATTTAATGAAACGAAAATCACGCGGGGCGAATCCGCGACTGATTGATGTATCGATCATTAGTGCTCCGGGTTCTCCAGTACGTCGTGCGGCCGTCCATCGGCCGTCCATCGTCCATCGGGGACTTTTTATTCGACCACCCGGTATTATTGCGAGCCGGGTATCAATCACTGCCGCTGCTATTATTGGGCTAGTACTTTTACTGTTTATTTACGGAAAAGGGAGGCCGCCGTGAACCGCCAGAAAGGGATGTCGAATTGCGGGGAGATGAAGAGAGAAAAAGAGAACGCGGGACAGAAGGAGAAAAAAAGGAGGCGATTATAAGGGGAGATGATTGGATCGGAGAGTGCAGGGCAGAGGGTCGATGACGACTGTCAAAGAACCAAGTCCTGACAATCTCGCGAGGGTGCGTAGGAAAAAAGGGCGCGCATTAGGGCGGATATTAAGCGCCGTCGTTTCGGCCGCGGTGAAACGATTTTATCAATATTAACGGTGCTTTTCGCCGTTGTAAACGACGCTGTTGCCGAATAAAACGAAAAATAATGTTCGCGTGCGACGCCAGGCTCCCTGCCGTTTACTCTATTCACGCTACACAAACTAAACGGCATCATCTCGGGCTCTTTTCGGCAATTGTGCCTCGGCCAGCACTCGCATTGAATCATCGTATCTCTGATTTTACTCGGGCGTTCGATTTGCGCGTTATAAATCCGGACGTTTGTCACGCACACACGCTCGATTTACCCTGCAAGAACCTGATTACGTCGAGCGAGAGACCTTTGCGCACACCAAAGTTGTTACGTGACATACATCTCCCGGGAAAGTTTCTAAAGCTTCGGACAGCTCGGAGAGACGTAGGAATATATCCTATCGCACGCGGAGGGGAAAATAGAGGATCATGCGGAGCCTTAAGTTATTCATTATACGTGGGACAGGCAAGAGATAGCTACTTTACGAATGAACGGGGAGTGGAAACTGCTGAAATTCTCGTCGCTTCGTAGCTGCGGCGGGGAATCAGAGAGTCAACCACGCTATACCGTCTTCCAGTATCGCGTAACGGGCGAACTCGTTGTTAGAACATATCGTTTCCGTGTTACGTTTACTCGAAGTTGTTACGTTATTAACCCGTGCGCGGCGATGTTGAGTTTACCGTTCGCCGAACTATTCCGGACCGGATTACTGATCCCTCGCGATTTCGGCGTGCAATATCGCAAATCTGATAGTTGACTACAACGGTACATTCATGTTCCTGCTACACGTGCCTGGTGGTTTTATCTAATGGTCACCCTAATGATAAAATAGCTAGATATGCTTAGGTATCGAATTATTATCCGCGGCATTCGTATTTAACGCGTTAGTCTGCGTTAATAAAGTCTAAAAATCTCGCAAAACTTCTCTTTAAATAATCTCGGAACCGTCATAATCTTTTCGTTGATTATCTATGTATTTGATTATTGAATAGGTCATGATAAACTGGTTTTGTGTGACAATACGTGATGTTGTAAGTATCTATTTCAAATTGCGGTTAATTGGCGTTTTCAGATTACACGCAATGTCGGAAACAGTTTAACGTAACAATATGGCTCCATTAGCTGTATGTACGTACGCTTGCGTGGTTTCGAGAATTTTTCCAAAACCTGATTACACAATCCGCGTACATCGTCGACGCCAATGCAGGATTACGGCGCGGCGGTGTCGTAAACCGATAGCGGTGCAGAATTGTTTCCATTCAAATCCGAAACACAATCGATCTATGGTAAAGCCCAGAATGCGCCGCGCCGATTTTCCATTTGATACATTGTTGCAAAATATTTGCGTGAACACGCATTCGTTATTCCGCCAGGGACATTAACGGTGCTAGCCATTGTAAGAACGAAGTCGCGCTTGTAAAACTTTTTATTTAAAATATTACCAGTCGAAGTAGCGCACATTTTAATTTAGTGTCTCGCACCGTACACAAATTCCACTGTCACAAAATTGTCTTGTCGGGGCCCTTTATTGCCGTGATATTCGTGGGAATATTCATTGTGACAGACGTCTAATCTGTAATTTTGCCAGCACTGTACAGTACAAGATGAGAGCCCTTCATACACCGAGAATCCTACGGCTCCCGTTCCTTGAGGCGGCAGATGTAATGGGAACGTGAGTTTGCAGTATGTGCAAACGGACACGCGGCCAATACATTAGTTAATTGGAGTTAATTACGAAGTGGTTGATTAATCTACGTATTATCAAAATATTTACTGTAGAGTTTTCGTAGTCTTTTATAGAACTTGACAATTTTCCGGACTAACGAAACACTTACGCGAATTCTGAGGATCTAAATTGACGAAACGTTAACGACGTATCAGTATATACTGCGTATTCATAGTACTCCAACATTTTGTCAAAATAAGTTAGTGTTAGTTCTTAATCTACTTAATAATCGTATTACTGAAAAGTATACTGATGAGTAATGAAACTGTGTAAGTTGATTATATTAACTAACAACTTTATTATAAAAATGATACATCGTCTATTATTCTTTGGTGGTGAACGCAATCTACGTGTTATTCTTGTATGTAATATCCTGACACATTAATGATAAAACGTAAAAAATGAAGTAAAGCACGATTCGTTGCAATTTTAAATTATGTGAATCATGTAGACCGATCGATAACTCTCTCTCTCTTTCAAAAAGATCCATTGATTGATGATCTATCGCTCAATCATTAAGCGGTTTCCTGAGAGAATTCATCAATTTCTCGTCAAAATATTCGAATTTGTTTTCGTGACTAGCAAGTACTAAAATTACGCGTCGAATAACGACGTGACGATAAATTATAGAGACATACGGCGTAAACCGCGAGACGCCAATATTATTTACTCATATGTTACGACAAAATCGATGGGACGGGCATGATAAAACGGGATCGAAAACTGGCAATTCGAATTTACGTTTGCCGTGAAAGTTATTATCTGTAACAGATCATAATTTCGTTTCCGCCTGCAGCAAGACACACACGTTTGCGCGGCAAAATGTTTTCTCTCTTTTATTTTTAGAATTATTTGCGTACATCATGCAAACCACCCACCAGATCGCGTTCCTATCAGATTACACAGGAATTTCGGAAACAATTCTGATTCGGTAATAGCCCGGACCATTGGCCGCGCGCCTGACGCCAGTTTCGGGTATTTTGCGGAACCTGATTAATCGGTTTGCGTAGGCCATCGCGCGATAACACCGCGACGACCAATGGAGTTTCCATCGATGATGCAGATAATCGCGCAGTGAAATGATTTTCGCCGTTTTCCTGCCCCTGGCAAAACGAACAGCTTCAAAACAACGGCTGAATTTTTATTTATCCGTTGCAACAAACATGCGCGGTTAATTAAGACATCGATAAAGATTGCAATTCTTTTATTGCATCGAAGTTTCTAAACGAGAACGCGAATTGAGATAAATTCTCTCGGAGCAAAGGAAAATAGGAGGAAAATGCGTTTTCGGTATTATCGATTCGACTGAATTACGGACTTAAAAAAATCGTACATACGATGTTTCGATCTACCTACGTCGCGTGCGAGCCGTGCACGGACGAATCAACTGCTGTGAAGAAAACTTTGCCACGTAATGGACTGAATTTTCGATTCGACCTACTACGCTTAGAAATTTTTTTTTTTTTTCGATTTAGAACACGACAGCATGTAATCACCCGAGTAACAAAGGCGACGATTACCGCGGATCGCGAAAATTCGGTACGCCGTCACAAATTCACAAATCGGTACGCGGCATTTCCGACGATCAATCCATCGCGATTGGTACCGTTAATTATCGTTCTCTCGTCGCGATTAACGTGCTGTACCTACCGACGTCTAAGTTGATAATATGGAGATGCGATACGATGCGTTGCCTGTGCAACAGCGACATATCGTGAATACGACACCGCATCTGTTACGCGGAACGAAATTGCAGCGTGAAACGGGGGGATGGGAACATAGTCGGGCTTAACCGCGCGACTAGAAATTAATTCTCGCAGCTGCGCGCTGTCCTTGTCCGCGACTAACGCCCCGGTATCAGGTGAAGGCATTATTTAGTGTCAGCCAATTAACATGCCGGCGCGATCATGAGTGTTCACCTCGTCCGTCTCGCGGTCATCGATCGCGGAGTCCCTTTTCGTACCGTGCCGTAACTACGGGGCAAAATTGCACGCCGAGCGATAATATCGGACTCGTGTTTCAGGCACGCTATCCTCTGAATCGCTCAGGAGAGAAATAGCTCGTGGAGAGACCTCGGAAGGGCGACGAGGCACGTGTGCTGGTGCGCACGGTGCGAGCCTCGGGGCCGAATTTCACTGAAATTCCAACTAGATTCGATCGCGCGATTCTAGTTGATTTGCCGGTTCGATTACCACCCGCATATTGTCCTCGCATATACCTGCATGCATTTCTCCTAATAAACATGCGAACTTTCCTCATCCGCGCAATGCAGATGACCGATTACTCGCGTCTCTCGAAAGTACAGTAGATTATGAGAGCAAGACATATATATATATATATATATATTCATATTCTGAAATGTGTTCTCACATTTCTCCTTTAAAAATAAAATTTTGAATCAAAAAGAAAAACAAATAGAATTGCGTAATTAATACATTTCACATAATTCATCTACATTACTTAACATTTCGAGTCTTCTATCATAAATTATCTATCATCTTTTATGAAATACGGCAATGAGATGAAAGGATTCGCTGTATGCGAATAGGAATGTGCTTAACGGTACAGAAAGTCGAACGAATATTCGTTTAACACGTGGTTGAATACGCGTCCATTTACGGAATGGACGCATAATGCGGAAGCGCTTTAAGAACGCAGTGGACAGCGGAAAACGGAATTACGTCCGCGCGTGCCCTGCGTTCGACCGACCGCTTTCTCACCACCATGTCTTTCGCTGCAACCGAGTACGGCAATACGCGCGAAATTACACTCAACGAAACCACTATAAAAGCTAAGAGGACCGCACCGAAGAAATGCCTCCTCGTTTTCTATCGTTTCTCGCGTTGTACTGCGTTCCGTACAGCGAGGAGTGTTTAATGTACCGCGGATTTTTCCGCTTGTTCTCCGACGATCGTTCCTCACATTATCCCTCACTGCAATAATCCCGTGTAGAGTTTGATTGCTGTAATCCATTTGTCCGTGATTTAACTTTTTTCCGTTGCAACATAAAATGATACGAGATTAGACATAATTGCTGGAGAATAATAAGTGGGTAAAAGTTGCGCTGGATCTGATTTATGTCGTCTTTTGTATCGTAGAAATAAACGTGAAGTATCGAAATGTAATCGCATTCCGGTGCGACACGCGGCATATGCGTTGACGGTATGATTTTTGCAATTCCCATTTATTCTCGCCGACGCCATCCGCACTTGACGCCCCCTCTTTTTTTTTTTTTTTAATTTCGCCATTCGTCTTGCTAATGTGTCTTTCCAATTCACCATGTTTGCCGAACGATTTGTCAAACGTAGTAACAGTCAGAGCGATCGCATGACATTGGAGACTATACATCCTGAAGAATTACCGCCTGTCCCATCTGATTAATTCTAACACATTGAAAGCACGGAATATTCTCCGTATCTAAACACGTTAAACAGCAGAAACAATGTTTGCGACCGATACGAATGAAGTTGAACAGTATTGTGTGTATGTACTTATCCAATATACATTTAACACTACAAGTTTACCGCTAAAACAGAGATATACAAACGGACGATAACGAATAAATAGTTACACTTGCACGTATAATTGAAACAGTTTTTATATAGAATTAAACATTGTTTTCTTTATTTAAACGTAACTTTCTTAAATTTTGTTTAATCGTTTTATAACTTTTTTGTATAATTTTGTCTCGATTTATGTTCAGGCAATTAAAAACTGCAATTGATTTTATGAAACTTTTGATAATTAAATATGTATTAATATTTTATGACATTAAAGACGTTTCCTACATTTTCCAAAATCCCGCTGATATTCACTTTTGACCATCTTCCGTATGCGGATATTCTTGGGAAGTATTGTGCATGCTTAAGCTCTCCTAGGTCGTGGCGGAGCTTTGCGGACCGTCCCCGGTGAAAAGCTGTCCGAGCCGACGCGCTGAGCCCGTTTTAACGATTGCTTTTTCCGAGTCGGTTGGATTCAGGAACGTCGCCTCAAAAGTGGACGATAGAATTTCGCACCCACGTACGAAACATGTACACACATGGGCACACGGAATTTCACGTGATCGTAAGATGGAGGACCCGGAAGGGTCGCCAAACCGCCATTAAGAGGTATTCCATCGATCTGACTGTAAATAAGATCTGGCGAGGCCTTTTATAGAATTCTCCTTTTTATTGGGAAAGACGTCATGGCGCCATTGAATTTCGAGCATCTACATGTCAGCGTAGCCCTGGAGATATCATACGGGCGGCTCTAATGATATCGAGATATCATGGATGAGAAGACGAGGCTGAGAAGCTTTTCCTCGCGGACGATGCTGCTGGGAAGACAACGACGCCGAGTGAAAAAGAGGGGAGAAGAGGATTCGGCTTAGGCTTCTAGATGCTCTCGGAAATCCCCGGCTCGATCCGCGCTAGATCCTCGGTGTAGCGGCAGGATAATCACGCTCCTTTGTAAACCTCGGTCCCACTTTCTAGCACTCCACTTTCCATCGACATTTCTTTGGAATCACTTGGCGGCAGCAATTCTTATTACGAGAGTAAAGTACTCGACCGTCGTTCCTTCGCCGATCCTACGCTCTTGTCGTTTACATAAAGAAGATGGACCGCTCGTCCAGCCTGTTTAACTGTCATTAAATTTCTTTACGCCCGGTCGTTGGCAAAATTGGATGCACACGACATAAAGAACGAGCAGTTTATTTATATTTAAATGTGAACGGGCTTTTTATACATATCTCACGTTTATTAATTTCATATTTATATGACAAATGCACATGTAACAACTCAAATATACATAAGTAATGATCGAAATAATAATCTTATCTAAATATTCCAGAGAGATACTGTAATAAATATACATTATGTATTAGGCCGATTGCAGTATTTAAATCTTGAATATGAATGATAACAGTTTGTGACCATTACATAATTCAATAGGAACCTATCACAATGAACCTATATTATCAAACATTATACGTTATGTAATTTGAAAATTAATTTGGCTAATCCACCATGTCGGATGATCTAATGACCACAAATCTCACTGAATTACATGACAGAAAATCGCGCAAATAGAAATTCAGCGCTTTCGCAAACAGCATAACCGTTCGTACCCCACCGTTCGCGTTGCCTTGGAAGAAAATGCGAGTTTACGTCACGTCGCGTCTTTTCGTCGCGTTATAATCCTTACACAGCTGCACGACAGCCTCATTTCGACTTTGCGCTATCCAAAAGTGGCACGAACATCGGGAAGCTTCCGCTGTACAGAGAAAAGAGGATTTTAGCTGGTAATCTTGTCTTTCGGGACGAATAGGGAAGGCTGCCGATGCCAGCGGCATTCGTCACGTAATAGGACGTACGTGGATACTCGTGCATTGAGTCGTTGGATACGGGCGATGTACGGCATTCGTGAAGGGGTAGTGATTAGTGGCTACCGGTTCGGAGAATGATGCACGATCGAGACGCGATATCCTTCCCATCCTCGAGCCGTTACCCTCGTAACTCGGGGGATTTGGGTTTATAGCGTATACCACTAGTTGTTGCGTCTTGGAATCATTTGTTTAACGTGCTCTTGTTAGTGTCTTTGGAAAGCCTGCTCGTCGCCCGACACAGCCGCATCTTTCGCTTTAACATCCTACTCTTCAAAGGCGCAGTCAAGGACGCATTAATTTGCGTGCAGACACATATAGCGTCATCTATTTCTTATTAATTTATTTACTTATTTACACATGTTTCTCGATAATTTGAAGCTGTGTTTCTAAATTGACAAGGATATCAATTAAATTTGACAGCATTTAACAAACAATCAGGGATTCGTAAAGATTTTAAAGAAATTCTTTATTTAATTTTATGAAAATTCAATCATTTTTTCAGTTGAATTTATGTTGAATGAGCTGCAAAATAAATAATTACTGAAGAGAAATTGAAGACTGGCGAGTTAATAATATATTCGTATAAGTTTGTAGATAGAATGAAAAATAGAAGAATATCAATAGTCGGAATAATAACTGTAATGGATATGTTGTTTTTTTCGGTTTAGTTTTCCTCATCACTTAATTTTTCCTTGATAAAAATTTAAATCAGGACCACCTTACAAGAAATGCCGCAACTTTCTTCAGCATTATATCTAACCAAGTTATTACTTGGTAATTAAGTTTCAAATTCTATCAAAGTAAAATTTTCTTTGTTGTAATTGAGATATAAAGTTCTATGATTTATTTACACTTTTGGAGTTCAACTTATTAGCCTTTTTTTTTTACTTTTTGTTATAACTAGTTTCTTAATTAAGGTTGCTGCTTAAGTATAGCGTGATATTACACAATAGTTAGAAAAAACAAATAATCTGCATTTAAAAAGAATATATTCTTATTATAATTTTCATTCTTGTATCCGTTAAGATGACAATTTCTTTGAAATCTCCAATTCTAGATGATATACGAAGTATCTCGTTTAAATTGCAATTAGCAATATAAATTCAATCTGTAGCACATATATTGTGGGAAGAAAATGAAATACTTGAAAGTTTATTTCATACTTTATCGAAGCCTCGGCGTGGCACGGAGCCTAGGAAGGATTCGTCCCGTGCATCATACACGAAGACACGATTTGCATATCGGAAGAGTCAGCAACGAGAGCGTGGATGCGGTAGCGCGGCGGGGGAAGGATCATATCCGCGTATTACCTGAAATTACAGGTAGGAGAGTCGATTCCCGGTCGATGCGATAAAATCACCGTCGGTACGGCCGTGATTCCCGAGTGAAGGAAAGGTTCTAAATCGGTCTTTCCTTCCGCGTCAGGGCGGCATACATATATGCAGGACATAGAACGCGGCACGTGGCCCATCATCTCCCGTGGCGGCTTCTCGTAAGTGAGTGAGTGAGTGGCACGATCACGTCGTAGGATCGCGTGTCAACTGCGAGGCCCTCGGCTTCTTTGCATCGCCTACTCTCACCTTCTAGCCGCTGCTGCTGGCCATGCGACCCCGGCGCATTTGACCTCTCACACGTGAGACGGGCACACTGTATGCCGGGCACGCAGCCCTCATAAATAATGGTGACTACTGGCGCGAGAGTCCGTCGGCGGCAGAAGAGCGAAAAGTAGCTTCGAGAGTTCCCTACGAAGTCGTCCCGATATTGCATTATTACTTTTGGGTCGGGCGCCCATGAAGAAGGGCGAAGGAACGCGGGGTTCGAGCGAACGGGGGAAGGGGGGGGGATAAGGGATGAAACTGTGCGGACGTGGTTCGGTTGACGTCGGGTGGCTGCGGCTCTTCGCGCGGTTCGGCGGTGAAAGATCGGATAAAGATTGCCGCACGTACCGATTTCTTTCTTTTCCGAGGCGCGCGCACGCGCGCCATAAGGCGACTGCCGCCGGCTCTGCCGCCGAATGGAGATTTCCCATAAATTTTACGTCGCGGTAGACGATAACCGCACGGAACACGGCGGCGGAAAGAGGTTGCGGCCACGGTGGTGGTCGCACTTCCGGCGTAGCGCCGCCAGAAAAGGGTGTTACATACCAGGGGAAGAGAAATGTTTCTGCTGGCGCAATATCTGGCCTGTGCTTCGCTATATTCGCACGATTACACTTTTTGGAGATACAATTCCATGCACACGTTCCATAACATGTAACCAACGTCCGAGTAAAACTTCACGAGTCTCGTCAATCTTTTCTATTCATTAAGTCTAATGAAAGATAAATTTCTTTTTATAACGTGAAATTTTAAAACTAAAATGCGAAGCGAATTTTCGAGAGAGTGAATTGAAGTCAACACGGAAAGTAAATTTGGCACAAGTCTCAAACTCAAAATCGACTGCTAATCGATTTACCTCTACAAATGTTAATGACGTTTGCCTAAATTAAAAATTACGATTAACTTAATCAAATCGATTAACTTATCAAAATAATTGGCCAATTATCGCTACAGTTACGCAAAAGTGAAAGTGTACCCCGCCTCGCAATTGATTTCTTATTATCTGTTGCCCTGCTCTTGTCCTTCCTGACCATGCACGTTGTTACTGTAGCCCTCGCTGTAATTTACATCGGTGGACACTGCACTAGCAGCAATAATTGATGGATAAAAGCATATATGCCAGACGTACATGCTTATATGAACCACCGACCACTGACGCATGCATTAATCTCTCGCCGACGTTTAAAAAAAGTTGGAAAACTTGACGGGCCATTATTCACCTCGTCTGCCTGATGATTATTTACGATAGCAGACGAGAGTCTGCTTGTTTCGGTGTCTTTCTACGTAACTGCACTAAGAGGGAACGTTATTTGAAGAAAAAGACGGCACATTCCTTCACATTACGGAAATACAATCCGCGGAATATAACGGAAATATAATCCGTTATGTTTCTTACCTATCCTCCGCGTACCTATCCCCCCCCCCCCACATAACGTGCATGCGTGTGTGCGCTTCGTATTTTGCTCACGTATGTATAAAAATAAGCTACGAATTTATTTGTCACGTGCAATTTCTCGCATTCGCCGTTAGTATGCGTTAGGAGTGAATCCGGGTTTAGAATGCGCGAAGCACGCGCGCAGGCTAAAAAAATCGGGCACAATAATTCAAGGCGCGTGCAGCTCGCGCGCTGCAATTAATTCAACGTCAGCCCGCGGATGATACCGGTCGAATCAGTATTTTCGTTTTCCGGTTTCCACGTGAAATATGCGGCGATTCGTACGAGTTGATTAACATACTATGAGAATGCCGCAGGCCGAAACGCGCGCGTTTAAATATTACTTTGTGTGGCAAAGCGAAGGATAATAGGTTCCCGGACGTTCATTACAGGTCCGCATTACGGAGATTGATTATGTTTTACGATGTGGATTCGTGGGCTACTGATACCGCATTTACATACCGCCGTATCGTAATGCAGTATGCATTACACTAACTTATTACCGCAAGGCGCTCTTTTGGCAATTTAATAGGTCTGCAATACAAACGATGTACAGACTAAAATAGTTGACATTTAAAGTAAATTTAATCTGACATTATTAAATTTTTTTATAACATTAGATACATTATAAAATATGATTGTAGTAATTATATTTGTTTATCTTTTCTTGATGTCCTGCTGTGCGTTACTTCTTACTAGCTTAATTAGCTTCTAATACACATTGTATGAGAGCACAAATTTATGAGAGTTATTATGAAGACTAGTGCTAACTTATTAAGCTTTTAATATCAGAAACAGCCTGTCGTATAAATGAATAATGAGCGATTTTGGATACAAATCATTACGTATTCATCGTTATGGAGGTTTACTATTATTACATACTTACTGCTGTGGAAAGGTTTAACCGAAGATTTATATCGCCTTAATGTCGCCAGCTCTCATATTACAAACGAGAGAGTTATTATGATTGTAAAAGTCGACGATCCTCGTGCCATGTGTTAAAGAAATATTTATTTCTGCCATGGACAATTACCTCAGCGGTACAAGGTGATAAATGGAAAGAGGTCACATGAAATTCCAAAGAATGGACTTTTTAAAATCTATTTTTTAAACGCGTTCATGGCGCAAGCATTTTCTAACATCGTTTCTCAGCGGGGTCATCTTTTATTCCTATCTCGTATCAAAGAAGTTTATGAAGCATCGCGTATCCGACACCGGAAGGAAGCGACTGTCTTCGAGAATGATGAATCACCGAAAACCTACAAGAGGATAATTCAGGTTGCATCAACCTTTGCCGTCTTTGCGAATTCCACAGCTTCCCTTCAAGCTCCGCGATAACGACGTGTCAGGGAAGTTGTTTATTAGTGACACTTCCTTGGTTATCACATAAGTAGTTACTTTAATATAAGACGAGGCATTAATACGTTGATTATGAAAATTCGATAATCTTGGTCACATCAACAGTAACAAACAGTAATAATAATGCTTTGTAAAAGCTCGTCTTATATTAAAGTAACTACTTATGTGATAACCAAGGCAGTGTCACTAATTTATAAATCTCTATTCTCTATATCTTATATATTTTTCTGATAAAAATGTATTAATATACCGCTATTATTATTTCCATAATTAATTAAAGAATTTATGAAATAATATAAAAAATTTCATTATTTCATCTCCAATTATTTCCTGCTTTTTCTCCTACGTTGCAGCTGCAATGATATCTATTCTTCAATAATATGCTTATCGCGATATTATAGCTAATCACGTATGTGGCATCTTTTGTGCGGTTAATTAAGCAGTAATAAAGTCATTTGAAACAGAAAGAGAGTGACATTGGCTAATGCTGACTTCGTTGTGAACGAGCCTGTAAAACGCGTTGGCACTGAGGGGGTTGGCAGAAAACGGTAAGGACCATCCTGGGAGCGCTTCGTCATCTCTGATAACTCTCGTGGACCTCCAGCCTCGCGAATCCCTTGGCTTCTCCAGCTCCACGAAAACTACCCCATTCCGCAGTTATCTCAGATCCTTCTATGATCAGACGTTTTGCCTACCGCCGTCTGACATTTCGCCAGCAGGCAGGAAGAACAAAATATCAGAAAAAATTGAAGATTAAAAATCCTCCATCAAGTTAAGACTGATTTTCGGTTTTTTTTAATAGTCGGTAATCCCGTTTATGGCGTAAAATCGTTTACGGCGTATAATAAAATATTTCTCTTAAATTAAATAGTTATTTTACTTAGATATAGTCTCATTCCAATTGTGCTATCTTAACATGTCCGAGCTTAGACGTATCGTTTTCCTATCACACGTTGAAAAAAAGATTAATTACAATAGCAAGAATCTATGTGTGGTAACTAATAATGTCAATCGCACAGCTAAAATTTATAGCTACCGCACATATATTTTTAAAAGTACATGTACTAAATTTCAACTAATATTATACTGTAATGTATTAAATGTATTCTGAACTTTGTTGTCTGAAGTTTGTAATTTTAATGCTCCGATTTATTAATTAAGAGAAGTTTTATACTTTTGACATCATTTATTTAAATTAAGTAAATATAATTTTAATATATTTACTAAAATCAAGATAATCTTTTTTTAGTGTATAATTTGGCGACTAAAAAATATACCGTATATAATGCAAAATAAATTAGGTAGTAGAAAGAGTAGAATGGCATGTATTATATCTCTTGATACGTAGACACTATCATATATATGCGATCGATCGTCAAGTTTCAAAACGGGTAACATAGCGACTATACGCGGCGGATGCGTTTACGACCGGGAGTAAAAAAGATCGATCGCATTTCCGGCGTACCATAGACACTTCGACTACCGTGTACCGCTTTTTCTTTCGCCGATGCCGGGCAAAGGGTCCAATGAAAAATCACTGCGCGGACCTGAAGCCCGCGGCGGAACATAAATTTTAAAGCGGTAGCGATACAGAGTCCGCGCTGTTTATCAAGGCTCTTTCACCTTCCGGAAGCAGGAGACCGGAGATCTATTAATTTCGGCGCAACGGTTCACTAACTCGCGCTAACATCCCGTAAGGTCGAAAGCGGGAAAGACCTCACCCTATAATTTTTCGAGAATCGGCGCTATCAGCTGCTCGCACCGCAGTTCGAAAACTGCGAAACATAAATGTGCAAAAGTGCGTTTAGTTGGTATAATATATTACAAAGAGCATATTAATATCAAAAGAGCGAAATGCGTTTGTTTTTACATAGTCCCGTTTCACACACGTCATTATCTATTAAATGGAATACCGAACCAATTGTCGGTAGTATCAATAACTGATTAACGCCAAAGCGAGTTATGGACGCTAGCAGAAAAGACAAATATTCTTGTAAAGGTTATTACTTTTCGTTAATATTACAGCGACTATAATTGGTTTTCTCGTTGAACAAAACGCAAAAGTTATTACGTGTTCGTTGCATTTCATTTTTTTTTATGCACTAATTATATAGCATACGGTTGGCCAAAGGCTCGGGTAGTAATTTGCTTCATTTATAATTTACGAATTTGAGTAATGAATGTCGAAATTTTATTCGGTCCCGTGAGAAATCAGTCGACATAAAAGCAGTCAAATATCGAATATCGATCGTAATCAGAGAAGCAAATGTAAACATGATATGTCATTTGGAAAAATGTAGTCAAATTTTATTTCGATCAAGAGTGATCTAGTCGATTGCGTCGTTATATCGAGAAATTTATTTGACGGTTATTTATAAGAAATTACCTCGCTTATCTACAAATCAGCGGTAGTTTACTTTGTTTACCTGTTAAGTAAGCACAATTACTGACAATAAGTGGAGTAAAGAATTGACGAGGGACAAATTCATAAGCGGTTGACGAAAGAATTATGTACGGAGTGTACAAAGAGGACGCGGATTATATGTGGTTTTTAAATAGGTCTCATTGTGTGTAACTCGCGTTAATCTTTCTGCAGTGGATCTTGCGCCGTAATACGTAAGCATTATGCTAACGTCGTCTCTTATCTTACTTCATGAAATTTGCACGCATAACGCTCGTATTATGAGGTACACGCGTCGTTTTAGCTTCTTGATGAATACATGTAAAATAAAAATGTGGAATCACTGTAGGCAGAAACAAAGAATTAGATTGGAATCAAAATTAAAACGAGGTCTCATTAATTTTTCAAAGCCATACGCGAATCTCATTCGTGATGAGGTTTCGTGATCGTAAAACGATAAGTCGACGTACATATACCAGGGGAACATATACCAGAAGACACGCGGGATTTAACTAGCTTCCGCTGCGCTTATCACTACATATTTATGCATGTAGACGATATCCCGCAAGGTTAGAACATCGAATATTTTGCCAGAAATTTCACATTCCAGATATCGTACTACTGTCTAAATAAATTTTCAGTTAATGCTTTCTCGACAGTATTAAATTATTTCTGGCAATTGTGTTTATTATTCCTTGACAATTTAATTTCGTCTAAATAAGTAATTATCACCAAATATTTGTAGTCAGCGAAATCGAATATAAATGAATAATCTTCATGCGTTGTATCGTTCATTTATTATTGTCGTAATAAATGCAAAAAAGAAAAGTGCAGAAAAAGAAAAATGCCGAAAAGATATGTTATTTTTTCTTCTTTCAATATTTTTTAAATATTACTTATGCTGAAAAAAATTATACAAAAGCATAAATTAAATACAGAGAAATATATATGTTAGTTATTGATTTAGCATGAATAATATTTTTTGCATTTGCACCGTGGAGACTTTCAATCATATAACTGTAAAATTATTGCTCATAAATATTATATCAAGAAGGTAAAATCACTTTCATTTTTACTGCTTTCGTTCTTATTTTAAAAGAATAAATGAAATAGCTACTTGGATAAATTGAACGATTATATAAATTGTTAATCATAATAGTTACTTATTCAATTGCACGGACTTGCGTCCGCAAATTATTTAAATGACTCACATTAATATGTCAAGAAGTAATAATAGAAATCTGAGTAATAATATTTCTGAGAAAAATAGAATTGATAGCGCTTACGATATTTTTAATCTTTTTAATATATTGAAGCTTTTTTTACGTTACATAATTTATAATCCAGAATATTTGATCTATTTATAGGTCAGACTAAGAGAAATGCATTGAACGTATATGTAGAACGTAAAACCTAAAAGACATGTTTTTGTCACATATCTTCATGTCAACTCATCATCACGTTGTAACGTTTCCAAATTTCAACGCTTGCACCCCATTCATTAAAGAAAGCTACACGCGTTTTTTGTTGCCTGCAATCTGTCATGTGTGCTAATACGTTACGAAAAAACTGGCGAAACCCATGTAATGCAAGTGCTTTGAAACATGATACGCCGCCCTCGAAGAACACATGCGCGCGCTAGGCAATTCCGAGATCACGGTTTAATGTAGTTTAAATCAATACGTTATTATTTTATACTAATTCCTTTTCGTGATTTTAATAATATGTTTTTAAGATAAATTACAATCACATGCTCATTAATCATCATAATATAATTACTGGAAATTTAATCGATATTCCTAATATTAATAACAAAACGTTAAGCGTGTCATCTCATAAATATGTACAAAATCATTACTAAATGTCAATTATGCACGCATGTTTTCATTATTGGATTATTCAATACAATTATTTCTTACTTCAAGCTTTTAATTTAGAAAAAGTAATTCCATTTAAATTAACAAAAAATTCAATGTATAAAGTATCCTCGATCTAAGTATTGATGATCATTGATTTGGCGTAAAATTAGAGAAGTTTATTTTTTACACTTTGCTTTGTTAAAAATCAATACAAAATTCAGTAAATATTTTAAAGAATTGAAATATTACTTTGAAAAATAATTTAACTCACATAATTATTTACGTTTATTTTCATTAATAATGGTATAAAATTCTTATTATAGTAAATTATTTCCACGCGTATTAGGCACAAGGGATCGAAGTTGCATGACAGTAATAATAACAGATGTTACGCCAAAGTACGTACATTATAATTAGGTGTGCACCTAGTAACGGAACTAGATGAAACGCGCTATCTAGCATTTCCTCGTCGAAGTTTCGGCACAACCGGAATTTCCACCAAAATTACCAAATTTGCGAAACGTGCCGGCTTAAAATATCTTGTCGGCGTTTCGCGTGATGTCGTCCGCAGGACTCGAAAGAGGGGGAAGGAAGAGATAGAGCCGCGGATAAGTTTATACACGTCTTCGGAGTTTAGGAAACTCGAGATGTTCGTTCATCCAATTTGATTAGACTGTTAGAAACTTACTTTTGACAGAAACCGTTGTATATGCCGGATATACGTGCCGCGACATGTTACGTGATAATATGTATGATATGTGGGACAAGACATTCAGCATACGAATCGCACTGAAAAATTATAATTAAATAGTGCATAAATATGTGCACCCGCGTACATATCTGTAGTCGAGTGAGTCGCGATAGATGAGAGAACAGACTGCGGAGTGTTCCTGTAGAATGTAAACCACGCCGAGGTACTAAGAAGTTCTTCATGTGAAAGAATTTCAATTTAAGCAAACTTCGATAACACAGTGGAAACGCCATTGCGATCAAGCGTTTGAACACTAATAGGTTTCGGTCAAGGAAGAACCTATCTCCCTTTAAACGCGATTTAATGGTCCGGTTTATAAGATATTGATTCACCCTTGGTCCTTATGGACACGCACCTAGGACCGTGGAGACGCCTCAGGTCAGAGAATATATAACGACAATAATCCGAGTATGTTCGGATACTGAGGACAAATTTTCGTGTCTTGTTCCTGGACCTCGACGAGGATCAAACTTGCTTTTATGGGATATTCGTCTCTTGCTTGAGCGATTTTGCGTCCCTTTGGTACTTCCTCTGTCCCTTTTCTCTTGAAAGCGCTCGACGAATCCTATTTTGTCCCTAGCACCCTGCCGCCGAGTCCAAGGTGCTCCTAGTAGCCGAGGTGGTAAATTAACAATTAAACTGTAACAAGATTTTCAGACGTCTACCTACAGGAAATTCAACGCCGGCTACCATCGCGTCCTTCTGAGAGCTCGCAGAGTCCGTGGATAATTAAACGCAACCGGTATGACCGACGTATGTCCTCCCCTTCCGTCGTCTCCGCTTCCTTAACCGCGTCCACCGCGCTAGGCACAACAATTCGGCTTCTGGAAATTGGAAACCTGTAATTTATGGTGGTAACTGAGGAGAGAGAATTAATGCCCGATTTCCAAACATCTCTAAGCAAATTTGGCCATCTGCTTGTTCGACAAGCAAACTTGAAAGTAAATAATACTTTACATTGCGACCTAATTCAGTACAATTGAGTGAATTACCTATAGAAATTTAATGCTTTTTTTGTTGCTTATTGTTTTATTCATAAATGACAATTCATAAAAGCTGCTTTTATATTTTTAAAAGGTTTATATTATTTTGCATTATTTATACGTACTACGAAAATGTTTGTATATAGAATTTATAATTAAAAATTTCCAAATATTTTTCCAAATTTTATGACACAAAATAAAAATAGCATAGTATGTGCAATATTAATAACGAAAGAATATTTATATCCGTTTTCTTGCGATAGTCTTATAAATATAATTTCTATAAGTGCATGTACGTTGAGAAAAATGTTTTGGTTCCCAAGAAGTACGTATAAAACATTCTGATATTATCAATCAGAGTTCTAATTATCATGATTGAATTATATATATAATGTTCGATATTTTTGTAACAATAAGTGTTTCATTTGTAATTTTAGTTAAATTTACCGAATTTTTAATTTAAACGACTAGAATCTTTTTTCGCGTATAACAATACATTTTCAAAAACTGCCACAAGTCAAGTATTACACAAAACATTTCAAGAGTTTTTTGTTGTTTTTATAACTATTGTCTTTTTATTGGTCCGATAATTAATTATTACTGTATTCATATCAAAACCAAACTCTCTGGTTCATTTTTCGATTCGATTCAATAAAAGTTAACATAGGCTGCAAAAATTATGAAGTTATCAAATTTTAATTTAACAAAGCATTTCCATACGTTTTTATTCATTCTTTCACACAATGCTATCGTCATTTCTAAATATGTTTTCGCAAATCTGTGTTTCATACGCGGTTCGTATCAAAAGATTGTCTACCATTTTCTACAATCGTAGTAACGTAGTGTACATACAATACAATTTACGACCTATTCTGATATATTAGATTTCTTGGTATTTTATCGATTTTCGTTCGGTTGACCATCAGCCGAAGTTTTCTCGCACTACATTTCTTGCTATCACGTACGCAAGGGTTAATGGGACCAAAGATGAATCTAATGGTCCGTGTCAGCCTGAGAGTGTTTTGTCTTATTTACGATGTAAATCACACTGTGACAAGTGCACGTACACACATACACATGCCTTTCGCAATATTCGTCTTTTTTTCTTTTTTGACTAAAGAAAAAGTCGTTTTGTTTTTATGACGAAGGTAAACTGTCGTAAAGGGTGCTCATGGTCCATTTAGTGAATCCTTGCTATCGCATTACCCTCTTCGTCATGATTCTATCTACGATATAGAAGTGTAGGTTACCAACTCGAAGAAACCTATGTTGTATATAGCTCCTAAATTTTACAGTCGAATTTTTCAGTCTCTTTGTAATATTTCATACGGCAAAACCACAATTTTTTAAATGTCATTTATGGCATTAAACACTTGCATGTTTCTGTGCCGTAATTGTGGCTTCTCGTTACGTAACTCTAACGACGCTCATAATACTGCTCCGTAAAAAAGTACATCCCATAACTTTGTAGACGCATGTACGTAATAACAACAATTAGTATTGCTTGATTAAATTAACATTCCGGGCTTTACCTTACGAGCGTAATTACTTTAATGCGAGCTCACGCAAATTCTGTTGTCTGACTTTCTCTTTATTACACGAAAATTAGAGCCTTACGTTATTTAAAGCATAAGTTTACGATTATTGTAATTGTCGAAAAAGTTAACGAACAGCTGCAGTCTGGAGACATCGTGATCCATTGTTATAAAATGCAATTTGTCACATGATTCGACATGGGCGTAAATAATGGGGAAATACAGACATAATTTTCGATCTTTTGACCAGCATAAGGGTCTCAATTTATTTGCGTGCAAGTCGTACGCGGATCTTCGATCGAACGAATTCTAAGGGAAACCAACTGGTGCTGCGGGCTCCCTCAGGGGTTAAGCCCCTGGACCTAAATCAATTCCCCGTTTGACAAATCTTCGGGCGATGCCGGACGACGGCAGATATTTCATTGGCCGTACAATTTCGCTATCTACCGCGTGCACTACAGCGTTGGCCACGCGAGTTTTAGATTCCAACTGATTGGAACATCGTGGCAAATTGATCTACCTGGGAGACAATTTCCAGGATTCTATTTAAGTCGGAGTGTTCTTCGTTGAAAAATTACATTTGTATTATAAAATCGTAATTATAAGTCTCTGAAGAATAAAGAGCAATCTAAGTGGAAGTAGAAAATGTAAAACAAACTTACAGAAACTTAGAGATAAATGATTTCCAGCCACATCTTCCTCTTTACAAATTTATTATAAAATAATACGAGAATATAAAGTAATATTTGGAATTTGTTCTTTTAGAAAAATATAAAAAAGACGACAAATCAAAAGGTAAAAGTATTAGATGGAAATCAAGAACGTAACGCAAGAGAGTAACGCGAGAAACGAAAGGGGAGTAAAACAAACATTGCGAAACGTATTAGTTTAGCAAACTAGTGGTGAGGTGTTAACGAAATTTTCAGTGCGGTCTTGTCGCTTAAACGTGAGGTTGGTCTACTAGTTTTTCTACCACTAGTATTAAGTTTCCTGTCTTATTACGTTAGTACGAATAAAGATGTGCAGAAAAAGATTCTAGAGTACAAAATTTTTCTTTCGAGGCTACAATTAATCTCTCTCTCTTTCTCTTTGATGCAGCACGATGTGTTATTCAATAAATGAATTTCGTTCAGGATAAACTTTATTGACAATTGTAAGTGAATTGGCTGCCAACTCATTTTGCGCAGCACGTTTACAATATCAGAAAGTGTACCTTGTTTGAACGGCAAACGACGACACTCTTGAGCGTTGATCGATTGCGGGAAGTCCAGTACGCGAGGTTATTCTTTAATAACCCCCGTTCCATTGTTCAAGATAACACGTTAGAGCTGGATACACACTATCCGCGGCTTCATTTATCCCGACCCAAAGCAAAAACTGCAGATTATATCATCCCGAGTTTGTGGAGTCGCGGTGATCACGCGCGAAGAAATTGTTTAATGTTTCTCGCGATTTAGAAAAATAAAAAGATGAAACAATTTTTTAATATCCATTCTTGGTCATTAAAAGATTGTTAAAAATGGGATCATCGGAGTTTATTCTAATATTGCATCGGCAACAACGGAATTCCCAGTCGAGTAGTCACGTAATCGTCGTAATCCGGGTACAAGCACCTGGGGTGACCAAGTGCACTAAATAATGCAAGAGTCTCATTGGTACTGTGTTCCTGATCGATATCCACGACATTGACACGACTCCTTTAAGATCTATTAAGCAAAGATATATTTA
The DNA here is from genome assembly GCF_013373865.1 of Monomorium pharaonis. Lineage (NCBI taxonomy): Eukaryota > Metazoa > Arthropoda > Insecta > Hymenoptera > Formicidae > Monomorium > Monomorium pharaonis. The sequence continues at coordinate 16,111,156 of NC_050473.1, read as the reverse complement.
AAGCATTATACGTGAGAAATATTTATCTTCTGTTTTCTATTTTGAAATTTAAAATCAGTAAACATATTTTTCTATACCGATATTATGTTAGGAAATAATTATGGAAAAGTCGAAAATAGCAAAATACAAAATTTGATTTATTGAAAATTAATTTATAATTCTAATTTAAAATTAATAAAATGTTTGACAGCTAATAGTTAAGATGCTTATAAATAAAGTGACTCGAAATAATTTTTGAAATTTGAAAATTAGAACGTTCAAACATTCAAGCAACTATTTGAGATATCTGACATTAATCGCATATAAACGAAACTCAATTCAAAGAAAACTCAAAGGAAGCTTGGAAGGAAACTTGGAAATTTAAAATATAAAAAAGGTTTTTTTTGAGTGAAACTTATAATTAAATATATTTAAGAAAGATGATAATATCTAAAGGAACTCGTATACCTATATTTGTTAGCACAGTTGCGGTGACAAAGAGTTTGAATAATTTTATTCGTGTACGTGCTATTCGGTTTCTTGAAACAATACGGTTTAAGGATGAGTTTCCAACCGTGTCGTTGGATTCGCTGTAATGAGATTGGTCAGCGAAATCGGGGTAAGCTTAGTATCCAGATCATGCTCTCGAAGCTTCATTGAACCGAATTGGTCACACAGAACCTGTTCTCAACCGCGAGCTTGAAATAACAGGAACAGCGTATTTGACGGACCACGTTCCGAAAATGCGTTATTACTACAGAATATTCTCGAGGTTGATTAATAAGTTTATTCTAAATTTTCTGTAGAATGTAAAATATTGTGGAAATACAGAATTCTGTCTGTTCAAAATTATTTTTCTGTGTGCTAATAAAATTCAAGTTTTTTGCAACGATGCTCAATGGCGAAATTTAAAATTCATGTTTCATGTTTTGTGCATTCTATTCTCAAAGGAATGATTAAATATTATAATACAATAATTATATTATAGTATTTCATTTTTAGAATAACATTTCTACTCAATAACGTTTTTACAAAATACTATTTTGTATGACCGATGACACAGATAAAAAATTGGACAGGTAAAATCGTGACAAATACGATTTCTTCACTAGTTTAAATGACACCTGTTTAAATGTTAATTAACTTAATCGAAATAAATTTGTCGAGATTGCGTTTATATACACTATTAGTTGAATTATTTAATATTGTATTCTCAGCAAATTTACAAGCGTCAAACTTACAGCGTCAAATTTACAAATATAATATTTAATGTAATACTTAATGTAATATTTGCTCAAGCGTGTCATCTTAAAATAATCTTACGGTATGATTAACGTCATAGCATATATATACCGTTGTATCGCGGAAGCAATATTATCTTAACACGAAATCATTTATTCAGTCGTGCAATTTCGTGGAATTTTAAGTACGACTGAGAATTTGGTATTCCTATTAATCAGCACGGCGATAGCAGTCAGCGCGACTGCTTGAAATGGATTTCCCCGACATTCCCGCGTGATTTAGATCACAGTGAGGACGTATCGTTACATGCACCGATCCAATCCTCGGTAATGCACGCCAGAAACTTGGACGGACTTGGCGCACCGTGAATACTCCGAGCTCATCGCAGTATCTAATTTCGATATGTCCGGATGCATATTGTTCCAGAAACTCCGTCGCAATTACAATTACGCGTCTGGCTCGCCGTGTTGTCGTCTCGGATTACTCGATATAGTGTCGGGGAGGGTTGCGCCTCGGCGAATGCTCCATTTTGAATCGCCGCGAATATAGAACTCACCGTCGAAAGTTCTCACCAAGTCGCGAAACTAAGCGTGACTCGAGAAGGCTTACCAGGGTCGCCGGCGCCCATCTCCATGCGAACGCATTAAAACGAACTTTCGACATGGAAGGATTGTACGGGAGGTAATAGAGAAGTCACTCGAGCCTCGTAAGTTACACACGGTCGATGGTAACGGACTATTTAACGTTCGAGTTGTACTTTTTCTTTTTCTTTGTCCCTCCCCCTCTTCTCTCTATCTCTCTCTCCTCATTTTGTCAATTCCTGAATCAAGCGCTATTCTTTTTATTTTTTATCAGCTAACAACCAAGAACATGTATCGCTGTTTCTTTATGTCTCGTCCGCACTGAGTCGACTGTTTAAAATTTTCCTTTGAGAATTATACTCGCGCTTCACCCGCTCGATCAAAGAGTAATGAGCGTCGCACAGAGGCGATGCCTGAACAGATTCCGGAATATATAGAAGGATCCGTTAATTAGGTAATCCGAGACTCCGGGCCGAATCAATATCGGAGTAGCGCGTTTGAGGAAGTTAAACTACTAATGAATCGAGCGATGTATCTGCAATAGATTGTTTCTCAATTAAACGACATATAGAGAAAAGTCGCCAATATCGATAAAGGTTTTCTAAAGCAATCTCTACTTATTTCTCAGAAGCTAAATGTTGCATTTCATTAATATAAAAAAACACATGCTCAGATAATTAAAGAAGTAAATAGCCATAATTTATATATTCATAGTTTTTTATCAATTGTACTAAAAATAAATTTTTCATAAGTTAGATTAGAATAAAATCTATTTATCTAAAATCTAACGATTTTCTTTTGCAAAAGGCAAATTTAAACAATGATATATTAATAAAGTTCTAAAACTGTTAATATTTTTCTCCTTTCTAATTTTTCTCTTAATGCCATTTTAAAATAAGGATTCAGCATAAATTGACACATCAAAACACTGTGTAAATAGACAATATCTCTTAAAATATCTTTAAACAGAGTTTTGAACAGAAGAAAGCTACGCAAATATAGATATGTTTACATTACATTTTGTAATGATTTTGTAGATCAATTAACAGAGTTGTACCTTAATTTCTTTATAAAGCTGTGCTAAATTTGTCTTGACATTCACGTTATCTGCACGTCGTACGTACACGCGCCCTTCAGTCTCTCTGCGCCATAATTTGTTTAAGAAAATTGAGGTCTATCTTCTTGACTGGAGCTCTAGTCTTCGCCATTATTTTCGTCGGCGTTGGCGACTATACCTGCGCGGAATTATACGGTAATTTCGAAACGGCGTCTTAGCCGACGCCCTATTTCCGTTCCAAGAAGTAATCTCGAGCCGGATAACACGTCGTACGCCGTTCGTACGCCGGAAAGCCCTCTTTCGGGATACGCGGAAGGGTATATACCGAAAGCTCCCGTTAGTTTACTGCCACGTGATTTCAGACTTTCCTGCCCGTTCATGTTCGCCGTGTGGTATATCACGTTCTTCTTTGGATTCTATCCTCATTAGCTTTGCTTTCTCGACTCTCCTCTTCACTCGCGTCGGAAATTCAACAAAGAAAAATTATTATGTGTGCGAGCAATCTCCCGTGATTGAGACTTGCAACGACTGTATTCTAATGATAAAATTGATAATTCACAAAAATATAAAATTATTAGGAATTTATATCATCCGAAATTATCGCAGTTTTAAACGGGCGTTATATTTTCTGATTTGTTCTAATTACAGTATTTAACGAGGTAAATCGTTTAAAGTCACTTAGCGTTGAAAAATAGTCGGCGATGAGAGCGTATAAGCGATATACAAATTAAAATATTCCCATGTTCTAATTACTGACGCGCGCAACACGATTATTGAGGAAATGCAGATTAATAACTGAACCGCATCGAGAGCACGTGAATAAATATTCACGACATGCGTCCTGATACTCGCCACTGAGCACAATAACTCATCAGTACCCGTTGCAGTATGATTGAAAAATTCTTTTCGATAGATAAATACGAGCATATTGCCGAATACAAATAACGCAACGTCCAACGTCCGTGCCATGTATTTAAGATGACCCCCTCCCCCTCTGGATTGAAAAGATCTTTAAAACTCGCCAGTGCGCTACTGGAAACCTTTTTTCCTCGACTCCCTGCAGCCTTTTTTCCTCGACCGGGACGTTCTTTTAACGGGAGTAAATAAGTAACAGGATACAAAGAACGGTCTGGAGGAACTTTATCGAAGGAGCACTCAAATCTGTCTTCTCCTTCTCTGCAAAGCGGGTTTCTGTAGAACAATGTCCACGGAAAAGCTGCAGCTTTAAAACTCGGATGGAGGGTTTGGCTAAACAAAAAGTCCTTTAGATATGTTTTTGTACTTTCTTATAACGCTAGTAACGCTTATTTTTATCCCGAGTTAGTCGACTCCAGAATTCGTTACTTGACATCCAGCTTGAATTTCGCTTGCCCGCAATAGTTGTCATTAATGAATGACGATGCTTAACACTCAATCTTGTAAATAATCCGTCGGTCATATATATGCTAAAATAGGAAAGAAATTCTTTTATAAATTATTTCTTTAATTTTATGAATTAATAAAAACAATCCCCATTAAAAAATAAATACCAAAAAACATTTATAAAAGAACAATATAGAAATTCTGCTAACATAAATTCTATATTAATTTATGAAGATATCACATACATGGCACAGTAAATTTACTATGTGTCGACATCTTTGATCTGAATACTATTCTCTAAATCTCGAGTGACGAGTCCAATTTTCCACAAAAAATTTTGTAAAGAAATGACATGTAAATATAATATATAACATTATATTGATATTATACATATATGGCACACGTATATGCAGATGCGATCAATTTAACATGTCTATATCTGAGTTAAGCAGATTAAAAATCATAATGCAAATGTAAAATATATTATACATCGCACCTACAAAGGAATGATTTTACCTCTGCGATGAAATGCATTATGTAACACCGCGCGAGATAACATGGAAAGCATTATATTTGAAGACCCGAGTATTCGATTCGACCGCACCTCTTGAAAACTCTCAGGGAGTGCTGGCTGCAACGAGATTCCGCGGTGTCCAATGTCCCATATTGTAAGGATATTGTCGGATTCGTGAGCGGAAGAACTAGAAAGAAACGGCAGACATATCGAAAGGTGGGAGACCAGACGTCGCGCAGACGACGAAAATATAAAAAAAAGTAAAAGACGGACGAATTCACATGGCGCCGAGTTTGAAAGTGATCGCGGATGCCACTGGATAGGCGAGATATTCTTCGCGTTGAGGGTGGGAAGGGCGGCGAAGAGAGAGAGAGAGAGAGAGAGAAAATAGGAGCTGTTTTCGCGGGTTCCTCCTCTCGAGAGTCAGATACACACACACACACACACACACACACACACACAGACAGCAGAGAACACACACAACGAGAACGAGAATGATGCGAGAAGAGAGCGGGGAAACTTGGCACGCGTCTGGCATACAGGACTGCCCGTTAAAACCTGCGAGGGTAGACACCAAATGCTATTCCGCACACGGCTTTCACGCTCGGCGGCACATACTCAGTGTCTGGGAAAAATAGAAACAGGAGAAAGGATTATGGGGGCGAGAACGGGAGGATAGTGCGCTGCCGGCCGATAGAGCTCCGCGCCACGGTCGTTTAGCACGTTCTTGTGCTCCGCGCGAAAATTGGAAAGCACTGGGGCACGGCGTGCGCTTTCGCCGTAATTTTAAATGGCCGCCTAAAACTGGTGCGCGCCTCCGATGAACCCGCCACCCTGCCACCGTCTTTTCATTTTCTTCAACGAAACAGGGCGCGCTCCGCCCGCCCGTGGTCCCGGACTTACAGCGCGGTAACGCCGTATCGAGCCGCAGTGCGAATCGTGGAATTTTATTCGCGCAGTCGATTTCATCCGCGCGGTAACCAATTTGAAACTCTGTTGTTGCTGCATAATGCAGCTTGCATCGCGATGATTTCTCCAGAGCGCCCCGGCATTTCCGCTTTATCTGCAAACAAACAGAACGTCGTAATTTATATCGCGATCCCGACCTTCCGCGTAATTCTATTTTGCCGTATCAATTTTTATACGGGTAGAATTTCCCTGCCTCTCTCTTTCTCTCTTTCTATTTCGTGTAATCGATTGCTTTATGAATTCATACCGGCGTTGCATCATCTCGTGCTTATATAATTATCGGCGTTCGCGTTTGAATGTATTTGATTAAATGAAAATCTCGCCCATAATTGGAACAATTACATTGCGCGTAATTACTGCAACGATTGGCGATTCGCCGAACGAAATCTTCCATGCGTGAGAAGCCCGTGCAATGTTCCCCCGTGGATCGTTCTTTCATATATATTTTTTGGTGCTTCTCTCGCCGCGATCGATGATTATTACCTACAACTTCTCCGTCGCCGCAGCCAACAAAGTGATTTCACCTTTTCCCGCTTCGCGTAACGAGCATCGAGACTCCCGATAATTGCGGGACGCTCGGTGCGGTTGCGGTAATTGCGCCCGCCGTAGTTTGTGTTTATTTTTCCCCCGCCGCGGGGGAGAGAGAGACGAGGAGGGGCAAGGAGACCGACACCGTGCACGCGGAGACGCACGCGGTGCACGCGTTCGTCTGGTCGTACACTATATACTCGCATCGAGGGCTACAATTCCCGCGATGCACCACCACCATCAAACGCGTCGTCGCAATTGCGTGAATACGTGTGACGATGATTATTTAGTAATCTATAAATCAGGAGGTGGGAACACGGGCGAGACCCGACATTAGGCCCTGGCAAATGATCCGCCGTCCAACGAAGGTTCAACCGCCGGCGCGGTAATTGAGATAGCGCGGCCGAGGCCGTTTATTTTTCTCTCGCTTCTTGATCGAAGGGGCAGCTGGCTGATATCACGATTGTAAATTATAATCCCGCGGGTTTTTGCGTTAAAGAATAATATATAACTACGAATGCCCGTGGAGCTAGCGTACCGAGAGCCGCTATTTATTTTCGGATCTTGCTCGTTTTCTGCTACTTACCGTCGCAGTTTCGCGTTTCTTTCTTACTTACGTATATATATATCTTCATCGTAAAAGTATGCTAAGAAAAAGAGAACCTTACGACCGAATGACCGACGAATCGGGTCGAAACGTTGCAGCTTTTGTGCACAATAGAAGCAACATAATTCATACGCCGCACCGATCCCATGATTATACATCTTGCAAAGTCACGCTTTCGTGGGAAATATTTCGGTACCGATATCCGATATTTCAAAGAGTGCCTGGTCGCGATATGCTAGTACTTGACTTTAATGCACGACGTCCATAATCGTCGGGGCTAAAGTAGAACCAGGTTGACCGACATGCAAGTCATTACTCCCACGATCGAGAGATTATTTTTTTTTTTTTCGCTACTTAGTGCCACTGGAGGACCATAAAATTATATCGCGGAGCTATGTCGTGTGAAGGCTGTCAGTCGTAAAAAAAACCAAGTTTAGCACGAAAGGAGACCGTAAAGAAATGAAACGTCGCTTCACGTCATTTTAGAAATATATACTTACGCAATCCGTTGTTTCTCTACAAATATTTGCAAAAGTATATTAAATTAAGATATATTAAATCTGCAGATTATAATTATGAATGCAGATTATGAATGTAACGCAGTTAGTTTAGTAAAATTCAGAATTATTAAAACTAGGGGAAGGCTACAAATAATGCAAAGTAGTAAGGCGTATTTACGATATTTCTTAAGATATAATATAAAGATATACGAATTATTTGAGTACAAATCTAATCAAATCGAATTAAGTCAGGTAAAATAGTAATAATTTAAATATTTCAATAATTCGATTCGGGTGAAATTTTATCAATTCAATTTTATTTAAAATAAAGAAAAATTCGATTTGACTTGGCGTCAAAAAACTTTGATTCACACATCTATAATATAATATCGCAATAAAGTCCTAGTATACGACAAACTACAAAACAAATGTGAATGATAAAACCCGACAGTTTTTATTATTTCGCCTTTGTATAGAATGACGATTAATTTGTATTGTCCTTTCCATTTCATTATTCTGATAATAGTATTTTTAAGGATCGTAATACCGATTGTGAGCTTCTTGTATTTTATGCATATATATATAAGTATATGTATATACATTCCCGTAACTCATAAGAGAGAGATTAATGTCCCCGGCGGAACTCGAGAACTGTAAAGCTCCGCTACAGAACTGTTCTGTTCTATGCGAAAGCTGTTATTCGCGGAGGAAACAGACGCAAGGATCGTGATGCGACTATAGAGCGTCGTAAAGAGGAGTTTAAAGCATCCCGCACTCTACAAGGAAAATTCAAGATTTCTTGCCGCGACCGAATGCGACGCGCCGTCGAGGCTCCGGTTACAATGATTTTTAAAATACGTTCTGTGTAAATACGCGGATGGGCAAAAGTGCTCTTTAGTGCCATGAATTTTTACGATGATCTACATATCCGTGAAAAGATGCGCGCGAATGGCGAAAATGGAACTTCTTTGTTTGCACATCCATTTCGCCCATCGAGTCATAACGTCCGCGACTGCAAACAGCTTATACGCGTTTTTATATTACGCCATTTATTATCCTATAAACTGAGGACTCTGATATCTTATGCGGCGTGCTTCTCTCCACAATACCAAACCATTTATTTGATTTAATAATTCATTCTATTGTCCAAATGATATAGTAATGTGAATGTAACGACATATCTGCATATAATCTCCTCATTGTATGTGAATTAAATTAAATTCTTCAACTAAGATTTTTATAATCTTAAATAATTAAATAAGGTATTTCATAATTGCGACATATTTTTCACACAGCTCTCCTTGTACTTTATTTTTACTTTAACACACTTTTACTTTCTAGAAATTAAATTTATTGCATATTTACGTGATGTACATACACTTTTGTAAATAATATCGAGAAAATTCACGCGGTTATTTTAAGGCTGAACTAAATTTATTTTTCGAACGGAATACCTAAGTAGATTATCGTCAGCTTTAGCTAGCTGCTAATATATAATTTGTTGTCACGACGCCTTATAAATCGGTTTTGCACAGCCCGAGCAAATTGGTGATATACATAATTCTATTCGCTTCTAAGCAAGCAGAATCCTTTAAAGTCATAATAATTAACCGCAATAATCTGTAGCGTAAAAAGAACATCTAATGTGAGTAATTCATTAGTATTACAAAAAATGGCTTATATTATAAAATAACTGTCTAAAACGAATTGCGAATTAACTGCATGCTTGTAATTATAAATTATAATAACAGATTTTGACTACGACTTGATATTTACACCTTTGTATTTGACTGTAATTAAATTTTTGATTTACGCATTAAAAAATCTTACAAATGGAATAGCTATTTGTAAAGACTATTTTATGAAATTATTATGAATAAATAGAATAAAGCTGGCAGAAAGTGATTGAAATAAATTGATGCTACGGTGTGCAATAATTTTTTCAGAATTGCGGTAGTCAAGTGGCAAAAGTTGTAGTTAGTAAAAGTCACGGCGTAATGGCTATGGTAATTAGTAGAGATTAAGCACGCGATTGATAAATAAACTCGATTCGACGTCGACCTGTATACTTCGCCGATGAATAGTCTTTGATTATCTTTCGAGGACATGATGATTTATCTAAGCCTATTAGGCAAGCGACTGACTCTATCGATTCTTACCTCGTCGCAGTGCCGGCTTGAATAGCATTTTCCACCCGTACACGATTTTCAACCGTTGCACGTACTTCACCCGGAGTAGACGGTCTACTTTAAAAATCGAAGCTTCGTATATAATCTATCTGTGCGGCGCGAGATTATATAAAATTATGAATTATTCTCCCTCGTCGAACACTTTGTCGTCCCGCCACCGTTGCAGTAATGACTGCTCTTGTTTCCAAACTTTATCGAACTGTTGATTAGAGAATTCCTTATTGTAATAACTTTCGGAGTTTCGTCGTGTCCGGGTTTTTCTTGACAATCCAGCGGAGAGCCCGATAATAATAAACCTATTGAAATGTTCAGATGACTTTTACGTGTCGTCTGGGATTCTATCGAGGAAATAATTAAGCGCGATATCGAAATGTTCTCACTATAAGATATATAACCCATCACATCTTGACGTAAATTGGAGCATCCACCTACACGCTGGTTACGAATATGACAAACGATTTCGGCGTCCACGCTCCATCGAACGTCTTGAATGTATTTTCTACGCGTGTCACGCGGCCCACGTGTATCGGCCCTTTCGTCATCGTCTATATCAATTTAGCTCCGCTGTATCCTCATGCTTAAGACCTATTATTGTAGAAAACATGGGCATGTTTTATATACAATCAAACTCGCATGCTCTTCTATTAAGTCATTCGATCGATGCTTAGGTAAATTATGCCCGTGTGCCTTGTACATGCCTTGAGAATACAAACGAAAAAAAAAAAAAAAACTGTTTTATCATTTTACAAACGCTTGGACGTCACGTCATTTTCTTCGGATCTTCCGTATGAAGCCAGTATATCACAGAATCACCGTTGGTCCATTATATCAATCGGCAACGTTCATGTAATACGCGATTAATGTTAAACCGCTTGAAAGATCTCTCTGTTTCGCTCGAGAAAATTGCCTCGGGCGTCATTCCTATTTCCGCAATAATCGTGTAGAGCTGTAATTTTAAAGCGCACAGTTACGATATAACGTTCTCGTTTTATCGTCTGATAGCACTGGAGGGGAAAAAAGGAATAATAAACAACTCGCGTTCGATTAGCCAACCGATTTAGCTGGCTAATTATACACCTTAAATCTCGAGTGGTTTTATTATTCGGTGCGAGTCGTTGCCGTAAGTCTATTCGGACAAATGTAAAGGTTCGTAAATTTTACAGACAAATTTTTATGTATTTCGTCACATTTTGAAATCTAATCTTTTTTTTTTTACTAATAATTTGAATGCTAAATTAATACCCGTCGTCAGGTTTCAACTTAAACTGTTTAAATTTAGATGTACATTGAAATATGTATTATTATATTCATAATCTTATCAATATTATATTATATTTACTGCAATTTACTCGGGTTATTTTTCGCGCTTAATATAAGTACGAACATATAACATTTCAGAATTTGGTCTCACCATTTGGTAACATATTGGCGGCCATCAGCTGCCAAAAAATAGCTGCACACACTTCGCCATTGAAATAACGTTGTATTTTATTTCCTGATGGCGACCGGTGCCGTGAAGGAGGAAAAATAGAGATCAGAGAGGAGGGAAAAAATAAAATCCGTTAAATTTACGTCGTCAATAAAAAGGAAAATAAACGTGGCATCCAGGGCGCGTTCACCCAAGGCGATCATCTTCGAGATTCAGGGCCCTCCCGCGCATTCGTGGAAACGGCAAGATTACTTATTTATGGTTTCCCCGCTCGGTAAAGGAAGGATAGACCCAGGGCGTGTGCTTGCGTACGTTTGATGTTACCCTCAACCGCGTAGTTAACGGGAGTAACCGTTGATGGATTCGTTTTCCACGTAGATGGATTATTTATTAACCCTACGACTGCCTCTAACGATCTCTACCGGGAACGACGTGGGCGTTTAGGATTCATCGTGACATTTGATACACGCCACGAGTTAAGTATCTGTTTCGTAAGCAATGCGGAGTTCGTAAGAAACGCCGACGGAGAGGGCTGTCGTTAAGCATGCGTCAGAATGAAAAGGATTCTCGTTGCTCGTAATAATGATCGCATTAACGAGCGAGAGATCGCGCGCGCCGATAGAGATTTGCGTTCGCGTTCTTTCGCGAAAAATAGACATTACGCGGATTCAACGAGCGCGGTGTTCATCGATCGACATGCCGCGCGCGCCGCCGCCGGGAAAAACATTCGGAATTATCTTTACGAGGCAATCGTGTATTCCAGGGTAGTGACGGCGGCGTTGCGAACTTTAATGCGGCGGCACCACGGTTATCCGCGCCACGGGCAATTTCCGCCGCGGGTTCTACCAATTAGTCCGGTAATAATTTTCCGCCCGTGGCTCTCGTGACGGTGGCGTATCGGTAGCCTCATCCGCGATGCAAATTTTTTGCGTCAACAACGTGCACGCGCGAGTTATTCGGAACCCCGTGCTTTTCATCCTGTCGCGATTCGAGATGGCCCCGAATGTGGCACATAATCGTCGTATTTTCTCCAAATCGTCCGGTATTTTCTTCAAGTGCTAGCAGTGACTACCGTTGAGGGACTATGACGACTTAGCGCCGGAAGCGTCATGTACGTTAATACACTCGCGTCCACGTCCCTCTAGTCTTGCTGACTACGACGACGACGAGGGAGAAAACGACCCGCCCTCTGTGTCTTCCATTCTCTCGCCCGTCCCTTCCCGTCCCCTCGAACTCGCGGAAAATGTATGATACGCCCATTCGTGGAGTTAAACCGCTATTTTTCTTGTGATAAATGAAATTGTTTCGCGTGCGGCGCTTGTCACGCCCGTGGACGTTCCGCAAGTTTGCGCGGAGCTTCCTCGAGTTTCCTTCCGGACTGCTTCGAAACTTCTCCTGGGATTAAATGAGATCGAAAGAATGTGCCCGCTTTACGATCCGTAGAATTGTTTCCCATAAGAAAGAAGATATCTTGATTGCGTGAAACACAATCGCATACAATTTATAAACGTCGCGTTAAGTCGTATTATGCATGTCAATAATCGAGATAATAAATCGACATTTTAAATTAGTATATCTTTGAATGTTTCTTTATAATATTGAAACGTGGAATAAGTGAAAATCAAAGAGAAGTTGAGAAATTAAACAATATATATATACTTGTTTAATATTAATTCAAGTTAACAAGATATTACATATAAAGTACATGTTAATGTATTAATAGCATTGATATATTAACATGTGATAACAATAACGTTTCACACTTCCATTTGTTAATATACACGGAAAAGCATTTCATAACACTACCAAGAGTCGAGATAGAACGACTACTATGTTTGTTTATCGCGTTTCTCATATCGACCTACCACCCTGCCGAAAGTCAGCTGGTATTCTAATTTCAGATTCAGAGCGTTCAGCACGATTGCTCCGGATCCTTCGGCAAACACTTTGCACGTTCACGTAATATCTTCGCAGATTTCGAAGTGAAGAGAGTAGCGCGCGCGCGCGCGCGCGTGCCTGCGAACGTGTCACCGCCAGACCGGAGATCCGTTTTCTTGGCTACTCTAGCCCTCTTTCCCCCGTTCCCTGTAGAAGTGTCAGCACTTTATAGTACGGGACGAAAATTCGTGGACTTTGAGATTGGCCCTGTTGCGATCAGACGTCGAGCAACGAAATACTAGCGTGGTGATCGATGGGGTCCTTGGGAGCGATCGCTCCCGGGACACGACGCTTCTTCTCGAGAAGCGATCGAGAAGTCCGATGAGACGTCAGGGAACGCGCCGTCGTGGAAAGATAGCCTCAGCATCACTGTCACACAGGGACGAGCGAGAGAGAAAGGGAGAAAAGAGGAAGAAAAAGAAGGGAAGGGAGACAGCTCATTAAAACGCGATATCTCCATCTACATGTAAATCTAATCGAGCAGACAAAACCGCAGCGACATCAAACCACCGTTAACCGCTGTCTATCCCATCAGAGACGAGAATGGCGGGACTTAAGCTCGGATACGACCTCGCCTTTAACCGTCAGCGTGTACATCACCGCTAAATTCTCGTGTAATGAGATTTAATCCTGATGTTTTCTGTCTATGAAAACCGCATTGTACCAACGTTTTACCTGCGCGTTGGTAACATTTTGTGTTGTAGAGACCTTGTTAAGAGCTTAAGTATTGGTTAGGTTTTTGCGGATTAAGCTGCCCGTTAGTCTCTGCCATAAAAAAAAAAGAAAACAGTCATAAAATTTATAACATTCTCGAACGTAATTTCGGATTAAATTGCGCGAGTTTAACCGTAACATTTCATTTAAGGATGATACGGAATTTCTATTGATCAAATCAGAACAACAAATGTATTTTAAGTTTATCTTTCTCTTTGTTGCAGTACCAATTGTTGCCATTGACGGAGTACTTGGGAACAAGGTGCAGCTTCCTTGTGACATTCGTTCCACCAATCATGACGAAATCAGCATGGTGTTGTGGTACAAGGAAGGCAGAAACGAATTACCGATTTACAGGTAAGATATCTGCGGAATCCTAAAAATCACCGATTGCCTCTCGAAGGTCTTAAATTCTACTTTTGTATCGCAACAATTTTTTAAATTTGCGCGTGCAAAGATACTTTTCTTTGAGCCTTATAAAATCTCAATGTGCTAGAACGAAATGCATTCGAGAAAAACTTCTCGAACGTAAGAGTCATTCATATCATTTATAAAGCGCACTTTCTCGAGGAAATCGAAAAGAAATGAGTTCAAGTACTCAAGCCTGGAAATTTCTCGCGTTATTTTCCACAGAGGAGTTCATTCGGTACTCGGGTCGCCGTTTCGCTTCCGCGGCCCGTGAAATTTTGCATATAGAATGGCGGTCGGCACAAGCCGCCGAGTCGTCGGGTAGGAGAGTGCCGCGACTAGGGGGGAGCCCCGACGTTAGTATCCGGTGGGTCATATTTAAGAAATGTAATAAGGTGTAAGATATGTGTAGGACGAGGATGGTGATGCATCGTCTCGGGGTGGAAGGGCGGCGGTTGGGGTATGCGAAGCGACACCAGGGCGGCGGGGGAGCGAGATCGTCGCGCTTGTTGTAAAGTCAGTTTAATCCTCGCCGCGACGAGGAACTTTAAATTTAAAGGCGGCTGCCGTACTAAAACGTCCCTTCCTTGCCCTCACTGGCGTAACCCTCTCCTAACATCGCCCTTACCTTCACGGGACCTCTCGCAGTAAAATATTTATTGCGTGACATCGTGTACGCTTATCGTACGTACGCCAGACAGTTAAGGAAAGGAAACTGCAAGGCTACGTGAGCATGATCGCCGCATAGTTCTCTTCTAAGTATTCCTCCTTGCATATGCATTCAATGCTTCGTTCGTGATAGGGGTAACTCATGGCCGGGATGTGCACGGTCGTCTCATCAAGATTTTCTCGCCCTTTAACTTATTCAATCAAGAGGAACGAGCGGTTCTTTTCTTTCCCTTTGGTTAATTTTATCGATTCAACGGAAACCGCCATGATCCTTGAGGATGATTGAATCTCTCCTCGGTTATCTGCATTGGTACGGAGTTGATTCAGTTTTTCATTTACTTGAAAGAGAAGGAAAGCACTGAACGGAGCGCTTAAACGATTGACTGCATTCTTCATGATATGAATATTTGTTCGCGATCGTAGCTCTAGATCTTTGAGTTTCAATATTACTCTGTAATATTGAACACTCAGCATCTTGATCGAACAAAACGCTCGATAATATTTACAATCTCTCGGACAACCTTTGCATTTTACCTTAATAGATAACACTCTGCAAAATCGAATCCACTCGATTCCATTCTACGTTCTCTCTTAGGAAAGTTTCAAGACACTTAAAACCATCGGAGCGACCTGGTGAATTTCTTCCCTCGCGTGAGACTTGAAAGCGATCGATTTTTTTAGTGAGTAGCTAGTACAGAATACAGTAGCCAAGTAAAAGGTATGATGAAAGACGCATTTGCTTGCACAGATCTCAAAAGTTGCTTAGGATGTCATCGTAACAAGTCGTCGGAAGTTGATATTATTTTTATCAGAGAGCCAAGTTACGATATAATAAGAGAATAGAAATAAACGAAATTAATTTCCTACACGGAGCGATGATTAATTAAGATCATACACGTCCGCTACACTCGGCGTTTCAGTATATAATGCGCGCTATCTCATGTACACAAGTAGATATCGCGAACTATAAAAAGAGCGGCGCAAGTTCATCTACACTCTGCAATCTCCCGAGATAACGAAGAAACGGCTGTAGGCGATGCCTTTCCGGAAAGTCTCGGCGAATCAGCCTCTCAGGTCGTGATCGACGAGCCGGGTGAGTAGGCAGGCGACCGATCGATCTCGAGAGTCGTTCCGCCGCCCGATGAACGCCGGAGTTGCAGTCAGAAGACCGATATGGGAAAATCGCTTTTCAGGGTTATCGCGCGTGAGAAAAGTCGGTCGAACGTGTTATATCCGCGGGTCGTTCTCGTGCTGGGCGACGCGACGGCTCGTGGAACCTGTGCTCGACCTCACTTCGAGGTCTGCCTTCCTCCCATCGCCCTGTCTACAACGAGGCGGGCAGACGGACGAGCGAGTAGCGTCGGTCTCGCGTCACGGAAGCGGCCCCCCCTCGTCCACTGGAAGTGCGAAGTGGAAGAATTAAATCGTATTTCAACGTCAATGCCGCGGAAGCAAGCGTGAGAGCGGGATAGCTTTGGGACTACTCAGTCACGAGCGAAAATCCGAACTCCCGTGCAGTCGCGGAACGCAATTTAACTTTTAGTCGCTCGCGAGAGGAGCCGTGGAGGGCTCTATCCTTTCCCCTCTCCCCTCCAGGGTACCTCTTTTCTTTCTGTCTCGCGCGAGTTCTCTTATCCCCGACCATCAGTCTAATCCGTCTCCCTTTGCTCCTATTCTTGCTCTCTACGGATGCTTAATAAGCAATCACGCACTGGAAACGGCTCCCATGCGATTTCGTACGTAGACACGTCTGTCCAACCACCAATCTTGAATCGTAATTCCGCGAACGATTCTTCAGGGTAGCTGCTGCGCAGCGGTAGGGCGGGCCACGTGCAAGCGTCGGGCACGGACGACGAACGTAATGTTCCGAATTTAATCTTTTAGTCTATTATCCAGGTTCGTTAATTTTACCGTCCGTCCCTAAAGCTTTTGTCATGTAATGGGATAAGAAAATGGTATAGCAATTTTGTGAGATTTTCACACGTCAGCTATTTAATATAATACACGGTTACAGAAAATTACAGTAGGGCAAATCGTGCTAATTATAATTTTATCGATCGGAAACTTTTATTTTATAGATAATTAATTTAAAATATTTAATTTTATAATTGACGAGAAACCTTGGAACGAATGTTGTATTTTCGATCACAAGTGGTCAGGAATGTAACGCTCGTTATTTATCCTGTAAATCAATTCAATCATGACAAGCTTTTAATAACGACGGCAGTATGCTATCTCAATTGCAGATACGCTGCAATTACATGACAAATTATGTAATTAAATCGGTACAGTTTTTGGTACATGAATAACGAGCAAAACGGTAATTATTAGCGATAACTGACTCTTGTTACGAGACGTGTATTCCATCGGAATCGTTCTAGTATTCTACGCCTATTAGCGAAAAATGCTGAAATTCTATATTATATAATTTAAGCATCAATAATTAATGATACAGCACGTATCGTTAAATACACTCGTAATGCGCTCATATCTCATAACAATCACCAAACGTACGGGATCGTTACTACAGAGAGAGGCTAATCGATTGTTGCAGCTTTGACGTTCGCGGCCGGCAATACAGCAACGCCCGTTTTTGGTCGTCGCCCACGGCATTGGGACCAAGAGCTTTTTTCGTCACGGCGACGAATCCGGCTCACCTCAGCATCGATCGGCTGGAGAGCACCGATGAGGGGATCTACCGGTGCCGGGTGGACTTCAGAAACTCGCCGACGCGGAAACAAAGGATGAACTTAACCGTTATAGGTGAGCTCATTGTATCCCGGTGAAACTCAATCAACCAGTGATCACGCAACAATTAAAGTCGGTCCTTTTGATCAGAGCGCGGTAATGGAGGTCGCGTCAAGTATCGAAGCAAGAAGCACCGTCGTGCTCGGGGCTTTCCAAGATTGCTTTTATATAATGTAATTTAACGTTGGGATTATAATCGTTCAATTCGTCGCGCGACATATG
This sequence comes from Monomorium pharaonis, assembly GCF_013373865.1. Lineage (NCBI taxonomy): Eukaryota > Metazoa > Arthropoda > Insecta > Hymenoptera > Formicidae > Monomorium > Monomorium pharaonis. The sequence continues at coordinate 16,093,500 of NC_050473.1, read as the reverse complement.
AGAAAGTTGACGCGCGTACGGGGGTTTAGAATATATACATTTGCTCTCGATACATCTCGTCGTGAACGTTGACTTACGAACTCGGCACTTTCCGGCGCATAAATTAATCTCGGCGTAAGCCGCGGTTTGCCTCGCAAACTGGGAGCTGCCGCGGTAATATACTTCGTAACTACGACCTGTTTTGCGGCTATTATAACAGTTAATTCTGCTATAACGCCAAAGTTCTGCCGGATTCCACCGCATCGACCGCATACGCATCTCTCGCGCTGCTGACTGTCATTTCGCTAGACGAATGATCGATTAACATCCCCGTTGGATTCTAACGACGCATGCTATTCGCACAGTGCCTCCGTCGAAGCCGGTAATATTGGATGGGGCGACGAAGGCCGTTTGGGGCGTCGAGCAGCGGTACAACGAGGGGAGCGACGTGAACCTGATTTGCCAGGCCCGTGGCGGCAAGCCACCCCCGAAGCTGACGTGGTATCTCGACAATATCGTGATAGACGAGTCCTCTCACTACGATACCCAGAACGGGTTAACGATTAACCACTTGGCGTTTCCGAAAATTGGGCGACAACACCTCCAGGCGAGGCTGATCTGTCAGGCCAGCAACACGAACTTGGTGCCACCGAAAGTCAATTTATTCGTCCTCGAAATAAATCGTAAGTCGTTGACGATCCTAATCTATCTTTTTCATAATTTGTTGTGCTGTTTATTGCGAAACTGCATGATGATTGCTTGTTTTCGTTCTACCTTTCTCGAGTTTTCTCGAGTTCGTACACGAGCCAATTTCACGAGCGAACTAAACTAAATTTACGCAAGTTGTCGTAACAGTGTAATTCTAACTTGTAATGTTATGACAACGCGACATTTAACGTTCATAGTGACATTAATGGATACGCCCGTCGCATAAAAATAGCATTCGGCGGCGTTCGTAATTTCGATCCGGCGTTACGAAGTCGGTGGATTGCGTTAGCGCAAATAGCGCGTTCGAAATAGTGTCTTACATAAATAGAAGAGTGTCGAAAGAGCTTTCCATCCTGTAATAGGTCATAAGCGAGGATTAGCGCTGAGTCAGCGTGTCGATCATTTCGCGCATAAAAAAAAAAGATGAAGGCCCTTCCTGGTGATGCTTAAAACGAATTCCCGATTACCTTAATGCACGCCCATAACCGCGAATGACGATCAAGAAAGTTCTACTTACGCGACCTACTTTGTCAATCTCTATAATGTTGCATGCTCGTGCAATACAGTTTCTTAAACATGTTTTTACGGGAAGCGCAATCTATCAAATGGGCGTCATAGCCAGGCCCAATTTGCCCTAAGAGAAAAAATTATCTCAAAGCCGGAAAAAAAGATCGTAGATAAAACTTGTTAGCATTGTTACTAAGCACTTTATAAACCAATACATCGACGTTTCGAGATGACGTAGCGTCAAATTACGGAATCGCGTTTTATACGTGTATCATTAGAAAGGTATCGTTTTTACTTTACATTTTTACTCCCGCTAATCATTTCGTGGTGGAATGTAACAAATTGTTGTTTACTTTTTCCAACATTTTGTTGTATATAGCGCACAGCCGTTAAACGTAAACGTGCCCAGTGGACGTAAAGTGTTGCGCACACGTAGTTCCATGTAATCATTAATGTAAGTACGCAATTATCGCGTGCATAACGAGCTACGAGAGTTCTCCATTTGCGCGTCGAGGTAGACATGGAACTAGCGACAAGTTGACGCGCGTATTTCGCGAAAGAAAAAGCATTTAACCGCGTTTCACCTATATTTCCCTATCTAGGGGTATCTTCCTGAATGGTCGTTCATTACTCCGGTAGGAAGCGACAAGTGTCGCCACTTTTGTGAAATAAAGTCGTTGACCCTTGACGCGTTAGTGCAACACTGGTGTAAGCGGGTGGATTATAAGTTATACTGACAAGCCTCGTTTGTCGCGTTATCTTCGCCGGTTTACGACCTTCAGGATCACACAGCAGCGTGTATCAAAACGGCATATCCACCGGCAGAATCTGACGCTGCCCGAAGGAAACGAATTCGGGAGAACAATCGATGGAGAGACCGATGTAAATTGGCGTTTCCCTTCGCTTCCGTGGTTGCGCCCGCGTTTTAGGCAGGTCCTCGTATCGTAGGCACGTCGTACAGTGGCAAATCGCCTCAACGGTCACAGGGTACATGCACCGAAGGCCTTTTCACGTAACCCTATAGCTGGGCCAAGGTATTCACGTGCTGAACCTATTAGTCGTCCGGACGAGATTGGCCGATGAAGATAACGGTAACGCCTCTCGCAAGACGGATCAGTGAATCGCGTGCCTCCTGGTCCGCAGCTTCGATTCCGTGTTTCCTCGTGAGCACTTGGCGTGCGACAGCGCGCCCGCGTTCGGGGCGAGCGTTGCAGGTTGCTGGCGTCGCGCGGTCGATAGACGTGAGACGAACAACACACGCGTGTGCGTGCACGTCTATAGGCGCGTTAATCACTCGCGTATGAGTGCCTCACTCGCGCGCGGGTGGATGGGTGAATGCGTGTGCGCGGCGAGGTAAGAAGGTGGCTAAGATATCGTGGAGTAAGTGCCGGCGCGGCTGGAGAGGGAGTTTGATTCTTAATGACCCAGTAACGTACGTCGTGCTAGACAGGCGGGAACGGCAGAGCCGAGCGGAAGAAACTATTCGAACCGGCGGCGATAACGTTAATGTAAACACGCGTAAAAGCATTAGTGCCTGACGGAGCAGCAAGAGGCGTTAATTCGAGGGCGCTAATTCCGATTGATCTCGCCGATCACACGTTGCTCGCGCGCGCGCGCGCACGCCCCCTGGCAACCTTACGTCGTAAAACCCCGCGCGCGGATTAACTGGGCAATTCGCGATACACGTTGCAAACGCACGCTAACCATATTCAATAACACACACGACTATAACGGTATCCTTCATTGATCAATCGCACACGTCTGCGCCATAATAATCTACATTCTTACGTTTGACTGAACTGTGAGAATATTTTCAAAGAGGAAATGAAACTCTGTCGTAGGAGTTTCGCTTTTTGCTCGCTTAAAAAGAAATTCTAGTTTCTTATTTCTACTAGAAATAATAATTTCTTTTAAGCACAATTCTAACTTCAAAGTCATAATCATAATTTTTACAGTTAGCACGTAAAAATGGATGTGGTTTTATTTCTGTGTACAAATTACAATTCAGATTGTTCGAAGGAAATGCATTTGATAGTTATGCACGAGAGTAGTTTGCACGAACAACTAATCCTATATCAAGCATAAATAATCAGAGAGTATATGTAACTAGTAGACGCGAACATACTCTTGTATGCGAATAATTTCGTATACTCCCATGGGTAATGCCTATTAATTCATACGATGCGTGCCGAATCCGCTCAACAGAACAAATAATGATAAGCATGCGTGTCCACGCTCCCGTCCGTTCGAATGTGTATCAATTCGTTCTTAATTGCTGTCACATAAATCACCTTGAAATTTTAATGACCCTATTAAATGCCTTTGAAACAATAAATTATCCCCTTCATCAAGATTTAACTCTTCGCATTCGAAGTTTATCTCGATTGAGTGAGATTGATGGAATGAGATTCCGTCCCTCTTAAAGATTAAGGACATAAGTTTGTAATAACTTTTTCAATTAAAAAAAAATAAAAAAAAAATTAATTTCAGATTTTGTTACATAACAGCAGATAAATTAGAGGCTAAAGCTCTTGTAGTGTCGTGACATTTCACAACGGTATCGCGCTGTGTTGTAGCAAGATTCGATCGGCGAGAATGTGAAAAATAAGTGAGCGAGCACGAAACGCGTGACGCGGCTGGCGTGACGAAAGCTTTCGGAGTGGTCCGGAGTGTCTGTGCCGTGGCATGCAAATGCGCTTTGTTCATAAATTTTTTGCGAGGGTGAAAGAAACAGCGGGCGCGCGTTCCGCGCAGCGCCCGGCAATTCGTGCCGTCGGTTAAGAATTAAAGTCGGCATCAATGTGATAAACGGCTCGCTATATACTTCGCCAATTGCAATTGCGCTAATTCGTGTCCGGCCGCGCGTACATCGCACGCATGCATACGAAGCACGCACCTTCGCGCCCGCGACGTTTATTCGTGCGCGGTCATGCGGTTCGGAAACTATTCGCTTGATAATAATTAATAATCCGGTCCCTCCGGCGCGCGTTGAGCCGCGGCGCGTTTCCATAACGCGCGGGACATCATCGTCATTCATCAGGGCAGCTATCTCGACCTCCGTTCCCCGATAAGACTGGGAGATTTCTACTCGGGCCAATGCGCTTTTCGTCGGCTTTCTCGGGCATTGATTTCGGTCGCCGTGCCGCGCCGCGCTTTCCGACGGAGCAGGTGGCTCCGTTCAACCGCCTGGAAATAAATGGGAAGGTGCGAAGAGCGCCTGGGTTTGATAAGTGCCCTCCGGCCAGGGGCGTCGACTCGTAGGGAATTATTCGAACAAACGATAACGCCACGGTAAACACGCGTGAAACCATTAAGGCCCGGCCCGTAGCGGGCGTTAATTCACGGACGTTTGTTCGCCGGCATACGCAAATGGCATCGCGCCGCTGCAGCGGTTCGATAATGCGCTTGAGTAAAACTTGATGAATGCGTATTATGATTAACGATAAAACCGGGGGGAATACTACGCAAGTGCGAGGAAAGAACGACGCGCGTACTCTGTCTCGTATATTAGCGTTGTAAAGTTGATTGCCCATGCTAAATTTTAGTATAACATTTCATCGGACGTAAGGATATAATATATGCGAACTTCAAGATTTCTTTTATTGGCTTGAGGATGTTCCCATTCGGGATATTCTTTTATTGAACGTATCCCTTTCGTCCTGAATTTTCGTGTGAAAAGTTAACAAGCCGCTTCAGGAAAACACTAAAGCCAAGCGCGCGAACACGATATCTAACACGACTGATAGAGTGGAGCAATTTGTCAAAGCTGTCGGCGATCACTGAATTACGAACGACAATGGAACCGCAATGTCGAAGGGTTGATTCCACGGATATCGTAGCAGGAATCAGACATCGCTACTCGTCCAAGCAATTGCACGCCGCCCGGCTTTGCGTGCTTTTGTTCTAATTGAACGTCGAAAATAGATACAATCCTTTCTCCTCGCTCCTCGGGCCTCGGGTGAGGCGCGATCACGATCGACGTACACGCGATGCCCGGCGCATCGAGTGATGCTCTCCCGTCGATACAATCTGTGCTATCGCTATCGTCGGTCTCTCATACGTATTTCAGACCCACCTTGCGCAAAACTAAGCTACTCTCGAAACGTAATCGCGCTCTCGACATGTTTTAATTGAAACCTAATCTTCTGCCGGAACGTCTACTTAAAGTAGATTGCATCAATTCTTTGTTGTACTTTCAGCAAAGCGAGTTTTTTACTAGATTTCGTATAGTTGCTATTAACGATATTAAATTGATTAAATGGATGCCTAATCATCGGATAAGTGGCCGCGAAAATTGATTACACGAATAAAAAGTTTATGTAAGTGCGAATCTAGGGTCATCAAATTTATTCGTAGACAGGAACGCGAGTGCGTATGTGTATCAGGACAGGAAGGTACAGAGCGAAACGGAGGAACCAATTTCAGAGAAGTGGCTACCAACTAATGGCAATTAGGGGTTGTGTGAGTGGTTGGTCCTGGCGACGAATAAGCTTGCGTTAGAATTTACGAGGACGACCATGTGACACCAACGTTATATTACGAATTGGCTAATTCGATCGCTTTTGGTCGATATGAATATCAGTTGATATGAATATCAAATATTCGCTACTAACGGGTATGGTAAAATGTGAATATATTAAGCTATATGTAGGCTTGTAATCACTCTAAATTCAAAGCGGTTTTGTAATTGTAGAATTAGATCTCTTTGTTGATAAATATGATACAATCATACCTGTTAGGTTTTTGATATTTGGATAAAAAGCAAATTTATGTACAAAGAAAAAGTATTTAATTTCAGATTTAGTACTCAATAGCGAAAATCTTTAAAATTTATTCATCAATTTTTAAAATTTTCTTAAAATTTTATTTTATTGAGATAAAGGATAAAACATATGAAAATGATAGGATGACAAGAACGACTTATTGCCTTAGATAATAACACTTGTTCTTTTGAAAATTTTACGAAATGATCGTACGTGAACTTTTTTCTGGAAATCATCTTTCTCTCTCATGGATTCCAGAATTAAATAATAAAAATATATCGCGGCACCATGTAAAAAGAAAAATTTTAATCGCGATTTTTTAACGGTTTACATTGTTTTTTGTTATAATTCCTTTTGTTGCCGCGAAGCATCCTCATTCAATTTGCCAGGCGACGAAATTTCGGAGTAACTTTACAAATACGTTTTCTAGCTTCTCCCCTCCCTCTAGAATTAGATAGTCTGGTTTTGTCGTTATTTCGACCGTTTAATCTTATTCCCAGATTTTTCCTGGTACAAAACTGAGCACAACCGCTTTTGTAGTAACAGGAAGCCGTTTTCACGATTCCACTCGGTAGACTTTGAAACACAACTTTGAAACAGTAGCGATCTGAATAAAGTTGATTAAATTAAGATTCGCCATAGCAAAAACTTGACTATGCATATATAGACGATGCTTAACAATATAATTTTATTTTTTATATCTTTTCAACGTGCATCTTTTGTAAATGACACGACAAAGAGGGAAAAATGAAAATTACAAATACAATAGAATCTTTCATACTGTAACATACATACGTATGTACACTACATTGTATATGTGCAAGCATCTGTCTTTTTAAATGACACAACACATCTACAAATAATAAATGTGTACGACTGCATTGCATGAAAATTGCATTTTGTTTTATGTCGAAAAATAGGCTTTTCTACTTATTAAATTGGAGCATCTCTTTTTTTTTCGTAAATAAAACAGCCTGAAAAATAAAACGTTCTGTAGTATACCGTAATTACAGGGAAACAACTACATTTTTTTTTTCATTGTTGCAGTTAAACCGTTGGTAGTCCAAATCCTGACGAAGGAAACGAGAGTTTCAGCTGAGAAAAATTACAACGTGGAATGTCGCTCAAGCGGTTCACGGCCAGACGCGGTGATTACTTGGTGGAAAGCAAATAAGCCAATCCTTGAGAAGTCTGAGACCGTAAGTTTGTTATACATTACATGTAAATTTTATGTTATTAAAATAAACGTATGTTGTACAGCGAAACGAAAATAGACATTATTCTAAAGAAGGCTATGTCATTTAAATACGGAAGAAAGAGTAAACATTCTTGGCTACTTAATAAAAAGTTCCTCTCTCGGGCTCTTTATTTGAGGATGTTAAATGCCGACACTTAGTCCGTAACTTTCTGATGACGAAAGTAAATTTATAATGCTCTTGTTATAAAATGATGTGAAAATTGAGCGTGACTGAATTGAAGTATTAGACTTTGCGGTATCAATTTTTTCCCACTTTACTTTGTAGATATTTCAAACGTGAACTTAATTCTTATTTCAGAATTAGGTTACTTTAATATAATGTGAAATTGTCTGTTTGGTACACCAAATTTGCTAAAAGATATTTTAATCGGATTTTTTAACATTACATCGGTAACTGCAGATATTACTAAGAATTCAGATAATATAATTTTGCAAACACTTTTCGGAATTAAATTCCAATATTGGAGTCGATAAAATTGCTCATGCATTCTACGAAAAAGCGTAGTTGATCCACGATTCGTCTCCCGAGTACTTTAATTCAGGAAAGTTGCGTTGAGCGTGTTTTTATGTTGTCTCTCCTGTCGCGACGTTGGCCGGATACGAACATTCGAGTTCTGAAAACGGTTAGCGGAAAGCATCTCTGAAGTGCGCCGCACAATTCGGGGGAAAATTCTTGAAATCGACGTCCCGTAACTTGCCGCAGTTTACGACGATTCGCCCAAAAGTTAGGACGATGCAGTTATTTCGTTTTTCTTGCGGGTGACTTTTCGCGCGCGGCTCCCCTTTTCCGTCTCTTTTTCGTCCGTTCATCCCGTCGCCTCGATTCCCGACACACCCCGAGACACTCTCCTTCCACAGTGACAGAGAGAGCACAGAAGTTCGCGAACGAGATCCAGTGGATCTTCGCTTGATAAACTTTCGAAACTTAACTTTCTTTCCTTATTTTCAACATAGATGCTCATGTCCATCGCCTATGGCACGAAATGTTTCAGTAATGTCTGAGAACGCTAAATTTTTAAAACGTCTCCGCGAATATAACTGTCCTCCTTACTTTAAGATTCTACGAACTCATGTTATGTGTGTCATGAGCCTGGTTTTTTTTTTCACATAAAAATGTACCGCACGTCGATCGATTCAATAAATAAAGGTCGTGTCGTTTTTGTCAGTTCTTCCGAATTAATGTACTATCGCAGGCAGTTATTTAACAATTGGAATAGCAAATATGAAGCAGTCATTGGTGTCTTTGTAATCATTAAATGATATAGTGTCTATAGCGCATATTCATGATGTTGCAATATTCAAGATAATTATGCATAGATATTAAAGCGACATGCAAACCGATCGATATTATAGCTGCGGTTGGTTAACAATAATGAAGCAATAAATGATAATTTCGCCATTCACATACATTGTTATAAATAAAACAACATAATATAACGTAATTGATCCTAATAACATGAGTTTTCGTAGTGAAATACAATTTTACCTTGCATCAAAATTCTTAATAACTTAATAGCTTAATATAAAATTACATATTATTTTATTCAAAATCTGCACAGATCATAGAATATACATTAAGATAAAGTTTGAAATTTTTATCATTTCTATTATATTTTATTATATTGCGTAGTAATACATAAAAGTCTATTAAACAAGCTACGCTGATGAAGAGTATTCAGCATTTTCATGTGTCAGAATTTCACAGTGACTATGGTAACAGAGCGACATTACCATTTTATGCTTATACCATATGTTTTTATTGCGCCATTATTTCATGATGATCTGCTCGCGAAAATGTTTGAAGCACTCGCGACGACCATTATCGCATACACGATAACATCGGGATATTTCAAAAAGTTGTATTATGAATTTTTTCATACTATTACGTAGATAACTACATTTGTTCATCGTGAGGTTTTTTTCAGTTCGTTACAAATTGAAAACGCTGAACAAATTTTTATGTGGGAAAATTTCTCTCGTTCCTACACACAATGGCGACAGAGATGTAAAGGAGACTGCATTTTTTTAATTTTTGGACCTTACAATTCTGTCGTAAAATCGCAAAGAAATAAGCCGTATATCTATTCTCATAGATTAATTCTTAATCATTAATTTTTCAAATCATTAATTTTTCAAATTATTTTTGCTGTATTCCGCTCGTATTTCAGAATCATGGATTCGTTATTTTTTTGCACGGCAACATGAGAAAATGATCGAGAACCATCAGATTAAATAGTTCGTTGATTTTATTTGCGCAAGCTCGATTAAGCTAAACGTTTTTCCATATATACGTGAGAATGAGTTTACATCCTCTTAGAAATCGTGGCATAAAAACACTATGCTGGTAACGTTCGGTCGACGTTGCGACCGTAACGTCAGCTCGCGTACAACCTACCTGTACGATATATCGATGCCCGTGTGTTGGACTGTCCGGAGGGTTTTATCGGGAAATTCGATCGCGTCGCACCGAGGCGCACGGAAAGTACAACGCAGCGAAGCTTACAAAAAAAAAAAAATTGCATGCGAGATAGGAAAACGAGAGACGGAGAGCGAGCTATCCGGGAGGATAGATCAGCAGAAGTGCATAAGAGAGTGAGGGACAGCGACGCACCACATTCATCCTGACGAACCATTACTTCCATTCATCGTATTCGCGATACTGATGCGGATACGTGGCTTTTCCGATATATATGCCCGATGGCACTATCATTAAAATGACATCGTGAAAGGGACGCAGGAGGGACACGCGGACCGTGATGGAGAGAGGAAGCGTCAGCGATGTGACCCGCACCCGCTCCGACCTCCATTTCCCGTCGTTGCTCTAAGCATCATAAATCTTAAAAAAACCGTTAATCCCCGGCGCTCTTTTATTTCGGCATCACTTCGGCCTAACAGCTTCCAACGATGTTAAATTAATATTAGCAGCAAACGCGTGACGCCCCATGAAAAATGGAATGGCGCTTTCGACGCGGGAAATGAGAAATGTGCGAATCGTGTAAAGATAGCGGAGTTCGTTAATGGGCTGATTAGTTTATTCGATCGATAGCCCAGTCCACTTTTCAATCTGAATATCGTAAAAGTTATATATCTCAATTAATTCCGCAAAGTGGATACGTTATGAATACAACGCAAATTTTCCGAATTTCCACCGGGAATTAAAATCTCTTTCGCGGAAATCCTGGCATTTTTCCTTCAAAGTTCCGTGTTACAACGCTATGTAAAACAATGCTCGATTTTCAAATCAATACGTAGAATCGTTATGTCGAAACATTTGATTTCTAAATCAACTGCGTCGGTTTGCAATGCTGTGAAAATCGATACCGAAATCCAATTCATATTTTTCGGTTTCGCGTGTCACAGTTACGCAGTGGAGCATCCGATATCGAAATCAATGTGCATATTTAATTACAGTACCCGATCGAGAACAATCAGAGTTTGAGCATCCTCAGATTCACGCCAACTATAGAGGACGACGGTAAATATTTGACATGCCGCGCGGAAAATCCTGCTATACCAGACAGCGCGCTGGAGGACAAGTGGCGGCTTGACGTACAATACCAACCGGTGGTCAGCTTAAGGATGGGCGAAACGCTGAATCCGGATGACATCAAAGAGGGTGACGACGTGTACTTTGAGTGTATAGTGCGAGCAAATCCGAAGGTGTACAAGCTCGCCTGGTTCAAAGATGTAAGTATTCACGTACAACAACTCGCGTGTCCATCACGATATCCGCGCGCAAAGAAACGTTTCACGGTGTATTTGCGTTTTACTCTACACCCGCACCGATTCGTTTCCCGCGCCGCTTTATGCAAATGTAATTCGTTCTCCATTAGATAACTTGCGTGTGTACTGCTTCACGCGTTCTTTATTGCAGTACGGTTTCCATTTGTTAGTGCGCGAGCATTCAAATTACATTATAATTGCAATTAAGGAACACGGGCTTGTATAATTAAATTCAGATTCTATTGCAACGGACAATTTGTACGTGGGTTTCAGGGCAAAGAGTTGAAAAATAGTCCTACAGCGGGTGTAGTCCTGAGCGATCACTCTCTGGTCCTCCAAGGATTGACTCGTTACTCCGCCGGCGATTACACCTGTCTTGCCGCGAACAGCGAGGGAAAGACGGCCAGTAATCCAGTGTCCCTCCAGATAATGTGTAAGTGGAAGGCGTAATTAACAAGTTCTCCGTATAATTAATAGTCAAATTATCCCGAGCGAAAATTGGCCCGGGCAAAATACCGTAATAGCATTGGAGCGTATGTCGTTCATAAACGGTGTCGGTTCCCAAATTTCCTTCTCGCTGCTACGAGCCGTCGATAATTACTTAATCGATGGTAAGCAACTTCGCGGTGTGCACGAGGGCAAGTACAGCGGAGCGTTTGTCGAACGCATGAGAAACGAACCCCGACGTTTAAGTCGGGGACGAGACGGGAGGATCGAGGATGATAGGTGAGGACGGGGGAGGGGGAAACGGGGAGCACGGTAGATAGGGTGTATAGTTTTCTGTGAAACACGGAACGCGGGTTATTCTATTAGAATGGTCGGTGCCCCTGGTGCCAGCCTGGCGTATCTGCATCTTGTAAATGACCTAAGAGGGAAGGAAGGACTGCGTTGCATATTCAATGTATGTAAAGCGTAGCTGAATATTCATGTGTGGGTGAACGCAGGCTGGCAATGTGCTAAGCTAGGCCGGAGCAGGCGTACGGCGGGGTATACGTAACTGAAGGAGATCGCGAATCCGTCCCGATGTTCCAAACCACCCCTGCGAGCCGGCGACGTCGATCTTTTGCATTCGCATGGGACTTGGAACAATCCGTGATCACGTCAGGATATATTATCGCGAGTGACGAGCCGCGTCATGTCAGGCAGAAGCTTTCCCCTTGCGTTCATCTTATTCAAACCCTTTATTTCTTATTATCTCTTTCAGAACGTAACATAGCATGCACTCGTATCAACAATACGTGATTGAATGCATAAAAATACAAAAAATTATTATAGTTTTATTTTAATGTATTAAAATGTATATAAACGACACTTAATTTGAACGGGAGTGTTTAAGAAAAAATATAAGTCTTCTTACAATATTATTTTATACGAGTATATAAGAGGTAATAAGATCTACAGATTCAACTCCAAACAACTTCAACTGTTTGCAATGCAAATCGTATAAGTACAGAAAGCTTCCCGGTCAACACACATTTGATTCACAAATTTAGAAGTTTGCTAACATCTATTGTTATACATGTGTGTTGAAGTGTATTCAAATCTTGATAACTTTGAATCTAATAAGACTTAGAAATTAAAATGTACATACATGCTCTCTATTAACGGCAGCAAGATTCTATCGCAAGATGTAAACCTCTATTATAATTATATAGATTTATTAAAATTTATGAATTATAAGAATTTTTTTATTCTCGAAACTTGATAGATTTTTTTGCGTTGATACAATTTTCAACGATATAACTTATATCTGAACCTTCTTATTTTGATCGTAGGAATAATAGATAGATGAGCATTGATTGCTGGTTACTGAATAGTTAACAAACACACGTAATTCGACTTCCACTTCCAAACATTCATTATGAAACACTTAATCCGTTTTCGTTGGAATCGAGAAGAGAGAAAGACATATTTATTAAATGTTTTACGTGTAAACGAAACATTGACCCAACAATTCGTCTGATTATTCATGAAAAATTGTTAAGACGTTCAAGTTTTGTGTATATATGTGTAACTTTTCTTAAAAAAAAAAAACATTTCAAATATACCTGCGTCAAATACATAAAATGGTTTCTCACGTTTCCTTAAATTGTTCAAGTTATAGAACGATAAAATAACAAATTTCCATAAAAATATTATTTTTACGAATGGAAGGTAAATCACATAAAGAAAATAAACGACCCGATCACACGTTTGGTTTATTAAAAAAACAAGACACACACACACACACACACACAGTTTCTATCGTGTTCAAGAAAGTATCTTGTGGCATTTCGCGAAGTGATTTTCACTTCGAAATACGTCGCATTAAACGAAGAGATCTATCTGATTTCTCTACTACTGTCTCTTATCAGCAATCCGCAAACTTCGAGGACGTTATTCCAAAGCATCTAAGTAAGATATCATCCTTTAGTAAATAGACTGCTCCGCTGGTATATGTCGATATGTACGTACTGTAACGCACAGCATCTCTCTAACTTCTCATCTTGGCAATTAATTTAGTATCGCATAGACTGTATCAAATTGCAAGCAGACAGTCTCTCTCTATCCGTGATTCCTAGCCTTCGGTCGTAAATCATCACTCTCGCCGTGTGGGACTTCCGGATGTCATGGCCTATCGCAAATACCGGTGTCAAGGGAATTTCCTATTAGACTATCGATCGACAGCGCAACCGGCTGAACGATGTCGAGCTGCTTCTTCTTCCGTTTGACACTCGCGGATCTCTCCCGGAATATTAAGCGCGCGCGAGCACCAATGCGATAGTGCAACGAAACAGAGCGTCGAATATCCATTTAAATCGCCGTTAGCATTATTCTACGACAAGAATGGAATGCTGATTGATTTACGATTATATGCACGGAGTGCAACCCGGGGAAACATAAATTAATCAGAATAGCTTTTTATGCTTATCATCGGACAATGAAATTTCTCGGGGTAGAAGAACGTCGACTTGCATACACTTTGTTATACATTAATCTTGACAAGCGGGCCATAAATCACCCTGTACTTCAAACTTTACGCTACCCCATCGTTGTTCGCAGAAAGGCGACCGTTGGTAAAGTACGACGACTTTGTTTGCAGATGCGCCGGTGTGCAAGGAAGGCAAGAGCGAAGTGGTAGTTGGCGCTTTGAAACAGGAGACCGTGTCGTTAGTGTGTTCCGTAGAGAGCCATCCGGCGCCATTGACTTTCCATTGGACATTCAATAATTCCGGCGAGCTCGTCGAGGTTCCACACTCGCGTTACTCTCAAGTATCGGCGTCGGGCGTACAAGACAGTCAGAAAGAGTACGAGCAGTTTCGCGGGTTCAGACTGAACTACACACCAGCCTCGGAAATGGATTACGGTACAGTAGCATGCTGGGCGAGCAACCAGGTTGGCAGGCAACGAACACCTTGCCTTTTTCAGGCAAGTACTTTTCCGCCTGTACCTTTTCGCTTCTTTATGTTTCGACGACTTACGCTTTTCAATGTGTGATTCAGAATTTCGAGCTTTTAGCTTAACGCGCGCGCGAATATACCGAAATACATATGTGTGTATAAATATTATCTTTTATTAAAATATACAAGGTAAACATCTTTTACGTGCATTGTCATAATAGATTCATTGTCAATTTAAAATTTATTTTATTTTAAATGTAAATTAAAAACAAGAAGTTTTTCGTGAAATAAACTTGATGAAATAAATAAATGATAAAGTCGTATTTTTAAGTATATTTTTAATAATAGACTTTAATCGAAGTTTAAATTGGAATTTACAAAGGTGTATGTTAAAAGTATCCGAATTGTGATGTAAATATTGACTATATTTTTAGTAATTCTACTAAGAAGGGTCTATTCTCAAATTCATTGAATAATTTATTACAATAAAATAATAATTTATTAAAATGTGATACGCGCGCGCGCGGTAATTCAATGTATTATTCTATATTGAAACTTTTGCGGTAAACATAAAATTATTATTAAACTGAGTATTGTATGTGTATATGCGCGTGTGCATGCTTTCAAAATTTATTAGAGTATGTGATATCAACTAATTGGAAATATAATATATCAACATAATTAAAAATAGACATGTTTTGGTAAAAAAAGGGAACCATACATTTACATCATTGTGAATATTATCTTGTACACGCACACACACACACACACACAGTTTATAAATTATTTTTAATATCGAAGTTTTTGTCAGATATATCCTAAAGCATATTCTCGGTTAATATTTTTTTACATAATCTTTTTATTTCCAGAAATTTTTTTAATTTTATGTGCGAGAATTATATAAATCATGTTGTGGATTGTGTGTGACTTGTAATGATGTTAGCTTGAAACACGCTATAAAAAGAAATTCTGTAACTTTGAAAAATCTCACGTGAAACGATGTGTTATCATTAATCGTAATGCAGGACTTTATCTCCATCTGATGTCGTGAGATTTTCTCGATTGATGGAGTTGAAACACGGCGCTCTTTCGATCATTACGCCGGCCGCGATTCTTAGTCGTATCGATACATTCGATCTAAAAACGGTTAAATCCGCATATACTGCATGCCTCAAATATTTCAGTATTTACACGACGTGCGTCATGTTGCTAGCTATTTCCTTCATAAATTTCATGCATTGTATACTCCGGCATCACTATGCTCCATACATTTTCATTTTGATCGATCGACGGCATCTACAAAGAATGCGGGAGGGGGTTGCCTTCTTTGACGATACAAACTGTGCTCGTATTTGACATGCATATGAGCCTTCGAACGTGTGTAAAGTCGTTTACTGCCGCTGCTGGGAAGATCGATCGCGCTTCCTCTATTGTGAAAACTGCACGATATAGAAGAATGCACGATGTAAACATAGCGGTTAAACTATATTGTTAAACTATGCAGTTGTGTTGTGTGGTAGCAGTATTAAGAATATACTACCCGCTCGATCTAAGGTTTTTATTTTTCGGGGCGAGAAATCGAAAACTGCACATCACTTGTAATGCAATAGAAAGCGTATTGGTCGACTAGTACAAATATACTTTATCTCCGGTCTCTACTTGTTTCAGGTTATAGCCGCAGGTCGCCCGTACGCTCTTCACAATTGCAGTGCCACGGAGATGTCAGCTCCTCTGGATATGGAGGAGCTTGGCACGAAGTCGGGAACCGGGCTGATAGTCCGGTGCCTGGAGGGCTACGATGGAGGTCTTCCGATATACAGCTATCAGCTGGAAGTCGTGTCCGACGAGGACGGAGGTCCGATTCTCCTAAATAAAACCGTGCCAGCGGGTCCGAACGGGCCGACTTTCGAAGTCGCGGGACTAACGACGGGAAGAAGCTATCGACTTTTTCTCTATGCAATTAATGCGAAAGGAAGAAGCGAGCCTGCCATACTCGAACCGGTGACCCTAAAGGGTGTCGCTATGTACACAACTGGTGAGTACATTCAATTTCTCAAGAATACTTACGTATCGACGAGGCAACCTCGAAAGTCAAATTTTGAATATTGACGTTTCATTCTCTTTTTGTGTTTGTCGGTACGTAACAGAACTTAAAATGTCTCATTTAAAATAAAGCGATATTATCTTTTAATTTTATCTTTTAATAAATATTAATCCAGAAGAAAATAGAGAGATATAAAACTAGCTTTAGCTCAGAAGCTTTGCAGTGAAGACAACCTCTAAAACTCCGTTTGAAATTTTGATAATTGTATAAATGTAATTATTTTTCCCAAGAATATCGGAGCTCATTCCGAGTTTAAAGGAAGCTACGAGAAGTTTCCTCGTTAGCGGAGATGATTATTCTCGTATTACGTATAAGTAGGGAAGGAGAATGATCTTAAGTCTAAAACGTCTCCGAGCAGAGTCGTAAACGAATCATAAGCACAATTTGGTTGACTTATAAAGTTACTGGATGAAGAAACCTGTAGTGATGTAAATTTGTGCTACAACGTCATACAAAGTTCTTTACGATACGCTCTACATTATATTTAAATTTCTTATATTATGCAAAGTACGGTCGCGTTATATCCTTTGCGCGCGAGAGAAAGAGACTTATGGCTCGTTAATTGTTCCGCTCTCACATTGCGCGGAACGGATAGGACTTCGAAGTACCCTTGCAAATGAAATATTCGCATTGCATACGAAGTGGAGTTTTCGCTAACTGTTGGGAATAAAAAAGAGTGATTGCATTGTATTCATCAGCCGGCGACCAAACCAGTTTCCTTTCTCGACTTCCTGCATTTACGCGCCGATCGTCGGTTGCCGCAGCAATAACAATTGCGCTACATTTTTCCTCGTCGGGTCTTGTTGGAAACCAAGCGGAGCGGACGTGCTCTCTGAAAAATGACGCGGCCGAACCGGAAAAAAAAAAAACGCCGAATTTCGCCTCTGACGGTCCATTAGCGTGCGTTCGGATGCGTGGTGCGGTCACGGCGTGCGCGGATAGCGCCTATTATACTCGGTGATAGGCGTCGCAAGGACGGCGGATATGATCGCAATTTCACAAATACTGCGAGCGGACGCGTCAGTATTGCAATTAGTCGGTTAACCGATCCCTGCGTAGTCTCCTCGCTGTTCTCTACGACAGGCTCACACTGTGGTCGGCGATGTTGTGAGAAACGGGAGGCGGACGGGCGGTCTACCATCCGGATGGAGGTGGAAGCGACTACCGCCAGTAGGAGAGTTTGTAATGCTGAACGCAGCACAACGCAACCGCAGGTATCGGGCTCTGCGGACCTTGCAATTAACAAAACAGATTACTCTCAATCAACGAACACCTATACCCGCTTCGGTGCACGGGACGTGACAATTTCACTGGCTTTCTGCGACTCCCCATGCGATTCCGTGGGGAAATAGCAAACAGCGTCCTGCGTTGATTTCAGTTGTGGTCAGTTAGCTTCTTCCCTTGGTCTAATCATAAATTGGAAGAACTCGAATTAATGAGGGGGAAAAAGAGAAGAAATTTGTTGTATCAGAGCGAGGTACGCGTCACGCTGTCAAGATATTGATTTTTAATATCGCGGAAACTTCTTACGATTTTCGCGCGTAAAAAGATATTGCATGACAAAAACTAAGCGGCAGTTTTGCTTTTCCATCAAATTTTTACCAATTAATTAGTAAATTCATAATAATTCAAAGATATTTTCTATGCAATCTTGCATTATTATTAAATCATATTTGAGAAATCTCTCGATAAAAATCTGAAAATCTCCTATTCGATCGAGGGAAACTGAAATTAAAGAATATGTGTCAAAAAGTTTAACATACATATTTATCCACTGATAAATTTATTTATCAAACGGAATACTCATTCGCGTAGTCAGTAAATCCTTTCCACTTTCACGTAACTGCAAAGGGGAAACGTTCCTTGACGTCTCGGCACATTTTCCGGTAATATTGGTGGCGTTAAACCATGTTGCAAACTTGAAAGGCATCAAACTCAAAGAACTTATCGTCCGAGCGTCTGTTCGTGCTGTCGCTCGTCGACACGAAAAAGCCAAAACGCGAGAACGTAATCGTCGGGTTGATCGATGTGCTGCAGACTGCATTACATACCAAAAATTGCTAGAAGGTTGGCGTGCTCGAATTTAGCTGCGGCGAACGGAAGCTACCTTCCGCCGCCGTAATACGCAAGAGTAAAAGGTTGCTACTTGGGTTCTTGTTTCGGCAAATACTTCCCAGCCGGACCAACAAATCCAACAAGCTTGCTCGCGTAAGCGGAACCAATGCACGAACGATCGGGAAGCATATAACATTTGCACAAGCGCATCCCCGGCTGACGGGGATCTCGATCGTTCCTTTTCCATTCTGAGCAATGCTCGATTATAATGGACTCTATCCGTGCGGCTCCGGCAACGTAGTAGAAAGTCATTGGTAACATACGGTCGCGGGTCAACATGGGGTTAATTCAGTTTACCACCGATTTTCAACGCCACCAACCACGTAGTCCCGCCGTCCCACATTCTCATGTTTTCCTCCGCGCTCTCTCCCCGTCATCATCCTTCACCGCCGGGTCCAACCCTCCCGACTCACTCTCTCCTTCCTTCCTTCCTTCCTTCTTCGCTAATTCCGACACGCCTGACTTTGCACTCTGGTTCCCTGTGTGCGAGGGTGGCGAGGTGCAAATATTGATTTGACGACCGTAACCTCGCGGCGCTGATTTACCCGAATGGCGGCCTGTCTACGAACCATCGAAGCCAATTTGTGGGCTCTTTGTATTGTCCCCGTCTAGCATTGTCCTATAAAGAGCCGCAGGGGGCCGTTAGCGACAGAAGGCATTGTGCCAGCTTTTGTGCTGCGTTTTTAACATCTGCGTCTGTTTATTCTGATCCTCGAAATCAATGTCCTGCATTATTCCTTCGTTTCAATCAATCGACATACATATTGATCTCAATATGTAAAATATAAATTTTTTTAAAATAAAATGTCTTTTATTCGATTTATCGATATAAAAACAAAACATTTTAAAGTTTCATCCGAGAAAAATAGATATATTACCGCATAATTTATATCTTGTACGCAGAGAATGGAGATGGAATCTTCACTTTACACTTCTCGCTTATCATGTTCCGAAATAAATACTTCCCTTTTCCTTCATTCCAACAAACCGTTGCGGTTCGCACAGAGATCTTCTACCGAAATGTTTTTGCGTATCTCACCGGTACCTCCTGTGAGGAACAAGAAGTGGCCGCGAATGAACGAGACGCTAGTCGGTAACGATACCGACATGCTGAGAAGAAGATATGATTCAAGTCGAGAAGTTCCTCTCTCGCCACAGCGCGAGAACGAGAAAAACGGTAACTCGGCGCGGCACGCCACGATGGCACAAGAAAACGAGCACGAGGGATAAAAGCGGTGAGGCAAGTCGGTGTGGCTAGAACAAGAACAAAATTGTGTAACAGCCATTCCCCTATTCCGTAATCGCACATTGAACGAATACCAGCTGATCCATTAGTAAAATTAAGCGGATGACGAATATCTCTCTCCTTCCGGATGTAATGGTAGCGTATCCTCAACTTGTCGACTCCCCCCGGTTCTACGAAATAAAAAATAACAAGGTAGAGAAGAAGAGAGATATCTCTTTTCTTTTGCCACTATCTTCAGACGCGGATGCGCTAACGTAGCTACGGGAGAGGAGGCAGCGACGAAAAGGTGGAGGAAAAACAGAAGAGACAGAAATGCGATACCGAGGAGGGTAAGGATACTCTTGGGTTGCTAGGGGCGATCCAAATATTCTTGTTGGAAACTCCATTCGCATATAAGTCGCGTAACTCTCCGAAAAGGATTACTAGGATTTTAGGATTAATTCTGAAAGTTTCGTATCACGCGAAATATGCGATAAACATCGCGATACAAATTTATGCGGGCTGTTATTACGGATATTAAAGAAGTTAAGCGCGCCCCTCGTTTATATTCGACACCAGGATTCTGAAATGTAGACATTCGAGAGGAAAATGAAAACACAATTATCCGAATAAAGGGATAAGTCCCACGACATCCAAGTTTTTCGTTAACGAGAAAAAGGGGAACGTTCTCGGAAACCTGAATTCTTTTCGAGGATCAATCGCTTCCCTAGCTCAAGGTTCTCAAGGTCTTCCGAGAGTTTTGGCATTCTCACGTGCGGTAGAGTTGGTTGTTTAGCCTCGGGGGCTGCCACGTGGACGGTTTCAGAATGCAATTCTTTCGAAATTGGTTTCGGGTTTCCACGGGATTGCTTCGATCTGGGACGAATTACTTTACCCGCTTCGAAAAGCGGCTTCACTCGTGTCCCGCCCCTCCCCGCTTTGGCCTTTCACTCCTGGAAAATTTTCACCATGGAAACCGCATCCAAAACTCTGTTTACGCGACGAGTATTTCTCCGCCGGGTGCAACCTGATTTTCCCATGATCTCGCTCGTCTTGCTTCGTTCTCGATGGTTCTCGGTGTCGTCGCATAAGAGGACAATGAGGAGGAAAAGAGAAGAAAGAGCTGGCGACACGCGCTGGTACTTGGGATCAAAGCGATTCGATTTATCGTGCTACGATTGACATTGTTTTCATAAAACGCGCAACAGGCCGTACATCTTCGCGAAGGATACGAGATCCACCGACAAGATAAACGGGAACGTCAATATTAACTCTTTCCCCGCGCCCTACAGCGAAGCCGAAATACGTCGATGCTTATGCAGCGGGATTCCTGGCGGGTGATATTTCACAACGCTGCTAGCAAGTTGTTTCCGCGACACCGCGAGCGTGTTCAAAATTTGACAGCGTGTGTAATATATTTTACGATGCAGCTATGCGTTTTTGCGAATATCTTTGGGACATTTTCAATTTCGGTTAAATCAAGCGCCAAAAATTGCATTTTCCCCTTTGTTACAAACATAATGTCGAATACAAAAATACGTTCGTTAATTACACGCCTCAATTAAAAACATCTGTCAATTGTAACAACAGAATTGCGCGGTTATAATGACCAAATTAGTTGAATGCAATTCTATTAAATAACAAAATAGATAAGGAACGCAGTAAAATATAGGCTACAAACAAGTTCACAAGTTGTTTAACTTTTTCTTGTTATATTAGCCGGCATTGTAGCGGCATTTCAAAAATTTCGTTTCACCCTGCTGTAACACTCAGAGAGAATTTTAAGTGGGGTACCATTCACCTTTGGAAAAGAGGAGAGACAGTTCCCTTGTAGCGTCAGATGTCAGCTAATAATACCTGGATTCAAAGCGCTGCGCGAGAGAGTTTGCTTTCCCTGGCAGTCCGCTGACAGATTTTTTTGAATGACCAGTAGCACCGTTGCTTAACACGGGCCTGCATAACAACGTCAAGTGGCTCAAAGAATTCCTACTTGACGCGTTCCCGGCGTCGCCGAGTTCCTCTCTGCCTTATTTACGCAGGTAAGACAAAGTGCATAGTCAACACGCCGCGCGGCAAAAGAGAGGCTTGAGTGCATTAAAATCCTGTTTAAGGCAAACAATTGCGCGCGCAAGAGGCGCACACGCGCGTATTTCCCTCTCCCTTTTATCCTTCAACCGTGATACGAGTCGTTATAATAATTATTCAAGTCTCACATGGAAGCGAACCAATATTTTTCATAAAGTTTCTATATACTCCCCCTTACGTTACATCCTTGCGTTTTTTATTAACAACTTTCTTTTCTCGTCGTGTCGACGACAGTTGTATTTTATCCGAATATTTCGCTATTGTGCAACAGCGTCGATTTTTTTTTCTTATTCAAAAAAAGCCAAAGTTATTGTTTTATAATTTGCCGTGTGAAGGTACAAAATATAATTCGTGCGACACCGACCGTCGTTATTCCCTTCGTCGTTGCAATTATGTCCGCTTTTAGAATTTTCCGCCGCGATCGGGCAACTGTACCTTGGCAGATGCATCGGCGCAGAGCCTTGCAATTTCACACTGGAAAAAGTTTAATTACTCCTGGTGCCGAGGACATATCCTGGTGTAAACACACTGTCTGCGCGTTGGTTGTACAAGCGAGAGACAGCTCTGCTCTCGACTAAATTCTTTCATGAAGAGAGGGCAGCAAAGCCGAGACGTAATGTTCGCATTCACTTGGTCGCCGGATGTCGTTCCGCTTACTCTCTCTCTCTCTCTCTACCTTCCTCCTCCCGCCTACGTTTCTTTTTTTAATTTTACTCTCAGTTCGCGAGGCGGAGTTTAAATTGGTCCGCTTTCCGCCGGCAATCAAAGTCTAATCAAACTTTAACGAGTATCACGAATGCTCCCTGGATACCCGTCAAGCTGAGAATTCCAACTATCTCTGTCTTCCACAGGACTGCGGATAACACCGGATTTACGGCTCTTTTAAAAATTTCAAACGGTGCCGATGATGGCCGATCAAGGAGCGACACATTCAGATTACACAAGCCGCTTTTTCTTGCTAGTGTTTCTTGTACACCTGTAAAACTGTATGAGGAGTCCCTGGCATTGATTTGCGCGCACCTTATCAATCAATTCATTTCGATCAATGGCCTGGTGACTTTCTCTTTCTCCTGGCTCTCTAATCCATTCCGAATTTCTATCGCATATTAATAAAGATAAAAAGATATCAGGCCACTCAGATTTTACGACTGACAGCTCTACGACAGCAGGCAGCAATCTATCAATTTCTTATTAACAAACTTCGGTCGTTATGCCCGCGGGATGAAATTTTATGTATTTAATACCATGCGTCTTAAACGTCTTTTTTCAGCGAATTCTTAAGAAGCGCCTCTCTTAGGTGCATATCCTCTCGCTCAATAATATTTGCATAATGGACTTTCGCAGAGAATTTATTCACTTGCAATTTACGCAAGCACGCGATGCTTTTGATGAATACACTGTCAGAACTAAATTTCAGACACGCATTTATTTATTTATTTATTTATACAACAGTTAAAATCTCAATTCGAAATGTATTAATGTCACGTGTAACTGACCGCTCCATTTAAATATATTTGTTATTTTTAATGTATAGCGATAAAAAATGGAATATGATAAGTTGCAAATTGTAAATGAATTAAATTCAATTGTATAAAAAGAAATATTCAAAATGTTAATACTGAGAAAAGGATTACTGTGTGTGCCTCTTTCTTTTTCTTTTTTAAATATGATTTTATATTACATGTTCGTGTAAAAATAAGATGTTTTAAAATCCTGACTAATAATAATCCTGGATTTTGCTGCTTCTTGTTGCAGTACGCAATTCATACGAAACGTTAACTAAGCGTAAGATACATAAAACAAAATTTCCTCAAACAGGAGCATTAATTTACCAAGCGGATGCATAATACATACACCATTTTCTTTATATATAATCATATAACGGTTATGAAGTTAACTTAAAAAACAAAGTGTTATTGAATATAATTTTCCACACAGGATATGCACACATCCGATATCCATATATATCACAAATTTGTGAGAAAAGATACTAAAATCACAAAGAAATTAAGTCGCTGTTCTGAAAAAAAGAGTTAAGTAATAGTAATTATCCTTTGATGAAATAATTTTAATTAAATATTTAGTTAATATAACCAAATATATGTACATAGTAATATTAAGTAATTATATTAATAGTAATCAAATGGTTATTAAATATTACTAAATATTTGACTGTATTAACTGAACATTTAGTTGAAATAGACCTTAACTTTATCTTTATGTCTAAAATATTTATCGGCCAAAGAATTAACTTACTAATATTGAAATTATTTCATCAAGACGGTAATAACTATCATCTAAACTTGATTATTATATATTGTTATATATTAAAATTCGAGAATGTCTGATATTTAAAATAATTAAAAAGAGGCTATAATTATTAATTGATAGAAACTGTTACGGTTTATTCTTATCGTTAAAGTATTTTATGTTATTGTACCGATTAGTGAATGCATATATGTACAAAAATATGTATATTAGAATAATTGCAAAAGAGAGAATATATTATGTCACCTTTAACCGCAAACAATAAAGTGAGAAAATAAGAAAGCTTGGAAGACTATAGCTTAAACATGTTATGGCCTAAGCTGGAAGCGATCTCGTTTACACCGTTTCATTTCTTTGAGATCCTGAATGGGCCGCGGTCTTCCAACGCTAAACGAGCTTCAAAAGGCGCATCACCGCCGTCTTTTCGTGTTTTTAACTCAGCTGTAAGCTCGTCGCTTCAGAAATTACCGCTCGTTTAAGCTTTAGTTACCGCGGGCGATGTAACGGCAAAATGCGGAACTTGTATTTGCAACGTCCGCCATTATTAAGAAGGCCGCTTAACAATGTTAAATAATAATGTTTTCATATATATCATGAATAATGAATAATACGCGCACTTTCTCTCTCTCTCTCTCTCTCTCTCTCTCTCTCTCTCTCTCTTTCTCTGATATTATCTCCTATTTATTATCAATTATTTTATAATTGTATTCTATTTTTTATTTTGTTGCTATATTGCATATCTATTCAAACAAATTGAAATGCAATGCACTCTCCATTAAAAGCATGGTATTTGCTTTTTGCAATGGTATTTAATACAGTGCAGTTTCAATGAAAAAAAATTTAAACGAAATGGCTGTGCGACATGTAAGGGAATATTAGGAAAGTCAACCGGACATAGTCTCCGATGCTGACGTTACATGAGGCAGTTTATATTTAGGGATGACGCAAACTGGCTCGTGATAACCTAGAGGAAGGATGGACTTGCGCGAACATCCTTGTAGAGAGGAATAGTTTTACGGGTGTATGCGCGCAGCAGAGTATACATTAATTGATGTAATTATATTCTCCTTGCGGCGAGATACGCTCGCTGCGTGCGCGTATGTGTGTACGTAGAAAACGGCGGGTCAGCAGGGCGTGGGTGTTCGTATATGTGCGACATATTGCGCCGATACGACAGAACATTTATATAGAGGGGTTGAACTGTAATTGAGTCCCGTAATAGACATACTTTCGTTAATTATTAGCGTGCTTATCAAGCTGGGGTTTGATATTGATGACGCTTACTTTCTTGACGATCAGCTATCGCGGCGAAAGGGTAAAGAGGGAGACAGAGAGGGGAAATATAAAGGGATGTTGTCTACATTCGCTTATTTAAATGAAATAATCAAATATAGACAGCTCTGTCTATTTAAAGGCAGTTTCATCTTAATTATATCGTTATTGAAATAATAATGAAATATTGGAATGCAGAGTTTATTAGTTGACAATAAACATTTTTATGTTGTATCCAGATTAGCTATACCACACGTTCTATTAATAAATATTGCAATTAGCAATCTAAATGTGCACATATTCCAAAAAGTGTATCTTTTTAGCATCTTGAAGATTCTGAAGACGTCTGCGAAAAAATGTTATCTTTTAATAAGACATTTAATTCAATTTATATTTAAGACATCTTTTAATAAAGACTTAGAGACGTCTTTTGACATACATGTTTAAGAAACTATCACAGTAGCAGGTATTTTCTGGCGCAACTCAAGCTCTAGCGATCATGCTACTTTGTGAGCGGCATTATGACAAAGAAGGTTTAGCTCTTGCAATCAGGCCACTTTCAAGTTAGCACTCTGCGATATATGTGTATCAAGGCGGTGCGCCCGTTCAATGATCCCTTTTCGATCTATCGCTGTACGTACTCTTTGTGCGGAACGGTGTCACGCGTCGGTAATAGGGAAACATTGAACCGGTTCCTTTCTAGTACCTTTGTTCACAAAGGGGAAGGGTTGGATGTGACGAAACGTAAAACAAGTCCGCCCGACAAAGTCATTTAGTAGCAGGAAAATGTGCGAAACGTTTACTGCAATCTCCGGAACGCGTTCACGAATTTGCAGTGACGATCGACGAATGGTGCGACACAATCTGCGTAGGTAATCGAAAAATACGTAGGACCAATCGCACCCCTTAACAGTATTGCCGTTTCTTTCTTTCCTTTCGTCGACACGACATCGAGACGCAAAAGAGCGAGCGACGAAGGAAAAGTTATAGCGCTTCCTGCTCTACGAATTGCGAAGTTCCATTCGGATAGAGCGTAGAATTGGGGAAAAGGGGAGGGGGGGGTGAGTTGCGTTACTAGCGAGGGAGTAGGAATCTCTCCCTCCGGAGAGATCGATAGAAGTTCCAGTTGATCGAGCATTTTGCATCGACTGTCGCAGGCAACACCGATGCATCGATGCTGAATCCGTTGTTGCTGGGCTTGGCAGCCATGGCGACCCTTTTGGCCCTGGCCGTTGCTGGAATCCTGGCGGCGCTCTACCGGAAGCACTCCACCGGCCGACCCGGAAGTCCAAAGCACGCTCCCATCGTATGCGAGCCGCCTAATGCAGGTGCAACCACCCCGGTGCACCCTCAGACCAAGCAGGCGGTCGATGACATCGATCCGGACATCATACCCAACGAGTATGGTGAGTTTATCAGCATTCCGATGGAAAAGGCACGATACTGCGCTTTGCGCGGATATCTATTGGCGACTCTTTTTTTTTTGTCGACGAAAAATTAGGTCGTCGCATATGCGTTGTCATTCAATTTTGTTAAACGTCGCGAGGCTTTGGTTTTTTAAATATACGCTATTACTAACTACATATAACAAATTTAATAAATTTGAATGCTGATTTTCAATTATAAGACGAAATATTAATTGCGCATTTTCCATTCAAAATGTAATTCAAAGTAAATGCTTTATTTCAATTGTATTCAATAAAGAGAATATTATTTATCTATTTTATTCTTTATAAGAATTAATCAATGCAAAACTAAATAATAAATGATAAATCTTAAGAAATTTTAAAGAGAGAGAATATAATCGACTATGATGATTTTTATATTAGGCTTTGGAAAAGATAGAGCAGTAACAATAGTTCTGATATTAAATCGAATTAAAATCGATTAAATTACTTTAAATTTGAAATGTAATATACATACATTATAATACAAACACATTTTCTCAATAAATTCTGATTATATAGAACTTTTATAAACTAAATCATGTATTTTGTAATTTTTATGTATATAATATATGTAATTAGATTATTAGCAGAATATAGAAATATTATATCGGTATTCAATAGTCAATATTTTATATAATTTACATTGACTTTATTTCTATATAATATATCAAATTTTCAACATGATACTAATAATAATTGAACCTTTTGTTTAATATAATTAATATTGTAATTGTATCAAAATTAGGAACTGTATACAATATTTTAAAAAGACATATTGCGAAAATATTCTTGAAAGAATGTATATTCAAAATTCATGTAAATATGAATACAATAAAATTTGATATCATTTTTGTCTCATCTGATATCATTTTCCAAATGTATAATAATAAACACGTAATGTTGGTTTTTGTATTTATAGTAAGCGAGTCCATGAAACAAACTTCTCATTTAAATTCATTTCAGCGCGATGTTACTTTTTCTATGAAAATACATTTCCATTTGCGATATTAATACGCGAACTACGTCGCAGCGGGCTGTGTGAATAATGATAATGTCGGGAAATGAAGTTGGATTGAAATATTTAAAAATCGAGAGATTTCTCGTAAATTTCGCCTTTCATAATGAAAGTTTCATCGATAGAACAGTGCGAATTCTTTCTCTTAGTGTAAATTCTACTTTTCAGTGGAAAGAAAATGAAAAGGAAAAACCGTTACGACGAACCAGTCGCAAAGGTTACGTTAGATTTTCGCACTTTTAACAAGAGGCAGAATACTTAAAAAAAAACTAACTGTTCGTGTCTCCTAATTTAATCGACTAAGCGGCTTAGATGTTCAGTTTCTGCATGGCTTCCGTATATCTATTCGCAGAAAGAAGACCCCTAACATATACCCCCGTCTACAAGACACCGCCACAACGAAGAAAGAAGGATCACGCCACCGATGAGGACGTCTCGCCAGAGAAAAGGCCGATCGTTCAGCACGGTTTGGATCTGCCCCCGGATCCGATGTTGACCGACTGCCTGCCAACGCCTACCATAAATTATCCGCAAAATCACGTACCTCAGCAAAGCGCTTACAATCATCCGCCCACGATGGCTGATTTCAAACAGATGGCGATGGACGCCTACAATCAGCGTAACAACCAAAACGTAAGTGATTAAATAATGAAATATTATCTCCTGTTCGTCATTTCTTGATGTTAATCCATAATTATCTCTAAAATTGGTTTCTTCATCGAAGAAAAAATCGAGCGAGAGCTATAATTCTCGCGAAGTAAAATGGAATTATATCAAATTCAGCAAGTAAACTCAATTTGATCGTAACATCACAATCTTTCACAGTGCTATAAGTAGCGTTTATTTAATATTCCAATAAAATTGTAAGATCAAGATCTTATAATTTTTGCACGTAAATTAGCGACCGAAAGGGATCAAGAGAATCAAAAGTAGATCAAATTACGTTCGAGTTGCATTTTTTATTTTACTGCATCTGATTCGATCTTCCCTTGAAATATTACGTCTAACTTCCGCAAAGCTAAATCAGAAAGGCTGTTTTAAATATTAGAAGCTCGAAGTGGAGTGATGGGAAGTTAGTCAAGAGGAGGAATCGGTTGCTTCAATATGCGGCAGTCTCCCACTTTAACTTTTCCGGTTTAGCAGGGTCTTGAGTTATCTGTGCTTTCGTAAGTTTAATTACGTCGAAGTTTTCTCGATAATTTGACGAGGCCAGTCCCGATGTACGTAACTCGTCTTCGTATTCGACTTCCGCTGTTCTTCATTAGCGATTGCTTTCTATATTTAGATGACTGAATGAATTGCATTGCATTAAAATAATACGAGAGAAGTAAACATCTGTCGATCGATAATTTATTAATCAATTTGTTAAATTACTAATTATAATGAAAGAGGCACGCAATATCCAAAATAATATTTACTATTACGTATTATATACAAAATTATTAACGGATAATGATATATGCAGCTTTATAAAATATATATTGTAAATCATTGGAGTATAATATATAGAAATGGTACAAAAGACAATGATATATGTAATTTGTTTCGTTAATTTGCTTGAAATCTTGTATTCTTTTTACACGACATCGACGAGAGGACTGAAAGATAGATATTAAAATTTGTTTACGAATACACACTTAACACCGTTTTCATTGAAGCAAACTTATCGCGTAACACACACGCGTCTCTTTTATTAATTAATGAAACAGTCTGATGGATATCGGACATGATTTCTGCTTTTAGGTATATTATAGCCTTCAGAGGACGAGCAAAGGGCTCTCGTCGATGCCACAGAGGCCCGTTTCATCGTCGATCTCCGCGCAAGGCAAATTCCATCAACCTGAAGTGGTGACACGCTCGAATCGGATACAGGAGAGCTGTATATAAGTTCGGAGGGTTTCCCTGCGGGATCAACCTCGTGAGCTTCTAAGACGCCGCCGGCGATTATATTTACACGTGTAAATGTAACGAGTACGGGCGGGAGAGCAGCGTTATGTAGAGATCCGTGGATTCCCGAGACGCGAGCGCGAGGTCTAACGTGGTATCTTCCCATAGTTGGTACACGAGTTTCGAACCACTCCGCGAAACACACTTAACGTTTACTGTACAAAACCGTAGAGAGGCTGATGGTGTGTTCCAGATCGTATTGATGGGAACGCGGTCTCTCCTCGAGATTACGCTACGCCGATGCCGATACGAGGACGGCGCTACATTTTCATATTATATAATTTTGCGGGGAAGACAAGGCGAAACGATATTAGCGAGTTAGAGAGAGAGAGAGAGAGAGATACCCGTGCATGTCCAAAAATATTTCTTTACTGCCATACTGAGGTATAAACGGTATATCGTAACGTACAAAGAGTCTAACCCCTAAAAGTAGTTAATGTCAATAACGAGGGAGATGAGGCTGGGTCAAAGCGAGCTGAGGAAAATTTTAACAGCGCTTTATATTTTATTCATACTTCCGGTCTCCAAGTCGCGTATAAAATGGCGTCTTTACATGGTGGACCTCAACATATTAATTCTTTTGGAACTTACTCTTACAACTTATCAAAACTTTTTTCAGATAGTTACTCTTACAGTGCAACTGTAAGGTAATACGATTGGGAAGATGATTCTCGATCAAAGCTCATTCTCCAGCCTTATCCCCTAAAATACTAACGATATTAATGTGATCGTATTCGAAGCTCATCACTGCTCATGTTTTTCGTACGCAAAATTTTTATAACAATAACTCAGACAGAAAATAAATTCATTAAAAAGACTTCGCCGAACACGAGAGAATCTCTTAAGGAGCGACGTCTTCGTTCCCGATCACTGACGCGGCACACGAACGTGGATTTTACTGTTTATATGGAACTAGTTTTTGTACAAAGATCTATTGTAAATAGACACGAGCCTGGCCGTAGAATTATAGTCACTAATGTCCGAATTTCATCCGTTACATGTTAAGTCGAGAGATGTCCGATCGCGTAAGATAAAACTCGATGGCATACGAATACGAATAAAGAGAATTACGTTTCATCTGTTTTACACAAACTAGCTCATTTTCTTGTCTTTCCTTCACTTGATCTTACCATATTCCTTTCCATTAAGACCAAAGAACGCACGGCACGAAATTCCTACGGTACGTGAGACGAATTTATTCGCGTAACGTACATGCTTGTGTTACGCTTCCATTATGCCTCGTACGCTCTATTTCGAACGTGAAAGAAATTTCTCTACGTTTGAACGTAACAACATGAGTGTACATGCTATACAACACTTGCTACTTAATATGGAACAACATTGCTCGATAAATATCTCGATTTCCTATTTGTATGTATTTAACGACGGAAATAAAATACGGTATCGATTAATTTGCCATGCTACTGAAAAAGTCGAGCTGTTTTCTATTAGCCACGCGAATGTTCACAAGCCACTTGATACCACTTTAAGAGAGTACGATCATAAAAATTATATAAGATATCATTTTATTTTATTTGCATTTTCATTTCTCAGGTAAGTACTCGTCACACACTTCTAATTCACCGACAGAGGGGCATGAGTAATTACTGAATATAGCAGCATTTAATAACGTCGGAAAATGCAAACATTCAAGTGCTAGTCTCGGTTTGCCGAGACGCGTCGACGTCGCAATATGGGGTAGAGGCGATATATTCCGCAAAAAGAAAATTGCCACGGGCGAGACGTATCGCGCCATTTCCTCGAGATAAACGCGCCGCGCGCGAGGTGGCTGAAGTGCTTTAAGGAAAACAGATCGTCGCGCCTCTCCATTAGCTTCGAAGAGAGCTGCAAAAGCATCCTGACAGCTAGGTGAGCATCCTATTGGACGAAGAACAGTAATTCGAGCATTTCGGGGGAATACGGGGACGCGCTACAGTGTTTGCATACATTGTGCATTCTCGGTCTTGCTAACAAGGACTAACCCTGGTTGCCGGAGTAACCTATTATTCTATGTGCCATCCGTGTCTCCAGGGCTGTTAAGACGACCTATTCCGTTCCTAACGCTGTCGCAGCTATCAGACTGTCACCCATTCCAGCTGCGAATTGCGAGACATAATTACAATTCACCCAGGCATCATAATCGAATGATATCGCAATACGTGCAGATGGAACGGTCAATGATCGTACATCGTACCTCACGGTATTCAGTCGACTAATGCTCTGATTGAATCACAATCCACAATCTAGTCCACACTATCTCCCTATAATACTGAGAAGACATTTCGCCGTTTTATAAGACACGTCGCGCGTTCCTGCTCTTCCTTTCACCTCTCTTCGATAATGTCCAGTTTCCCGATCAATGAAAAAATATGTCAAAATGAATATCTCAATTTATTCACATTTTCAATAGAAAATATAATACGCTTGTTTGTAATCCGGCATCTTTATTATAAAGTTTTATATGTCATTTAATATCTTAGAAACAAAATGTTAAATGTCTCACATAAATTTTAATAGATACTATTGGCAAATTATTCGTCAAATTAAAATAGTGTCACATTACGACATGATAAGTTTGAGAAATAATCAAGTTACGAGACAACATATTCAATTAGACGGAAATCATTTCCGAGGGTAAGTACAATACGTACTACCAAGTACCAACGAAACAATTCCGCGATTACCTAATCCTGACTTAATTTTTTTACCACCAAGGTTCTATTACAAAAATTTTAATTCGACTAAATTAAAAAAATATATATATACATATATACATATATACAGAATAAACTAAATAAAAAATAAAGTAAAAGTGTACAAAGTATAAAAATTTAATAATAGAGAATCAACAAGGTAAAGAGTTTCACTGTTTCTTTATCTCTTTTCTACCAATTTAAAAACTCTAAAAATAGATACTATATATTGTGTTTGTATTTAAACATTAGGTATAAATGGTTCACACCTAAAGAATTAAAAACTTTTAATGAATATATAATATTTTGATTTTTTCCTTCTACTATAAAAAATATATGAATTTATTAAGTTAACATAATAAAAATTGACAAAAATTAATGAAGAGCAGAATAAGTAGAGCACAATTTGTATAAAATTTCAAAAACTAGTTTTTTATGTGTGACATAGATGTATCCTGAATAATTTGATGTTTCTAATTCTTAATTTTTAGTTTTTAATAGATAATTAAATATCTTGTTAAAATACACAATGTATAAATAACATTTTTTTCATTTTTATTTAATATTATATTTCAAACAAGGATTAGTAATTATTTATGTATATATATTTTAACATAATTAATATAATTCGCATTTATATCATATCTATGTCATTATATATTCGCGTAATAATTGATGAGTTCGTGCCGTAGCATCGTGAAACAAGGGCTGCACTTACTGTTACACGTAATTTTATCCATTAAATCCATAAATATTTTAGTAATTTTAAGTTCCGTACTTTCATCGAGCCAAGCAAAATGATTATAAATCCTCAATTACGCTCCGATCGTTTATTAACGATATTTGTTTCGCTCCAATTCTTAATATTATCATTAGAGCATTGCTTGATAGCAATACATTTATTATTACATGTATCATGATGTATATCGAATGTATTAAAAACTAATTTTAATTTACGTTTAAAAAATTATTATATATATTTAAACTATTAATAATAAAAAGAGAAAAAGAGAGAAAGAGAGAGAGAGAGAGAGAGAGAGAGAGAGAGAGAGAAAGGATGGAGAAGAGATAAATATTAAATGAGAACTGGTGACTAATTTTCAAAATGAAATATGCAACGGATTTGCTTTGAAAAAGGGGGTTTTCTTTCATCATTGTAGACTTAACTTTGTTGTTGGTCTATTCATCAAGCTAATGATGTACACTCAACAAATGCAATAAAATTACGTTTAGTTACTTAACATAGTGAAACATTGGCTTTATGTTAATATACTCTAACGAACGCGAAAGTAATTTTGTGTCTTTGCTTTAGATTAAGATGTGAGATTTAATTCTTATAATGTAAAAGAAATAGACATAGAAAGAATACGTGTTATAAGTAAATAAACTTATGAACATTGTAAATTCTGCACAATGCATTCTAAATTTGTTTTCTTATTTTTATATGCATATTTTTAACTTTAAGCAATTTGCGTATAGAATCTACTTTTTCTTAGTAAAAATTTAATTAAATAAGTATTTTTACATACTCTTTTTATATATATAACATCTCTGCAAAAAATCATAAGTGTGGCAAAGAGAGATAGACAAATACAGAGAAAGAGAGAGAGAAAGAGAGAAAATAACATTTAAATTAAAATTCTGTCGAAAAAGTAATATTCGCTTGAAATGAAATAAAGATCGGTTCTCGATTTGTACTTTTTGTAACTAATTAGTGAAAATTCCTAGATTTTCAATTCTTTCCAGTAATTAATATCTGTATTTTTATAGAGTAAAAGACAATTTTAAATTAATTAAAAAATCCACAGATAAAAAAATAGGGGACATATTCTATTTTCAGTTATCAAGATTAAAACTAGCAAGATTAAAAGAGCGAGTATTTCAATGAAATGTGATATTAATTTGAAGTTGAATCGTGGTGACTTGAGCATCGGAGTTATAGTCACTTACATTATTTATTGACTGCAGGCTATTATCTTGGTGCGCCACAATCATTAACAAAGCTAATCGTTCGAATTCGATTTCCAAGGCGCCATGTAAATAGTTCCATCCAAATAATTATAGATTGACACAGTAAAGTGGCATGCAGACATTGCCATTGGACCTTCCAGAGTCATTAAAAATATTTTAAAAAGATGACATTGATTGTCGTAAATGCGGCAAAAGGTATTTATTATGTAACGAATCTTTCGATCACAGCTAAACAAATCCATCAGCAGTCTCCATCATTATTTACTAATTTTCATCGGCATTTTTGCCATTTATAGTCCCGTTCCTCTTTTTCCTCGGTTTAATTGCATTAACTGTCCTTTTAACGTGTCACCTGAGCTTACTCTCGGAATTACGAAGAGATCGTCGATAAAAAAATAATAACGAAGGCAGATACGAGCTTTTATCTTTTATCTTATTTGGTTTTTGTTTTTTATTTTTCTTATCTTTTATATTTATTAAAGCTTTTATCTTATTATTTATTTATTTTTGACTCAATATATACGCCTCGTTATATAACGACTACATTCTCTCACAGACGTTAATAAAATGCATTAAAAAATGCTGCTAATGCAGCTAAATCCCTCCTACCATTCGCGATAATGTGAAATCTGCGCTAGCTAAGCATTTCAAACAGATAAACAGATATCATTGCGAAGATATATCGAGAAACATAACTCCGATTCTATAGAACGTTATTGCTCCCTTGATTCTCAGAGCAGTAAATTTCTCGAAGTATTCTTGGCAGTCGGCCTGACTCGGATTTAAGGTGCATAACTTCGTGGCCTGGATTTAGAGTTGCGATATTGCAACTAACACATTGCGCACACTATAATGGTTAATCAATAAAACGCAACCTTGTCGGAAGATAGCATTAATCATAAATTATAACAATGTCAACGACTCTTTTGTCAAAGAAGTTAGCGCTTTTGTTAAAACAAGCACACAAGATGCACATTTAGATGAAATACCGCACTCGGCAATATCATAAGCATAATGAATTTAAATATTCTGATATACAACGCATTTGAGCTACTTTTGGTAATTTTTTTATTAATATATTATGTATGCATATAGAAGAGATTTCATATTATCAATCATAATATTTGCACGAAGAATGAGAATTCTCGTTTTATGCTTTAAACTAAAAATAAATGTATATCTTTAGTAGTTATATTTTGAGCTATGTACATTCTTCATCTACTTTTGTCAGAAACTTTTGTCGTACATAATAATATCGTGATATGACTATGTATATTGTATGTATGTTCTCCATCACATCTTCATAATCTACATTTACACTTGTATTAAAAAACGTATTGATTATGTGTAATTCAAATTTAGATGTAGGCTGATACATGCTTTTTTTGATGGATATTTGCACGAAGCTATCGACAGATTCGACAAACTTAAAGATAATATTCCTAGCACGAATTGCATCTCGTCTCGATTGGATGTAGCTCGTTGCACGAGATTTCATTTTTTACGAGCGCCAACGATCATTTTTTACGATCTATCTTTGCACCATCGTTGTCCAGGACTCATCCTGTGTGGATGTAGTACCGGCACTTGAGCGAGGTCTGAGATCTCTTTTTCTTCCGCTGCATCCGTGCGTCCCCGGCGAGCGGAAGCGCGGCCGAAGTTGCGGTAAACTGGCAGCAGCGTGGGAAGAGAATCGTCCGTGGCGGGACTAACGTCGGAAAATCCCAGGCGACAAAAATGTCATGCGAGCCAAGATGCGAGCGGAAGAGAGGATAGAGACAGCCGCTGGGTTTAGAAGCGAAAAAACTCAGACCACATCGCCGGTACGACGACGTTGGTAAAGAAAGTTTAGATTGAAGTTTCCGCGCGAACGAAAAGTTAAGCACTGTCATTCGCATCGTAGCAATCTGCGGTAACAACGGACGAGGCGAACGTCGTTTCGCGGCCGTAATCCGCCATGTATATGTAGAGCATGTACACACGGGACCCTGTATACCCTTAAGCGTGCCGTCGCCGCCTGCTCGATGCGGATTTACATTTTGTCAAGTGCCACGCCGCAGCGTGACGAGATAGTAAATGAGGCGAGGATAAATTTCGTTGGTAACGTCAAAGTGTAGAACTTTCGCTGTCTCCGAATACTTCATTCCCCTTTCTTCTGCCTCGGATGCGGATGATGATTTCTCGGGATTCGAAACCAACAATTTGTCAAGTTTCTTCAAGAAAGAACGCGAGCAAGTTGTTAAAAGAAACATCCCGAGGTAGATCCCCTTTTATTTTACATATAACTTGAAATAATTATAGTTGTCAGTGTAATCGTTGCGGAGCTTCTTCAATATTTGGAAACTTCAAAAATTTACTTTTATCAATTGTTGTATACGAGTTTAATAAAATATTTGAAGGAGATCTACTTCCATTGATACTCCGAATTTCGATAAAAATTGACTCGTGTTTCTGAAATAAATGGTTTATATATTAAACTGTCGCGACTCTGTCTTCTTTTATAAATTTATAATATCAATGGAGAACATACATACAATATACATAGTCATATCACGATATTATTATGTCCGACAATTTTGATATAAGCAAGATACTGTTCCAGTAAACGAATCACGTAACTTACAATTCCGTTAATTCCTTATCGATCAATATATTGTCTTCATCAGGAGACAGGAGCGTTAGGTTCCTGCTCCACTTTTGGCAAATTACGTGACGGGACTGACGATCGCCCTTGAAATTGAAATCGATCACGAATCTTCGTTTGATGCATACGAGACGCGGTTATAAACGGCTCACTGTGTCACAGGTGCGGGCATAGAGTTCCACGTAATTGTTCTACCGCGAAGACTCAGATCGGTTCCGACTATTATTCTATATCTACCTCTATTTTCCGCTGAAAGAAGTTAAACGTAAGCACGCGACCGCGTTTAAGACGCGCCGACTTTGTCCGCATCGATTGGCGTCGCGTTCAATTACTGATGGAAACTTTTACCTTCCGTACATGCATGTTGAATTTCGCGGAAGCGTATTATGACAATGGATGCACGCGCGAGAGTGATCTTGAAATTAAAACGGTATAGGTATTACGTCGTCAGGGCTCGTCATTTCACGGTTAATCGTTACCGTGAATTTCTTGTATATTTGGAGCTCGATCGCGAAGTTAGTTAGCGCGAGAGCCTAGCGTCGGTTTTAGCAAACCACAAGTGATTAAAGAGGCTACATTGAAGTAATTTGTATGCATTGAGTTAAATAATTTATACCACGCTATAATGGATCGCGCCGAAATGCCGCGCGCGAGAGGTAGGTTGTTGCTTGATTACGGTGCAGCCGATGCATCTCATCACGGGGGTTGAATATGTTCGAGGGCAAACCGCCCAGGAAGTAATGTAAACCAAAATAAAGCCGCGCGTCTGGTACTCTTTATAAAATCACCTGTTGTTAACGGTGAATTGTCGCACTCGCCGGTGTTGCGACAGTGAAGGATTAAGCTTTCGTTACACGAGTTAACGATTGACGTCAAATGACCGCGATATACGCGAGAGAGCAACGTTCTTCCGCGATATTACAGAGCCAAGTTTCACATGCGAGTCAAATAAAACTTTTCTTGCACAACAGTTACGTAAGCGAACGTTAGAACTCGAAAGAAACGTGATATTGTCTTGCGACAAGTGTAACTTGGCGCTTGTTTATTTCAAACTACGTTTCTGTTTGTGAGTTTTTAGTAACCGAAGCACAGCCAGCATAGTAGTTTGTAGTTTCAATTAATACTTAGAAAGACGTGGTAACATTAAACTTACCGATTTTCTTTCGTATCAAATTCATTGGCGATTAAGTATCGCTTCGTGAAACGAACAGTCGGCTTGCAAGAGCGTGATGCAATGTTCCTCTTGGGCTTCCTTTTCTGGTCACTTTCCAAGTCGACTATGTTATGCGAGATCAACGGCAAAATAGCTTCGAATCAATCTTGAAAATTGGATCGAAAACAGCCGCGGCGCCGGTGCGGCTTGCATAAAATCTCGGTGCCCCGTTGCATATTTATATCCCGGGCCATTTAAATGCGAGAAAATACGCGACGAGTGTCGACCTTTCTCGTCGAACGGCAACGCCACGGGGCCGGCCATCGAGGGTGTGTTCCGCCTTCTTTGCGTAGCGACGGAAATTCGCGCGCGCGTAGAGAGAAAAGAAAGAAAGGAGCAAACCTAGAGGAGAATGAGACGGGGGTGTAAAAAAAAGGTCCCGCGAAAATTCAACGAACTTTCGCGTGACGAGGCATAAAGAGAGGGAATGGAAAGCGATACGGAACTTTGGAAGCGAGCCCTGCTCGCTCCGAAGCGAAGTTGAAGTGACGCTCGAACCGGGAGCCGAGCCCGAACGGCCGAAAACACAAAGTGTACTTGCCAAAGGGGCGTCGGAGGGAATTTCACTGCTCGTCGACATCGTCGCCGCGCGGGGAAGGACGTAATCACCGCGAGCATAAATTTTAATAATTGCTCCGCCATTACAATGAAATCGGATCGTGACGAATAAAAGACGGTCACGCACGCGGCGCGCCGCGCCAGAGATCCAGTAGCGGATAAAAGATACAAAGTTCGCAAGGGGAAAGGCGGAGATGATGTTATCTTTGAAATTTGTGGCGCGCGGCGCCTGTTCATTCCGGCGAAAGCTCGTTAAAGGATCGTCCTCTCACCTCAGGTGCATCTAAGTGCGATGCATTAATTTCTTTTTCCTCCCCAAAGCGGAGGTAGACTCGCCGCGTCGCGTCGCGCCGGCACATTTGAGTGAAAGTGAAGGTTCCGGATGATCGTGACGGGCGACGGTGACGTTGAAATTAGAACGTCTGTCACTCGAACGCTTCGAGAACAAGTGTCTCCGCGTTCGGAAGAACAATTTCCAAGAGTACGGTGTTGTTACGTCACTGTGCACGCGGGGTAGTAAATAGCATTAGCAAGTCAACTAGCGC
This sequence comes from Monomorium pharaonis, assembly GCF_013373865.1. Classification (NCBI taxonomy): domain Eukaryota; kingdom Metazoa; phylum Arthropoda; class Insecta; order Hymenoptera; family Formicidae; genus Monomorium; species Monomorium pharaonis. Next base: position 16,054,079 of record NC_050473.1, on the reverse strand, counting down.
TTTGCTCCCCGGGCACTTACTTCTTGAGATTCGAGTTAATTTATACAAGTGGCGCACCGTGCAATGCAGTTACACAGTTACGGAGGGGGGAGGGGGGGTTACAGTTAGTTTTAGTTTCGGTCCAACTGTCGTCTCGGGCGAGAAGAAAAGAGGTGACGAGAGATAAAGATCGCGGAAAGTGAGCGCACTGAAGCGCGGGGGTGCGAAGCGCCGAGCACGGGAACGCTTCGTCGAGTGTCAAAGATAGGCGAACACCCATCATTTAAAATGGCCAATTTCTGCAACGCGATAAATCGCGAGGACATAATGATCGATTTTATCGCTATTTTATTAGCTTTCAGAGTCTTCAAATCTAAAAGATTATTAAGATAGTTCTCTACATAGTTTCCAAATATTTAAATCTGCTATCTTGTTCAAATTTCTGGCTCTTTCATATCGATTGGGACAATCGCAGAGTTCTAAGAAATAAAAAAATTTATATTAACAAAGGAGAATATCAAATGTGTCAAATAAAAAGTTTTTAAACAAAGTATTAGTAAAAAGAAAATTAGATACGCGGTTTTTGGTCCAAATAAAACAAAACAGCAGACATTAACGAACAGTTAACCATAGTGTACGTGGTAAATCAGGTATTTTCGGAGACACTGTCTGATCGTGACTTCAGTTCGGCCGTACGTATGATGACAAGATACGCAATATATAGCGGCGGTAGTGGCAGATACACACGTATGAAACACATAAATTTCGAAAGTAATATCTAAATCGGTTAGTGGAAACCGTCCGATATGGCGAGATATCCAGAACCCGGGCTTTATTTCATTTTTCAAAGCCGATAGAATCAAAATGCCCCCCAACATATCACACATCGTCGTAAACATCGCGTCAGCGTTTCAATCAAATTGTCGCAATAGGTAAAAAAAAAAGTGAAACCCGATCTCGGTCGACGTGGGGAGAGGAGAGGTGGGAGGGGAGAGGGATCCGGACATCGCAGTTATCGAGGTGTCCTAATGCGTTTATCTGTCACGCGAGAGGAAGCCAACCCTGAATTTAGGGTGCAATCGAAGTCCTATAAACGACAAGGGGATGTTCATTGTTATCAGACGTAGGGATTTTTTTCTACGAGGGGAATGAAATAGCGTGGAAGACTCGAGTCACTTAAACCCAGCGATTTTGCACCGAAAATTGATACTTTTAATAGTGCCATTATTATAATCAATAAGCGACACTGTCGTCAAAACGCATGTAGAAACATCGTGAGTACGTTTTGTAAGCAGATATCATATCACGGATACATTCAAAAGTAACGTTTCTCGTGCTATATCACATTTTAATGTTACTGCAGTTTTCATCTAGTTGGTAAATCACGCTGCGCGATGTAAAACCGGTTTTGTCGTTCTTCAAACGTCTCTTTGCATATTTCCTACCACCGGTCGTCCCGCTCCAAGCTCATTTCTCTGATGTACTTTCTCTCGTATCTTTGAACGACGAAATGCTAGCATTTAAATATTTTTCACAGTCTCAGATTTTCGTCGAGATTTCAGAAATAATTTAACACCCGCGTATTGTATAGCACGCGACCGGGATTATTATGCAGAAGGAATGTAAAAGAGAGTCGGAAAAGTATAGATGGCACGAATCTAGCCGTACTAGTTAAGAATTCCCTTTGATATTACAATCGACTCGCGGCCATGTAAGAGCAGCTATTCATTCAGATTGTAACCGTACATTACCGACACTATTATTATTGATCTTCAAGAACGACTTTATACCGATTTAATGTTTCGTACGAAGAACCGAGTCTAAGTATATCTTAAGAATTATATGTAATTTCAAGAAATCGATTATCATAAAAATTGACCATACAATATTTTACATAGTCTAAAAAAAAAAAAAATTTATGACTAATGCATATTGGATGTAATAAGCTTCTGTCAAAACTGTAGATTCATTCGTGAAGCTGACAAGATGGAAAAGATGATGCATATATTTTACTGCATAATGTATTACGATGTGTACTGTAGGAATGGATAATAAAGGACAGCTGTTGAACAACTTCTTATAAATGGCTAATGCTATTAGACGAAAAATATCTACACGAAAGTTCAAATTTTGAATGTTTCACTGATAACATAACCTAATGCGATATTCAAGCGTAAATACATAATATCATTCGTTCGCGTGATAAAACGCAGCATAGAAGCAATAGCATACGTATGTAAATAACCATATAATACACCATATAATAATAACAAAATGTAAACCATACGTATATTACGGGATTATTTAATCAAAGATCTATTACAGCTAACAAAAAGTTATTTGGCAAATGGCTTCGTCGACACATATCATTAATTATATATTTAGAGAATTAAATTACAATGAACTCGTTAAATTACGCACAGTAGCTCGATATATTATGATTTAATTATTTCAATCGCCCTCGGCATTACTAATAATTTCCAATAACTGCAAAGTTTGGGGAAGTGTACATTTAGTTTATTCATTATTAAAGTAACATGTTGGGATAACAGTATACGGTCGAATTACATTGAAATAATATAGAAGAAGCAATACCTTGGTGGACACGTCTTAGGTTACTTATATTAATTTACTCGCTCACATTATTTTTATCTCCGCAATACAAGCGGTTCTTATTTTTTGCTCGCGCTCGCGCACAAGAAAAAGATATATATATATATATATATATATATATATAACGTTGATACAGAAAGGGCAAGTGAAATTGAAGGAAGCGACCAACGCGGAAAGAAGGAAAGGTGAATTGGAAGAGAAAAAAAAGGGAAGGCAACACCACGGAAGTCGAATAGAGCGCGTGGAAGAAAAAGGAAGTAAAGTAGTCGGCTAGCAGTTACCGTGAAAAGTAATCGGAATTCCCTGATGAAGTTTACGCTTGTAACTATAAAGTTGAGTGGCTTGCTCGTCTATTAGCGATTGGATTAGCCTGCGAGAGGCGAGTCGAGGTATCCCGGGAAGAGAAGAAAATTAATTTCTTATTCGCCGCGCGATGTCGCATCGCCATTATTCGCCGTTTTAATAACAACTAAAAGCAACGTAGCAGGATGAACAAAAAAGAATGAACGAGGGCGGTGAGGGTCCTTAGGCGATGTGTATACCTCTTTGGAGTATTTTTAAAGAAGAAAGAAGCACAGCCATGCAGTCTCGGCGGCAAAGAAAATGACTGCTGACAAAATACGTGTAACTATGCGGTATCGATCTCTTCCTACCTCGTTTCGGAATCAAAGAGCGTGAGAAGCGCTAGGACAGGGAGCAAGAATACGATAGGGGAATTCCTTTTGCAAAATTCATTATGCAGGCTCCGAAGGAAGTCAGCCCGCGTAGAGTGGTCGCTGGGTTTTATTCCTTCCGTGAGTTTGTTTAAAGTTCCAATTCGTTTCCCGCATTGTACGTGTGCGCGTGCGCGCGTGTGTGTGTGTGTGTGTGTGTATGCATTCACCCAAAGAAACGTCATCTTCGTGATGTCTATGTAGAGAGAGAGCGAAGACGAGAAGAAAAACGCGAGCGCATTCATAGAGATATTTAAAGGGTTCTACATTCGCGGACGTTTTATGAGATATCGCGAGATAAAGTTTAAAAACATTTTTCGGCGTACACTACAGACACAACGAATGTTATTTTTGAGAGATTAATTCTGGAAAGCCACGCGGGATGATGCATTTTTATGGACGAATATCTGCGGGGAAACACTTTCGCGGCTCGAAGTAAACAAACGTACGCTCACATCCAGCGTTCGTTGTACAGTGTGGCGATCTGGATTTAAATCGCAGAAACCATATTTCTGAAAAGCATGCTGCTTTTGCTTCTCCGTGCCGGAAATGCCTATAAAATATGGATAAAACGGAGGGAATCCGCACAGAAAACTTTTCCCAGGTATTCTTTCTCAATACAGTTTTTAGGCGAACGCAATTCGCTTATCTTCCTGCGTTTTCAAAAATTATCGTATTCGTATTTTTATTTTTTACGCGAGCGCTGACTGTGTGCGAGTTCCTTTCACACTAAAAAGCGCTCTGAACAAACATAGCAAGATATTATAAATAGATATTGTAGACTATATTCATTGCACACAGTTCGCGCATGAATTATATACAGCGCCATGCTTATACCATCGCGATAAAGAAAAGGTCTGCAACAGCAAAAGTAGTCGAAGTCACTGTTTAGTCAGACATATGACAATATGTTTGCACAGTTATAAGATACACATTAAATAAAACAACTGTGCGCATTACTGCAATATTAAATTGTTACTATTAATACTACAACGTAGATATTTAACTTTTTTATTATTATATAAATGTAGATGTAATATAAAATTTATACTTTATTCAAGATATATATAGACTATTTATTCACTGTTTAAGATAAAAGCATTAAAAATTTAATGTTTCACAAATACTTTAAGTATATATTGAAATAATTTTATATTTGCTTATATGCTATAATTTTTAAATAATATTAAATATTTTATTTGCAACAAGATGCTACTAGTGTAAATGATATAAAGAATCATCATATGCAGTCATATATATGTATATCTGTATACATTTTTTCATATAACTATATTAATATGCTCGCGTACAAAATTTAAAAAACGCAAATCATTTATTTGTACCTAAAGATATAATTTCCAACAAATAAATATCTTTCGCAAAATTTTAGACATAAATAATTTTTAAATTTTTATATAAAATACGCAGAACCTGTATTTAAAATAATCAGTTACTGTTATATTTTTATATTTAGATTATTATTTCATGTATAATAGAGACAGAAACAAAGAATGAAAACCAGTGTAACTTTTAACGCTATACGTTTCATATCGGTATCAAATTACGCGTATATGAATATTTTCTCAGGAAATTATTTTTGTTGTCTCTCTGTACATATAAAATACATTTCATAATTAATTTTATAATTGTAGGAATTGAGACCTTAGATTAGTATTGAATTCATATATTACAATAAAGATAAATTATGATTGACCTCTGAATTGTTATAGTTTTCTGAATATCCGCAATTGGGTTAAAACTTTGATACACATATCGAACAACGTAACATAATCAATGCTACTAAGAATTATCAAAATCAAATTTTACGTTCAAATTTCGTTGGATGATTTATGTAGGATTTTTTCATGCACCGTTTAACAAAAAGCCAAAATTAATAGTAGTACATTACATATGCTTCACTATGTTCGTAGAAATGATAGGCTGCTTTTCTATTTACCATATAATAAACCAGAAATTGCATGTTTTCCTATTCTTTTTCCAATAACACCGTGCTTATACATTAAATAGGATGTAATCGTAATAACGCATGTAAAACATATTTCCCTCCAATATGGAACGGGAAATTCAGTATTTCAGATATCTGTGAATGTTAGTAATTAAGCTTTTATACAACATATAAATCGGATCACACGTAAATCCGATATTGTACGAATAATTTTTCAGGAAACCGTATATCGCGTGTAGAACTAAATATTCCAAACAAAAATCGTACACAATTCGAAAATATTACATTTTAAGCGCATAATCATGCGGTAGCGTAATAGTTTATAAAATACTAAATCAACTATTTTCTCAGACTCCACGCATTTAGTATTAATGTTTTGGTTAAAGTTCGAAAATGATCTCATACAACTTTGGCTGACGCAGCGAATGCTCGCAATAAATATCATTTTTATGATAAATAACAAATTTACCTAAACTCTATTCTTCTTGCTATTATATCATAGTTTCGTATACGACTGTGTATGCCGTTTTTTTCCTCGGTCATTAACGCGACTGCAAACGCGAAATAAATGCAAAAGCAAACACAGTGAGCGATGAATATTCCAAAGGAGGAAGGATGCGAGAATGCTGCTGCTAGAGTTTACGCGGTCCGGTCGAAACTTGAGAGCCGTCCATTATTTCGTAGAAGCGAGAAGAGAACGAAACTGCCAGCCGATGAAACGAGAGAAGGATGGAGAACAAGCAGCACAAAAGAGATTTCCTGAATTAGGGAAAACTCTGGGAGTCCGATTACCGTCCTCCAATTTACTCTATCCGCATTTTGCACCCGCGGGCATCCAACAGACGCTCCGTATGTAGACGCAACCGGACGCGGCCGGACGCGATCACACATACACATACAACACACGTGCATATACCACGTTCACATTCAACATCATAATTGGAAGCTTAGCGGCTGCAATGTGTGTCTCTCAGTAAGGCTCGGTATACGTAATAATTTAATCCGGAGTTCGCGGGACAAACACGAAAATGACTAGGTGGCCGGAAGAGAAACAACCGGACTATCCGCTTAGCGAGAAGTGCTTACGCGAAATCCGACTTTTCATCAATCTCCCGACCCTTCGCGTGGTAGCCTTTCAGCTTTCGCGCAAGAGCCGCCGCAATCGAACCGTCGATCTGATGCCTGATTACCTTATCAAGAAAAATGTGTTTGATTCGCGGAACTCCTTACCGAGAGACTTTTCCCTACGTCTTTGCAACTCTCCATCCGCATGCTAGACTAAGTCGAAGAAACAATTAATTGCAAATTTAATTGATAAGTTACCTGTTAAGCAATTGATTTTAATTACTAATTTTTTACAAATTCTCGAATCTTATTGCAATACTTACAAATGATATTTCCAATAAATAAAAACGTTCTTCTCGTTTTATAACAACTCATTCATTTGTAATTTCGCAGATATAAATTCCGTTTCGCGATCAGATATTTGACAAGGAATGCGCTATGCAATGAAAATAAGCTATTTTCAAAGGATTCCACTTTCTCAGGAATGTTTTACGATTGTCCTCCTTTATTTTCTGCCGCTCGAAACTATATATGACAGATTTCACGTCCCGTGCTGCCTGAACACAAAGCGTATCCTTAAGTCAAGTTTCCCTAGGGCGATACAATGCAACCAAGAAGCCATCTTCGCGGAACCACGTTGCTGCACATTAAGACCTGTCGCAAACTACCTGGAGAACCGTTTCTCAACCGCGTCCCATACACTACTTCTACATCTGCCCATCCTTTGGTACATAAAGTTCGCAACAGCACTGTGAACTGAATGAAGCTTTGACAAATACCGAGAGTTTAATGTCGCTTTCGAAGATTCAATGCATTTAACTACTGCGAGAAAATCAAAGGTCCCACAAAGTGCCAATTGAGAGATATTATATAATACATCACAGAAAGAGAATAGGGCATATTACATATTCCCAATCAATCATTACACAGATATTTCATTATAATATTAATTTCTATTCAATATTTCCCACAAAACTGAGAAGCGCGATTAACAGTCAAAATTCTGTCCGGTCGTAACGGAATTAAAGAATTAAGCGCGTTAACACTATTTTCTCTCGAATAGTTGATATGTTAAATGTAGAGTACATGGGAGCATAATATGCAAATTGCAGTAGAGAAGACTTTTTCCCTGTGTAGTACCGAGGTGAGGTAAACGAGTGGGAAAAAATAGCTCTGGGCTCGAGCCCAGAAGCTCCCAGTAACGATGGACCGGCATAGACACACCGGTGTGGAAACCCATTTTTCCGGGAACATCCACGACAATCCTCGCCGACACGCAGCACGCTCTCATCCTGAATTACGCCGACACTAAACCGTGCAGCGCACGCGAGAGCCTCCCTTATCGTCAGGAGCAACATCCGCGATTATCAAGCCGACGAACCTTCGTTGGGGATTACCCCCGCTACCGAGATTTATCGACCCTACTTCCACTCGACCACCCTTGGAAAGGGGTCAAGAGGCCGTTTCGTACGTTTCTCTCTCTTTCTCTCCCGAACCTTCGTTTCTCTCTATTCCACCTTCCGTCCTACCCAGAATCGTCCCTTCGATCCTTGTTTTTTTTTTTTCGCTCGTGTTGATCCTTCGCCTGGTTGATGGGGAGAAAAAAGGATTTGTGCTTCTCTTTTTTCGAAAGATCGACCGTGTCTACGTTTCCTCCCTCTTCATGTACGTTCAGAAGACTTCCGCCTCAGGGTAACGTTTCACAGAATCGGTCCAGATCGCTTTTTATCAATTCGATTTTTAATTCTCTAACGTATCGCGAATTTATTTAAGAAAAAAAAAAGGCAGGGGTGAATAGGCATTTCACAACGCACGCAATACAGGCACACACCGGTAAAAATGGCGAGCAGATAAGAGTGACAGGCACAAGAGAGAGACCTATCTCAACATGTTTTATTTAAAAGGGAGAAAAGTCGTGGCTCACGCGAGAGGAGAACACCACCAAAATGAAAGCCGTTCCGGCATAATACGACTGTCCTCATCGTCGAGTATGATTGGCAAACGGATGTTGAAAGTGCGGAAGGATAGCATCGAGAGTTACAGCGTATATCGGCAAAATAAATGCGATCTCACAATGCTTTTGCTTTTAGAAAAGATTTCCCAAAAAGTCTCTCGCGAATACATATCAGATATTTTTGATGCAGTCAATAATAGATTTGCTTGAAAAATAAGGAAGCGTCTGCTCTTACGTGGACCATTTTATCAACGATTTTTAACAATGTGTAGCAAAAAATAGAATTATAGAACTACTGTTAAACTTTATATTTTATTCTTGTCTGATATAACTCAAAGTAAAATACATTCATTGTTTTTTATACCACATTATCATTAATATAAATTTAAATAATATATCAAGGAATATTTTTTAGTTACAAAATCAATTTTTCGAACGTGTTTCAAACGTATGTACATTCTTTCTTTTTTGTTAGCAAAATAATACATCTCCTTTTTCATTTTGCATGTAAAATAAAAATTATTACTTTCTGTGGGATTTAAAATAGTCGCAAAATATGATTTCGAAATCGGTAGTAATTATTTACGATAATAATCGTTACACGCATTTCCAGAAAGAATCAATTTATTATTCTCTCACTAATTCTCATTAAGTGCAATTGGCCTCTTGGCACTTGAAACGCGTCAATCTTGCTTATAATTAGTTAAGATTTCATCGCTATGAGTGCGTCTAACTACATCTAGCTATTAAACAACTTATATCGCGAATATCGTTAACCTTATGTCTCGACTATTTATGAAAAGCTGTTTTTTTTATCGTTATGACTGACTGCCTATTTTGCATCTATTTACTCATAGAAATACTCATAGAAATGAGTAAAGAATTGCAGACATTAAGACGTCCTTTCATTATAAAATTAATTCATTTCTTAAACATTCACACACACACGCACACACACACACACACACACAAACACAAACACAAACACACAAAAGTTAATTTAATTCCAGATAATATATATCACGCTTGAAGATATAAAAATAAAGCAACAGCTATCGGTATTCGATAGCCATTTCTTTATATACAATTTTTTTCGCTATTACGCATTCGTGATTGATGGCCCTATCTGAAATAGCTGATTCAATTCTCTCGTGCTTGATGAAGTTAGCGATGCCAACGACCAGCGTGCCACAGTTATCTAAGAATCGACCGTTCTCGTAACTCATCACGACAGATTAAATTCCGCGAATTCTATTTTCGAGCCCAAACACGCGTTTGCTGGACATGAATTAACAGCGACGGCCAGCATGCAGCGATAAAAATTTATCCACCGCGCGAAAAACACGAAGGCGCGTTCCGGTCGACCCGCCATTGAGGTCATAAAATGGAGATAAAATCGCAATATGGACGATTAACTCGCCGTCATCGGCTCCTAACGTTAATTATCGTCATTACAGCAGTGGCAATTTTTATCCCGCCTGTTAGAAGCGAGTTAATGTGACTTAATAATGGAACTGTGTATATATGTATTATATCAAGATATACATATAAATTACACCAATACCTTGGTACATCAATAATTTTGACCGAGCGAAACAATTAAGTTTCTTTGCAATTTTTATAAGTAATTTTTCATTCCGGTAATTTATTATTAAAGAAATAAGAGTAAAGTTTAATTAGAAGTAATTTTATCAGTCTAAAATAACCAAGCTGCAATATTGCATGAGAAAAACGAAAGTACTTGTCGAGTTATGATGATAGAAACTGCTGTATTTATCTCTGATCCTACGAAACTCTTCAATGATTATGTGACTTAATGCTGGAATAACCAATATTTTTGGGCCAATAATTTTGGGCTATCGTGGGCTGTCGTGAACTAAACAATTCTCCTAAATACTGCATTATTCTGCTTTCATCTACTTACATATGAGAAAAGCAGAAAAATGCAGCCAAAAGAAACAGTACAATAATCGTGCAATGTTCCCTTGATGGATAAATAGATGTGTACAGCAAAGAGCGAGTTAAATAAGGGAAATTTGCATGCAAAAAAAACCCGAAAAGAAAAGTTGGATAACGGAGAGGAGAGAGAGAGAGAGAGAGAGAGAGAGAGAGAGAGAGAGAGAGAGAGAGAGAGAGAGAGAGAGAGAGAGAGAGAGAAAGAGAGAGAGACGAGACCGTCGAGCAGAGTGGATGGAAAGCAATGGTGGAAAAGCGAGTTGAAATTCGAGAGAGATGACACAAGTACGTGAGACGAGGAATGCAAATGGACAATAAACCGCCCTCTCGTCCACCGTCTACCGACGGTATATCACTGGCGACACCCGTACTTTTAGTTTATGTCGCATGCATAAGCGGCGCCTCACATCAGGAACGCAAACGTCCATGGCGATTCTTGTTCCCGTAGGAATCCTGAGGATCTCGGCCTAGTTCTCCCCGCTCGTCCCTTTTTATGCTCCTCTCTCTCTCTCTTTCTCTCTCGACGGGATTAAAGAGATCCTCCCCTTTTCCCTTTCCTTCTCCCTAAACCGTTCCCTCCTCCGCGAGTGTAGGCGAATTCTCTTAGAATTTTCGTCAAGCCGGAAAGTCGATAATTCACGGACCGCGCCCGTCCGCGGGAAACCTCGAATTCACCACCCACGATTTATTATATCATAAATTTCGAATACGGTATCCGAATGCGGTGTACGAATCCATAAAAAATACTTGGATGTAAGTGCGATTACGCGGTGATTTTCCTTGCAAAAGTAGATGAGCGAATGATATTTTTTTTATTCCATCTTGGACTATTCTATTCTCGCTTGCGACGTAACGATGCTTACGTGCGCATGGTGCCGATCATTACGTTCAACGGTTTGATTCACGAGTGACACTACTAACATCATCCAGTAATAACGGAGGATAAACGATCTCGCACTCACCTCGATTGCTCTCCGTTCCACGCTCGATCTTAACATAGACACGAACAAAACCGCGGACAATACTGTCAGCAAAGTCATGCTGCAAAATTTACACACGTCCTATTTTCACGCGCAATAAATGACAACCAGTAATGTTATCTCTGCACACTGACTGATTAAATAAATTAGTAGGAATATTTTATTTATATTACGTACGGACTTTCTAAACTTTACGTGTGAAATTTTCACGTAAAAAAAAATAAAGACTGAAGGTTGCCGCAAATACGGATTTTTTCGCTCGCATGTCTAAAACCGTTCAAAATCAATCGTTAGGTGGCGTATACGTGTCTCTTTTTAATTGTTTATAATCTAGGTGTAAATTTCACTAGTTACATAAAAATTCCTGTACTTTAATTGCCGAGATGCCGAGGGCAGTTGCGAGACGGGCGCACGGCATGCATTAGCATACAGGAATCCGGGCATCGTTAAAAGTTTGTCACGCGTGTGCATGCTAAAATAACCGCGACATATCTCGTCCATCGTGGAATTGATCTTGATCGGCGTCTCTCTCGTGAATTAAGCGCAAGGCGTGCATGTCACTCTTCGCACAACGACCCAAGATTACGATCGGGAAGTTTTATGCGCCTCAAATGGAAAGTGTTGAACTGTTTTTCGCACGCGTATCTACACAACCGCGTCAAACAGATGTTTTTCGACGTCTCTGACTGACAGACTACAACGCACATACCGAAGCAAAATAATCACGAATAACAGAAATGATGCGAATGTGTTAGCAAAATTGCGCTTTATTCACAGATCCTCGATCTCGTAGTCCATCACGCGTTTCTATTATTAAAACAGAATTGAGCTGAAAAAGATTCTGTTATTAAACATATCATTGAAGTAATTTTATTTCTTTCTCTCAAAAAATGAGAGCAATATATGAAGAAAAATCTATGTGCTCATGTATAATTAAAGAGTAATATAAATAAACTTGAGAAAGAAAAATTTCAATGTGCCGAATGATCGTAAATTCTGAGAAAGCCTATATAAGACAATTTATATGGATATTAGCATCAGATGCTGCAATTTAACGGTGTTAGCATTTCGAAGGGATTACAGTACAATTTGAATGCCGGTCGCTACGTTCCAGGAAGTAAGTCACTACGGGAGTTAACGCGGAACTTCCTTGATGGCTTAATTGCCGATAAATATATACGAATTATTTAAGCGGAAAAGGCGTCTTCTAACTCCCTCAATTAAAGTGCATCCAGCAATAACCCGCTGTGAATGAGCCGCACACGCGATTCTCGTGAAATACATTTGCGATCCGCTCTAGCGAGCGGAGGACACCGCGAATAAATGTGCATCTGCGAGCGACGCGTGTGATAGTAGGTCACGCATAGTGATGATTCGCTCAACTCGACGTTCTAGAAATATAGATGCTATCACGGAAGTGACGCTACATAGAACTTAAGCGAATTGTCTGGTGAGTATATAAATAAAAATGCAATTTTAACTTTTCCAGAAATATGAATCAGACTTCGTATTATTAAGACATCCATTTTTTGGTCTCGTCGTTAATTGCATGTATTTAAAAGATAAGAAGATCAGCGACAAACTTAAATAATTCAATTGTATTGTTGAACGTGTAATTCCCGAACGCGCTCAAGCGGAGGGAAAATCGTTTGTATAAAATAATGGACGTGATCCCGTGAAAAAGCGATTGCAAGGGCAATTTGTCCCATGAATACATTACGCCGACAAAAGTTATTAAAAACAGCATGTGCGGCAATGAGTCCTCTATGTATCGACGGGTCATTGATTATTATAGGCAGCACAACATCCACCGGAAGCCGCTAATAAACCAGGAAGAGCCTGATGTACGAAAATTGGATACTCATGTAAATTTTGAGGGGATTATCCTCGCTAGTAATAACACGCTGATAGCTTTCCGCGTTACTGATATCGCCGTTGCACGAGATTCAGAGAGGGAGGAGGGAAAAAAGAAGTGAATAAACCTCTATAACTTCCGATGAATCTGATCGTCGGTGGAGAACGGGAGACGAGTATGATTAAGTATAATAGCCGTCCAAGTAATTCAACCAACGCACGCGAGTAACAACACATTGTATACGGTTACGAGGTGTACGAATTTTCTTTTTTTTTTTTTAAATATAAAAAGGACACATCTCGCTGTAACGTCGAATTGTGTCATACAAAATAAATCCTGTGTGGCGACGAATAAGATTGCAGCACGACTTATTTTTAGAAAAATCGAAAATGAAATAATTGAAATTGAGTAAGTGGAACGATGTGTGACTTGTCGGACACGTACACATTAAAACAGCTAATCTAAAACGTGTGAAAAACTCATGCAGAGCGTGCATCCAATAACTATCACAAAACTATTATAAACTAGTTCTATAAATGCGATGACCGTTAATTAAATATCGCAATGGGTGTGGAGGGTAGGATGTTCTTTCCGAGGAGTACTCTATATTTGTTAAACAAGATTACATATGAAAATATCAATACGAGTGAGCGACGAGCCGTCACAATTGCGCCATACACGTTCGCGAGTACACGCGAATACAGAAATGCACGACTTTGCGGTTAATCTCTCAAGGCTCTTCTTCCGCGTTTAGATGAACGCGATGAAAGCCGCGACCTTAGATATATGCGCCCGTATATATAATGTTATTGTATGTCTTCGCGCGTCTGTATGCGTCTATTGTGTGTGTGTGTGTGTGTGTGTGTGTGTGTGTGTGTGTGTGTGTGTATGCGCGCACCTGTATGCAAATATTTAATTAAAGCAACGCTGACGACATATGCGCTCGTCGCCGGTAGACGTCCGTGCGCGCGTACACGTTGCGTGCGGTGGTGGATAACGATGGACGAGGAGATGGAGACAGAGAGAAAGCAGAGAGAGAGTGAGAGAGAGAGAGAGAGAGAGAGAGAGAGAGAGAGAGAGAGAGGGGGCGGGGGAGGACGGAATCGCGGAAACGAGAGAGAAGAGGCGGAGGGATTATCCCCGCACTGTAAATATATGATTATGCATGAGGATCGGTGGTGCTGAGTGCACTTTCACGACCGCCATATGGGGACGTGTTAGCTGCATACGCGCCGCGAGAACAAACGATGAATTATAACGCTTTATCGAAACAGAGAGGACTCGTCCGATACGACGAGTCGCATCCATGAAGGATTTCCACTGGGAGCGATCGGAATATGACGAGTTTAAAGAGAAAGAGAGAGGGAGAGAAAGAGAGAGAGAGAGAGAAAGAGAGAGAGAGGGGGGAGAGGGAGAGAGAAAAATTCCATAGAATGGAAATACTCGCGCGCGCGATGCCGATGCGCTCGAGTAATTTTTGATGTAAAAATTTGTTTGGGATTCGAAGCTGCATAACTATGCGAAGGTAAATCAAACATGAAGAATGCATTTTTCAGGGAATGCGAAGAACGCGTTTCCCAGAATATACGAATGCTTCTTTTTTTTCTTTCTTTCAACGAAACTCTACCGGCGGTTCTCTCTCCCTTCTAAATAAATCAAGTCAATTTCATTGCCGTTCAATAAATAACGCACAAGCGCCGGTGCGTGCGCTAAAAAAGCACAGTAGAACGCGATTGCCACTCTCTTCATCAATTTATTACCTTTTATTATTCTTAGCTGAGAATACATTTCAAAAGGGCATTCTTTAAAGTCTTATAAGTTAACAGAATGAGGTGAACAGAATCGATTTCAACTAATATTTTTATTTGTGGTTCATCTATTGAAAGCTGCCAAAAAAAAAAGTGTTGTTCAGAGAATTGTAACAGAGCAACAAATTCCTTTTGATAGTCAATTTTAACAATAAATCCGCAACAAACGAAGATATCAATTAAAATCGATTCTATTTTGTTTCGCTAGCTTATGTCATTTTCAATTCTATTGATATTAAGGCAAATAAGTGAGAGATTTTACACGGAAACTCCTCGGAATTTCTCAAAGTACGCAACTGACTATTATACTGCTGCCGCGGATTCCTTTGAAGTTTGCGATCGTCTTTTGACGTCTTTCTAAAGGCATGAAAGGACAATTAAACGAAAATTCTCGGTAGAGATTGTCAACACAATTTGCGTAGGCAGAGAAAATTATTTAAAGTATTGCTCTCGATAGCAAGGATTTCATAACATTACTGAAATATGAAATTTCTCAAATTTTTGACACGGAAAACAAAACAATTTCCCAGTTTTTCACGCTGCGACGTATTTGATATCTATTTAATAACGAATATCTCGTTTAATCGGATCGCCAATTGGACGATCTCTAGGGTTAAACTGAGATATATCCTCTATTTTGATTTGCAGATCACATGTAAACTAAACATGTTTTCGAACTATATATAACAATTGATGGTGAAATCGTCTTGTAAGATGGAGGCAAGCACGAAGAATCATTCAGAAACTTTTAGTGGTTTAACATTTTGTTTCGCGACGTCTAACGCGAGGCACGGTAAACTCGCATAGCCTCAATCTCGAACAAGGTAGTAAAATTCTTCCATTTCGAGTGAATGTTCCTAATGAACAAAGTTACGAATATCTTCTTTCAGCGTACGAGTGTAAGCGGCGCCAAGCGCATCCTGTCGCGCTGCAGATTGAAGCGATCGATTTCGCTCAAGGGGAAAGGGTAATATCGGAAAACGTTATTCTTTTTTGCCGAGAGACATGACGAGAGGAAGCGACAAAATCAAATTGCGAAAGTAGTCGGCGAAAGAGCGTGGCTATCGTTGGTCGATTATTAAAAGAGACGACAAAGGAGACGACGGGGGATACGGGGTGGCGCGCAGGGGAAGATAAGTTTGCTTCAATTTGGCTGAGGAGCGAGTGCCAAACGAGGGTCATCGTGTCGGCTCATTTTATATGCATTTTAATTAATTCCACGCGGAACGGCATCGTCGCCCGGCCCAGTTTATGGTACCCGTCGTATCATCCTCCACGTATTTTCCTCGTATCCCCCTGCAGCGTCCCTCCTGTCACGTTTCCTACGTCGCTCGTTCCTACCCTTATGCGCGACTATACGTCCAGCCATTTGCGGTCTACATCTGTTTCTCCGTCCTCGTCTCCTTCACCACTCTGATTTATGGCTCGTGCTTTTAACTGCAGCTCGCGGGATGGTGTTCATGCCAACGTTGCTCGTCGCAATGGGGATGAGGACGAGAGCCGCCCACGTCGCGGTCGCCAGTCGTTCGCCGGAGATATCTTCGCCCTCTACTGCATGATCCAGATGCTCCGCGAACTTTTATTTCGCGACGATATCGCACCGCAACGCGTACTCGCGGATACACAACTCGCGCGGCCGGCTCGCCGTTTATCGCCCCGCGCGGAAACGCATTGACGAGAGAGACGCGAAACGGTAGCCCCGTCCGTTGGGATTTAGCTCGTAACTCGGTTTTATTAACGACGCGCACACCGTTTTAGTGCCGTTCAATTTCTCGGTGAGTTAATCTTTCGACTTGTGACCTGTTTGTTTACGCGCTACCCTTTGCGCAGTGAACGCGAATTTATAATATATCGATCGTACTATCCCGTTGCCATGTAGCCATTGATAATATGCGAGCTGGTTCAAGCTCGTTGCATCTCTGTTCATCTGACGATTTTTCGAATCGACCAGTGTTTTCAATTTACAAGCAATTTTTCCATAGAAAGTTTGGTCGTATTTTTGATATAAAAATATTATAAACAATGTTATGTTTCATTTTATGATACCCAATATAAAATAAATTAAAAGTTAATTATATTTTTTTAAACTAATAATAAGTGTATAAATATATATAAATTGTGATTTAAATTTTGTTTACTGATAAGAACTCGATAAAAAGTTTTAAATCAAATTATAAAAAATTTATGTTCATATATTTATTTAATGTTTTCATTATTATTATTATAATTATTTTTCATATTTAACGTCAATAAATATATTTATTATAAATAATTTTTCTTTTCTTCACTCCGTTATCTTATCCATTTTTACATAAAAAATAAAAATTTTATGTAAATACATTTTCATAGTTAAATAAGAGAAAACTATGATATTAAATATGACATTAAATAGCCTTCATGTTGTTAAACAACACCAAAGGATTTTCATCATAACTTATCGAGTTTCCTATACACTGTACACTATACAGAGTAATTTTGTTACGATGTTATCATGCGCATAACACCCTTGGGCAATAATTGTGCCGATTAACTAGTCGAATGTAACTGTCGCCTCTCTCAAGACTCTTGAAAGTCCAACAATAAATTAGCTTTCATTACGCTAGTGTGATGAATAGCTTGTGTGCGTGGAGTGACTCGTCGGCAACCTAACTCGCTACGTCAAGCCTCACCATGAGAGGAAGCTAATAGCGTGTTTCGTTGAATATTCAGGCCCTCCAAGTATAATACATATATATATATACACCACTTCATAATTGTTCCATCGCGCCGCGGACAAGTAATAACGAAACGATCGTCCTTTTGCGCGGCAAGTCTTTCGATCGCATGCTTCCCTATTTCTTCCTCGTAATATCCGACGACTGAGAATAAGCATAGGAACGTTCAATAAATTCTTTGCCGTTTAACTCTTATCCAATAAGTCAAAGACCCTAGCGTTTCATGTTTAAAAGGTTGCGTGCCTTTCGCCAACTCATTACTATTGTAGCGTACACATTCGCTCTACAATTCTCATGCATGTTTACATTGTAATACCCTTTGATAATGTTCTAGATTAAAATTCTATAACGTGTCTCGATCTTTTTATCTGCACGTCATTAAATTACCGGCACGATTATGATACCTGTTCGAAGAATGCGGGTAAAAAAAAATTCAAATGACAGTACTAGAGCGGTGTGAAATGTAATAAACATAGAAACAGTAGCAAAAGATAGTATTTTCTTCATTTATGTAGCATAAAAAAATACGTAATTTTTGCAGTCTTACCATACGACACAAGTGTAGCATGACACGAGTTACTATTGTCAGTGGAGTGATAGGGCGCAAAAGTGAGACTTCGTGAGGATGTCGTGTGAGAAAACTCGAACGGGATTGCTTATCCGGCTTGCAGAGAAAAGTGCGCTTCGCGCAAGTTTTCTCGTAAATACGAAAGCATGGTGAATGTAAAACAGACGATGACAAAACCTTTTACAAACGACTTTTCCGATCTCCTTTATACGCGTCATAGGTAATCTCGACGATATGAATGGCACGTTCTCAAGTACGCGATGAGTGCAATTTTTTAAATTGGCACTATTTTTTGTTGAACTTGCTTTTTGCATTTATAGAACTCTGATATTAACGTTAATATTTATTTTATCTTAAAAACTAAAACGTTCTATAAAAAAATATATCTGGAAAAAGAAAGAATTAAAATCATAGAGGAGAAATACTAAAAGAATCATTTATATTCGATGTGTGTGTGTGTGTGTAACATGTCGATGAACGTACAAGTGTACAATTTAGACACAAAATCAGAATAGTATCCAGAAACGATAAAATCGCTGCCTCTACTTATGCATATTTCTTATGCAAATGACGCCTTCATGTTGCTCCTGGCTTACGAATTCGCCTAGCGTGTTCTTGATGTCGAGGACATTGCACATCGGCACCGTATAAGCTTTTCTCCGGATTCGAATGTGAAAGTCTCGGAAATACCGATGGATTCATGCAAATTCGATAATACCAACAAATCGTTCAATGGATAAGTTCGCAAAGCGGCTGGAAGCCCCGAACGTTGCCGGGACTTCAGGAAACTCGAGTGCGGATTACGTAGTTCGTACGACTTATCGGAGTTTCCCCCGTTGTTCCCCGAGTTAGTGCTCCATGGTTATGAAGGATCGAGTTGTTAGAGCGGACGGGTGGTCGGCCGGACGATTAAATACAAAAGTTGTAGCGAATTGTTCATCTCGGCATATTTATGACCGGCACGGATTTTCTGCAAGGCTTTCTAGACAAAGATACGACAACACGACGGCGACTATTTGATTGCAAATAGTAACCTAGCATACGCATAATTGATTTGCACGTTGTAATTATACAGTTTCTTAATCGTACTATGCTAATAAAACAAATGTTAATAATTTAACAAAGTATTCTAAGCGGTTTACTCAAGTGGGCTAACTTTTATCGTACTTTACTTTTATTATAATTAAGACAATTATAATTGTCAAGACGCCTAAGAGCTTTATTTCCCATTGAATATTTTTTTCTTATTTCCCAACAAGATTAAAATATGAAATTTTGCAACTTTGCAGCACGATTTACGAATACGCGTTATAATCAAAAATAATACTGTTTCATCAAACTGGATGCAATTAATCCTCTGTCACGTCACTCTAAGGAGGGAAACAATTAAAATCCTCTGACAGGATTTCGTAATTAGCGTCGCAACGCATCAGCCTGCCGTGCAGCACGCGCTAACACCTTGCCTGCGAGACGAGTGACGAGATAATAATCAGTCACCCAAGGTACCGCACGAACTCTTCAAATCTCGAGGGGGCGAGAAAAGTTAGACTCTATGAATCACGAAGCACACCCTCGACGCCTCTCAGCGAAGATCGGTCCCCTCGGCGCTTCTTCGTGGCTAAAGAGATGACCGGGTCGTCTGGCTGTACCGCGCGCACCGGTTATATGAGTCATTAGTCACTGTCCCTGGCAGAGGTGACTTACTTGGATTTAAAATTAATGGCGCGGGTTTTGCGATACTCGCGAGGAGAATTTTTGCTGCACTTACATTCGCGAACGTCCGAGCAATGCCGACGGTAGAGGGGCGTGAAGGAAAGGGCGCGAAGAGAAGAGAAGAGAAGAGAAGAGAAGGTTGGTAGCCATAAAGAGATGCCGAAAGAAATAGGTAAAGGACGAAGGTAGAAGTTAGCCTGCCGTGAGCTTTCAGTTTACGAGGTGCGGTCGGGCAAGAATAAAACCCAGAAAATTTTTATTAATAGTCCTGTGACCAACCGTCCTGCCGGACGAATGCTTCACGTAAGAATAAAATTAACACGGGAAAGATATCGAAGCGTCTGCAAGTGTCATAGATATATTTTCTTCTTTCATGGGATTATTATATTTTTATCTTGGGGTAAAGAATTTCTTCGCAAAACTTTTACAATTAAGAATACTCAAGTTGAGATATTTATACAATAATAATTACACACATACTATATATACATATATAAAGTTTATATATATAGTAAAAAAATTTATTTTTCTGTCTCTTTCTTTTCTTTTTATCTCCTTTAAAAAAATTTTCTCCGCATAAAATTAACAAACAACTAATTTTACATTGTGCTTTTAAAATAATTTAAATTTAATCAAAATAATTATAAAATATAAACAAAAAAGCAACATCTAAAACTCGAATTTATCTTAATAGTATTTCATAATTATGCACGTAATGACAATTAACTTTCCGTTTCAATTATAACAGACTAGCATCATATGCCATTCGCCAGCAATTACTCTTTTGTCTTGCTGCGCAGAAAAAAATTTCCAACAGTTTTCCACATGCATGCATCACCATTCTTACAATACTACGCTGCGCGTATTTCAGTACAGAAGTATCAAAGAATCTTTTTTCTGTCAGAATTACAGTCAAATGAAATAAATGGCACACGGAATAGAATTCTTTAGCATTTGTTGAAAAACCTAGATTTATTTCTTTTACTGAGCTCTGTGAAAGAAACCTAGCACAAATAAAAATCTGTGCTACGCGCGGGCCCGCAAAGTGAGCAACGTGAAAAGAGAACCGGTGCATTAAAGTCCAATATATTTAGCGTGCACCCAACGGGTGTGAATACAATTGGGTCAATGGCGGTGCTAAATGTAATTATTCTTTTCATATATACGGAATTTACGAACGTGCACTTACATAAGGTTCCGTTTCTTTAAGATAGCAGAGGAAAGTAGCTCTAGGAATTTTGTCAAAAAAAATTGCTTGCGAATTCACAAAGAATGAAGGATCTTATCCAGAAGTGCTGCGCACGTTGCAGCAGAGATTTCTGGTACAATTTCACCTATTCACTTATCGATCGCAGATAATATTAGAAAAATATATATAGTTCTGAATCACACAATTGCTAATATTGATAAACAGTCTAATAATTCAACAATTTCGAAGCTAAAAAGCGATTCTTCGCAATTTCTATTTCAGCATGTGTTATGTATTATCATGAAATATGAAATTAATTTTTTTACGTTAGCAAAAAAAATATGTTTTAAAAGTATACATGTATCTTTCTGTTGATTGTTCAAGATCAAAGTCACTAGCATATGCAAATATTAAACGAATTACAAAATTAATAGTATCGCATATTTTTGTACATCAATTTTTACCTCTCGCCAATCAATTGTATCACTTTTGAATTAACAGCATCCTCGCGCATATCCAATCACACTTCAACCGATCATGCTTCATATAATTTCAAGTACATAGTAATTCGCAATAACGGACCGTTTCTAATCTCAATCAATTTGATCTGTATGCGAGTATTGGAACGTTTGAAGTTCAAAGGGAATATATTCGTGCTATGCTAATACGTTGATATTGTGCGGCTATGCGTAAATAGGCACACTTGATAATGTTTACTCGTAAATGAGCAAAAGATGCTGGAAGCTGAAAACGTTGTTACATATACATCCAATCAAAAATCTTTTTTTCATCCGACGTAACTCTTTTCGCATGTATTCATATTTTTTTCGCATATTTCTATTAAATTGCACATGATATATAGCCTCGATAACTTTCGATGTTTCAATATTATCTATCCTTTCAAATCATATAACAAGAGAATCGTATTTAGAGCAAGATCCGAAATATCTCATACAAATGTGTGTGCGCGTAATTGAGGACAGAAATTAACAAGTTAAAATCTGGCAAAGCTCCCACGATTGCTTTGTGGGGAGGGGCGAGGAAGGCGGGTCGTGCCGAGGTTAATAAACACGTAAGTCTCCAAGGAGTTGGCGAATGCGAACGGACGCAAGGTAAGGGGATAGCTAAAGCATCGTTAGCTCGAGCCCCGAGCCATTCAGTCGCCGCGAAATAGTTTACGCCGAGTCGCCACCGACCGGTCGGTGCCGTCGAGCCGGTCGGTGACACGTATTTAGGTGTCACAATTCACGAGTGCACAAGAGGGAGCTTGATGCCGCGCAACGAGTACTCGCGGCGGAACGGAGAAAGCGCCGCCGCGCGGGCGACGTAGTTCGTTAATTGTTACGGAAAGTTTGCGTACTGTGTTCCGACCTCCGCAAGATTGCGGACGATATTAACGCCGCTTACAAACGCAGAATTGTTACCGCTCTCTGTGTACGTAGGTGCACGCGCGCGAGTACCTCTCCGCAATCGGACGAGGCGACGTAAATGAGAACAGCATAGAGATGTCGAAATGAAATTGCCACGAATCGCCGTCCATCTGAGCTCACGTGAATAAGAACGCACGGTGCTCGCTTCGATATTATAAGCCTAGAGCGGCCATTTAACTATTACTTATAATTAGATCTGGCACCGTCCTTGTATCACAATATGTTCTCATTACCGAATGATCACGGGTTAACTTAGTCCGCAAGGCGATCGATCTTGCACATGGGTCAGTAGTGTCAGTACGGGCCATTCTATTTTATCATTGTTGAATTCGAATCGCGTTCGGATACAAGTACGCTGAATTAATGAATTTATGTATTTCGGTAGAGCGTGTGGGAAAGAGAAAAATCAAGATATATTGTCGAGAGAGGACAAAACATATTAATTCTTCCTTATTAAAACTAACACACGAATCCGAATGAAAGCAAAATTTAGACTCGAAATAAGCCAAGATGAAAAAAATTTTTTTATGACAGAACGTGCATACTGCAAATGGTATTGGACGTAAATAAAAGTTTTAATACGTTAAAAGCCGTAAGAGTATTACTCGGATTAGTGCTGTGCCATTCACACAGCGTTCGTGTCCGAAACCGCTGCCCCAGTGTTCCAGTGTGGTATGATGAAATGGACATGTAGTTGAAACCTTTCTGACGCCACGAAATACATACACTGCGAATCGCAGAAACTCAATTCGGATAATCTTCGTTGCGGTAGCACGTAATGTTCCCCGCATACTCATGTAAACGTATATTTGCTCGTCTAATGCGAGAATGTGTATGCGATCAAAAACCCGAGATAGCGAAACATCCGACACACATTATTTGCGAAACAATTATTTGTGAAACAAGATGACATTCGGAGCAATCGAGTGTTTTGCGTTTATATTCTTCTAAAGAATAATTGTACATCACTTCGCGATAAATCAAGCAATGTTTTGCAAAATGATTACATGCTGCAAATTTAATTCCCGACTGTGTGCGGAGAATAATATTGTGATCGCATCTCCGGGCACTTTTTTTTACCAAATTTGTTTTACACTTCGTCAATTTGCGGCACGTCAGCCTTATTTAAATTTGAAAGAAGCTTTAGGAACCCCTATCGGTAAAAAACACGAAACGTCTCGTCTCCCGAGACTGATCAAATAAGCCTCAAAGAAGAAAGGTGGGTGATCCTGATTGAGAGAAAATGGGTAGAAGAGAAAGGGATATAATGCAAATCGTAGCTCGTTTGTTATCGAGGTTCTAACCGCCCTCATCTAGTCGCTCCTCGGGATTTTGGAGAACGAAGCTGTTAAATGGATCAATGGGCAAACCGTCAAAAGCTCAGTGGATTCCCTCTGATACGATCAAAATTAGCTAATCAAATAACACGATACTACGGATTAATGACAATTAGTGAAGTACATTGTACATGAAATCTCTTCAATCAAAAATAAATAAACAAACTCTTACTCTTTGAGGGTGTGCTGTAATAAGAATATGTGTTGTTTTTTTCTGTATCGCACATATATTCTATCCAATCCGTTATTTAAAAAAAAAACCATTTATTTTACGATATCCATTTTGCATCGAGATTTGCGAGATGGCAATATAGTCTGTTTTATTATAAATTACATCAGGATGTATAAAATTTAAATAAAGCTAACGTGAACTCGGTGGAAATAACACAAATGAATGGGTACAACGAGAAAAGCCACTGGAATAAACGGCCGGTTTATGAATAGGACGGCGACGCTGCAAACGTGGCCGCGATGAATGCTATTTAACATTTAATCTTCCATTTTAACGAGGTATTTAAGTAATGTAACATTTTCTGTGCTGGCGAGATTTTAAATCTAATTTTTCTTAATCGAGTTATCCAAAAATCGGTGGGATACAGGCAAAAATTTATATATTATTTATATTTTCTACATATCAGAGAAACAAATTTAATTTATTCACCTCACTTTAAAGTGGAGGGCATGTATAACAGGGAGCTTTGCTCTTGCAGTAAAACCGACGTTGACGCAGAGCTATGGATGGGTCGTTCTGAAAACGACGAGGCGACACGAAACCTACGTGACGAGAGCCCCTACGTCCAGCTCAGCGGAATACGATTGAAAATAAGGAGGCGTTAAGGCGATGTTACGACTTGACGGTCTTACTATGTTACGAGAGCCTTCCCATGCCCTTAAGACTCACCATTACATCTTTATTATTTGGTCGATTGCGCGCTGCAGATGCACTGCGATAGAAAATGCAAGAAGCTTCTGATTCTCCTGATCCATTCATATGTAATGAATAACGTGCATAAAAAAATTTGATAATAGATTGTTGCATTTCCAGACAGAAATTATCTGACAGATTATGGAAATAATTAACCCATTGTGTTATAATCATACGCCTGCGTGCTATTGTAATCGGCTCATGAATATCCTCTTAGAACCTAATATGGCATCAAAGTTCATTAGTGCGTAAAATAGAGTTCCACTATTCTATCTACTTTAGTGTATATTCACTTTTCGTTTTCTATCTAAAAATAATACCTATAATAACTTAATTGTTTTATCGCATCGCCAGTTTCGATGTAATTATGTAGAATCATTTTAGGCAAAAAATTCAAATTAACGTGATGTTTGACTGGAAAAATTAAAGATCTATACTTATCCCTGGTATCTGATAAATATCTTAAGATAATTATTCGGAAGAAATTTGAACTTTCAATGAACGTCTCACCTACTGCACTGCGACTTTTTGTCTGTGATAAGTGAACTAAGTAAACAGATAACTAAAGAGACTACAAAGTTTCGCAATGTGAGAGCTGCTGGAGAGATGGTGGATGCTCGGTGAGTACGGTTGGGGACAATTAGGGCGGTTTCACCGACGCAGGAAGTGACATCAGGTTGCCGTGTACCCTCGAGGCCATTGTTCGCGACACGTACAACCCGCGTTGCCTCTCGACTACTTCCCACCCATCCATCCACCCACTCATCCCTTCATATCCTCTCCCCATGAAACTGTCAACCATCCTCACGGCAAACCCAGTGCTGACCTACAAAATGCAGCAGCTTGTCGAGACCGGTTGCCAACGGTTTGCGACAGTTGAGGAACCGCCGCGTCCTAACTGGCTGCGACTTGGTTATCGAGATACTAAACCGCCGCATCTGTAAAATATTCTGGAAAACTAAAGAAAAACCAAAGATACTCGGAACATTGTTGATATACGTGTATTATTTGATAGAGATGGCGCACAATTTTACTATAAATAAACATTAAATTTTATCCTGTATAATCGTATTTATGTATTGTGTTAATTAAATACGTTATGCGTTTAATTATATCTCAAAGTTAAAAATCAACAATTTTATTTTAAAAATTAAATAACACTTTTTGCAATTTTTTTTCTTTCTGTCTTTCTTTGCTACTTTCTATCTTAATAGCATATAAAATAAAATTATTTTTACCTATGTAGTGTGATTCTTTTATCAGATTTATTCATAATTGACACCAAAAAACATTCGATAATCACATAAGTAAGCTTTAAAGTAAAATAATGATAATTCTTTAATGTCCTAGAATTGCATACACTACTTCTCACTTTAGTCTCGACAGCATTTCAGTTGTCCCTTTAATTAAAACACGAAAGAATTTCTCGGAATTCATGTCATGAAAGCTCGAAAAAATATGAAATCTTAACAAAGAAGCTAATTCCATTTTTACCTCGAAAAGATTCGTACATATATATCTCTCGAGAGTATCTTTGTCTTCTTTATATAAATCTTTTAATATCTTTTACTCTTGATATCCTTTTAAAATTATTATATTTTCAATCATCAGATTTATATTTTTTAATTTCTATTTATACATATAATAGAAAAATATTCACAAAAATAGAAATAAATTAATGGAATTTGTTGTATTTATTATTTGATTGATTTTTATGTTGAAATTATTGAAAGTTGATAACAAATGAATCCAGAATTAATATTTGGAAATATCGATAATATACGTTACAGGAATACACTTTGATCAGAAGCCAATTGTAATATCGGAGTCGATTTCATGATGTCCCATCTAACGCGCCGAGGTATAATCGCAATTTCGATGTTTTGCTAAATGAGCCAAATTTTGGGCGTGTATATTCATCTAGAATAGAGAGATAAACACCACTATACAATAGGGTATGAAGCAACGAGACGGACAATGAGCAATTAGCACGCTCTCTCCGAGCGCGTGTTTCCGTGCGCGTATTTGAACGCGTTACTGCCGTAATTCTTCAGCGAAACATTTGCAAGACACCTACACAACGCACGATGATACGTAAAACGGAATCGTGCCTTTTTTGAATTTAAAGCGTGAGCGATATAAGGGTGGATGAGACACGACGAGATACGAGATTGCATCTGTGGTTAGAGAATTCCGCGAGAAAGAGAAAGAGAAAGAGAGAGAGAGAGAGCGAATGGGTTCCCATGGGCATTCTATCATATTTCTATCATATTCAGTGCCTCTACGTACTGTATCTATTCGCCACGGAATGAAGTTTCGGATCGTTTTGAAATATTATCAGTCGTAGGTTAACTATGAGAAACGTTTCTTTTAATAATACGCGATATCGTGAGCTTTATTGTACAAAATGTGCTCCATGTCACGGCTCGCGAGATCCCTTCGAAAAAGTCTGTATGATAGATGAGATGCAAAAATGTCGACTGCAATTTCATTCTTTGTAAAAAAAATGACGAGATATTTACGGAATACTGTATAGTGAGCGTTATAACTTGGATATATAAAGTAATGTATGATGTGACGGTAATCAAAAGTTTACATATGTATAAAGCCAAAGCGTAGTTTACATTACGTTTCATTTAACATGAAAAAAAATTCGTGCTTGTAGCATTATATAGAGATAAAAATTGCGCAAGTGTATAAATAATTAACTACTTATATTTTAAAAAAGGAATAAATTTTACAATTATTGGCTAATATTAGTAAGAGAATTTAGTTTTGCTTGTATTTTTTTTTATATAAGTTTTCTTTTCTATTTTAATAATCTTGTATTTTTCTAGTTATTCAACAATTTAAATTATAGTTTGTTTAAACTATATTAAAGTTCTCATAATCATAATATTGGTCCATGCAACGTATGATATGATTGTCATAACTAAAATGGAGATTTTAATATAATAAGTTGTACCATAAAACAATTACTACAAGTATCCACTATAAGCATATGGTTATTATCAATATTATCAACAGTAATAATTACAAAAATGATATTCCTGATTCTAATTATTTTATGCAATTATAGTCGCAAATATTACACAATTTTTCTCAGTGAGAAGACACTAAAATAAGATTTGTTTTTATCTGCGTTGCTATATAAAACTGCCGCGCTGCAAGCTGTACAATTTTCGGCCGACACAAAATGTAAAAACAGAACAATTAAGTGGTTACGAAAGTCTGTCGGGAATGTCACGTAGTAAAAGTACGACTCTCTTGAAAACTGCGTTTTCACGAGGTGCTATGGCCGAAGTCAAAAGGCGGAAGGACCACAGACGCGGATGAAGGTAGATTAAACATTTTTGAGTCGCGCCATTAAGCTCGGTAATAACGAATTTTACTACTCCGGAGCACCCCAGCTCCGGGCTTCCGCGCGCCAAGTTAATTACTTTCTCGCTCTGAGGACTTTAACCTCTCTTCTCATTTGTTTGAATATCCCAGGCCGACCTGCACAGAGACGCGCGGATGCGTCTCCTTGGCCTCTCCCCTTATCTCCGCTGCGTTTACCTTCTTACCCTACGATGTTCTCTCTAGCTTTATTAGTCTTTAGCTCGAACAAGTCTTCGAGGACTTTTTGAACTTCGAAGCGTCTGCTTTCCTCCTCAGTTTCACCGCGTCAAATACACTTAAGTCAAACACGTCCAGCGCATGTTACTCGACACATCGAAAACGTTTCATGCCAGATTCTCAATATTCTCTCGCATAAAATAGGAATCCTTCCGTATATTCCCTTGATAGTTAAATTTTGATGGCAATATTATGTTTCGAGAATAACAATAAAATTCGTAATAACAATTTTTAATGTAAAGATACACTTTTATACGTGTTTGTGTGTGTGTGTGTGTGTGTGTGTTTTATAACTACATTTCCGTAAGAGCATTTGACTTTTGTTACATATCATATACTATGTTATTTTATACACTGTTTAATTTAATTGAATATTTTTATATTTCTATTTCTTTCTAAGGCGGTTTTTTCTATTCGTCTAAAGATTTTCTAAATATCTCATTTTCTTACCAACAATTTCAATCAAATAAAAAACAGAAAAAAACAGACAATTTTTCCTTATTATTCCCATATAATTCTGTTTATAAACGGAATAGTTTTAGATATTTTTTCACGCATTCATTAAATTGCAACTTGAGTAAATTCTCGAGTTGGTTTCTCGAAATTCGAAGTTTACAGCTATCAGTCTCAGATCGTGTAGTAAACATACTGAGTTCAGTTATGCTGCGATATTTCTTCAAGCCTAATTTCTCTCGTATCAACATAATATCGTAACTATATAATTATGGTCGTTTAAACGTAAAGTAATTTGTTACTTTTACTTATAAAGCAAAAAGTAATGCATTAAAATGTAGAAAAATGTTTAATGTAGAGAAATGTTTAATGTAATAAAATGTTTAAATACACAAATCTTTCTAATGCGATATAAGTAATTGTCCTATGTTATTATATTTTATTCTCTTCACAGTTTATTTTATACTTTAATGCATTGAAATGCAATACAAAGTAACGTTAAAAACAGTACTAATAAATAACAACAAACAGTAATAATAGTAGTGAATAAAACGATTCGGTATATTTTATCAAAGATACGGCAAAGTACATTCTGCCACATATTTTAATCTGGTGTGTCACTGAAGTCTTAATTCCGATACTCGACACGAGCAAAAAATCTAACGTGTTTTGTAAGAGTATCGCCCGATGTCGTTTATTAATTACTGAAATCCGCTTCGCTCCTAGGACGAGCGAGCAGAGCGGTGGAGTGACGCAGCGAAAGAATTCAGGACGAACTGCGTGATTGGCGAATAAATCGGCAGATTAAGCGAGGAAATTCTCCCGGCGGCGACAGGACGAAAGAGAAACGACAGGGTGAGTTCCGATGGTGGGAGGATTGTCGGCGGGAGGGTAGAGAGTTAGGTAGCGAGAGGGTGGAAAGCTCAGCCTGTGGGCCGCGAGGCAATATTTTCACTTTGCCCTCATCATTCTCTTCTCTTTTTCTTCCGCCTCTCTTTCTCTCGTGCACTTCTTCCCCGTCGTCCGCCCTATGCGCGGCCTCGCATTCGCGCTCCTCTTCGTCCCAATTGGAACTCACTGCACGCCAAATGAAAATCTATCGATCGCCATGCCCTGTAGGCGGATTTAATTTAATTTGCCACAGTGTTGTCGCCGAGACTAAGGGGGAGAGACAGCCGGTTGACGCTGTTGCTCGTTAAGCGGGTTGCATCCAAGCACTTTTATATTCCCTCGCGGAGGCTGATACGCGGCTGCTCTAAGAGCCCGCGGGCGTGCCATTACTCGTGCAAAGCAATAATATTGAAAATTAAAAGAGCAACGGTCTAAAGATCGTCGAAAGTCAATTTGCCGCATCTCCCCGGATTAATTAACTATACGTGACAAGTTAATAGCGCCACGAACGAATAAGCATTGAGCTTTAATCGGACCCTCGTGGTTTTCCGACGCAGAAGTGTTGCTGTATCTTCCACGACTGTTTTCTGCAAATATAACGCAATTTTTATCTTGCAAGAATTAAATATATTGTTATTATTTATTTTATTTACTAAAATTCATTATTATTTCAAATTAATTCTGCGCTTTCTCAACTAAAAGTAATTTATTGTTATATCATAAAAGACAGAATAAAAATTAACGAAATGGAATATTAAAGAATGTTAATGTCTTCATTTATTCGAGAAATTTCAACTTTATTATACTACTGTACGTAGAATTTAATAAAAAATACTGATAGATCAAACCAGCAATGTATTTTCCGCTCTGTTCTCACTGCTCTCAGCTAAACTGCTTTTCATGCTGCGATACTGTTTTGTTATTTCAAACGATCGCAATGAAGTTATTTCATTCACTCGAAAAATGATACGCGAGTTCTAAATGTAATTTTCCCATGCAATAAAGTAGTGAATTGAAGCATGCAATATCAATGCTGTAATATTTTAAAAAACGGATATTAAATGTATTATTTTGTAATGCTTTATTTTATAATGTACCCCATGTTTTCCCGGTTAAAAAATTCACTCTTTTATATTCAATGAAGAAGTTCAGCAATAGAAGAAACGGCAAAAACGCTTTAGAATCTGCCTATAGAATAGAATCACCTGAAGCAATACCATGTTGCCCGCAACTGCGATATTCAAATAAAAACTATGTGCAAGGGCGAATGTAGAGCAGCCAAAACTTCGTGTGGCTGCGTTTTGAAAAGTTTGCGGTGGAAGATAGTTCTCTGGCCGGAAGAAACTTAGAGTTATAGTTCTTTTTGTGTCGTTACCGCGAAGCACTTCGAATGAGAAAAAAAAAGTCGATACGCCCGCAGCCGTGCATAACTTTGTAAAATATGTTTGAAATTCTGATCACGTAAATCTCAAAAGATACTTATTTATTCAATGACAAAATACACCATTTTAGGCAAAAAAAATGTATTTTTAGCTATGTTTAATAAAAAAAGATTTTTTACGATTTAAAACGAAAGAAATTTGCTTCCCGAGCAACTTGTATATTTAACATGTACATATTACAAAGCAGTAGTTCCGCTTAGAATGACTATTTTTATATATAAAAAAAAAAAACATTTCATTATCGTATGTGTTATATTATATATAATAGTATATGTACGTTATTTGATATTCAAGCATGCTAATAAACCGTGACATAATTAATCGTCTCGAGAAGTATCTAATTACAGAGAATATTGCTATTACAATAAAGTGGCATTATCCAGGAAGATCGATATCGAATAGCCTCATGACTTTAAAGCAGCTTTCATGCATTCTCTGGGAAGTTAAGGATCGATTATATCCGCATTTCCCTCCAATATAACATGATTGGACCCATCATGCATAACCAGCTGTAAAATCACATATTTACTCCAATAAAACCTATCGCGTAATGCCAATTGCCGGAAAATCAGACGACTTCCTCGCGTATTACATATTTACCGTCTTTCGCTCTACGCGATTTGTACTTCGTTCATTTCCCTTCAACGTTCAATTCGATATTGGCATTTTTATTGGCGCAGGAATCTGTCCTATAAATGCAAAGTCAGCGCGGTTACGGGCAAATAAAATTTGTATTTTAATTTCTGAGGCAACCTACTGAAACACATTCATTAATAAAGTGAAATTTTTGCGCGCCTCTTTTAGAAAATGCATTTTTCATAATTTATTAAAAAAAAAAAAATGTTTCTTGCGGAAGTGGACGATTCAAAATGCCACGACAGTTAGTTATAGTAATAAAATCGAATAAATAACGCACAGAAGAAGCGATACGAACGTGAGCGATAGCGAGTAATTCCGGCGGGATGCATTTTGGCGCAGCGGATCTCTTGGGATTCTCAACGGACGGAGGTGACGGCAGTTTTCGCCATACTCGTCCTAGTTATACAGTCGGGATCGCAGTTACAACCATGATGGAAAACCACAGTGTAAAACTATTTCTTCGAGCGTAGCATGCCGCGTGACGTCAGCCACGGAAAACCGAGCAAGTTTTCTCTCGTGTATTTCGTATTTACCGAACATCGTCTTCTGGCTTCCATCCACGGTTATCGTTTCTTCTCTTACCGCGCGGTTTCCGCGGCTCTTTCCTCTTTTGACGCCATATCGAGAGGGGAAGCAAATGCGGCTGAATTTTTGTCGTCACGTAATCGAAGCCTCTTAAGTGAGATACGCAAGCGTACGACGTCAGCATCGGATATCGAAAGCAACGTTTGTGGGAAGAAGTTATTTTAATTGTTTTTTTTTAACGCAAATAAAGTTTGGCTAAGTCCTAATATCATTATTGAATTGTTATAAATTCAATTTTTCATGTTGGAAGAATATAAATATTATATTTTCGTCTGCTATGATTTGTTTCTTATAATGTGTGTGTACTCTCTTTTTTTACACAAGTGCAAAGAAATTTGCCTGGAGGGCTTCTTCACGAAATGTAGTTTGAGAATTGCATGCTATGTACAAAAGACTTTGAAATTATATACTGCATGTTCCATCAAGTCAATTGAGATAAATCCTACGAAGAATTTATGCACATTGAGTAACTGTGCGCGCGAAAGTGTTAGCAATACATTATTTTATTAATATACAATTAAATTATATAGTAAATAATTAATAGACTTACACATATTATTTATAGAGATAAATAATTTCTTACAAAGAGATAAAAATAAAAATAATGTAGCATTAATATTATTTCCGAATTTGTTTCAATTCAACATCCTTTAATTTGTTATCGATGTCCCGCCACCGCGAGTTTCTCTACATAACGAACGGGAGAAAAAACATCAACGATTTCTGCTAGTTGATCGGCTAAATCGGCCGATTCCGCGTCGGTTCACTTTTGCCGCGATAGCTGGTATAAGCATTATCAAAAACAACGTGTACGATATACCGGAAAATGGACAGGAAAAATGGTGTGAGAAGAGAAAAAAGCTACGGCCAGCCGGAAAACACCGATGGCAGCGGGAAGGATGGAAAACAAAATGGCTCGCAAAATCGTACGATAACGCACGTGATTTACCATTGGTAAACTTGCAAACACGTGTATGTAAGCTAGCATAAGAGCAGATCGCATAAACTCCGGGAAGCGGGGGATTGGGGGAGGGGAGGAGAAGGGAAGAATCGGTGGAAACAGGCTGGTAGGGGAATTCATTGGATTGCTGGGGGTTTCGTTAAATGCTCACCTAACGAATCCGTCGGCTGGCCCGGCGTTTGACGCACTTGTTGTTCTCACTGCGAGAGAACAATTGCCCAAGTCCTCCGTGAAAACCATGCGAAACGGAAAAAAAAGCGGTTTTGCAGCGCGCAAACTCACTGGAGGACGGGTAACGGCCGGTGGTGGCAGGTATGACAAAGACGACTGAGGGACTGAGGAACGAGAGAGAGAGAGAAAGAGAGAGAGAGAGAGAGAAAGAAAGAGAGCATCGAAAAACAGAATGATAAATCGCAGTGCACGCGCGGTCTCCCCAGGTTTAGAACGCGAAATTCAACAATGCTGGAAAATAAAGAGCCTCCGGTGCGGGGTGTCGAGGCATTCTTTCTGGCGTTTATCCATTTTTGAGGGAAGTGAGTGAAATGAAAATAAAAGGGACAGAAAAATTGCGAGGAACAGAGACAAGGGGAAAAAAGACGGACAATGATATCTCATTTAGTTGTTTGATTCATAAATGACACGATCTTCATTACAAGTACATATTTCATTATAATAATTTCCGTTATCTTTTTTCAGGCCAAAACATGATATGCGTATTATCAAAACGACTGCACGATCACTGAGCATACAATCTGCTTTGCGCATATAAATTATAAGATGCGGCAGCATGTAGTTCTTTCATCAATTTTTTGTTAGCAAGTCACGATGTATAATATCCCAAGAATATGTAATAAGGTAATATAGATAACGGTTATTCTATTATGATTATATTGCAAGAATCGGGGAGGAAAGCGAGAATAGTGGTGCTTCACGGAGCTTATCCAACTAAGCTCAACGTATTCCGTCCCCCTTTTCCATCCCTTCGGGTACCACCTCGATGTTGTACGAAGAAAAGCTTCGGCACGCCCTTACTCTCAGGCCCCCTTTCCCCCGTTTCACATCCTGTCAGGATCATCATGGAAGTTCGTAATCACTGAGAAACGCTTCGCGAGACCTTAAATTCTGAAAGTTTTTCCACTTTCGTACACAACGACCTGTGGATTTAAAACAAACGGAACTGTTGAAGAGGATTTCGAAGAGTTTTAATTTTCGGTCCCGCGCCGACAGCGCGGCCTTACTTTAAGGAAAATTTATCGCCACGCTTTCCATTTTCTTCCTTCGCCGACCAGCAAGCTACGCGAATGCGATTAAGTCTGGCGAAGATAAACTCCGCGTCCTGTAAGATCCGGTTTTATTAAACTTCTTACACGCGGACCACTTGATTGTTATTTGCACTACGTCGAGACAAAACGTAGTTTTAATGCCAATAGGAATTAATTTTCATATAAATCATTAACTATTTGTAAATCAATTTGTAAATTAATTAAAAAAAGAAAATTTTAAATATACTCTTTTATATTCTTTTAATTTATTTATCGTATTTAAAAAAATAGGACACTTCTTAAAAAGCGGCATCCGCTTATTTCTCAGAAACTAAATATTACATTGTATCATTATAAACATTACCTTATTTAGATAATTAAAGAAATAAAAATGCATAGTTTTTTTATATAAAATTCGTTAAAATTCTTTAAAAGCGAGAATGAAATTTACAAGATATATTCACTTTTTGTTATTATACATTCAATTCGAATTTTATTTTAATAAATTTTACATATTTCGATATATATTTTTCATTAAATTAATTCCTGATTTTATTTTCGCGAATTGCATAAATTTACAAACATCTTCGATAATATTTGACACCGAATATAACAACGACCATCAACACTGACAGACACGCTGCATAGGGTTGCAAGTGTGTAGGTCAGCTATTTGTCTTCATTCGGTCCCACGTGGCATCTAGGGGTGGCGACCCCTCATTATCACCTCGCCATATCCATCCTGATTAGAACTAAACATGCAGTAAACTCTCTACGTTGCCAATCTCGCAAGCGATATATCGACCAGGGAATTCTTGTTATGTGCATATATGTATTTTGAGAAAAAATTTTATAATTTTAAATAATTAAGTATATGATACGAGAGATAAACAAACACTAAAAAAATTGCCCATTTTCACGCACATAAATTATCTTCTATTTAATTTAAATTTTTCCTTCTTTTTCGTTCTTTCTCTTTTAATTTTTGTAATTTTTTTGTACAAAAGACATTTAAATAATTGAATTGTAATTTTGTTATAATTATTATAATTAGCTGTTAATACTTATAGGTAATATACATCTTACAATTCTAAACCCTTCACTGATGAAAATCGTTCGTTTAATTAAAGTAATTTAAAAATATTTGTGTTCATTAAATATATCTTTTTATAGCAAAAAAAATTTAATTAAATTTGTTCCGCCAAGCAAAAAACTGCGGGCTATGTAGATTAAAAAAAATTATTTCTAATAAATTGTCGGACACGAATTGCAATATAACTGCGACTCAATTTGCGTCTGACTACGATCGAGTATTAACTAGAAAATTCCAAGGTGCGGTCTCTTTCGCACTATAATTTTCCTCAGGAACTATTTCATCATTCCGCGAGCAACGTTGACCTTAATCGAGACGTCGAAACTCGTTTGAGGCTCGGTAAAATGTTAAAGGTTTTCTTTGATAAAACGTCTCAGGATTTCTAGAATTCGATTCAACCTTTCCTTCTCCCTTCCGCTGTCTAATAAGAAAACTAATGACAAGCACGTTTATATGCGAATTTGCTTATAGACTTCGCGGTGTCAGTCACGCTGAATAAAGAGTAATAGCCCCGTCCACTCAAACCCTCCGTATCGTGACGCGAAATGTAAATCGCAAAGCGCATCGAACATCACCGAAAAATCCCGTCTAAACAGGGACTGCAATTTAGTCTTGGCTAGGGCAGGCAGAAATACTCATCAAGTTCGCCGTAATTTCATATTTCAGCGCGTGATCCGCCTTTTCGTTGCGATAACCACCCTCTCCACGCCGAGACGCAGCACGCGAGACGCAGCGCACCGCGGTAGTCAACCCGACGAGCCATCCTTCTTCTTTTTTTTTTCACCCCCCCCCCCTTCGTTCTTCCATTGCGATATCCCGCGTCCAATTAAGGAGGCGCCGCCAGGGCCCGATATATATAAGTAGAAACGTACCGCGTACATGCTCGCCCCGTACATGCGGCATACCTTCCAAGAAAGTTCTAACAATATCCTTGTTCGCGGCCGCGGCGGAACTTCGGCTCTGGAGGCCGAGTTGAATCAGAGGGGATGTTCCACAGCTTCGAACTGCTACATTCGAATACCCGAGAGCCCGTTTGAAGTTCTAGAATTTTAGCGGAATACCCGATGCCCGGCAGACAAATTACGATAAATTCTCCACAGTGAGCAGCGCTGGTGGTATACACAGATGACCGTAGAGTACACATCGTCGTGAATTCGCTAACTAGTAACTGTATATAAATGTCGTTTTACGAAATATTCCAAAATTTAAAGTAATAAATAATAATGTTAAGGTAATAAATAACAGAGAGAGAGAGAGAGAGAGAGAGAGAGAGAGAGAGAGAAACAGACAGATATTAGTTGAAAAGTATGTTTAAAATTAGCGATCCTCTTGTTATTATTTAATATTAACCAAACATGGTAAATGTGTTTCGTATGTTTCTTGTTTTATAATGATTGATAGAATAATTACAATATCGGTTCCAACAAAGCAAACGCCTTTCCTCGCCGCTAATGCGTAGAAAATTATAATGAATTCCTATTGATTATATGAGCACGAAGTACAAAGACTGAGAATTGCCACGTGCCAAAGGGTCGCATGCTATACGACGAGGAACACAGCTGCATAGCCATCGGCTAACTGCTGTATAAAGTTCTCACAAACAGTATATCACGCGCCCGTAGTTACCGCCACGAAGTTCCAAGGAAGGAACAGAATTCCATCACTCCCTGGAAACGTGCTTCGATGAAATCACAGCGAATCAATTCCCACACCTATCCTGGTATACCGACTATTGGACTCGACCGTTTGTTAGAAATTTCTTGTAATTATGTAATCGCAATGCCCTTAGTCAATGTAGCAATGTACGTCATCGAGTTCGGTATAATGCAAAACATATAAAGCAGCTTACTAGTATTTGAGATCGACGTAAGTAGTATCGAAACAAGTATACGCGATATGTGTAATGAATATAAATAATGCCAACATTATTTTCATAAATTTCAGAAATTCTCTCGGGAATGAACGTTTAATCTATACCGAGGGAATTCTATAATTTCAACAATAATGTTCGCACATTACGACTTTTAAGCTCGATACCATCGCGCTAAAGCTGAGCAATCTGCAAAGTCTTGCTTGTCGCTAACGTCATGTCCTGACGCGAATCTGCGCAATTGCTTTCCTTATCGTGACACCTCAATTATGGTTTTTACGAGCAAGATTTTAATAGAAAATTTTAACGACGTCGGCACTTAATCTCGCGCAACTGTACGCCGCGCTGGGAAACATTCATCACCTCTAAACCGGGAGGATGATGTACACCATTATTAAATACGGAAGGTTCAGGCGATGGAGTTTTTCGGTGGTCCACTAACGTCGTTCCGCCGGACTGCCTCACGTCATTAGCCGTTTTTCGCTCCTCGGCGGAAACTCATTTCGCCTCTTGCCCTCGGACCGTTGATTTTGACGCTTACGGTCCGTCCAGCTATCTCTTGATGAAAACCCCTCCCCCTCCTCCCCTCGATGCATCATTGCACTCTGTATCCCGCGTGAAAAACCAGGTAAGCAGGAAACGAACATTGCGAGATCGATTTATCGATTTGATTATAGACCCACGCTCTGCCTTTTTGCGCGAACGGAAATTCATCTTTAGCTAATAACTGGCATGACATTTCTCGATAGACAATACATGAACGCGTAAAAGCACGATTTTGATATTTCGATAAACTTTCACGTCGCACGGTATCACACACATACACAAACTTATAAAAACAAATATTAATTATTTCTACCCGTAAATTAAATTGTAAAAACAATTCTAATCTTAAAAATTGATAAATCCAATGACAGATTGAGTTAAAAAAATATCAGACATCATTAAAATTATTATTAAAACGTTCCTAATATTACAGCAAATCTTGAAGTAACATGCTGATTACTTAGTTTTCTTAAACGAAATTAACCAAAATTAATCAAAGCTAAATGAGTTTTATGTACTGACATGTCTTTTGTCAAACACTTCCTTCTCTCTCTCTCTCTCTCTCTCTCTCTCTCTCTCTCTCTCTCTCTCTCTCTCTCTCTCTCTTTCTTATCATAAACATGATTAAATAATAATTGGCATTAGCTGCCACGACAGCTGGAAACACATTTGCTATCGAAACGTAACACGTAGATATCGCTTAAAACCAGGGATATAAGGGTCGCTGCACGGAAAACTCGTTAACTCGAGGTTGGATTGAGTTATTGGGGTTCATTGGACCATCCAAGCGTGCTATCCACAATCCAGGTTGTGCGCGCGCTGGAATGTGCGGGATCTTTGGTACGTGTGTACCACACACGCGACAGGCACGCGTACGCATACTTACGCGTACCGCATGAGAGGTTGGTAAACCTCGCTACGGATTCACTAGTTTAATATACTCACGAACGGAGATGGCTACGAAGTGGATGTTAATAAACTAGGCGGATGTCAGGGATGCAATACCTATCGTATAATCGCTCACAGATTTTCAGGTAAAACCAAAAGAAGATATGTAGGTGTCAGTATTTTTTTACTTGAATTTTTCAACTTATTTTTTAATTTAAACTTTATGATTAAATCAAGTTATATTCTATAAAAATCTTTTGAGCAATTATTAA
Organism: Monomorium pharaonis; assembly: GCF_013373865.1. NCBI lineage: Eukaryota > Metazoa > Arthropoda > Insecta > Hymenoptera > Formicidae > Monomorium > Monomorium pharaonis. The sequence goes on along the minus strand of NC_050473.1, from coordinate 16,014,794 downwards.
CTCCGCATATTATATTACTGGAAAATAGTATTAAAAAATATTTGAGATTATAATAAATACAGACATGTACATAAATTTATAATAATTTCATCGTTTTATCCGATTGCAACCTTTCATGAGATTATTCCGTAAAAATAGAGCTTGATAAAATATACTGAAAAAACTTCACAGACTGTTCATATGCGACAAAAGGATTAATTTGATGAATATATATGTATGTATCAAAGCGCAAAGCGAAGCTTAAAAATATTTAAAAAAGATATATAAAACATCTTACATAAGCGTTTCATAAATTATATTAACAATCTGTTTTTGTTCAAATATATACAAGATATGTATTTAAAATAAAGTTTTCAACGCTTATGGGGTAATACAGTAGTAATATTATCAAATGGGAAAATGCACGCGAATTCAGTCAAGAATCATCTTGTAAACGCGTCGTCTCGAATTCTACGCGAAAAAGAGATTACGCAGTGTTCGACGCGGTTTGAAAAAAGTCAGGACGTCATGTCGGACGGCCGGAGTGGAGAGTTACGTGCTGCTCGTACGTGAAACGAGCCTGTAACTCGATCGTAAATGAGACGAGTCCGGAATGCTGGACGAGCTTGGGATAGCCACGTTTAGCCGACAGAAAGAGCCCGAGGCTTTTTCCGAAGGAAGAGATCTCCAATCGGTATCACGATATACATTGGTTATTCCGTGGGGACACAAGTGAATGAAGCTCGCAGTCCCGTGAAACCAGCTCGGCGACGATCGAGATGAACGCTAAATCGTTATTTCGTCAAACATTTTCCGCCATCCGTACCGAGGTTAAAGCAGAAATTGCGACATGCGCAACGATACTGACAGTGATTTCAAATTGGAAATTAGAAACTGTTTGAATTCGAAAGAACCTAAAAATTAAAAAACTATAAATTATAAAGTGACAAATTACTCAATTATCATTTTCCAGACCCCTTATTGTTATTTTCCAGACTAATAAAATAAGCATTTACATTATTGTACACATATTGTCTTCAAAGCACGAGTTATGAAATAACATAAGAAATGTTGCTAAAGCTATATAATATAAAGAAAAATTGGATGGAGAAAGTGTGTTCATTTTCTCGATGGATTGTCTCTCAAGACTTCTCATCTTAACAGGTCTTCCAAGACGATTAGCGATGTTCCGGAGTTAAAAAGAATTTCATACAGACAACGCTGAAAGCTTCTTATCCTGAACAAATCCGCGAGGAACTGTCGGCAATGTCTTCGAGAATCCGCTCAGATCCGAGAGCAATTTCTCGGCAGCCAGAGATCTCGCCGTTGCGCTCTATATCGTAGGTTTCATTACTTTGCGTCTTACGGGTGTGATTAGATCCTATACTTTACAATTCCCCAGTTACAATTCTTCTTATCCGTTGCAAACTGACAGCTAATTTCTATCTAGAGTTAATTTCTAAGCAGCGAGGGAAGTCGAACGGTAAAATTTTCAATAAATTGTCTATCTTGCGAGCATCACATTTTCATGACGATATTACAATATTATTATGATAAATATCATCAAATTATCATCAAAAAGTACACATAATGCGCTAGCAAATTTCGTCGATGAAGAATGCTTTCGAGTAACGAGACGCGGAAAGGATCTAACGATTTTATATTTATCGCACTTCTTATCAGTACAAAAGGAAAAATTATTCAGTGACGCATACGACGCAATGTCGCAGAGGAACCACTACCGACCCGTCGTTTGCGGAGCGTCGGATGAGGACAACGCGCGACATAAATAGAATGTGAGAGCGTGAGTGTCTCTCCAGCGATACGCTATATCCCTGCTGCCCCTCAGTTTCCTTTGACATCGGCAATCACCCTCTGCACTGCTGCACTTCAATCACCGCGCCATCCTCGCATCGATTGCCTATCTGATTGGAAGGTATCGCAACATGATTTCCCATATGAAATACCCCGCTGTACTTTGCCCTGCACCACGTCAACGCACTCCCGTCGCCATCGTCTCCCGATTCTCTTTATACGGATGAAAAATCGACCACGAAAACGGATTTCTCTTTCGTCAATTTCTTTGTTGCCCCCTCCCCTTTCCCTGACTTCTCTCTAATTTTGATTTTCTTCTTCTAACTCCGTACATCTGTAGTTATCGTTCCATATTTTTATTTTATTTGCTGGTATTTCAATTTATTGTGTGTAATAATCTATAACATGTCCATGATGTGAATAAGAAAAGCGATTTTTATAAAAAATATTATGTGAATGATTTTTTCAATGACATATCAATCAAAATCAGTAATATGATAAAGTTGCCCGTTCCGACAGCTTTTCAAACATCTCCAACTAAATCATAAAGCTAATTCAATTTATTATTAAGTATCTTGTTCGTCACATTATTCAATATGTATATGTTATAATTCATCGAACATTTGTTATCAAATATTCAATAAATTATAACACATACGGATTGAATAATGTGACGAACAAGATGCTTAATAATAAATTGAATTGATTTCATGAGCTAGTTTAGTGGAAGATAGAATTCACTATATTGCAACAAATCATACATAAACATAGATCTATTACTCGACAGATATTTTGCAAGTGTTCATATCCGCAAATGTCATTTCCGCCACGTGACAGAATTCGCGCGGTCTAACGAATGAGTCTGTATGTCGCACGATAACGCCGCATTAAAAATTTACAATAATCGTGTGTGCGTTAATGCAACGTACTAACGAAGCGCGATCCACGTTGATTCCTAAAATAACGATTCAAATATCATGAAATCCTCGGATTACCACGCGTTCGTTGCAAACTGATCAACAAACAACTACAATTGTATTTGCTATACAGCACAAAATCAACTACGAGAATCTAAACGTTTATGCGATAATTAATGCACTAAACATTCGACAAATTAATGCCTTACACATCCATTTTAGTGCTGTATTGTTTCATAAAAAATACATCAACTAATAATTTATAATAACGTAAAATATCTAAACATCAATAGATAACAGAGAACTATGTAGAAATATTCAAATTTCCTGTAACACTATGTAATAGATTCTAATAATTATTATTATATAACTATGCTTGTCATGTGTTTGTCATGCTAATAATTTAATATGTCCATATTTAGTATGCCCATAATGAAACCAAATTTTAGAACGTAGTTGGTAGAAATAACAAGCTTTATTATTATTAATTTATTAATATTTTTTATTACAATATAAGCGTATGTGATTTAAATTTTTGATAAAAAAATTGAAAAACTAATATTATTTACATCAATAATAATTTTAAAAATTCCGCCATGATCATGTCACAATAAATGAAAATATAAACTGAAATTCTCCATTTAAATCATGAATTTAGTTTACTTCGTGATCTTAATGCTGAACTAAAAAGTACTCTGTACTCTCTCCTTATAGCTCGGAAGCATCAGCAAATATGTTATTATTATTATTGGCCTCTCAAAACGCATCCTAATCTTGCACCAATGCAATTTCGAAACACTTTAAGTAGACTCTAACAATTTCGGTTGATTGCCTCTATTATCATGCATTTACTTCATGACTATTTTCCAACATCTGTTTAATATTATACTCATAATACTTCAAGATCCTGCTATCCTAAATATGTAAGAGTATTGTAAATATATGCTATATAATCAAAATTCAAAATCAAAAAAATTTTCTTTGAGTTTAATAATGAGCTTAAAGACAATATATTTATTTAATAACAATGTAATAATTTAATAATAATAAATTAAAAATAATAAATTAGTATATGTACTATTAAAAATTATAGCAATTAAAATTTGTCAATTTCGAACGATAAGATTTGTTTCAAAACGCTTAATTGCTTAAATTGATTTATATGCTCATGTTCGAAGCATAACTGAATTACCGCGTGTAGAATTTGGCCGCAAATAAACGTGCTATGTAGCAAATTGCTACTCACAGCGACATATCGCAATTCAATCTCTTCGTATACGATTTGAAAGGCTCGCAACGTAATTCCAAAGCTGTAAAATATTTGAAGAGTAATATTCATTATATACATGCACCGCAAAAAGCGCTCGTCAAAAGCGCTGAATTCATTAGCCTGCGTAATTTTAGCATCGAAATGAAACATATGACCATGTTTGATACGCCGTATAAGCCCTCAATTGCAATGAAACGGATTTCTGTATCTCTTCGAAGCTACCTTGCAATCGGTGCAATTAAAGCGAGTTTTTTTTCTCTCACTCTTCCATAAAATCGGGCATAAATCTGTTCTTGGTGATTACGTCGCGCCTCTATCAACCACCAATGCCGCAAGTTAAAAAAAAACGCGCTTTTGAATTTATCACGAAATAAATCGTGCAATCGCCGATTGCTCGTAAACATCCGATTGACATGTTTCCAACATCGAAACGACGGACGCTAACATTTCGACTGAATAGACGTCGGAGTTAAAAGACCGACACGAGCTCTTGTAACGTACGAGTGTCGGATGCGCAAAAACAATTCCATCAAAACTAAATTTTGGACCATTGCGACATAAACGGAAACGTACCTTCAGACATGTCCAATACGTCTCTTAGATACATCAACGTTACAGCAACTTATTTTGTATTTATTTTATTTTTAACATTTTCAGCCTAATTTCTCAACGTAAAGTAAATTAACCGGAAAAAAAACGCATAGCTCAACATTTTTTCCTTTACAATATTTTACTTTAATTATCATTATTTAACACCAGATAAATCTCACTACGTTTGACGAATTTGGTTGCTTTTTGAAAAATATTAGATATTTTTATTTAAAACGTTTTCAGATGCTTTGTTAACTGCTTACATATAAGGCGGAGTGAGGAGTGTCAAATCGTGTTCCGTCGAGGTGCTTTCGACTTGATCTGTCCTGCGCGACGTGCCGATTTTCCGTACACGTATCCGCTTCAGAACGTGGAATTCTACCTGACAAAATCACGTTCTCAGCAAGTACATCGGCGCACTTGCGTTGCCCCGCGAATCGCTTGAAACCGACGAAAATTCGCATGCTCCGGAGATTCAGTCGCTCCGAAAATCTTCGGAGCGCGAACGCGGCCGCCGTGTCATCTTTCGAAACATTTTTCGAATGCATCAACGGCGGGGGATACGTGAGCAACATCTTTACATCAGATACAGTCCTCACCGAGGAATCTCGAGCTCGCATGAATCCCCGGCACAGGTAAGCATGTTTTTCGTATTCGCATTTCTCTGCGGTACGTTGCGCCTGTGTGCTCACGTGCGAACACACGTGGTCATGCGAAAGAGATCGCGTGCTATTCGTCTATATAAGGTCTCACGGTACTTTCCTTCAGTCGTTTACCTTTATCACCGCCGAGCAGCCTGCACTTCCGTTGTTAATGCCGTGATAGAGAAATCCGAAACAAATACGTGGTTGAAAATAAAGAAACGTATTTCTCTTTCGTCTTCAAATTTCGTAGTAACAAATATTTTCAAAAAAATAATTTATACGTCTCGCTACACGGAACGACAGTTCTGTTGTTTGTAAAAAATGATTTAAGCCATTTAAGGATATAAAATCATATTTCGAATAACAGTTATCTTCATTACCCAAATATAAAAATTAAGTTTAAAAATTCTTTTTAATACATTGTACATTTTGTATAGATTGTACATAATGTATAAATTATATATAGTATACACCTTTTTACATGCAATAATTTTAAGTAGTATAACAACTCGATATAGCAAACCACACATCAATTTTTAGATATATACTTGTATTAAACAGCACAAGGGTATTTTTATTCATCGTGCCATTGAAGAAACATCGATACTCATATCACTCGCAATAATTGCGGTTTTCCGAAAAGGTTTTTTGAGTTTTCACCTGCAACGTGTCCGCAGGAAATCAAGCTTGTATGGAATGCTCGTATACTGGACTGACCATTGACCACGCGGCGGCGTTTGATTTCCATCGGTGTCGCCAACGCCAATACCTTGCAAACTAGATTTACATGCCGCGGCTTTTGGATCCCTGCCAAATTGGTTGCACCTGATTCCGATCGACGTACCCGGAGCATTATGGTATTTTATACGACGATCCCGCGCGAGCTGGTGCGCGACCAAGTTCGACCACTCGATTTTACGACATAAAGTTTCAACGGTGAGCACAAATGACGGACCTGCGATGAAGAACCGTGCCGGACGACATGAAACGACGTCATAAGCGCACGTTGCAGCAAGAAAACACGTCGATCGACATTAAAGCCTTTTCCGCGCGAGACACTCGGCGACACGCTGCGTATTAAAAATAAACGTTCTCGTTGCAATAAACGCTAATATCGCAATGATGGAACTCGATGCTATTAAACCTTACGAGTATTCGTCTTTTACAGCTACCAACGTTTTGGAAAGTGAACGATAGTATATTCAAATTTTGTAATAACTGTGATATTTGTTTTTCCACAAATAATAACTTTTTAACGCGGTATATGCTAAATAACAAAAATTAATCAAAACTATAAATTATAATAATATTAACAATGTATTTTATAACATTCTATATTAATTTACTTTTAATCTTGCATATTTGTAGTAATTTATGTTGCAAAATATTAAATATATTGTTAACTCATTAAAAAATTACTTTGCGTGGATGTAGATATTGTGCGGTAGTAATTAGGGAATGAAAGTCGCGAGATTCGGTACGGCTTTTACATTGTAATCACTATAAAGAAGATATAAGAAGGTCCCAGAGTCTTTTTAATAGTAGTTGAATATCTGATAATTTCTAAGTGTTTTGCTCATTTCCGTTTATCGTAGTGCACTTCGTGCATACAAAGCAACTTTAAAATCACACTGCCTCCTCCTTCCCGTTCAATTCGCAACTTTTCACTCTATTTTCGTTTATTTTCTGTTTTTAAATTGGCATGGCTCTCGTATAAAATCTTTCTTTAAATTTATATTTAAACATTTCTAATTTATTTTTCGTCAGTTTTTCAATACTATTCAATACTACAATATATATTTGCCGTATTTCTATCTATTGTATTAATAATATTGACCATATAATTGTATGTAAAGTTCAAATCATTAATTGGCTCTATGCTTTATTGTAATTTTCGATCATAGAATATTAATTAAACAATTTTGTACATTTTCCGAGATGCTAAATAATTTATTTTTGAAATAATGAATAAAAAAATGTTAAGAAAAAAACATTATAGATTCTTTCAAAGAGAAATCATTGACAAGCGGAAAGTTTAAGTTAAATTTTACTATACGCTTCATGAATCTCAGTTCTTTCATTTGGACAATCTCTCGTACGATATATTATAGATCTGATTATTCCGGCATTGCCAACCTATCAATGTAACCTCACGCTGTTCATTAGAATCCTGCTTATCCATTAGTAAGCAATGAACCTTTTGAATTGGATCACTTGTCGATTGGATGGCGCAGTAATTACACGATATGGGTAACGACTACAACGTGTCGTTCCCATAGAGAATCGTCACGCCGTTGACGCTTAATCAAGCTAAGCTACATTTGCAAACTATCTGTCACGATTTGATATCGCTTCGTATCATTAGAACACGGCTGATTGAAAGATGCGTATAATCATTCAGAGAAGGTCTGACAAGTACATCACATTTATGACATCGCATCGTATTGCTGTCGAAATGTATTACAAACTTGCTATTAATTTTGACATAAATGTTAACATCCTACAATATCCACCAGAAATACAGTTGTAAAATACAGTTAAGCAAGAGTACTTAGTTTTCACCACAAAGTTCGCATTAGTGTAATACAAACTTTAAATTTTAATGATTATGTAAAATACATTTCAAAATATTTTACATACGATAACATACGTTATAAATTTCTTCTAATATTTGGCATTATACATATAATCAAATATATATACTAATTATTTATCACTAAAAAATTATAACTGTATTGACTTTTTCCAAATGTTTGGCAAAACTTTGAGTTTGCAAAAATTCTTGCAAACAAAACTTTGTATATAAGCGATTGATTTATTAGCGTTCTGATTTGTAAATATATGCGGCAAACTATATTTAGTTAAAATTTCATCTCATTACAACTCTCAACTAGTTTCATCGCTATAAAAAATAAACATGAAAAATTCGAAAGAGATTTACACGCAATATGGAAAAAAATATCCTTGACGCTAACTGAACCTGACCGTCAGGTAAGAACAAGATGAAAAATTTTGTGGATTTCATGAATAGGAAATATAATAACGCGTTGAATGAGAATTGGAGGTTGAATTTTGCAGAGAGAGAGAAGACAAAGTAGATAAAACGAGAAAGAAAACATGAGTATAATTCGAGAAAGAAAGAGACAAATGAAGATCTGTGCAATAGGTTGAATGTGAATGAAGAGAGAGAGAGAGAGAAAAGTAAATAGATAGACAGAGAGAGAGAGAGAGAGAGAGAGAGAGAGAGAGAGAGAGAGAGAGAGAGAGAGAGAGAGAGAGAGAGCACAGAGGAAGAAGCAGAGACGAGAAAAGGGATACATTAAGTCAGACAGAGAGAAGAAAAGGAGCGGAGGGGCGAATGATTGCCGCATTGCACCCTCGCCGATGCGATTTCGCCTCTATCGATTCCGCGATTCTCCATGTGTTTTGTGCCGTATAGTCGGATAGCATTATCCTTTCAAACCTACGTTTTCACATCCGCAATACAATTCACGAAAATTCATTGTACAAAGTTAATCGTTAATTTAAAGCGGTTTGATCCGAGACTCTTTATTATTTCCCAGTAAATTGCACGTAGAACAATTTAACGTTCATTGTTTATTTGTTTGTAAGCGAAGCAAATTTTGCCTTTAACCAATTGCAAGTTTTAATCCCACGGCCAATAGATCGTGAGGAATTGAAGTTATCAATGTTTTATACCTTTATACAAGTAACGAATTCCTCGTTATCTGTAATGCATTAGTCTTTTTAAATCTGTACGCTGCGTAAAATAACAGCAGAAACATTTTATATTACATTTTACAAGCTAGTTATAATGTATTTCCGATATTTAACACAAGCTTGTATTCTTCAGCGTAGAAAGTATTTTTCGCCTTTCGACCCATGAGATTTAGAAAATGTGGTGCGTTGCATCAGTCCCGGTTCGATGTGAAATCAAGCTTGCAGAGAGTTCCAATGTACAATCTCAGTCAAGATCGGAAATATTACGTTTTGCATCGAATCAAATGACATTCTTAAATAATCAAATTTATAGAAATTATCTTTTTATTCAGAATAAATAAGGAAAGAAATTAATTAAAATTATTAACTAATATCTATTATATAATTGCGTAAAAAATATATACGTTATTTATTTGATTTATATGTTCATCAATTTGTCCTAATATTTGATATGACAATATCAATTTTCAGAGTAGCCAATTATAAAAATATTTGACCCATTTCTTGTTTGCACAAAACTGTATGACCATGTGTGCTAAAATAACATCAAAATTTACTCAATTTACAAAATTTGTCAAGATTTTGCGATGTATATTTATGTGTAAAATTATTTTAATAAATATTTATTACGTATAAAATATTTTTGACATATATAACTTTTTCTTGAAATAATATGTAATTTTGTCACAGACTATACACTTTATCTATTGCCTGGACATATTCTCGCATGCAAACGTCTTCCATGTGTAAATTCTCGGAACTTCGGTGCGGCATTTCGCTCAATGAGAAAATCCAATACTTGGTAATTAATTGCAAAGAGAGAATAGCATAGTAGCTCAGGGAGGAATATAATTGAAATATATCATGTTACTGAGATATTAAGTGAAAATGCTCCCGCGTGCATTAAACTGCAAATTGTATCTCCAGCAATACGTGATAATTTACAAAAATACATGCAAACCAAACTCTAGACCGATAAAATAATATAAGCATTAATTAATACGGGAAATAATCTTACATTAGCTCACATTAGATCATCCAATAATATTACAAAAACAAGAATGTGTTGCAATTGAAAATTGATAATGTTTCATTTCTCAAATGTAAAAATACAATAATTTGTCAAATATATTTTAAATTTTAGTTATGTAATAGTGTTGCTCATAATTAATATAATATACTTATTAAAACATAATACGTATCTAATATTATGTATATTATACATATTGCCTAATATAATATTTTATACTTTTATTTTATTTTATTTGGCAAATGTACTATTTTGTAAGCATTTAAGTGTACCATACTTAGTAGCCATGTAATATATTTACGCAAAAATTAATGTTATAATAATTGTCAATGTACGTTATGTTGTTTTATAAGTGCATTATGTTAACGTGAAAGGGATAAAATTGTATTAAGCCACAGCAAAGAATAAAGGTATGTGTTTTGAACGCTACCAAAGGAACCTTCTGAATACCACATTGAGAAAACTTTTATACTATGCTATAGACATAAAAATGCTTCTCATATCTTATGCACAAGTTGTTCCGAGTTTCATATCCCAAAATGATATAATCCTACTCACGACGTAGAAAATCTTTGATATATAGGGTACGAAGACAAGACGCATATAAAAAATTCCAGTGGAAAAATAAATATTATCTTCAATAAGATTTCAGTACAAACAATGACTCTTTGCTGTTAATGTTATATTTTAACTCAGAGTTCTATTTATATTTTTCTGATATAATATTATTACTATTCTGGAAAATTAAAAATTTATCTACATAATTAAAATAGTCTTTTACACTTTTAATATTTTTTTATTTTTCTACTTTATAGGGTGCAAGGTGTTCGAACAACTGACCTAACACAACATTAATGTAAAAAATCTTATTGAATATTGTGAACTATAAAAATTTTAACGAAAACTGTACTAAATTTAAATTATCAAATTGTAAGTAAAAATTTGCCCACAGTAGCCTCGATAGTTAAAGAAAGTCTGTAATAAATAAACGTTTGTAAAGATTGTCAAGATATATGTATATTTCACTTTTTAATAACAGATGTTATGTGCTAAAACTGTAAGAATGTGTAAATAAATATAGATGTGTGAATAATATAAACAAATGCGCTACATCAAGGTACAAATAGTGCACATGTATCACTCGGCACTCTATCGACATACCGTTTTTCACGACAACGACTCGCCCAATAGAGAGAGATAGAGATAGATAGATAGATAGATAGAGAGAGAGAGAGAGAGAGAGAGAGAGAGAGAGAGAGAGAGAGAGAGAGAGAGAGAGAGAGAGAGAGAGAGAGAAAGAGAGAGAAGAGTTCCACACACTGACGTGCACTCGAGTTGGCAAGCTCTCCAGCCGGCATTTTTGGTAGTTACATTTGCACGTGAGAATTCTGCCTTAAAATCATGCGAAGTCTTGCGCAGACAGTTTTCAATCTGCACAATTGCGCCCACAGGGAGAAGATGGTTACGCGGATCAGTTGAAACCCACGAGCGAGGAAAATTTGTGGCGAGCGTCGGCACCGAGCATTCTCATGTCTTCATCCGCGGCAACACGCTCGAGCGGATTCGCGCTGGCTGCACGCTGTTTCGTGATGAAGCCAAACGACTTCGCGAAACGCCATGAGCCACGTTCTGCGACTATTTTCCGGTACCCGGTTTACCTAAAGAGGAAAACCTCCTTCATCGGACGTTTCGTGAACACGGCTGCGACGCCATGAGCAGTCGACTCGTGCGTCTCGCTACAACTAGCACGGATTTAGAGTGTTTAACCAAGTAGGTAGACATCCCTACGACTCAACACCAGACTTAATCCACGTGCACCGATTCCACGTACTTCTACCTGTATCTCACGACTGCACTTTCCTCCGTTCAGTCATACTTATCCCGCCAGTTATTTCCGCGCATCTACACTCGAATTAACACTCTAGATTCTAGATGATGCACAGTATAATGAAAGTAAACTACACGGAAGCTTCGCACATAAAACTAATTAATAATCTCCTTTTATCTCTCTTTCAAAAAAAAAAAAATATTGCAAAATATTAATTCTGTAAAATATATTAATTTAAATTTAAAATAAAAACAATGCAAAACTAAATGTATTTAATTTTCCTGAAACAATTGTTTTCACATTTTTTAATATTCTTCTTCCCTCTTTTCTATTATACATAAAGCACAACAAGCAAGATGCTAAGATACAATGAGGCAGCAAATCCGAATTAAAGTTGCTACCTATTTACGATTGCACGACGTTATAGCGCGAGAATTATTTCGAATGCACAAGATTCCTGTGCGCGTCGACGGCGACGAGAGCGAGAGCAATAAGTACGTGCAACTTAAACTTAAGAACGAAGTAGAGTTCTAAGGAACTTTGTCGCCTTACTTCGAAACTGGATACGACAGCCCCCTCAGGTTACAATGCCGGTGTAATACATAGATTTTCCTACGAGGAAGGTACAAAGGCGCGCGATCTTGATGCAAAAATGAAAATTAATTTACAGCGTCGCGCAATAATTAAGCATGAACTAAACACATTTTCCTGAATTATTGCTTGTTTACACACTCGCACACATAGTAAAGTGACGTGTAATGTATGTACCGTAATAAACCGGCGGTCCAAAAATTTATGACACAAAATCTCTCGCGGATTATTTATAATAATTTGCAAGGCGACATTTGTGGCGGTCTTAATTTGAATTCGTAAGTACGTTTCAAGACAATCGATATTTATAGGCAATAAAATACATCCGCTACGGATGAGAGTTCGAGAGGCTGCAGAGGAAATTAAATTCGGGTATTAACTGTGCATCCAACTACGCTGTTATGAGTTGACATTGTGCCAGGATAATAGACTCTGTTCCCGTAATTAACTCGCTGCAAAACACGACCGACAAACGCGGTTTGCACGTTTGCTCTTTGACCATAGCAATTATAATTAACAGACGCTTGTTAGTTTGGGCTAGAGAACCTTTTCATTTTCGAAAAACAACCCATGTAAATAACATTTATTGCGTTCTGATTACAGCATGTGACTGAGCTTTAGCCAACGAATTGATTGATTGCTTCTGCCATTAACAGATAAATTATATCTACGTATTAATTATCAACTATCAGATTTTCCAGTTTAAATCATGACGCAGAATTTTTGCAAATAATTACATGTAACCGATATAACAGATAAGCCATCTACATTTATATTTCACTTTTTTATATCATACTAGAACAATACAGGCGCGCGATAGCATCGGTAATGCTGGCAGGACTGCAACCAGTCCGCATCTCCAATACTCCAAAAGGGGGTGGAATACATATCTAACGGGAGAGGGGAGAGAGATGACCGCACTACATCATCCCTCTCCGTCTACTCGCGAGGGGCATACAGGACAGCACAGTTGAGAGTACAGCACAGTTGAGAGTTACCGTAGTAAACCTTTTGATAAATCTTGGATTGCATTGGCAATTGCGTGAACAATGCAAAAAACGAGAGATACGCCAGACACGCCGAAGTGAATGACGAAGAGCGAAACAGGACGACACTCTATTTCCGTACGCACAACCCTTGATTTCGCTTGATTTTCGTGCAAACTGCGTTTCAGCCGGCCTGATGGTTTGTTCGCCCAACTGTGCATTTATGCACACAGCGACCAGTAGTGCCCACCCTTTAACTCGCCACCGCCGCTACCATTCCTGAGTTTTGCCAACCACTGTGTCCACATTCTGCACTCTCTCCTGCACTTCCGCATCATAAATGCTTAGCACAGCATAGAACTATCCCCGTTTCGACAACTCAGATACGTTACCCCTAACTTTCCGTACATGATATAAAATACTGTTGCACATTGATACTTTTTAGCATACCTCTAGGTTTAAAAAATAATTACAAACCTTATAGGCTCTGTTTTAAATGTTTATATCTTAAAAAAATTAAAAATCGTAGAAATATAATTTAGCTGTACCTATCCAGACTTTTATATTGGCTAAAGTAGATAATTTTTTTGTTATATTTAATGTGTAAAAAAGTCATTAGTACATTTAGAAAAGCATCGCGGCGTATTACTTTAATAAACTCAACGCCCATTCCACCTGACATATTTCTATTGAAAGTATGACTAATATACTATAATATTTTCAATTCGCGTCTTAATTATACTACAGCGATATATCTTTCATAAACCATTTTACGAAAGATTAATGAAATTCAAGACGTCAAAGCCGCGACTATTTTCGCGATTATTACTTTCGTTTTAGTATCAAAATGACGGCACTCACTTTTTTCTCTTTTCGTAAATTCTGACTCGGATTACCGAAGCATGCATGATGTCAGTCTGAATTAATTTTGCGCAAAGCTCGTTGTCGCATTCCCGGGAGACCAGTCCGGTATACGGAAAGTAATATTACCGCCGCGAGCAATGGTGGAAGTGACGGCGAGCAGAAAGAGGGGAGAGAGAGGAGAAACGTGGCGGGCTGTGTGGGTGTTCTCCATCCGGGCGGCGAGAACGTCGGGGAAAATGGTAACAGTAGTGTCGGAAGGAAGAGATCCGCGATGGAAAGAAAGAAGGATGGAGGACAAGAGCCGGCCGACTCTGGCGGGTAAGGAAAATATAAGAAGCCCCTTCATTTTCATTAATAAAACATCTCGTCGGGTAAGGAGCAGCGGGAACTAGGACGTCGGGAGCCGGAGAGCGAGCGCGGTTGGACGAAGAGGAAACGAGGAGGAGGATCGGGAAGAAACGAGACAGATGCGGTAGAAAGCAACGGACGGGCCACCGGTTCCAGGCGGGGCGGTTTGCGACTATTTCTGAATAACAACGAAATGCAAAGTAGCTGATAGCACGCGTTGAAGCTGTACGCGCGCCATTCCTCAAGCGCTCCTCTCCACCGGCTTTCGAGACCACAAGCTCTTCTTACGTGCACTTAACGTTAGTAAGAGCCGTTTCCTCGAGATTCACCCTCCCTTCCCGATTCGCCAGTCACGCTGGCCTACATTCTGTCTCTCGACGAGGATGTAATTCCTCCGGGAGAAAATCAGCTCCGCTGTTCGCAGCTCGTTGTACTCGGCGTTACTTCCGGTTCAGCCGGGTACCATCTGACTTTCAGGCGAGCGATGTCGCTCGATTTAAGCGGCCAAAATACTCGGTTAACGTCGTGACGGTATTTCAGCATTTACGCGACGCCGGTGTCTGGCGCATTTCAAATTGTCGGAATTATGGTGAGCAATTATTTATCACTTGGTTTAACTCTTCTAAGTTTCTTCTCGCCTTGGATCTTTTTGAGAAATAAGATACATAAACTAAGCGCCGTGAGAAACATGATTACGATATTTTCTAAAGTTTGGATTTTTTTTAATAGAAAATTGTTTGGAAACACTAAAAAATTTTCAAAAATTAGTGCGTTAGTACTTTTTAAATAAAATATAAGTTATTATATTATTTGTCTATTAATGTTGCTTCCATTTCGTGAACAGTCTTTGTAAGTAATTTTCGTTATTGAAATTTTATTGCCCACAAATTACTTTATATGACTGCAAGATGGGGTTAAATACGAACTTCACTGTAAATATAAACGTAACTACCGATGGACCAATCATTTAGCAAATAGTTCAATAGATATAAAACTCGTCGCGGATACTACATCTCCCTGTTCAAATGGAACCTGTTATTACGAGTTCGCACAGAGTTTACGATGCGTAACACAGTACCTATATGCAAAATCCTGTTACTTTACTATGTAACAGTGATATTGTAACTAACGTTAAGGAATCAGAATTCTATTCTTGGCATGAAACGGCCCTGAAATAATCTAACTATATATCGAAATAGTCTGTATAATACTGAAAATGTGATAAAAATTATAAAACATCATGTGTTTTTTCTGTCAATTTTTTTCAACAAGTCTTAGAACGCAACAATGCTGTAAAGATCCTAGAAGATGAGATTGTAATTCGTATCTATCTATAGATATGTTGCACAAGTACACGTATATATTACATGTGCACTACATAAGTGATGTGAGCGGCTGCTGTCACACGTTACATCTCTTATACAGTCCAAAAACCATAAACGTCAAAATTGTATAAAACGATATAGAAGTGAAGTATGAGTAGTACAACAATATTCTCATAAAATCATCAGTATTACGAGGTTTACGAGTTCCTCAGTCAAACGCATGAAAGATTCACTATCACCAAAATAACTTGTAAAAATGCTAATGACTAATAAGCCTAATAACTGATGACTAATGAACATTGTTCGCGCGCTTGGACAGTATCACAATATCTACAAAAAAATACGACTATCCCAACGGCAACATTTAAGATAAGAATTAATGCGAGGGAAGAATTAATGCAAATTAACTCATACAAAACACACACAAAATATTTTCCGGAGATTCAAAACGAGATCGTCACGCCACGCAAATAAAATGATAAAATTGCTTGAAATCTTTATATTTCATCTACACGAGCAACATGTTTCGTCTGAATTTACTGTGCGCTTGCATACATTTATACACGACAGAAAGAATATATAGAGATAAATTGCAAGTTAACATCGTATATTTTTTTTAACTATACACCCGCGAAAAATTCTCTATTCTTCTCGCGAAGGAGAAGGGAGGGCGGGCGGCTGCATTCTTCCACCATTTCCGATTAGATCATTTATTATTTGGGAGAAACAGTGACAAAATGATGTATAGCATGCCGCACGAAAAAGCACGTCAGAAGTCTAGGGACGGAGCGACGAGATACGAAAAATTGTTTTACTACGCATACTAGCATGACACGTGCGTCATGCTTACCTTACTAGCCGTAGATAAAACGGCGATGGGTGATGCCGGACAAAAACTCAAAGGGGACGTCTGGCTTCTGAGGAGATTCACGCCTGGATGAGTTCTTTTGACGTCGATACAGCGCTTTTTCTAAACGCAGAAGAAACGAAGCCCGTACATCACGCGACGTTACACAAACAGATATCAAAAGGAACGTCCTTCGATTTTCTTCGAGATTGCAGCTCGAACAAATATAAGGCAGTCGTCTTCACTAGCAGCGAATAAAGCGTCAACAAAACGTATCAGAAAATGAAAGCAGTTTTAAGAAATGATGTAGATAAATATATCATATTCATGGAAAATTCATGATCGTGGGCACAATGGTTAGTGCATCGATATCGGTGAATAATGCAGTTGAGTCTTCGTTAATACGTCACTAAAACCTATGTTTATTATTCACGTAACAAAACGGCATTGTGCGATACTGAAAGGATGCCGGTATTACACGAACGCAAATCCGTAACATTAAAACAATACGGTTGAACGGCGCATACTAACTGTACCCTCGGGTAACGCGAAGACGAGAGTAACAAGCCGTAACAAACTAATACTGGAAATAGCACAGAGACTTAAATGCAAAGCGAATATGACTGTATTCGGTCACGCGGGGAAACGTTCTCGAAAGATAATTAATCACAATGCCGGCAAAGCCGCTTACTAATGCCCTGGAAAATTATATACGCGTGAAATTCTGCATAAGGATCCGCGAAAAAGAGAGACAGCGTACATTTGTGCCAACGGGAATATGAATGAACATGATGTCGCGTTAATACCGCTGCACCGATACACATGTGGCAGTCATTACATACTTTCGTGTACATTCAACAATTCTCTGAATAGTTGACAGGCTTACGAGGCAAGGTACAACGTTGTATGTTATTACATACATTACAGGTTTGCAGGTGGTAATACGATACAATTCCTCACATACTGGATACGTCGGGAGTGGACTTAGCGAAAACAGCTTAGCAACAATGCATTATAACCGGATCGATCGTTCGAGCGATTATCGATTGTATTCGAAATCCCACTGGTGCACATTAATTAATTCGAAAATGTTTTACTCAGATATGAATTTGCCAATCCAGAAGTGTATCACCACCCTGCGATTCCGTGGCAGATATTTATGGTATTCAAATTGAAACAGTTTTGTAATACTTGTTTAAAAAATGGAAGATAACATGTATGATTTCCAGTAAACCAAGGATATCCGATCAAATATGCCATTGATTAAATTACAAATTTATATGGCTGATTCGTTTCTTGATGTAACTTATTGATTTGATTTGATTACTCACACGTAGTTGTATGTCGTATTTTTAATCACAGTGAAACAAAAATATATTTATAATATATATTTTTATTTATAAATTCATAATTTATAATAATAAATAAAATTTAATTAAATTAATATATATATTTAAGTAAATTGTTTTTTTTTGTGTTGAAAAAGACTGCATCACCTTTACAGTTCGATTAAGTTGGCAAGTGTTTTACTGCAATGATAAGAGATGGTTGTTCAACCGAAAATATATTACGCCACTATGCTTACATTAATTCTCAAGCTAGTCTCTGCCACGAATGCACCGGTGATATGACGACGCACGCACGTGTACCGTAATTTCACAGCAGGAAATTTCGCAAACTTAAGTTTGCGACATTACGTCACGAATTTCTCTAGCATGAAACTAACAAAACTAAAATTCACACGGCCACTTATGCTCTGTCATTTGCCAGAAGCTAATAATCTTTGAGACAATTGTCTCGAATTTATTTCTGTTGGTATCATCGAAAATACTACGAGTTTTATTACACGCAAAAAGCATATAATGCAATGTATTCACAGCTGGTCCATTTAGTTAAAACTTAATAAACTCATTAATTAAAAACTTAATAAACTTAATTTAAAAAAACAAAGATTACTTATCTCAATTTTAAAATACACCTTTCATATACATAATCTATATTATATCGCTGTTTTCCAACACTATGAAAATAGTTACCGATTATTTTCGCGACATTTTAGTCATTATAATCTCTATATACATAACAATCACACGATTCCGCATATGAGATCATGTAATTTATCATCCTCGGCACCATAATTGTTTACACTCATTATCGTTTGATATTACACTCTGATTTGCATATCTATCAGTTCACATTCTACTACATTTGTCACTACTATTGTATTAGTTCAACCATGTTAATAATCATATTTCCATTATGCGCACTGTCTGATTTGTAAATTACGCAATGACCGAATGTATGATTTCATTCGTAAACTTGATGGGCGTGTCTAAATGATATATGCAATATTTGACGTATTTATAAAGCGCCAAAACGCTTCTTCCAAATAGTTTGCTAAAGGCTGATTTGTAATATTATCAGAAATTTATACTTCACACTTTTGTCATAAAAAGCTGCGCGCAATCTTCAAATCATTAATCACGAAAGAACCTCGTGAAAGTGAAAGTAATTTGATAAGGTTCTTCTCTTTAATGAATTGTGTCTACCGCTATAGAAATCTTGAGGATATAACAAAGAGCGCTTCGGAAACGTGACAATATTGCAACCCCAAAATAAGCCGGACGCTTTGTAATTAATCTTCGACAGTATCGATTAGTTCTAAAAAAACAATGTTTTAAAAACGTCGTTCACTATCGCCTTTACCTTTTTGTAATCTTTGACGTTATTCCATACACCCAATTTTCGATAAAACCAGAAGTATCGACCAGTTTCCCGTGGGATACAACATCAGCCAAATAGCTTTCAGTTTAAGCAAACTGTATTCTAGAGAAGGTCTTTATAAACTAAAATATTAAAAAAGATTATTTTCTGTGACGTTAAAATGTTAAATACTTTAAATATTGTTTTTTAATGATTAATTCACCATACAAATTTTAAATTATATTTTTTATGCACCGAAATTAATTAAAATGATATTTGTAATCTTATATCTTATAGTAAATCTTATATTTTGTTTAATAATGCAAATGTCTTCGTTAAAAATATTTAATTGTAAGTGTTATATACTCTAATTACAAAGGATGTTTATTAACAGAAGCTTAAAGCAAACTGTTTATGTTCAAACAACCTCTTGCAGAGTATTCACAAGTTCGTATTGTGAGAGCGTCAATTAGAACATTAGCTACTAACATTGTACTCATATTTGCAAAGAGACATATGTATGTGTACGTGTTTGTATGTAATTGCTTTATACAAATAAGCAAATAAACACACTTACTGCCACGGCAACGTAAAAAGAAACACGTGGAAATAAAATATTTCTTACAGAAATCTTAAAGTTAATTTATGACAACTAATACTTTGCGCACTCATATTAAAGGGTTAGTAAAATTGCTTTATTAATTAAATCTAAAGATATCCGAATATTAAATAATAATTAATATTAATACAAATCTAAAATTTGAGTTTTTTCTCATGTAAAATACTGACATTTAAACTGTCATTTAACTTCCACTTTTGTACATTGTGTAATTCTCTATTGATTTTAATCTTGCATATTCACATATATAAATAAATAGCTTCGATATCTTATAGTAGTAATTAATGATTTTTTACATTTTATAAAGCGTTTTGTTACAATTATTGTACGTTATTTTTAAAGAAATCCGTAAGAGTGGATTTGCAACTTATTTACATCGAACGTGATATAATCGCACGACGCGCTCTTGCGATTTCGCGAAATGGAAGTTCCGGGATTGATGGTTATCCCAAATGCTAAAAAAAACCTTTTTCAATTCCTCCAGGACGCGAAAAGTACTCCGATAAAATATACATCCGGTTAACGACCCCCGTCACCTAGCTATGGCAACTCGAAACCGCTGGGAACTGCACGATACTCGAAAATCAACTTACTACTCCCTGACTACTCCACACTCGGCCACTTTGCCCGGCGAGTTGCCTTCAACCGACCGAGTGCTAAGAGTTCAGCAGCCGGAGCGTAATGCGCGACCCCAGAGAGCGGAGAGACGCGACTGTCCCCTAAACTCCTTTAATATCCACGTACTTATCTACCGACCTATCCGCGCGCCCGCTGCTTTTAAATTCTCCCTGAACCCGGACTGCTGAAAGTCGACGAACGAGTCGTGAGCAGTATGTTTTATGAAAGTTTCATCTCTCTCGTAATCTTGGGGTATCTTGCCACTCGCGCCCTTCGTCATTGCTGTTTTTCTTTCTCGCGTATCTCGACCCGATACTTTTGTCTCTTTCCACTGCGTTCAAGACGTTTTGTGCCAGATCGTATTCGTTGCGGCATACTGCCAACAAAGCCAACATTGCAATATTTCGTATTTGAAAATGTTTAATCTCATTTCCTACAAACATGTTTTAATTAGATTTAATAAGTTTTAATTATACTGTAGGTATTTATTTACTGGAGATTAATCCAGCAACGGATATATAATTACATACATATTATTAAACTAAATTACCAGAACTATTGCGTGAAATAAATCCATTTCGATTTAAATTCCAAGTGGCGTTTTCATCAAAATTATGATGAGCGATGTTTTAAATAATTTCGTAAGTGATGTCAGCGTGCTTGAACATGAAAAAGTAGACATTGAATTGCGTGACAGCATCGAATATAAATTCGTCCGGTTTCCCAAAATGCAAATATGAGATAGCGCCGATATCGAATTCGCCGTTTTCGATTCCCCTAAACCCTTTCACGAGATTTTCTGCCTTTGAATCCGATATATGCGTCATAACCCCCGCAGGCTGCAGATGTCCACAGATTTTCGCGGTCTCGAATCTGTTGGGAAATCGTCTTCATGCAAGATTGATCACGGACGTCAAAGGTTCAAGCTGCTGAGATGTGGTCTCAATCTAATCTTCGAAAACGCCACGCTATCCAATCTGTTAGAAAAGATTGTGGAGTGACCTTTCGCACATGATTCTGATTTTAATTTAATCACGTAGTCATTCGAATCTGTTAACATTGTCACGGACGGATATCACGAAGCCAAATAATTTTAAGTCAAGGATAAACGTTGGAAACTGTTCAATCTTATTTGATCGAGTAAAATTTAAATTAGAGGTAAAAAGGTTACTCCACGTTTCCCACATTACCATATTCGCCGACGTAATCGTGCAATTAGGAGAGCGCGACTAGCACGAAACAAAATAATAACGGCACGTTTTATTACGTAGCTTGCGGCTAAGTTTTGCCATAAACCGGGGAGGCCAATTCCGCGCCGCGGTAAGGTCAGGACTAACGGCGACATAAATTTCTCGTAACGTGGATCACCGAGGCCTTAGACAGGTTAAAAGGAGCCGGTATATACGCAGACAGAACGAAACAAATTGCATTTCAGCCGGCACCGCGAAATATTCCAGGTCGAATGTAAATTTTGTCTGTGTTCTGGAAGCGTGTGGTGCGGTGAAAATTCGCCACGGTACGGGACGAAGGAGAGGGACGTAGTTCGCTCGGTGAGACGGTGAAGCATAAGAGGCTGAGTTAGAGGGCGATGTTAAGGCACGACGTCGCGGTATGGGGCGCCCGGAGAGTTATGTGGCGACAAGCCGACAACCCCTTAGCACCCGGTGACAAATACGAGGTGCGCCGTACCTTTTCCGCCGCAAGACTACACTCGGTTAGTCGCAGCAAGAAGAAGAAAGAGGAACCACCACGCAAACCCCCACAGCAGAGCCCCGCCGAGAAGTCACTCAGTCATCAGATTATGGCTGCAACTGACAGACCCTTTCGTTGCCCGTACGTCGATACGCAAATATTTTTTTCCTACCCCACATTTTTTCTCCGACATTTACATTTAACTGGCAAGGGTGGCGCGATACGTACAGAAATTGCAGTCGATTCCTTTGCCCACGAAACTTGTTAAATTTCAACGTGCCCGTCTTTTTTCGGGAACTGCTAAAGAAAGGAGAGGGGAGAAGGAGAGAGGCACCACCACACGTGTCATTGTTGTTATTTATTTTGTCGATTTTTCTAACAAGATGTATGTCTAGTTGTCAGACACAGATGCAAATATTCGTGACTTTGAAACTGAATAAATTTGCGGCGAAGAAATATGCCAAGTGGGAAACGAAATGGTATACATTTCATCCTCGCGTTTGGTCGTGTTGATAAATTTTCGACAAACGTATATCGTACAATGTGCATACTGCAGAGAAAACTGAACGGAATTCGTAATTTAATTCGTAGTATATAAAGTCATCATTATCGGAGTGACCGCATGTAATTCCGCAGAAAGAAACAGCGACGGCAACAAAACCGAATCCATGAGCAGCGGTACGAGTTGTCCATTTATTTCCTAGCCGTAAGAAACGGTCTCCTTCCCGTAAACAATTTAATTGTCGCGGGAGATTAATCGCCGCGGGCGGAATTAATGGGAGGAATGCGTTTATTTCGTTGGTACGCGGGCTCGTAATTAATGAGGAGGACGCGCTGAATGTGGCTCGACAAACTGTAGGTGTCCACAGCACTTACGGCGACAAGGACGACGACGTCGGCGACGTTGCCGCAAATAACAAAGGAAAGTCCATAGTCATCCCTGATGATATTAAGGGCGATTACGTAAAATGCTTAATAATACTACGCTATATCCCCGGGATGCGTCATGGTCCATTATTTTCCCGTCTTCGTTCCTGCATGCCTCAAAATTCACACGATGGCAACCGCTTATTTGAAAATTATGCATGCCTTCTTGTAATTAAATCGTTTTAGAGAGCTGCACGTGACAGCAGAATAAGAAGTTCGACAATTTTAATAAATCATGCAGTTCAAAGATGTGCATTTTAAATATGGCGTGACTGATGTCGAATAACGGATACTCTATAAAACAAAGAAAGTTTTATAAACTTATATATTCTTCAATATTCCAATTTTATATTTTTTTAAATTGCACACATTTCTCTTGTAATATTTAGAATTAAGTTTCCAATATCTCTAAGAATCTTGTCGAAGTAACGGTGCTACCACGAAATCGATAAATCATTATCGCAAGCCATCCTCAATTGCCATTCGCGACGCCGCAAATCTGAGGAAAGCTCATAACGCTGTTTCTCGAAACGACCGCAGCAAAGGAGGCTTTCCCTCTTGCGAGAAATCGGGTCGCAGCTATTGCTCCGCATCGATTCCTTCTTCTCTTTCGTCAACGTTGCAGCGTACCTCCGTATTCAGATTCTCGAGAGACGCGTCCACAGTGAAGTACGATGATTGGCACTTTAGGAAAGGTCAAGAGAATGCAGTTAATATATGATGTCGGCATGTACGATCGACATAGTGTTTCGAGTGTGTTTACGTGGGTAATCTTAATCGATGGTGAAAAGAAAGCCTCTTCGCGAAGAATTGGGGTTGCTGCGGTCAGGTGGAAGAGCGGTATACGCGAGAGCAAGAAAGGAGAAACGCCACTCGAGGCACTCGCTACGCTCTCGACGGCCTGTGACCGAGTGCTTGTGAATCCTCTCTCTACCTCTGTATCGTCACCATCGAACTCGCCACAATCGACATCGTTTGGACCATTCACGGCGCACACAACACACGCACGACGAGCATTTACCTGACCTCTGATATCGACCAACGTCCGTATCGTGGACCGGAACGCGCCGATAACTTTTTCCAGTATCTGCCGCTGTGTATTATCTCGCAAGTGTCTGCCGCCGAGGATTAACGCTCACGAAGGGGAAAAAAAGAAACACACAAAACACATCGGCCAGAAGGGACGAAGAAGATTTTTTTTTTTTTTTTTTTTTTTTTTTTTTTTTTTTTTTTGAAAGGTCCTCTTTCTAGCGGTTCGATCTATGAAGCTAAGACCCTCGGTCCCTGATGCCGATGACCCAGAGTCCGGGCGATTAAACCAAGACCCGGAAAGTCACCCGCGGCAAGGATTACGGTGTGGTGGGCTAAGGACCCTCGGAGACACCGACGTCTCCGTACTGCGCGATCAGAATCGCCACAGCCCCTGAGGGAGCCTCGGGAACGCCAAGTTTCCCGTAGTGCGAAGCAAAATTACTTCGCACACCCCGGATAAACACGCAGTCCACCTAATGACGAGAACAGTTCCGGGGCTCTTGTCGAGTTCGACACGGCGCAAATTTTAGTCACGCTTCCACGCGCTTCACCGCGAATGTTGATAGGTAATCAGGGTAAACGGTCGCACGTTGCAACGATTTTGGAGCTTGCAACGTCAATTGTAGGTTACTCTGTCTCTTTTTCTCTCTGCAAACGCGTCACGCCGCTTTTACTATCGGTCTATTTCGAACAACGCCAGTGTGATTATACAGCCAGTCATCGTGGTTTTTCGTAACTCTCGACGTGATTTCTGTTAGTCTATTTTTATCACATGTTGCACTGTATTTTTCGTTCATCGATATATTCCTTTGTCACAACAAAATCAATATAAACCTTTTAACCTATATAAATTTATATCTTGCCAAATTAAAGTATATTTATAATGTATCTCATATTGTAATTTTACATAAAAATTTCAATGGCTCAATAATAATATAATAATTGTAAGTCTTATTATTTTTATATTCACACGGTTAATCTATGACAAGCTTGTAATTTATTCTTATTTATTAAACATTACTAAAATAAAAATATAATGGAGTCAAAAGGTGATAAGAAAATCAATATTTTCAAGAATATTATAATATACATTATATTATCCTGGAAATGCAAGCTAACAATGAGATGTGAGTATAAGAATTCTTCCATCGCCCGGCTTCTCGAGATTTGTGACGTGCGTGCACACATATTTTCGTAAATATACAACTTTATCTTTAAAAGCACAGAATATTTTTATCAGAATTTATGCTACTAGACCACAACATTGCGCGCGCCACTTAGCATTTTTATATTGAACATTGCACTTTTTTTTCTTCTGTAATATTACTCTCACACACTTTATCATATTTAATGCCCTTCTCTATCTCACGCTCTTTCTCCCACTCTCTAAATTATTAATTATAATATTAATGATATTAATTATATTATTTTCATATTGTTCAATATTACTCTTACACTTTACTTTCTTATTTAATCCTCTTCTTTATCTCTCACGCTCTCCCACTCTCCTCCCTCCACCCCTCTCTCACTCACTAAACACAAATTAGTGATTATATTATATTAAATGCAAGCTAACAATGAGATGTGAGTATAGGAATTCTTCCATCGCCCGGCTTCTCGAGATTTGTGACGTGCGTGCACACATATTTTCGTAAATATACAACTTTATCTTTAAAAGCACAGAATATTTTTATCAGAATTTATGCTACTAGACCACAACATTGCGCGCGCCACTTAGCATTTTTATATTGAACATTGCACTTTTTTTTCTTCTGTAATATTACTCTCACACACTTTATCATATTTAATGCCCTTCTCTATCTCACGCTCTTTCTCCCACTCTCTAAATTATTAATTATAATATTAATGATATTAATTATATTATTTTCATATTGTTCAATATTACTCTTACACTTTACTTTCTTATTTAATCCTCTTCTTTATCTCTCACGCTCTCCCACTCTCCTCCCTCCACCCCTCTCTCACTCACTAAACACAAATTAGTGATTATATTATATTTTCATGTTTCTTAATATCACTCTTACATACTTTATCTCCATACTTAATCCCCTTTAAGTAAATTAAAAATTATAATATATTATATGTAATGTTACCTGTTAATTTTCAATCAATTTTCAAAACTTTCACTTTCTGGCGAACTCTTTAGAAAATTATTGTACGCGTCCGGAACTATGTGAGAATTACGTTAAAATAAATAGATCAGTCGATATTTGATTAGCATTTCAGGTCTAGCCCTCAAAATTCAAGTTTTTCGGGCAAAATAATTGTTTAAAAAATGTTTTAATTAATTATATTACCAAAACTCTTTAGAAAATTATTGTACGCGTCTGAAACTATATGAGAACTGCGTTAAAATAAATAAAACTGTCGATATTCGATTAGCATTTCACGTCTAGTCCTCAAAAATCAAGTTTTCCGGGAAAAATAACTGTTTAAACAATGTTTTAATTAATTAAAACACCGTATCTTTTTAAAAAACTATTGTACGCGTCCAAAACTATATGAAAAATGCATTTAAATAAATAAAACTGTTGATATTCAATTAGCATTTCACGTCTAGCTCTCAAAATTCAAGTTTTTCGGGTGAAATAATTGTTTAAAAAATGTTTTAATTAATTATATTACCGGAACTCTTTAGAAACTTATTGTACGCGTCCGGAACTATATGAGAATTGCGTTAAAATAAATAGAACTGTCGATATTTGAACAGCATCTCACCTTTAGCCCTCAAAAGTCAAGTTTTTCGGGCAAAATAATTGTTTAAAAAATGTTTTAATTAATTATAACACCGTAACTTTTTAAAAAACTCTTGTAGGCGTCCAGAACTATATGAGAATTACGTTAAAATACATAGATCTGACGATATTCGATTAGAATTTCAGGCCTAGCCCTAAAATACAAGTTTTTCGGGCAAAATAATTGTTTAAAAAATGTTCTAATTAATTATTTCACCTAAACTTTATAAAAACATATTGTACGCGTCCCGAACTATATGAGAATTACATTCAAATAAATAGATCTGTCGATATTCGATTAGCACTTGTCGTGTAGCCTTAGAAATTCAAGTTTTTCGGTCAAAATAATTGTTTAAAAAATGTTTTAATTAATTATATTATCTGAACTTTATAGAAACATATTGTACGCGTCCCAAACTATATGAGAATTACGTTAAAATAAATAGATCTGTCGATATTCGATTAGCACTTGTCGTGTAGCCTTAGAAATTCAAGTTTTTCAAGCAAAATAATTGTTTAAAAAATGTTTTAATTAATTATATCACCTGAACTTTATAGAAACATATTGTACGCGTCCCGAACTATATGAGAATTACGTTAAAATACATAGATCTGTCGATATTCGATTAACACTTGTCGTGTAGCCTCAAAATTCAAGTTTTTTGGGCAAAATAATTGTTTAAAAAATGTTTTAATTAATTATATCACCTGAACTTTATAGAAACATATTGTACGCGTCCCGAACTATATGATAATTACGTTAAAATAATTAGATCTGTCGATATTCGATTAGCACTTGTCGTGTAGCCTTAGAAATTCAAGTTTTTCAAGCAAAATAATTGTTTAAAAAATGTTCTAATTAATTATATTACCGGAACTTTACAGAAACATATTGTACGCGTCCCGAACTATATGAGAATTACGTTAAAATAATTAGATCTGTCGATATTCGATTAGCACTTGTCGTGTAGCCTTAGAAATTCAAGTTTTTCAAGCAAAATAATTGTTTAAAAAATGTTCTAATTAATTATATCACCGGAACTTTACAGAAACATATTGTACGCGTCCCGAACTATATGAGAATTACGTTAAAATAATTAGATCTGTCGATATTCAAATAGCACTTGACGGGTAGCCTTAGAAATTCAAGTTTTTCGGGCAAAATAATTGTTTAAAAAATGTTCTAATTAATTATATCACCTAAATTTTATACAAACATATTGTACGCGTCCCGAACTATATGAGAATTACGTTAAAATACATAGATCTGTCGATATTCGATTAGCACTTGTTGTGTAGCCTCAAAAATTCAAGTTTTTTGGGCAAAATAATTGTTTAAAAAATGTTCTAATTAATTATATCACCTGAACTTTATAGAAACATATTGTACGCGTCCCGAACTATATGAGAATTACGTTAAAATAATTAGATCTGTCGATATTCGATTAGCACTTGTCGTGTAGCCATAAAAATTCAAGTTTTTCAAGCAAAATAATTGTTTAAATAATGTTCTAATTAATTATATCACCGGAACTTTACAGAAACATATTGTACGCGTCCCGAACTACATGAGAATTACGTTAAAATAATTAGATCTGTCGATATTCGATTAGCACTTGTCGTATAGCCTTAAAAATTCAAGTTTTTCAAGCATAATAATTGTTTAAAAAATGTTCTAATTAATTATATCACCGGAACTTTATAGAAACATATTGTACGCGTCCCGAACTATATGAGAATTACGTTAAAATAATTAGATCTGTCGATATTCGATTAGCACTTGTCGTGTAGCCTTAAAAATTCAAGTTTTTCAAGCAAAATAATTGTTTAAATAATGTTCTAATTAATTATATCACCGGAACTTTAAAGAAACATATTGTACGCGTCCCGAACTATATGAGAATTACGTTCAAATAAATAGATCTGTCGATATTCGATTAGCACTTGTCGTGTAGCCTTAGAAATTCAAGTTTTTCAAGCAAAATAATTGTTTAAAAAATGTTTTAATTAATTATATCACCTGAACTTTATAAAAACTTATTGTAAGCGTCCCGAACTATATGAGAATTACGTTAAAATAATTAGATCTGTCGATATTCGATTAGCACTTGTCGTGTAGCCTTAGAAATTCAAGTTTTTCAAGCAAAATAATTGTTTAAAAAATGTTCTAATTAATTATATCACCGGAACTTTACAGAAACATATTGTACGCGTTCCGAACTATATGAGAATTACGTTAAAATACATAGATCTGTCGATATTCAAATAGCACTTGACGTGTAGCCTTAGAAATTCAAGTTTTTCGGGCAAAATAAATGTTTAAAAAATGTTCTAATTAATTATATCACCTGAACTTTATAGAAACATATTGTACGCGTCCCGAACTATATGAGAATTACGTTAAAATAATTAGATCTGTCGATATTCGATTAGCACTTGTCGTGTAGCCTTAAAAATTCAAGTTTTTCAAACAAAATAATTGTTTAAAAAATGTTCTAATTAATTATATCACCAGAACTTTACAGAAACATATTGTACGCGTCCCGAACTATATGAGAATTACGTTAAAATAATTAGATCTGTCGATATTCAATTAGCACTTGTCGTGTAGCCTTAGAACTTCAAATTTTTCAAGCAAAATAATTGTTTAAAAAATGTTCTAATTAATTATATCACCGGAACTTTACAGAAACATATTGTACGCGTCCCGAACTATATGAGAATTACGTTAAAATAATTAGATCTGTCGATATTCGATTAGCACTTGTCGTGTAGCCTTAGAAATTCAAGTTTTTCAAGCAAAATAATTGTTTAAAAAATGTTCTAATTAATTATATCACCGGAACTTTACAGAAACATATTGTACGCGTCCCGAACTATATGAGAATTACGTTAAAATAATAAGATCTGTCGATATTCGATTAGCACTTGTCGTGTAGCCTTAGAAATTCAAGTTTTTCAAGCAGAATAATTGTTTAAAAAATGTTCTAATTAATTATATCACCGGAACTTTACAGAAACATATTGTACGCGTCCCGAACTATATGAGAATTACGTTAAAATAATTAGATCTGTCGATATTCGATTAGCACTTGTCGTGTAGCCTTAGAAATTCAAGTTTTTCAAGCAAAATAATTGTTTAAAAAATGTTCTAATTAATTATATCACTGGAACTTTATAGAAACATATTGTACGCGTCCCGAACTATATGAGAATTACGTTAAAATAATTAGACCTGTCGATATTCGATTAGCACTTGTCGTGTAGCCTTAGAAATTCAAGTTTTTCAAGCAAAATAATTGTTTAAATAATGTTCTAATTAATTATATCTCCGGAACTTTATAGAAACATATTGTACGCGTCCCGAACTATATGAGAATTACGTTCAAATAAATAGATCTGTCGATATTCGATTAGCACTTGTCGTGTAGCCTTAGAAATTCAAGTTTTTCAAGCAAAATAATTGTTTAAAAAATGTTTTAATTAATTATATCACCTGAACTTTATAGAAACATATTGTAAGCGTCCCGAACTATATGAGAATTACGTTAAAATAATTAGATCTGTCGATATTCGATTAGCACTTGTCGTGTAGCCTTAGAAATTCAAGTTTTTCAAGCAAAATAATTGTTTAAAAAATGTTTTAATTAATAATATCACCGGAACTTTACAGAAACATATTGTACGCGTCCCGAACTATATGAGAATTACGTTAAAATAAATAGATCTGTCGATATTCGATTAGCACTTGTCGTGTAGCCTCAAAAATTCAAGTTTTTCAAGCATAATAATTGTTTAAAAAATGTTCTAATTAATTATATCACCGGAACTTTACAGAAACATATTGTACGCGTCCCGAACTATATAAGAATTACGTTCAAATAAATAAATCTGTCGATATTCAAATAGCACTTGACGTGTAGCCTTAGAAATTCAAGTTTTTCGGGCAAAATAATTGTTTAAAAAATGTTTTAATTAATTATATCACCTGAACTTTATAGAAACATATTGTACGCGTCTCGAACTATATGAGAATTACGTTAAAATACATAGATCTGTCGATATTCGATTAGCACTTGTCGTGTAGCCTTAGAAATTCAAGTTTTTCAAGCATAATAATTGTTTAAAAAATGTTCTAATTAATTATATCACCGGAACTTTATAGAAACATATTGTACGCGTCCCGAACTATATGAGAATTACGTTAAAATAAATAGATCTGTCGATATTCAAATAGCACTTGACGTGTAGCCTTAGAAATTCAAGTTTTTCGAGCAAAATAATTGTTTAAAAAATGTTCTAATTAATTATATCACCTGAACTTTATAGAAACATATTGTACGCGTCCCGAACTATATGAGAATTACGTTAAAATAATTAGATCTGTCGATATTCGATTAGCACTTGTCGTGTAGCCATAAAAATTCAAGTTTTTCAAGCAAAATAATTGTTTAAATAATGTTCTAATTAATTATATCACCGGAACTTTACAGAAACATATTGTACGCGTCCCGAACTATATGAGAATTACGTTCAAATAAATAGATCTGTCGATATTCGATTAGCACTTGTCGTGTAGCCTTAGAAATTCAAGTTTTTCAAGCAAAATAATTGTTTAAAAAATGTTTTAATTAATTATATCACCTGAACTTTATAGAAACATATTGTAAGCGTCCCGAACTATATGAGAATTACGTTAAAATAATTAGATCTGTCGATATTCGATTAGCACTTGTCGTGTAGCCTTAGAAATTCAAGTTTTTCAAGCAAAATAATTGTTTAAAAAATGTTCTAATTAATTATATCACCGGAACTTTACAGAAACATATTGTACGCGTCCCGAACTATATGAGAATTACGTTAAAATAAATAGATCTGTCGATATTCGATTAGCACTTGTCGTGTAGCCTTAGAAATTCAAGTTTTTCAAGCATAATAATTGTTTAAAAAATGTTCTAATTAATTATATCACCGGAACTTTACAGAAACATATTGTACGCGTCCCGAACTATATAAGAATTACGTTCAAATAAATAAATCTGTCGATATTCAAATAGCACTTGACGTGTAGCCTTAGAAATTCAAGTTTTTCGGGCAAAATAATTGTTTAAAAAATGTTTTAATTAATTATATCACCTGAACTTTATAGAAACATATTGTACGCGTCCCGAACTATATGAGAATTACGTTAAAATACATAGATCTGTCGATATTCGATTAGCACTTGTCGTGTAGCCTTAGAAATTCAAGTTTTTCAAGCATAATAATTGTTTAAAAAATGTTCTAATTAATTATATCACCGGAACTTTATAGAAACATATTGTACGCGTCCCGAACTATATGAGAATTACGTTAAAATAAATAGATCTGTCGATATTCAAATAGCACTTGACGTGTAGCCTTAGAAATTCAAGTTTTTCGGGCAAAATAATTGTTTAAAAAATGTTCTAATTAATTATATCACCTGAACTTTATAGAAACATATTGTACGCGTCCCGAACTATATGAGAATTACGTTAAAATAATTAGATCTGTCGATATTCGATTAGCACTTGTCGTGTAGCCATAAAAATTCAAGTTT
Source organism: Monomorium pharaonis (assembly GCF_013373865.1). Taxonomy (NCBI): domain Eukaryota; kingdom Metazoa; phylum Arthropoda; class Insecta; order Hymenoptera; family Formicidae; genus Monomorium; species Monomorium pharaonis. The sequence goes on along the minus strand of NC_050473.1, from coordinate 15,982,111 downwards.
TTCAAGCAAAATAATTGTTTAAAAAATGTTCTAATTAATTATATCACCGGAACTTTACAAAAACATATTGTACGCGTCCCGAACTATATGAGAATTACGTTAAAATAATTAGATCTGTCGATATTCGATTAGCACTTGTCGTGTAGCCTTAGAAATTCAAGTTTTTCAAGCAAAATAATTGTTTAAAAAATGTTCTAATTAATTATATCACCGGAACTTTACAGAAACATATTGTACGCGTCCCGAACTATATGAGAATTACGTTAAAATAATTAGATCTGTCGATATTCAAATAGCACTTGACGGGTAGCCTTAGAAATTCAAGTTTTTCGGGCAAAATAATTGTTTAAAAAATGTTCTAATTAATTATATCACCTAAATTTTATACAAACATATTGTACGCGTCCCGAACTATATGAGAATTACGTTAAAATACATAGATCTGTCGATATTCGATTAGCACTTGTTGTGTAGCCTCAAAAATTCAAGTTTTTTGGGCAAAATAATTGTTTAAAAAATGTTCTAATTAATTATATCACCTGAACTTTATAGAAACATATTGTACGCGTCCCGAACTATATGAGAATTACGTTAAAATAATTAGATCTGTCGATATTCGATTAGCACTTGTCGTGTAGCCATAAAAATTCAAGTTTTTCAAGCAAAATAATTGTTTAAATAATGTTCTAATTAATTATATCACCGGAACTTTACAGAAACATATTGTACGCGTCCCGAACTACATGAGAATTACGTTAAAATAATTAGATCTGTCGATATTCGATTAGCACTTGTCGTATAGCCTTAAAAATTCAAGTTTTTCAAGCATAATAATTGTTTAAAAAATGTTCTAATTAATTATATCACCGGAACTTTATAGAAACATATTGTACGCGTCCCGAACTATATGAGAATTACGTTAAAATAATTAGATCTGTCGATATTCGATTAGCACTTGTCGTGTAGCCTTAAAAATTCAAGTTTTTCAAGCAAAATAATTGTTTAAATAATGTTCTAATTAATTATATCACCGGAACTTTAAAGAAACATATTGTACGCGTCCCGAACTATATGAGAATTACGTTCAAATAAATAGATCTGTCGATATTCGATTAGCACTTGTCGTGTAGCCTTAGAAATTCAAGTTTTTCAAGCAAAATAATTGTTTAAAAAATGTTTTAATTAATTATATCACCTGAACTTTATAAAAACTTATTGTAAGCGTCCCGAACTATATGAGAATTACGTTAAAATAATTAGATCTGTCGATATTCGATTAGCACTTGTCGTGTAGCCTTAGAAATTCAAGTTTTTCAAGCAAAATAATTGTTTAAAAAATGTTCTAATTAATTATATCACCGGAACTTTACAGAAACATATTGTACGCGTTCCGAACTATATGAGAATTACGTTAAAATACATAGATCTGTCGATATTCAAATAGCACTTGACGTGTAGCCTTAGAAATTCAAGTTTTTCGGGCAAAATAAATGTTTAAAAAATGTTCTAATTAATTATATCACCTGAACTTTATAGAAACATATTGTACGCGTCCCGAACTATATGAGAATTACGTTAAAATAATTAGATCTGTCGATATTCGATTAGCACTTGTCGTGTAGCCTTAAAAATTCAAGTTTTTCAAACAAAATAATTGTTTAAAAAATGTTCTAATTAATTATATCACCAGAACTTTACAGAAACATATTGTACGCGTCCCGAACTATATGAGAATTACGTTAAAATAATTAGATCTGTCGATATTCAATTAGCACTTGTCGTGTAGCCTTAGAACTTCAAATTTTTCAAGCAAAATAATTGTTTAAAAAATGTTCTAATTAATTATATCACCGGAACTTTACAGAAACATATTGTACGCGTCCCGAACTATATGAGAATTACGTTAAAATAATTAGATCTGTCGATATTCGATTAGCACTTGTCGTGTAGCCTTAGAAATTCAAGTTTTTCAAGCAAAATAATTGTTTAAAAAATGTTCTAATTAATTATATCACCGGAACTTTACAGAAACATATTGTACGCGTCCCGAACTATATGAGAATTACGTTAAAATAATAAGATCTGTCGATATTCGATTAGCACTTGTCGTGTAGCCTTAGAAATTCAAGTTTTTCAAGCAGAATAATTGTTTAAAAAATGTTCTAATTAATTATATCACCGGAACTTTACAGAAACATATTGTACGCGTCCCGAACTATATGAGAATTACGTTAAAATAATTAGATCTGTCGATATTCGATTAGCACTTGTCGTGTAGCCTTAGAAATTCAAGTTTTTCAAGCAAAATAATTGTTTAAAAAATGTTCTAATTAATTATATCACTGGAACTTTATAGAAACATATTGTACGCGTCCCGAACTATATGAGAATTACGTTAAAATAATTAGACCTGTCGATATTCGATTAGCACTTGTCGTGTAGCCTTAGAAATTCAAGTTTTTCAAGCAAAATAATTGTTTAAATAATGTTCTAATTAATTATATCTCCGGAACTTTATAGAAACATATTGTACGCGTCCCGAACTATATGAGAATTACGTTCAAATAAATAGATCTGTCGATATTCGATTAGCACTTGTCGTGTAGCCTTAGAAATTCAAGTTTTTCAAGCAAAATAATTGTTTAAAAAATGTTTTAATTAATTATATCACCTGAACTTTATAGAAACATATTGTAAGCGTCCCGAACTATATGAGAATTACGTTAAAATAATTAGATCTGTCGATATTCGATTAGCACTTGTCGTGTAGCCTTAGAAATTCAAGTTTTTCAAGCAAAATAATTGTTTAAAAAATGTTTTAATTAATAATATCACCGGAACTTTACAGAAACATATTGTACGCGTCCCGAACTATATGAGAATTACGTTAAAATAAATAGATCTGTCGATATTCGATTAGCACTTGTCGTGTAGCCTCAAAAATTCAAGTTTTTCAAGCATAATAATTGTTTAAAAAATGTTCTAATTAATTATATCACCGGAACTTTACAGAAACATATTGTACGCGTCCCGAACTATATAAGAATTACGTTCAAATAAATAAATCTGTCGATATTCAAATAGCACTTGACGTGTAGCCTTAGAAATTCAAGTTTTTCGGGCAAAATAATTGTTTAAAAAATGTTTTAATTAATTATATCACCTGAACTTTATAGAAACATATTGTACGCGTCTCGAACTATATGAGAATTACGTTAAAATACATAGATCTGTCGATATTCGATTAGCACTTGTCGTGTAGCCTTAGAAATTCAAGTTTTTCAAGCATAATAATTGTTTAAAAAATGTTCTAATTAATTATATCACCGGAACTTTATAGAAACATATTGTACGCGTCCCGAACTATATGAGAATTACGTTAAAATAAATAGATCTGTCGATATTCAAATAGCACTTGACGTGTAGCCTTAGAAATTCAAGTTTTTCGGGCAAAATAATTGTTTAAAAAATGTTTTAATTAATTATATCACCTGAACTTTATAGAAACATATTGTACGCGTCCCGAACTATATGAGAATTACGTTAAAATACATAGATCTGTCGATATTCGATTAGCACTTGTCGTGTAGCCTTAGAAATTCAAGTTTTTCAAGCATAATAATTGTTTAAAAAATGTTCTAATTAATTATATCACCTGAACTTTATAGAAACATATTGTACGCGTCCCGAACTATATGAGAATTACGTTAAAATAATTAGATCTGTCGATATTCGATTAGCACTTGTCGTGTAGCCATAAAAATTCAAGTTTTTCAAGCAAAATAATTGTTTAAATAATGTTCTAATTAATTATATCACCGGAACTTTACAGAAACATATTGTACGCGTCCCGAACTATATGAGAATTACGTTCAAATAAATAGATCTGTCGATATTCGATTAGCACTTGTCGTGTAGCCTTAGAAATTCAAGTTTTTCAAGCAAAATAATTGTTTAAAAAATGTTTTAATTAATTATATCACCTGAACTTTATAGAAACATATTGTAAGCGTCCCGAACTATATGAGAATTACGTTAAAATAATTAGATCTGTCGATATTCGATTAGCACTTGTCGTGTAGCCTTAGAAATTCAAGTTTTTCAAGCAAAATAATTGTTTAAAAAATGTTCTAATTAATTATATCACCGGAACTTTACAGAAACATATTGTACGCGTCCCGAACTATATGAGAATTACGTTAAAATAAATAGATCTGTCGATATTCGATTAGCACTTGTCGTGTAGCCTTAGAAATTCAAGTTTTTCAAGCATAATAATTGTTTAAAAAATGTTCTAATTAATTATATCACCGGAACTTTACAGAAACATATTGTACGCGTCCCGAACTATATAAGAATTACGTTCAAATAAATAAATCTGTCGATATTCAAATAGCACTTGACGTGTAGCCTTAGAAATTCAAGTTTTTCGGGCAAAATAATTGTTTAAAAAATGTTTTAATTAATTATATCACCTGAACTTTATAGAAACATATTGTACGCGTCCCGAACTATATGAGAATTACGTTAAAATACATAGATCTGTCGATATTCGATTAGCACTTGTCGTGTAGCCTTAGAAATTCAAGTTTTTCAAGCATAATAATTGTTTAAAAAATGTTCTAATTAATTATATCACCGGAACTTTATAGAAACATATTGTACGCGTCCCGAACTATATGAGAATTACGTTAAAATAAATAGATCTGTCGATATTCAAATAGCACTTGACGTGTAGCCTTAGAAATTCAAGTTTTTCGGGCAAAATAATTGTTTAAAAAATGTTCTAATTAATTATATCACCTGAACTTTATAGAAACATATTGTACGCGTCCCGAACTATATGAGAATTACGTTAAAATAATTAGATCTGTCGATATTCGATTAGCACTTGTCGTGTAGCCATAAAAATTCAAGTTTTTCAAGCAAAATAATTGTTTAAAAAATGTTCTAATTAATTATATCACCGGAACTTTACAAAAACATATTGTACGCGTCCCGAACTATATGAGAATTACGTTAAAATAATTAGATCTGTCGATATTCGATTAGCACTTGTCGTGTAGCCTTAGAAATTCAAGTTTTTCAAGCATAATAATTGTTTAAAAAATGTTCTAATTAATTATATCACCGGAACTTTATAGAAACATATTGTACGCGTCCCGAACTATATGAGAATTACGTTAAAATAATTAGACCTGTCGATATTCGATTAGCACTTGTCGTGTAGCCTTAGAAATTCAAGTTTTTCAAGCATAATAATTGTTTAAAAAATGTTCTAATTAATTATATCACCGGAACTTTATAGAAACATATTGTACGCGTCCCGAACTATATGAGAATTACGTTAAAATAATTAGACCTGTCGATATTCGATTAGCACTTGTCGTGTAGCCTTAGAAATTCAAGTTTTTCAAGCAAAATAATTGTTTAAATAATGTTCTAATTAATTATATCACCGGAACTTTACAGAAACATATTGTACGCGTCCCGAACTATATGAGAATTACGTTCAAATAAATAGATCTGTCGATATTCGATTAGCACTTGTCGTGTAGCCTTAGAAATTCAAGTTTTTCGGGCAAAAGAATTGTTTAAAAAATGTTTTAATTAATTATAACGCCGTAACTCTTTAAAAAACCATTATACGCGTACAGAACTATATGAAAACTGCGTTGAAATAGACATAATTGTCAATATTCGATTTGCATTTCACGTCTAGCCCAAAAATTCAAGTTTTCCGGGCAAAATAATTGTTTAAAAAATGTTTTAATTAATTATATTACCGGAACTCTTTAGAAATTTATTGTACACGTCCGGAACTATATAAGAATTCCGTTAAAATAAAAAGAACTGTCGATATTTGAACAGCATCTCACCTTTAGCCCTCAAAAGTCAAGTTTTTCGGACAAAATAATTGTTTAAAAAATGTTTTAATTAATTATATCACTGGAACTCTTTAGAAAATTATTGGACGCGTCCGGAACTATATGAAAACTACGTTAAAATAAATAAATCTGTCGATATTCAATTAGCACTTCACGTCCAGCTTTCAAAATTCAAGTTTTCCGGGCAAAATAATTTTTAAAAAAATGTTTTTATTAATTACAACACCATAACTTTTTTAAAAACTATTGACACACGTTTAATCGGCATCGCGGAAAAGCGACAACAATACTTCGAGAGATGCGAGTATTGATGCCATGCCCTTTTTTAGAAAGGATTCTTACTTCTCCCCCCCCCCTTCTCTCTTTCTCTCTCTCTCTCTTTCTCTTCCTCTCGTATATTTTTTATTTGGCTCTTTTTTCTTTTTCCCTGATTTTTCGATTTAACATCTCCTTTTTTAGATAGGAGGATAGGATCCTCCATATCTTTCACATCAATGTAGCTGAAGCTAGCAGCCAAAGGCAGCAGCCAACACCGAGCAGCCAGGGCCGAACGTCATATTTCCAGGGGACACCATTCAATCAAACGTTAAAAATTCCCTGGTTATGAGATTTTCATTCGCGATCGTTATTAATTGTTTAGTGGTTTTTTAAATTGTTAATTACGTTAGTCAGATAAATATAAGGAACGCTGTCATCAAATTTCTACGAAAATATTTTTTGAAGTCTAGAACGACTTAATTAACGGTATATGAGAAATTTTTATGAAAATGCATTTTTGCAAAACATAGTTGATTACCAGAATAATTCAACGATTTTTTTTGTGAAGTACATTACCGCTTTTTGCCGCACCCAGAGCCGATGACAACATAACAGTATCACGGCTCCAACAAAAAAAAAAAATAAAAAAATATTTATAACAATTAGGAAAATGCACGTCCTCTCGCGAATGATCGATCAGTCGATTGTACGTTATGGAAATATATTTCCAGCTAAATTTGAAGAAAATCGTACATTGCGTTTAGGCGTGAGGCGCAAAAAACGATAAAAATCAATTTTTTAATTATTTATAACAATTACGAAAATGCACGTCCTCTCGCGAATGATCGATCAGTCGATTGTTCGTTACGGAAAGATATTTCCAGCCAAATTTGGAGGAAATCGTATTTTGCGTTTAGGCGTGAGGCGCAAAAAACGATAAAAATCAATTTTTTAATTATTTATAACAATTACGAAAATGCACGCCCTCTCGCGAATGATCAATCAGTCGATTTTACGTTACGGAAAGATATTTCCAGCCAAATTTGGAGGAAATCGTACATTGCGTTTAAGCGTGAGGCGCACAAAACAATAAAAATCAATTTTTTAATTATTTATAACAATTACGAAAATGCACGTCCTCTCGCGAATGATCGATCAGTCGATTGTTCGTTACGGAAAGATATTTCCAGCCAAATTTGGAGGAAATCGTATTTTGCGTTTAGGCGTGTGGCGCAAAAAATGATAAAAATCAATTTTTAAAATATTTATAACAATTTGTAAATTACAAGTCTTGTCGCAAATAATCGATTATGTATTATAATGACTACACTCTATGAAAATTTTTCAAAGTTTGTTAAAAATCTCATAACCAGGGAATTTTTAACGTTTGATTGAATGGTGCCCCCTGGAAACGTCTATATGACGTTTGGCCCTGGCCAACGTTTGGCTCAACGTTTGGCTGCTAGCTTCAACTACATTTCACATCAATGTCGCGTGAACGTTGTGCGTTTTATTTCAGTTAATTAGATCATTTGATATTAAAGTTTACGTGCATGTGTATCTAGGAATAAAGCGTACAATTGGTATAATCTCTAATTTGCATGAATTACGCGGTAGTATTGTATGCAAATATTGTAAACTTTGGGATCTTTTGTTCGATTGTTGTGTACGTGTGTGTATGAATAATACATCATGATATACTAATGCCATGTAAAAAACAAAATGTAGTGTTAAAGTTTATGTTTCAACATGTCGAGAATAACATAATAAACTTTACGTAACTTATTTTTCACTAATTCTTTCAACAAAAATAGTAAGTTAAAAAATATCGAAATAAAGTCTTAAAACTTTGATCATAAGAAGTATTTTTAATTATGCAAAAATCTGTCTGTACATGTAAAGAGATAAAATATTGAGAGAATTTTATCTTCTCTCTCTGCAACTCTTTTTCCTGCTTTTGAATTCATAACATTTCGTAAGTTAAAAAGTATTCTTCTTTTATTTATATAAATATTGAGTCTCAGGAATAGAAAATTGATATAAGTAAAATAGATATAATTTAATAATCTCATAATTTTCTATAATAAATTATATAATAACTTATAAGAGTATAATAAAAAAAGGATAACCGCAATTCATTACCGAAACCTATTTCATTTTAAGTGATTCACATCTTTGTGTGATAAAAACAAAATTTCAGAAATACTAATTTATGTCCGAATGATCCGATTGTGTAAATCTCGGTGATTTTCGTTGATAATTATCCGAAGAGACACGATCACGAATACTTGCATGTGCAATTACTCGTAGTGGGTGCATTTTCGCAGATTTTATCGTTCGCACAGCGGATAGGTACAGTGGACCCGCATTATTAGCTCGACAAATAATCCCCGTGGATTTCGCAGTGACAAATTATCTAGGACGCGAAGCAGTTTATTCGAATAGGTACACCGTGTCCGTTGATATTTACGTGTACACGTTATCCCAATTCTACATAACGATTGCAAATTCGAATGGACAATCGAGATCTTTCTGCGCAGCTATGGGAGAGATTAATATTTCTATATTAATGCGTATTCTGTTGGTGATTTTCGTGGCTCGTGATTTCATGGCATACGCATCGCAGATATCATTTTAAGTACAGTACAACTAACTGTATCTGATTTCATCACATAATTTATATATATGTCGGAATGGTAAACCAATATGCTATGTAATACATTTAAAATACATGCAATACATTAATTAATGCAATTTAAACGCTTCATATATCGAAACTGAATCATAATCGCGGCTTGACAATGTAACCTAATTCCGTAAAATTGATAGTTAGAAATTAGACGAAAATATATTAAAATAATCTTTCAAGAAAGAATTCATAAATAAATTAAAAATGTAACGTTGTTGTAAATACTTAATATAGAATTTTAATTAACATATATAAGTAATTTTAAAAGCTGCCAATAGAAAAACCGTATATAATATCAATGTATTTTTGTATTGTGCAAATCATGCCCTATAATTTTTTAATCAATTATAAAGGATTTTCTTTGAAATTTCACTGGGCGTCACAATCTCATCATCGTTCAAATGAATTCATTAATTACTAGAGCTACTAATTAATTCAAACGTCACTACAGACCTTCGTCTTTATCCTTAGCAATGTCGTCACTGCACCAGATAATTTTCCAAGTGGACGCACTAATGTTTGATTACGCAGTTCATTAAAAATCGCAACTTGATTTATTAGAGAACCATTTGCGTATTTGCACCTTTATAACTCATTAGTTTCATACGCCAATTGTTACGTAAAAGTATGTTCTTTCTTTGATCCTTTAATTAATTAAACAAGAGCTCAGAAACACAAAAGGAACTTAAGTAAACTTTATATTTTACAATACATTTTTTGTATGCAGTATTAAATTATAAAAGAAAGATTATGAAAGAAATAGAGAAAACTAGAGATTGGACATTGAAAGTGACAATTGTCGTTTCTCCCAAAGGACTTGATAAAACTCTCGTAAGAAAACAGCTCCGAGCAATTTCTCTAAATGTTTAAAAAGTTTTACAAAATAAATAACGGCGTGCTGTGTAGTTAGTGATCTCTCTCTCCCTCCCTTCCTCCCCCCCCCTCTCTCTCTCTCTCTCTCTCTCTCTCTCTCTCTCTCTCTCTCTCTCTCTCTCTCTCTCTCTCTCTCTCTCTCTCTCTCTCTTCTAAAAAAAGTACATCCTAGTAAGAACAGGAGTAATTTTTCAAAAGTAATATTGTATTGTAAAACAATGCGGTATTCTCAATAAACAACATTTTTTGATAAAAAAATGGTAATTTCTTTAATATATTAATCACGGGCATTTTTGTCTTATTACGACAAAGAAATCGATATTCAGCGGTTACCGTTGGTCCAATGCCTTGAGAAGAAACCGATATCTTTAATATCATTCTTATCGACGTCGACGAAGATGGCAATTCGGAGAGGTGGCCGGGAATGAAAAGAAGAAGGTTCAGGTTGGGGCGAATGCTACATCAAAATTACACAGCCTTCCCCGAGACTTTTTCTCAATTTTGACCCTCGAAACGGCGGTTACGAGATACGACGTCGCAAGGTGTCGCCAATTTCTCGTGATCGGATGAGTCAGCAGTCACGCGCAAATGGCGGTTTTACTCCTCTAACAAAACTCGTAGAATATCTCAAACATTAATATTTATTCATAAGAAGAAACACGACAGTAGAGGGAAATGGAATTCCTGATGCATGTACAACCGCAAATCCTCTATAGTGATAAGAAGCATGCGCCCGGATTTTGACTAATTATGCGCGCCTAATTCCGCGCGGTGCATGCCTTCATTAAGCGGATGTGAAGAGACAAAGTTACCTGTTGTCGTGTTACGTACGAAGAAATCGTACGTAAGTAGATGTGCTATCTAAGCGGATGTTAATATCTTCTCTTTGAGTAAACTAATCATCAAAAAGACTTACTAATTATAAAACACACTAATAACATAGGAAGCATTACGTCTGTATGTAGGAATAACATAACATAAAAAGTTTCTTTCATATAAGATCAAATTTGTTTTCTCGGTTATATTGCTCATCGGTTTGTCAATAAACGTATAGAATGTATAAAATATAATAAAAAGCTGTCATACATCGTAATGAAAATATTTTTTTGTATTTACCGTCGTTGTGTTTAGTGTTCCGGAAATAATGTATTTAAAGCATCATTGAATTTTTCGATGGTGAAAACTAATCTTTATGCTAATCTTTCCGATACAATCCACGCGTGAGAGAGGAGAAATATTTGGAATTTATTTTCTGACAAAAATATACTAGATGGTGAGCGCATCAGGTATAGCGTAAAAATAAACACTTTGTATGGAACGTAAAAAAGAAAGAATATTACTTAATCATAATCGTGAACGATCAATCCGATTTACTTTATGCCCGTTTACTTCATAATAATTTTCACGGCGAATTATGTGACAGGAAAGAAGAGTGGTAAAGTGTGTGTGTGTGTGTGTGTGTGTGTGTGTGTGTGTGTGTGTGTGTGTGTGTGTGTGTGTGTGTGTGTGTTGTATATGCAGACCAAAAAGAATGGAAAGAAACAATAATAGAGAAAACGAGGTAGAACGAGACACGAGGGAATTAACTCCCAATGTGTTTTCTATTCGGTTTCGCATCGCATTAAACACACCGACGTTTTAAAACGTACGAGAAAACAGTCGCCTCGTACACCGACTTCCACGTGTTCTCGCCTATCTTTTTCCTGTTGCAGTCCGTGCCTTTTTCTATCACATTCAAGGTACAAATTTTCGAGCTGGAAATGTGCATTGCTTTTCGGCGCAAACGCGATTTTGGCGGACCAGAAGCTACCGTAAAGACGGTAAATTTCCTTCGCTCCGAAAAGCAACCGAGACAAAAGCAAAGCTGAGATATTCACAAAGTAATTACGATGAAAGGGAGGAAAAATGACAGAGATAATAAAACAAGAAAGCCTTGCCTCCTCTTTTCTACATATAGAACGTATATATAAAACGCAGTAATTTTAGCTAGTGCGACAATACCAGGCTATTGTTTTATGCATATAATTTTTGGAGTGCCCGTTGTAAGAAGAATCAGAACGAAATAGATCACTAACTACAACGTACGTGATATTGAATCGTACAAAGATGTCAAATATATGCGATGTCCATAACTCAATCGTATATTGATTTATACGTCTATGTCGAAATTTATCGCTTGAATCTCATTAAAAGCATTTCATTCTCTTTTTACAATAATTTTCAATGCTTTCAAATTGTCCGACTAATAAAGTTAATACATGCACTCGAGAATTTGCCCGATGTTAATTTGAGACGTTGCATTTACGTGCAAAATCGTCGTCGGTCGTAGTCGCGAGCGTTTGAGGCGAGCGTTTTTAGACGTCGCGAGTGGCACATTATTAAATACGGCGATGCTCGAATTTTAATTTTGAGAGCAACTTTTCAACGCCACCAAACGCACCCCCGTGACGGCCTCCACGGCCTGCTGTTGTCACTTGTCGCCCGCTACTATCACCATCCTTCCCGTTCCTCCCATCGCGCAGCCGGTTTATGTTTATGCTTTATGGAAGTTTCATATTAAATTTATGATGTCGCTCGTCCTACGGAGTTTTATGATTTCGCGGCTGTAAACGCTCCCGGCAGATTTATACTCGAAATTGGAATTAAAATCGGCGTGGTCGTACACCTACACAACCGTTACATTGCCAGCCGTTTATCGGGGATGTAAATTATAAACGATGGCGGGTAGAGGGCTTATGGGACATGAAAGGACCGATACGATGGACATCGGCCGAGTAGAACAGCCGCGAAGTCCTGTCCGACCAGAAAATAGGTCCCTGCTTATGAAGAGGATAATGGCACGCCACGTTGCATTCAAACATTTCGTCGTGGAACATCAGCACTCTTGTTCCGCCAGCGCGGAAAAGGATTTTGTGTAAGCGTTTAAACTTGAGAGAAGATAATTGTAGCAAATAGAGATGAAATTGCTTTGTCATTGTGGTCGTTTCGGTCTCAATGTCTGTATACAAAATGCGACGCAATGTACTCTTGAATCGACATACATGTAACGCTATACCACATTCGAATATGAAATCGTTTTCATAATATAAAAACAAGAGCGCGGCAACAATATGCTCATATCTGCATAAAATATAACAATAAGATATATGTGTTCAGTTTATGTATTAATAGCAATATACCATGTAATACAAAGTGTAATGCTTTTATTTAACGATCTTCTTTACCAGTAGAAACTTGGCAATAGTTTGCATATTAAATTGCGAAGAACATTTTATATAAATGTAGACATATTTATTATATATTATACAGACGCAATTGCTACGATAATTATTAATGCAAAACTGTCGTAAAGTAGAAATTGTTTTAATTAAAGCTATAATTTTGCGACAATATGCGACGCGAACAGAATGTCTAATCGCACGTAATTCGTAAATTAGGTATATTTTAATTTTTCAACATTAAATGTAGTTTTTATATTTGCTAATAAAAATTAAGATATTGCTCATTAATCATTCAATTTCTTTATTAGTAAAAGGCGCACTCGATGCGTGCATTAATTATGTTTCAACCGCAAGGAAATGTTACATTTATATCAGGTATTTAAAATAAATTTAACCAAGAGCTGCGCGCGCGTTATTCAGCAGTATGAATAGTTGGCGGGAAATAGGCGAGTCCAAGCGTAAAGCAGAAGTGGTTAGAGCACAAGAACGATGCTGATGAGTTTTAAAGCGCAGGAATTACCGTCGGCATTCGTCACGGAGTCTTTTATCCGATCTTTGTTCTACGAAGCATCGCGAGAGACATCACGTGACCCAAATCTCAATTTAATTTTTAAACACGTTGGCATCGAGAGCTTTCGCGTTCGCTGTCTCGTGTGGTGAAACGTAAAAACGTCGTCGTTTCTTCGTCGGATTTCTCTCGTCCTTTTTTTTGTGGTTTGTCGAGCGCACACTCGGAACGGCGCGCACGATAAAGCGCAGTAACGAACAATGAAATGTTTATCAAGTGGTACTACAGAGTGGAGTTTGCGGGCGGATTTAAAAGTGCGCTGCTGGCGCAGCAGCGACTCGCTCGGATAGCTCGAAAAGGAACGCGAGCGATTTCGACGGGCGTAAAAAAAAAAAAAAACTCGTTACGCGGACGGTCCGCTTTCGCGTTCGTTACTTCGGCCGACGAAAAATTCGCTAAATAATTCAGTTCAGAAAGTGGCCGCGTGAAACTCTTGTTTATCGGCGCGAACGTAAATCTAGGCAACTCTCTCTCGCTCGCGATCGTTCGTCGTCAGCGTCGTGACGCCGCGCGGCGTGATTAATGCTTGCACCGGCTAGCAGTAGTTTCGCAAAAGATTATCAATTTTGCCTTCGACGGCGGAGCAAGGTGAACGGGCGCGCGTTTCTCCTCGCGACGATAAAACCGATTCAACGTGAGTTACTCCGGCGTGAGAACTTCCGAGGATCAGAGACCGTAAGACTCCGGGAAAAGTCTCCGCAAACTCTGAGACGCTCGTAATTAATTAAACGCGTACTCCACTCTTCCCTCCATCCTGCCTGTCCCGTTCGTGTAGGAAGAGGCGCATCGTATATTAGTAATCCCCCTTTTCATCAGCGCCGCGCCGTCGTCCGCCAGACTAGCCGGACTCTTTTTAACAAATGGGACTGGAATACGATAACAAATTTTACATTTTCCAATTTATCACACGCCGTACGATTTACGACGAACAGCGTAAATTTATCGAGAGGACCATTTTTTTCTGACGTTTTATTTAGTAACGCGAAAGAAAGGCTGTCGCGTTCGATCAGCGAATAGTTTCTGCATCGGAATAAATTATTTATTCATCGCTGTCTTCCGACGATACGGCGCGCTTAATACACGGAATGTCTAAGTAAATAGCCCGTGTGTAAATGCACGCAATTTTACGGTGTATTGAAAGGTATGAGCACCGTAAAGGTAAAACGACTAGACTAGAGCTTAAATAGCCTGCGTCTTTATATACGTTTCATGTGTCCCGATATGTGCATGCGCATGTATACGTGGACTTTATACTCAACCGAGAAAGTGCCTGCATCCGCACTAAGCAGTGCCAACAACAGCCACTGCCGATGGTATAGTTTAGTTATGCAAATAGTAAACTTCAAGCGAAGCAAGAAGAGAAGGTTGTTTCCTTACACAACGGCATAACCCCCGAAACCAACAGAGATCCTTTCAACTGATCGAAATTTAATGTTGAAATGATTGTTAATATTGGTAATTAATGTCTAAAGATTTGATAACTATAAAATATGATACATATATAAAAAACTAAATCAAAAGAAATAAAGACAGAAGAATTAAAATCAATCTAACAGACATAATAAAGGTAAATAAAGATAATACGAAAGTAAATTTAAAGACTATAAAAATTTGTGTTCTTCAATTATTAGAAATTATTCTCAACACAATACGGGCTAAAAGTTTGTTTGACAGTCTGCTGGTTCGCAAATCAGTACACATAATTATATATCTTATATATCGGAATTTTGTTAAAGTTCCTGCACCAACAGCAATTTAGGAAGCGGTTCTGAGAAACCTAAACGTTTCGGTACGGCAGACATAAAATAGGACGAAAAGCGATCGAAGTTGCGCCGGAATTGAACGCGATTTCGCTAAAGTGGAAAATAAGAGAGGAAGAGTGGTAAGAACAGCAGGATGGAAAAGATGAGGTTTGGAATGGTCGTTTTGCGTTATAGACAACGCGTAGGTGGTGTGCATTCGCGCGGACTCATACATTGAATCGTACCAACGTACACGTATATACACCGGCTGAAAGTGCAAAGAGGCGACAAGGGTAGTTTCGAGCAGACGGAAAGAGAAGGAGGGAAGGGACAGAGAAGAAAGGGAGGCGCGTAGTGCCTCATAGCTCCGACTGCAGTTTACTTTAAATCTCCCGGATGGTTCCTCGTCCGCCTTCCCGGTTTAAGATAAGCTACGAGGTCCGCCCGGAAAACGGAAGTAATGGCTTACCAGATATTATCAACTGCTACAGGGCGTACCGTAAAGGGGTGGCGCTGCCTGCCGCGAGAGCCGGCCCATACACATACACACGCATATCCTACATCACTTTTAAGGCACTACTGTACCAAAACTAACAAGCGCCGTAAACTTTTCCGCGCGGCTTACCACATTACGTGCTGGAATAAGCGGCTTATTGAATTCCGGAGCGCTCAACCAAAAGCTCTACCTTTACCCATCGCGCTACAAACTTTGTGCCATTTGTTGTACCGATTGCACGCCCTCCCCACTTCATCTTCTATGCGCGTCAATGTTATCATCAATCTTAACATCTTGACTTCAACGAGGATTTCATGTCATCATTGATGTCAGCCATTTTCAAGGAATTAATGGTTTCTAGCTGTGATATATTGCTACACGTGCACCCCCTTAGACAATGCGTCAATGCAAGTCCCATCATATGATAATCCGTATCTTATTAAAGATTGTTATATGTATATCTTGGAAGATAATATAAAGTTAAATTCGACTATAGAATAATTCAAATTGAAATTAAACATCGAATATAAATTTCTCATTTTATCTGTTAATTATGTAATATCAAGCGTCAATTTTTTGGTATGATTTATACAGTTCTCGTCTAATCAATATAAGAGATGACAAACTAAAAGTACTTCTCGAGAAATTAGATGAAAGATTAGGAAGGACGAAAACCATTCAAGTGAGTACAAGCAACCCGCGGTATAAGTTTAATGGTTAGTTAACAGAAACACAAGATATCGCTGTCTGACCTGCTGGAAACAAGCTCGAAAGAGAGAAGTCACAGAAACGCACAAAAGTAGGTGTTTGCCGAAGAACTTCCCATCTTTATTCCATCTGTAAAGGAAAACCTTTTCAACTTGAAACCGAGTCCGCAAATTATGATTTAAGATAAGAGATTCAACCCTTTCCGAAAAGAAGACGGGAGATGTACTAAGAAATGAAATTCTAGCCAAGATCGTTTAGATATCTTCAAACATTTTGCTTAAAATATAACAATGACTTTCGTTATAATTAAGATGTAGTTAAATTAACCATTAAAAAATTCTACATTTTATTTTCGTAAAAGTTAATGTTTAGAATAAAATAATAACGATAAATGAAGTAATTAAACACAACTAAAATATCACATATAATATATTATTGAGCCTAAACTCGTACTTGGTTTTGTAATCAACGGAAAAGAAAACAGAATTTCCCCACGCTATTTTGTTAGGTCAGCTACCAACAATGAATCTTGTCTTGTTTTACAGAAAACATCGCGGTTAGATTGATTAGAGAAAGAGAGAAAAGAGAGAGAGACAGAGATAGAGAGGGGAGAAGGGAGAAAGATAGGTATTTTCCAGACCACGAAATTCCAAACTAAATCCATTTCCAGTTTGCACAGTGCTCTTTCCCGTCGTCGACACTCGGACGTCCCCGGACGGTTACCAACTTCATAACAGCATCCCCAAATAATTAGAGCCCATTAAAACAATCGCGTAACACTTCAACCGAGTTAATTAGCCCCAAAATAATATTAGCCGAATGCAACGTAAGCAGCAGTTTTCCCACACTCAAAGTTTACGCGATACGCGCGGCCTGTACTATCCCGCACTTTATTAACAACGGCCATTTAAAATCACAACGAGCTGTTATATCTAACGATTATGTATAATAATATAGACCACGTATTAGCACATCTACAGCGTAAACATGTTAAAATTTTATTGTTAATAATCAAGTAATAATTAAATGGCATTATTTAATATTCTTGTAAAATGTATCGCGCGCTATTATGCATAAGAACGTTTGTTTTTATTACGGTAGAAGCAAACTATATTTTCATGATACACATATGCGATAGAATCCAATCTTCGTTTGTGAGGCATACAACCAGTACGATTTGCAACATGCTGGATGTCGGTTGGAAGACTAGCTGGACTAAACTTTACCGGGAGTTATACAGACAGCCGTTAATCATGGTTCTTAATTGCTTTGTGGGCACCTACATTGAGCTGAACAAACAATTTAGAGTCTGCTCTATTGATTTATCAAATAAATCGTCACATCGATTTGTTATCGATATTGTAACGTAAACCCCTTCTCATCGCGAAACTTGAACCTCGTTAGTAATCCCGAATTTTCCACGAAAAAGCCCGTTACCGTCGGCAAAGCAAAAGCATACAAGTAAAAATTGAATAAACTCTTCAGTCCATTAGTAGCTATTTATGTATTGGTAAATGTAATTTTTTTTAAAATGACAATTCTATCGTGCCGAGATACTATGTCACGTCGACGCTTTCAACTTTATTAACGACGACCCAACGTCATATCGATATATACCACAAAAATTTGTCTTGTAACAATTAAATGGCGAAGCAACGTTAAACGTAACTTCACGACACACTTTAAAAAGCACTGTTTAATTCCAACCGACTCTTTCACTCGCAAAATCTTTACGTGAAATCTTCGCGCCCCGAGATTGCGACGAGATATATAGCTCGGTATTCGGAAGCATATAACCGATCTTAACCGTAGCGTCCGGCACGGTGAATAGAACCGAGACGAAGCTGGAGAAGGGCTTGGAAGCACTATCGTGCCATCTCTCTGATGCGGCTAAGTAAACTCGAAAACCTTGGTCAGTGCTTTCAGGTCAACCGAATTTCTGTACGGTACCACGCAGAGTTGCGCGTCCTCGTGAAAAACCCCATTAATCGTGTGGCCGTCGCAAAGGAAGATCAGAACAGAGTATGCATACGGGTACATCACACTAGCTGACGTAAAAGACCGAAAGTAAAGGGTAACGTTGTGCCAAGGGAGACGCTCGCTACGGCTGATGAAAACGGAGCACTCGGTCGGACAGGAGTTCCCGAAAGAAGAATATCAGCGAATCTATTTGCTGTATCCTCATGTGACTGAAAGTACGTGATTAAAATGCTAGCCTCATTTTCTTTCAAACGAACTCCATGTCCGTGCCACCATTGCTATCAAGAACTCGCGCTTCTCATCCACGTCGTCTTCTGCGCATCCCTCCCCTCCCTTTCACAGTGTCCCCTATGTGTTCAACGAGGTTCTGTTATCGTTCAACAGAAACGGAAAATGAAGTAGAGCAAACGGCGCAAAGGGAGATGGCAAATACGGACAAGCTTTCCACCAGTCAGATGAGCAGAGCTCCATTCCAGCAAACCAAATGACGAATAAACGTTGCGACGTTGAATCGTCCTGGAGCTGACTGAGATTAGCCATTCCATGAATAAGCAGGCAAGACAGAATCGACCGGAATCAGTGAAAGAATAAGCTACTCGTCCAGACGGATTCTAATGAATACATAAAGTTCGAAGAAGACATAAAACAGCTATCAAAAAAATAAAAAATAGTTCACATGCGATATGAATGTTAAACGATGATTTGGAATCTGTTTTTTCTTGATAAAAATTAACATATAATATTAGGTAAAACAACTGACTTATGTAAAACCGAATCAAAAATTTGAATTACAATCACTAGCGATCGAAAGGCTAGTAAAAATTTTACTTTTGATACTTTAAATATTATTTATATTATGCTCTAAATTATTTTGCAGTAACCAAAATTAAGTCTTATTTTTTAAAAAATGTGCTGGATGTGATAATATCCACGACATACAAAAAATATATATATTCCTAAAAAACTGAAGATAGTTGCGCGCAGCGAACTAGTTCGCGTTATCGCGAATAACCATTGCCCAGCAGTCGACAGAGCGTACAAAAACTGAATGTAAGTGGAAGGAAGAAAAGGAGTTCCAAGCTTATGAAGGGATCCGTTATAGGAGCACTTCCGGCGTGTTGACACTGCAGTCAGTTGACCCGGTTGGTTCAAAGAGAAACAGGCAGCTCTGATCACCACTCCTGATAACGGCAATAGAGTCTAGATTACCTCAGGGGTGCTCACACTTATCTGCCATTTAGAAAGAATATCGAGCTTGTGGGAAACAAGTCCTAAGATACGCGACGTAGAAGCACCTCTGATTCATCTTCAGTCAACACTACGGTCAGAATTGAGCGAATAATCTCGAATGCATGTATCTAGACGAATTTGAAAAACGCTATAAAACTCCTATCACAAACTAACATATATTCAGTAAAAAATACTTATAAATTATAAATAAAATTTACGGATATCTACATTTTATATTTTTAATTTAGTGTAATAAAATCTGATAATAAAATTATTATTCAAAATTGCACGAAAAAATCATATACAGTCATTGATCTTTATCTGTTTATCAAATTAGAAAAATTGTATTAAAATACAAAAAATTCAAGCATATCATTAAAAAGATAATTATTTAATTAAAATATATGAAATCACTTCAAATATGATTTAAACTGTCGAGTGGTTCGTTCTTGATTCAAGGGTCAACGTCCGTCGAACGTGGAAGGACAGTCTAGATTATCCGTCACTCGACCGAACCTAAATCTTTACCTGACCCCGAAAGTTCCAACAAGATATAAGGCAACGCGGATGATGTATCGTGTGGGTATGGCGCCGGCCGATAAAGATGTAATTGAAGTCTATGAGCGCACAATGCTGCCCAGCGGCCATTGATCATCCCATCTGGATGGATACACCATTCTTCGCTATTCGTTCAATTACACGCTTCATACATAATACCTCGGGTTCCATAATCGAGAAACTTGCCGCTTTAACGCCTGCTGTGTGGGGAATACTCCCACTCTTATTAGGTACTTAATGAAATTATTTTCCATGTAGTATCAGCTTTCGCAATTTTGATGACTTTGCGATCAATCCTTCGTTCACCTCCGTCTCGGCGGTAAGATCGATTTCACTCTCACGGGATGTTTTATTTCCGATTATTTTTCCGCACAGTCTAGCCTGTGCAACGGCGCAGCTTATCGCTGATTCATGTAGTTTTCTGCGCGAAACGCTCACATGGATCCGAAAAGCGTTGGCGATTTATCACTGGCACGATAACATACCGCATATTTATCACAAGTTTGTGGGGAAATCCGTACGCCAAACTTTTGTTTAGCGTGTAATTAATTCGAGTTTAATAAAACGGAATTGTTTAAATTCTTCTTTTATACGTCCTTATACTCGCATATTTATGATTTTTTTCCCGCCTAGGCGCGTAACTCTGCATCGCATTATACTCTTATTCAACAATATCTGTAAATTATTCTTTTATCTTATATCAAATTGGTCACATTCATAAAAAAATTTCTTATATTTTTCAAAATTAAAATTGTTTCCCATTAATTTCCTATTATCAATTTTTCGATTTCGTGTGTGCATAATTACTACAATTTAAATAATAAAAAATTCCAGTTTATGTAACATTAATTATGCAACTTTTACAATAATATAACTGTTATTTTATTTCAATGTTTTATGATCGTAGAAAAAAATTATTTTAAATTTTTAGGCACAATTTTAAAACTTGGTCAGCATTCTGTGTGATGTTAAAAAATGATAGAATCGTTTATCAAAATATATAGCCTTGCCGATACGAAACGGACATCTATTAAATATTTAACAGCGCAATCATCGATAGTTCCAAACAAACGCATTTTCCTGCTCATACGATCGCGAGAGCGATGTATTTACAGTGTGTTCGGTCCCGAAGCGGAATTAACATAGTCATTTTGAAGTCAATCTGCGACCACTCGGTGCAAAATAGTTTGACATACCGTTCAGGGCGCACAATGCACACTCGCGTGCCTTCCTGCTCGACCGAATCTCGACGTAAACTGTCCGATAACTATTCCATCGAGAGAAAGGATTTTAGTGGATCTAAGTACGCGTAGGTACTCACGAGTGGTACAACCGATTGTCAGAAGCCGCATCCGGTTGGATGCTCGATCGAAGGATCCTCCCGCCACTCGACGCGTAACGCTTTCGGCCAGACAATGCAAAGATCAGGGCGGTTATTAGGCGGAGGATAACGGCATTCAACGTCGCAGAGTGCCGATGCAGAAACCGAATGTCAGCGCGCGGGTCTTCAGACTTGAGAATCCGTCGCGGCCAACGTTGAGTGTCTCTCCTTCACCGCACGGTGCCCGTACCGCAACCACGTTCTGCTGTTGTTGCCGTGAGAGAATTGGGCTTTCCTCTTGCGAAAACAAACGATACAATGGAGTCGGCGAACCCACCGTTACAGCGGCAGTTCCGGCTCACCCGACGGACGGAGACGAAGGACCGAATTCCGTGGATCGAGGCTTTCGAAACAATAGCGAGTTGTCCGCGTTTCCCCGTGCCGTAACTGCACCACTCTCCCGCGGATTACACGGAAAATGCCTGCTACGGTATACACGCCTGATAAATAGTTCCCTCCTCTCGCCTAATTCCATGGACGTCGGCGTCCTCCTTTCCCGTCGACGAACGAAACCCGAAACTCGCCCGGTTGCAATCGTTCCACTCGTGAGTCGCGCGTGGAGGCTTGAAAAAGTGCAGCCGCCACTACACACCGGGCTGCAAGCTCTCGCGAAGCGGCGGGATTGCACGACGACTAATAAATTGCGGTTTTACGGCCGCAGAACGAAAGAGGCTTACCGACGAAAATGGCGCGGGTGTTTCTTACCACCGTAATGCAATACGGTTTAATGCATACGGCGAAGAGAATTAGGGCGATTCCTCTCGACTTGCGTAGTGATAAAATTTGAATTTATTGCGGCTGCGACGCACTTTCCGTTGCTAAGCTCGGTATAAATTGCACCATATAGTTTATTGTTCGGTAATAATTTATTGTGTAATTAATAGTAATGCGAAGCGATAAATCGAGTGTGCGCGTGCTGTCTCGCAATCGAAACCTTCGACCGTAACTAAAATAAAGATGCAAAATAGATTAATGTGTCACGATATCTCCGGCGATACAATACTATTTGCCTGCAGAATCGCGATTGAAAGTGTAACTGTAAAATGAATTTCGCTCCATTATCCACGAGTATCGATGTTGTATTTTTTCCGAGTTTCTTCTTCGGGACACCCATCGACTGGCGCGGCAGTTGTGAAAGAAATCGCTGTACGTTTCAGGTGGAGTCTACTATCGTAGGAAGATCGAGCTCCGTCGGGGCTTTGGACCGACATAAATTTTCGAAAGGTCACGCGGGGTATACAGTGGCCAATATCCTGAGAATCGAGTCGCGCGAGCAAGCAGGCGAGCTTGCGAAATGCCGTTTGCCGGCTGATTAATGGAGCAGACTTATGTACCGCAGGCCTCCATCTACTTCAGCATCGAGTGCCATTCGCTCGAACATTCATCCACTCCAGTATCTTCCTAATGCGCGTCGGCGGGAGGCTATAAGTTAAAAGGAGATAGGAGTAGACCGATAACGACGTCGATGGCGGTCGTCTGCAACGTGTTCGAAATAAACGCGCTTCATTTGTGCTTGCTTTACGCGACTCGGGACGAAAACAGGATTAAACTGTGACCCGGATTGGAAAATACAACTGAAATATTGATAACTTATAAATCCGAATACCAATTTGCCGGAATTGTGTCTCACGCAGTTATAAATTAGTTGACTTGAGTGATGTAATCGACAGGTCTTCTACAAAGAGAATCCCTCCTAATGGATTTATTCTCAGAAGAGATACATCTGGTACGAGTTAATTATGAGATCGATATACCGCGATGCTTCAATAAATCTGAATACTATTATACATTCATTACTATTTTGCAAAATATTTCATAGAAAGATATTGTGCAGTTTATTTAAAAAGGGCATTTAATATAAAAATGACATCGTAAAATGAATTTTAAAACTGCAATATTATTTTATAATCATTATGTGCAAACAAATAAATATAAATTTATTATATTTATTTTAAATACATTTAATTTTAGTATAAATTGAAAATTCCAACAAATTTAATTCACTTAAAAATAGAAAATTATTATTTATATATTCAACATTCAACATTCACAGTATTTTCTCTCGATTATAATTTAATAACTTTTAATGTTTTGACATTTTTGCATCTGTGTGATAAAAAATCAAATGATACAAAATAATACGTAAAAAAAATTTAATTCGTTATTTCAACTAAATATTCTATTATATTTAATATCACAAAGGAAACAACTGTTTTACTCGTGATAAATATCGCACACAAACGAATAAGAAACAAAATGTACATAACTGGAGCTTAACTCGTGTTCTGGAAAACTAGATATTCGTTAGAAAGCGAATAATTTGAAACTCCTTCCTGCATTCCATTCGCGGACTTTTTCATTCGTGGGAGGAGAAAAGAGGGCGAATTGGATAGTATAAAGCGCACCTAAGGAAATGGAACGAAATTGCAGATAAGAAGCAAGCGGAAAACGTTCTGTCCCTGCGCAATTCTCAAAGAGGACGCTAAGAAATTAGGAAAATTTTAAGCCAGTGATAATTTCGTAAGAATGCTTTCTCTTCACGTGCCAGCTTTGATCTTAAATTAAATCACGACACCGATTTTATAAAGGCGTACATATAAAAGTACGTAATTGCAATTGATAGAACGAATCAAAGTTCAAAATATGTGAGAAACTTTAATTAACGTACACGGAGCGTACAGCACGTGGCATAGTTTTAAATATAACTGCATTCCTTTTCTTTCGATAGATATCGCATTAAAACCTAATGATTCTAAAAAGACATGTAAGAGAGAAAGAGAAAGAGAGAGAGAGACATAAAAAGAGAGATAATTCGGTCATTTTAATTTTTCAAATTTAGAAATATACTTGTAAATATAAATGTTATTTATAAAAAAAAGGATGGACCTACAAAAATGGATGAGCAATTGTATTGGAAGGAAAGATCAAGAATTTCCGAAGAAAATCACCAAGAAAAATGGTAGAAAGCTTTGCTTGTTCGTGCGATCGGCGACCTCGTACTACCGGGCAGGTCAGTAATTGGCTGTTACATTTTAAACAACCGACCGCGTGCGCTTTAATTTACTTTTATTTCCGCCCGGGGAATTTTCGTTCCTGCTTTCACGAAGGTTTATAACTGGACTCTACCTCACCGCCTGACATTGGCTACACCGTGTGAAAAAAAAACTTTTTAGTGTACTGCTTCCATCCGTCGTTCTTTTACTCTCGATCTCGTGAAGCTGCCACAGCTGCTTAGGGAATTTTAAGCAGTAACACGAAGCGTGCGAAATATCTATCTTTGTAACGTCAAATTACGTTTCTCTTAATTTAGAAGCTTAACATAGATAGCTCTTATATTCTCTAATTACCATTTCATTATATTTTATAATATGCTATTTCTAAATATCTCTATTATTGGATTTATTCGATTTTTGTGAGAAAGAAAAGGTGTTGATTTGAGTAAATTGTTCAACTTGATTAAATTTCTACCATTCCATTAAACTATTTATGTATTTCAGTCAAATATATAAATAGTTCAATTGAAGCTCACGTATTTTATGTACGTATTTAAATTAAATGAATAAATACTTGAACTGAAGAAATTTAATCAAGTTGAAAAATTTACAACATTCAAATTAACATTTTTTTCTTAGTGTATTAAAAATTTTAGTACAAACAATTGTATATTTTCAAAATTAATTAAATTATTTTTATTAATAAACGAAGATTATTAATAGACGTATTTTTAAATACCTATAGATTATAATGTGAAAAACAAGAAAAGTTTTATAAATATAAAATACAGAAGCTTTAACTAAAATAATTTTAGCTTGGCATATTTGTGACTACAATGTAGCACGAGAAGATAAAAAACTTTCGTTGTCACGTGAAATTTTGGATATAATCATGCTATTCTCGTAGCACAGAAAAAGCTAGCAAATAATAAAAAATTTAGATGCAACGAATGGTGAGACAGTAATGTTACGCATATAAAAAAATTGCTTTTTGCTCAAGTACGTCAAAAAATATCCGACTGACTGAATAACTTAGTATTTATATATGCTCCAATTAACTCACTGTTCGTGTCACAGACATGTTATTCGCGGATAAGAGTACGAGAGTACGTTAAACGCTAAAACCGTATTCGAGGAACTCGGTTGAAAATAGGTAGGTATCGTAACGATACTTCGGAAGAATCCCAGTGCGCGAATAAAACTGATAGCGAACGTCGGAGCAAACGCGGGCCTCCATTCCTTTTTACCGCACGGAGCTTAACCGATGCTGCAACTTCCATCCCGGGAATAGCTGGAAATAGGGCGGGTGGGAAGACACGGCGGAGGAAAGAGAGGAGAGAAGACGGTGGAGCTAGTTTGGAGCTATCTCCCATAAATATTAATTGAGTCTCCATCGGTTTCGTCGCGCGAGGGCACGGAGATCTCTCGAGCGTCGCAGCGCGGCGTGTCGTTCGGCAGAAAACGAAAATCCGCAAGGCCGCAAGGCCATAAATCCTCAAGTTTCTGCGGCTGTCTCCGACAACCCGGAGAGGTGACGAAGAGAAGGGAAATCGGCTGCGGAGGGTTGATGGCTCGCTGTTAAACCCCCGCGACCACCGTATCTTACTTCCTTCCGTTCTCTATTATGTTACACGTGGCACGCTGGATTATCCGAGAAAGTCTCCCGCTCTCTGTGTGTTTGTTCTAGTCGTCGTAACGCGATGCGTGCTCGTACGTAGTTCGGCTATGTGAATTCTCGCAAGCGATCAATATATCTCGCAAATATATCTTCCCCAATTTCTCGCACGCGCGTTTTATCAAGCATACAGTGGCGTCTTCCGCGCCGCTTTATAAACATCGCCTGTCCCACATCAACACCTGCGCTGAAATGTGCAAAACACGAAAATAATTCCCGGTAAAAAAGCAGAATAATATCACGGATAAAACAGAAATTATTATAAAATGCTCTAACTTGATAGACACAATCTTGATCACATTTCAATCATAAATTTTAATCGTATCATAATATTATACGTTTAGAGTAGATGTGGATTAAACAATTAATATGTGTCGCTTTCGTAATTTAAACCAAAGAACATATAAATGTAAATTTTACACTCGCTTTTTCAAAATGGAAATAATTATTTTTTTTCCGTTTTTATATTAAATTATATATAAAATGTAGAAATTTATAATTTTAACCGTTTCGATGTGCAGCAACATGACTATTAAAAACTATCATTATTTTGTGTATGACAAATAATCTTCTGCTTATATTAACAAGAGAATAGAAAATCTCGGAAATATTGTAATTTCAAACTTACCACAGAGATTTTCTTTCGCAATATCAGATTTTACATGTTAGAAATTTCTTTAGAAAAACATTAACGATGTTCCCAATACGTCATTTGTTAATTAAACAAGACGAAAATTGCTGTATATTTGCTAATATTTCATGTAAAATATGAAGATATTTCTCCACAACATTATCGACCAAACAAATAACCGACGTAAATGATGTTAATGCATTATCTAAAAACGACTGCATTTCTATTACTCAATCATTAAAGTAATGCAGGAACCAAATACAAGTATGTGTATGTTGTGATATTTCATAAATAGCATTCCGACCTATTTAACGATAAATAAAATATAGTGAAGTTTTCGAATGCATTTGCCGATTTCAAATTAAATGATAAAATATTATTGTAAATCGAAAATAGCAATGCAACAACTGAAAACGAGAGGCAGAACGGTTCCTGGTTTGTAAAAACTCCTATTTAACAAAGTTTATGTTTAAAATTTTTTTTTGGCATGTTTTTTCATTTCATATTTTTTTATTATAGTTTTATGTAGGTTTTTCATATTTTTTTTCTTTTATACAATTCTTGTCTCCAAACTCACGTAACCGCATTGTATATATTCATAAATATGCATACATGTATATTAATATCTAACAGTTATGGATATTTTCAAAAAATTTTCAGTTTAATCTTAGAAGTTCTTGTAATTATTAAAACAATCCAAATTAATTGAATACAAGTTTTTCCATTAAAAATATTTCTATTAAAAAGAAAAGAGTTAAATGATCTAAACCTAAGAGGCAAAATTTGCTATTAGTCATACTTTTATCAATTTATCGGTAACAGATGACTGTTATAATGTATGTAATGTTCGGAAAACGGAAAATAAAAAGACAAAATTGGGCTAAAAATCAATATTATCCAAACTGTCGAAACCAATAATAGATGACATATCGATACATGTATACATCATATGCCTCGGGACATAAAATATAGGATACCACTGGACCATTCTGACCTCTTATAATTCAGAAATTATTACGCATCAATAAATATTTTGGTTGTAGGATATTTGTTGTTTTACATATTTGGCTAATTAATCTTTATAATACACATATTATCATGTAATTATTACGACATACATGCATATACAAATCATGAAAAGTTGTTTCATCCTTCATTTGAATATCTATATTTTATAAAATAAATTACACCTTTTTTCAATTCTTTGTTTTTTCGGAAATTTCTTATTTTATGCGTGTATATCTATAAGTACACAATAAAATGTTTCCATTATATAAAAATTAAGGAAACTTATGACTCACCAAACCGATGTGTAGTAGTGGGGCTGTAATACGTGCTCCTTATAATCTGTAAAATACAAATTTATGAATTTAAATTATAATATCCAAAACAATGAACATTCTAAATAATTTTCGCATTTCGTTATTTAAAATATTCCTAAAATATTTAATACAATATGTAATATCGTAATATGTCTAAAATTAGAGAAAATATTATTTATTGACGATCCGGAAATATTATTAATCGAGATCCGGAAACATTCCTTCTACTCCGAAGTATACGCGCGCACTTAAATATGTATTGCAAGATGAAAAATGTCTACCGACCGCTTCTGTGTTTTGTGCCAAATTGGATAATATCGGAAGGAGACACTTCCGTTGTTTCCTTGTAAGCCACCTCGGATACATTACATTACAGTGACACAGAATATGCATTACCGTGGGAATAACCAAACAATGAATCTGAAATGTAAATAGCAAATAAAGTAGATCATAAATTTCTAACCTAAAGATCGCTTCATTTTCACCTCACGCCATGTTGACCTCCTCCTCCTCCTGCTCCTCCTTTCTCGTTCCTTCCTGCGTACCACAAAACACTCACTCGCGGCAGAACAAGGTTAACGATATTCGCGCGTACCTAATGCACCACGACGCGACGATCGCCCCCGAGCACTTTACACGCAAGATGCTCTGAATTAATCGCGCACACAGATCTCATGGAATACGCATTTCAAGAAAACGTCGATACGCGAGCTCCGAATATGCACCACGTCGTGTAATAGAGTTCAAAACAAAGGCTCGAGTGATGCTACGTTTACTAATTGGGCGACATCGTATTGCCGCTGCTGCGTGCTGTATGTCGTTCCGAAAACCAGCGGCAATCTCACGGCACAACGCGAAGAAGGAAAGCGAGTCAATAATCGACAACGAGCAACGAGACACAAAGAATTATACATGCAGTCGAAATTTATCGATTCAGAACGCGTAAAAATTCACCGATGCACACTGCCCGACGATTTGTTTCTAAGTACCCCCTCGCGGAGTAAGGGGAACGGAAGTACTCTGGCGCCATCAGTCGGAAACGGCTAACTGGACACATTTATTGATATAATTATCGAACGTTGCGGAATAGTCGCTAGGTCGATAAGGATCGACGCCCCTCTTATCCTGCGAGGGGTGTCTAGGAATGAGTCATTGTCGGACAATGCATAAATTATATATTGCTTTTATTATTTTCATTACGTCATTATATCCTTTGTAGGCTATGTTTCAAACCTGCTGACACTGAAAATCTGTCGTTTCCGTTACGTACACTACAGATTTTCAGTAATTACAGCAATTTTGAAACACAGCCATAGTATGCAATTAATACGTACGTCGTTCGTATCATCCATCGAATTACTTGCCCAAGCAAATCGTACACGATTTCACGTCTACTATCTCGATTTGAAAGAAAAAAAGAAACGACAGACAGATTACCTTCTAAGTCGGCGATATATTCGGAACGCGAAGTGCATTCGAATCCGATCGCCAGAGAAATGACTATCGTCCCAAATGTCGCGAGGAATAGATTCGCGATTTCCATTCCCCGTCACTTTGTTTTCTACACCGAATCATTATTATCGTGCTATCTGGCTCGATAGAAAACCACCGTAATCGTGTGTAAATGCAACTTGTGTGCGATGGAAGAAAGCCGTCCTTCGTTTCACAGAGTAAACATTACCGTGTACAATAAGAGAATAACGGGAAATTTAATTATTTAACATTAAGTCACGTATATTATATTTCTACACGTTATCAAGTTTAGCATAAATCATTTCACAATTTAAGAAGAAATATTACATTTATCTATCTAAAGATGCACAAAATATTATTAACATTTACTCATATAATTGTGATCATTAAAGAACTAATAATAAAAATTGAGGTACAATGTTGAGGTTAGAAACACCCTACGCGAGTGATTATGTCGGAAGAAAGTTGCGCGTGTAATGTGTAGGAGTATATTAGCAATGAATATTACGTAGCGATAACCGATCATCATTGTGCCGCGCGCCGTCCGCGCGTCGGCACGTCTATTGTTATTGTAAATGGAAGGTCGACGCGGCGACGTGCTTTCGTCGCTCGGTCGCTCGCGTACGTGTGAGGAGTGGGGAGAGGTAGCCGGTACGTCGCGCGTCGTACGTACTGCGTACGATACTTTCTCTCTTGCACTCTCTCTACGATAGCAAGTGGGCAATTCCGTTGCTGTAAAATGCCAGAAATAAAATAAATGAAATAAAATAAATTTTATTCAATGTGCGATACAGTTTTAACGTCTTCTCTTGATTGTGCTTTGCCATCTTTAGATTTTTCTCTGTGCTTTGTGTTTACGTATACAGAACGTTCTCCCTGATTACTATTTCTCTCCTTTTTAATCTCTCTCTCTCTCTCTCTCTCTCTCTCTCTCTCTCTCTCTCTCTCTCTCTCTCTCTTTCATTTTGGACTCGATACGTAAGCAACCGAGTGCGTCAAACAATCGGAAGTTGCGATACATCAATTTATGCATTAATGATATTAATGAAGTAATTAACAATACGTATAATCAGAATTTACTCGGAAAATGTGTGCGCTTAAAATACGTTACGAGGACGAGTGACAATAAACGTTGATTATAAATTTTCAGACGGTCCGTCGCATCGTAATTAACCGTTAATTCGACTCGCGTAGTACCCTACGAGTGAAGTTGTCGCTAGTCACTTTTCCGGTGGACGCGACACGCAACGGATCGACCGCGGGACAAGCGCCGTCTAATTAGTAAATATAACGCTAATTAATGCTCTTTATCCGCCTTTATTGACCGCGTGGCGCATATTCGGCTCTCGCGTGTCCAGGTTTACCTAAAAATGTGTGTACTCCGCGATATCGGCGAGTCGATCGAAAATCCGTCGCGTGAGCAAACTACGACACATATATCGTGGCGCATTTCGATACATAGCATCTTATTCCGGTGGACGGGTGCCTCTCGCCCTGTATAGCTAGCCGTGTATTCATTCTCACGTTACGTATCTATCACGGGAGATCGTAATCGTAATCGTGTAATTTAACACGGTATGGTAATCGCCGTAAGACGCGAGCATATTATGCTGAGTCATTGTATGTGAGGGAGTGAGGGTGGCCGCGTATAGGTGGCGCCTGAAATTTTCTCCGCGATCTTTCGATAAATCTGTGTTAGTTTGACCGTCGTCCGTTGCGTCGTTTCGGCTGATTTTTCGCGGCGGGTGCCGGAGGAGCCGTTGCTACGCGGATTCGTGCGGCATTTCTGCGTCTCGTTCTAGTGTCGTGATACATTGATGTCAGGAGCAATCGGCGCGACGTTACGACGGACGGAGGACGGCCTCGCCCAGAGTCACGCAAGTGAAGTTGTTTCCGGTACTTTTCGGAGCGACGCGATACGCGACGGTTGGTCCACGGGCGGCGTCGCGGGGGGTCGTCTATTTAAGTAGGGGGGTATGACGCCGACTGACTCTTCTTATCCGACTCTGTTTACGCATTACTCTGTTTCGCTTCTCGTGTGTCGATCGACGTTTCCCTGAACCGTGAATATATTCCGCGAGATTCAGGCGATCGGGAAGCTTCGCCGCGCGAGCAAACGGCTACGTCAGAGCTACGTCACGGCGTCATTTCGGCCATATTGCATTTCGGCGGGAAAGTGCCTCCCGCTCCGGTGGCTCGGTGTGTTTATTCTCGTGTAATATTCGTTAACGTTCGACGTGTGTAGCTGTTACTTTACGTGTCGGAGTTAGGATCGCGGTAGGTAGCGCGTGAAATTATCCGCGCGAGCTTCCGAAAACGTCGCGGTTGGTTTCAAGTTGTCCGTTGTCCGTCCGTTGCGTCGGTCGTTTTGGCGGGAACCGAAGTTGTAGCTACGGGTTACTTTCTCACCGGGCGAACACGTCGCCTGAACGCGTCGCGTGCCGTTGATGTGTCGGGAGTGTCGTGCAAAGTGCCGGGCGATCGCGTTGTGGCCGATTGATATACGAACGTCGTTAACCTTGTTCTCGCGAGTGGACGCTTCGCGAGTGCCATGAATGGATTAATGTGCAACAAGGATAGGGGAGGAGGAGGAGGCCAGGACGGCGTCGGGCGACGGCAGAGCAACCGATGGGTAAGATATTTATGATTTGCCCTCATTTGCTCCTTCTTTTACTTGTCCGAGTTCGCTGCCTGTCTATCCTCGCGATAAAATGATAATTCTACTTTATTACATAATATGCATTCGCAGTATCTTAAGTTATTTTGAAATATTTCAATGAATCATCAGTGTCTTACAGATTTTAGCAAATAGAAATAAAGCATACGTGAATATTATTCCCTACGTTGGAGATTAATATAATTTGAATTTATTTGTACTTTACAGATTAAAGCTGTTATATATAACTCTGCTGCTGCGCATCTGACCGGTGAGTCAAAGATTTTTCTTTTTAATTTTAAGATAATGAATCTGTAAAGTTTTTATGTATGTATTAAATAAAGAAGGAAAGGTCCGAAGTCGAGAAAAAAATTGAAAAATAATATTAATACATATAATATATTATAATATATGTACATATTTTGAACATGAGAGAGAGATGTATATTTTTTAAATTGCAATTAATGTATTACACTGATTTGCGACACCACTGAAAAATTATTGTATTTTTACTAATTTTATTGCTTTTTTTATTGATTATAATTTAGTAAATTAATTTCTTTAAATAGATATAGATGCTAGATCAGGAAATATTTATTCCTAGAATATGATTTAATGGACAATGATAGACTTTATTAAGAAAGAAATTCAGAGAAAAATATTTCAAAAAACTTATTAAATTGAAATATTATCTAAATTACAATTAGTGAAAAATCAGTAAAATTAGTGAAAATACACTGGTCTTTCAGTAACTACACATTAATTCTGAAGTGACAATAACTGAAAGATAGTGAACAAATTATCACTAATTATCACAGCTAGTATATCACTGCAAATCAGTGATAATACAATGATTGCAATTTAGAGAATAATTACTTGGCTTATTTTTATTGTTTACAGATTCATTATCAAAGTTAATTACATAAATGATAAAATGTGCATATCTATTTGCCAGGTGCTAATTGATGAACGCTGCAAACAATAGAAAATTTATGCTACACATTTCGCACGCAAATAGTTACAGTTTGAAATCCCACGACGCTTATCTTATTTCGCGACGGATAAAAAGAAAATAAGGAGCAAAAAGGAATGATGAGAGACAGAGAGCTGAAATTCTTACGCACGCGTCGTCAAAATAAGCACCACTTGCTAAGACAGCTAGACGGTAACGTCTCGTGATAGTGGCTGGTTGATAGCAATAAAGCTTTATCTGACTTCCACTCCGAGTCACTTAACGTCTGCGGGAACATTTAAAGTTCTTAGAAGCGCAAACCATCCGCGCTATAAAACACTACCTCACCACCTTCCTCGTAGCTACTTATTATAACGACATTATTCTCGCTCCCCCTCATTAGCTATCCTATCAACGACACTTTCTACCATCCTTTTCCCGTTTTAAGTTTGCTCGCCGACGATGCCACCGCGATAAGTAGGAGACGCACTTTTTTCCATCCCCTCTCTCCCCGCGCTTCTCTCTCTCTCTCTCTCTCTCTCTCTCTCTCTCTCTCTCTCTCTCTCTCACCGTTCTCTTCGACGCTCCTTTGACGATCGTGACTGAATTAATTTCGGTTCGGTGCACGCAGTCGATCGTAATCCATTTATCTCGAGGACGAGTTGTTACGCCGTAACTCCCTATCCTTAGCGATATCAGGAAACAGAACATTATCATTCGCATAGATATCAGATTCCCGTCTTCGTCTTCTTTGCTTAAAGTATCCGGATGGTAATAATGTCATCGAATATGCGATTAAATGAATAAGATTATTGACGCTCGCGTCTCTCTCTTAAAAATCGATTCATACGTTTGGTAGTTTTATTACGTATATCCGAGAAGCGCGTGATTATCTCCGTAAGAGAAAGAGATGTATTGCGAGATAGTTTACATGCGTCGTACGTGGGAAATCAGGATAATATACACAAAATTCATTTGTGTTGTTCGATAAAATAATGGGCACAACGGCATTAATGTGAAAATTGCAGAATTAATTACATTGCCACCAATAGATCGTTTTGACCAATAATCGACGCTCCATTTAGCTCAAATAAACTTTTGCCTATCCATCCTCTAAAATCCACGACGCGTTAACACGTATCACGGTCACTAATTCAATATGTCATTTAGCACATATGTCTGCGCGTGTTATATGACGGATCAAAATTATTCATATCTAACCATATAACATTATTCTACATGTTAACTAAAATCACCGTTTGCTATAGTGCGTTTGACGCGATAATCATTCGAAATTTCCCCGACCGGTCGGTTGATTCGATTGACATGGTGAGAATTTAACAGCAAAATACACACGCAGAACACTCTAAATCTGTCGTTTATTGCCATTTGTTTGTAAGACGGTTTACACGCAAAGGATTATCTTTTTTTCTAAAACTTCTCCAGTTTTTATAAAATTACACCAGGTTGCTGAATTATCTAGTTTCCCTCTGCTAGTCGAGAGGCAGCAAGACGTGTAGGTACTAAACAAAAAGTTGGTATCCATTTTTTATACAAGTCAGTAAATTGCCTCACCGAAGTTTAACTACGGCTCTAGTTAAGATGAAAACTTTGAATCGAAAGGGAGGAGGCTCTGACGAGGTAATTGCGCGTTTCTTGCGGATTAAACTCATTCACCATATTTCGCCGATGCATATTCACGAATCGATGTATAAAACTTACTTAGAACAGTAACGGAAAGTTTTTTGCGAATGTTCTCTTCTCTTCGAATGTAATATGACATTAGCATTTAATCTCGTTTAAAAAAAATTAACTTATCTTAAAAATAACGTGCGTTATTTAAGTTAATTTCTTAAATATTTGCATCCTTCTTTTGTTGTGCTCTCATATGCACTGCGCGATTCGATAAGTCTTTTCATTCACCTCGCTTTCCTGACCAGAAAAGTCTCTTTATGCATCTGCCCTCGTTCTTCCGATTGAAACTCCTAAATCCCGCGCGACGCAGAATTTCATCGATATTCTCTAATAAATTCGAATGGACCGATCGAGAACCTCAATCCTAGTTGTAAATATTCAAAGTTTTTTATTCCAATCAGTTTTTCTTTCCACCGTTCGCGAGTCTTTGCCTCTAACACCCACATTTCCATTCTAACATCGCTGCACCACGAGAAGAAGGAACAATCCAAGTTTTACTCGAGATGAATTTCCGGATGAAAAAAAAAAGTAACTTGCTCGAGGAGGCTTGCGCACGGTTTAAAATCAACCTCGAGATTCTTGATGGGCCGTTGTGGTAAATTTCGGCGGAGCCTCTCGCGAGCAGCCCGTGATTTACTACCCGAAGTAAATCATCTTGCGTTATGCATGTTTTTTAAACTACAACGACCTCTTCACCATTTTAGATGTAAAATTACAATGGGGCCGAAATAAGCCGTCATGTCGCTTGCGGGACCGATTTTCTTTAGCAATCATTTTTTTTCACTCTCTCAGTTCACGCGGTATCCTTCTCACCTCACGTTCATTAATCTTTGCCAGCTTCTAGTATGCCTCGCGCGTCGACGTTTCGGTTGAGAAATTACAACTGCATTGTTGTGTATAAATGCTATGGAAAAACAGAACATGAGAATGTTCTAATTGACAACAATCACGGCTAAAGGGAACGTTATGTTACCGAAACAAAAAGAAACTTTTGACAGTATAATAATTAATAACAGTTTACAATTGCGGTAAAGTGCACAAAATATTCAAATTATTTTTACAAACATGGCGTTTAACTTTCCGAAAAAAGTTATATATTTGTTAATACATACGTTATCTGAGAAAAGCAATTTTTTTTTACATTGCGAATTATAATTGACAAATACGAAACCTCTTTCTTCATCGTGCAATTGTACCGACATGTAAGATGTGCGGCAGTCGCGTGTGCTATTCACGTCTTGCGAAGGTAGGGGAAATTAAATTAAATTTAAATTAAGTTCAATTAATTAAGCCGCTTCTCCCGTGGGAACTACGCTTCTGCGCTGACTCGCTGTCCCTGAAATTCACCTCCTTCCTGCAAAAGGGCTGCCAGTGAGGATAGTGATCCTTGTTTGGCTCCGAATACGAAACTAATCTCTTTTAAATTAGTATTAAATTCTAAACGGCCCCGAGTCTGTGTACGCGGCGTTATTAAATTCCGCTGTAGTGCCACGTGTTGCCGCGCGAAATTTTCTCGCTTCGAACGAGAGTCGGCGCGGACCCGATGTTTTACACCGATCATAAATACGGTGGACTCTTCTATTACGTTCCGGTAGCGTTACGATTTCCGCAATATATGATGTAATCTTTCATCGCCGAAATTGTCCCGACAAGATTTAAAGAGCGCTTCGAAACATCTGTGGATTTTTAATAATATACTATTAATACACGCTGTGCGCATATTTACACATCTATTCGCGGCTAACATACTTTCTCAAAACATAAGCGTCACAAAAAAAAAAAACGAATGATTCTCAGGATAACATATCTTTGTAATATTTTGAATGCAGTGAAAACAGTCTTGGCTGTAGGATTAAATTAAATCGAAACGTATAAGAAGTTAAAATTAATTAGTGGAGATGGACTCTTCTTCAGGATTTTTTTTATAAACGTGTAAAGAATTATCTTCCTGCACAATGGCGAATAATGCAAGCTCGATATTATCTTGCGTCAAACTGTTATTTTCTTAAACCTACATTTCGCTACAATTTGATTCAAGATTGCATACAACGGATCTGTAACCGATGTTGCAAGTGGCAGGTCGCAAGACACTGGCACCAAAAGAGATATACGATAACGACAGACAATTCGAGCGAGCTTTCGAAACGCCGTACCGTAGGTACCGTGCCAAAGAGCTGAGACTACCTTAGCCCGTTTCGGTAGATACTACACGAGCACATACACACACGCATACATACTCACGTATATATGTACTTCGGTATTTAAGCAACCAATTACGTCGTATACCGAGCGATCGTAACGGAGGATCGTAATATGGAAGTGGCGACCGGTGCCGGTGCTACCTTATAAATTTCACAGAATTGGCTTCGCCGCGCCGAAGAGTCATGAGGCACGCATACCCAGCAGTAATGACACCGGGTGCGGTATTAAAATTTTCCAAAAATAAGGGGCGCTCCTGCCTATACATTACGTTGTGCGAATTTGCCGTATGCACCTTTGCGCGCCAACTATACCGTTGTAGTATTCGATATTGCGGCAACTTGCGTTTCCATAAAATAATTTAAAATCTGGAGAATGTAGATAAATTATACAAATCGAGATAATATAATTGGTATTACTTAATCAACGCAATCCACATATTTGATATGTTTTATATGAGAAAATCTAACATTTTTTTTTAGATATTTTAATTTATAACTTTATCTTCTCATATATATTCTTTTGGATATCATTCTACATTGATAATGAATTTGTAGTATTAATTACAAGACATTTCGCGATGAAGCATTTATTATTTATGGACTCAGTTATTTATACGTGCAATTTTTTACTTGCTGGACTTCTTGGTCCTTTATCCTGAAGCACGTTCTAATGTGCTTGAAAGTTTCTTTTTACTTTAAAACAAGCGTAATTGTACCTTCGGAGTTTTCTTTCTTGAAATAGTCGCAAACGACGTTCTTTTCTCGCACTAATAGAACGCATCTACGTGCATCGTGACTTGAAACTTGCAAAATATTCTCTAAAAGTTGCGGCCATGCACCGCGTCGAGGTCACGTTTCTGGCTAGAGGCTGGCCCTACGTAGAGAGAGAGAGAGACTGAAAAATGAATCTTCTCCACAGTGAGACGAGATAGGTACCGAGACGGTCATACATTTCGTACGAAAGGCTTTTTTGCAGTTTGATTTTTTTTCGCTAGGCGGAACTATTGCTTGCCGACACATAGAGATGCTATCTCTCCATATTTCATGACGATGAATTAAAAATAGACGTTGATAGAGTTATTCGTACAATGATGAAATGAAATGACACACAGCTGTCTATTTCAATGTTTTCAATATTGTATGTGTATTCAAAATTTTGTTTCTGTATTGTTTGTATGAATTATGGGGCTTCATGCTTTTTTGTCTTTACTTTCTACTTTAATACATTCAAAATAACTTAATAATGATATTACAACATAATAATATAGTTGTAATATCTAAGTTGAACAATAGAGATATTTCGAGTAAGTCTTATTGTACCAAGATACTGATGAAATTTTAATTTCAATAATCCTTTCTCTGTACTCTGGGAGCAAACTCCCCTTTTCATTCGTATGTCATTCTAAGTACATCTTTACGTAACCCTTGATCCTTTATATCCTGACTGCTTAAGTAAATCAATCACCGCAAGACCTTAATACGTTCAGCACTAAGCAACGATCACTCACACTAAATAGATGATGAGCACGTTAATTATTACGTTGAAGGACAATTCGTAGACACTTCGACGTAGAAAAGGATAATTATTCGGCGATTGACATAATAATAATTGAGAGAGAGATGATTTATTATGATCTCAAACTTCTTTAATAAATTAATTTATATAAGAGACATAATATGTGCAAAAAGCGAAACATTAATGTTTTTTAAAATTGGATAAAAATATATAGACAATATATAAC
The DNA here is from genome assembly GCF_013373865.1 of Monomorium pharaonis. Taxonomy (NCBI): domain Eukaryota; kingdom Metazoa; phylum Arthropoda; class Insecta; order Hymenoptera; family Formicidae; genus Monomorium; species Monomorium pharaonis. Next base: position 15,943,179 of record NC_050473.1, on the reverse strand, counting down.
ACACATACTCATATAGAAAAAAATAAATATATTAAATATAAAAAGTACAGTATGTGCTAATAGTATATGTTAAATGTTATACATAGAGCTAATGCCCCCGGTGAAACGATTAGCCTATCGCATATACAGCGAGAACCTATAGAGGGAAAGACGTGCTATGCAGAAAGGGGTCGCAGCTTGAGGCATGGGATAAATACAGGCGATGTTAATAAAGTCTTATCGGCGTTAGGCCATGCGTGTCGACTTAAAGCTATGGACACACTAATCCGCTATGCTAATGTCAGTCGGCCGGGGAAACAGTCGAGTAAGGTAATGCAGTCTTCCCTGGCACGCGTATCTGCATAGGACGACGTACACGTATACTTGACTACACATATGGGGACAGTGGGATTGTGGTATAAGATAACTCCGAAAGACCCGCGCGTATTCAAGCTCGCAGCTATGACGTAGAAGTAATCGCGTACGAAATGTTTAAATAACTGCTTTCAGAAACGGCAACAAGAATTAAAGCTTTCCCAAGCATGTTTCGTCGTATCTCATTTGCGCGGTAGCTTACTCGAAATACCTTCCGTTTCTGATGGCAGATATACTTGTGTACAGCACGAAAGAATGGACTGTACAGGAAGGAATGAAAACGGGAAAAAAAGACAAGCGAATTCAACGTTGGGGATTCGGCATATCATATTTACGACATGGACACGACGGTGTAATCCGGAACATTGTATAATGCGCAGCAAATCGGAAAGGAGAAAAAGATTCGATGGCAGATAGCCTTGCGAATAAAATCCGAGCTGACGTAACGCAGGAGCATTACGTACAGCGTAACGTATCTCATCTCGTACTGACTTGTGTGTGTATGTATATCTGTGCCTCTGTATTCTATGCATACCTTTTATAAATCTTTTTTTCCTACTCGAATATTTGATTCTGCCCTCGTGATGTCCCCCTTATCTTTTCAATCTTCAATTCTCGCATGTCAAAAATGATAAGGGCGGTACAAATTATTGTTTAAAAAATACTAACTTGATTATTATTTATTAAATAAAATACTGCGGTAAATAGAATTATGCAAAATTTCGAAATTTCTTTAAAAATGTAATATCTGCAGAATAAAAGTGTATAAAATTATAATGTTTACATACAATACTAGTGCAGATTAAATCAGTTATACAGTATTGAAAGAAATATAATTTCCAGTGCATAAAAGAAATAAATTAATATATTTTTACTATAAAAAGTTGAATTTCTTGGCGTACAATCACGCATATTTTCCACAACTCGTAAAATTTTACTATTTTCATTTAATCTAACTAGAGTAGTGATTATTACAAATTATGCAGAATTTCCGTGCATTCCTATTTGTCAAACTAAATTAATCTATATATACATATGAGAGAAGCTTTATTTGTTTATTTATATAATTAAATTATTTGTTTAAATCGAATGCGAATGCATCGAATCTTCTATGTCGATTTTTGCGCTATAATTATTATTACATTATCATAAGATATTATACTTTTAATATTTACTCCAGTTTTTTTCGCAAGTACGATTTTCTATAATAGTCTAAGAACATATAGAACATGAGAACAATTTGAGACATGTAAATGTATGCTAATGGTTTCCGCGTTGGTTCGCAAGACGGTAGAAGCGCTTGGAATGTATGGACCATCATAATAGCAAATTGTATCTGAAACAAAGAATACTATATTGAGTTTTAATGTAACAAACAAAAAGATATACGTAAATACGAAATATTCATGAATTCGTTAAAATGGAGTCTGAAAGTATGTAATCGTTTAAAGAATTATATTCTGAAGAGAATGTAAATATATTCGCATCGTAAGTCACCGTAAAAATGTTAAGGAAAGAGAAACACAGCATTCATATAATGCACGCTTGACAGGCTCGATATACCGCATGCAAAAAAAAAACATGCCATTTTGCTCTTCCTCGTCCAACCTCTGACTAGAATTCTAGAGCGCAAAAGCTCCGCGCGAAATTAAACAACCACGTAACCCGATAAATCGTTCCGTCGATATCGCTGGAAATAAAAATTCTCTGGTAACGGATTATTTAATTAAAAACGGTACTGCGAGCCTTCATCCACCCTTCGTCTCCCTGCCCCTCGCTGTTACGCTCAAATGCAAACCGAATTGAGATTCGACGAGAACACATGTGATTCTGCAAGCAGCGCTTACGGAACTTTTCAATCCCTCGTGAAAAGCCAGTTATCGAGTTATAGGAGCGCTGTAACCACAATGAAGTCTGCGTATATGAACATATCACGCGAAATGCGCTATTCCATATGCCTGCATGAATTTGACATAGGCACGCTAGGCTTCTTAAAACTGTCAAATCCTTATTATCTTGAAATTACGATGGTTAAAAATTTATTGCAACAATATCGTATAACAAGTTAATTGACTAAAATTAATGTAAAATATCTACGCACCAGTTGCAAACGAGTTATATATTTTTTCCAAGGAGTTATTGTCTTCTGCATTTTTGGTCCCAAACAAGCACAAAGATAATATGTGTACATAATTACGTGTATTGCGCAATTAGGCATCATTATAAAGGTCCACATGCCACCTGCACATTAGATAAAATGAAAGTAGATAGTATAGAATTGTTATACAATAAAATTAATGAATAAAATATTATTAAATGACATAAAATCACACAACACACACATTTTATTACTTGATGTTCTTTTTCGGTCAAAATATGAATTCTATAAATTGTTAAATTTTCTTCTAAAGTTATTGCAAAATTCTAATGCGTACCAGGTGCATATTTACAAGAAATCCACGCTAAAAAGAGAGTCGCTGTGTGATGATATACATGAAGAAATGAAATTTGGTTATATTTTTTTCTGAGAATAAAAATGACAGTATCTGTGAGCTCGATAATTTTCAGAATTAAAATCCACCATACCCATCGAGCCATCTGTAAATAAAACTTGATACTAGTGTTTCTAGAATAAGAATTCAACAATTAATTCTTATATTTAATTGTTTATATCACTTATATTAAATTACGGAAGCCTTTTTAAAAATAGTTATTATAATTTAAATAGTATTTATTTTATTTAAATGTATACCAAAATCTTATTACTTACGCTAAGCGACATAGAATCATCTGAAATCACAAAGGGCTCACATCCTGCAGAAAGATGTGTTGTATAACCAGACGTGAGTATCTAAAGCACAAATAGATAGATAAGAGATTATAACTTAAATTTAAAATAAGTTAATAGAGAAAAAAATTAATATCTAAACAGTTTTATATATTAAATTATTAATTAATTATGCAATGCATACTCACACCATAGAATATAATAGCGTTTGTAGTTGCGACAAAAATATTATAACATATCATAGTTTTAATGAGCTCGTGAGATTTTCTGTTTTTCATATAAAGCGGTCCGAAATAAAGCACAAAAGATAAATAAGCGAGTGAAATCAATACTATACCAAACGGATTTGACATTAAGGGCCAGTCAGAAATTCTAGGATCTGTACAAATTGAAGAAAAAAATTGACTATTGAATTACAAAATACTTGTAATAATATATTTAAGCTTATAAGAGAAAAAGATTATAGTAATGGAACTCGTAGTAGAAAAGGAAAAAAAAAACGAAATTTATACAATTGTTAAAAAAAGAATTAAAGATTATATTATTTAACAAGAATTTCTTTTTTATATATACTCATATAATTATAATTAAATTTTTCACGTAATGCTATAGTGTTACGTTATCATTAAAAAATTTTTATCTATATTATGTATACACAATTTTTTCATAAACGTAACATTCAATTATTTCTTCACTTGTCTGACTTACCCGAAATTTCGTCGATAAGGTAGTGATACATTTTCATAATTCTCATATCCTGAAGAATAAAGACAATAAATAAAAGATAAAGCAATCGCATCGTTCATATTAGTAAAAAACAAATCTGAGGAAAATTTGAACTATTAGAGATGCAAAAAGAATATGCATAAAAAATACATTACATTAGATTATTCACATTTACAAACTAATATCGCATGTGATAGGGAAGATAAAATTATAAGCGAAACTCTCGTAATAATCGAACTTGTCACTTGCAGCTGATTGCTAACATCGACTAAACTAAACTATAATATCGGGCCAGTATTTTACCAAAATATCTATGTAGGATAGATTTTATTTTGTGTAAAATGAAGAAATATTTCAAATGGAGAGACATGACAATTTATTGGCAAACACGGTTTAAAAGCCAAAAAATGATTGTGCTTGTTAATTTTGGTAAAGATTTAATCTGATCCTCTATACATAAAAGCTAGTGTCACTTGTATAATCTTTTAAGAACTAATTGGGACATCTCGAAATAAATTTATTTATTTATTTAATATTGCTACAAAAAATATATATAGCAATATAATTTTAATTGGCGTGTGAAGGGGTAAATTTCTGGATTTATATAATAAATATACATATTTTATATTGTTATATTATATATGTATATGTATTAATATTGTATTAAAAGCCTTTAGTTTTTATAAAGTTCGAAAATCATAGAATATAATATACATAATAATGGAAATGAAAAACCGTCAAGCTTTGGGAAATTAAAATTTTACTAATAACCTAAATTAATAGACTGGAGTATAAACTCATTAAAAATATGTATTAAAGCACGTAATTAAGATATATACCTTTGAAGAAAGATTTGGCAAACTCTTCTCATGTTGTGACTTCAATTTATACATGTCTATCGCATTTAAGAAACTAACACTTGTATGAGCAATACTGATGTTAACAACTCCTCGTGTCAGTAACCTACTGCGCTTTACGTTCATCTACAGGCCAAGAACCCCTAACATCGGCTTAGGATGCAGGGTTGTAATTGATGAATAAAACGCCCTGTGAAGAATTTATCGTTAAGTAAAAATATGCGTCAAATAAGAAAGAAAATAGTGTTTGATAAAAATTTTAATTTTTTAATATAATATTAAGAATATATATAACTTAAAAATTTTACAGTACAATTTTTTTATTACATTAATATTTTAAATATTTTTACTTTATATAGAGGTATTTTTACGCGGCATTACGTAATAAAAAAGAAATTTATATAATAATATGCATTATGTTATTTTTTAAAATGTGTATTTAGTTTTAACATGTGATAATTCACATTTTCTAATAATCATCTCTTATATTAAATTTATCAAATAATTACATTGACGTAAACACTGAGATGGCTTAAATGTATTAAATCTATTAATAATAATGTCGAAAAAAATATTTCACCAAAATTGACCTGCAAAAGTTGTCTTCGGTGGTTGCAAGTATACAGTCATGGTGGCGAATTATATTCCATTATAGATATGTATGGCTTCTTCTTAGTTATTTAAATGTAGATAAGTCGACTTCGTACTTGTCTTGATATTACAATCTGAGTTGAGAAGATAGTCACGAATTGACCTCTTCTTAGTATTAGAAATTTACTGCTCGACCTCCCTTAATCAGATCATCCAACTACTGCGTTTCGCATAATTGAACCGGACAAATTGATTTCCGTGTTCGGAATTCGTTATTTCTTCTTCCTTTCAAACTCTTTATAAAAATCAAAATGCAAGTATATATATTTGTATTTTTGCAAAGAATTTGTTTTTATGATGAAAAGAGGGGATTGTATTATGATTAATACACAAGAAATAATATAGAATAATTAATACAGTTTACATGTAAAGAATATGTACGTAAGTAATATATTATGAGAATTTAAAATGTTGAAGAGAAAAATATCAAAATTTGAGAAAATAATTATTAAGCAATATAATATTAGAAAAATATTTGTAATACACCAAAACGGAATCGAAATATTGAATGTTTCCGAAAAAATGTGCAATAAACTTAAATATTTTTTAAGCTCTTGAAATATATAATAAATTATGCTTATTTATTTTTTTAACTAGTGATATTAAATGGAGAAAATAATATTTCAAATGATCAATAATTAATTTGATTAATGATTATCAACATACTTTTTTCAATAAGTTTTAATAATTTTCTTTCTAAGAAATTTTTTTTTACTTTTGACACTATCTAAATAAAAAAAGATGGAAACAATTAAATAATTATTTGGATGACGTATGTGTAATTTAAAAAGAATACCTATATGTAAACATTTTAATATATTGTAAGAAAATATAATTTGAGACTTTTTATAGATGCCATCTATCTATTTCAAGAGCAACATTATCATCAAAACTTTATCGATAAAATATTTACTATTAATCGCTATTAAAATATTTTTTACTTATAATTTACAGTTATTATTTATTTATAAACAAATAGTAAATACAGCAATTAATTTCCAAAGAACATATTTAGTTTATCATTTTTGAAGATATATTATCTACTGATGATAGAACCTTATTTACTGATAGAAGTCTATATAGGACTCGTACAGAAAATGTTTAACAATTTTTGTTATTTATTTTCAGAAACAGATTATTAAATAATTTATTATAGATATTACATACATATTTTTGTAATCTTATATTAGTCATGATAGTGCAACTTTTAATATGTTCATATTTAAACAAAAAAGAACAGCATTTTAATCATTGCAAATTTTTTCATCAAAACAAGTAGAAATTTATATTAATATATCTGCGATATTGAGATATACATTAATATCATAAATATAAAGAATAATTCATAATTAAAGAAATAGGTTTCAATAAACAGCTCTTATATGGACTAACATTGGATATAATAGTATACAGTTAAACATTTTCGAAAAATTATTATAACAGAACTTTCAAGAAACTCTGGAGTTTTTCTAAGATCTTAAAGAATTAATAACTGAATATAAGTTGTATGCACTATTACTTAACATGGCTAATAAATGCAAAAGTATATACTAAAAAACACTTTAAGCATACAAGTTTTTAGCTTGTAGACTCAATTTAAATCACAAACAAGTGTATGTATGGAGAACAAGGAAAAAATTGCTTGAAAAGACTATTTTACAAATGTTATGTATTTGCATAAGTGACTATACTTAAAATTTGATAAAGAAAACAAAAAGATAAGTTTGCCATATAGGCCTGTTATATTTATGCTGGGCAATTCTTTTATGTGTTAGAAACAAAACAAAGTTTTGTACACTTCAATATATTTTAATATACTTAAAATTATATATTAATTCTTATATTAAGTTTTGTCATAATAGTTTTTATTTTATTCCTTGTAAATTTCTAATCGCAATGAGAATAAATTTAATATGAGCTTTGGTCCTTGCAATCGCCTTCCGTAAATTCGCAATTTGTTGCTCAAGTAACTTGATCCGTATATTTATAACAACTAAAGCTTCATCCAAAGTGAATTCAATATAGTGTCCTAAACCAACATCTAATAAAATATTAGAAGCATCTGAAACATGTGCTTGAATGAAGAAATTATTGCCAATATCGACTTTGGTTTTGAAACCAGTTTTCTCAACATTGGTGTTTTGAAATGTCGTTATCACTGATTTCAATTGCAGAAATTCGGCAATGTCAGCATTCTTAGCGTCAAGTTTCTCAGCCAGTTTTGCCAGATCGGTTTTCAATACATCGTTCACAAAAGTCTCAAATTGTAAGACTTTCCGTTGAATTAGGGGATCCATAATTAATTAGGCCCTCGTACTGCAAAATACAAAAAAAAAGAGATTAGGTAAAGTAAAATATGGCTTGTCTATGAATAAACCATGGAATGCCATCTATATTTTTCTCATATTAATATTACTTTAAACGTCAAAATCCATGTAATTAAAAAATTTTTTGTCTATTTTAGATTGCTTATAAGTTACTTATAGGTTAAAATCACTGAACTAACATCATTTTAATGTAGAAAAAACTTATTCAATGTTATTTTAAGTTATCAAAATTTTAATAACCATAACTTAATAACCAAATTGAAATTAGTACTTAGGTGAAAATTCAATTAGTGTCATTCCATCGTTGAACAATATAAAGCTCGGAATAATACGCACTAATATTCGTATAGTATGGAATTATTCAAAGGAAAAAGAAATAAAGAAGGAAGAAAAAATAAAGTATCAAAAAATGTATAAAATATATTAAACGATCGAACATATCCCGCCAAAATAACACAGGTTATGTTACCTGTAATACCTTCGCACACACACACACACATATATATATCGTTTACACTTTATATAATGACAGTAATGTGTTATTCACATCAACTTGGCTATTAACTTAACTATAAAATGTGTCAAACCGAAAAAAATTGAATCCTTTGTGATAAATAGAACGATATATTTACATTACATACTAACCGTGTTTGACATTATGCGACATTTTGATCTAGCGGAATTTAGAACAAACACGTTTAGCAAGGTTAAGGCAACAGTCGCTAAAGAAGATTCCGACTTTTCTAGTCTATAAATTTTTGTGATAAAAAAAAGAAAATAATTTTTTAAAAATTATTTTATTTTTGTTTTATGTAAAGTATAACGTTTTAATTTTATTTTGAATTACATATATTAATAATTTATTTAACATGTAATGTTAAAAATATAATTGTATAAATTTAAAAAATGCACATAATATAGAGATCATTTATTAACATAAAATAAAATTCTTAATTTAGTACATATTTATTGATTAATGTAAGTAGCATTTTTAACGACACAAAATTTATATATTAGAACTGTTTTATAGCAATATGTTAAAATTTTATGTATTAATTCAATAAATATTACATTTATATTTAATATTAATATATTAATGTATTTAATACTCTTAATTTTAATTTTAATTTTTTATAAGATTACTTTACTAATTTTAATCTTTTAGATAACATCTTGAAAAAATCATATATTAATAATGTAATAATTATGTTGCTACATTACTTCTGAATTCCGTATAAGAATTCCGTATAAAACAGTTATAAAATTATTTAATATCCACTTTGCTGAAGATTATATTTTTTTCCGGTAACTTCGATAGAATGTCGGCAATATCATCAGCAGTCTTTTGCATAATTTTAGAGGATGCTGTTCGATTATATAGTGCATACATAACGTACGTATTCATGCACCTGAACTGAATGGTATACCATTTAGTTATACACTGAGAGAAAAATGCTTGAAAATTTATTTGGAAGACGTAAAGTTTATTTGAACGAAATAAATCTCTTATTTGGATAGGGCGAAATAAATTTTTATTTAAAACAAATAAACCATTTATAAGACAAGTAAAGTATGTTTCACAGAAATATATATTTTATCGTTGCAAGTAAAATTTTTTTGTGTTAAATAAATATCGCAGAAAAATCGTAAGTAAAATTTGTTTCTCTGTATACCGACATTTTTCTCTCAGTGTATATACTATATATATATGTATATATATATATATCCGATATTTCTAATAACTATACACAATGTTATATTAGGAAGTATTTTGCATATATTGCATATGTACATGCATGTATGTGTTAATATCATTTTGTGTGTGTATGCGCGCGCGCGCGCGTGTGTGTATGTGTGTGTAATATAATAATATATGCATATAATAACATGCATTTCTTTGAAATGTATTTTCTATTAATATCAAATTAACACGTTAATAAAATGTCTCTCTCTCTCTCTCTCTCTTTCTCTTTCTCTTTTTCTCAAAAGAAAAGCAATTATTAAAAATAAAAGTAAAAATTACTTTTCAGTGAAAAAAGGTTATTTTCTTTAAATATAGAACATATTTTTCTAGAGATAGAGATGTTAATTATTTAACAAATTTCATTGATTTTATAAACTAAGGATTAAAATATATATATAATTTAGTGTTGACATAAAACTGTGCACATCGTAAATAATCGTAAAAAATAGTAGTCGTTATCGTGAAGCTAAATCAAAAGTTCGGCGTTACTCAAACCACGTTAAAATTCGCTTGGCTGCAAAGTAGGTAGTCCGTCATTAGGTAAAACCGGTTTCTTTGGCCCACCCTGCAACCGTACGAACTTCTACTCATTGCTATTCTATCTACCACTTAGGATCTGTGATTTTCGATTAATGATTATGTCTCTCGTAATCTCTCCACTAGTTTTTACATACATGCAGTACATACTTTTTTCCTTGTATTCTTTTTGCAAGGAAATGTATAACCTTGTCCTGTCGTTCCATTCAATTTTCTTTAATATTTCAAGTAGATTGATAGACAGATCCAAGGATGAGCGAAGATGTCTTTCCAACGTTTTCTCATACTTCTCTTTTACTTCTCCTGTCGTGAATCGGACACGAGATACGCTTGATCTACATCTGCAAAGATGGAGAACGGGCAAAAGAAGAAAACATCCTTCATCTCAGATCACGTTTATAATCTCGAGTTTGCAATTCATATAGCGATTTGACCGTTAGTTCAAATTGATCATATCCGTCAGGCAAAATAAAAAGAAATTTACACAAATTGTATTACATATATGAATGAATCGTGTAACAAATTAACATTATCGAAACATTTTACTAAGATTTTGCAGTTAATATACGGTTACAATAAATAAAACGTTTTATGATTTTTAATTCAAAGAAATCCAAGTACTGATACTTTCCTGCACCTTTGTATGCGGCAACAAAGCAAAACATAATTAAGTAAATAACGAGAAGGAAGTAAGTGCGTCGCGTGCAGGTAATTTCTACACGATTCAGTTATAATTATTGTTATTTTCATTTCAGTTAGAATCCCCTAACTACATGAGTGCGTTTTCGTTTTTCTTAAACATTGGTAAATGCTAGGAATATAGATATATATGGATAATTTTTTGTAAGATATTATATTAAAATACATTATATTATATACATATTTTTTTACATATTTCTTTTCTTATACATATTTCTTTCCCTTAAGGGGATCCGGGAGTTACCGACATTTCTTTGGGAACTTGGATTTTCGAATTGGTATAGCAGAATGCAAAATTCTTTTACAGGATTAAAGTATGCACAAAAATGAAGGGGGCGACGTACGATTTATTCAATTTATAGATTGATATTAATATGTGTATTTTAATTCTGGAAAAGAATTTCTATACTATACAAGAAATACTTATGAAATCTCAATAATGATGTGCATGAATAACTCTACATTATCGATCTCGATCAAATTTCAAAGGTACTCCAGGATCCCCTTAAAAGAAAATGATATAATAACGTAACCAATAATTTTACAGATAATATGTTATATATATATATATATATAAGGATAAAGTAATTATGTGATTGAGGTTCGCGTATGCACGTATAATGTGCATTATATATATATAATGCACATTATACGTAGCAGCATATTCATGTGCAGAGAATTACAGCAATAATTAGAAAGTACGTACGCTTTTAGGAAACCTTGCAAACCTCAATCACATAATTACTTTATCCTTTGTTACTTTAATCTTGTACATTGTTTGATTGATCACGATTAAAATAATTCTTTAAAAAAGTGAGGCGCATGTCAAATAAATCTCTTGAAACGAATTTTTAAATCTTAACAAGCTGAGTTGTATTTTAATATTCTTATTGTGTATAATAATAAAATAATGCTAAAGTATTTAGTTATTTAAAAGATAGTTTACCGAAACGAGTAGAATGAATATCATGAGTGGATTAATTTTGTAATATACGGAAATAACGTTGAAAATTCAGCAAAGTTATTTGAGTTACACTTGATAATTACGTATTCTGTTCCTCGATTTCTTCCTTCTCCTTTTCGTGAAAAGTGTGAAGACGGAATATAGGGAATGAGGGGAAAAAAATTCTAATAAACAGAAAACGAGAATTCTTTATTTTATAGGCTGACGTCAGTAAGCCATAAATCAAATCTAGAGTTACTGGCCTACGATAAGACAGTGTAATACTCACGATGTTATTACATGCACTATCATTTGAGATCATTTCGAGTATAATGAATGGATAAAGTGCAACTGTATTGTTACATAAACACATACAATCTGTAGTAAAAAATATATCTGCTATTAATATTGAATTATTTAGTCTTGCAACATTAGTATAGTTCATCTCACAACAAGAATCCAGTATCTCAGTTGGAGAATGTTCGCACGGGCGATGCAGCTAATTTTCTTTTTATTTCTTTTCTTTTATGCATACACCACGAACCATCGCCGGTTGTTGCGCCGAGTTTGCATACGCACGAGCGACTTTAACGTCAAGGAATTACGCGATGCGACATAAGTCGAGCCGAAAGTATTGCTGATGAATGATTCCCCCTGTATAATACTTGCACCATTTCAATTTTATTGCTGTGAAAGTAATAAATTTTATTACACTATAAAAATATCATAGGAGAGAGGGAGGGAAAGAGAGAGAGAGAGAGAGAGAGAGAGAGAGAGAGAGAGAGAGAGAGAGAGAGAGAGAGAGAGAGAGAGAGAGAGAGAGAGAGAGAGAGAGTGCGCGTGCGTGTGTGTGTGTGTGTGTGTGAGCGATTGAGTAAATAACCGAGTAAAAAAGTTTAATTTTTGATGCGTTAATTATTACAAAATTTTAAATAAAAAATTGATTTTTTTCAGTAAATATTTAAAATAATCAAAGATTTTATGTATTGAGATAATCAAATTATTCGAAAAAAGTAAGGGGGAGAGATTTTTGCATAACGCATAAGAGAATTAATTAGAGGTCTTTATTTCTATTCTGGAAAGAAAAATATAGAATTTTGATTGATTTTTTTTATGCGTTATGTCAAGTCTGTGCTTCTGCCTTGACTGTCACTCTTCTTTCTTTTCTACAAATTAATTTCTACATTTAAAAATACATGAATACGAGACATGTAAATCGAAAAAAAATTAATGATAAAAATTATTGCACATTTAACGTAATCGTCAGCAAAAGTATATGTATGTACATCCAACAGACGGAAGATACAGATCAAGATAGATCGGAAGAGAGTAGGTGGGGACGGAAAGACAGGAGGAACGAGATAAGTTGGTGACCTTGGTGAAGAGAATGGATACTGGGAGTAATTTTATGGCGAGAAAAAACTATTAGGAGTATTACAACGGATATCCTGCAGCTGATTTACCTCATCTATATTAGGATAGATCTCTGTAATGGTGAGAATGCGGTAAACATATTAAGAGAACAAGAATAATAAGAGAACATATTATATTCATTGAATGCATGTGTAGTTACATGATGTAGTATTATTTATCTGAGAAAATTTAGAGTTAAAGAATAAACATCAATCATTGAACGTATCAAGACTTGGGAAAGAAATGACATGATTGATAACTAATTATATAAATAAATTAATATACTCAAACTTTAAATTTACATTAAATCTATTTTTTGATCTGTGCATCACTTCAAAAAATTTTCCAGTTTGGATAAATGGTATCATCAAGATTGAAGATACGTTATATTCGCTGTTTACCTTAACTTACACAATTGAGAAAAAAATGAAGAAAATTATATCGATTTAAAAATGAAATTACTACATTATTTTCCTATGGACATCATGCCGATTCGTGCCTACGTAGTCCACGTAAATACAACGTAGAATCTACGTACCTGTTCTCATTAGGTTATTTCCAATCTTTTACATTCGAACAATTTTCAGCACGCACGTAAGATGTGTACTCATCAGGGATTTTTTTTATACTTAAAAGAAACGTGAAGATCGCTTGCAAAGTGCTCCTTTGTTTCGTGAGGAAACGATTGAAAAGATTGCTTGCGTGCATTGGATATTTTACCTCGGCTGAATGCGCCATAATAGCAGGTGTGATCTTCTGAGAGGAAGAAAAAGTTGGAGCAGCTGAATACAGTTCTCAAATTTTGTAACTCTACTCGCTTCTAAACCAAAACCAAATCGTTGCATAGGACCTGATGTTACGTGTTACATTAATTTAATGTAATTGCACATATTGTCCGCTTTCGACACGATCGCGCAAGATGACGTTGTTCCGCATTATAATCGATATCTTCTTTGAATTATGTCCGCATTATTATAGCCATAGATATAGACCGAGCATATCATTTGATAAATAATGATATGTAAGTAACTTCCGCGTGTGAGAAAGAGAGAAAAAGAGAAACACAGTTTAGTCCTCTTTTCTCACTCTAACAAACGATTATAGAAAAAAAAGAGAGAAAGAGAAGGTTTAAATTGTGTTCTTTCTCTTTCATTTAGTACAAAACTCTCGCGCGTCATGCTCGATTTTCTACGGTCATAACTATTATCATAGCGTTGCTTTCACATTTAATTAGTAATAACAAAGTATATAACAACGGAATAGGTTTTTGAAGTACAATATTGATACATTTATTTCTTATTTAAGCAGAGTCTACAATGAACGCAAAACGTAAGCCGCAACGTGACAAATTTTCGATCGCAAAGGCTACGCAGACCGCAAAATGTCGGCACGCAAGTTGATCGATTTCACCTTTTTGCGTTGCATCGACATAGCCAATCAAAATGAAGTAATTATCGTGAAAGAAGATACCATGTGATGCATATGTGAAGTTATACGTTGTTTGTTGCAAAAACGTTGCAGAATGTTTACGTTGTTTATACGATGTTTATTGTATATACAATACATTTGTAAAACAATACACAAGTTTTTAATATAAATTTTAATAATCTTTAAATAAAATGGTGCGGTTACCTAAATCTTAGCAAAATCTAATAATTCGCTCGAATATCTCATTGAGAATCATTATTGATTGTTACAGCAACAAATCGTATCGGTACATAACACGATTAATATTGCGATCACTTTACTTCCTTTTATATTATTTTTACAGCTTGTGTTGGATGCAAGTGTTATGTATTTATAGAAATCATTTATTCATAACGGGTGTTATCCGGGAAACCGTCATTTTAGCGTCAATGTTGACACGGAGCTGCAACTAGGGGGACTCATTTCTTCTTTCTCATTATAAACCGGCTTCTCTCGTTCTTTCCACCATTCTATAATCATGTGGTGTTCTATAATTCGCGAAAAAGTTTCGAGTGCATACTGAAGATGTTAACAGGTAGCAATAAAGCATCGCGATACAGTGAGAAATGGAAGCTTAATATTATAGGAACGACTTCAATAAGGACGTAATCATAATTTCTAATGCTCTGGGTCGTTTTAAATTATAAATAATTGCAGCATTGACCGAAGAACGAGGAAACCGACTGTCGGGGCCACGTAGCAAAAAAAACGCCACTGAAAGATCCAACGTTAATGGAACATTAAAACGGTTTACTGTGATTACTGTAATTATTTAACGCGAGCAGTCGGTAAAGTATCAGCATTTTATCGGTCCCGTACGCATCCACTCATGCAACTGGAGAGTTGCAGAACGAGCTGCATGATATCATTCGCAAAATAAAAAAATCTCTCTCTCTCTCTCTCTCTCTCTCTCTCTCTCTCTCTCTCTCTCTCTCTTTCTCTCTCTATCTTTCGTAATCCACGCTAGGTTGCCAAGTAGGTAAACTTGCCAGTTCTTGTATTCTCATAAAATGGATTCTGACATGTAATTTAATTCCTGCTAATTGAGTCCCACAGATAAGCTTATTTATAGAACCTACTTTCTATTTGAACGAGTTTAAGTGAAACCAAATATTACAAATAAAAAATTAAATTTGTGCATTTATTTTATTTCATTGAAATATAGCCGTTTGATGATTTGATTTCTCTTACAACGTAACTGTGATAGGAAGTCGAAGATGATATTTCACAATAAAACAGCAGAAGACAAAAATGTATCTATAAATTTCCGTGATATAAAATGATAAATATTCTGGATAGAAATTCAAGGATTAAGCGTATTAGGTGTCGTTGTAATTATATGTAGCAGTATTGTTTTATTTATATGCCATGTAACATAACATTTAATAGACAATAATACACGTACGCTCCATATTTTGCTTCCTTTTCTCCATGCAAAAGTGCCTTTTTATTCTAATCATAATCATCCCTCATCTTACAATCGTTGTCATTAACATACTTTTCCATACACAATATCTTTTTCTATGAATCGTTGGATAAATAACTACAACAGACAAATTTATTAAAACAAGTAAAGATATTATTAAGCAAACACCGGGGATTCTTCTTTCCTCTTAACTCGGATACTATCACTGGTTATTAAACATAAAACGACTTGCAAAGTTTCACGCTTTTCAAAGTTGCTTGTATGCTTCGTATTATTAGATCTTAACGGTCTAAAGTCTAAACAACAATATTATGAGAACTCTGCAGTCGCGTTACAACGCATACAATTTATTTTAGATAAATGGTTCGATCATATATCCCAATGGTACGTAGTTTGTCAAATTATTAGAGAACTGCATTTATTACGATTTTAACAAAAGAAAATCTTATTAAATGTAAGAATAACGCTTAGAAGGGTTTTTCTCGATCGAGCATTCCGCATCACAATAAGAGTGCTCTTTTTCACAACCAAACTCACAACCGAGAGAATTTATGACCCTTCTTGTGCTAGAAAAAACTCTACTAGAATATATACGTCAAATATCAAACACACTATTCTTCTATCTGCAACTGCATAAAACGAGCAATCTTTTAGGAATAGAAACAGTAATTAATAACTAATTCCTTGTAGAGAGCTTCACGGTAAATTATTCGCGAATAAGTCCCTCAATAAGTACTTATAGTTAAAAGAAAGATAGATATTACGAAAAAAATAGGTATGTAAAGATCAAATTAATTGCTAACACCGATAATCTGATACTTCATCATTCACTTAGAGTTGAACGTGCGCGCATTTATTATTCAAATAGCGCAAATGTTTCTATCTAAAGTGAAAGGATGTGTGACTCTAACACACTCAAATACACTTATAAAATAGATTATTATATATTACGATTACATTACAAATTATTGCTTAAAAAAATATGGCGACAGTACGTAAAATTCGCAAAGTCGAGCAAACCTGCTATGAGCGTCTCAACGCAGCACCTCACGCTCGTGTCGAAATTGTCTCTTAAATTGTGTATCTTAAAGTGCATTAACGGCCGCCGAATTTATGGATTATCTCGTGCGAGATGTGCGGACATTAATGTTCAACGTACGAGACGTGCGTTACATCATCGGTGAAATTTGTCGCATGAAAACAGAGTTTTAATTAATAGAATTGTCGATTAAAAAACAATTAAGTTAAGCTTTCTCTTCTCTTTTCCTCTCTCCTCATCGTCGAATACCTCACGAAGGGAAAAAAATTCATCAATATAACCATGTGTATACCTTGATAGTTTATTCATAATTCTTGCAAGAAATCCGAACTTCTTTCTCTTTTTCCGACAATAAAGACCGTGGGAAAATTGCGAAAGTGTCCACCTGTTTTCTATGAGCTCAGAGAATTTGACGTGTCGTGCATAACGCTTTATAAAATATAGAATGTACGCATATTTGACGAGGCATGTATGCGTGCAGATACATATACGTGATTCACAATAGACATATTTGACGAGACATGTATGCGTGCAGATACATATACGTGATTCACAATAGGCATATGTTTCACGCGCAAGCGATACGTAACGGACGCGAGTACAATGTACGCCGTTTATGATGAGCATTACGTTGACACTTCGCGATTCTATAAGTTTCACGGGAGCGCTACGAATGTCGTTTAACGAATTGGATGTAACATTGGAGTATGGCGAATCTACGCGGAAGAATAGAATGCACCTGTGGTGTATCATAGCAGTGCCTATCGGAACACACTCAAGTGCAACAGGTCACGTCGTGTAATTCGATTTACTTGTTCGTTTCTTTGCCGGATGATTTGAAATGATAAAGCAATTGCACTCCAGTCGCATTTTTTTTTGTACGTCCAGTACCTACAATGACGTCGGAACTGCCTTAAACTAAAATTGCGGGTTACGATAATAAACGCCAGGATGCCGAAAATTATAGGCTAACGGCCGCTAGTCGATAAGTCGCCATGTCGTTTTCATACGGACATCTGACGCGATTCTCACGTAACAAAAAGATCGCACGAAGTGCGTGCATTTCGTGTAACGAGATGCGATGGTTAATTAAAAGTCAATCGTCTGGAGTTACATCCGTGGTCATATTCGTGAGAATTTCTCTTCGCCATTCAGATATTTGCAAAATGAAAATAAAATAGTGTTTTTTATGCAGATACGAATTTGTTAAAACATTTAAAAAACTTCTAGTACGATGATAATAAGAGAAGAAAATATATGTGTATATATATATATATATATATATATATATATATATATATATATGTAAATGGGAGAGGGGGAGAGAGAGAGAGAGAGAGTGTGTGTGTGTAAAACTTAAATTAATTTTAGCAAAATTTCTAATCTTATTAGTAACAAAGCGAAAAACAAAAATTTTACTAAGAAAAATATATCTACATGTACGAATCGAAAAAAATTTTATCATAAAATTTAGATATAAACTATAAAGTCTGAAGGGTGATCTTATATTGTTTTCATAAAAATTGAGATGTGAATTAATTCCTCAATTTTTCCTTTACTTACAAATTGAGCGAGACGACGATGATAAATTTGATGTAGACTGGCATACATGCTCGCAAATTTATTTACGAAAATGAGCTATTAAATATTCTATAGTAATATTCGATCGAGTTATGCATCAAATTGTTGCTCGAAACATGTTTCACACGAAGCAAGAGGACCGAGAGAGAAGGGGCATTGATAAAAGAAGCAAGCAAAAGAGAATGAGAATGCATATCGAAGGGACAGTGTTTTTTGATGCTCTTATTTGTAAATTAATTTGCCGCAAGCTGGTGCGACCAGTTTTTTAGCGGCTATTTGGTTGCGCTACGTTGCACGACTGACATATCCACCGATTTTGTGCGCAGATGCGTAAATCTTTGGACAAAAAATTTTAATTATCGAAGAATATAATACTTTATCGTATACGGCACAGAAAAGAATTTTAATATGGATTTAGATTAACTTACGAATCTGATGATTAATGTTTTACTTTTCATCGTTATTAATTGTGATTAATGATTCCTGTTCGATCATGCGTGCTTGCACGTCTCGTACCTTCCAGTTTAACATTTAATAATATATATAAATCGAGAAAATAGTCAGTTTACAATAGTCAGTATGTATGTGATATATATGAATAAAGCAAATACATGAATAAAGCGTCAAAATCACTACAGTCCGTTGATTAATTCGGCCAGCAGCGCTTCGTCTGCAGGCGCGGTCATCGTCGCCATCCATGGTCCACGCGAAATTGGCCACACGCATCGTCGGGGAGGACCAGCGAATAAAACCGTCACTTACGATCGGAAAGATTCTTCGCGATCTGCTTGACGCCCGTTCCGTCTCTCCGCAGCGGGAGCTTGTCGCTGTTTTTGCATTTTGCCATCACGTTCTTACCAAATTAAAAAATGGGCGGACACGTTAGGAGGACGCGAGATACGAACTCGCCGAGCAAGTACCGCTTCAGGGGAGTCAGAGCCGGCATGTTGCGGCGTTCTCGTTCTCCGGGATCCCGTTTGATTGCGCCGCCATGCGTAACATCAGGCTCCGTCGATTTCGTTCCGTCCGAAACGAAAATTACGCGCGGCGGTCGTGTACAACCGTGCGTCTGTCTCCCAGGGAAACGCGAATGATCGCTTAGAAATGGATGAAGAGACGTTCTACGGATCTTGCTGATCCTGTTGGTCCGCATGATAATCCACGATCGTTCGATCCGTTAGCGCGGCAGATCGCGATAATGTCAACCATCGTGAGATTGTAGAGAAACGCGAATTTTACCGAAGCTTTATTTTGTCTTTCCGATCGGAGACTAAGAGCAAAGGACGAGAAACGTCTGGGACTATCTCGTGGAATTGACACGACGACTTTTTCGCGATTTCTCCATGAATTCCTCCATGAATTGGCTGCGATTTGCTCGATTCACTGGGTATGTAGCAATGCTGACCACACACCTCGTGAAACGATATCCAAAACGAGTTGACGATGATCGATAGCCCAGGTCCAATGCTCGTTCCGACAGCCGTTCTATCACTTCGAAGGCGACGCGATTTTCTTTGGATTCGACATGTTTTTCTTGTCGATTTACTTCCCTACGATCACTGCGATCGATTCACGGCGATGATTATCGGCGATTGATCTGAAAGCAGAAGTAAGAAAACAATTGACAGATGCAAAGTACAACGGTAATAATAGCGTTAAGCAATATGATAATGATGTCGATTATTTCCGAGATCTTATAAAAAATTGTATTACATGTTTATTTAAATTTCAGTTATTATAAAATCTATTTTTCTAATTTTAATAAATAAGTTATTAATTTTTAATTATTTTAAATAATAGTTGAAAACGATTCCTACATTAAATCGCTAAATAATAAAAATAAATAAGCGTGACGTGTTTAAATAAGAAATAAATATGTACTACACTATAATTAAAAAGTAAACGATATTATACATTTTGTTTTCTTTTATTTTTTGTTTTATGTTTACTTTTTATTTTTATTTAATTCATTGGTTAAAGAACAATGTGCGTGATTATTGCGAATGAGCTGCAATAACAATTATCTGATGTTGAGATTGTGTATTCACATAATCGGTAATGCTAATAAATTAATCTTGTCTTATGTAATAAGGTTTATGCAACGCGTCATGTATAATTCTACAATTTCTGAGTTTGAAAGAACGCGGAGTAGTTTGCATATAATTTGTTTGAAAATATAATGAGATTAATGCAATATCACCTTCATGCGAACGGTATCTACTTGGGTATGTTTTTTACGTTTTTTTATTAAAAATACATTAAAAAATAGTAATAATTCCAGGTTAATTGTGGCCGCTTTAACTATTTTTTGATTATCATGTGTATTACATGCAACAGAAAAAAGATGTATAATTGCTATTTGTCACGGCTGCGATTAAAATGTCAGTTATGAGGAAAGGCTGAAAATGTATAGACGTATCTATGCCATTTGAGAGTCGCAGTGATATCACGTAAATCGCTTTAATGCAACTGACAACGTTTATCGACGTAAATGTACGTTCGTTGCATGACCCGACATGCAACGTAAAAACAACCTTACATTTAATCACGTTTAAGAAATTTATTAACACCGCTTATAACTTGCACTTTTCAATATTAAATTGCGGACGTGTTTTACACTTAAATTAACAAAACAAAAAAACATTTTTTTATATTATTCTTATATTTCTTATATATAAAAATGATTCATGGTTGATGTATTCATCATGTACTAATAGATTTTATTATTGTAATTAATTTATTGTGTACAACTATACTCCGGTAATTTTTTCCTGTAATTTCGTGACGCGATGATTGTCTATAAAAAATTTAGAACGTGAAAACAGTAGTTGTTATTTTAGTTAAATTATCATAAATGTATTATTATTTAAATCTATTAAAATAATTCTGAGATTTTGTGTCCTCGCAATCCAATCGTTCAACACCGCATTAATATAACGCGAAAAAATTATCGAATGCCGGAAATCGCCAGAAACCGACTGAGAAACGACGAGAGAAGTTAACGACCGTCATGTCGGCTTATCTAGCGGATATTAAACCTGGTAGCGGGATATTTCTCATTCGAGAAGTTTTCTCAGAAGACCCGCGAGAGGAAACTTACCGCGATGCGTTAAGGATGCGACGGGTCGCAAATGCGAAGGGGAAGGAGACGAGACAAGCGGTACATGTCCTCCGCCGTAAAACAAAATCCACTATGGAAAGATGGTAAGAGAGAAAAGAGCAGACGAGAAAGGGAAAGGGGCTGAAGAAGCAACAAGGACGCGAAGGAGTATATTATGTTCGCTAAAGCAATGTTACCAACTCGAGAACTGGCGAACTAGCCGACAGTAAAATCCATTTTATGTCTCTCTCGTAAAGCCAGTCAAATGAAACCCAGACTTAGTTTTCATACGTGCACTCATTGGCAGACCCGGTTTCCTCTCCGTCACGACAGCAGGTTGCAACAGACTTTTTCGAAAGTCTAGACGCATTGGTACTCAGATCAGACGTTTCTGTCGAATTAATCTTGGTTGGCGTAGTTTTAATCGTGACATTTTAAACGACAAAGTACAGTTTTGTTTTATTTTCAAAATCGTTACAAGTCACATAGGTATCACAAAAATATCTATCTAAGACAAAATAAATACAAATAAATGAAGAAAATGAATAAAATAAAGATATAAATTCGCGAAAATGGGGAAATCAAGGGGTTATTTTAATTTTATGCCGCAACATCTTGTAGTATTTCGATTGAGATTTTATTTTACCCGATTGTTACACGTAATAGTAACTTGTAAATAAAGAGCGCTACAAGATAGATACTAAAAAGCTTGACCAAGCAAAACATCGTCCGGTACTAAAACCTGGTCGCCTCGTAAAACACGTCCCGTAGACACACGTCCCGAAAGAGTAGTGGCGATAAAGACCCAGTTCACATCTCAGAGAATCGACTTTGAAAGGATCTTTCGTTACGCCGCGTACCTCTTCTCAGAATTGTTTTAATCGGCTCTTTTGTTTGTTGATGCACGCGTGTCCAAAAGATTTATTAATAAACTCTAGTGATTTATCTCGAAGAAGAGTGCACGAAAGATGAGCACGTGTTTTTGACGATAAAATATTTTCTAGTTTATTAATTATTTGCGCTTTGAGAAACAAAACTGAACTGTCGAATTAAACATCAAGTAGCGAGTAGCGACAAATAAAAAAGAACAATGAAGAAAATTATTTTGAAGATATACATTCGATAGACACGCGAAAAAGAACGTGATTAGAGAAATTGATACGCACGCGGTGATTATAATTGTAGTTGTCCGTCAATGTTATACCTATTTAACCAGTTAACGACGCTCGGAATATTATTTCCACTCGTAAAGCGATCCCTCTAACGATCGACAGTTTACTTTGATGCCGTTTCAGGGGCGAGACCGGGCATTACGCTCGTTCCTGGCCGTGTTGCAATACGTATTCTTCCCGTCTCACACTTTACAGCTCGTGGATTTGTGCCGGTAAGCGATTCGTCGTCTCGTTTTCACGAGGCTAACCGTCCGCGTCTGAGTCTTTTTTTTTTACGAGCGACTGGTTCGTCAAAGTGCCAACCACTTTGTTAAGTACACGTATCTGTAACGGTGCATTACGGCGAGTGCAGGATCTACTCGTGTTAAGTGCATACGAGCTTCCAGGGAATATTCGATGACCGACTGCGAATGGCACGACAGCCAATATTGGTTACTTCGAACGACGTGAATTTATTGTATCACAGTCTACATATCTGCTGTATATTTGCATTTTGTTTATATTGTTCTTCAGGACATGATAATCGCCGCGTATTATAAATAGAGAGCATTTTGCGCTCATTTTAATTTGCTAGCGCGCTTATTGATGCATTATGCATTGTTCTTTAGAAAAAACTCTCTCTGTGCGTTTTATTATTCACCATTACCTTTTCTTAACGAGAAAAAAATATTAACAGGTGTATCTTGCAACAATTACATACTTCAAGACGTTATAAAATTTTATACAGAAGTTATAAATGAAGTCCATACGTGTGTGAAATTCTGTTAAGAACTAAAATATGCATGTGAAATGCATACGCACATTATGGACAAAATTAATAATTAAAAATATTTCGTATACAAATTTTCAAGCTATATTCGCGGATTTAAAATTGTCGAAAAGTACAACAGACAAGTTAGAATGTAAATTTGGCTAACTGTAATATAAACTTTGCTTCGAAATTCGTTTATTTTGTGCAAGTACTCTGTTCTCTATAAAGACGACTAAAACTGGATTAAGCTTTTCTTTAAACTTTAATTTCGCGACAAGGGAAACAGTCCGCTCACGTATGGCCTATGGCCTATGTGTTCGAGAAGAATAGCTTTTGTCTATAAAGAGTCTCTTCCGGCGGATGATCTAGGCAGATTTGAAAGCGAACAGTGACTGTGCTCGAGAAGACATAAATGTGGTCTATAAGGAGGAGACATACAACGCGTACGCGCAGACCCATAACTAAAATGGAAATAGTCGCGAGACGAGGCTGGAGGTTTATGCTAGTAAGTGCTTCGCGAATTGTCACACCTCCACTCGCGCGCTACCACCCTTGACGGAAGTTTAGGTGGTCAGGAGGGAGAGAAAGATAGAGAAATCGTAAAATCACTACGGAAGCTTGAAATAATACCTATTCACTTTACGCTAGTCTCAACTCGTTTTATTCTGAATATTAACGAATGCATTTACAATTTAGTTTTCGCATTTTTATTGACAGTTTTTATCATGAATATTTTTAAATTGTTGTTTTTCTATTTTCTTTTAATGTTACAATTATATACGCCCCGATAAACTTTTGCGAGCAAAATAAATTCTATTAATTTGTATATTGATATTTGAATAAACTAATTGATTATTCGAGATAAAAATTATTTATATTCTTTGCATGATGGTGTGCTAATTTGTCAATTTACACCATTATCATGCATAAAAATCGAATTGCATTGCACCGTTTTGAAATAAAAACATTTCGTGTTTATTCTTCCAAGAAGCTTCGATAATTTCATTAAAGAAAGACTATCTTGTCCATTGCGTAAAGAATTTGTTTATCGATTGCGGATCGCAGATTGGTAAGAGGCGCGGCCACCTTCATTAACGAGACGCGTATCCCGGGTGGACCCCAGTGGTTTCGCTCACCAGAGTTAGGTGGGCAAGTACGTCGTATTTCATAGAAGCCTGGTTGTATTTTCGCGCGTATGACTTTAACTGTCGATGCGGACTTCGCTTGTATTTCTTCTCAAGTTTTACTGGCGCTAGGTCGACCGCTCCGAGCCGTAAACGTCAGTCTCCGCTAAAGTCCCGCATGCCGGGTTGCCAGGGTTCTTTCCTCAATCTTCCTTCTTCTTCTTCTTCTTCCTCTTTTCATTTTTCTTCAACTCTTTTCGCCTTCGAGCAGCTAGGATCTTCAGCGAACACCAAATAAACTTGTTTGACGGTTCCTTAGCCGTTAGCGTGATTGCTGAAGGACGTCACTTTTGACAAGTACACCGACAAGAAGGCTTACGAGGGAAAATCTACATGAGAGACAATGCTCCTTTTATATATTCAAAAAATAAAGTTTTGTGGCGGATTATACGACGCGAATTATATCAGTTATTTCGTGTATTGTCTTTCTACGTGTCACGCTAAACTCGGCATATCGATTCTGTCTTGGACAATTTGCTTATCGAAAATTTCGCGATAAAAGTGTGTAACCTGTTATTACCCATAACCGATAATTGTTCGGCAGGCCTTCTTTAGGTCGTCTAAAGGCCGTTCTACATTAGTCGCAAGCATTGAGTTCTACATGAAAACTCGATACTCATTGGCTGTCGTAAATCGCAATTGATTGCTTGCGACTAATATCGAACGGCCTTTACGCGCGTTTAATGACATTTCACCGTAGGTCTCGGAATAAGTAAAAATTCTTATTTTCGCGAAAGTTCTATAATAAGCGACATAATCGAATGAGGAGATTTTAGGGTCGACCGGAAGACGTTAACACCCGTATCGTCTCGGGGCTTCATTAGAGATGCAATATGGCGGGCTTTTTGCTGAGTAAACGAACGGAGCGTGTGCGAACGCGCAGTCGGTCGCTTTTAAAAAAAGTTACGACGAAGTTTATGGAGGTTTAATTGTAGTCCGCGACTGTGGTTAGAAAGTAGTAAAACTCCCTTTGCCAGTGATGCCGGGTCTGTTACACTACTTAACGCTCCCGGTTCTTGGTTACGAAAAGGAGGATGATGAGCAAGAGAAGCGGTATTTGTGACGATTCACGTACTTCGGCACTGTTAATTGTTGCTTTGTCTTGAAAATTGCGACTTCATCCTTAGAGAATAAGGCCGACATTCGTCCCATCAAGGTCAGAGATAATATCTCGTAACAATTTCACTAATTTTATCGTTGGCTACTTGTTAATTATCGATAATTTTGATTGTGTGGTGATGTTAGTACAGACGCGTCGTTAATGAAAGGACTGTGCATGTCAACGTGTAATAGCAATTACGTTATTTATAATGACTAGCAGACATTGCAGCAGATGCGAAGCCAGAGTATATGAATTGCAATCAACAAGTATAATTTCGTTAATTTGGCAAAGATATTCTTACCGTCGTACTTATAAAGAGGCATGAAAAAACAATGGGATATTTGAAAAAAATTATAAGAGAGAAGAGACATCATGACGAATACATTGTATTATTTGAATAATAAAAGTTATGAGAAAGGTATGAATTAAAAAAGTATATAGGAGCAACAATGTGATTATACAAGAAACATTAATAATACGCGGGAATCAATCAAACTCAAGTTCAACTGTAAAATATAATATCGCGATTTCATTTGCCGATTAACGACTTACCAAAGGATAAATCCGCGAATTTTAGTTAGATCATCGACATTCTGTGAGGTATGAGACCACTTTGACTTTATTCTAACATCTGTCACATAAACTCTAGTAGTTTACTATGCCCAGAGCAAAATAAGCGGAAGACTGGGGTGCGCCACGGCTTTGCGGCAATGCGAGAACGTAAAAGGTGCTTTAAGGAGAACAAGAAAGCAGCGACGACGACGACGAGGTAGGAGAAATACACCGTAGAAGAAGAAAAAGAGAAAAAAATATCCACCGAGCTGTAAAGCGAGCCGCGTTTACGACCGTCGTTAAGGCCACTCTGAGCGACCTGTCTGATTACATTGATGCTGCTTACTGCAAAGCGGGACTAATCCCGCCGACGATTCGCCGAACGCTTGTTGCAACTATTAGAAGCGATCACGAATCCTCGCACATGCGACATAAATCGGCGACGATCGATTTTTTGTGCCGACGAGTCGAGAAAGGACTATTAAAGTACATAATTGCACTAATGAGTATACTGCACGCAAGGCTGAGAATACTTCGCCGAATCGATTCATAATACAGCATGGAAAGGAACATTAAGAGAAATTATATATTTTATATCACACGCTGCGTGAGTATGTATTCTCAGATGTGCAAGAAGGGACATCGAATCTGTCATAACCTTTGTGCCGCGA
Source organism: Monomorium pharaonis (assembly GCF_013373865.1). Classification (NCBI taxonomy): domain Eukaryota; kingdom Metazoa; phylum Arthropoda; class Insecta; order Hymenoptera; family Formicidae; genus Monomorium; species Monomorium pharaonis. Next base: position 15,916,095 of record NC_050473.1, on the reverse strand, counting down.
GAGTGTGACTCCAAAAATGTGATAACAACCAACAGAAATATCATTCGGAGGATATTTTTGCGATCTCTCACCAATGTCGCTTATTGCTCTTATTGAAAAAGAATGTTGTATATAAAATGTGCATATGTATATAAAATGTGCATATAAAATATAAGTGTGCAAGCAAAAAGTTAACTGCGTGGTTGCCCACCGGATTCCATCGTTCGGTCCACCAGTCAGTGTGGAGAGCGAGCGCCCGACGGGGAGACTGACTCATTTTCAGCAGCCCTAATCACGGTCTGGAAGCAATCAGTATCCGAGATAGCCGACAATCCTCGCCGACGTTTTAATTACCGCTTCCATTTTCATATCGCGGCTATCGCCGTGCGCCGTTTACCAAGCTGTACATTTTTTATGTTTTTTTATGACCACCATTGCTCCGTAACGTTGATGCTCCCTCGAGTTCAACGACGAATACCCCAGGAACTTGAACAAATCTAGATTCCTTTCCCTTTTCCTTTCTCGTTTTAGGACATGGTATATTACTTTAGCGTATTAATTATTCTAAATAATTCATACAATAAGAACAACTGATGTAATTACACTGTGCAAGTTTTTCTAGAATTTTATATTTTTTCCCTAATTTAGAAACTGATTATTTGAGAATATCTAAAGCGTATAGAAGTTGTGCAAATACTAGAGTATCTGATTGGAGAGGGGAAGGAGGAGTAATTAGAGCAAGAAACAAATATAAATATTGATAGTGTCTATCTAAATTCGTATGTACATGTGTGTACATAGTTGAATGCAAAAAATATACTAATATTTGCTAATCTAAATGTAAAAATGCACTATAATATATATTAACATATCGATGATATTATCACATAATCTTTAGATGACAATATTTTATAACTATCCTTTTCAACTTTTGTGGTGGTCGCTCCCTTGTGTTTTCATGTAGTAGCGTGCGTTCTTTCGTGACCATATTAACACGCCACCTTCTTTGGCTAACTCTTTGTAATATCAAAAAAAGAAAACGACCCGTTTGTGTGAGGTATTTTCTTTCAAAGAACTGTCTTTTTCATTAAATCTATTCTTTTCCTTTGTATTATAGCATACATATTTCCTACGGATGTGTCAAATAATACGTGAGAAAACTATTTTCTTTTTTATCTTTAATAATAGAAAATTACGTTCATAAATACCACGAAATTGATCTTTTTCAATAAATTTTGTGAAAAAGTAATGCAAATTTATCTAATAGTATTTTGATCGTGATTTTAATTTAGCAAATATCTAAAAATAAAACTATTAACTAACACGATTCTAAAATGTAATTAAATTAATAATTGAAATGTACGAAAACTTGTAATTTTACAATTTAGAATTTATTTTTTTCTGAATAAATTTATGACTAATCTTTTTATATATTTTATATATTATACGCACATACACATGCATTTAAAGTTTATTTAAATACAAATTACACGAAATGCGGGAATCTTTGAAATGTATCAATAATTAATCAAGATCTGCCGCAATCTCCTTGAGACGCCAGCAAATATATGAGAGCGAATTAAATGTAAATACCGTAGAGAGCTTATCTTTGAGGCAACGCGCGTAATCCTTGATAGCCGATTGGCGGGTTTCAGTTCTGCTTTCTCACATATAGCAAAGCTGTTTTCTCCAAATCGTCCAATAAGGACGATAACTGAGTATCGTCGTGAACAAGGAACGAAGAAAACTGGTCAGCACTCATAAATTCAATTTTTTATGGTATTTTGTCACTGTTAAAATCGAAGAGGTGAGGCGCATTTTTAAGCTCCTACACGTTTTATCTTGGTCGAATGCTTTGATGAAATTAATCGCAAAATTGATGCTAATAAAGATTTCTCTGTAGAAAATGTAATATAAAAGCTATATAGTTTATCATTTGCTGTAGAAGATGTGACTTGATTAAGAAATTTACCGTTTTGATGTTTTATAATTTTTCAAGCGATTGCTACTGCAGATTACAATTCTTGACAGATCAGTAAATTTTCTCTGACAATATTACGCAACGATTATGCTAGCGCGATGAATAAAAAAATGGTCGTTTTCGATAACTGCGGATGCTAAAAGAACAAGAATTTAAAGGGAGAAAAGATCTAGTGATAAAGAAAGAAGTAAAAGAACAACATAAGAACACAGGCGGCTCGAGCCAGAAGAATGAGCAGCCGTTTGCCGATTTAAACGCCGCGGTCTGCGTGGCTCTCTGAAGGAAGGGAATTTTATAGCTTAAAATCTATTTTATGTGCACCGGATTTGCGATTACGACTCGAACTCTCAACGATCCAAACAAAGGAAGATCATCGGCAGTAATGGAGACTGCGATTTATGTTTTAAACCGAAAAACTAATCTTTTTCTCATACAACGCTTATATCGAATTCGATTTCATCATCCCTCTTATGAAGCACAGTTAAGATATAAGTTTCTGTGTTTCTGAATTTGAATATGTAATTAAAGCTTATTTCTGTGATCCAAACACTTAATTAAAAAAAAAAAAAATGAAATAGACTTACCAATATGTAGAAGATTCAGTAGAATGGTCAGTAGAAAATTCAGAAGGTTCGGATGAAGGTTCAGTAGAAGGATCAATGAAAGGTTCAGTAGAGGATTCAGCGGGAGGTTTAAGCGAGTTTTCAGGGAACGAAAATGTATTTGCCGCTAATATTGATAAGCGGTCAGTGGACCAAATTGGAAAATTTTGGAATGGATAATGTAGTGATCTTATTCCAAAAAGTTCCTCGTGTGGAACAACTGGTGGCGCGAGGTAACAGCATGCCGCCTGTTGGATTGCCAATGAGTCTTCATAAATGACTGAAAGAAAAAAAAAAGAACAATTTTATTCACTGTGATATCGAAGATTTAATTAACATACAAACCATGTATCTCCTAGTTGTCTTGATCTTGATTACAACATTCAATAAATTATCTCAAGATATTATGGTATTAAGTGAGATTTTGAAAATATATTTTTGTCAAATATATAATATTCGACAGGCAGAATTAATTTAAAATTCTCTAAAATAACTGATTTTCCAAAATGCATTTTCTGAAAATTTTAAGAAGTATGAAACAACGATTTATTGCATAAATGCGATCTCTTTTAACGGTTGTTTTGTGTGCTTTTACTGTTTAATTGGTAGAATATAATTTTAATTATTATCACTCTCGTTAGATAGTTATAATGAATCGCTTATTGTCGAGCCTCTTTCTTTTGCCTTGAGCTTTCTTCGTGGTATAAAATTACAGGCATCATAAAGTTATAGGCGACCTAAATTAGTTGCCCTTTTAATTGCTCGAATACATCTTTGGTATTCACAGAAGGATCAGTTTATAGCCAATGAAATGATTTTGCGTATTTTTCATTTCTACATGACTTGTGTCGACATTTGTGTGACATTTTAAAGTTTAAGTCGTTAATTCCAATATGTTAAATAAAAAGCATCGACAACTCTGTTCAATTCTCATCGAAAGTTAGTCGAAGTCGATTTGTGTAATCCATACATTGCGACACAAATGGAAAGCAGAAATGGCACTGCAATAAAATCAAGAGTTGACTTGTGTCATTAAATGGAAAGCATCCATTGTGTACAATACTTTATTTTAAAAGTCACCACTTCGGGCGCATTTGAAAGGTGACTCATATCTACCTACATCGCAAAGTTAATACTAACTGAGCTCTAAAGATTATTTAATAATGTTTAATATTTTTTTAAAATCAATTTCAGACAAAATCAAGATCTAAAAGAATAAAAATTAATATTTATCGCTCGAAATAGCTTCACTCTTTAGTATGATGTTTTTACCCTTTAATTTGAAACGTAAATTTTGACATGGACATAAATTACACGTCAAGTTACTTAATTGCAGCAGGCTCTTGTCCACTGATTACGAGGGTACCTGGAAATTATCCCGTGAATTATGCGCAAGATTGCAGAATTTATTATACGCTGAAGACTATGTGACAGTTTCAATTCGCGAAGCGACAGTACTCTCACTTGAACCTAATAATTACCGGTTCAACATGTTGCTTGATTGCGAGGATGTATCCTTACTGATCCTCGATGCAGGCCGATTTATAACGCATCTATCACATATCATAACTTTAAAGGCTGCATCTGCACACTTATTTTAGCTCACGTTCCTCTCTTCTCTTGGAAAGATTTGATGCTTCTGATACTTAAAAGCTAAGTTTTATGACACATCAGTGATTACGTCTATTATTACTACCCTTGCGGCATATAATCATAGTTAAAGTTTACACCATCGTAAATCTTGGACTGAGAAATTACAAAATTTCAATTGCATAATTCGTTCCCTGACACATCTGATATAAATATAGTAGCGACACACGTGCTTGTGAGATTTATAATCTTTTTTTTTTATGAATCTACATATATAACTTTTGCACTTGCGATAAAAGAAAAATACGATTTTAACAATAATATAAAATTCTAAAACCGAATAAAACAAGATAAAATATAAAATCCTAATTTTTGTTTTTTCTTGAGAAAAAAAATATTGAAATACGTTTATTGACCTAAATATGTAAAATATTTATTTCATCCAGTTCTGATTTAGATTCATCAATAATAGGTATGACGGTCATGCTTTGGATAACAATTCTCTTAACAATATAACGTCTCGGTGTTTTGCACTGAATGCACGTCCGAAACATTATCGGCCACTCTAATATTTACGCCGTGTACCTTAGGCGAACGATACAGTTATCAACAAACTACACGTATTCTCAAGATTTATTATAGTTCTTTATGCACTTTTATTCCTATCAAGAAGTATTTTGTCTGTAAATCACTCTGTAAGTGAGAAAATTTTCGAGACACATTCATGTAGATATCGGCCGTGCATTTATCAACAGGCGTGCAAGAATGATAACTTGATATCGAACGATGAACATTATAAAAGGTATATTTGTTGCGGAGACAGGAAATAAAAACTGTGGACGCAAAATATTCTAATTGATAGCAAAAAGATGGATGTCTATTAAGAAGCAAATATGAATTTAGTAATTACTGAATCTTTGAAAAAAATCTTTTTCTTTTATTATTAATATTTTGATACCGCTTTGACTGTTTTTTTTTCTTGCAATATAAAGTGCAAATATTCTTGTTGCCAAACTACAATCAGATAGATACTCATTTATCACATAATGTGATAGATATTTTTGCAATAAAAATTTAAATAAGACTGAAATAGAATTATTTACATTATTATTGCACAAGTTATCAATGGAGAAAAAGCTTAAATTTTTTATATGTATAATAGTTTTAACATGGCAAACATATCCGAAATTAAATGATGCAGACAATCGAGTATAGTTACATAAGTTTGAAATTCATAATAACTCTGAGAGGTTTCTCTCTAATAATCGTTATCAATTAAAGATATTATAAATGCTTTAATGTTACGTGACACTTGTGAGACCAGAGAGGCGCGAGTAAGCTGGCGACCTTTCGGATACGACGCTACTCGATAGGAATGATTTATTCCAGATGCAATCTGGAAGATGAATCCAAGCGACATAGAGAATACTCGTAAGCCAGCCATAAAAATATCGCTTGCCTCGTAAATTACATTCAACAACATAGCCTTGCGTACACGCTCGTTTTGCCCGATCCTTTCGCCTCGAGAGGTGTCCGCAATCGTGCGGTTTTTTAACGCCATATCGTTATAAACACCGATACGTGAATAACGAAATCGTTTATGAGAAATGTTTTTATGTGGTTTATAACATTACTTCTTACAAAATAAATAAAAAGAGGTATATCAAATTAGGAAGAGGTTTACAAAATCTTATTGATTATTAAGTTCAAACCTACTGTGATGGATGTAAATGGGTAATTCGAAAATCGGTAATCGCATGCAATATTGTTGACGCAAAGTACGAGCAGAAAACAAAAAGTTAAAGTTATATACAAGACATATAGGGAGTAACTTCAACGCGATAGATATTACGAGTAACAGAGTATTATCGGCTCAAACGTGCTCAGAAATAGGATTCGCAGCTGCGTGTTCGCTGGCTTACTTAATCGCCATAACTTCCGGTCGCCTTAAAATTACGTGACGTTACCTTCTTCCGTCGCAAGTCGAAGTGTCGCCAAATATAAAGTTCGAAAGATTCGTAGAACCGCATTCTTAATTTTTCCTTAATTATTAGCGTCGTTGGATTAAGATCAGAGTTTCGCTTCGAATACATTATAGGTCAGCCATTCAAACGAATCATCGTATGATAATATTTGATTTAAAATATTATATTTAAATTAAATATAATAAGTGCAACATAAGAATAATGCAATGCACGAAACAAAATTTATTTACATCAAACGATATTTTAAAGCGATACTTTTTTTTCTTTTAATTCTTTCATATCCTCGCTCCTTTTAAGATGCAATAAATTAACCGAAATCTCATATTTCACAACCAGCTTTTGCAAGCGCAGGTGAACGATTGCGACTTATCATCTGTTTACATGCCATTACAGCGATGTGTTTTGTGATGTGTCTTCAGTAGTATATCATTTTAATATTGTTCCTTTTTTATTCTTTAACTTGATCTCTGCAATTTAACCGCGACAAACTGTGCGTGTATCAGCAAACAGCTTACAGAGCACATGCATTCTTCCTTGAGATTACCGGTTTTTTCGATGGTGATATTATTATCCTTTTTAGAGACATACGTACAGCGAACAGACGCAATTTATTAAAATATTATTTGTAAAAAGAATATATATGAATATGGATATATCATCTGGATATAGTAAAATAGTTGTAGAATTCTCGCGAGTTGTACCGTTCTGACCGTTAGCTTAATTCATATTAATTACTATCTAAAGGAGGATTAATGAGTAACAAATTATAGATCCTTATGGGAAATGCGCAGTAATAATACGCAAATGCTCTCACATAAATTTTCCTAATTAGTTTACAATTATAAAGTAAAATGATTTAATATAGGGAATAATTTTTACATTATTTAAACAGAAAATTAACCTACATGGTACAATATACGGAACAGATACCCAAGAAATACTTAATCACAGGTATCTCGTTTTCTATTACTTTTTCATTATTTATTTAAAGTGATTAAAAGAATCTTTGAACATTCATAAACATATTTTCAGGTTAAAATAAAAGTTGACAAGAATATTTATGGGCTTCAAGAATTAAATAAAATACTTTTTCGCGCAATATTGAAATGTTGTTTATAAACTGGAAGAAAATTTATTGTGAGTGATATTAAAAATTATGAGTTTTAAATATAAAAGATTCTATTAAAATAAAATAAAAATATTTGAAAAATAGAAAATTAAAATGCTAACTCTATTGACACAAAAGATCATTACATTAAAAAATTAATTTATAATTTTCTTCAACATAATAAATTAAAAAGATATTGCTTATTTAATGTTACACATAAAATAATTTTAAGATATCGAAAAGCATATATAAAAAAGGCATTAAACAACGAAACGAATAAAGTAGCAGGGACAAATAAAGCGAGGAGGAATCATGTCTTGCACTGCACATACAACCCCTTATGCGCGTTGAAAGTGAATGGCCATGTGTGATGCAAAAGTTGTAATATTATTCGAAAGTCTTTCAAAGTTGAGGCGATTCGGACGGCCGGTTTTACGACAGAGCACTGACGTACAATGCTGGTCCTAGTGGTTTTACATATCGTAAAGTGCGTGCACGCGCGAGTTAAGGAGCGCATATAAATCGGCTTGCCTGCTGTTATGTCTCCAGCGTGCAAGGGCCGTTTACCATTTTATGCTCTCGGGGCCTTTAAGTCCGGCTCCGGTCTCCCTCCTTTTTTCGTTTTGATCACCCGAGTTTTGATTTAAACTTTTTTTTTAAGGAAAATATCACAGAGCAAAAGTTGCTAAATCATGATTAAAAAATATATTTTTATAAGGATTGATAAAGATGTGAAATTATAATCCTTATAGTATTGCAGTAGTAAGATTTTTGGGGAAATTATGTCTAAAAATATTTTTTCACTATAAAAAAACTTTTATTTAGATTTGATAAAAAAAGAAATCAATTCCAAATTCATTTATATATAACCAATAAATTTATTTCTTTTTATGCTCATATTTACATCAAAAGGCAATTTTTTGTAAGACAAGAAATAGAAAGCTTGCGTTCTAATTATACAAGAGAAATAAACGAATATTAATTATTTATACAAAAAAATATTAATGAAATTTTCCACTCAATTTAATTCGATCTCGCTTTACATTTTTATTATATATTTTTCTATACATAAAAATCTTATAAGAGAAAAAATAATTTTTTTATTAAAACGAAAAAATTAAAAATAAACGATCTATAAATCTCGCGTTGTAAACATCTGTTGATTTGACCATGAAATGTATATTTTACTATTAAATGCCTCGAGCTCATATTTGAATTTAAAAACTATTATATATAACTTTAGAACAGCAAGAATGCGAGTATCGTGTATTTAATAAGAGCGTACAGCTTATTTTCGCACCAAGGAAAACTTAATTACATTAATTGCGATAGAAATCATATGAGTCCGCGCTTGATATCAATAAATTATTTATCACGATGTGCATAATAATGCATATATAATGTGCGTAAATTATCTTAGACGTATAATTTATTTGTACTTGTAGAGTGGATATTATCTATCTTCGCAATATTCATACAATGCATCAAAGCTCAGCTCTGAGTTTGTGAATGTAGCTTCGAGAATCATTATTTAATTCGCATTACTTGATAAACTCGTGAGATTCACGTTGCATGCACGTGCGTATTATGCACAGCGTAACGAACATTCGCGTCCTACTGTCGTTGTACAAGCATTGACATATATTATGTATCATACAAATTTTATAAATACACATAAACAAAAGTTATATTTAGAACTTCATTACGAAGAGACATATGTTAAACTTGCAATTTACAAGATCTCATCAGACTTTTGCAAAAGTTGAAAAAAAAAGTGAATAAAAGATAAATTTTGTATTTATAATGAAATACAGTTGAAGGGAAACGCGCAATGGCCTTGCGTATATAAATATATTACAGCGTCGAGAATACTATCTAAAAAAAGCTTTACACGTCACATAGTATTCGTCCTTGCTTGCACTTTGTACGTACGCGATCGTTTCCCGTCTTTCCGCGACGTCCGCTAAGCTGGCTCTAATTTGAAACCATAATTCACGCGTGCTGCATGTAGGTAATCTTAACTCTAATTGGTACGTGAATATATCATTTAGAAATTTTCTTAACTCATAGATGCGAATTTTATGTACCTAAATAAATATATAACTTTAAATAAGATTGAATGAGTTTCTGTTTAAAATTTAAAATCCGAGGTGGTAAGATCGTGTAACTTAAAATGTGTAAAATACATGAGGTTGTGAAAAATATTTTGTATAAAACAATTTTTCACAACGCTCCGCTATCTTTGGACTTGATGCGTAAATAAAAAAATATATCCGACGGAACCACGAATTTAGGGTAAAATTTTAATTGGATCGCGGACTAAACGACGAGAGAATTTGCGTCGTGTGCATTGCGTATTACGAAAGAAAAACCACTTCGAATCGAGAATGTCGCTGGATATGACCGAACGACCTCGCGTAATTCGTACGTACACGAGCTCGCGCGCACCAATACGTTGCATCGGCGAGCGAGCGAGCGAGCGATCTTGCATTCTAGATAAGATAAGCGTGGCGCACCAATACATGCCGCTTGAATGTTACGCACATTATAGGCGTTAATGTCAAGGAAAAACCGAGTTACGCCTCGTGCCTATCGCTTCCAACTGCACCGCACATCGAGAGACACGCGTGTCAGTGTGCGTGCACGTGTCATATCATCTCCTTTTCCGTCGCATTGCAAGTGCAATAGAGATGCTTCCTCCGTCGCGCGTCGTCTCTCCCTTCTTTCCCTCCACTCACCCTACTCTCTCTCTCTCTCTCTCTCTCTCTCTGTTTAGCTTGGTATTATGCAAGTTCATGATGTACATTGCCAATTTTCTCGACCGAATTGCCCGTAGCCGACGTTCGGCCTGAACCTCTTGTTTCGTGTAACTCTTTTTCCTGCAGATTGCAACGTCATTTCTTAATAAAAAGACACAGTACTTCATGTGTGTTAAGTTAGCCTCCTACCCTAAAAATTCGGTAGTTCTGATATGAGTTTTCGTTTCATTTTGAAGAAATAAAGAGTTCTCTGTAGTTTAGAAAAAGAGTTCTGTTGATTAACAGTCGGAAATTAAAACTAAAAAATGGGGTGCTAACACCTTATCGAAATTTTAGATCAAATTTAAACCGTTGATCAACAGAATTTTTTTCTAAATTACAGAGAACTCTTTATTTCTTCAAAATGAAACGGAAACTCATATCAGAACTATTGAATTTTAATATGTAGGGCCTAACTTAACACACGCCAGTACTTCCTTCTCGCGTTAGCACCGTGTCTAAGTTTACACATATTAACTCGTCCGTGTAAGAGACGATGCAATCTCGATCTTCCCTCTTGTTTTGCTTCCGTTCGACTTCTCATGTTCGCTTCGTCCCGTTCTCTTCTTGAAACGAGTCTTCCGTCTTTCTTCTCTTTGCCCGCTGGTTTCTCTCGAACATTCCAAGGCTCTCTTTTCCTCCTTCGCCATTTCTTCGTGCCTCTCCGGGCTTTCAGATCTCTTTGCCGCGGTTTCTCTCTTTCTCGTATGCCACCTTGAAATCTTGCATGTAGAGACATGCAATTCAGGGCCGTATGAATCCCCGCAGCTGTCACTCACGTCATGTCACTGACATAGAGATCAGCGGAGTCTTTTTGCTACGCGCCCACCGCACGCTTATTTTATTGCGTGCCGCTCCGCAAAGATTTTACGAATGTGTACATAACGTTACCGCGCAATTTGCATCCGTAGTCACGCTGCCTGCACGTTTGGTAAACCGGTAATGACCAACATACGCGTATTAATATACTTATTGGAGACTGGCACACTGGAATGCCAAGCCGCAATATAAACAGTGCAAAAGTAACAAACATTATACCTGTACAATAAGATTAATAATATTGTAGATATTTATAATTCCATGGCGTTTTTATGAATTAGCTAACAGAAATTTTTTATTTACTTTGATCAATAATGAATCTACTCAATCAGTCTTGGGATAGTTTTAGACAATAATGTTGCAATGAGAATGTTATAAAAACGTTTTCATTGAAATTGATTTTTTGGATTTCAAATTTTGGTTTGTAAGAGACATCTAAAAAAATAAAAGAAGTAATATATAATATTGGTTTGTCGAATGAGGCACTTTTATAATAAAATCTGAAATAAATAATTTTATTTCATATTTTATTATAAAAGTGCCTCATTCGACAAACCAAGATGCAGTTTTGCGTTATAGTATGTGTATGTGCAAACTTTTTTATTACGGATGAAAGAAATGAGAAACTTGAAATTTGATAATCAAAATGCACCACATACGTGCCATTACACCGCGTGGCCAATAACACATGAAATTAATCCATGGCTAATTTTAAATTCCATATATATAACCACTTCTTAAGGTGAACAAGAATAGCTATCCTCCAATGTGAACTAATTTAAAAGAGGACAGCAATTAATCAGGCAATTATAACGCAATGTATCAATAATGATTTGTCATATCTTAAATGGTTTAGTTATAAATTTTTTCATAATTTTAAAAATAATATTTGTTTTAACAACGAATTAAATATTAGAATGAAGAGATTATTTGTTATGTTTTTGCGAGATAATAAAATTGTTTTTATTTATATATGAAGTTTTTTTCTCTAACTTGCTTTACTTTTCAAACTCTTCATTCAGCAACATGTGATAATCACATAGTATGCGCTGTCGCGTTATCAAGATATCGGAAAAAATATTGAAACGGGTGTTATGATTTCCTGCACGCTTCAAGATAAAATAAGAAATTGCAGTAACGGTATATGACATTCGAAAACAACTATATCAATTCTGTTCCAATTAGAAACACGATGCAAGAGGAAGAAATGATATTGAGTCTAACGGTTTTTTAATTATCACGTACACTTTTATTAAGATGCGTGCTCATCTTTTTATAAGTAATCGTATTCAAAATAGATGCATCGTGGATAGTGATGGTCTTAAAATTTTGGAAATTGCGAGGAGATAAAGAGTGATATTCATACTGCGAGATGCATGTGAATAATCTACAACTTTTTGTTTGAAAACATGATGCGCATAAAATAATGACATATATTTTTATATATAAGAACACGATAGAAACTCATAGAAATTTGAAGTCTTTGCTACATTTTTTTGATAAACAATGCGACCATAAAAATTATAATAGGTAAATTTATTCAGTCCAACAATTTAACAGTTTACTTTTACATCTTGTAATCAATTATCAAGCTAACGGGAAATTGTACCTGTGATATAATAGATATAACACAAGCTCTCTTTCTCTTCCTTTCGTTTACTACTAATTATGTGCTTACATTTCACATGCCTATCTAGGAATTGATCTCTCTTGCTCATTTCTTCTGCGTAGGTTTTTTATTTCCCCTTTTTCTACAACCTTTTGCTTTAATTTGTACATGAAAATAATAAACATGAATTTATTTTTATTCCACGTAACACACACACACACACACACACACACACACACACACACGCGCGTATGTATATAGGTCTTATAATTATTTTTATTTAGAACATTTTTTCAAAAATTCTTTCTTTTCAAAATAATTTGCTGTATTACTTAAAATAAAACATTTTGCATATCGTCCATATTGTAAATATTATAATATTATATTATTTTTACCAATAAATATTCTTTAAACAAACTTCAATAATTAATTATTTACATTAATAAAATTTCTCTTTTTAATGAACTTTAACTTAACATTAATCTGATATGACTTGGTTATTTTTATTTCGTGAATTTTGTGTAAAATTTATCGCTGCATTTTCTTCAATCTATCTCTGTTTTCATATCGCGTTAGATCAGCATACAACCGTTTATTATAGTTTGTGAAAGCTGCAAACACACACCACGTACATACACACACACACACACACCGCTCATGTCAAGTGAATCATTATAAGCGATACCGAAGGAGATCCGGATACGAGAATACAGTCGGCCGAGTAAGTCACCGCTGTCCGTCTAATTTCGTCCATGACCGCGTCCCGCTTGTTGCTAGACAGACTAAGAAAGCGAAGACACATCACGAATGTAACAAATCGCGAACGGGAATTTGAGAAAACCGAGAAACGTGCGGAAGGAATTAGCGGAGACGCATTAAAACGTTGGTATTAATTCGCTGATGGAAATTTGCCAATGCGCTTTGCTAATCCTTCGTCGTCTTCAAGTTCTTTTCAAATGAATCAATTAAGTTTCTCTAGAGTTTTTGTCTCTTTGTAATATGTTGATATTCTATACACATTTTTTATTGACTGCAAATTCTGTGGCAATTTTGAACTTTTGTATAACGTGACTTATATAATTATAACTGATATGATTACGTAATCTAAACAACGTAATCGTATGAAGAGAAACTTTATTATTGCGAATGAGACGAAATAAAAATTGCAAGGTCTATGAAAACTTCAATTCGTTTTTTTGATTTTAAATCTATACAAAAATGTAATTATATTCTGCGATAACCTTATATCTGTATGAGAAAATAATATTTTTGTTCCTTATATTTTATCCATTTTTATATTAAAAGCACATTATATAATAAGAAATTACCATAAGCACAAAAATTATTGAATATTACTTGAATATATATATTACAAATTTTATTTTTCAAGTGCAAATTATAAATAACCTTTAAAGATATACCCAAGTTAAAAGTAAAAAGACAAAGTCAACGATACATTTATTAATAGACACAGTATTATTATACTGTATTACATATTGAAGGGATCTACAAGATATGTAAGTAATAATATTAAAAAGGATCAAATAATAATTTTAAAAATTGATGGAAAGCTTTAACATGTATTATATGAATAATGCGTCAGTATCGGAAAGTTTATTTTATTTTTAAATTACAAATGGCTGGCACACAATTCTAGATAAAACTGAATATTAACTTTTTAATGACAGTTACTTTCATTATTAGAATTTGTAGTATGTAAGATAGGTTTAAGAACGTGGTAAAGCTACCATTGTTAGTCGTCCCTGAGAGGCGATAGATTTTCGTTTGTTTTCGGTGCCGAACGAGCGCGTCCGTGCACGCAGTCTACCACGATCCTGCGGCCAGGAAACTTGTCCTGACGCAGCGATATCATTTTTTTATTAAACATTCATAACCAAGTGCGTATTTTATTTGTGCCAGCCATCCGACTATCCTATCCCTTACAACTTTCAGAAGTGGGATTAAGTTCGTTAGATCCATTAATTAATTGACTCGAGTGGCTTGGTGGCTCAGTAGCGATTTATATCCGTGTGATATTAACGAGGAAGAAGCGTGCCGAATACCGAAGATACCGAGACGCGGACAACCGTGCTAAGTAACGACAAAACCGAGAGGAGTTCGGGAAAGGTCGAGAGCAGGAACCGCAAGAGGACAAGTCTGAGGAACGGCGAAGAAAAAATCGTAATTGAGGGTCAAGGACATCGGTTACGAGGAAGACGAGCGAAGCGAAGGATATAAGTGAGACGTATTCGTCGCGTACGATTCTGCTGCGTGTGAATTCGAGTGGCTCGAGACTCGAAGGAAGAGATACGCATAAGTGTGAATTAGAAGGCTGTGCGAATAAGTTCGGCAGTACAAAAGTTCGAGAAGCATCGAAGAAATTTGGCGGCAAGGCTGCAAGTGTGTGCGTCGTAGAAGGTTAGCGACAAGAAACGGCGCGACGGTCGGTAACAACGCAGGTTTCAGCGAGTGAGTGGCGCTGATAAGAATACGGTCAATAACGCGGTCGATAATTTGATTTCGATTTTGAACGCGGTCAATAACCAGGTCGATAATTTGAGTTCCGCTGGGGCAGCAGCTACGCAGGATAAGAAGGAACAGATGTGTGATCGACGATACCGAGATGAAGGACCCGAATGTGTTCACGGTAGCGGCGTTGAAGAATAAGCTGCAGCAAATGAATTTGAGCACTGCCGGCAACAAAGCTGAGTTAATTTCGAGACTGAATCAAGCAGATCCTTCCGGTCAATGGATGGACGACATTGATACCGATGTGAGGACGACGGCAACAGATTCCGGAGAGGCGGCGCACGTAACGACAGGCCGAGATACCGAACCGGATGAGCAGATGTTTGAGCCTCAATCTGAGATACCGAGAAATAGAAACCGAGAAGCACGAGAAGCTGAGTTGGCGAGAAGAGAACGAGATTTGATGTTACGTGAATTAGAATTTATGCGACGAGAAAATGAGCATTTGCGTGCTACGTTGCAAACGACGCCAGGTAACGGTATAAATTTGATGACATCTAAGGTTAGCTTGTCAAATTTGAAAGAAATGTTACCGCCATTTGATGGAAAAAAAGGCCTTTTTCAGTGTTGGAAGGAACAGCTGATGTTAGTGAAGCAAATGTATCAGCTAGACGATAACATGACCAAATTGCTATTAGGAGCAAAATTAACAGGTGATGCAGCCGAATGGTTTCACTCAATGCCTGCACATCTTTCCATGTCAGTCGACGAATTACTGGTGCGCATGGAAGCCATGTATGATCAACGAGAAAAGAAGTTGACATTGAGGAAGGAATTCGAGGCGCGGACGTGGCAGTCAAGCGAGACGTTCGCTGATTATTTCCATAAGAAGATTATTTTGGCAAATAAGGTACCGATAAGTGAAGACGAGATAGTGGACTACTTGATAGAAGGTATCCCAGTCAAATCAATCAAGTATCATGCAATGATGCAACGGTTTCTTAACAAAGAATCTTTACTGCGAGCAATGGAAAATATTTCATTGAGCTCCGATCACAAGACTCCGCATAAAATGGAGAAGACGTCCACTAATAAACATACGGTCAAGGCGGCGAGTTCGAGCAAGAAGAACGACGGTGACGCAGAAGGAAAAGCAGATCCGAAGTGCTACAATTGTAATCAAGCAGGACACATAGCAGTCAAGTGCCCGATGCCGAAACGAGAGAAGGGAGCGTGTTTCAAGTGCTTTCAAACGGGACACAAGGCAAAGGAGTGTCCCTCGAAGGAGCAGGCGAAAAGCGGAAAGAACAAGGACGAGGCCGAGGAGAAGACGGATGTCAACAGCGTGTCCAGTGGAGAAGTTGGAGATTTCCATAGGAAAGTAGACTATCAGATAAGTGACGAAGCCAATAATTGTGTAGTTAATTTAAAGCTTGACACTTTGTTAGATACGGGTAGTCCCGTCAGTTTCGCGAAAGATGATTTCATACCGCCGAGTTTAGTTATACCGGTAGTGCCGGAAGATAATAGATACCGCGGAATAAACGATAGTGCGCTAGAAGTAAAGGGACGTGTTACCGCTCAAATCACGCTTGACGATAGAGTACAGAAAAACGTATCGTTGTTAATAGTACCAGCGCGATCAATGAAAGCGTCTGTAGTAATCGGTCGAGATGTTTTGAAATTATTCTTTGAGAAGGGGGATTCGTCTGATAAAGCATTGGAAGATCAAGTGATTAAAGAAATATTAAGTATTCGCGTAAATGAACCACGTAAAGATTCGTGTGAAGCATTAAATATAAATCAAGACGTAAGCATAGAGGCACAAAAAGCGATAAAGAAATTATTTATCGAAGAGTATGTTAAACCGAAAAGGCCAGAACAACCTGTTGTCGATGCGGAAATTAAGTTGAGACTAAAAGATGACAAACCGTTTCACTTTTCTCTTAATAGACCGTCATATGCGGAACGAAAAGAACTTCGCGTTCTACTAGATTCTTTGCTCGCGAAAGGAATTATACGGCCGAGCGAATCGGAGTACGCTTCACCTATCGTGTTAGTACGTAAGAAAACGGGAGATTTGCGATTGTGTATCGATTATCGTGAATTAAATAAAGCGTTAATAAAGGATAATTACCCGTTACCGAATATAGAAGATCTTATTGATTCATTGTGTGGCAAAAAATACTTCACGAAGCTAGATTTAAGAAACGGATTTTACCACATACGAATGTCGGAAGAATCCATTAAGTATACCGCATTTTCGACGCCTTTTGGCCAATTTGAGTTCATGTGTATGCCTTTCGGGCTAAAAGTAGCTCCGTCTCGATTTCAGAGGTACATCAATCAGGTATTATCGGAACTCATACGAGAGTTAAAAGTAGTTGTCTATATGGACGACATTTTAGTGATATCAGAGACAATAGAACAACATATCGAAATATTGCGACGAGTGTTTGGATTATTTATAGCAAACAGGCTTGAGCTTAGGATTGATAAGTGCGCTTTTCTGCAAACGAAAGTAGAATTCGTGGGTTATTTGGTTACCGAAGCGGGCATCAGTCCGACGAAGGAAGGTGTAAGATCTGTACAAAGGATACCGGTACCACGTAACATTAAAGAAGTGCATAGCTTCGTAGCATTGTGTTCGTATTTTCGTAAATTTATACCGGCTTTTTCAGTAATTGCAAAACCGTTATATGACTTGTTGCGTAAGAACGCATCTTTTGCTTTTGAAGTACGCGAATTGCAAGCCTTTGAAGAATTAAAAAATAAGTTGACACAGGCCCCTGTTCTAGCTATATATAACCCAAATAGCGAAACAGAATTACATTGTGACGCAAGTATTGCTGGTTTTGGAGCAGTATTGGCGCAACGTGGTAGTGACAAACAATTCCACCCGATATTTTTCTTTTCGAGACGAACGACAGAAGTAGAAAGCCGTTATCATAGCTTTGAGCTAGAAATGTTGGCAATTATATATGCGTTACGGCGTTTTAAGGTTTATTTAAGCGGAATTAAGTTTAAAATAGTCACGGACTGTAATGCTCTGACTTTAGCCATTAAGAAAAAGGATATATCACCGCGAATAAGTAGGTGGATATTGGAACTACTTAATTACGATTATGTTACCGAGCATAGACCGGGAACGAAGATGGGTCACGTAGACGCATTAAGTAGATTACCGAGCGAAATATTAGTCATCGAGGACAATTCGTTTGAGTTAAATCTTGCACTTAGTCAAAACCGCGATAACAAAACGCGAGAATTAAAGGAAATATTACAAAAATCCGAAGATCCTTATTTTGAATTAAGAAACGGAATTGTATTTAGAAAGGACAATGGTGAGTTACTATTTTACGTACCGAGCGTTATGGAAGCGCATGTTTTGCACAGGTATCACGACCAGATGGGCCATTTGGCAGTAGAAAAAACATTCGATAATGTAAGAAAAAGTTACTGGTTTCCGAAAATGAGGCAAAAAATTAAGGACCACATCGCGAACTGTTTGAAATGTATCGCTTTTTCACCGTTCGAAGGGAAAAAAGAAGGATATTTGCATTGTATTCCTAAGGGGGAGATGCCGTTTGAAATTTATCACATAGACCATTATGGTCCTATAGACAAGGATCGGTTAGCGAAACGATACCTTTTAGTTGTCATTGACGCCTTCACGAAATTTGTGAAATTATACCCGACTAAGACTACAGCAACGCAAGAAGTTATCAGTCATTTGTTAGTTCATTTTAGTAACTTTAGTAGACCACGTGTTATCATATCTGATAGGGGTACGGCATTTTCATCGAGTGAATTCGAATCGTTTTGTAATGATAGTAATGTACAGCATGTTAGAATTGCGACTCATTCACCCAAGGCGAATGGCCAAGTAGAACGTGTTAATAGAGTATTAGGACCTATGATAAGTAAGCTCATAAATAACGACGAAAAAGTTTATTGGTACAAGATAATATCCGATATCGAATTTGCGATTAATAATACTGTGCATAAGGCTACCAACGAGACTCCAAGTAAACTCATGTTTGGCGTTGAACAGCGAGGAAAAGTTGTAGACGCTATTCGTGAATATTTAGATGTTACCGTTAATGCTACCGAAAATAACAGAGATTTAAGGCAATTGCGAGCGAGAGCGGCAGACAGAATAAAACAAAGTCAAAAGTATAATAAGGAGTACTTCGATAAAAAGCGTAAACCTGCACATAATTATAACATTGGCGATTATGTCATGATTAAGAATATAGAAACGGCCAAGGGGACTTCCCATAAAATTATTCCTAAATTTAAGGGCCCGTATGAGGTAGCGCGAGTTCTTAAAAACAATCGATACGTTATAAAGGACATAAGTGGTCATCAGATGTCACAGAAACCTTACGAAGGTACGTGGGAGGCAGTAAATATGAGGCCTTGGATTAAAGGAGTTAACTTCGAGGGCGAAGTAGGGTCAGGAAAGGCCGAATGTAGTATGTAAGATAGGTTTAAGAACGTGGTAAAGCTACCATTGTTAGTCGTCCCTGAGAGGCGATAGATTTTCGTTTGTTTTCGGTGCCGAACGAGCGCGTCCGTGCACGCAGTCTACCACGATCCTGCGGCCAGGAAACTTGTCCTGACGCAGCGATATCATTTTTTTATTAAACATTCATAACCAAGTGCGTATTTTATTTGTGCCAGCCATCCGACTATCCTATCCCTTACAAATTATTAATTTTTGCTTTGGCAAGAAAATGCAGTAAATAATTTTTTGTTGCGTGTTAAAAAAGTTTATAAAGGTAGTTGATTGTGAAAAATTTATATGGAATTCATTCTAATCATGGATTTATAGTGTCCAATTCTATGTATTTGTACAATTAGCTTCTAAACTGATAAGTACATATGAGATATTTTTTAATGACGTAGACATTGACATATAACTAACAAATGTATAAAAATTTAACAGATCACAAAAATTAATGTAATCGGATAAATTTAATAGCTATAATGTGAAATAAAGGAATCACACTTTATCATTAAAATTTTAATAATTTTAAATAATTTAATTTAGTTTTGAAAATATTTTTTTATTTATACATTTATAATTTGCAAGTTTATATATAATAATAATAATAATTTAATTACGTTATTTTCTGAGATTAAATAGTATTGTTCGACAAATAAAATAATATAAAATAAAGACTTGTGTAAAGTGCGTGTAATGCTATTCTTTGAATATACAAAGAGTTTTTGTGCAGTTGTAAAGAGTAATAATTTGATGCAAGTGTCGTTTTACTGTCTATGGTCAAGGTCTTTGTTCGCAAATGTATTCAACATTGTAACCTTGTACTATCGAACTATACTGAGAAAAAACTTATGTGCAATAAAAATATTACATGTGCAAGACTTGAAGATATTGCAAATGCATTTTGCACACACACACACATATATATATATATATATATATATATATATATATATGTTTATTGAGTTTGTTAAACGTTTTTGCAAGATGAAAACTATTTTAAAAAAACCATTAAAAACCAACATACGTTTATATTAAGATGAAAATATGTACAGATGTATCGATCATAGGTTAATGTGACAGCTAACACGCCAATGAATATATTCGTATAAATTTCGTTTTGTATAAATTGCATGCACACGAATTATCAAGTACATTACAGTACCATATAATTAAACAAAATTCCTGGTAAAAATTTCTTAAAAAATGCATGTCTATCATGTGAATTATGTTGTATACTTGTAATATTATAAAAAAAAATATTTTTTGTATAAAATATGTAAAATAAAATCATAGTTAGGTATTTATATTCTTTTCACGTTATTTGTTCATCAATAGATTATATAGATGAATCGATCGTGAAAGAATGATAATTAAGAGCTTAATTACCCAAGTTAATTGACCGATATTGTCGCCGTTGTTACATTATTTTACGTGATACAGCACTTTCTGTCAGTGCTCGTTTTTCTTCTCATATGCACAAAAGAATGTGTACAATTCACTTGGAAACGAAGCTCGTTCAGCTTAACTGATTCGAGCGATTTAAAGTATGGAATATTATCACCAGTGTATCATTTTTTTTTCATAAGTTAATAATAATGATCGTCACGCTCTCGGAAATGCGATTCTTCCACGTGTAATTAACATTTTGCAAGACAGCATGCGTGTACCGTGTGCAAATGATCTCGGTATACGTCATATGTACGTGTATAGTATGGTTATGTGTGTTGTATATTGCATACATAGACATGTGAGACACGAGTATTGTATACTGTATTTGTGCAAGTTTCTCGTGTATTACATAGTTATTGCACTGAGAAAAAAATATTGTTGATTTGATAAAATTTTCCAACTAAATTAAAATTTTGTTAGTTCGAAGATTTATGCATTTAACTTAAATGCACAAATTTCAATTCAAGTATTTATATAGTTAATTGAAATATATAAATATTTGAATAGACCAAATTTAATTTATTTGGAAAATTTAGTCAAATTAACAACATTTTTTTTCTCAGTGTGAATATATAAAAATTGGTAACTAATAGAGAAGCTCCGCTTTTTCTCGATATTTTAATTTTAAATGCAGAATTTTTTAATATTGATTTAATATTGATATTTAATATTAATTTAATAGTCTCTCTTTTTCTCTCAAAGAGAGTGCAACAATATTCAATTTAGTTTCTATTTTACGCGCACAGATCAGACTATATACACAGTTTGTTAAAGCGTAGATTATGTTTCGCGATACATTTTATTCTTTTGCATTTCCATAGTTCGTTTTAATGCTATTCATACTTTCTCGAAGGCCGACATGAATTTTACATTCAAAAATTATTCAGTCTGTATAAGACGCTTAACGGAACTGGTAGTATTAGTTTTAAACGAATCGCTGCACACGTTTTTCAAGCGAATACAAGATCTAAATGTGACGTGTCATACCACATTGCTCGAATCTTTTACTTGCTATAAAAAATGCCTTTCTAATTTTTTGTCAGACTAAGCAAGATATACTTCTAGTATGCATAGTGTAACGTTATATTCACTGTTCATTTACTAGATATATGTCCAGAAATTTATTTTATTTAGCGAAGAATCATCAAAGAATTTTTCGAAAAATATCATTTTTATTTATCAGGGTTTTCTACTTTTCTAATTTTTCCGACTTAAAAAATTGTAATTTCGAAATCATTATTCAGACCTGTATGAGACACGCGATAATTTGAAAATACGCCATGGTAGATGTAACGATACGGCCGATTCGGCAAATAGCAACATGAACACAAGATATTTTTGCATCATGTTGGTCTCTCGGCGCGTCTTTCGCTTATATCATGTCATTTGGACCGATCGTAAACGCTAAGTATCTGTCTAGCGCATGCCAAAAGTATCCGCCGGGGAAAATGTATTTTTGCGATGTGTGTTACTCGTACACGTGTACATTTTGCTATCGCTGGTATCGTAATCACGTTATCATCTTTTTACGCTGCGTACTAGCTGTGCGCGACCGCAGTGTAACGAACTGATAATTATCTAGTATGGACTTCAAATTATTTATTATCCTCATATAATTAACATTTGTGTATATTATGTAATTGTTATGTGTTAATCGTGCATTGAACGCGAGATTTTGAATGATCTTATTTCTCTTACTGGAATTCATACAGTAAACGGGTCGTTTATTATATTGCAATTTGATTGGCTTTTTTCGGCGACTTATTTCGGCGAGCAATTGGATGCATTTTAATTATGCGACATGACATAGCGAGTTCATCTTCTTTCCCGATATGATCGCATGCAGTTAATATACTCACACATTAAATTACGGATAAATGTAAATCTTACTGTAACTGTGCTAAAATCTGTGCTGTAACTGTGCAAGACTATGTCGTTCGTGGTAACGAGTTATTAATCGCTTCACGATCTGGAGTTGGAGGCAGCCTGATTTCAATCCAATACATATTTAATGCACGTTACAAAACGTGATTCCTTTTTAATCCTCTGCGGTTTAAATTTTATTTTTCGTAAATGAAAAGTATAAAAGAGAGAGAGAGAGAGAGAGAGAGAGAGAGAGAGAGAGAGAGAGAGAGAGAGAGAGAGAGAGAGAGAGAAAGGCGGGAAAGAGGGAGAGCTATCAAGTATTTTGTTTTTTTATCTAATTATAAAAATATTTTTTATGAGAAGGATGTAATCAATTTAGATGGATTATAATTTAAGATGTCATAAAAATGTTTGTATTATGTAAAGGCTTACATATTGATGTATATGAATTTTGAATCAATTCCACTGTAAAAATAAATTATATTTACTTTAATATAATATTTTTTTTAATAAAAATATTCCAAACGCGCAAAATAATTCAATTAAATAAGTCGTATTGCTATAATATGTTTATTCTACACTCGTGCCAACTATGTACCGGCTACAGTATGTGGGAAGTAATTAAGATGCACCGTACGCGCATTAGTATTGCTGACTCATTATTTACACCAGACTGATGCTGCTACCTCTGCCGCAGTTCTTATAGCAATACATTCTTATTTCTCTACAAGGAGCGCCATTAATCTTTGACACGTGCGCAGAAGTGTAGACATACTGTATTTAACTGAGTATTATTCTGAAGCATTTAGATTTGTCAGACATACGTCAAATTAATTAACGAAAGATACACGTATCTTTTCCAGAAAAATAATACGATTGACAATACGATTAAGATATCCTCATTCACGCATTTGATATCAAAATCTCACAAAATCCACATGAACAAATCAACATCACGTTTTGGAACTGCATATTAAGCTAAATTAAAATATATATCTCGAATCATTACAAATTCTTGAATTTCTTTTGCATTTTAGTAATAATTCAAGTACTCAATTATTTACTATATGCTAATATTAGTATATTATTACTTGTTTTTTAAATTTTACCAGTGTTAGTGATATTTGTATATATTTATGTGTTTCATATACTCTGTTAGTAATAGTGTGTAACCATGTGCCCAGTGAGACATGAAGCCGTTAATCGTCCACTTGCTCGTACCACTATTATTGGAATGTCGTTTTCCGCGTCAACTTAAATGTACCCGAGTAAACAAGATTGAAGTTGCATTGACTCTTTGTGATAATTATTCTGAAATGATAGCGATCAGGATTAATTATATAATGACAGCAAAATATTTATTGCGCGACTAATTAGCAATGTGGATGTGATACAACAGTTAATAATAGTACTGATATATGTATATAACAAAAAATATTTAATTACAACATAGAATTTTATTTTAACATTTTATGCCTTTATCTTTTTTATTAGTAAAAATTCATTTAAAAATAACGCGTTATCTTTGAGTCACAAAGATACAATGAAAAATACATATAGTTTAATTTTTAGATTTCTATTTTTAACATGTGTGAATTACTCAATTAAAAATATATAACTGGCATAGGTTAAAACGTAGATTAAAACTAATGGCTTCAGCCTCACGCAAAAATACATTGCACGAAGTGATATTTACGAGACTGTGTCATGAGACTTATTAGATACGCGCGTATCACGTGTTTGATTGCAAGATCTGCTGATGATACTGATTGTCAACAACTTTGTTGTTGAGTACGACACGATGCAATAGGGATATATAAAATTTAATGTTACCACAAATCGATCGTTAAATAAAGTATCTCGCAACGGTTCTGGGCGAATGGTCAATGATCCGGAACCGAGGCGATTTACGACGAAGAAAGGAAGAAAGAAAGGTTTTGTCCGAGTATTGATTATTCACGGTTATAGTTAGAAAAAAACATCGTACCTTTCTTTGACGCCTTGAGTCGCTTCTCTCTTCAAGATAACCGGATCTGCAGTGCGTACTTTAATAGTATTAATATTTATATTATTAGTATTTTTTGCCTATTAAAATTTTTTTGCCTGTAAAATCTGAATCGCTTGAAAATTTTTATTAAAACGATTTAACGAATGCCATTTGATAAACATCGCTTAACTAATCATTTATACGTATTACCTTTACACGTGTACCCTTTTTACTAACTTTTTTCAAAGAGAAGTTAATGGGATATCGATCTTCGATACTGAAATCTAATGTGGTGATAAAAATTTTTATTTATTCTGTCTATGTTATTTAATAGTAAAATTTAGCAGTCGTCGGAGAATTAAGATAAGTATGTAATGACGACTACATTATAATTGCAGAATTATCCGGCAACAATTTTCTGCTTGGCACGACGATTCACATATTTACTGCGGAGTATTTTAAGTGGCAATGGCAATATGTTACTTTCGAACATCAGACCGGTTTTAATACAGTCGTATTGTTGGCAATTTATTTTACATCGCCCCCCTCTTTTTAAGTCGCACAAACTAAATATTTTTAACTCTTCACCTACACACGTGGATCTACGTCGAAGACAAAGCATTTACTCATAATTGTAAAACAATCAAATCTGTTTATTTAATTTACTTCTCTAAAAAAAAAGACTAGAAGAGACTTGAGATCTAGAGCGAGGGAATATGAATGTTGAGCATAAGTTTTGTACGGATGTGTCAGATTCACATATAGCTTTTTTTCCTTCAGTAACAATTTTGCTAATTATTTATGAAAAATATTGTTTTTGACTAAACAACGTCTTAAAAGATTTTGAGACAATCACTGCTTTTTAATTTAATTATTTAAGAAATATGGAATCCCGAATGATGAACGAAGTTTTTCACTCACATCAAAATGCATTAAAAATAAAATATTTAATAAATAATGTTTATCAAAATAATTATGAATTCAGTTATAATGTTTCATGATTTTTTTTCAGATGTTTTAATATTTTAATGTAAAGAAAGTAGTGTTTTCTCTCTCTCTTTCTCCGATGTGACAAACCCACATGTGTACTAAGAGGGTAGAAATTCTTTGTAGTGGGAAGGTTAACTTACCAATGTCGACTTTTAAAATATTTTATCAACGATAGTAGAAATTAAATGAATTGAGTTAATCCATTTATTATTGTCTGCACATAATATTGGGTGAATATTTTCTAGAAAATGTTTCTTATTTCGATTACTGAGTTATATAAAGTTACCAATTATTCTCAATCAACATTATTGTTCCAAAGGAACCTGATTGAAGATCATCCCAGAGAAAAATCTTCAGATGTAGAAAAAATGATCAATAGCCACGTATTATGGATCCATTTTGCCATGTGTACGACGGCGAACACTTCTTCGCTCGTATCAGTCCATCAAACAAAATGGAATTAAAATGTTTGACAATACACATCTAGTATAGAACATGCGAGCTATACTTTAAACGCACTGCCGTGGTACCAAACAGGTTTCTAGCATGTTGCGTGATCTTCGTGACGCAATAAAATAATATCTTCTGTGATGAGATCGGAAAAGTTTCTTCCTAGATGAGAAAAGTTCACATTGACTTTTCTTGTATTCTTTTTGTGTCTCTTTCAAGATTATCTTTGCGTGTTGCGACGAGGACATTAAATAATTTTGCAGTCTTCATAAAAAACACTTGTTAAGACATTAATTTGCATCAGAATATAATCGTAAATCATTCTTGGGAGTGTATTTTTCCCACGCTTATCAAGTACAACGGAAATTGAATTTTAATCATATCAAAGTTGGCAAAGTTGAGAGAAAAAAATAACTATACAATTTATAATTGAAGTTTAATATTTTGAAAATATCGAAAGATTATTTGTAACATAATGTTTCTGCTATGATTTTTTCTGTTTAATATAGTTTCATGTTTAATATAGCAATATAAAAGAAACATTGAAATTTTAAAAGTTTTTGTTTCCAGGAAATTGCCTCACAATTTTTTAAATATAACAGCTATAAAATTTTCAAAATTTAAGTACTTATGCTTTGAATATTTATGCCATTTTGATATGATTTATTATTCTAATCCGCAAGCATTTAAGATATCTTCTTGTTGTTGAATTGGTTCTCCAGTAAGATTGTATCAATTTTTAAGTACATATATTTGTACTAAAAAATATGTAATGGAGCTTTTAACTCGAGCATATAAGTTTCTTTTACTGTTCCACTCATATGGAAATCAATACGAGCATCGACAAAAATCAAGTTTAATCATAAACTTCCATGATAATTAGAAGAAATAATTAAATTTCCAAAATTTAGAATTTTGATTATACGTAATTCAAGGTGGAAATAAGTAATATTTAAATAAAAATAGTGAGTATATAATTTTGAATGATAAAATTACATCCTGCGCAATATTCCAGCAAATAATTTTCGGGTGATGAATTATTGAAGCTATGAGAAATAAAATATTTAATTAATTTTTTTATAATATCAGGTTTATATTACGTAATTTTATACTTATCTCTCTGTATGCAATAAATAAGAAAAATACTTTATTTATATTCAAATATTTTATACTCAACACCATTATTTGCAATAATATTTGTTACTTATTCTCATGTAATAAAAATATTTCTTAAGTACTTAGATCGCATTTAATATTTCTAAATTGTTGAGTAAAGAAAAATTTATTAGAACAGGAAGTTTTAATATGTTATACGTTTAATAATGTTATTTTTCAAAAGTAATTTTCTTTTTTATCTTGATAGAAATATTTGAAAGATGTCTTACCGTGTAAAACCTTGTTTTGAGCTAATTTCAAAAGTTCAGGAGAATCATAGCCCCTTTCCAAGTCGTAGGTATATCTGATGAGAATTCTGAAGATGCGGAACATCTGCGGAGAAATATAACTCTCGAAACGAGGATTGTGCATCTGCTCCCAAATATTGTACACTAAACTGTGGATGCTACCTGAAATTTAACAAAGATTCAAAATTAGAGAAGTATTTCATGATCATCACGTATTCAATAAACATATGCACAGATAACCGAATAAAGGAAATTGTGGAAAAGGTTAATAATGAATTAAAGATAAATGGAGGCTAAAGATAACAGAATGGCGGATTACAATTGTTCGACAGTTACGTTATGATATATTAGGCATTGCGGCAACCAATGGTGGCGTATTTAGTCGTTGTAGCTCCGCCTGCTAGGGACTCCCAGATGGTTTTTAAAATAAGGAAATGGCCCCTTGCCTTTCGTGCCCTTATCCCCGTCCGCTCTTGAACATCACTGCCCCACTCCTAACTAATGTCGATAGCTCCCTTTTCCTCCCTCTACCACTGAGAACTCGACCCGTACGACCAAGCGGAATAGACAACGGCGCGGTGCAGGTGCCGCGCCGCCGGGACGCTTGGCGTTGGTTCCCTCCTTTTACGCGCCTAGGTGTACCCGGCCAACCACGTGCTGTTGCGCGCGCGTGTGCACACGATGAGAGCGAGAGAGGAAGACTAGAGAGCGATGGGAGGAGCCGAGACGGGGAAGGTTCCGGGGAAAAGGACGAGGAAACCGTCGATATAGAGAAGAGGTTTAACAGTGTCTTTCGAGTCGCGCGTATACGCATTTTTTAGCTTATTAAATTATTACAATATTGCTAGAAAAAACATTAATCGTATATCATGAAAGTTTAGTGCCGAGGGACAGCATCCTGTGGTGATAATGTGTCTTTTTTTCTAACTGTGCATATACATATAGTAAATGCTTTGTCGTCCTCAAAATTTTATTATGTGTAAATTATGCACAGTATTGCTTATCATTGTATTTGTGAAAAATTCGAATAAACTTTCCGCTGCAAAAGAGACACGTTATCATCTTCTGTTTCTCGATAACTAATCACAATGCTTTTTGCAGTATCGTTATAGTTCAGTTGTTATAATTCTGGCTCATTGACATAATAGAACTTTATGCCTACGTGGCACTGTAACTCAAGAATCAAAAGATCAATTATGAGGGAAGTTATAAAAATGATATCATTCGATTCCGTGAACGGCGCGATAAAACAGATGCGATAGGATGAATGACTGTTACGCGTACCTCGTCATGATATTCTCGTTTATATTCAATTCTTATCCGATCGAATCCTTTCGCGGAAGGAAAACGGAGAACTGTATGGGTAGAACACGGGACCGATGAAATCAGTCTGATAATATTTGGATGAGTCTCTAGCGAAGACAGAGTCCTCGTATCGCGCGATGATGACTGTTATGAATGACTGTCTTCTTTGATTATAGTAACCCGTCTCACAAAGAAACATGATCTATTCGTGATTCGTGTAACATTAGTCAGTCGAAATAATTTTATATCGTAGTATTTAAAGCATCCTTATCACTGACCTTAATTTTTTCACTACTCTTGTAATTTCTTTTTTACTGTTATATTTTAAACCCTACTAATACTACTACTACTACTACTACTACTACTACTACTACTACTACTACTACTACTACTACTACTACTACTACTATTACTACTACTACACACACTATTACTACTACTACTACTACTACTACTACACACACATACACACACACGTATAGATTATATTGAAAATATATTGAAATCTTTTTATATAGATATCTTTTTCTTTATACAGACTCAGTAAACGAGTGTGAATAAATGTGAATGAACAGCTTGTTCAATGAAAGCAAACTACACCGCGAGTCCTCAATCTTTAAAGAAAATATAAGCAATGAGATAGTGAGTTATACGTTTGATATCACTATGTTAGTTTAAACAAAGAGATTTTGAATTTTGAAATTACATATACAATGCATGGCGAATGTTTTGAGAGATATAATTATTTAACTCGAAAAATATAGGTTCATAATATATCCAAATAAATAGAGAATTTATGCGATTTTCAATATGCGTAGCTTAAAAGAACACATTAATGTTTGGAGATAGAATAGTTTCTAATTATAACTTAATTAAATGGAAAATTATCATATGAAATTAATATCCATAAATCTATGTATTCCTCTAGTCTATATAAAAATGCATGTGTTCCACATTGAAACCGGTCTAGGTGTAACTATTCTTGATATCCTTGGAAAATTAATAAGATAAATAAAAATATTATTTTTAAAACTAGCAAAGAACGTACTTCTATGATGAAAATATGTTATCTTGGAAAGTGCAATAAAATGCTTTTAAAACACGTAATGAAAATAATGTAAATTACAAAATATAACCTTATCAAAGAATTATCGGAGCTTTAAAACATTATTATCATAAATGGATAAGGAACGTATGTTTAATATTTATTTTTTGTCATCTACTACAAAAAAACAAAAAATATCTAAAGAAAATTCTTATATATTAAGAAAATTACACATCAAAGTGAATTCTCTCTTAAATGTTATTCTCATATAAAGAGGTATAGTTGTGGGATAACATAGTATTTTTTCTCGAAAAAACTTTTTACTCTATTTTTAATAAAATTAAACCAAACATATTTTACATTTTGTTTTATAGATATTAGTAAGTTTGAATTATTATAACTGTGACTTATTATTTGTTATATATCTGTAATAAAGTGTACGGCATGTATTTTTAACTAAACGTCTTCAAAATAGATAAGTCTTTAAAAAACACACATTTATTGACAAGCAGTGAAACGTATTAGAGTAAAGCAATTTTTATTCAATTAAATTTGATTCCCATTAAACAAAAAAAACTAATAATATATAAAAGTTTATATAAAATTATATTAAAAAATTATAAATTTTTAATCATTACTAATAATGTATTACTACTATTTTACTTGTAGTTCTTAAATAGAAAGATATAAAAGATAATTACATTTGTGCATTTTTTTAAGTAAATAAAAAGTTAATATAAAATAAATGCTATAATTGCATTAACAATTCTGTGCTAGAGCTACTCCTTCTATATTCTTTTCATTCTTCGATCTAATGTGTGCGATAAATATTGTGTTACCTGTCTTATTGTTGCAATTAGCGATTAGATCATAAAAAACTGGTAATTAGCAAGCTTCGATCTGTTCGGTCATCTAAGATAATGTGAGTTTTATAGCAGTGGACTCTCTTTGATCACACCAGAGCATGCTCGTTAAACTGGTGCCGCATCAGTTTCGTCCTTAACGAAGGCAGAACGCTGCCGACTTTGTTAGATCCTCGTAAAACGTCGTGTTTCTCAACTCGTGCCACGAAACGTTTCTTGGGGTCGAAGTGTACGTCGTAAAAAACTAACTATGAACCGCGTCGCTCGTAAAACTGTTTCCGAGACCGCGGGATCAGCATGAACGTTAACCCGAAAAATCTGAAAGTTCAATTTTACGTGGTGAATCGTACCGCTAGCAAACTTTAATCCTCAAAGTCATTATTGCTTCTTGTTGCTATCGAATGTAAATCGTGCGTCATATAAAAGGATCGTAAGACCTCCGGTTCGTCGTAAATTCTGCTATTCTCTTGCTTGAACAATTTCAACGTAAACTATCTCCAAATTACGTGACTCAACGGGAGATGTAACAAAGAATCGAAGTAACTTAAAAAAAAAGAGAGCATGAGTAGCTCAAATGTATTTTTAAAATATTATTACATTCAGCACTAAATATTCTATCATTAATCAAACCAGACTCTTGCATACTGACAAGGGTGTCCAACGGAACAGTAACGAGCGTTTTTAACATGATAACACGTTAGTCGAGAGGAGAGATCTACGTATTTCGAGCTTGTCATGGACGAGGAGCTCATATTGCACAGTCAAACGTCCCTCCCTCACATGTGGATCGCGGTTTAGTATAGCGTTGGACACGATATTGCACACACGTAGCATGCAGGGGTTGGTACGGGAACGAGCTTTGTAGCAATGATACTGTTGTGTCACCGCGCGTAATCGAAACCAAGCGTTGCATGATTCAACCAAGAGTTCGTTTTGTCGAGGAGTGCGCTATTACTATGTGGATATAACTGTAACACTGAATAAATAGCCATATGTATAATATTTATATAAGGGGTTTATTATTAATTTAAAACAAACTAAAAATATGATAATCATTTTTGTACTTGGGTATGCAAGAACTAAACGTACATAAAATGAGAAATATATATCGAGACAGTTATAGATCTTCGATCTATCGATATTATCATTGTTTCACAAGCGATTATTTTAATAAATAAGTCTAAGTTTCTGCAACAATTCCTTCATCTATAAAAATAGTAAACGCGGTATCGCAATAAGTTTCAGCGGAAAGAATTCAAAGAACGGTCGTCAACGCAGTAGCTTTTACGAGACACGACATTTCGGAAGCAGTAAAATTCTATCCTGTCAAGCGTTCGCATAAAATTCTTGCTCGTCAGCCACTGTGGCGCAAGCACAGGGGGTGTAAGTAGCATGCGTACTCGCGAAAGAAAAAAAATAGAAAGGATGGATGTAATCGTAATTTCAACTATTAGGCAACTAATCGAAAATGACGTTTTCTTTATTAATGTCACTTATGTGTTTGTAATTTGTAATGTATTGCTTCCAATCATAAAAGCATTCCTCGTTAAAAACCGCTCCTCCAAATATATACGACGAACTATGCTTATCCATGAAATTTGTGGCTTGTAGTTCACAAAGTTAAACCAGTAGATAAAATTATTTAAATTTTCTAAAATAATCGAGCTATAATAGATGTAATAATGAGATTAATATTTAATTTGTCCGTACAGTGTGAAGTTGAGATAAAGTAAAATTAAAGTAGTGAAGTAAAAATGGAAATTTTTACATGCGTCTATAATTAAAAATAAGAAAGTAAAAAATTCTATTTTTTAATACATCTTCGTAATTTGTTATACTAATATCATTAATTATAAGTTAATGGCTTATAATAGATAATTTGGTTTATCATAATTGCCTAAGACAATTAATCATAACGAATTCTAAAGAAAATCATAGTTGATCGTTGCTGTGCATCACCGAATTTTAAACAAAGAAAATAGTGACACGTTTCACGGGTATCGAGACAAAGTTGTATACTTTGTGCACGTATTACTACTACAGGCCCAATGTTGTCTATCGATGCGCAAACGATGTACAGTACAGAACGAGAAAGAGAAAAAGTGATATAGACGAGGTGACGAAAGTGAGACGAAGAAACCATAAACACACCCGAAGACTGCTCGAGATGCCGTGAAGATCGTTGCCCTCTCGGAAGAGAGAAGGCGAAGGTCGTAAAGATTTTAGGGCTCTTTGGACACGCGAAGTTAGCTCACGCGGCGCTTCGCGAGAATGAAAATGAAGCATCCTGACTCGCGTTTTCACCATAAATTCCTTGAATGATTTTCATGATTCCTGTAAGCATCGATCCAGAGAAACGAGAGAAAAAGAAGTGCATCACGTCACGTCATACTATGCTCGCGTGCAAATGTGCGCTGTCGTCAGATTGTTGTCAACCACTGCGCACTATAATATTTTACGACATTTTTGTAATAGTGGTAGGCTATCCCGCATAGAGAAAGAGATACGAGAGGGGAAAGAAAGTGACAGATCATTTAACCCCGTGCCTCGTAAAAGAGAACCGGCTCGACTCGCTAGACTGTGACCAACTTTACTACCCACCCTGCGTACCCCTCCCTATCGAAGTGCCTTGCTATCAAGTGGTCAAAGCATGCCCCGTGGCTAAACCGTCCTCAAAATCGCTTCGATTCGTGCGGTTTTTACATTTGAGCGAAATCGCATATTTAAGATTTCGCTACATTGAATTTTTTGTGAATTTTGATTTTTAAAAAAGTGCGCAATTTGGATTTAGAAATTGTTTAAATTGTTTTGATTTAAAAGTTAAAGCTGTCACAATGATACTTTTTTGCTTCCGTATTAATAATAACTCGAATTGTGAATAATAATTAAATAACTGATGTGTTTGATATTGTGATTTAGTCTTATCTTTTTTTAATAAAAGATAATTCTGTTAATTTCTATAATTTATATGTATATGTGAAAATTAGTTTTAGAAATAACTATAGAAAAATCTATTAAGAATTAAAAATCACTGAAATATTCATAAACGTAAAAAAATTAAAGAAATAAATTCCTTAATATTTAATTCATTTTAATTCACTTCAATTCATAATATAAATAATATATTTTGAGTAATCTGATAAATTCCATTAATAAACTAAATAAAAAAAGTAGATAATGTCGCTAAAATAATGCACTGTGATATCGCTTGACAAATATTTCAAATTGAACAGACTGCTTTTACAGCTTTCTGCTCCGTGACGCTTCGTCACGCTTGATCATCTGCATGCTATAACAAATTGGGACGTATTAAAAGTGCTACTTGCCAGTTAAACAAGATAGATCAATCTGTTCTATGGAAGGACATAATCGGGCGCATTTGGTAAAGGCATCATAGTCGTAAAATGTAAGGGGATACTCGAAGTTTTCTTTCTGTTAGGAAAAGATATTCAGTCACAAAGAGACAACGAAACGGAGGAAGACAAAAATCTTCGTATTATCATTGCACTGACTCAATGCCTAACGTTAGACGACAGTGAAGAATTGAATTTTTGTCGATGTGTACTGTAGGTTATATCGTCGCCAGTAAGTCGTAACTTTCGCATCAGTGGCATGACGATAGCAATAACTAAGATCATGACAAAGGGTGGTTTCATCGTGAGATGAATCAAACTGATGCGGGAAACACGCTTATTCGATTCGCTAACGCAAAAGATTCGTCTAACAGGTTTTTGACGCTCGTATCATAATCGTAAAGTCAACGAAGCAAAAATTCTGCGATCATAATCCATATGAGTTGTTGTCGAATCGTATTTTGTACATCCGTCATAGATACGACATCTTTATATTACATATGTGACACTTTTATCGTAAACTTGAAACAAAATCGATGTAGTTATTAAATATATTGTCACGTAGATCTTTCAAATTTAGCGGGATTATTTATATTTTTTGTAATCTAATACCGATTAAATATTATAAGGAAATATTCTTCCATCTTTGCAGAAAAATGTACTATTGGACTCACGAAAAATTGGAGCTAATAGTACACAATGTTAGAATGATTTTTAATTATTTCTAATAGTTTTTGCGAATCCAATAGTAGTTTTCCTTATGAGTAACTTATATAACAGACGCATTCGCAGTGCCCGCAATGCTCTGTTGCTTTGACTTATCGATTATATTATTGCAAAGATTAATCACGTTACGTCGTGTGAAAATTGATATAACGCAATATAATCCGTTCATACCACGTCGATGTTTTAATTGCAAATTATATTCTCTTTATCTTTCAGCGATATACACCAAGACGTTCGCTTCACTCTCGTGTAGGCAATCATTATTCACCTCGAACTAATCGCAAACTTATTGCCTGTTAATATAGTGTTTGTATGATAAAGTCATAAAGTAAGCACCTTATGTGCGCCTTGTGTGTAGGAATGGCGCTATGAATCTCGATCAGTTTGATAAATAATTTATCGCAGCAGTAACTCAAAATAGTAACTCAAAATGAATTCTGACGTATAAAATTGTACAAGATGTATCGTATTGTAACTTTATTATTTTAGGCATTGGCTTGACGTGTATCGACGTTCTGTCACTTATTGTCTTCCTGTTTTTAACGCACGAGATAACGCTGACACAATACTCAAATCAATGTTTAAAACTACAAATCTTGGACAGTACAAATATAAAAAAAATATATTCTAGTGAAGGATTCTTATATCTCATCAAAACATATAATCTTTGCAATTTGCGAAATGTATTTATTTACTTCTAACGTATTTTTATTATATCGTAACATCAAAAATAATCTGAGAATCATGCCATGTCATAAATGCCATTTCAAAGTGGCACGTGTATCCTTGAAAACAGCAATTTTATTTTTTGAGCGTTTTGTACAATAAATTCATTCTTCTCGGTTCGATCAAAGGATGACCACAAAAACGATTATCGAATTTTGTAAATGGTTAGTCTAAACGAAATGTCATCACGCGCTAGCAAGAAAAGAAACCGACACCAGGCTCTTCGCGAGATTTATGAGTAGGATTTTCGGGTGAGGTCCACACCGAAAGAGAGTTAACGATCGTAAAAATCTTATGACGATCAGAGATGAAAATACGAGAGTTCTCCCCATTTCTCTCGGTATAACCGCAAATAGTTTTCCTCCGATTAGCTTTCCGAGAACGGTAATGGATCTACTTATATGTATAAAACATGTAGATAAAAATCCGTGACTTAAATTTTTTTTCCTTGATTATTAAAAGTCCGTACTTAATGTTTCGAAATGTAAGCTCGTAAAGGCAAACTTTACATCTTCCATAGACTTGTTGTAATTACTCCTGAAGTTAAAATATAACATTTCCGCAATACCACATAATGTGATGTTGACTTTCTATATTATTGAATGTCACATCATTTTTCCGTTATCACCGATCATGATACCGCGAGGCTGTGCGTGTGTGTGTTAATTTCGGTGATTAACCCC
Source organism: Monomorium pharaonis (assembly GCF_013373865.1). NCBI lineage: Eukaryota > Metazoa > Arthropoda > Insecta > Hymenoptera > Formicidae > Monomorium > Monomorium pharaonis. The sequence goes on along the minus strand of NC_050473.1, from coordinate 15,879,796 downwards.
GGTAGTCAACCTGCGCCGTAAATTAATTAGCCAACACGTTTATAACCGGTCCTGTCGATGCACCTCAGAGTTTATGTAAATAATGGATAAGTGAAACTGCTTTTGAAAACTCAAAATTAAACATTATTTCGCGTATCAGAAAAACAAAGATACTATACAATGAGAAAAATGTTCAGTGATAAATATACCATTCATGAAAATTTTTCTACTATGTTTCTTTGTTTTTATAAAAAGATTTTATAATACCGCTGAGGTATTATCTCAAGGAAAAAAATTGTAGATGTAAGTGTGTAGAGTGCGCTCTCTCTCTCTCTCTCTCTTTCTCTCTCTCCCGTCTCTCCCTCTTTCGGAAAGAGAAAGAATCGTATTGTCAATTCGTATTTAGTGGTTAGTTCTGCGCCAAACTTTAGCTTTTTTCAATTCATTTATATCTGAGAACAAACTATTTCCAAAACCGAATAAAATAACGATAACTTTAAAAAATAAGCTGAATCGTAAAAGCGAAAGCGAGCTCCTAGGTTTCGGCTTTAGTTATAAGTTCGTATTATATTAGTCGAGTTCGCATGGTCCGCCAGCCAATGGGAACGCTCGTAAAACCAGGGTTAACATTCGGTTGGGTTGTCAAGTGAAAGAGTGGCTTGAATTTCGTTGGGATCCCTGTGAACGACGTTATAAGTACGCTCGTTCACTTATACCCCGAATATCTGCGCTACGAGCTTAGAGGCAACAATAACAAACGTGATGCCATACACATAGGCTCTCCGTCAGATTATTATTGAAGAGCAGAACAAAATGATTCCAACACTATCATTTTCAGAAAAATTTTCTTATCATAATCTTTTAACTATATTCATGAATTTACAAATATTATTTTTTATGTGTTTTATTTGATTTACATATTATTATACTATTAGGTAATATACACAGCATGTGTTACTTCTTTGCTCTTGTATTATTTGTAAATGAAAAGTTTGGCGTACTTTGGTTTTAAAATACTTAAGAAGAAAATGAGATAAAGAAATTGAGAATGTCGAATGCAATGGTCGATTTAGCAATCTCGGAGACAGTGTGAGAATTGTTTCTCCGTGAAAGACGATCTCTCTTTCTTCTTCGTCGAATGACATTTTGATGCTCGTGTATGATATAACTGTTTAAAGTGAGGGTAAGCAATAACCTTCTTTGCTTGAATGCTTTGAATGCATTGAATGCCAATCTTTGTTCTTAGGTTTCTGCGACGGAGAAGGTTCTTATCTCGCCACTATAATTTACTTGATAATTATTTCGCTTGATATAATCATAGAGCGGTACGAGGAACGAAATGCAACCGGCTACTATCGTGAATTTTGACGTTCCGTTGTATTTTTGTGGAGGTCGCCCGGTAAAAGACCGAATAATCGTAAGGAGTATTTTTTTGTACTGTGCACAACATAAAAGTTGCGTGAATAACAAAATTAATGGATTGCCGTTCCTCGCGCTAAAGCGTTGTAATGATTTGAAACTTTTTGTTTAATAAACAATTACACACAAACATAATTTATACCGTTGAATTATATTGATCAACTCGTTGATAACCCGTACGTCGGATATTTTTACGAACTTATAAATAGATGCATCACTCTGTTGAAATAATACTCTCTCTTGCGTAATAATGTCAAAAGAAAGTACTAATATCTTTTCTAGTACTATTGTAAAAAAGAATGTCCATCCAAATATCGAAGAAAAAGTTTTTTCCGCAAAGCACTCCTTTTTTAAACGCTTCTCACAGCAGAAATAATTAGAACGATTTAAATAATGTGTATATCACAATGTTAAAATTTTTAATTTTTTACGAACAATGACAAGTTTTTTTATTTGTCTTAACATTAATTTGAAAAAAAATTTAAAGATTCGTGCGATTGTAAATTGTATCTGTTAACACTTAAATATCCTCTTTACTTTAAACCTTAATATATTTAATTTCAAGTACTTTTTAGTTGCATTTAGAAGCATAACAATGTGTGCTACTTTTTATGTTAATAAATTTTCAAATAACAGAATTGAAAATGTGTTGTCTGCAGTAAAGATTGCATTTCGCAAGTACACAGAAGATGAGAGATACTGAGGGAGAATGTGCAACAGGTAGGCAATCTCAGTTTTCATCGTGTACGTACATATGTGTACGTTTATCGTACAGAGACACAACGGTAAATAGGCAATAAGCTTGCATATTAAAACATATTTCATTTTGAGTTAACATGTAACATTTTGAATTTCATTAAAAAATTACTTTTTTGTGAAATTTATTTTATTTTCATTAAAGTTACACGTTACTTGCTTTCAATAAATATATATTGAGGTGCTCAAAATTAAAGAAAAGGAAGATATTTTCTTGTCAACAAGTATAACAAGTTATAATCGTGTATTTAATTTTAATTTTAATTTTCTTTAATGTGCTTGAGAACGATAAAAAGATTTAGTACCGCGAACAGACGGGAAATCTTTATATATGAAATTAATTATTATTATTTGTCTTATTTAGGCAATAAACGCGCAATTTATTATATAATATATAATGAGTTAATATTTTTTACTTACACTTTCGGTGCTCATTAGTTTTTATAGGTTCTGGTGGTACCTGTCAAGAAAAATAAATAATAGTAATACATAAATAACAAAAAATTGCAGTTGCGATATATTTATAATAAAATAAAAAATTATATCATATATACAGAGAGAATTTGTGAACTCTAAAAGTGTATTAACGTTGCGATATACTATCATGTAATGTAGTAAGAAATAGTAAGAAATAAGTGTAAATTGAAATTGTGATCAATTATAAAATTTAAACACATTATCAGTTATTAAATATTTGATTAATTTTTCGCAACTGCAATGAGAGACAAATTTTTTACTATCAGTCTTGAGAAACAAAGAAATACCAACCTCTTGAGGTAATCTTTTACGTTCTGTATCTAATTTTTGTGCTCTTTTTAAAGCTATCTTGTTTGCCGATTCTCTCTTTTTTTCTAGATATCTTATGCAAATTTCACAAGTACAATTTCTGTATGGGCAATATCTCTTGTGTCCTGCGACCCTTATATTTTTTACGTTATGATCTGAACATCGTCCGCAGCACTGATCCTTTCGATGTTTTTTAGAGATTTTTGAATTTGATGATGTAAATTTAAGGTTTTTCTCGTTACTCATGGTGCTCGTAGAATTTTTTACTATAGACAGGTAATCAATTTCCTACTTCCTTGTCAACAATTCTGATTGGATCTCCTATCGAGATTAAAAAACCTGACGGATCTAGTCTCGTTCAAATGAGATAACGGCGATTATTATTTGTTATCCACACTGCGTTTTGCCAATCCTTTGTATCGTTATCCATATGGCTTTATTTGCTGAAACATGCAATGAATTATTTTGAATTGAAGTTAAAAGAAAAACAAAAGATTATTTTACGTAAACTTTTGATATTTAAATTATAAGACACTCGTGTCAATACCAGCTGTATGTACAGTTGTATGAACTTTGATCATCTCTGATTAACTTTAATTGAAGATTAATGCCCAGGTAATAACCTGACATGATTTGTCAAATATAATTTATCTCAAAATGATAATAAATAATGTCAATTTACTGGATGATTAAGTTAACTATTGATTAAAATTGAGAGGTTAATATATGCGAATCATTTGTTCTTTCACTGATCAATATGCAATCGTATCAAATCATATTCTGCATGTGTAGATTCATTATGCAAAGTAACTTTTAGAATCTATTTTCGTGGTAATTAAAATTGCAGTCGATTTCAGTTAAAATAATATGATAATACTTGTTTTTTTTTTTAAAGAATTACAACTTTCATTTAAAGTAACTAATACGATAGTTTATGAATTTATCTATTTTTATGTTACAACTAAAATGAGCGAAAAGCGTATTATTAAGAATACGTCTTTGGATACTTGTTTGTTCTGGAATGTGTGCAACAACGAAAACGTTTCTGTAAATTCTATAATATTAGCCACTTATGCATCATGTATGCAAATCTCAAGATAAAGGATACTCAAGCCTGGAAATGGGTAACGCTCTCTATAAAAATGGATAAACTCTCTATAAAAGTTATGATAAATTCTGACACGGCTAAAGCCACTATGAAGGACATGGGAGTCATGACCTCATGAAGGTAAAGATACATTTCTCCTGACATCGCTGCAGATGGTCATGGCAAAAGTGAAGTGAGATAAAAGATACGCTGTACTAGAGAAATACAGCACTTCAAAACTTAAATTTCTTATTAAATAAATATTCGTGGCTTATCTAAGAACGACAGATCGCAAATCATAAACAAGAAAAATGATTAACTATTTCAAGTAGAGCGAAATTCAGATTCCGGGTTTAGGACATTGTGTAAATATGTTGTTTGAAATTTACTATTTCTATTATAAAAATTTTATTTGCAAAATATATTTAATTATAAATGGAGATCTACAACGATGGGAATTAAAAAATTAATAATATAAAAAGAATATAAATAGTGTATTCTAGCATTATTAAAAATAACGCAACCGCGAAATATTAAATTTTGAATAATTAAGCGCAATAAAATGCATGTGTGCTTCTACTTTTGTAGAGCTAAAATATTTGCAAATAAAAATTCAAGTTTTGTAAATGTTGCGCTGAATACGCGTTGCGCATCATTATTACAATCATTATTACAATGAATCGTAACAATATTGAGCAACAATCTTATTCTTATATTAAGATCACTCTTATTGTATCTTAATGCGTTATATTTTAATATCGCGAATGAATCGTTACTCTGGGAAAAATAAGTACGGTCACAACTCACTTTGGGGCCCACGATTAAGTAATCGAAACTATTTGAATTGCTCGTAATCCTACTGGAAACACTTAAGTAAAAATTATCTTTGTAACTGGATATTGACGGAACTCATATTTGAAATATTTGATTGATAATTTAAAAGTCTTTGAAGTAAATGGAATAGCTAAATTCAATTTTTAGTTAATACAGAGTTAATTTGAAAACATAAATGTGAAATTAGGATTACGAGTAATCTAAATATGATTATCTAAATTTGATTATACTTAATCGTGGGCCCCAAAGTGGGTTATAATTGTACTTATTTTTTTCTTAGAGTATACTCCTTGATAATTTTTAAAAGTAATTATAGGTAGACATTGACAACCAATGACAATGACAACAGAAAAATTTTCACACTGAAAAGTATCTCAAACAATATACAAATAATGCACAGATACATAATTACTAAATTAAAATTTTATGAAAAGTGTATTTCACTATACGGAAAATTTTAGTAAATTTTATTAAAAGTATGGTAAAATTCTTCAAGGTTTACGTTGTCTCACAATTACCACGATTTTCAGGGTAATTTTTAAGAGAAAATTCTCTCCGTGTATGCGTTAATTACATATAGTATGTTCATACTACACATTCACAAGAAAGACGCGAGATAAATCGTGCGTAAGGCGTGTTATCGATATCGCCGCGAACGTGATCTCTGCGAATAGATTCGCGATAAAACGAAGAGCGCAACTGAATCGCAGTAGGAAGCGAATACATCTCCGACTAGTTACATTGTATCCCGTTCACGCGACTTTTTAACTAACGACGACTTCTTGGCACGTTGGCGTGGAGGCAGATGCCATCAGTACAGTCACACACGAAAGTATTTCTTTCAAATCGAAAATTTGAAAAATTTTTATCAAGAGAAAACATGAAAATTTATACATTTAGCATTTAACTAATGTTTTATACGCGTTACTTTCGCGTTCGTGTTATCCTCGCTTTCACTTGCCCATGTAATTATTTTATATTGCTCTGCTATTTAACAAAGTATGTGCTAACGCAAGAAGCATTAAGTTACTATTTTAATATAATTCAATATAATCTTTTTTGAAAAATTACAATAATAAATTTTTATATTCGTAAAATTTGAATAGAAGAAAGTTTATAGGTGCTACAAATAAATTATGAATATTCAACGTCCGCGCGAATGTCATTGATCGATACTTGAAATTACAATTTGTGTGACATATTATTGACTAATATCCATTTCTAACATAGATAATAATATCACTAAAATTAAATTCAATCTTAGTTTAATTTACTTTCTATTTCTTATTCTATGAATTAGAGATTAAAATTGATGACTGACAGAAATGAGCATGAATAAGAAATTACGCGGAATTAGCAGTTAAAGTGACCGATACATAACTTTATAAATAAATAATTTTTATGAGATAAAAGTATAAAACAAAATCATATGAATACTTGCAAGAAATTGCAAGTTTTCTTGCATGTAGATAGTTGAAACTTTTGTGTTGTCGCGAACGTGCGATATTAGTTGCACTACAAAATTTGCGTGCGAGATTTCTTAGGATTGGGACTGGATTTGAATTTAACCAAAATATTTGGTTTTGAATAAACCAACTGTATGTGAGGTATGATATAATTTTTTTCAATAATATTTTAATGAATTGGTAATAGATATATATAATAGATTTAAACTACATATGGCATCACATAATATTATCACACAAAAGCTATATCAGTATGCAGTATGTATATTATGAATATCTTCGAATACTTATTATTTTATATATAAGAATGTGACTGAAAGTTAATATCGGTATTACTAAAAAAATATTTCGACTGAAGCTGCGCGCGTAAGAATGGAGTAACTATCATCTCCTGTCTCGGTAACGCATACTTAAGAAACCATGGTTTCTTTAAGTAATTATGTTAATTTACACATAACTGATAATCAAAATGTTTTCTTAGTTTCTTTATTACCATGTGGCTTTACTTGTGGCTTTTCTCTCTCGGCGATAGGCACTATCGTTTTACCGGAAGCGCGCGCGGTATTAACGTTCAATTATAATCAGATAGGCAATAACAAATTTTTTGCAGTAAAAGAACTCACCCTGTCATCTCTTTCTCTCTTTCTCTCTTTCTCTCTCTCTTTCTTTCTTTCTATTTCTCTTTTTTTTTGGTTGTCTCTATCACCTTGCTGGCTGTCAGTGGCTGTTCCGTATAATGAAAGCTTTGGATAAATTGATGGTGTTCGTGCGAGGGTCCACTGGCTGTCGTCACACGCGAGCAACGCTGTATCTAATAATCACGCGAGATCCGCCGGCGCGGCGCGCTCGATCGAGAAGAATTCCCCTTACTAGTATATCTTGCGTGCAGAATTCTCGCGTAATTTGTCCGTTACTGTGCGGTTGACCGCAGCACCTCAGATGCGTCACACGTGCACGCTCATGTGACCGCGATTTAGAGAAGTATAGCAATTCCGTTACGTGTACCTTCGCGATACGCGGTTCTCGTACGTCGCGAGGACACTTCACAATTATACAAAATACGAGCATACGAGGGAATTGAGAGGGGAGAGGAAAAAAGAAAAGCGTGGCAGGAAGTCTCCGCCTTCGGAAATGAATAGTCCTTCCCTCTTTTCCACTTTTCTTGCACGCTTTCTGGTTGCGGCCTCCTTGCATACACTTTTTTTTTGCTTATATGCAAGTTATATCTCTCAAATTATTCAATTTATAACTCAATATTATTTGTATATCTTTTGATAAATTGTTTTTTTTCTGTACGACATGCAGAAAAATGCAATCGGCAAAAGATTAAATAATAGCGCGACAATTAAAACGGGCGGTAAAACCGCGGGCACTCGTGTTGCACACGCGCACTTCTTCCGAGGTCTGTTTTTCTTCTTCGTCGCGTATCACACTGTTTTGTCGTCGTTGAATTGCCGTCCTTCGCGCGAACCTGTTTTTCCTCTCTATCTGTCGTCGTTGACTATCTAAATCTTCGTAAGTTGACAAATTTACAAATTCCGAATCAGTTTTCTAGATTTATCCCAGAAAAACGTTGCGCGAGATTTTAATATACAGGCGAGAAAAAACAAACAACGAAAAACATCGAGATCAAATGAGAGACAGCCGTCAATATGATGTGCACTTGCATGCAGTCCGTAACTTACTAAGACCGCTGGTAACCAGGGGTAGTGGACGGAAGGATTTTTCCCACCACTCTAACCATCTCCATTGCAAGTGCAGTGAGGACCACGTGACTACTCGACAGCCTCGTGCTTAGATAGAACGTAAGGCGCTTTTGGGGCCCGTATACGTTTCTCAATATTTCTTTTTTGCAATACTAGTAATGTAAAAAGTATATTAAAAACAATATTAAATACGTACACATTGTGGTTATATACGTGTGATAATAAAATTGATCAATTTTATGTAGAGGAAATAAATTTAATTTATTGTTAGGCACACGAAATTAATATTATTTTTCTTTCATAAATTTTGTAAGATTTTTATATAAAATTTTTAAAAATGTAAGTATGTTATAAATTTTGAAAAGCACGGTCTAAGGAAAGCATATTTGTTAATTTTAATTTAAATTTGTTCAGGTGTTTGTAATGTGCATAATGCAGATACAAAACAAAATTTTATTATAATTTTTTAAATACATTTTTTAAGTATTATATAGATAATAATATATAATTAATAATTTTTATTATCACATGTACATAACGATAATATAGGCCTTCAATATTGTTTTTAATAGAATTTTCATATTACTAATGGCAGCAAAAGGAAAATACATTAAAAAATGCTGTGTCTTGAGACACTTTACTATTTTTTCTTCGCCTTCGTTGCAACATCAAATTATAATATTGATGAATAATCAATATGACTTCTGCGTATTGTTTTTCCCTGACATTTGCTATTTTCCTTCATGACAGGCCACGTATCTCGATGGTACATATACGCTACTTAGGGTCATGCACTTATGATGTGCGTACGTCATATGACACTGTTGCGCATGCGTGAAAGAGTCCCTCCGTCCCTCTGATCTGCTGGTAGCGGCGGCAAGATGTGAAATACATGCTGCCCATGGACGACGAAGGGTGGGAGTACGTCGCGGTGAAGATAGCGGACACGATAGTCGTATCAGGGGGTGCGCGACGCGAGAAACGTCGGATAGCTAGGTAGGGATGGCTCTCGTGCGACGATGTAGTCCGGGTGGAGGTAGCACTCAGCTTTAGAACATTGAAGTTTTATGATTGAATTCGTTTGATCGAGACGATCTGCCGTGTAAATTGCATTGCACTTATGCGACACATTATGTACTCTGTTTGGCGATATCGACGACGGGGAATGTTATTTTTTCATTATAGCACAGTTTTTAATAAGAGTGAAACGTTATTGGTCATTGATATTAATGTTTCGAATGTTATTAGAGTATGCATAAGAATTGGTTCGAATCTAAATAGAATATATAAATCGAATATACAAAGAACTTGAAATTGCTATGATATTTGCAAGTTCTAAAGAACAATTTAGAAGAGAATTAAAGGGAAAATATGATATGCGTATATAGTATAATCTCTATATATTTGCATAAATAAGTTAAAAAGTAGAACTTGTTTCCCTGTCTTAACACAGCATAGGAAATGCAGAAATAAAAAATTGTAGCTTTACATTAAATATAGGGGAGAGTTGAGAAATGTATATATTGGTCTTTTAAATTATACAGTGTTATATTAAATTTTTATATTTTTATTATATTATATAATATAAATTTATTATATTATATAAATATTTTTATATTTTAGATTTATTATAAAGAGTATTTTACATTTATTATAAAGATTAAATCAATATTTTAAAATCTATCAAGTTTCCTAAATTACCACAAATTTTATGGTATTAATGTAAACTAATAAGTGGTAATTTCTTAGAAAGTGGTAAAGAGATTATGAAAATATTGAAGTACTGAATAGCAGAATAATTTTATTTTTACAGTATAATTGTGTTTTTATTTAATATAAATTTACTATAATTGTCTGTTGAATTGGAGAAAGTTTTAATGGACATCCAATATCGGTTAAATCATTTTTTTAAAAAGTTTCTACAATTTCGAAGAAAGTATTATAATGATTCTAACTTGAAACAAAGGCGTATTAATGATTAAGATGAATGCATTATGTTGTATTTTTTCTTCAAAGTAATACAATTGGAATAAGTTTCCTAGAAAAGGGGAAAATATTTTTTACTTGACAAAAAAAATTGTCAACTAAAGGATAATGACTATGTACAGAGTGATATTTATAGTAATAACTCGAAAATAATTTGTACACAGACTATGTCGATGTATTGATCTAATTAATATATCAATTTTCGATTGATATCGCTGCATTATTTTATTTCTGATAATGTTTTTCGAAAATTGTTACGCAATCCTTATGTTTTGAGATATATCATGTACTCTCAAACATTGCTTTGTGCCGAATGCATATCATTATTCGTGTTCGGTTTTCACAATGGCAAGCACTGATCAAGAGCCATTATAGAGTATTCTAGAAATTATCACCTAATACACTAAGTATTGCGTACAATGTGAACAATTCGGACAACTAAAAACCGGGTATATCGTATAATATAAAGATACCCCGAGAATGAAACTCAAATGAGGAAAGTGTGCGTGTTTTAGAACAAACCTTAAATATAATATAATAATACAAATTTTAAAGTTATATAGACTTCAAATTGATTTTGATAATAAAATCAAAAACTTTTTATTATGTTGTTTTTGTATTTTTCGTGCTAGAGTTTATGAACAATTAAAATCTATGCTTTTCTTATTATTATTTTTTTCTTGTTTATTATATCTTGTTATGAAAAATATTTCATCTTTAATCACGAGAAGAGCAAAAAAAATTTCCGTCGCGTGGTTATCTAAGGGAGAAGGCTACAGAGAGAATATCGTGCTTAGTAAACGTAGAATGAAGGAAGAAGACGTGGTGAGGTAAGAACGATCGTAAAATGTCGACGAAATAGATGGAGAGTGCGATAGTCAGCGTTTGGACAGAACAGATACATGCACATACGCGATGCCACGATTTGATACTCCACTTATGGCTGAATTTACTGATTGAACCGCGGCGGCTGTTCTTGTGGTAGAAACGGGTTTTACGCGTTCCGGAAATGTCAGCGCAGCACAGGAAGTGTCCCCACACATTGCGACTGCACCGAATTGTTTCGAGTAAAGATCGTAAATCTCTCGGACTCGATTCAGTATAAAACTAAAGGTGAATTTGTGAAATCAGGACTCTAATCTCACGGAAACTGGACACGCGACAATAAAAAAAGCTCACGTCTTTTGCATGTGTGCATGTGTATCTCTCATAAAAATGTTATTGAGATTTTATGTTTCGAGTAATTAAGATATTGATGAATTGTGATTTTCACATTTTTTACATCTCAATTTTTTAAATATTATTCTGTGTAATTATTATTAATTATATTCCATTAAATTTACATGAAGAAAATTTTATAGTAAAAATTTCTATAGTAAATAGTAAAGGTGGACCGAAGAAGAAATTATGAAAATTTTTATATTATGTTTGTCATCAAATTACTATAGTATTTATACTACTTATGATATAAATCTCTGAAAATTTTTTCTCATGGCTACTATCGTACATAATAATTTTTAATTTAAAATTTTCTTTGTGTATATTTTTTAAATATTTGTATAAAAACTAAAAATATATATTTTAAAACATAAAATTTTAATTACTCGAATAAAGTCTTAATTCGAAAGCCTACTAGAAACTTGGAGCGCTTGATAGCAAGCTTGATAGGCTTTGTCATGATATGCAATGTAATTTTTAATAACAGGGCACAGCACGATAGCGTGTTGCGTGACGAGCGAAATATTAAGTTCATAATAAGTTAAGTTTCGTACTAAGAAGCAGGTAACAAGAGCAAAACGCGATAAAAGATATCGAACCGTACACGTTACCCGAGTGTCAAGTATCAAGGCGGGGATTCGCGATATGGCCTGGGGTCCATTGAAAATGTTCTGCGCCTACAACGATTGCACAGCGCATTCCACACGGTAACAGCGACAAGGCGGGCAGTCAAAAAAGATAACGTCACATCGTGATTGGACGGAGACCGAATCGTTCCGATAAGAAATCATGAATTGTATGCGCGTGATATTTTCCAAGATGCAACCAAGTGAATTCGATTAAAGGCGTATGGGATAAACGAAGAGCAAAAAGGTAACGAGATATATTCGATCATATGATTATCATTACGCGTGATTTTTATTGTGAATCAAAATGACGAAATTGATGAAAATACGTAATTTCATCGATCACTTTGAGATCACTTGTAACGTTTTCTTTTGAGCTGAACAGCATTTTTATTTAGTGACTTTCGCGTGTTTATATATTTGCAGTTCTCGATCTTTCAAGACTTTCTCTCGAGTCACAGAACAAAGTGCGTATCGAAAAAAATAGCAGGTTCTGTAAATTATTTTTACTTTGTTCTTACATTGATTTATATTTTAAAACGTATATTTTGTGCTACAAATATACATATATCAAATAAAAAGTACTCGGCTCGATCTGAATTAATGAATAAGTTGCTTTATTTACTAAATTTTAATACATTATTGAAGATAAAAAAACATTGAACATATATATACACATTACATATCTGTTTTTATAAAAATACCACAAAAATATTTTTATCAAACGTCTTTATTACAAGATAAATTTTTTACTTCTAAAAAAATATTTTGCGACTAAACATGGTGAAAAATTACGTTTAAAAAATTATTTTTGATTGTGTTACGAATACGATGAGAAGAATCCAGCCAAAACCTCTTGCGAAAGAAGAAAAAAAAGAAATCTTTTGCACTCTCAGAGATGCGATATAAACAGGATAAGCAAGTAGCCAGAGAAGGGCGAGGCAATGAAACATGGCATAAGCGTAAGAACTGACTCAAATAAAAGAAAGGTGCGTATACGTCGATTAAATTGCTTCGTGATCTGCAACGTAAAATACTCAGATACGGGATTGGCTAAAAAAAATATTGCAAGGCCACTATTAACAGATAAACTGTATTGACATTTGATTTCAGTAAAAAAATACCCTAAAAACATTATTTGATATTCCTATATTTTGAAATTATATATCTTTTGAAATCTCTGATACGAGGAATAGCTAAAAAAATCTTATAATAATAATTATATTAACATTTATCAATAAATTAATCTCCAATTTTTAAAACTTTACATAATTTTTTCGAATTTTGAATTATCGTAATATAAATCATCATAATATTAATAGTTAGTAATTTTGAATTTATCTCCAAATGAAAATCATGTATGGAATATATTTTTGGAAGCTTCTTAGACATTATCAACAAGCAATATAATTACTTATTAAACATTTTTAGAAATATAAATTTGCTTCTAGTGAAAAGAATTTTAGGAATTTTATATAATATAAAAACAAGTTTTACAAGATGTTACAGCGTGATAAAATTGTAGCTATATCGAATGTTAATGATAAAAAATGCAACTATTTACACACAATCCGTAAATATTTAAGAAGACCTAATTATTTCTTACATTAAATTCAACACGTGAAACAGGTTCCTCCGTGAGTGTTGCGATGCACCTGCATCACGTTTCTTGCAGCCGTTCCTCGACGACGATTTCTCAATTGGAGCTTAATTAAAGGCAGGTTTCTCTTTATGTGTGACTAATTGAAGGGATTCGATCAAGAATGTATCTTGAACGAAAATCATTTCGTCCGTTTTTAAAAAGTGGTCTTTAGTGGAGTTAATACAAAGAATGCGGATACACTTATCATCAGCATGCGGGATTTGATAGAATCGTTAACCAACGCGAGTTGAAGAATTCCGAATAATATATAGATTCTTTTGAGAGATTATATGGTTGACGATTGAAAATGATCGGCTTTTTCACAAACTTTATCAGTATTAATAACAACTCCCATTAACGTTATTATTCTATGTTGGAGCTATGTTGCAAGCGGTACATTATATTGTATCTCCGATCATTGGGTTGTTCATTTTTATACACGAATGGAATATTTAATACACAATCATAATCGTTATTTTTGAAATACAGTTTGTTTCAATCTCAGTTTGTTCTAACGTCATTTAGTCGATTAGTGCACTGAAAAAAATTGATTGAATTAATCTGAAATATGAATAATATAGCCTAACTGTTTGATGAAATATAACGGATCCATATTTCCCATTATTGTGATAAAGATTCGGTATCTATTTTTATACTGTGTAATTATCTATATCATAATATTACTGTGTTTCAAGTTTTAAGTGCTGTCAATCCAGTATTCCAACAGTACAATCTTATTATCTAACACCATGTAGGTACTTTACTTTAGTACCCAATACTTAAAGTTCGTAATAGGTTCATACTGAGAGAGTATCTTATCAATATTCAATTTCCACTTGGGATAATAACGAAGCTGATATAAAATGGTATACAATATAAAGTTGAAAACTTAAAATAATTACTAGAATTGTTGTCGTATTCGAGACGACATTCTCCGTGTGGACGACGCCTAACATCGTGCATGGAAACCGGAGTTGTGCCGATGGGCGTCAATTTGCCGCCTTGGGCAATCGACTCTGCTACCAGGTCGGTTAGCACGCCATCATTTACGTGAAATTTATGAAAAGCGAAGCACCTTCCGGACATGAGGAACGGTGGAGGCTCTGCCAGTCTATTCTGTGAGTAAGCCGTTCGCCTGAGCGACTCAGCGTTGCACCACGAGCCACTACGAATAACTATACATTCGGTTCCATAGTTCCGTCAGTCGGCGTCGGCAACCTTGACCGAACATTACATGCTTTATGATTGCATTTAAAAGAAAATAGCCGAATTTTAGTTACTTCTCTAAATGACTGAATCTGTCTAAGAAGCTTCCAAAAATATATTCCATACATGATTTTCATTTGGAGATAAATTCAAAATTACTAACTATTAATATTATGATGTGCGGATAACGCACATTGTGATAATTAGTTGTCGACTTTGATCTTTGTAACTTGAGATAGATAGGTAACAGTTAGTTCTATCATCATAAACCTTGAACGAAAACGGCGAATAGAATAACTGGATTAAATGGAGAAATAATTGAATTTTTTGACAAGTTATGCACTTACATCACGTAAGTTTCAAAAATTAGTGAATGATAAAATGATATATTACGAACAAACTGGAGATAGTTTAAAGTTTATAGTTTAAACGAAAGAATTACGATTATTTACATTTTTTATATTCTTGCAAAAATCATAATTTCCAACGATATTGTAAAATATATTATGTACTTCTTTTTGTGAAAATATTACGAAACAGGAAATTATAACGTCTGTCTTGGTCACGTTAAAAAAATTTGGCGTTTAATACTACTTTAGAAATGCATTCAATATTTTAGAACGAAAACTAGTCAATACTATGCTGCTTTATCAGAAAATACAGAGCAACAAACGTTCTGTATCTACACATATAAATTTTCCTGCCATTTGCTCTTTCCAGTCACGTAATAACAATCGGTTATTTTCATTCGAAAGTATTGCATTAATGTCAGCTTTACCGAAAAAATTGCACGCAATAACAGCGATAAATGCATGCGTATGATGCGAGCTATAACTATTCTGTCTACTCGCGATTTTCTAAATTGTAATGCGGTAACTATCTGCCCGTGACGGAATTATTACATGTTCTACTGCACTAAGGTAAGCGAATTTTATGTGATCACTATTCCTTATGCAAATGAATGTTGGCTACACCGACAAGACAACATGACATATGTTCATCAATTCTGAAGCTATTCGGATTAGCATAATGCTATTTTTATCTAAAAATATGTAAACTGAACGATAAAACACACATTAGGCTTTTACATTGTATCTCAATAAAAAACTTTATTTTATCTCGAGATATGGAAGATTTAACAGTCTGTCTGCGAAAAATGCAAACGTCTGTAATTTTTTAATTACAACTCTTATTTAATAATCGTAAAACGGTCGTAATCGCTCTCTCCTAAAATCGCATATCTCTGCGCATGCTGTACACGAAATATTTTCTTTAGAGCAACGATCTTTCCTTGTAGAAGCGCGCGAAAGATTTTATCGCATTTGGCGACACGCGATGACCGAAAAAAATGGAGCACCTATTCTGCCATGGCAAACCTGCTCCTGGAGTCTTTCGTGCATTGGTATCCTTCGATTTATCGCATTTCTCGCGTGCATACCGAGTATTACTTTAGCATTTTGCTGCTTATGAACTTCTCTGCGGCGATATGGAAAAAAAAAACAAGACACGAAAAATATGACGTCGTACACCTTCTCTTCTCTCTTTTTGGTTCTCTCTGTTTTGTTCTTATCCTCTCATCTCTTTCTTTTTCATTCTTTGATTTTTCTTTTTCTTCACCCTCTGTGTCCTACCTTCTTTCTAGGTGTTACCTCTTTTTCGATCTCTCTACCTGTCTCTTTATTTGGCTCACTCTCCCTACTCTTTACGTTTCCAAAGAGTTACTCTCCTTACTCCAATTCGCTCGCTCTTTCCCCTCCTCTACATATTTAGTTACCCATAAACGATTGGCATGCAATTTCTCGAGTGTACGCATATCGCAACGTGTTTCTGCCACGTTCGTGTTACCATCGTCTCATGTACACGTGCGTGTAAACCGCTGCACGATCGCACGCACGCACGCACGCACGCACGCACGCACGTATGCATGCACGTCTGCCTATCTTGCGTATCGCCCGGGGACGAATTTCGGCCGGGAATGCATCGCTCATCCTCTTTCGGCTCACTTTAGTGCACACGATAGATGTATCGGTGATCGTTTCTTGAACTACACTCGTTAATATTTACGGTATAATCAGAGATACGCGAATCTACGGATGTTGTTCTCAATTCAGGAAATGCGATCTAACGAAAAATTTTTCTCTCGCTTTAAATTCACGTATAATTAGTACAAAATTTTATTGCTAACATACAAGTAAGCTATATTATTTGAATAATTTTACCATTTATACTCGAGATTTTTCATAGAAAAGACTTCCTATATTTCCAATAAATCTTACTTCAATTATATAAATAACTTTCAGTTTTCTTATATATAAAGTGGAAATTTTTTTCTAAAATTACTTTGTTAGTTTAATTTTTTATACGATTAAAATTTGTTATACGATATCGCATGTGACTATAGCTTATCGTTATACATATTCATACGTGCAAATATCTTTCAGGGGCTATTATGAAATTTATATCTATTAATTTGCTTATATATACAATGTACAATATTGTATGTAGTCGCGCGTATACTAATATGTTGTTACCTTTCGAATATCTGTATAAATTATTAGGGTATATTATACATATACATTAAATATATTATTACGATATATTCTAATAAAGTTATTATTTATTTAAAGATAATATTACTAAAATTTATAAGATGTAATTTAAAAAAGTTTTTTATATTTACCGTACATATACCTGCACAGAAAAAAATGTAATATAGCCAATAACATATGTAATTGCGGGCTGCCAACTACATAAAATACTCAATACAATAATATTTGCTATTAATGCAAGTACAATGTTGATACTGCAATAGCATATATTATTGTATTGAGTATATCTGTAATTGGCAGCCCGCAATAACATATCTTATTGAATATATTACTTTTTTTTCAGTGTAGGATATTACTTTAAAGATAAATTTATAAAATTAGGCTTTTTTTATACCATTTTTAATTTAAAATTTTTATACATTTACCGATTTTTAGTTAGAAATCAAAATTTGTATTGGGATTTCTTCAAGCTTTAACGAAGGCAATTGATTCAACATTTTACGAATCGACTATCATCGCATGCATGGCCGGCGATAAAATGTTATTTTATGACCGCGGTCGAGGGACACTGACGAACCTGCTAGTTCGGTTCTCACCGATCTTTTGCCAAGGACTTTACCGGCAGAAATAGCGGGTCGCCGATCAGATCGTATCCGATCTCGTCGCACCATACTTTATACACCATACTTTATACACACGTGCGCAAAACGTTATGTATGCGTGTGTCCATCAACACAAAGTACGATAAAATGTAGCATTGCGGAACCTCATAAACTATTTTCGAAAACGTAGAAATATATTTTGGTTGCATCAAGCATTGCACGGTTTGCATGTCAGATGCAACAAGGCTTTGCGTGATTATTAAGATGCGAAGAGGAAAGGAACCTAAATTTAATCTTTTTGGATGTTTTGACTACAACGTCGTACAGATTAGCGTATTATTAGAATGAAAATTATAGAGAGAAAGGGGAGGGGAAGAGGTGAAAGGAAAGGCACATAAGCTTCTTTATTTTACGTATAAATAACAGATTGTGCAAGCACAGAGAAAAAAAAGATAATCCTTATAAATTTATTAACTAAAAATCCGTTATTTTATCAAGTCTCATACATATATGGCATGATTATATTTTTTGAAAGATCCCTCTATGACCCTGACAAATATTGCTATCTGTGTCATGAGCTTGTAAAACGCCTTATCACTATTACTGTAGCACTTACGATAGTACGACTGAACAATGATATGCAATTATCACTTGCGCGTCATATTCGATTCAATATGGCATCATTTACATAAAACAATGTCTAATCATTGTTTTTAATTAAGTTATAACTTGTATCTTGCAAATTAGAACATTCTTATAACAGTATAAACAAGAATAACGATTTTTTTATATATTAGTTTAAAAGTATATTTTTTTACGCAATACATGATTTTGATTATTAATACTGATATAATATATCTCTTCATTGTTTTGTACACTGAGGAAAAAATGTTGTTAACCTGACCAATTTTTTAACTGGATTAAATTTCTTCAGTTCAAGTATTTATTCATTTAATTTAAATACATGAAATACTTAAGTTTTAATTCAAATATTTATATATTTGATTGAAATATATAAACAATTGAATTAAAGAAATTTAATCAAGTTGAAACATTTAGTCAAATTGACAACTTCTTTTCAGTGTATATATTTGTTTTCTTATTTTATTGTAAACAAAGATTGTAAGATATATATTATTAATATTTTATAGAGAAGCTCTTCTCTTGTTTTAAACAAATATTTAATTTTTTACTATACTGTACTTATTAAATTGTTTCAATATCTTTTTATATGTATCTATTTCTGTGTCTATTCTAGTTTATCTAGACAGCTCGCCACGTTTCTACATCCGCTCAAAAGTTTCTTTCTCATAAACGTTAATAATTTAAAACTGCACGCTGCGACCTAGATAAGACTTAAAGTAATAAAGATAAAAGTTTATTACTATAATACTAAGCATTTGTGAAGATTGTAAAGTTGTAACGTTGAACTTTCACGAAAACACATATTAGTCGCTCCACATGAAAAGGCAATGAATGACAGGGTAATTCATTATATGCATATATTCATATAATTGATACAGTACATCGTCGACGAGCAACCAAGCAATTTTATATTCTTGAAACAAAATATTACTCGTATTTTCTTTAAAATAAAGATACGCGTTACTTCAATTACACAACAATTTTATCAATTAGAGATAAATAACAATTTTCTAAATTTGTTAACTCATCAGAAAGAGAGAGGTGGGGAGAGAGAGAGAGAGAGAGAGAGATGTATGAAAATTATATTTGGCAACTATAGTTCATAGTTTTCTTTTTTTCAAATAATGCTAAACGAGTGTACAAGTATATGTATATGTGCTCAGGTATCGTCTAAAGTTACAAAGTATATTCACTGTTTCTCTTGTCTCGTGCTTTCCCCCTCCTCTCTCTTTCTCTCTTTTTTTCTCTCTCTCTCTCTCTCTCTCTCTCTCTCTCTTTCTCTCCTCGACTTTCGCCATAGCACTTATTTAACCGCTCCATCAGGCCTCGTGTCACATTCTTTCAGTCATTGATAGAAGCTTATAAAGTTTATCCATCCAAGAAAGCGGCAAATGTAAGGCAACACTGCCTACATAGTATTGAATTTTTGCATGGATTTGTCAGGTCTCTCTATTCTCGATGATTTTATAAAAATTATTACTATTATATTACTATTATGTATGATTCTTTAAGCATAAAGGAAGATGGCGCATGCATTTGTATTAATACGAGAACTATTGTGCAGCCAAAGTGCAACTAAAGTGCATACAAGTATGCATTGTAATAACAGACAGTATCCTGTTCTCAAATTCTTTTCATGAGCAGTGTAATAAAAAATGTGGCACACAGTGAATTCAGGTTTTAGGGGTACGAAGGAAATAATTAATAATAGATTAGAAAATTAATAATAAATTAAAAGTAAATATGCTAATATGTATGCTTCTCTACATTCTCAATATTTTTTATAAATGTAATTAAAGTCGCGTATATTTTATGCGATATATTTTTTAATTGTAACTAATTTTGATTACAAAATTAATTTCAAAATTGATAGAGCATAATTAACAGTGGAATAAATAAAAACAAATCAATTTTTTTACGACATATATTGCTATTGAACGATAGGTAAGCTTTTTAAAATATGTTTATTGATAATGTGAAAAATTAAAAAACCAAATAACTAAATATTTAATATCTCATTATATCACTTGACATCACTGACGTACCGTTTTCTATATACATCTACATATCCTCTATATATCTAGGAATTAACATAAATCCAGATTGTGCATATAGAAGTAAAGAGTCGTTATAAAACTTGCAATGGCGATATAAGCTAAATTACAACGACTTTTTAATTCTCGTCACAAGTCCGATTCTCGTCAAAAGCCGATTCTTATCTGATTTATTTCGAGGCATTTTATGCAAGTCTGTTCTCCCGAGTGAGTAACCGGTGACATTGCTGCAAGACAACTTGTCAGGCGCCGCGCAAGGATTTTAATAAGACGAATACGGGAGAGCCTCGGTCGAACTCAGGTACGTGCATCCTGGACAGAGCAAAAAGTATAAAACAGGAGATGCGGTGAAGAAAAGAGAAGTAAGAAGAATATACGGCAAAAGAATGCGCCCGCTACCTACAGAGCTCATTGCCTTGCAATAAATTTGTAAATTACTCTGTCTTATTCACGTGTGGGTAAAACCTTTAATGTATTAATTGAATATATTTTTTTAATATATTCAAATACATAAACCTATAATCTTACACATTTCGTAACATTATTACCATTTTGTTTCAGTCTCGTGTGAGACAACCATTATTTATATTAAACTGTTTTCAAATCAAATTTTTCTAAGTCAGTTTTTAGTGTGTCCTCGAAACGTAAATTGAAACCTATAGACTTTGTTGTACCGGGAAATCCGATATGCAACCGAACACGAAACGACGGTGAGATCACATTAATCTCTTTTTCAATCCCGTTTTTCAGGCGAAAAATAGTCGCTCTTTGTTTAACAACTGTGAATTTTAAGGAAACTTATATTTAATGAAGATCTTGTAATTACTTAATTGATAACACGCTATTTATGTATCTTTTGATTCGTGCGCCGTGTATCACTTTATGATTATCAAACGAGGTATCTTTAATATATATAAATTGCAATCATTTATTATTTTATTGTTTTCTGCAAACATATTAATGTTAACTTAAAAAAAGTTAATAGATACACAAAATAATGAACAGTAGCTATTGCTCCTATTGTTTCAAACGTCATTAACTGATAATAAGTAATAAGTTATTTGATTTATCCAACTTTCACGATTTAAGCTTTACTAATTATGTGAAAATAAAAATGTTAAAACATTGTGCCAATAGTTGCATTTAATATGTAATATTTTTGTATTAAAGTGTGTTTAAGAAAAGATAAAAATATGAAATTCTGTGTTATGTGGGTGAGTACCTGATCTTTGACACTTAACGATAAATATTATAATTTATCTTTATGTCATTCTTAATTTGATTAGCTTATAAATAAGTCGATGTAGATTTATTGGAAATTTGAACTTTTTATGTATTTTAAATCCTTTATCATATTTAATTAAATCTATACATATAATATATTTAATTAAAGTATGTTTTATTCATATTTTGTGTATCATTAGCTTTTATTTTTAATAATTTTATTATTATAATAATCTAGAAAAATTTTATTACATATATAATAAAACACAATTTTTTGAAATTTAAATTCTGAAATTTAACGAATGTAACTGACAAGATAAAAAAAATATATATATATTTATATTTATATATAAAGTATCAGTCAAGATTTAAAATGAATTTTATGTTAATTATATTAACAAAATAAAATTATTAATGTGTTTATATCCTATATATATTAAAGTTAAAATCAAATTTTAATTGTATATAAAAGTTATTTAAAAATAACATAATATAAATTGAAATAAAGGAAAAAATATTATATTTATGTCGGTTAATGTATTGAAAAAGTATATACAAAATTAAAATAATTTGAATTAAAATAATATTAAAATATAAATCTTATGACTATTGTACGTATTTATTTCATTAAATTTTATTTTCTAAATGTTACTTTTTTTTCTTTTGTTGCTATCTTAAAAGTGACAGAAAATTACAAGAGATATTAAACTTCAGATATTACGTGTTCTAGCATGTTCGTGTTATATGCGTTTAATTAATCAAGTCTCTAATGTCTAAATGTTACTTCTATCTTTTTCTTGACAATGTTGAAATCAGGATCATACAATTGCGGTCTAAGCTCGGATCTTCACCGCTGCTATAAACAGAAACTACATATGAATCAAGCGGTGACGCGAATTATGGCGGTGGCAGATGAAGACCCGTTACGGGCAGTAAGTAGCATAGCGAAATTTCATCTTGCCACAACAACCCGACGACAATAACTGAACGTAGATACAAACTGTCACGGCGTTTCATTATTGCATCTGATAGAATCAGACAGACTCTCTCAGTCCTCGCTAATGAAACTGTCACTTATTCATATTCTGTGATAATGATACATTAATGTTATTTAATGTTACAAATTAATAATATTTACACATATTACATTGCATATGAAAAAGATGCGATGAATAAATTAGCGCTTCACATACTGTGTCATGTTTTACATTTGATATAATTGAGGTTTCTGTTATAATCAAACTATGTGCCAAAGAATTTAACATTAAATAATACAATTGATATTTGACATTCTACTTCTATTTAAAAACTCGTATTCTATACATTTCGAGATTTAATTTTGAATTTGTTCGACAAATTTGATCATTGGAAAAAAGGAGATATATTGATCTAAAAGTATTTGATTGAATGACCTTCATCATTAATGCTATTTTGCGCTTTGTCATGATTGCCGTGTCTACCTTCTTCTCGATTCTGTTTTAAAGATCTTATTGATCCTAAACGCCGTCGATATGAATAGTCGCGATCTTTGTTTTTGAAAGACAGCGCAATCGGCACAGCGAGAGAGAGACAGAGGGAGAGAAGGAGAGAGAGGGAGAGAGAAAGAGAGAGAGAGATATTATCCAGTTCTCTTGGCGCGAGAAAGCTATGCGAATGAGGCCGTCTTTCGGAGACGTATAAAAGCGCTACAGCATCCCGGCCGTGGAGTATTTCTGCACTATATATGCAATACGCTTATCCCTGGTTTATGCCCGAGACGCTGCATTTAAACGTTGCGACGACTTTTATAGGCCTATGCGCGAATCTGAGTGAAACTTACGCTCAGTTACGACGCGCCCGCAGTACCGCATACACTGGCACTATTTCCACTTAATGCACACGTGTACGTATACATTTATTGCGTGCATTCGCAGGTCACGCATACCATTGTGGGCATGATGTTACTTTTGCTTGAGGGAAGGAAGGAAGGAAGAGGGGGCAGGGCCGCCGGCCTTTAGAAAAAGTATGTAAAAAAAAATTTGTGGCGCTCATCGTCGGCACTGATTTTTCTACACAAATGATATACGATGGAAGTGCATCATCAATGCAGAAATGTTATTGAATATAACTCGATTATTCCTTTGTTAAATAAATATACATCTTATGTCAGGTGATATTGGCAATAAACAAGATGTTGAGGAGAAATCGCATCTGTAATTATAACACGCCGATATAAAAAGTGATTTACATCTACGTAAAGACCGAATAATATTCGTACCCCCTATTAGGTTTAATTGGTTTACCAAAAGACGAACTGCGAGACATTGATAATTTATGAAATCGCTAAAAGCACAACTAAAATATCTGCGGTATAAATCACAGGTTATATCGCGGATGTTGTCAGATAACCTTGACAAGCAATCTTGGTGTGCAATCGTGTTCGTAAAAGGGCACGATTACTCCTACGCTATCCGATGCTTGAGCGAACTGCGCGCCAAAGATAAGAAATTAAATGGAATTCTTATAAGCGTGCAATAAGCGCTCGTCGAGTTCTTAACGTCGTCGATGACACTGATGAAGGAAGAAAACATTCGTGTTTTCTTGGATACCGGTTACGAGATCCATGAAGTCTGCACGCGGCCCTGAATGCTGCGGCCGTGAGAGAATGCGTGCAACGCACTTTCCGACGCGATATCGGTTCATCAGTAACAGTGTCTTCTTGACCGGTGGTAGGTCCGATTAATTAGCCACAGAATCGTAATTTTTATTCGCGTGTCCGAGCTACCATGCAAATTTATAATACTTAACTTTGTCGTGGATATAAAGAGTTTTGACGTCGTTATTTTATGAACAACATTTTATTGCTTTTTAAATTCGTAATCGCTATCTGCGAGATGCGCTAATTAAAACAATCTCTGGATAAAACACCGTATAAAAACAGAGAAAGAGAAACAATTATAGCATTAGCTTTGATGATCGAGCTGGTTAAAATGTACCGTATAAGAATGCTTTTTTTACAAAATAAAATTTGAATAAAATAGGAATTAAAATTAAAAAATTATTACAAACTTATGCTAAAAATATATAAGTGACATACGTAAAGTTCGTGTAAGAGCATAACAAATTCTGTTGTGCCAGTCAAGAGTTAATGGCACCGTCGCAATATCGCCGTGATATTCGTTGAAAAAAATCTCGTCACAAGAACGTACCGGAACATCGAATACCAGTTATCGATGCAATACTATCGTCTCTCCGCGGAATGAAAGCGAGCAGTAAAATAATATCGAGACAAAACACCATATTGAAGCGGTCCACTTCTATCGGCCGTTCCGCGTTAAATGTGGAGCGAAAGTTTTTGCACAGATCTTTTTACTTAAATAAAACCTTTGTGTCAGGCAATCCCAAAACGAATATTCGAAATACTTCGCTAAGTCATGGTAGAACAGCGTGAGCGAGATGCATCGCGAGATTACCTGGCCTTCTTTTGCGCATCGTTGTTAAGGTGAAACGATCGAGCGCGAATGGTATATTAACGTACAAGTCAACAAAAAATGAAATTATGTCGGTACAATAAAAAAACGATAAATAAATTGCCTTTATCTGCGATCATATTTTACTATAACAAATAATAAATTACTTTTCAAGAAAGAAAATACTTCTATTAGCGCTTTCATTAATCACACTGGCTATTGAATGCCTATTTTGCTGTAGCTACTATACCAAATTAGTTATAAGAAATTCTACGATATTTATCGGACAATTTTTTAAAGATACGTTGTCATCTTTAATCCAAACATTAAATATTCATTTTTCTTAATCCATTTTTTTTAAACTAGCTATTTCTTACGCTGAGATTTATACATCGAACGCTATATTACGTTATGTACGTTGTGTACACAGCATTCGCTATGTTAGCAATATCGCGAAGTGTTTTTTTTAACATCGTTGTGGACAAGCATATATTTACCATATTGTTATCAGCAAAATGTTATATATAGCCAAATTTATGGCTACATGTAGCATTTTTATTATTATTTATATTTAGTATTATTTATTATTATTTATATTTAGTATTATTAGTAATAATAACAACTTTTTTTTAAACAGCGAATATACAATATATGTAGCATACATGGCGTGTTCTGTGTAGCCACAATATCATTCTATTTTAATCAATATTTTGAATTTTGTGTCGAATTTGACATGAACAATAAAACAGTTTCAATTTTTAATTGAGTATAAATCTCGGTTCTTTAATCAAAAAATGTTTTTTGGACAATTCACATCTTGAAATATAAGTTTATATAATTTAAAATGACTTTCTCTAAGTATTTTACTTTATATACTGTCAAGATGTTATTCAAATTCAAAATTGTCGTTTGTAAATGTAGATGATCATTCATAATTATACAAACTGATTAATAAGACAAAGAATTAATAATTAAATAAGTATTATAAAATTAATTTGAGAAATTGAATAGAATTCACAAAGAGATATGCTGAAAATCACAAATTTTTAAAATCAATAAAATTAGATTGTTACAATATTCGATTATAATTATAATTATAACATTATAAATATTATAATTTATTAATATACTTCCAGCTATATATTATTTTAGATATGCGGCAAGTTTTTTGTGTTTCGAATGTATTTAGTAGAAATCCCGGATATCAATTCCAATACGCACTTATACTTAATATTTATATCATTATCTTACCTAACCGGTTAAAATGGAGAAAGTTAACAAGAAGAATTAAAGTGATAAATTGATCTCATTACGTTCTCGTGTCTCTTAAATTAACCATATTATAATAACGTTACAGTGTCTAAGTTCTATTGAATTTTGTTACAAATAAGCGCATATATCACAGTATGTATCCTTTTCTTTGTGTGTTTCAAACTCAAGTTCTTGTTATACCGACAACTACAATATAGACAGTCGATACATCTAAAAGCTACAAAGTATAATAATATTAATGATACAATAATATTAATGAAATAATTTACAGTTTTACACATAATATTAATGTGTTTTGTTAATAAGTTTCTAATTTCTGACATTTTATGATAATGAATATTATGTTTTATAGATGTACATCTACGGTAAGATAACATTCTACTTTTATTTAAACTTTTCATTTATAGCGAATTATGATAAATAATAATCATATCAACAGTAGGAAATAATATCGAATATTGGTAATTCTTGAGGAAAATGTTCTTCGTGCATAGGTACAGTCGGGATGCGAACATAGGAGTGCAAGAATATTGTTTCCCGTCAGTCGGTCTCCGTTGTCTGCGTTTATCGACGTTAAGCGAGTGGTTTTAGGTACCTTGCTCTAGGATCGCTGCATATGCCTGAACTGCCTGAACCAGGCAACCACTCGTGCTCATCGTGAATGCTCGATACATCCTTCGAAGGGGCGGGAGGGAGAAGGTTGTTTCTACCCCTGTTTTCCTTTTCTGAGACGGAGACCTCCGTTAGGGGTGGAGAAAACTCGAAGGACCCGAGAGAGAGCCCACGAAGATGCGTGGCAGTCGAGCGTGAAAACGAGTTCACTGGTTATATATTTCTCGGTTCGCCGGGGCGTTAAAGTGTTGAAATTTCATTGAGGATCTAATGAAGCGCGCCGGATAAGGTCTCTCCTTCTCTCGCGCGGGCTGTTTGTTCGTAGGGTGGATGGCCCTTCGAGATGCGTAAGCGAATTTACATGCTTCAGGATGGTTCTCGGTTACTCCGTCTCTCGGAAGACCGGAGTACCGGCTCCGAGTTTTTCAGCTAGAACGTCCGCTCGCGTTTAAGAGGGACCCCCACCTTGCATTTCATTAACTTTCCGTTATTAGTATTTTCTCCGATATAATGTACGTATTAATAGATATTTTTTAATTTTATATTGAATGATGAATTAAAAAAAAAAGTTATCCACACATTACGTTTAATTTGGAAAAGGATTTTAATAATATTTAAATTACAGTCTGTTGTGAGAATAAAAACCATTTTATATAATGTTAAAGTATTTCCTGCAGTTCTAAAACTTTTGGAAATATGTGGGACATGAGGTTCAGAAAAATTTATCTTTATTCTATAACGTAAGCCGAGGGAAAGTTATTTGGCAATAAAGATGTTATTTTTATCTGAAATATATATCTATAAAGCAGGATTTAGTTGGCGTAGCTTGAGCGGCGTGCGTATCGACTTCCGTTCTGATTGCCCTTTCAAAAGTTTTTGCATTAAAATTTCACACACGTGTAACTCGAAAGTTGCTGGTATAAGTGTGAGAAATAGTACGCGACATTACCTCGAAGGGTGCTAAGTCGAGAAGACTCGCATCCGCCAGGTTGCTCCCGTCTTCGACTCGGCCAAATGGATCAAAGTAGAAACTTTGCTGCTCTCGCGCGTCTTTTATCAGCGGATCGTACCGTCCTTGGGATATATAAATACGTCTTTCTCATGACACAAATAGTCGATCAGCATATGTTAGGAATGCAAGACTGTCGAGATCCGTGTGTTCGTCATACATGGAAACTTTCCACGCTCATAGAAACGCGATCGCGTACTAATATCACGAATCATGAATAATATGAGGATTTATTTTAGGTCAGTGATCTTCGGAAAGGGGAAATAAAGGTTGCCAGACATATACCGCATTTATTTTTTTTTATTAAGTTTATTTTATATATCGACAACAACACGTCATACATTAGAAAACAGAAGGTTTCTTGAAGCAAACTCGAATGAAAAGTTTTGTGGAACAATCCGAGAGACACTATGTGAGTGTGCCGCGCCATCATCTATGGAGTCGTATATATATAATATTGCGTGTTCTTGTGTTTCATATGTTGCGTGTACGTATTTGTATGTATTTCCATGTGTTTGCACGTGTATGGCTATGTGTATATGTGTGTGTCTCCGTGTACTACGATACTCTCTCGCTCTCTCTCTCTCTCTTATCATCTCTCTTATTTTCTCAGTCTCTTTCTCACACTCTTTCATTCGTATCCTTTCGCTCTTTTCTCTTTCTCTCCCGTTCTTTCGCGCTCCTTTCGCTACATATACACGCACACACGTTCTTCCCGCCCGCCTTTCTCTCCCTCTCTGTCTTACTTTCTGTCATTCCGCGTGCGCTCTCTTCTATCGATACTCAATTCGCGTATTTCTATAGAATTGTAGTCTACTCGGTGCAAGGAAACCACGCGAGATCGAACGAAAATCACAATCGTTTTCTCGTTTGATCCCACGTTTCAAGTTGGTAGTCAATAGCTTCCATCCTCCTTTGCGTCCCCTCGTGTACGCCTATTGTCGTCCTTTTGCTCTTATCTCTTTCGCTAATTTTCTCCCTCTCTTTTTCACAGCAATGTCCATCCGCTCTCTTTCTCTCTCTCTCTCTCTCTCTCATTCTCTCTTTTCTTTCTCTCTTTCTCTCTGTTTCTATTTGTGGTGAATAGTCTCCGAAAATATTATATGTGGTGTTGTAATTTAAAAAAATGAAAAAGAAATGTGTAACACGCCAAAAAGATGCCGCTTGTCTAAGATAAACGAAAAAATTCTTGATATCGGTCGCGAGGGGTGCAAACTTAAATCAAGATTCCAAACGAAAGAAATTCGCACGAGGCGCCCTCCGCGTTTCATCCAGCCGCGCGCGGAATTTCGCACGATTATCGTTCTGCCATTTTTGGTGCCTCTATCCCTCTTTCTTTCTTTCTCTCTCTCTATCTATCTATCTATATATAATATAATATATTTATATTTATATATATTATTTTGTTTCTTTGCTTCAAAAAGCGGCAGTGCATCGTCGTCGAATTCACTCTCGGGCTTTGAGAAGGGAGGGCGATCGTTCTTTCTCTCTTTCTCTCTCTTTCTCTCTCTCTTTCTTCCTCACGCTTTTTCTCTTTCTTTCTTTCTTTCTCACACATACACACACTTTTTATCACTCTCTCTCTCTTTCTCTCTCTTTCTCTTTTTCTCTTCGTTTAATATTTTTCTAGGTTTAATTCGCGACGAAATAGTCTCGAATCACTCTTCGTCTCACGGCCGCGATAAATATCTAGGAACGTCCGGGGTTTCGTCCGACGGCCTTTCGCAGCGACGAGACGCGAATTTTGACTCCCGTGCCGAAAGAGGTGTCTTTCACGTAGCTTCCCTTAATATTTAGCCAAAGATATACAAGAAAAACTAGCCGCGCAGCGCGTGCCAGCGATGCAACCCACCGCGTCTCCTCTTGCAATAATTTATGTACAATTTTACAACCTACGACGCCGCCGACGATATAATTTTATTCTCCTTATAGTTCACTTTTAAGTACACGAATAGGACCTAGACATCGTTAATTTTTTCATCTTTACACTATACTAACGAAATCTAAACGTTCAATTTTCATTTTCACCACACTAGGAATAATAAATTTTGCCGTATCGTTAGTATACCTTTATAGAAATATGCTTACAAAAATAGAATTTCGTGAGGCGCGGGAAGCGCGTCGCTGCCGGATGCGGGCGAGCTTATAGGAATTTCTCTTTCATCTTCGCTTTGATTCGGAAAATAGCCTCGTGCTATCCCTTAGCCCTAACTTTTATTTTCATCGCTCGGCGACCGAAATACCGCGAGTGTGTAATTTTCGCCCTTTCTTGCACATGTCTCTCTCTTTTCCTATCTCTCTCTCTTTCTATATATATATGTATATATATATATCTCGAACGCTGCGCAGACCACTCGGACGTGTGCCCCCGTGCGAATAATTTTTTAGTATGAATTTTCTCCCTCGATAACCTTCGTCGCTCGCATACTCTCTTTCTCTCTCTCTCTCTCTCTCTCTCTCTCTCTCGCTTTTTCTCTTTCGCTCTCTCTTTTTCTCTTTCTCTCTCTTAATTTCAACCACTCTTCCTGTGTAATCTCGCATGCACTCGTGTATGTACGCATTCACGCGCCGTCATCTTTCTCTTTTCACACTTTCTCGCGTACATTTTCTCTTTCGCAGTTCATTCTTCCGCGTCTCTTTCTCTCTCACCACAGCTCTTATTCTCTCGCTTATGTAATCAACCTCACTCTCTTGCATCAATCGATCTTAGTATCCTCTCACTTTAATCGCTCAAGTCGATCTTTTCGTCTCTTTTTGTATAGTTTGCCAAGAACGTATATGTGTCTCGAAATTGTGAACAACTTATATATCGTTTCGCTGTCAACGCATCATGTACATACAATAATACAATCTCTCAATCGCCGTAATAACGGTGACAATTATAATCACGATAGGGTAGTAATAACGTAATGTATATAGTATGGGGGAAGGGAATGGACTAAATCGTCAACGAACAATATTAATAATCGTAGGTAGTGGGATGACTGACAATAGTTAATCGCAATAATAATAGTAATCATACCGATAATCGTTATAAAGATGTAATTTGTCTTTTTTTTTGTTTTCGTATGCACAATAACCTCTTTTGTCCTCTCTCTTTTTTTCATTCACGTGCACTCTCACGCGCGCTCCTAAACTTCAAGGTAACATCATCATTTAGACTCGTCATTACAATATTACATTATTAGATTACATTATATCATAATACGCTAGCGTTTATTCAATAAATTTTACATACTTTGATACGCAGTATGATGGTTTCAAAAACGGTCATCGGCCAACCAAATTTTGTTCACACATCAATACACCTACGCTCAGTAATCGAAGTAATTTGTACTTGTAGCCATATATTATAAATATTTTTAGTAGTTCGGCCTCTCTTTCTCTCTCTTTGCTATCGTTTCGCAACTTTTTCGTATCTCTCTTGTTCCATACGGTCGCCAGTAGTTCGAGGCCCTACACATTTTTTTTCTTTTGATACGAATATTTAAATATTATTTTACCACCGTTTTCCTGTCCCGTTCTCTCCCCCTCTTTCTCTCGCATTCTCATTTTTTCCACACACATACACAATTCTCTCTCATTTTTTCGTTCTCTCTTTCGTACCACCTTTCCTACCACTCTATCTTTCGTCACCGTAAACTTCCGATCTGACGAAATTTTTACAAACGCCGGAAGTGATACGCTTTCGATTCTCTTGTCATTTTCGTTTACGCCACTTGTATTAACTCTTTTTTCCCCCTGTGATGCCTAAATGGTATCGACGTATCTTTGCCAAAAATATATAAAAAAGACATAATTGCGATTTTTTCGAAATCGAAACAAGCGTGTTTCAGCTCGAACGCACGGGAGCGCCAAAAACTGCAGCCAGAGGGACAGAGAGTTTGTGTTCCTGCTTTTTTAACGCGTTTGCGATTTTGTCCCTTCGACTCCCCCTTCCTGAGAAATCCCGCGAACGTCGCACGCGACCTGTGGGCCGCGAAGTGAAAGTCTAGGGTGTCTTTTGGATGCCGTCGCGAGGAGAGACATTCACAATCGTGGTCCCGATCGTCCGCTGATAACGGCGAGTGAAAATCCTCGCTCTGGATCAACCGATATGTCTCTCTTCGCGTGCGTTATCCGTTTTGGCGCTCTCGGAATTCCGAGCCCGCATCGAGATCGAGGCGCGGTCACCGGGCGACCGAGAATCATTCCCGAAAATGTACAATAAATTTCTCTCGGTTTTTCGCGTCACCTCTCGCACACAAGACTACTCGTTCCACCAAAGTACACACTGCCACAAAACGCTCGTTAAGACCCGCTCGAATCCCAATGCACTCGTTTATTCCCCTTTCCCCCTCTATAACAGCTTTTTCGTCTTCCCTCTCTCTCTTTTTTTTTACAATAACTTTTTTTTTAGAACATCCTAAAAACCACGAGAGGATAGATAAAGTCGATATCTTTTAATTCCTTTTTATACATCTAAACGTTACTTGCATCCATTACGGACGGGACCGCCGGTGACCAAGCCGTCAATCGCGATAGTAGGATTCAACTTCTGTTGACATTTCGTCATTTCCTCCCTTCATCTCGCTTCGCTCACGTCCTATCGCGCTTACATTCTATCACTTTCTCACTGTCGCACATCTCCGCATTCTCGCTCTCAACATCACTCACTCTCTTTCTCTCTCACTCTTTCTTTCCCTTTTTCTCTCATTCTTGCGCAACTATCACGCTCTCACGGTCATCTATTATCTTTCGCTCGATTTTTCCCTTTCTCTCGTTTCCTTTTTTTTCATCAAATTAATATTATTATCATGAATCCTCGCTACAAATATGTCGCCCCTTTATTTTTGTCTGCCGCATCTAACGTATTTCTTTTTTTTATCTTTCGAAATGCAACCGCGACCTTTATAAAAATGTACACTTACTACGTTTAATTGTCATCATTTTCATCATTTAAGATACAACAACATACTATACGTATATGGCTCTACAGATGTTCGCTTGCACTGTAACTCAAACGTGTGTCGTGAATATCTCCCGGCCATCCGTCGGCCATTAGCGCCAAAATCGACCGATCGACAACGAGAGGAGGCTCTCGAGGAGGATCGATGGCGCGCTGAATCGCGGGAGTACCGTACTCTCGTCGTTTAGGCCCGTACTTTGCTCTTTATTTCTCTCGTTGACCGAGAGGCATCGACCGCGCGTCGTGTGGTATACGTCCGACGTTCGGAGCCGTCCTCGTCGACACTCGACTCGATCGATCGCGCAAACGTCGACGGATCTTGGGAGTATGGATTTAGTGTTTATTATTCTTAAATTTGTTTTTTTTTATTTTTTTTTTGGAAAAATTAGGACCTTCCCGCGTGCCGAGTCGCGTGGCCACTCGGACACGTCGGGAGTTCTTGTTTAGAAACTCCTACCCGCGTTATGCTTCTGTCGGGGTACCCGCAGGCAACACTTCCCGGGCTGCGCGATCGTCTTACATCCTTTCGCAACCGTCCTCGCAAACAGCCGACGGTACGGTTTGCGCTACCGTTGTTCCATTTTTTCCCTTTCTTTTTGGTTTTTGTTTTTTTTTTTTTTAACACGAGTTAATAGAGCTCGATGGGCATAACGGCCTAATGAGAAAATCAGGATGTTAATTTCCACGGTGTGTAAAACGCACGGGTTATCGCGAATTCGTGGGCCAATTCTACTTCTCCATTTTCTCCATCTACGCCCGTGTTACGCACGGCTTTTACGACGTTATGTAATCACGCCGTGTATGCATGTGGTTCGATTCGAGAGGTCGCTCGACTCGCGCATCGGGGGGGACACGCATCGATCGTTTTCGATCGAATTTTGATTTTCACCAGCGAGCCAGGATGGGAGGGGATCTCCCGTCCGACTCTCCGATCCCGTTCCGCGGGTCGAGCCGCCTCGAATCCGATAGCCTCATCCGATTTTCACTGTGTTGCGAGCGGGCGGGCCCCAGTCTCGTTGACCATGGCGTGTGTGTTAAACTGGTCGCCGTGTCGCGGCGGCACCAGGCGGTATACTGTATACAAATATCATTAAGTTTTATCATTACAATATAGGATCTTTTTTCTTGTTAAGTTTATGTGGCATGTATATACGCATTGTCATGGGAAATGAGAACCAGTCTTATGGCGCCTGTCTGTTAAGCGCAGGCATTATTCTGTAACGTAAAAATATATACATCATCTGTGTGGTATGTATAGTGCTGCTCTGTAACTCAAGATTTTACATCCAGTTAATTGCATCTCCTGTTTAAGTCCTGTACAAAAATGTTCAGCTACGCTTTGAGGCAGATTCAGCCCCGATCGGTGAGCCCGAGTCGCGCGCGTCTCCCCGTAACTGCCGTCGCATTGATTCGTCAGTGTGATTTTTCTCTAAAAAGAGATTCGCGGCGAGACGATTACGAAGCTACGCGAGGACCGCCCTTGGGGAACGATCCTCTCCTTTCTACGCGCGCGGAGAACGCGCGACCCAGTCTCACGGGGCAAGAACGAAGCGGACCCGCGGGTAGGTTACCATTGTTGTTTTTTTTTTTTTTTGTTCACAAACTGCACGGCAACTAGTGTTCTGTTTATCAATTTTTATTTCTGCTGTTACGTCTGTCTATTACTGCTGTTGGTACCTGTTATTGTGTTACGTATGCGTATGCGTGTGCCAGTGTATATACGTGTCCTCGTGTAAAATGTCTCTGTCCTGTGTCAATCAAATGGTCGTGTGAGGATGGCGTAATCCGTGTGGTGTCCTACTAGTGTGTGACCAAACGTCTCCCATACCTTATCATCGTCGTATTATCATTAAATATCATTAGTATACTATATATAATATTATATCGAAAATAACGGATAATACAACACGTAGGGAATCGAGGGGTTGCGATTGGATAAGGGGGAGGTGGTTGGTAAGGGTGAGCTAGTTGAGGATGGTTGGTGTTTTCCATGGATTTGGGGGTGGCTCGAGGGTGAAGAGGACGTCGAGGGACACTGGTTATGGGGAAATCGAAAGGGGCGCTAGCTGCTAAACACCAGCTTGGTGGTTGTTATTTCGGGGCGTTACGCGCGTCCGCGCTCGCGATCGGTGCTCGAGGACGTCGTGGGGGGTCGTCGCGGGAGACGCACCGTGATCGACGCTCGTGACTCGAGGTCTCCCACGCGGGAGAGGGCGGCCGCGCGAGGACGGCCAGTCGCCGCGACGTGAGATCTCGAGCCGATCGCCGCGAGTGTGCTGCTGGTTTCAATTCAACCGGCGCGACTCGCCGATCGCGAGCGCTTGGGCGGCATTTATGAGCGGCGGAGCTAAAGTTACATGGTCTCCCCACACGTGTGCGTACAATCGTAAACGAAGTCTTTTTCATTACAAGTCTGTCTACTAAAAACACTAATGATAAATACGTTATCCGGCGGGCTCTTTATACTGACTGGATTATATTCCGGAGGATTGATTGAACGGGAGTTCGGCGGGGCGGGGCGGGGGTTGACGGTGACGGCTTGCGATTAGATCCACAGGTAATTATTCGGGGGAAGGATCTCTGGGTATAACTGGGTAATCGGGCTGAGACGGTTATAATATAGATAAAAAGGGGATAATTGAATGATTCACTGAAGAAGGATCCAAGGGGGACGGGGGGAGGGGAGGGGATGAGCGGGACTTAAAACCGGGTATTGGGTTACCTTTAATCGCTTGCTTATTAGAACTGGACTGGCTGATACAACTGGTAGAATACAAGTTTTTTTTCTTTCCTTTTACATACGGCTATTACTTCGATATACGGTAGGTAGTTAGTTATGTAGTTGTCGACACACAATTCAATGATTACTGGGCATTTACTGTTTATACTGCTTTATTGTTTGTTTAATTGTTAATAATTAAGTAAGTTTAATTGTAGTTAGTTAGTTAGCTCTTACGTAGCTCTCGTCATTCATAGTTAATGTGGTTAAATTCTACGCTTGTATTTGGGAAGTCTTAAGGGGCTTCGGGGATCGGTGAATGTGGGTAGCGCCGTGTGCCGGCCCGTGACGATACGACGATCTCGTGAGAGCCGGAGCGCGGCGTGTCGCCCGATTCCGAAATGGATGCGAACCCGATCCGGTTCCGGATCGGAGCGCCGCGGCGCCGCGCGTCTCTCGGCGATCGTCGATCGCCGCGCGGGATCGACACGCGGCAATGCGGGTTACTTTGATGGGGAGTGGGAGAGACCATAGTACACATATATATTATGTAATTATACTTATCGCATAGTAATTGCATTTAATTAATACACGTGTGTATTATCGGTGCAAAGCAGCGTTCCGAACTCCTTGCACGAACCAAAATATTTCCATAGGGCGTGGATAGATAGCGTGTACATGCGAGTGCTTATATATTCGTGTTTGTGTGTTCGTGTGGACATATGTGTACATGTGGCATCTTTGTCACGCGTGGACGCGTGACTTCTCGTTTTTTTTCTCTCTCTCTCTTTCTTTTTTGTGAAATATCGTTTCGAGCGGACGATCCTGTCAAGAGGACGGACGTTTCCGAGGACGCGTTTCGGGTGCGTTTCCCGGCGAATTGTACACGAAGCTTTCATACGTCGCGATACATGCGTTACTACGGTGCGCGATGCACAGCTCGCGCACCTGGTCTCGGAGGTATCTTATTAAGCGTACGCGTGTCACGCGAGGACGATAATGCCCATGGGATAGCCGTGGCCTCGTTTGGCGCACATCTAATTGCGCGCCAAGACGAGGTCGAGGCATCGTGGTATTGTGCGCGGATTCGTCCGGAAACGCGCGACGTTGACCACTCCGGGTGTGCTTCTTTTTCTTTTCTTTCTTTCTTTTTTTTTTTTTTTTGAATAGTTGAATTAACAACAGAACGTCTCACTACGATTTGATATATTTTACGCATGGTCCCGATACGAGTTACAGTAATCGGCGAACGTTTGCTGTTCGCGTGTATGTCAGTGTACCAAAGAGATTTAGAGAACTCCCCCCTTTTCCGTGACGACGCGACGTGCTACGCTCGTCGTTTCGTTAGCACCTTGAGCTACGGCGTTGATCTTAGGGGCGCCGGTTGACAGCGGCGGTCCTCTCGACGGCGATCGTCCCTCGTGCGATAGTGTAAATCTGTTTCTGTCCTGTACGCGTGTCGTGTTATGTGTGTTTGTATGAATATCCGGCTTAGGATGAAATAAACGGGCAGCGGGCGAGCACCAGTCAGGCTTTGGGTGGGCGTTCGGTCTATGTCGGGCCCCTTTGTATAATTTTAGTATTTTTTTCGTATAAAATCAACACTGAAGGCACATTCTATCGGACGAGTCGGCCCAGTGTGTGCTGTGAGTGAGAATGGGCGCGGGACCCGAATCCACGTAACTCACGTGGCCGCGGCACGCCTGGCGAACTTTTGCTGCGGGCTCACGGGGGCCTTATGCACCCCCGTTGCTAGCACAAGGATAATTATGGGGTAGGACGGGGGAGGGCGGGGGGAGGCGGGGAGGAAAGGGAGGGGTGTAATATTAAGCGGAGATATCTTGATGGCAGCCGCGGCCGGGCCCCGCGCGAGAAACTGTTGTTTCATGTGACGGTTATTTTGATCCGGTTGCCTTCGTCTATTGCGTCGGGTTTTGGGGGTCTGTTCATTTTTTTCGCTTAAGTCGAAATGGCTATTTCAAAATTGAGAGCCGGCCCGACGCTCGCCTGACTTAGCCCAGGCCAAACACAATTGTCTTCGGGGTACTTCGTGCCCGCAGTCGCGCGCGTGTAAGTCTCGCGGCAACGACTCCGTGATTCCGACGAAGATCGCGTCGCGCCTCGGTGATAATTTCGATAATCAAAACCGGTGATTCTATTGAGATGTCGGATAATAGAGCAGACGTATGCAGTTGAGTTTATTGCGGCTCACAAGGATCAGCGTGTAAATCATTAAGAACATATGTATGCTTATATGGCTTATCTGTAACTGAGGCATTTTTATTATCCGGTGAAGAATATTAAAAATATTTCCCTGAGTATATAGAGGATAATTACGAAAGTATTCTTTGCTACGAGTTCTCCTTTTGTAACCGCCGGAGTCGTCGACGGCGGATCACATCGGGATACCTGTGTTTCCGCTGTATCCTTGTGAGAGGGTAGATAAACTTAAAACCGGTTGAAGCGATCGCATAATCCCGAGTGGATTGTCTTCGATCGTGCCTGTCGCGTGTACGCTGAAGTTACTTGATATTAATTAACACGGTTCAACGTGATCTTCGACAGACGATCGGAGTCGAGCCGTTCACGCGCGAACTCCAGGCACTGGGATAAAAAACGTGAAGAGCCTGCGTGTATCGTGATGCGTGTGTAGCGTGTGTGTACGTTTATGTGTGTATCACTCTTTTATCCTCTGCATTTCTTTTTTTTAAATTTCGTCGGAGAAGGAAACATTGCTCACTGGCGTGGAAGAGCGTAGAACCGGAAGCCGTCGCTTCGATCGATCTTGAATGATTGAGATCGATACATCTTCCGCGTCCTTGAAATATTATACACAACGTATAATACTTGTCGATGTCAGAAGGACGATAAAGTTCCCGATAAGAAGGACCGCCAATCATTCTCGTTCGACCGACGCGTTCGTGTTACAGTTCCGCGATTAATGCGTGGCTCCTAGAGGTCGTCCCTAAGTAAATTGATAATACTGCTTTCCCCTACTGTCCGTGGCACCCTCTGATAACGGCATAATCTATACAACAGTCGGGTGGATATCTCCGAATTCACGGATTTCTCCAAACGGTTAATGAGTGCCGTACAACGCGCGCTTTCCTCCGCGCGAGCTAATAAACTAGTTTCGAGGAACGAACGTAACGAACGAGCAATTAATTCTTCGTCATAATGGCTCGGCCTCGCGGCGCTTAACGATTGTCAACGATTTAAGTAACCAAGCGAAAGAAACAACGGAACGCAACTAGCTACTTTATTATTTATACAAAACGTGGAGGCGTCACGACGAAGAGCTGAATACGTGCTCGAAAGTGGAAGCGCGCGGTTGTGTGACACTCAGCGTGTTCAGAAAGACTTACTAGCAATAAAACAGCGTTAAATACGAAAAAACACATTCGATAATTCGAAGCGACACTTAAACTATTGCGGAATGTATAAAAAATCTCGGCGATCGGGAAGATCGTGAGGGGCGGCGCGTCGTGCGTTACGAGGCGGCGATTCAAGGGTAACAAATCGTTCGCCCAGCACGAGCACCGCCTGGCTCGAGTCTTCCAGTCGCCATGCGTCTACGTACTCACTAGAAAACTTAAACTCAACAATCAGGCGAACCTGTCGGTCGGGGACGTCGATCGAGAAGAACGGTTTTGTCACGTCCAAGGCGGACGCGCTTGTACACTGCCCATTTTTTTTTCTCAACTTTATTTATCTTTATAGTGTCCCGATGCGTGTGTGTATCATCAATGCGAAGTTTCTCATCGACGGACGTCACATGGTACGCGTGCTTAAAAACAGAGGCAGAGGGCTCGGTAGTGTTTCTCACAGAATTGTCCCTTCTAGGCTTCGCTTTCTTCTGCGTTTCGGGCCTTCGCTTTCTTCCAAACGATACTTCGCGCGCGGAGGGCATTCGTCTTTCTCATTCTAGCGGGAATTCTAGATTTCTTCCTTCTTCCGATTCGTTATATTCACGTGATTATTATATGCCACTGCGATATCAAATGCTTGTATGTGTGAAGAATATTTTCCATTGTGATTACGTCGCAGGTGTGCGACATATTCAGGAGAATACGTGATTAACTGTTATCTGAAAATTTGTTCGCTGTCAGTTAGCATATGTCACGTGCCACGAACTTTGAATTATTTTCATCTTTTGCCGTTTCGAAGCGTTTCCACATCTATGGTGCTTTCAGCATAAGAGACGGAGGAGAGAAGCTGTGAGCAGCTTCTTCGTCACTGTCATACTGTGGCTGCGTGGATTGATTAAATTTAGAACCTAAAACCAGTGTAGCCGGCAATATGTATTGTGGGCCTTTCTATTGGCTTCTATTGGCAGAGAAAGCGTAAAACTAAAAACCGGTTTTAACGATATGGCGTCTCTTACACTTCTCATAGAAAAGTGGCGCTTCGCGGTTTCTATAGAAACGAATGTATACGCTGTAACAGAGATTCCTGCACTCTCCTTTCGCGATGATCGATTCGTAATGCACCTCCGCGCTGACTCCAGTTTTCTCGTTTCAAACGGAGGGTTATTTTATCCACTCTATACATCTTTTTTTTACATTTTTAGTCAATATTTAACTTTATCGAATTTAACGGTTCAATATGGTTCTTTTTTTAGTAGCACCCAATCTTGTTTTTATTTTAAGTATGGGATAATATTTCCGGTCCACTTATGTTAAGAGTTTCGTGATGTCTTGGGTGGTTTTTTGTGAGTGCGGGAGAGAGGGAGGGATTAGATTTGGGGCGAATTTGGGGGTAGGAGGAGAGGTATCGAGGAATATGGTGGACTTGTATAGGACTCTCGATGGATAGCATAGAGTTCCAAACGCTCCGTGATCTACAGACATTCAATATTAAACAGATCAATCAACTATGTCGTCGTATAATACCACTAGGATAGTTCATAATCGTTAAGTTATATCAATAATATAATCATATCATTATGTATCATTAATGCTGTGTGTGTGTTCTCTTCCTCGTGTGTGTCTCATTATACTTAAGTTTCAAGTTACAAGCTAGCGTATAAATGATGGGTAAGAAACGATCACTCCGACGGCGGTGGATCCTGCCGGTCCGATCTTCACGGAGTGTATCGATCGGCTTCCCGCTGCGAATCCGCACGCTCGGATCAAGGTAGTCGGATAAAACAGCCGCTGTAAAAGCGTCCCACGCACGGTCGATAC
This sequence comes from Monomorium pharaonis, assembly GCF_013373865.1. NCBI lineage: Eukaryota > Metazoa > Arthropoda > Insecta > Hymenoptera > Formicidae > Monomorium > Monomorium pharaonis. Next base: position 15,838,816 of record NC_050473.1, on the reverse strand, counting down.
ACCCCTCACGCTCGACGAGGCAGAATCGGTCCCGTCTCGGTGGATGGTTTTTTAGCCACCATGTACCGGGTTGCCTCGTACCGTTTATACTATATATCATTAATCGTATTATCGTTATGTATCATTACGCATTAATTATTTAATTAATCGTTAGGTATAATTCAATTAATCGATACTCTTAACCCCTTTATCGTTTAATTATTATTGTTAGGTAGTTTATAGTTTATTAGGTAATTTCGATAACGCATACGGATTGGAAGCAAACCTTGTTCACGTGGGGAAGGATCACGGGAGGGGCGTTGGGAGGATGAGCTGGCTCCTGCGGGTTGTCACGGGGGCAGGTTGATGTCTCGGAAGGGACGCACCTGTTGTCCCGCGCGAAAATCTGCGAAAAATCAGAAAGTCGAATAGCGGATCTCCAGTGATTCCTTTTCCTTTATCGTGTGTTTCACTCATTCTCTTTCTTTCCCTTTTACACTCCTCTTTCGCTCCCGTACTTTCTCTCCTTCTTACGTACCCGCTCTTTTTTGTTTTCACTTTCCTACGTTATGCGAATTGCTTAGAACGCGTCACGTCTTCAACGAATTGCAAGTGGCAAGGTCTGATTCGTTTCTTTTCTTTTTTTTTTTTTAAATATATATGTCAATGTCTTGGGCGTTTTTAACTTCGCCTGCGTTGGCTCACACGGTCATGTGTGAAAATTTTATTCTATTTCTTTTCTTTCATTCTTTTTTTCTCCTTTTTTCCTTTTTTTCTTTCTTCCCATATTACGCGTCCGGTATGCTTCGCTCATCTGACGGGACCAGCGATCATTTCTCTCGTCCCGGCGTGGCACTTTATCTCGTTCTTCGTGCTTGTGCGATCTCGCCCGTCTGCTCTTTTTTCCGGTCCTTCCCAGTATCTCGTCCTCGGAAGTACGATGCGCATCACTACGAATCGTAATGCCGCCGCGCACTACTAAAATCGCCGTCCATCGTAGGATATGTACTGCGTGTACAGCGTATTGGAAACTTAAGTCGTTTACTATTGGTATCATATTGAGTACTGTTGCTATTCTGCAATCGACATATACTATGGCACTCTGCAACGAGGAAATCGATTCGCTTGTGTCGTTGAAAGAAGGTGCGTGTACGCTGCAAAAGTAGTCCTCCTTTTTAATTATTTATTTTTTTTGCACGACGCATCGCATATCGTGCGGGACGCGCGTTAATCGCTGCGTTAACTCTGTCCTACACATTGTCGTAAAGTCCGTATGTTTCTTTGCGGGGGGGAAAAACGGAGACTGACGGTCTAACGAAGGAACCATCGATACGTGAGTGTGGCAACAAAAAACCGGTGTCGATCGGCTCGACGTTATCTGGTCTGGCGGAGCGGTGTGGTAAAATTGTGAAACAAGTGCGTGAAAGTAGGATCGTCGGTGAAGTATCGATTAATACAATAAGCCCAATGTCCATTGATCGGTGACGTGTGGTGATCTGAATTTGATTGCTATTGCCGTCATTCAACGGAACGTCGTTGTTATCGTTCCTTGCGGGGAAATAATAATCTCCGTGCTGACGATATCCACGATTAGCCGGATGTGCAGTAGCAGTCCCCCAGTAATTATCACCCGCCTCGGATACGATCTAACGGACAGTGGTAGCGGCAATCGCGACTTTGCGCGAGGAAAGCTGCAAATTTGCGAGACGTTACGGGCCGGTCGAGGCACATCGTATTTTCCGGGAGCGCCTTTCGACGTATTCGTTGCGATGCTGTGTGCGCGTATATTAATATCGGTTATTACCTCGCGTGCCCAATTCTGATCTGTCGATTATTCTACATTTTGTATTACGGTATTATCTTACGGACCGCCTTGTGTTCCTTTAGTGCTTGAAATTATCGAGATTTATGACATCGTCGTGCTTATATCGTGGTAATTGGATAATTCGTCGAGAGCCGTCGCCGAAACGGCGACGGCCGTTGTTGCTTTCACAGCGTTAGTCATACTTTATTATCATCTTGGTTTCGTGGTTATACTTTTGGACTCTGTAGCGATCCGCGTTTGGCTTTGGCTGGATAATTAAAATGACCGCGTGGTGAAGAAGTGCAAATGCGAATAACGCGAACGTTCTTGCGAAAGATTCGAAACAAATATCAATTTCAACTTCTCGATCCTTTTTGTTACTCGAGCGATGAATATATCTCGCGCTTATAAATTTTTTTTTTTTTAAATACGTGGCTTTATTCATTCCAAGTTTTTCAAAGCGGTTTATTTTCCCATGTGAAATATTTGTGATTAGTACTTTGCGCGCGTCGCATGCATAGCCTCATCGAATGCGTCGTTTGCGCTGGACTTTTCTCTGGTACATACGGCGTACAATGCAGATCAATTACGATCACGTTTCCTCAGTTCTTAGCTCTTTCTCTCTCCCTCAGTCGTCACAGTCGAGTCTCACGAAGATACGCTCGTGAAAAGAGATTATGGATGGCAAGGAATACCGCGGATCTCTACGCGACGAGATAATGATACGCGACCGATCCCTCCTTTAGCGCGTATGCGTGGGTTATTCGTGCATCATCGCTCTTCGAATCTCTCGGATTTTCTGCGAATTTTCTGCCATCACGCCCCGGTCGCGGGGAACGGCGAGTCGACAGTCGTCCAACTTCCGCATCAAAAGCTGTTTCTCCGCTTCTTCCTCTCTTCCATTCCACGTCATCGTCTTTGCTTTACTTAGCAACGAGCGTCCTTACACTAATCCCGGGTGACCCGTCCACTCGCGTCGTCGCTTTAATTACATGCAGGAAGTGTTTTTCTTCTATGCGCGAGAAAGGCTCGCCTTCTCGCCGGATAATTGTGTTTTCGCTTAGCTTTTACCTCTCTCTTTTTCTTTTTCTCCTTTGGAGGGGAACACCTTGCGGGGAGCGTGGGGGTACAGCGGGACGTGCAAACGGGGACGGGCGACTTTCCGGGCGTTGGGAGGTAGGGGCTTGAAGGACGGGTTGCGCGTCCACGACGCCGCACTTTTCTCTTTTTTTTTTTTCGCCCCCCCATTCGTCGTCGTGGACACGAACCGCGAAAATTTCGAATCCGACCTGACGCGGCGGGAACAGAGATCTATTAATTTTTTTTTCTTTCGATGGTTCGGTGGTTTGCTGAGTTAGCTGCGAGGTTTCGAAACTTCCCACCGCCGGCGGAATATAATATATCGTGTATATATATTATATATATTATATATTTATATCATTTTTTTTAAATATTAATCTAAAGAGTGAGGATTGTGGAAATAGGTCGAGGGGGAAGGTCGCCCGTCCTGTGCTTTCCACGTGCCCTGGAAAAGTATATACTAAGGCCGATTTTGGTTAAGAATACGCTTCACTTTTTTCATCTCTTTTGATCAACTTTTAATTTTAACGTTAAGGCGCAACGTGATAAACTTGTACTTTTTTCCTTGATGTGTCTTTTAGATTCTGGCCGAAACTGCGTGTGTCCGTGTACATGTACGTGTGAGTCCCTTGTGTGTGCCTCGTGCGTGTGTACATGTGTATGTATGTGTGGATGTACGCGTATGTGTGGGTGTGCTGCATCGCGATCGATGTTTATCGCCTTGCTGAGCACTATCTGTTGTGTGATTTCGAGCGCGCGCGAGAATACGCGCGACAACTCGCCGCACGTCCTCTCGCGCGTCGCCTTTATTTTAAGAGCTGCTTTTTTTTGGTGTCTGCCAAAAAACGGAATTTTTCACTCTTCGCCGCAATAAGGCGTAGGTAGGCGTCGCACGTGTGCGCTATACGGGTTTTCGAAGAACTTGGCATCCGAAAGAACGACTCGCGAACGCGCGCACACGTACACGCACATACGCCTCCTTGCCCTACTCTCTGTGTGTCGTCTTGTGCGCAACCGAAGATTAGCAATCAACGAACAGAATTGTTCCTCGTGCCAAAAAATCAACCCAGAAAAACGCCGGTAAAAGGTACGAAAGGAATTCTCGCGTCGAAAGTGGTATAGTCCATCAAACATCGTAATGCATGTATGAAAGTAGTCAGGTTTTCCTTCGCCGGAAGCTCTGTCTCTCCTGAGCGGGCCCTCCCGATGTGAACGATCGCGTGACGCGTCGCGCGGTGAAAACCTGGCGCGAGGTCGCGATAACTGCTTGCTGGGGCGCAACTATTGCAACTGAACCCGGTTTTAAGAGTCACGTGAACGAAGCAGCCAATGCTAAATTTGTCGAGACAAAAATATGATTGCTCTTTGCAATAATTTGTGCGTTTAACAGTCTGCTCACGTACTCCTCTCCTTTTTCTCAAATATGCCCTTTTTTTAACACTTATCTAGTACCTCTTGGTGCGTCACAGCAGTCCCAAGAGAAGTTTTATTATCTAAACAGTAGTAAGCAGCAATTTTAGGCTTCTTCTATCACGTGACTTTTGCGTAAATGAAAACTGGTATAGAATTGTTTGTATCGGGGCCGTCCGGTGGCTATGCGTTCTGTAAAACGAGTATTTGACGAATCGGAAACAATTGAGATTCACGCACATTCGGTGCGAGCGTCAGCGGGTAAAGACAGAACTTCTGACTTAAAATGTACTGGCTTGTGTGAATGGTGCCCCGTCTTGGACCGAAAAAACGGACTCGCGGGGCGCAGAAAAACAATTCCCACAATATCTTACAAGACATTCCGGCCGACCGAGCAAGTCGCCAACTTCGTCATTCCACTTTGTGCCCCGTTACGTCGGCTAAGTCGTTCGTAGGAGACATTATTTTATCATCCTTCGAACCTTTTGCCCGTGCTACTTTAATGTAGAGGAAGAGTTTTTCGTTGCTGCTATCTACAGAATTAATTGACGCGAACGTTCGACGTTTGATCGTCCCAATCTAGACGAAGTGACGAAGATGGCCGACAAGGCTGACAGTCGTGCGCCTGTTCACCTCATTCTGGAGGGTCTGCGTTGTACATCTCCGAGGAGTTTATTAGACTCAACGCGGCGATCTAGCTCACATCCTCACACATCAACGTAGGTTTACTGTTGTTTGTTGCTTGCTGCTAGTCCTCGTCTCTCTCTCTCTCTCTCTCTCTATCTTTCTCTTTCTTTCTCTTTGCTTCTTCATTATTAAATAAGTTATTCTTTTTTTTTGTCTTAATACACCTACGATTCCCTACACGATAATACGTATAATCTAAACACGACTGTTGGTTGAGACGTATGCGCAAGTAATATACTCCAGGAATACAGGCATTACATGTTCTCATTCTCATTTCGTGTGTGCTTCTCTTGGTACACGCGTGCATACAATCACACTCTCGTTCCTTTTTGCCACTCGTTCTCGCTATCTTTCACTCTCTTGATTCACGCGCGACGCAGGGTCGCAATAAGAATCGCAGACGGTAAGAAGAAATATTCCCATTAAATACGGAACGGTTGATGCTCGTTTCGAAGCAGCTTCACGCGTTAGCGGAAAACCCGTCAGATGATAGATACGAAATGAGCATGGGGATACTGCGAGCATGTTGCGAGCGATTGGGTAATATGTATATAGTACGAAGCCGTATATATATGAAAATAACATATAGCATGTGGAAGCGAAGGCAGACCAGAATAATCCAATTTTCTGTCAAGCAGGATTTGGTCAAGATTCATTATTCCTACACTCTTTGTTCCTCATACTCTCGGTGGCCGAAGGGTTGGATGGATAATGACATTTGTGATATCTGCCATTCTCGATGGTTGTGCGCGTTTTACCTGCTACTCGATTCTCTTTTTCTCTCTTTCTCTCTCTCTCTCTCTCTCTCTTTCTTTCTCTCTTGTATCTCTGAGTCGAATGTCGGACCGTGCTGGACCATTTGTCCGATGGCTCCTTTTTCTCTTCCTGCCTCGATCTCTCGTCACACGTGTCACACGTAACCTCAGATTCTCACGCACATGTATAAATATTTCTCTGTCTTCTCTCACATCCGCGCTTACTATCCCGCATTCACGCTCGCGAAAGATTTGCCAAAAGTATCGTGCACGAAAGGGTGGGGAGGGGAGAAAATTCCGTAATAACTTACATTTACAAACTGGCCTAATAATTTCTCCTCTTAAAACTCTCGCTTTTCCTAATTTTATCATTTACTAGTCTTGACTTTACAATACATATATGCGGACCTCCCGGTAGTCAAGGAGGTCGGCGCTCTCTGTATAATTTCTTCACTTTTTTTAGCAATTTTTTTAGTTTTCATTCACTCCTCGTCTCTCGACTCGTCTTTCACCCCGTCCCTTTCGCTCGTTGTCCTCTATTGCATCCGTCACGCATTCACTCACGCTTTCATACCCTTTCGCTCGTCATCTCTCACTCTCTCAGCTAGGATCGGTTTGCGCCGAACGTCTTTTGCCCGTGGCTCCGAACTCAATCCGAAATCGCAATTCGCATAGATTTCTTCTCAGTCGTGACTTTTTTCCTCGTGCATGTTATACATATGCGTCTCTCTCTTATTATTTTCGATCCGCTTTTATCTTCCCCTGCATGGTTCAACTCGTCCGAACAAAAAAGATCACCTGTTGAGATCGCGAGATTTCGTGGCTTCAACGACGGTCGCATCAAGGACACTTGGCTCCCTACACGCTTCTATACCATCCATAATTTCGTCGGTTTCCATCTTTTCCTCTCTCTCTCTCTTTCTCTCTTTTTCCCATGAACCGCCATCCCTTCCATCCCTCGTCGCCCACCCACCCCTAAACGCCCGACTGTCACGGATTCTCCGAGAGGTACTCTCTTCGACGCTCTTGAATCTTGAGCGAGATTATTGCGACGTAAACTTCTGACGATCGACGTTCGATACAAGACGAGAAACGTTTGTTACGTTATTGTGAAATATTGGTAAGGCGGGAGCTGGAGTATGCACAGCCTCCCGACGTCTGCTTTAAATTAAAAATCTGTTATCATTGAAATGTTAACTTTTCACGGTTCACGGATTTATATTAACATTGATAAACGAAATCGTCACATATATTGCAAGTGAATTTGTAGCTAACATAAAAGTTCAAATTGAACCAAAAAAGGTATCTGTATTAATAATTTAAAAATCTCTGAAATTTTTATAATGTGTATTGATGCTATATAAAATATGTAATATGACATTATATAGTGCAAAACAAATTTTTATAAAATTAATTAACATAAAAAGTTACAGCTCGTTTAATATTTTAGCATATTTTGATGAAACAATGTTATATTTCTTCTAAATAATACGGACGTGAGCCGTGAAAGGTTCAGAATAGCCGCGAGACAGGAGTATCGACTGTCCTCGCTGTAATCCTGTAAATAAAATATTGTGGATGTCTACGGCTTCTCGTCTTGCACCATACTGTCGGGACACGAAATTATCGATTAAGGGACAACGTAAAGCTTTCGACAGCTTATCGAGGAAACTGAATGTACATCTACGTTAAATCGCGACGCCGGAGTAGTCGACGGCGTTGCGAGCACCCTGTAACTTAGAAATGACGAATTAACGCGGTGATATGTCGATCGCGCCGGAGGCCCCCGGAGCCCCCGGCTGATTTTTTTTTTTAGAAACATCGTTTGGGGAGGTAGAGACTCGGAAGACCTCTCGGATTCCTCGGTCGGATTTTACTCCCCCCGTTCTCCTGCCCGACTTTTCGAAAGTCGCTTTCACCTTTTAATCCCCCTACCAAATGTATTGTAGACTTAACATGCTACGTGTACTACGAGATTATCACACAAAGTTTGCTCACTCGGTGTCAACAATCAGTTTCTTTTTTCTTTTTTCTCTTCTTTTGGCTTACGCACGCGATCTCACATAGAAACATAGTTTACGCTCTAAGTCCCATACTCTCTTTACACATTCTCACTCTCTCTTTTTTCCCTTTCTCTCTCTCTCATTCTCACATTCGGTCGTTCTCCCGGGTTCGCTCCTCCACTTCGTTCCTATCGCGCGCGCGAAAATTCGAAAGACGCGATTTCCGCCTCGCTGAAACGACACGGGGGAGATAATGTGCATTTCCAGTCCCCCCTTTTATCTTCCCCCTTTTCTCTCTCTATCTCTTTCTGTATACTACCGCGCCATTATCGTAATCGCGCACTCGTCATAATAAATATACCCTAATTATGCTCCTAATAGTTTGAGGAATTATTATTCTCAATGAATTCGCTTTCGAATTCCCACTCTGCCTCCTTCGCTTTCTCTCTGGTACCTCTTTCGCTCACTCTCATTCTCACTGATTTCTCTTGTTATCACGGCTTAATCTCAAACCCGATAGTAATGATCGTAATAATAATAATATAATCATATAATAATAATTAGTTTATTAGTGTGTGTTTTTTTTTTTAAAGTAGGTATCCTCTTCCTCTGCAGCGTGATACGACCTTCCGCTCGTCTTTATCTTTAGTTAATCGTTTATATAATAATTAATAGCTTGCAAGTGTTAACGTTAAATACTATTACTTATTTCTGCTTACGTGTCCTTAAAACTTACGCGTTTAGGTATGTACGTATGCTTATTATTTCTTCCATTCTCTTCGTATTTCGTTCTCGTTTTAATTTCGTTCCGTCCCGTGTACTCATTTCTCCGTGCGTCGGCCCCGCTGCATAAAATGTAATATAAACGGCGAGTCGATAGACTTCCTACATTTACTTCGTTTTGTAGGTGAACGATTCTAATCTTTCGGGAATGTGTGTCTCTTCGTCACTACATCCATCTTGCGCAGCTCGTCGATCTCGCCGTCTGCCCTTCTTACGTTCGTTTCATTCTCATGTATTGTACGCGCATCCGTAAATGTCGTTGCGAATTCGCCCCTTTCTTCGCGCTCGTGCCGTTCATCGCCAGTTCCATTCCCGCGACGTGTGTCGCGTCAGTAGATCAGGACCAGTAGCATCGATCGGGAGGTAAAGGAGCGCGACTAGTTCTCCCATCCGATGAGAGAAATTTCGGCGAACGCGGTGAACCACCGGTCGCTGTTCGTTACCATTGTCCAGATACTTTTCTCCTGAGTCTCGAGTCTCTTCGTGGCTCGAGTACATCTGCTCTGTAAGAGAACGATTTGTCCTTCGCGCTAGGAGCTTTGATTCTCGGTCGACGGAGAAATAAAAGAAGCGGACTTTTTATTTTTACGTTTTTGAATTTGTAGATGGCTTCGAAGGATCACGTGAGATTTACTTAAGTGTCATAACAGTTTCTAATTCCCAGATTTTTTTGTGAATAAGCGAAAATTCCTCTGATGTTCCAGCTTGTCCGCCGACAAATGCGACTGGGGATTTAAATTAGCCTTGGAGATATTACGTTCAGTTTTTTTTTTTGTTTGCCGCTTTCCAAAGTTTGTGGTCATACTTCAGTGGCGAAGAATGTACGGAATCGAAATAACCAAATAATTGATTTATCCATGTTGTAATACGTACACATATGTGATTTACGATTTCTTTGAAAATAATTGTTAAAAGCAAGAAAGAAAATCTTATCGTAGTATTAAATTCCATTGTAGCACGGTTTGTTGCGTCGGATTAATGTAGCGATGGTTATTTTCAGAATATACTAATATTTAAAACATCGGAATTATTATTTTCATTTTGATAAAATAATTGTAGACATATTTTATGGTTTTGTGATTACTGCTGAAGTTACGAAAATTATTTTACTTCTCGTAAATCCAGTGCAATCGAAGAAAAGAGAATGAGAACGATAGTTATATCTCATCATTGGCGTTGGTATTGAAGTAGCGTATATTATATGTGGCAAGAGTTGTATTTCATGTTGATATCTGTCGTCAAAATATGTCAAAAATATTATGTAACGTTATATTGATATTAATAATTAACCGAGATGCTGTTAACGTGTATCGACGTGAAAGCGCAAAGCTTGTAGGTTCGAGGAGCTTGTTTAACGCGAGAAATATATTAAAGATTTGTTAAAAGGGATTGTTAAGTTAGATTGAAATGTATTATAGCTTGATTTGTTTTCTGTTAGTGAAAAACCAATTATTACGTAAAAACTTAATTATATTATGATTAAATTTCGAGTATTGCTTTTTGCAATTTTTTGCGTGTCATTAAATCAGAGCCTCTTAATGACCTTTTAATGTATCGTGACACATTGGTGACAAAAGGGGATAGGATCTGATTAAAATAATCTGGATAATATAATTATAATAAAGTTAATTATAAAGGCAAATAAAAAATATAAAAGTAAATTTTATCATCGATAATTGGCAATAAATTATAACATAAATAACATAATATTAACATAAATTTTCAACTTGTAATTTTTTATCTGAGCTCATTGTTTTGACTCGAATGTCAAGCCACTCCAAGATTGCGACAAGCGAGTCAGCGAGTTCAGATAACGCGTATCCTGCATAATCTGCTTTTATAATATCGAAATATCTTCTATATGGTCTCCCTTTCTTATTCATTGCCTCACTATCCTAGTTCTGTCTCTCATTATGAACATTTAGACCAAAATCTTAGGCCAGTGCCGAAGGAGTTGCTACTAGTTTTAGGCCAAAGTCTAATGTGTATTACATAATAAATTGAAATTTTTTAAATTTCGTTCTCGCTTCTACCATTCTACAACGCGTGTTCTAGTTTGGCTTAAAATAGGCTACTCGTCTCCATCCTCGTTGAACTTGCTGATCGCGATTTCACGAGTGAGACATTCGAATTTTTTTACATTTCTCTAAGAAAAAAGAAGAAAATCATAAGCCTGGCAGTCAAGAATGTTCCGAATATATCAAAGATTTTTTTCATACATGACAATTGTCGAATTTTCTCTAAATATAGGAAAGGGTAGGTTAAACAATATGAAAATAAAAATGAAGTAGCACTTACACAAAATCAGACGCAAATAAAAGTTAATTTATTTTTTCTTTTTATTGTCGTAATTAATAAATAAAATAATAATCAATAAATCGATCATTAATCAATTAAAAAATAGTGACTCGTGACTAGGTTAAGACTCACCGCTTGCAAAAAGATGTGTATGTGTGTGTGTGTATGGCCCGGTACAAACTACTGGGGGGCATAATTTTAATATAATTATCATAATAACTAAATATACATAATAACTAAAAATAGAGCGTAATGTCAAGCACGGGATAAATAAGCTTGACAAAATTGGAAAAGGGTAATCGGAGAAAGAAACCTTGCTGAAACAAGATAAAGATAAAAATTGATACGGAAAAGCGGTGTAAAAATTGCATTTGGAAAAAAGACAGGGTTAATTTTAAATTAACTAAAATTTTCCCTCTGTAAGTGACAATTTTAACGATGATAATAATTAAGAATTATTATCATTTTATAGTAAAATTGTCATATTGATATAGATAATAGTGAGTCTGATAATAATATAATAATATATTAATAATAATAATACAATAATAATAGCAATATAATAATGATAATAATAATAATAATAATAATAATAATAATAGTAATAATAATAGTGCACGTAGTAGCGAGAGTAATGGTGAAAAAATAAGAGTTAAATTATGTGCATTTGCTACTACTCGAATTATTTCTAATATTTTTATACCATCTCGTAATGTATCTACAAAAATTTCTAGCGAAAAAAGAAAATCGCAAGTAAGAGTATAAGGGGCGCCGTCTCTGATTTCTCGCACGTTCGCGCGCGTGAACGCGTGGTGTAGATTAATACATGTGTGTACAGCTACATACGTGTCGCGTGTCCGTGTACGTGAGTCTGTATGTATAGGATGGGTTGGGAGGGGTAGTTAATATAAACGGAAAAAAGGAAGCGCGGTTATGCAACTCTCTTTGGCGCACGTCTTCGCTATTTTAATCACGCCAGCGTTCGTCTCTTTTTTTCGCTTTAGAAATCTAATATTTATAATTATTATCGTATCGGCGCACAATTATATAGCATTTCACTATTTTCTCTTTCTTTTCTTTTCTTTTTTTTTTTTTCTTTTGGTTTGCAACGCTACAGCTGGAATGCCGCCGGCGCACGTTCCTCACACAGACGTTGCATCCGACTTGCATTTTCGTCGCCCGTACTACTTCCTAATCTCTAATCACTACGACTAGCCTAATTTCGTTTATACAATCAACCATTAATAAAAACAGCTATGTATATTGACCCGTGCACCGATTTTTTTTTTTTTTTTAATGAAACGTATGCACTCTCGACAAACGTACTCTTTATCGGCCCGACAAGTAATGCTCAGCGAGCGAAAAGGGGAAAATAAAGAAAAAATTGCGGGAGAACGGAAAAGACGGAGGAATAGCTTTTTCTCGGCAGATAGGAACAGGTTGTTTGTGCGGAAATCGCTATGAGCGATCACTCATGCGACGTTACGCTTTTGGTTTATGTGAAGTCGATTCTTTGGTATCGATGTGCGCACGATCGCGTTTCCTCGCGCCGTGTTTCTCATCTAATTCTCAAGCACAGTAATAATTTAATAGCTAAGCATTTTCACGTCGATCTCGAACCACGTTGGTCGGTTATACGCGGTGAAACGAAATTATGTACAATATAGGGAAAAATTGATAACTGTATTTTGGTGACGGAAAGTACCGAGGCGAACCTCGACTATGTTTAACTGATGCATCGAAAATTTAATTTTTCCTGAAAGTAAGAAGAAAAAGGTATGTTATGGTTTGCAGCAGAAGTGCCTTCTTATCGAAGTATGAATTGCCATTAGGGTATTCATTCGACGATAAGAAGTTTTCCGGAATTTTAATAAGGAGTATCGATCTTCGCAAAACTGAAGCTACTTGCAAAGTTCAATGTAGGATTATTCGAAATAGTATTAGCGCAAGGTTTTCTCCTCATCCATAAATGTTCCTCTACAGAAACGGTGCAGGAGGAGAAACTGCTCATCCTGCATCGCTTCCTCCGTTCACGGGGATTCCGCTTCCGGATCTTGTTCGAAGCAGAAGAGAAATCGCCGTGCGGCGTTCAGACTTAGTCAATCTTTGGATATGCTCGCAAACATTCCGAGTCTCCATCTTTCTCTGTGAGTACAACTCTAACAGTGTCATCGTCTTTAAATCCCTATTCTTATCGTGTGATGTAAAATTAGGCGGTAACGAAGTAATTACTTCTACGTTACAAACAGATCGGACAAAATCGACGCTAAAAGCTATTCTCGCCATTCGTTGACCACGCATTCGTCGTGCTTCTTTGTCTTGTCCCAGGAATCACCTTCTCGTGCTCGCTTCAGTTGAAACAAGAGGAACGTCGATGAGCGTTCGACACTTTGCGACTGTCGAGTTTCGTCAGCCGTAGACTCGCAGTATTTTTTTTTTTTTTATAATGGACGTATGTCGTATGTATGTGTGTGTTGGTGTATGCACATGTGTATGCGTACGTTTCTTCTGTTTTTTTTCCTGTTTGATTCGTGATTCGGTCACAGCCTGATCCTTCGTTGGCATCTTGACGTCGCCCTCGGACGTCGATGGTGCCTCTGTTCCTTGGCTTTGTCCGTGTCTCCTCTCCCTTCCTAGCCCTCGTTCGTTTTGCGATATGTTATTTAAGGATACCTGAACACGCACTACGCGAAGGACGTGTACCTCCTGGCGGATGCGATCCTCCCTCGTTAGTCGTTCCTGATTATCGGGAGCCGACGAGCGCGGGTGAGCCCGCGCACCACGAAGAGCAAGAGCCACGCGACCTCCTGATTCATTCGAGCTGCTCCAGGAAGTTCGGGCTCTTGAAGTACTCCGGCACTGGATCGTCCAACCTCGAGATCACCTTGTAGATGGACTTCTTCCAGCTTTGCTCGGAGTCCTTGCCGCCCTGAATCGCTTTGAAAAACTCTTTCAGCGTTTGCTCCACAACGTACCTGAAGTTGCTGGGTACCTGAAAGTTCCATGCTACCGTTAGTAGACGCAGTTATACTGCGATAGCAAAATGCATCGGTCAGCATTTTTACAACGAAAGCCATCATCATGAATGCCATATGCGTGACGTAACATTCCGAATAATTCAACTTTGTGAAAAATGTAGCTTTTTTTTTTAATAAGATTTTAACTATTTTCTATGATTAATTCGAAATTATCTATCAATTTTAATGTCTATCTACCAATTATCTAACTTTAAGATGAAACAAAAAACACAATATTACATAATTTGTTAAAGTAGTACTATAAATTATAATTAACTATTAATTGAAGGGTTCCAATAGAAGTAATATATACAATTTAAGACTCTGAGAAGATTAAAAATTTAAATGTAATTTACTTTTTTTTCAAAGTTGAAATTAATTTACTTATTTTATTAAATATTTGACATGTGCAGTGAACTCTTCAAGTAATAGTGCGTTATGAGTATAATAGAATCTCACTTCGCGGTACTCAATCAAGCAATAAATATTTAACGCATATATTTTTTATGATAAAACGTGCAAACACAGTTATAATTACAGTGAACCACAAAGACGCACGTGAAATGTTTCGTAAAAATCATAAAACGGATAACTAACACCGAAAGCTTAATTTTCGTAGAATCGAACGGTCGATGATTTGGCGTCATTCTATATAGCGAAGATATACATGCTCATCTTTTCTTAATTCGCGCGCGAAACACAATATCGGTTTGAAAAATAAAATAAAATGTAGCGTGTGCGTGTTCGTGTTGCGCACCTGGGGACCCCATACCTCAATGTGGTTATTACGGTTGTAGTGAAGGTTGAGAACTCGATAGATTTCGGAGTCGCCACCGACTCGGAGATCCTCGACGTTCTTCACGCCCTCCGAAACTGCTTGTCTCGCGTATTTCTCCATTTGGATGTAGTAGAACTCCCTGGAATAGAAAAATCACACACGGTCAGATCACTTCATCAGCCCGCAGACGTGCGATACGTATGTGATATAATTTGAATATCTATGTGCAATACGATTCGGGCATGGATTAATACGAGCTTTAATGTGAATACGACTCGATGTGCATACGTGTGTCGAGGTGTCAATTAATAATAAATCTTTCTACGTCATCGCGGTTGATTCTTGTCTCGTCTAGTTTCCCCGCAACAGACGGCGACAATGCTAATGCGTCATCGATAATTAATTAAAGATCGATGCTAACAGTAGTCTGACGTAAGCGGAAGGAGATGAAAAAAGAAGGGGACGGCGCACATGGAGAGCCCTATGCGAAGCTCTTCTCGACGTTAAGCGGACAGACGCAAAGAGACGATGAAAAAGCTATTGCGTCGGCCAACACTAAGACACCGATGCTCTCGCAATTCTAGCCAGTGACGTATAATCAACGCGAAATCACACAATCCCCTTCCGTTTGGCGTGTGCCAGGAAAAATCGGCCGTTGCCGAGTTTACCTTTACGTTCATTAATTAATGCGGAAAAACAAACGTGACTCGTTAATTGATGTATAATTGATATAGGAACGGCGATCCGAGTTTTCGAACGAGAGAGCAAACGTGGAGGGTAGCCCTCCTTGCAAATGACGCGCGTGTGGAAGGAGAAGAAAAATATGAAAAATATGAACGCACTGTGCGCGCCGAGGGAAATTATTAATATCAAGTTCAGATCGTATTTTTTTTCGCGCAGAGTTGTATTTGCCATCGTTTTGAATATTCCGAAATAATATAATTTTTATAAGTTTTCGAAACGCTTTTGTTGAATTCAGAATTTGTAATTGCATTATGCTTTTCTGTGTGTGCGTGTAATATCTTTTAATGAACTTTCCATTCATTATAAATGCGTGTAGAAATGTATACAGCCTAAAAGATGCGATTTGCGTTTATGCTTACTCGGACTCCTCTTTGCTTCCGAGTAAAAACTCATCCCTAGCGTATTAGCGTATTAGCATCAGTCAAGTATTTTCAGTAGAATCGGCAGCGTAGGATGGTTGGATCTCTCGGGGAATGCAAAAGTAGAACGATTCACCGAAGGAGCGTGATTTGTACGAGTCATTATCGCTGAATACTCGACAACGTAAAGCAACTGCTCGCTTAGCATTAAGAGCAATTTTTAATATTGCTTCCACCTGGCGGATTGAAACTTTATTTGCCGTGAAAACGAAAAATGAACAATGGGATGATTTTAGCGGCCAGCCTAAGGCAATAGACAATTTTTTAACGAATGTCGAGCGGTTTGATAAGTTTCTGTACTTTCTCATTAAATTCTGACTGGCTCGTTTTAGCTCATAAGATAGACATCTATTTTTATCCATCATACTTGGAGATTGGGAAAGGTCAGGAACCTTTCTCTCTCGTCGAAGAAAACAACGCGTTCTTCCGCAACGCTCACCCTATTCACAGAACCGCTGAAAGAAAGGAACGGCGGTAGACGAGAGGGCAGATGGGAAGAGGAGGAGGCCTCTCTTCGTTCGATTATATTCCGAATTAGTTTTACTGCCAATTAAGATAATTTCGCGTGCTCTTATCAGCAGTCAGTCGGAGAAAGTTACGTACGCGAGAAGAATCGAAAGAGGATTTCCTTCATCATCCCTTCGCGCACCTCTTCATCTCCTCGAACCATCACCAACACTACCCATCAGCGAGCCGCCCCCGACTTTACCCTATTCATGTGTTATACTCGCGCCTATAATCCTTACTCAACCACCCATCGACCGCATTCAAGCTCGTCGGATCGCCGAGTATAGGCGGAATGTGGCGGAGGCAGTGGTAGACTGCGTTGCTTACGTACCTACGTTAACGTCTACGTACATCCTGGCTCACACGCGATGCTTATGTACGTGCGACACACGTATCTACGAAGTGCCTAATTAAAACAGACACCCGTGGAGACGTAGAGAGAGAGCGAGAGCGAGAGAGAGAGAGAGAGAGCGAGGACGAGAGACGAGAGACTGGCCGCATAATGAAATGCGCGAGGGCGCGAGGCAGACGGTGTTAGTTCCGTAGTCTGTTTGACAAAAAGCCCGAGTGCTAGAATTGCCACTCTTCGACCACCAAGTGCGGAGGATAAGAGCAATGGTGGTGAACGAGAGAAAAACCGTGGCGAGAGGGAAAGAGAAAGACAGGGAGGCGAATGTCGCGGATGACGGCGGAGGGCAAACAAGCGAATGAGTGAGGGTGAGCTGCGGAATCATTCATTATACGAATATATAATTGTGTAATTAGGATAATAATAAGCTCTCTTCAGGATTTCCTTGCGCTCCATTGCAACGGGGCGAAAAAGAAGAAGAGAAAAACGTAGAGAATATCGATAAGGAGGATGTGAATTGCTCTCTAAGGGTTAATTATTAGTACTTAATTATGATGCGCTTCGTAATTTCAACCAAAAAGAAATGAGAAGCATGTCTATGCAACGTTCTAAATTCTTCGAAACAAATGTTTCTATTTGATCTTTTATTCTCTCTCTCTCTCTCTCTCTCTCTCTCTCTCTCTCTCTCTCTCTCTCTCCCTCTCTCTCTCTCTCTCTGTTTTTCTCTTATCTCCTTGTTTTACTTTCTTATTTGTTGAGGTAATTTCAATTGAGTTGTATTTACACACAATATTCAATTTTCTTATTCGTATTTATATTCGGAAATTTTTAAAGACATTTTGTCTGAGATGTATAATATTTAATTGGATGAGTTTATTTTACTCTTATGCGTTTTAAATGTATTTTATCTTAAACGTGAGAGAGAGAGAAAGGAAGACGGATATGAAAGTGTCGCGTATTGAAGCAGTTAATAGTAATGGCGTTTGTTGACACAATGCCTTCTTCGTGATCTTCATCGTCAGTAGCTTTTTCAACGCGCCGCTTTTATGATACGTTGCTCGTTGCATGTGCGAAAGCACCAATTAAAAGGGGAACTCTCAGCTTGGAAGTTTGTTTTTTATAACCACGTCATTCCGTAGTCATTTAGTTTATTCGCGATAAACAGTGCATACAAAGGTCGACATATTGACGAGACGAAATTAAATTGGAAACAATCGATAATTCTTATGATATTTTATAAACCATCGTGATACGTAAAACTTTCATTTTTTTTCAGACAAAAAGAACTAAACTGGATTAAACTGAAGTGCACTATATCCATCGTAAATGAAAAGTTTTGCCAAAAAATATAACACAATCTTGATTTTTTAATTTAACTTTTGAAAGTTAGTAGAAAAGGACGGAAACAAAAGAGACATATTTTACTTTAAGCGAGAGCGAAATTTGCATTGCGACTTTAAGAAATAGGGCGGGCAAGATCGCGGCGAGAAGTCGTACGCCTTCTGCCGGGGGTTTGCAATATACAGCGGCGCGCGTCTTCTCGCCTTACCAATCTCCCTCTTTTCGATCTCTATTCAAGGAACGTGCTTCTTAAGCCACCGAACCAGCCAGGCCAAGCCCCCTTTAACGGTTATACCAAGTCGGTAGACCTCCGACAATAGTGACTGAGCCCTCGAAGACGCGACTTGACGCTTTAACGTTTGAATCCCTAACCATCACGGTTTTCTTGGCGAAACTTTCCCACGGCGAAACGTTCCCCCTTTCAGACGCTCGGAGAAACTTACGAGTCTATTGGCAAAAATCCGCAAAGGAAGAACCCTAAGGGAGATTCTTTTCTTCATACAATTCTTAACGTGACAACTCATGATTTATATGATCTGTAAAGTTCTCGGTAGAAAAAGAGAGAGAGAGAGACAGAGTTGCATTAAATATTATTAATAAACGTGTTAAATTCACGCATCGCGTTCATATATGCGATCATTTTGCGCGTGTAACTGGCGTTGTCAGCTGATAAAGTAATCGTCGGTCGTAACCGCATCGCCGGCTGCGAGCGGCGGAAGAAGCCGTTAAAGAATTCGAGAGGAACTACCGTCGTCTACCAGCGCTCACGCTCTACTTTATCGCCGCGCGACACGAGACAGGAGGTCACACGAAGCGTGAAAGTGCGTGTAACGAGAGAGCATTAAGCGTCCGCGCGTTAGAACTCGCGCGCGAGCGCGTCCATGCGCGGGTGGCCGCGCGTGGTAGATGCGTGTCGCGTCTTCTCGCTCGTGCGTCGATGAGCGCGGCGCGGATGGATGAGCGACTACGTGCGTTTGCCCGCTAGGGCGTGAGCGTCCATTCAGAGGGCGCGTTCAAAAAGGTGTCGCGCAGGGTCTTGATGTTGCGCCGCGCGCATGCACCCTTCTTAATTACACTTTAATGCTGTCTGTGCTCCAACCCCGCGCGCCGCGCCCGCTCCGGCCTCGACTCTAAAGACCTCAACGACACCCCGGTGGGCGATGGGAGGAAAACCGCGGAAAATCATGCGACTAAAACTCAAGTCGACAAGTAATTACCGCTTACACGCGCGGTTCCTCGACGAACGCGCGGTGCGGAGGACCGCGTCAAGTACATCGATCGCTGTGCCGAGGAGCGGCCGAAGCGGTGCGCAACATTGTTTTCCAAATAACGATAATATGTTTAACGGTTATCAGATAATCAGTAAAATTGCCGCGTAAAGTTACCCCTGCGAAGGTAAATCATTTTGATTCAATCCTGCGATCTTTACTGCACGTATAATATAATGCATTTAGATTTTCGTGTTGATTCCATATATTCTCTGCAGGGAATTAGCAAATAAACATTTTCGACGCTTTCGAGCATTTTTGTTATTTTCATCGGTGAGTTTAATGTTACTCCGCAATCGCGCGCGACAAAAGTGGCGCCACAACTTGGGGAAGATCTCTCTCCCCAGTCTCCCCGGCGGACACGCGTGTCCACGTCCCGCACCACGTGCGTCGTCGCCCCGTCGACTAAGCCGCCTTTTTTTCACGAGCAAGTTTCCTAAGCCTGCGAGACAATCGGCCGGCGATCGCACGGCAGATGTGCCCCCGACAATGAGCTTCTGGGCCCTCGCCTTTCATAAAAGAGGGAACTCGAAGAACGGTGGCACGGGTAGGAGGGGGGGGGGGCGAAGGGGTCAGACGGGAACGAGCACGGGGGGGTTCTACGACTGCGAGGTATACGACGGTATCGAAGGTTCCGCGTGCCGCACGCGCCGATCTTACAATGCACACTTCTCGTGTGCCCCTTGCTTTTCGACTGCCCGGCCCCTTTTCGTCTCTTCTCCCCTTGCATCTGGCTTGCCTTAGACTCGTTCCCTATTTCATCCCCGTCGCAACTTCTGTCTTTCTCCTTCCCAGCTGGTCCGCGTTCTTTCCCCTTACTCTCAGGAGGGGTGCAAAGCATCGGCAGACAGATAGACGGATAATTTTGTCAGCTATACGCGTGCACTTCTGGACGTAAATCCGTCGCGCGTATAGGGTATAAAATTCATTATGCAAAGACCGCGAATAATAAGGCTCACAGACTGTCACAGGGTATAGTTTCGCGCAGATGAGACGAATATTAGATTTCACGAATAGGTAATAAAAGATCGAGAGCTGATAAAAATCTGGAAGATAAGCTTACGTACTTCATCTTTGGTCTCAATAACAAAAACGGAAAGTTTAAAATAAATTGCTGACGAATCATAACGTACATGCGTTTAACTTGCACGAAATGCCGCGCAACTCCTCTCAACGAAGAAGATTCTACACAGCGGAAAAATAAGGGGAACGTAACCACATTTCTTGCACTTATGGCAACGAGCGAACCCCTTGGCGCGGGGTTTAGGCCGGCCGCCCCCTTCAAAGTGGAAGAGAAACAAAGAAGACGAGAAAGAGTAGGAGCTATACGGGGTAGCTTTGCAGGGGTGTACCGTCCGAGCTGAGGTAGGGATGGTTTTTCAAAGCTACGAGGAGTAAGAGAGAGACGAGCTCCTAGGGTCGCGGCGCACAGGCCGAAGCGGACGAGGACGAGGGACGCGGAGGAGAGCGGCAGCTTGGACGAGGGGGCGGGGGCAGCTGCTTTGAGCGGTTTCACTCTTCAATGGTCCCGGACTATCCCTCCTTCTGCTGCCGTGCCGCACCCCTGTCCCCTTCTTCGCCTCGTCCGTTCATCGCCCGCGATTCGCGTCCTCGTCGCACTTCGGCATCGGCCAAGCATTTTTTTATTCGATCGATTCTCCCTGCCGGCGGCCGTGCCAGCGCTGCACTACCCATTTGCTGCACTATGCATGTGCATCCTCGCGTGCATAAGGTGCGAAGGCTGGACTGGACTCGACTCGACTGGACTAGACTATTTGGGTACACGACAGCCCAAAGAGGCTGAGCTCTAACGTGCCGTGGTCTAACATGTTTCAATGTAATAGGAAGCAACGTTGGACACTTCGTGACCAAGCTTGTGTTAAAATTTATCTCGGCTGCTCGCCTGGATGCCCTAGGAGACTCTAGATTCTCGCCGAACTCGATAAATAAAAAAATAACTTTGTAGGAAATCATTGTGCAGAGATACGTTTATTTGCAAATTAATTCAATTTTCAATAATTCATTGACAATTAATAACAATATTTATTTACATATGAAATATCGTTTATCGATGCGTAATAATTTGAAAAATAAGTGCAGCAGCATAAAAGAGACGCGTGCGCGAGGGGTCCAAGATCGTACGTCAACGATGACTTCTCCAATGTTCTAGCCTTAAATTTTGCACATCTGTCCCGAAGCTTCGATTCCTGCTGGGATGACAATGAGGCAGTTAAGTCCTCACCGCATCGGCTGAGTACACACGGCACACGAACAGCGAGACGCGAGAAGGGGGACGCGAGTAAGGACCGCGAGAGAAAGCGGAAAAGGGATGCAAAGTTAGGACGGACCCCTTGTACGTACGCGAGCATACACATACACAGTGTACGGGAGTACACCCACGGAACGGAGGTAACACACGGCAGACACATACGGGACGTCGAGCGTAGGAGAAGGGTTGCCTAGGTTAGGGACTCGGAAAACATCCTTTGTCGAATACCCTACCGGGACCGCTCAACCGCCCAGCAACTCGTTCAATCCGCTGAGAAAAAATCAATAATTCTTTGTTGCCAAGTTTATCTCCTGTCATACCATGCTAAACTACATTACGAGTGCAACGCGACTTCGGGAAGGGCGCGAACGAGAGGGCGAAAGAATTTGTTTCGGAGAAATAAAATATTGATTGTCACTTTGATGAAGCGCGAAAAAAATTGAAAGAAAAGGGCACAATTAATTAATACTATTAGTGCAATATCGTTTTGCATTGCAGTAAAGCGACGTTGCACTTTACGATATCGTTTCGGTCACTCGACGATTGCACGAAATGTTACTCTATGGATTTCTGAACGTATTTTCGTATATTAACGATGACTATTAAATGGTACGGTTGATGACGAGCGCCCTTTATGCCCGACATTCGTCATCGTAGTGTCGGAAAACCGTTCACCCCTTTACCAGAAAATCACGAGTCTGGTCGTACTTAAGCGCTATTTATATCTGCATGCGTGGACTTTATAAACTCGGGGAAAACAAAGGGAAAAAAGAACGTCGCCGATGCGGCGAACAAATTAGCGCTCGCATATGACCTACGGGAAAGGGGATCGATACTTCTTATTTGTTGCCGACACGTTGGAAATGGTTACAGAGGGGTTGCAGGATGGACGAAGGAACGTTTCCACCGTGCGAAATGGGACTGATACTTCTAGCGTTTATCTCGAAAAAAAAAAAATCTCGTAAAAATGTTCGTCCCTTTAGAATCACGGCGATGTATTCCGCGAGACCATCGCGTGCTTCGATCTACGGAGGACCGTTACGAACTTGATGGCTGGTTAACAGTGACGGTAGAACGGGAGAGAGGAGAATTAGGTAAGGCAGAGGGTAAGAGCTGGAGTACGACGAAGAGAGAGACGCGACGCTTTTAGGGGTGAGACTCATGGCAGTAGGGCAGTAGGTTAGCTAGGGGCGATAGTCACCCTCCCAGCATCTCTAGTGTGTATAGTACGTTGGGTAACAGTAAATAGGATTTGCTAGACAACTGTCGGCCGCCGCGGGGAGAGGCTACTGTAAATATTCCGTAGGATTACGTTTATGGCTCTTAAACGATCCCGGTCCGTCGAGTTCAGGTAAACGTAAGCGCGATCCCTTCAAACAATACAAAAAGGGCGCGCGTGTGCCGGTTACGAAAGCATGCGTGAAATCACTTATCAACCTTATATACGCGTGTTATCGGCATCGTATTGTATTAATGCAAGAAAAAAGAAAAAAAAAATGAAAATGATCGTCCGTATGAATTGCCTTCGCGTTTCGATTATACGACGCGCGCGGATCCGTGTCACCCGCGAAGTTTTCACGCCGTACCTTCATCCATCTCGGTCGTTTCCCCCGCGGAAAGATACCGATAAATGTGTACACACCGTGCGCGTATACATCGATAATCGAAAGTGGCCTACGTTTTTTTTTTCCTCGTTCCAATCGGGGTCGCCGATTCTCCTTTAGCGACGCCGTATTTCGACGGCCTATTTGCCGCCCGTATGCGTCGCGCCACTAAGATAGTCGGTGCTTGCTTACATCGTACGCCCGCATGCTTCTAATGCACTCAGAAGGTGACTTGGGTATATGGGCGATTTGCATACGATGCCAATAAGAGTACCGTTCGTTCGCCTGCGTCGAGCAGCGTTTGCGCGACGCATTGTTCTCTCTGATGGTAGCACGAATTCTCCGAAACCGCGTGTCCGCGACCCGTATCGATCTTCCACCGACTCGAATACGTATCACTTAGGATTCAAGACGTACGTCACCGACATTACGCTTTCGGCTCTCTGTAAGAGGCTCGGAGGCTTTTTCAGGTGACGATAAATGAAATGATCGCGACGCGAATGAATCGGATAAATAAATGACTATTATCGATAGCTCCGCGAAAGACTGATCTTTCGGGTTTTTCCTGTCCTTTTTTTTTTGCGCGCGCGTCCGATGTTATCGTGTTCTCTCGTGCGTGTACCCTCTCTCGATTTAGAAAGTACTCGATCGTCGCCGACTGCTAGATAGAAACGAGAGAGTGGTGCCGGGAACCGACAATATCAAGGGAAGAGTAATATCCAGGGCCGAATACTGTTTGATCTGGCTCGGCGCCACCGTGTAAAGGACAGATGCAATTTGCCTGATATCGTTTTACTGACAAAAATATCGAATGACGTGGCGCCGGGAACCGGTGACACCGACCCTTTCTCCCGTCTTCGAGATCGCGACGGATATTATCGGTCGATCCAACGAAATTTTTTGAATCTCCTCTTTTTACGCAAGACTTTTCCATTAATTCCGCGATTCTTTTCTTTTCTTTTTGCGAATCGGCCGTAAGCGCGTTTCAACAACGTTTCCGCGTCTTGCATTGTTTCCTCCGTTGATTTTTTGCATACGATATACATATTTTTAAATGTATACAAATAGATTATTGTTCTATATCGATTCTTTATACAGATTTATACTAATTCATGTAGTAAATAATTTATAATACGATAAAATACTTGAAAAATGAGTTTATTTTTTTGTGTCTGTATTTGCACAAGCCGAACAAAGATTACGCTACAAACAAAAGAGAGAAAAACACAAATACCAATTTTTACAGTGTAATCGTTTTATAGAATTATCGTCAGCATATCGCTCAACACGTAAATCGCTTTTTACATAAAATCGACACCCTCCGAGCTTTCGTTTCATTCGTCCGCCCACATGACGCGTTCTTCTTTCGCGCATTTCCGATCGAACCGGCCGGCAATTAATTTTTCGAACGTTCGCAAGCGGACGATAAAAAAAAAATGGCGAAGGGGGAAATACATTTGGCGCAGTCTGCAACGAGGCGCCGTGGTCCCGGATGAGATTCAAAAAGAGACGGAGACGGTGAACCGTGGCGGGAACAGGAGAGGAGTATATTATAGAGAAGGAGCGAGGAGATGAGGGTTGAAGGACGCCCGATGAAGCGTCGGAGGCAGAGGAAGGACGAAAGCGCGTGAAAGAGGAGAAAGCACGGGGGTGGGAGGGGATGGTGAACGGCGGCATCGATGGAAGGGAACGAGCCGTGGACGTGGAGGAGGCGAGCTCAGTGAGGGGCTCGGTGAGGGGTAGGGATTTCAAACGAAATCAATTCGGAGTCGCTGTCCAGTCGAACGTTACCCTCGCGGCTGGCGGGGTAAATGTTGGCCGAAACAGTAATTTTACGCCCGGTCCCCGGTGATCGCGGACCCGCCGCGCTGCGCTACGAAACGTCACGGCCGATATCGGGCTACCATCCGACAAAATTCATGCGTATTTCATAACCACCGTGTACGATTGCGAAGCCCGCATCTCTCGATCAGTTGGATATTTTATGAAGTCGTCTTCCCATCGGTCGATGATAAAATCACGGCGAGAGCAGTTGTTTACGCTTCTATCCCTGGACGCTCTTTCGAAATTAGACTATGTCGGGCTGCGATTAAACGCTCGGTTAATTGCATGCGCATCCGTATTTTGCAATTTGAACGACATTAGCATTATTATGCAGCATAATTTTAAAGAAATCGCATGACGAGTAACTGTATTTAATTTGATTAGCTCGGACTGTAATAATAGAAATGTAAATGTTTGTTGATACACGCCGCGTTGGAGATCGCGGCGAACGTGAGTCTACTAGAGTAGAAACGATCTAAGATTTTTTCCTCGCAACTAGTTACATTTAAGTACCGTTTTAGAGATATCGAATAAGCGCTGCATCCGGGGTTGGAATATAGAAGAATGGATACATATATATAGTCGAAGCGCAGAGAGGGATCGAGGAAGGAAAAGAGGAGGGGGTAGGGGAAGAGCACTAATGCGAGGGCATAACGAAGTCGGCGGTAATCCATGCACGGACAATTTCATTTCTGCCGTCGTATAACCCTCTTTCTTCCGTTCCCTCGCGTCCTGCGCGCTTCTCTCTCTCTTTCTCTCCCATTCTCTCTTTTTTTTCTCTCTCTCTCTCTCGCTCGCACGCTCACTCACTCTGCGGCTCGAGTCTGCGCGGTAACTTTTTTGATAAACTGTTTTCCGCGTTTTTCGCCGGTGGATGTAAATTAAATCCTTCATGGAGGCTGGCACAGGCTCGCCTCTCTTGACTGCCCCCAGGATCCCGACCGTATATCCCCGCGCTCCTCGTCCCGTCGCGCCAGCCGTCCGTTTAGTACTTCCGATATCCCGCCGCAACCCCTTCGCCTACGAGAGCCGTCACAGGCGGATACAAAGCCGATTAGAGCGAAACGCTGGGAACATTATCATATCGCATTTTTCGCGGAGATTCGTGCGACGCGCGCGCGTGCGCCCGCTGTCGCGCGTGTCTAGGATCTCACGCGCGGGTGTATGCAGCGCTGTGTGCAGCCGCGTACACACGCCCACGCACGAGATCTTCCGAATCGCAGGGATGAAAAACGGTGGCGGCCGTCTGGATGACTGGCGTGGGGTCGACGCTGACTGAGAGGGGCAGGCGGGAGGGACACGGTGCAGCAAATGGGTGGCATTGGCGATGGACGTGACGTAATGGATTACCGGTTGCAGTTTCCTGGGTAACTCATTTTTTAATCTTTACCCACGATGATTTTTTTCGGCCGGTCATCGCGACTGCTAAAATTGCACGAGCGATGAAATTCAGATCTCAACGGAATTCATTTCGCGCGATTGGCATTGTCGGCGTACATTATTAAGACTTCTCGTTCGAATGGCAATTATAATAAAGAAATACATTGATCGATTTATTTGCGTGATCGCTTGCTGTATTTCTGTATTTGGAACTTCTGCCTAATATATCCCAAGTAGCGCGCTCAAATGAGACTGTCGAAAGGAAAGCAGGCATCGTGCCAAGTAGTTCCTTCTGATATTACCGAACTGTAGTTCCGATATTTCTTAGAGGCACTGAAACTATATATACCACTCGAGAGATATTTCTCGGTGCAATTTAGCACGAAGAATTCCATTCTACAAACAGCGGGAATAAAAGTCTGTGAAAATGTATACAGAAGTTTGTCAGTGTTGCAAGCATACGAAATAATTACCGTTTTCTACGTTAATGATTGAGGAATCTGTGATGTCGAACGTGTTAAGAAAAGCTTGAAAATGCGTATTCGAAAACACGCATGTTTAATATATTCTAAATCTATTCTTAGTATGGAAATATTACACATATTACACATTTACAACATGATAATATTAATTATTATATAATAATCCTAATATTTTTCTCTCTAATGTGTCCTTATTTATATCTCCCTGTTGCTGTTACTTACGATTTCAGTAAGACTGCAGTTTGCATCTCGTCGAGAACATGAAAATAGAAGCTCAGACATTTTAATTCGCGAGATTTTGAGAACACATTTATATTCGCGCGAGGTTCAACGAACTCTTTTAATTGTCCGGCAACACAACCGGAAAAGAGATTCGCTATGGAGAAATCTTTGGCAGAGAGTGTACACACCGTACTCATGCTGCAAGTAGCAGCTCATAGCGGCGGATTAGCCTTGCAGTAGCGATGCTTACATCCCCTATAAAGCCTCCGTTGCCATCACCCTCCCCCTCCCGCCGCTCTCAGCTCCTGCTCCTTTTTCCCTCCCCGCGTGTCACCTCAATCTCCCTGCAGCCTCCCGCGAAACCTCCGCCAGCCTACCCCCGCCCCCATCGTTGTTCCTCCCGCGATAGCCCTGCGGCCACAGTATTGTCTGCCGCTCAGCCAATACTGCTCGTGTTTCTCGTACTTGCGTTCATTATCAAAAAATTCGAGAAGAACCGACACCGGTTGCCTGTTGCAACGCCAGCAGAAACCCCTTATGTTACGATACTGACATTTCACGAGGGTGGGCCCCGTAAGCTCGTTCCTCCGCGTTCATCCGTACTGATCAGGGCTTTTATTCTTCCTGATCATCCATGTGTTAAATTACATGTGAATGTTTGATACGAAAAAATTCAGTTAATTATTATCACTATTAGCTTGCATTTATCGGAACGAAGAAATGAGCGTAAATGCAATGCTTTGTGATTCTACGAAGGATTTGCAAATGTTAATGCCGATGTATTAATCGCTACGTTTTGATCAAATACTCGAAATCGTTAACAATTCATCTGTGAATAAAGCATGAATATCTGTAAGGTTGAATCGCGAGAATGGTCGGTGATGGAAGTTGGCTCGGTTGGCGACGCTTGGCGGCTTTGAAAAGTTGTTGATGAATCTGTAGTTCAAGAAGCGGTCCAACGTTACTCGGGATTTCACGGTATGCACGTGCCGCCCCGGAAAGTTAGCTCGTCGGTGATTCGATATTCCTCTAAAAGAGAAAGGAGGCTGAAGAGAGAAGCCGCTCTGAGAAAAGAGCGACGGAAAAAGAGACTAAAAACTGCAACCAAGACAGAGACCTCCGTTGAGTAGATGCGAACGGAGTGTAGAGACGGAAGAGGGTGTTAAGAGATGGAGGAGGTAGCTAAAGGGTGATGGAGTTGGAAGGGTTGGAGAGTAGAAGCGAGATGGGTAGAGAGCGGGAGAGAAAGAAGTAGCTGTGTTGGCGAGGCAGTCGTGGTGCATGGCTAAGAGAGAACCAAGCGTACCTAATTAGTGCCAAGAACGTAATTAAGTAATTTTTAATTAAGTGACTACCGTTTACACGCACAACCACCACATATGGGGCAGCTTGCTCGGTACAAGGTATTTTATCTACTTCTACAGTGGCAAATCAAATTATAATTCTTCGGAAAATTGATATTTTCTTGTAAGGTTTTTCAAAATTATGAATCTGATTTAAAAATTAATTAACATCAAAATAATGATAATAATAAAGTACAGCACAATGCAATAATTTCAAAAAATATTTCAACGAGTCTTATATAAAAAATTTTTAATACCTCAACACTATCAATTAATGTGTTAAGATTAAATTATTGAGTGACGATTATTTTAAAAAAATAATAAAAAGTTATATAATTTGATTATATATATATATAAACAATCTCCGTAACTTGCCAAAGGTTAAACAAATTTGACATGCATGCGCATCATCGTGACTGCAGCGTTGCAAACGGCAATAATTGCAACGGAACTTTTTGAATAATTATGTCTCATATTTATATTATTTTTACATGTTAGAATAATAAATACAGAATTTACGATTTAACAATGTATAATTTTCTTCGATATATAGTTTTCAGCGTGCAAAATTCATTGATACGCTGACAAAAGCTTATCTTTCAAATATGACTTGGTACTGTCGTATATTGATTTTTTATTTTCATGCTGTTTATACATAATTTATAAAGAAGCATGTTTTATTTAGAAATAAATTTTGTCAATAACTTCTATAGGTATGTCAAAAGAAAACGGAAATGATAATATTTCGCTAAAATATTTTGAGACTAAACGTCCAATAAAATGACATATCTAAAAACATGGTTTAACTACGTGCAATTTTAATACGCAAATTTTTGTAGGGACGAGATTGCGATATCTTTCACGATTTAAATAAGAATGAGATGCATAAGAACGAAAGGAATTAAAACCCTAATTTTACCATTTTACCTTTACTACTAATTGTACATAATAATACGTTGGTATTGTGAATAATTACGCGTAAAGAATCAGAGACGGGTAAAAATAAGTAGAACAAGGGGCTATTATTCCATGTAACGTGAAAGCTTTAACTTTAACCAAGAAATTACAGTGAATTTTCAGTTATTTCCAGACACATTTTCTTATTGTATTCTATTTACCTTATGCACGTGAGAGTGGATTTGTATACTTGACTTTACTCATACAAGCAATCTAGTTGCAGGGAAAGAAGCATAAACATGTTCTTTGTATATTTCTCGCGGATATTTCTTTGTAAGGTTCCGAGATGCAACATTTACTCTCCTTCCTCAGCACTTCTTTTTCTTCGAGGGTCTGGCTGCAGTGCTCTCGACAAGACTGCTGCCCGAAAGTCAAAGACCAAAGTTTCTGTTCATTAACGGAGTAGGAACGGCTAAGATACAACTCGCTGTCTCTTTCCCCTTTCTCTAAATCACCCTCCTCGACCGCCTTCTTCATTTCGATGCGTTCCTTCTGATCCTACCACCTTGCGGCAACTTTTGTCTCAAAGGATTTTTTACTTGCTCATTTCTCTCGGAATCTCTCTCTTGTTTCCTCCATGATTCATTCTTGCTCGATTAGCTCTTTCCTTTCTTTTTCGAACGATTGCGCGAAACGAATATTACCGGAATTATTTAGCTGTGTGTACAAAATTTTGATTTTTAAACAAATGTAGGTATTATCTTTGACTTAATGTATGTTTAAACGTACAAGATAGAAAAATATAATCAAATTTTTAGAACGGAAAACTTTTGTTTATTAATTCATCCTAGTTATATTGAAAAGAAAGATAATTTCCTGTATGTGAGCGTTATTTCAATAACTACATAGAATGTATATATTCTTGAACTTCAGCATCATCTCCTCGTTCTGTCAATTGTAATTATTCTAATTGCTGATCATGCATGCCGCGTATAAGTAGGTAGTACCAGAAATTCCAACTGCGATGGCCTCTCGATAATAACATGTCTCTAGGTGAGAAGATCATGCTCGATATAAGCAAGGTGCGTTTTACTTGGAAGCGTGGGAGAGGTGCGTGTCGAGGCAGCCGGTAGTTACTAAGAACGCGCGGACAGAAACCGCACGAAGGAGGAAAGCGAGCGCTAACGACCGGTCACGTGTCCGACGAGCGAGATAAGGGTTGAAAAAGGAAATTTGTGTTTAGAAAATTACCGCGTCATTACCCCGACCACCACCGCCGGACGCTCAGCGACACGGTAATGTCCGCCCACGAAACGATTGTCGACTGATAAGAATGAGTCGAAGAAGAAATTAGAAAGAGAGAACGCGTGGATCCGGCCACCCCCCCCCTCCCCTTCTTTCCCACCGGGAGAATTATCGAATATTTCGCGGCGATAAGCAACTCCCCTCGAGAGCGTGACTGGGTAAATTCATCGTGGACTTCATTATTCGGCAACTCAAGAGCTTTCGATTCTTCATTTATATCATATACTTTCTCCCGCTCGCGCCGTCTCCTTCGTCCTTTTCCTCGCTATTATGTTATTCTGCTCGTCCATTAGCTCGCGTTTTCTCATCAACTGCCACTCGGAAGCTTCTTTATCGAGGATCTCGCTGTTCTCCGCTTCGTAGTTTTCTCGAAGATGTTATTTATATAGGTAACCAGATTAAATTCCGTTTATAAATTTCTTTTAATCCACTTGTCAAAGACATTGTAATGAAAAATAAGTAATCAACTTTTTTAAGCAATCAGTAGCAAAGAGAAAGTTTTATATTTGTATTACGAAGGTAGAGAATTCCCATATAAGTATCAAGCGGGAAATCGTCCCGATTCTCGTACTCGTTCTGAGGTGATCCAGGTTTTTCGTGCAAAGTAGATTCACCGGTATGGCCGTGTCGTGTGCGCGTCCGCTGTCCATTATACGACATAAAATTTCTTCCGTTCCCGCAGATAGGATCTGCTACCTCAGTCGCGTGTCCTACCGTGGGATCTGATAACGAACGAACCCGAGTCCACCCGCACATCTCTCTTTCTCATATTCTCTCTCTCTCTCTCTCTCTCTCTTTTTCACATTCGCGGAGGGATGGGGGTGAAGCGACCGATCGGTCGACAGACAGACGGACGGATGGACAGACGGGGAGAGATGCGAGGTGATAGAGACGGGTACGCGCGCGCACACACAACACGCGGCGAACGTGAACACGCGCACACATTGTACCCTGGATCGTAGACGACCCCAATCATCCCCCACGGCGTGCTTCATCGAACGAAGGCTGTCAATATCGTCGGTATAAGCAGGTCCGATGATGTACGCGCGACGTCAACGAGTCTCCGTAAGATATCGGACGTGCTTTCGATTCGACGCGAGCGTGAGCGTGAGAAAATAGGGTGCGAACGATCGCTTTGTGCACGGCCGCCGTCTCTCGTTGCCGCTCTTTTTCTATCACTCTACTCCTCCCTCTATTCTTCTTCGCCTCTCTCTCTCTCTCTCTCTCTCTCTCTGTGTCTCACACTCTCTTTCTTTTTATCCGTCTCCTCTCCGATTTTCTCCGTCATCTGCCGCCGCGCGAGGGATGTACAATGATAAATGACGTCATCGAGGAAAATACTATGATTACGGAAATTGTATTATATGTGTTTGTCATTAATATATGGCTCTTATTTATAAAAATTATGTTTGCTAGTATATTATGCCAGGTATTTTCATTTTCTGTTAAGTATGCCTCTTGTATTTTTAGTTAAATACCAGGACGGCGATATAACAACTAATTTCGTTGCCTCCTTTTTATAAAAACTTCTACTGCTAACAGCCGTACGCCTGAGGATTATCCATAAATATTGTAACTAGGGGAGAACTACATATATTTGTGTTACATTATCGGCACGCGGGGGAAAAAAATAGAATTTTTGCGCTCTTTTTTTCCTTTGTTGCGGTGTACGCGTCCTCCCCTTGATATCAATGAATCGATAGTTGGAGATTGATCAGTCATTAAGAACGCGCTTAGGCTTCTGGTCGACGATCTGTATATTTTATACGAGACGACGATGTAATAATCGACGCGTAGCAGGTGGCAGCGACGATGGTCTCGGCCCATTCTCGTGACAAAAGTACAACGATGATCTAGGGTGGGAAAAGGAGTGGAGGGCCGGCCGCGCACGTAGGAGCGTAGAATAATGTAGCGAGGCATTTCCGCATAGGAAGCCGTGCATTAGGCTATCAGATCGTGCACGCGCGACAACGGCTGGTAGAGGAAAAGGAGGAAAAAGTTGTGGGGCAAACCTTTACGTGATTAGCTGCGAAAAGAAAGAATTCCATCCAGAGACTGTCAAAATAAAGAACAGATGTCTTTAAAATTTTATTTGATTAACTTTCTTCAAGAAAATCTTTAAACATATAAAAGTTTCATGCCATTTCGATTTTTTAAAAGCGAGTAATAACAAAATTATAAATAACTGTCCTGAATTGTTAAAAAAAAAAAACTTATTAGAAGAATAATAAATTCAAATCCTGTTTTATATGGAGAAAAAGAGGAAAGAAATATTACTTTTATAAATTATTATACACTGATGTATCTCGTGTAAGAAAAATAAATGCAAACTTTTGATTATATCATGGTATACCGTGACTAACATGTTCTACATTTAGAAAGCACACGTTCACGGTTATAATATCGATGCGCGAATCACATAGCAGTACGGGGTACCACGCGGAACGTTTGACTCTTTGGATTTTAGATTTGATTTTTGAATTAATAAAGGTTTTTTAATTAATGAGAAATTATTTGTATGTCTTCGGTTTACTTAAAAAATTTATTATCTGTAAGAAATTCCAGAAGTGCAAGACAAAATAAATCTCATTAAGGAAGATATGAGAGAGAACGGAATGGCGTGGACATGGAATGGCGAGGAGGCGAAAAAACCCTCGGGCTAAATGTGGCGAAATATGTTGAAGTGGTAATTAGCTTTGTGCGTACCGTGAAATACGAGCGTGCAATTTTGTCGAACGTTTGGAAGTTTCGCAAACAGACCACGTGCTTGCTCTTTTATCTGCGATTTCACTCTTTTTGGATAGGCCCAATGAATAAAGTTACACAGAACAATAGACTGATAATTAACAGTGATGTTCGCATCACTGTTAATAGACAGGATCCTTTTATTTATTTATTTTATTTTATTTTTTTGGTTTTTCGCGATTTCACGTGTATGACATCTCGTTCCGCTCGATTATCTTCGTACAATTATACGATTCGTTAACTCGAAATCGTAACGACGTTATGTACAGCAAAAGATGCTCCTTTCCGCTTTATTGACGAGTCGACTGACGGTATACAATATTGTAATTAACTCGACTACTCAGAACGAATAAGCGCCTGTGCTCGTTAGCGTTTTATTTATTGTCGCGTATGCATTTCTAATTTAGAATATATATCTCAAGCATGTGTCGTCCCTACGTCGCTAATTGTGAGAGCAGTGTCACCGCGCACGACGCCACCGCGCGAAGGACTTACGATTTTCACGAGAGTGGACATCCCGCGATAAGAAAGCGGTAATAATGTAACGACGAGGGCACGCGCGCGATCCACCTTCGACCGCCTTGTATCTTGGATCTGTACTGTACTCAGCCTAATTATAATCAGGCTAATGCCTGCCGGACAGTATGCGTCGGTACCTACCGGCCTCCTACGCTTCTATACCTGGCGCTATGTAGGCAGCGTTACTTATCCCCAGCTGCTCTACGAGAGAGGGTAATTAAGATTCGGACACACCCATCGTGACTCTCGTCTCTTGGGCTCTGACCGCTTCTGCAAAGGGAGTGGTCGATCCCTCGAAAACCTCGTTCTCGTTTGCATACACGAAACGCGCCTCTGTTATCAGAAACGTCTTCCACGATTCCATTCTTTCGTGGGAGTACCGCACGAGATGTCGAAAATGTCCGAAATTACGTAGGGGAGTGGCGACACGGCTGTCCGCCGTATCCTTGAGATTTTCTACTAGACCGTTTCCCAATCGTTCTCGTGGATTTAGTTATCCATTCTACAGTAATTCTACAGTAATTCTTCACCGAAAATAAATCCTCAATTAAAGCAAGATTGAAAATTCACGAATCAATTGCACATATAAAGATTTAAATTTAGACGGATAAAATTTTAGATTTAAAAGAATTGTTCCCTATCAATGCGCTTTAACACGTTCATTTATTCAAACATTAAACAGTATATATAATAAAAACACCTCTCTCGTATATGAATGTATTTTGATAAGGTATCTTGGTTTTTCGTACGATACTCTGATGGAGAGAACGGTAAAATATTGCGCAAGAAACAAGCCGCTCGCGTAGAACAACGTAGAAAGACTATTCCTGCTAATAATAAATAAAAAAATGATACATTACTCACCGGAAGTTGGAGAACCACTTGACCAGCTGCGCTGTATTGTTTTTATTAAACTTGATGTCGGGGAAGTACATCTTAAGGACGGCCGAGGATGGGTACCTGACCCAGAAGAACATCAGCTTCGCCTTCCTCAGATGCATCGGCGTCAGCGTCGACGAGTTCACCGTGGTTAAGGAAATACTCATTTTGCAATGCATACATATATAAATAGATATAAACATACAGAAATATTGTATGTGGGCGAAGAAAAAGTTCCTCGGTATAAAAAAACGGGAGCTAAAAAATTGAGCTTAAAAAAAAGTAACAGTGAAGAGAAGCGTTAATTTATTTCTCAGATGACCAAGTATCTCAAACATAATCGTGTTTTCTTTCGCATCGAGTCGGATCAGAAATCGTACAAATTGCGAGTATCGCGATAGAAGGGTTCTTACCGCGAAGTTAATCTACGATTGGTCGTATCCTCAGCAGAAGCCTTACCGACTCCTTATTGGTAATAGGATCTCTACATGCGGTTTCATCGCAATCTTATTCAATTAATTCGCATACGTTGCCACGGCAAAGTTCGAAACTTGATTTACTCAAACGTGTGCGCTTATACTCGATACTATAAATGTGAAATATCAGCGCATAATCTCGCGTTGATCTCGAGCTAAAAAAATTCGAGATAAATTCTTTCGAGAAAAAAAAAGAAAAGAAGCAAAGAGACAGGGCGTAGGCAACAAAATAAATTTGGATGCATCAAATGCCATCGTGAACCGCGATGAGACCAGGATGGTGCGTCCGGAGGAGCGCGGAACAGCAGATCATATCACGGCAATGCACAACGCGCGCTCGACCTACCCCAAGAGAGAGGAGGGAGTGAAAAAAATGCGCCATTGATTTTACATCAAAGGCCGACTAAAAAGGCGGCAAAGAACGGCAACGCTACCCGATCGAGCGACCCGGTCCAACACGGCCGATGCAGTTCCGACATTGCACCGGCGCTCACACGAACCCGCGCGACACTCGCCTTTTTTCCCTTGCTGCACCGAGGCGAGCTCCCGATTCGCAAGCTATCGGATCTCTGCACGCTCTTTCGGTAACTCAGAAGCAAGCCGCGGCGGGGTGGATAATCGAGCTGGTGAACCGTTCGCTTTCGTCGATCGTTTTCTGACGCTCATAAGAATGCAACTTATAACCAGATGCAATTGTAGCTATTTTAATCATTCCCAAAAAGATCAAGAACACTTTTTAACACTAAAAGTACCAAGTGGTTATTAGTAATCGTTTTTATTTTTTAGATTAATGTCCTATGTAAAAGATAACATTCTAAAACTCAGAGTTTTTAATTATTTTTTGTAATCTGATGAAATATTTGATTT
This sequence comes from Monomorium pharaonis, assembly GCF_013373865.1. Lineage (NCBI taxonomy): Eukaryota > Metazoa > Arthropoda > Insecta > Hymenoptera > Formicidae > Monomorium > Monomorium pharaonis. The sequence continues at coordinate 15,802,782 of NC_050473.1, read as the reverse complement.
CTCATTACATTCTTTATTTTCATAATAATTTAATTGCTTGATTTTTTTGTGAGTAAAAAAATGTTGGTACTTTAAATGTTATATAAAATATCTTTCACCATAATTATTATATTAAATTGATTGTTATTTATTTCAAAATTGCGTGATAAATTACTAAAAAATAGGAAAAAAATATGCCAAATAATGCAAACTTGTTTTAATAAATTCCATTAAATTTCTGTACTAAGAAGTAATTGATATAAACATAATCTGTTTTGCGCACGTCGGAAGATGAAATGAATTATTTGGAGACAAAATTTGATGTTTAGAAATTTAACTTTACGAGGGCTTGTCTCATCGAGATCAACGAAAGTAGCTTATCTAGGATAAGCCGAGGAGACGCTCGAAATGTAAAGTTCGCGAAATGCTCAGGTTGAAATTGCGAAATTGCGGGACAGATTATTGGCTTGCGAAGTTGGGTGAGACTGCAGGCCGAGGGTGGGCCGAGGTAGGCAAAGAACTTTTGGCTCGGTGCGTTGTTGCCGGACAAACTCTACTCGTAGGTGCAGCCAACATTAGCCTAACTCCGTGGCAAACTAATCTAACATTCGTCCGAGGTTCCTCGCTCCAGCCGCCTTCGAAGCAAGCGAGCGAACGAGCCATTTTACTCGGCTTTTTCTCTCTGTCAAAAAACTCATCGCTACATCCTAAACTTTTCGAGTTTTGCTTCTCTTCTGCCTCAAAAAAAAAATCCCTGAGTATCTTAATCGTTTACTCTAGTATTTCTAAATTCTTTTTAACACCTGAATTAATCTTTAGATAACACAATGTTTCTCATTTTATTAATTAATTCTTTATTATATAAAATTCATCAATTTTTCGTTTTAATGTGTGTGATAAAATACATTATTAAAATTCTTTTAAATGTTATCTGAAGAAAATTTCATAAAATTACAGAGCAATTTATTACCAATTTTGCTCGTTTCGGCTTATAAGTATTAGTAAAGGATATTGTAGGCTGAATTCCGTCGTAGCTGATGTCGCCGGAATTACAATCGCTAGCTCGGTCATTGCTGTCCATCCTAAGGTGACCGTAGTCCGGACTGCCGTGCTGAGCTGCCGCCAGCAAGGCTGGATGCAACATAGCCGGCGGATGGGGCAGTGGAGGGGAATCCCTGAGTTCTACACCTCCACCCGGAGGACTCGCGGGTAAATGATGTGGCCCCGGAGGTGGTACTTGACCAGGATGACTCGCATGAGGATTGAAAAACGGCGAATAGGGCGAGAACACTTGACTCTCGTGGAGGCTTGGATTTGGTATCGCTACGCTGGTTGGCAGGGACACCGGCAGCATCGGTGGTGGCGCATGATAGGGTCTCGGCGGTGGAGGAGGCGGGGGACTATCACTACCTCCTTGAGATCCGTTTCCCTCTTGCGCTAGGATTCTGGACACCGTTCTGGGAGTAATTCTCGTATCCGTCACCTGCAAAGGGTACTAATTAGTATTTTTTTTTAGTCAGACTTTTTTATCAATTTCCCATAATATAATATAATTTTATTTATAACTAACTTATGAAAGTATATTAAATAAAAATATTTATAAAAATTGAGAGACTTTATAATATATTTGTTGTGATTTTATTGATTTTAATTTACATAGCATTATTCGAAAATTATTAACGATTTAAAGTTAAAATTTTTTTCTGATATACATATTAAAAATTAATATAATTTAATTTTATATATGACTAAATTATAAAAGCGTATTAAATAATAACAATGATAAAAATTGAGAGATTATAATACTTTTGCTGTGATTTCATTATGATAGCATTATTCATGATAGCATTATGAATAGCAAATTATTTCGAAAATTATGAATAGCAAAGTTAAAATCTTTTCTGGTATTCATGTAAAAAATTGTACAATTATGTATATATTTATTTTCAAAACATAGCAATTTATATTAATATATATGGTATATCAATATTATTACTAATATAAATATAAGTAATTTATATTAATTTATATAAATGTATTAAGCTGCAATGCTTACCTTATGACGTTTTTTCTTTGGCGTCATGACCAGTGACAGGGCCTCATTTTGTTCCGAGTCCCTGTTTTCTCTCTCGTCACCTCTCATATTGCAGTATTGGTCGCGTTGTTGGTGCTCCCTTTGTTGTTGCTCGCGTTGTTGCTGATGTTGCTGTTGATGTTGCTGTTGCTGCTGCGCTTGCATGGAGGCCATGGCGTATATCGTCGGCGGTTTTGGGGTCTGAAACATTCCAACGCTCGGCCTTGCGTGCGAGGGCAGCTGATTCATCTGGTTAAGATTGTTTTCCGTGGGGCCAGCATGAGGGCCATGGGGCACACCACCTATGGACCCGATTTGCGAAAACCCCGTGGGTTGTGGAGGAGGGGGCCCACCGTTGAGGGGCCCCCGTGGCCCGTTTGGGCCACCGGGTGGTTGCGGAGCTCCTCTGTCGACTACCTTTGTCCTTGGCGATTTTCTTTCGAGCATTTGGCTCGCCAAAAGGAGGTCCTTATTGAGCTGCTCGGCAGCAGCCTGCGCTGCCTCGGTTTGCTTACCGAGAAACCTCCTCTGTTGCACGAACCTTGCTACTATGCTGTCAATCAGATTGGTTAAAGAAGAAGTTATTTCCGTCTTCAAAATATCCGCCAGGCCTTCTAAATCGGCTCCGGTGATATGAGGGCCGGACGAGCTAGCTGCTGCGGCAGCACCCCTGAAGACGTTTAACCTTTCTTGGAAGTCTTTATGTTGAATTGGCGTACTGGCTGGTTGCATTTGCGGCGTCTGCGGCGTCGAGGGTCCAGTGTTGTTCTGGCTTTGTTGCTGAGGTTGGCTTGGTGGCGGTGACGAACTCTGTCGTTGATGTTGTTGCTGCTGCTGCTGTTGTTGCTGCTGCTGCTGTTGCTGCTGTTGTTGCTGCTGTTGCTGCTGCCGTGCAGCCGCTTCTTGATGTTGTTTCATTCTCTCGAGAGCAGCATGCTGTTGTTCAAAGTAGAGTTTATGTCCCATGTGATACATAGCGGCAGCCGCTGCGTGGGGGTGATCAGGTGGGAGGGCCGGGAGGCCGTTATACGGCGGTGGATGAGGTCGTGGCGGTCTTGGCGGTGGTTGCGGTTGAGGCTGAGGACTGGGTGGCGCGTCGCCGCTCTCACTTGTATCTGGCTCCATTCTACTGGAGAGTTCTATGTATTTTTGTTGCATTTCTGCCAATTGCTCATGCAACATTTTTAGTTGTATCTTCAAGTTATCTTTTTCCTCCCGTTTCTGCCTGATCGTCATCGGGTCTTCCTCCTCTTCACTCTCGTCTTCGTCGTCCATTAGAGTATCATTGACGCTATGCTGGAGAACGTGATGCACTGTCTGTTGCTGAGGTTGATAGAGCTTGCGCTTCTTGCAACCGTTTACCGTTGCCGGCTGAAGCGCCGGACTACTGCGCATCGTGCTGACGATGTTCTCCACGCGAGCGCGTTTAATCTCCGTTGTTGGAGAATTCGTTTCGGTCTTTGGCACGATCGGACAAGGAGAGTGACTCGGACTACGTTTTATGTTGATCGATTCTTGTATCTCTTCTTTAACGGAGACCGAGCCCGATCTTGGTGCCGATGGGCTAGGAGGTAGGCTCTGCTCGCAATCCGACCCGTCTAAGTTCGCCCCTGGTTCCATGCCGGCCTCGGCAAAGGCCTCCTCCATCGCGCGTGCCGCGGAGGCAGCATCCTCAGCGCTGTCCTCAGCATCGCCCGGCATCACGGTATCACGGTCACTATGATTCGCGCTATTCACGACGTTATTACCATCACCACTCTCCTCCCCGCCACTCTGCACTGTTCCACTGCGCGCACTATCACTATTTTGTTGATGCTGTTGGGGACTCTGCTGATGCTGTGATTTAAGTAATTCCGCGGTAGTATTATTATTATTGTTACTGTGTATACTGTTGTTATTGTTCGGCTGCTCCTGCACGCCGAGAGCGGAGAGTTTGCGGCCCTGCAGAAGCATGTCGCGTAACATGTGCTGCGTGAGATCGGCCGTGGCGGGATCATCACAATTAACCACGGCGCCTGGCTGCAAATTCGAGGCGGGATCCATGCCGGCACCGGTCATCCCGTGGCCGCCCTCTGGCGGTGATCCGCCAGCGTCACTCGCCTGTTTGACTTGTCTTCCTAATAACTCGTTCAGCATCTTGGCGGGGCCGAAGCCCGGAGCCCCGAAGAAGCCAAAGGCCGCGTGGGCGGAATGCTGCTGGGTTGTAGGACCCGTCGTAGCTGTACCTAAATGACTTTGACTGCCAGTCGCTCCAGCCTGTTGCTGGAGCTGTTGTTGTTGTTGCGATTGTGACTGGTGGTGTTGTTGCGATTGTTGCTGCTGCTGCTGTTGCGATTGTTGCTGTGGATGCGTCGGTGGCCCGGTGCCACTGAAGATCGAGCCGTATAGACCACCACCGAGGAAAGATGGCCGGGAGCTAAAGTTCGGTATACTCGAGTAACTGTTGCGCGGCTCGCCGGCGTCCACGCGCTGTCTGGTGCGCTTCTGCTTCTTCAGGAGTTGCTGTTGCTTGCTTTCCGTGGCTGCTCCGTAGAGGGCGAAACACTCGGTCTCCTCCTCCGATGACATCATCGGCCGTCTGGTTGGTCGGCCCCCCGAAGGCCTCCGCGTCCCCTCCCCGCCAGGGCTTCTTGTCACCCTCCCCTTCTCGCACGAATAGCCCCTCGTGGCTCAGTGCGCTGCCTCGGCTTCTGCACTGTGTAGTCTCTCCGGTACCCCCCTACTACAGCTGCCTTTTCTCCGCAGCGTTCCTTCTAGCTATAATGCTCCCCACCTTGTTCGCCACCGACCACCACCGCCTCTCCACTTTCTTTGCGTTCGTCGTCTCCTTCTCGATCTTCTTCTCCTCCTCTTCCTTTTCCGTCTTCTTCGCCGCCACCGCCTCCTCCTCCTCCTCCTCCTCCTCCTCTTCCTCCTCCTCCTCCTCCTCCTCCTCCTCCTCTTCCTCCGCCGCCGCCGCCGACGACGACGACGCCGGCACCCTTCTCTTTCCCGACGAACTCCTGCTTCCTCCTCTTCTCCTTCTCCTTCTCTCGCGCTTCCTCTTCTTCTTCTTCCGTCGTTCCTCGCTTTTTCTGTGCTTTCTCTTCACTATTCCTCGCCCCGCACCTTCCGCCGTAGAGCTGACGCCAACGGCTGAGGCTGCTGCTCGGTGACTTGATGTCGGCCGTTCGCCCTCGTCGCGGAATGACGGGTCTTCTTCGGAAGGTTCGATTCGTAATCGGGTCTGTATCCGCTGCTGTCGTACTTCTTACTTCTGCTACCGTAATTGTTGCGACCGGGACCGCCGCTGTTACTATCGATGCGTTTACCCCCGGTGATCGTTGCGATGTTGTTGCCGTTGATGATAACCAAAAGAGAAGCCGGTATTCTCGCGGCCGGAATCCTCGTGCTCCCGCCTGGGAGCTGCATCCTTCGAGCTCGCCAAAGGGCTAAGTGCCCCTCGCTCCCTCGTCTCGATTTTCGTAGCCGCAATTCTCCGATACGTCTGTAATAAAAAGAAGACGGTTTCTCTTACCGATTTGTACCAACTAAACGAATATCGCTTGTCTATACATATATATATAGTAAGAGAATCGATTCAAGAGAACGATAATAGCACATACTAGAGTATTTTAAGCTTTGTATATAGACCGTTGCATTAAAAGAAATGTTTCCGTAGATAGGAAGTACTCGACAGTGTGTGTACACTTGTCATTTCCTTTTATTATTAGCTTATCTTATTTTAACTACAAATCGAATACATAGCAAGAATAATGTTGAATGTAAATTATTATAGATGCATCATTAATCCTCGTAACTATAATGTATTTCTTTTGCAAAACTCTTTTTAATCTTTCAAGATAGAACCGTGTGCATTTTTATTTAATTCTCTTTTTGCAAATATTTTGTTTTAATATTTTATTGTATTGCCTGCTATTCAGACACGCACATATATTTCATGATAAATATTTGAAAGCAGCATTTACGTAGAAAATCTCTCTTACTTTCAAGATACGGACATTCGATTGAGAAAAATACATTAATTCTATGCTGGATGACGTCACGATACGATAGAACGTGAGAAAGGAGTGCGAAGTGTTATCGGTTAAAAATACAATGACCACGGCGAGGGCGACGACGACGGCGACGAAGAAGAAGAGCAGACCGCGGGTGACAGTTGCAAGCAATATGTTTCACCCTCGTCCGAACACCCTGCGGCCGATGCCGCAGAGGCAAAAACTCAAAGTATAGTGAGTTACGAGGGGGTTAGCGAAGAAGGGGGTGGCTCGCCTGAGAAGCGGCCATAAGAAAATTACTCGCGTTGAATATCTTATTCGATACATAAGCAGTTCCGCCTGTGGTCTCTTCGCCGGGGGATGCATACCGTCGTCGGTCGATATATGCCCGGCGAAAGAAAGGGGGGCACAAAAAGTAATTGATAGTCCACTCATTGCTCGTTCGATCATAGACCAGGCCCATCTGGCTCGCTTGGATGAGAAAAATAGAATCGACCTCTCTTCTGCGCTTTTGTATTCGCACAATTCATGTTTACGTTCTCGTTTTGTCCATAAATTTGCTGCTCGCTAATACATTATTACGAATCCATAATGAGACGATGATATTTCGTTATTGTATCGTTGCAATTATTTACTCGGCACGAAATATTTTAATAGAATCCTTTTTTTTTTGCTGCAGTCTCTACGCGCGCAAATAATCGCTCTTCATTCGTCAATGGTACGGCCTGTTAGAAGCTTCGATCGTCATGCAGTTCAATTGACGCTGCGTATAAGTGCGTAAGTGAGACGTTTGTGTAGTTGCACGTATGCGTTACGATATGGAGCTTGAATACGTACTAATACAGTGCACGAGCACACGCTTTGGTGCACACATACGCGAGATTCGAAGCAACAGCTGAGCAGTTTAAAGCACCTGCGCTCAATAAGCCGACAATATTCCATAGTTCGCCTACGCATAAACCCCCTGCGTACGACGATACACCGATATTCGTTCCAATACATATCAAGAAGTCTAAAGAGTTTGCAGAGAACAATGCGTGAGGTGTCACAAAGTAAAAAAGGTTTAATGAAAATTATCTTTTATAAATCAAAAATAAAATTTAATCTTTTTTATTCCGTTTTATCGAGATCAACGTTTTACTTTGACAATAAATTTTGCAAAAATGTACGAATGTACGTTAAGAAGTAAAATGTATTGAATGAAATTACAATCACGTAATAATATATTTTTCTTTCTCGAAAACCGAAAACTGCACAAATTGCGTAACAGGAAGACAGACTGTTGAAATATGAGCAGATATGCGCGCGTATTTCAAGTATCATCGACGTCCTCATTGCGCACTTGAATCACTATTACGTAAATACGTTCAATTACGGCAAGTTAGCGCGTTCTCGGGCGCTTCCTCGAAGAGGAGCGATTCGTTCCGAGAAATTACTAGGCAGTTCCGTTGGCAATTACTTTGGAGGGGTGCAGCGCTTGCTGCGGCCCTCGTTACTCCAGAAGTGACATATGGTGTCGACCTCGATAAGGTCTACGGGACGACGATTGTACCTGGATAGAAGGGACGCTTCGAGGGGGGTCGGACGAACTTCTGTCTTTCCCGTTTTTGATCGCTACTTCCCCATGTGCTGTCATGCGTGGGACGAGAAGGGGAAACAAAAAGGTGCCGGTGCCCTGCCGGAAATGGCTTCAGGAACTCTCCCACTGTTGCGTCGATTCGGAAGTAGACGCGACGAGCTAATTACCACACGAGGAGTGCGTTTCACCAAGGTGAGCGCAGGGAAGACGGGTCTTACTGCTACTATCCGACGGCCGATTTTTTGTTAAGTACTCTCAATCAAACTTGCCTTTTTTCTTGCTTTAAAATACGATTTTTTACAATAATAAAATTTACAAGAAAAAAAGAATCCTCCGTGAGAGATAATAAGCGATTATCGATAATTAAACTACGGGAGTTAATTGCATACAGAGCATAAAGTCACCTTCGTTCGATATATTAAAGAATCTGCGGCTATTAATGTGCAACAAATATATACATCAGCAAGTCACCAATGATCATTTCCTGTACGTCATACGATATTTATCATTTAAGCAGGTGGGTAAATTTCAAAGCGTGATTACAGTGCATAGTGATAGGGTCCGCAAAGTAATACATAGGATAGTTAGCGCATGGGGAGCCCTCGATGAAACTTCAAGGTGATAGCCAATATTACAAGCGATCGTTTTTTTTTAAGTAGACGACGTATGAAAAATCGCAAGCCGAGTAACAATTCAAGGATGATGCATTTTCGGCGAGGAAATTTTACAAACGCTTGAATTTACGTTCCGCTGTGGGTCTCCGCTAATATTCGTACGTGTCAAACAATTTTTAGTTTTCCCCTCGTGAAACAGCCGAAGAAATGAAGGAAGATAGTTCCTACGCGAGCATCACATGGTGTACGTAGACGTACCCCACATGGCGTAGCCGAGGTAACGCAGCAGTGGCATGTGCATCGGAATTCCACCCCCTGTAGGTGTCATGTGGTGAGAGTGCTCGCAGGGGGTTGCATGGGAACTCGACTGTGGTCATCAGTCCATGTCCGTCGCGTATACACGTTTGCACGCACGTACGCACGCACGACGCTCGGGCACTTTACCCTCCCAGTATATAAAATTATTGCAACATTTGTTCCGTCATTGTGCCTACGACGATACGTGGAGGATAGGCATACTTCGTAGCCGTAACAGGCATCCGCGACCGCACAAACACGGCCACATCCGTGGTCTTGCCTAAGCGCAAACGTGTAGACACGCGCACACGCGCAAGCGAAACGTACGCCGGAGTACTCACACGCGTCGGCGGCGCACACGGCGGCCCATCGTGTATGTACACACATGGTTCACACGCGTTCAGCATATTATCGGCCTGCTCTGATGCAACAAGTTGACCGGGTGTCAATTGATGTGTTATTAATTGGAGGTTAATTGCGTTAATGCGCTGCCGACCCCGCCTCTCTGTCGTCTACCCCGCTCTCTCCCACCCCCGACGCCCACCGCACCCGCCTTCAACGAGCCCCACTGTTTTATTATTATTTTGCATTCGAATCGTTTCGATTCAACACACACTGGCACGCGCCCAAACCAAACTGGCGAGAGAAAGAGAGAGAGAGAGAGCCGACCCGGCAGGGCGCGAACCGGAGAGAGCGCGAGACAGCATTTAAAAGCGGCGGCCTGTCACCGATTTTCATAATTCACAGCTCGTTAAATTTGTTTCGCTTTTTGCCCCGCTTTTCGCGGTTACGCGCCCCGACGCCATTAATCTACCTTCGGTCGTTTTCAATGAGTTTAATCGCGTTTCAAAAACAATGTGGGTCAACGCCACGCTTGTGTTATTCCTGACACGTGAGCATGACCTTCTCGCCGTTTTCATTTCGATTTCGGTTCCCATTCATACCATTGCAGATAGCACGCGATAATGAGCGCCGGTGTTTTTCGAAAGTTTGACGTTGCGGCATTCCTGCTCGCGCTCTGTATTGCATTTGCAACCGGGCAAGGGATGAAATTCTACAAGAATGCAGTTTAAGGAAAAAATTAGGTCTCTCTCCCCCTTTCTCTTCTTCTCTTTTCAGAAGCCCGCATTTGTGACTATCCGTTTTATACTAACGGTAGGAAAGTAGCTATTGCACGTTTTATTACATTTTGCACGCGTTTCTCGACAGATATATAGATGTACAGATTTATACTCTAACGAAACGGAGAACGTGAGCAATTCAATGGCGTTTCCTTCATATAAATAAAATCGACGATCGTCAGGGACGATTTCCCAAGGTGCGATCGCAAATCTCTGAGACTTTTCACCAGACGACGTCTGCACGATCTTCCTCCAATATGTTCCCATGACTTCTCGCGGTGGGAAACGCTAACGTCTGATATTAAAGGTTACAAAAACTGCTGCGACGCCCTTCGTCTTCCCTGAGGGAAGGAAATAGGAACAACGGTCTTTGCCCTCAGTGGCGTGGACGCGAGATTGCGGCATCAAAATCGGAGACTGTGAGTTTATGTAGTGAGAGCAGTCGCGTTTTTGTTTAATGATTTTATTATATTAATTTAATGGTTTAGAGAATTAATTACGCTGGTCAATTCGATCTCTGTATATTTATCTACGAGTATCGTATAAAAGTAAAATCAATGAAGCTTGTTAAAGGTTATCAGTTGTATTTTATTAATACAGACCTCGTTAAAAATGCATCGTTTACAGCAATCCCGTATCTGATTTAACAAGCTTGAAAAACAATGAAACAACAATAAAACAATTTTCTAATAGTGTTTTATAAATAAGCAAATTATCTCATTTTAATCGTATTGAGTCAATTCCGTAGAGTGTAAAAAACTGTGCGGTTGCATAATATTAAACGAATAAAATAATTTATACTAGGAAAACATATCAGCGAAATATGTAACTTTAAAACGTTCAAATATAGCTAAGAAACTCCCTCGTTACCGACGACACTGCAAGATCAAGGAGGGCCCCCTCGGTAGAATTCAGGTGGTTTGCCGGGTGGCGTCCCCGATTTAAATGTCCAGGTATCCCCTGATTGTATACCCGATCGAGGTAACTTCTCGAGACTCGGTTCCCCCTTGGGTGCTCGCCCCATCGAAGAGGAAAGACGAAGGAGAAGGGCAAAGAAGGTAAGAATACCTTCTTACGATACGGAAGGAGCGCGTGCCAGCTGCCGTTTCGAGGTATAACCGACGTTTCGGCTTCTTGTTGGCATTGTTGTACCCCACTAAGGTTCCCCTAACGTCTTGGGAGCCGAACGGACTTTGCCTTTCTAACGTCTTGAGAGACGCATGAACAAACTGGCTCGTGCCGGGGGAGGAGTAACGGTTTCCGCTTTTGCCCTGACACTACATTATTATCCATTCATTTTAGTCTAGTAATTTCTTAATTTTACAGTTTCAAACTGCGAAGGTACAATAAAAAAAAGAGTAAGAAGAAAACGTGGGAAAAAATGTAAACAATTGAGAAAGAAAAAAAAATTAGATAATATTTCTACTGCGGTATTTCCATAATAAAATATTCTCTATAGATGTTCTCTTTTTCCCATTCTTTGCTTTCTCTTTTTCTCTCTTAATATAATTCTTTACGAGAATATCTCTACTCGGACTTTTTTATTTATTAGCGAATTGCAATATAATAAAGAGCACAAGTGAATGGATGAATCGTCGAAAAGAAAAAGCAGATTTATCGATAGATTTTAGTCTTTTTCTTCCGCGCCTTTTATTGACCACGGGCTACTCTTCGAGGCAATTATGGAGATACGTTCGTGGCATATTGGCAACCAAGAACGTCCAGGATTACTGGCGTTATTGTCGTCGCCATTTCGAGGCGTAGTCTTCTTATGGCAATCGGCCAACGTGTTTTCTAGTTTTTGCGACGACGGCAATCATGCCGCGGGCATTATCGGGTACCCAGGATTACTTAATTATATTCAATTGCCAAAGTTTCGTATGTTTGCGCGACGTATAACGGCGCGATGTCTCCGCGAAAGCGTCTGGGAGCTGCCATTTTCAAAAGTATCCCGGGACGCATCGTCGTTTTCTAGAGAAACTAGTAAATCGTGTATCGCTAAGCGCGTGTTTTTATGTATTCGTTATAAAAACAGTGCAGTTTATACGAACGCTACGGAAAGTCCATAAAAATTTAACTCGTGTGTCTTGTTAACGACGCACGCGGGATTTTAAAAAGTAAAAAAGATAAAACGAATGAACTCAGCGGGAGATTGAAAGTCATCCTCGCTTTTAAGATCTAAAAGAATAGATACGAGGATAAATAGATACGAATGTAGATTCCAATGTACGAGGCGTCATGGTTTTGAGTGCAGCTGAACCTTGATCTACATTCCGGGTCCCGCAAACAGAATCAACACACCTTTGATCGCCCTTAAGGCTGGATGGAAACACCTGGTTACCGCCAGCTATCGATTGAATATCCCCCTAGCGAGTGACAGATCTGATGTTTATTGGTAATCAACAGGGCGCAAGGCCAACGCGTGAGTTGTTAAGGATCACACGAATTTTGCTCCTTGCTATTGAAGTGCAAAGTTTTTCGTTCCAATAAGTATTGCATCTTGACTTTTTTTTTTTAAGTAATTCACAAAGTAAATTTGTTATGAACTGTCTGACTAAATTAATTTGTTATTGATAATTTGCTGAGAAAATCTTTGGAAGCGTCGGAACGTGTCGACGGGAAAGCAGAATCTTTGCTTCTTGACGTAGACAGATGCGACGTGGCACGTCCGCGCGAATCTCCGCGGAGCGAAGCGAGTGCGGCGAGCGGTGGTCTGATCGTTTGAGCCAATCACGCCGTGATTGAGTATAATGGACTTGCGTCTTGTCCCCCAGGCCAGTGGCTCTCGAGCTAACTCGTACGATCTGCAGCCGGCCCTTTCGAACGGCTGATCGTGGACCAGCTCGCTCTTGGGTTGGTCACCATCGAGCCGTAAGTGACTAGGGCACAGGATGAAGGCTGTGTCCGAGTGAGCGAACGGCTGTTGGTATGATAATGAGGAAGGTGACTTCCGACGATCCATGTATCGCGGAGAGCTGCCAAGGGAGAAAGACAGAGCAAAAGCGCCGGAATGTACCGATGACGAAGATGGAGAGCCGCCGAAGAGACGTGGGCGAGGGAGACGAGGGGCCAAAAGAGGTATATCGACGCTGATGGAGGAGGAACGCCGACGCCGCGCGAGGGTCGAGGGTCGGCCAAGAAGCGGACACTCCAATCCACAACATATCCCTTCCGATTCTACATTCATACGTAAGCCCCGTGTAGGCTCTCCTCCGCTACCGCGCTTGTTCCTATCTCTCGTCTCTTCCTTCCGCGGCCCCCGGTGTAAATTGACATGAGAGACAGGACACGAGGAAGGGGGAGACGACGTGCGTCAGCGGGTCACGCGTATGTACGAACCGGCTCGAGGAGCGGAAGGCTCTTGGTGATCCACGACCACGACGGCGCGGTAGGGGAGGATGTGGCCGTGCTCTCGTCGTGCACCGCTCGAAAGACACTCGGCACGATTGGTCCGTGCGCGTGTCTCAGTCGTGTACGCGCACATTATGCGCGTAAGAGCGTACGGGGAGGGGCGGGGAGGGCCTCCTGCGGAGCGAACCATCGGGTGACGCTGCGCACCCGATGAGGATACGAGCCAATTTTCCCAAACGCCGTCAATTCAGCTAACCAGCTAAATTCGCGAACGCGAGGCGAAGGAGGGAGGACTCCGAGGCGTGTGAGAAAAAGGGATCGCCAGAGAAGCGGGACGATAGGCTAAAGTGCTGGAAATAACGCGATGCGTTATTTGCATGAGAAGCGAAAGACTGGCTCGCTCGCGGATACGATGACGCTCTCGTACGGGCCGGTTCCCAAGTATATCGAATGCATACGTGTTGAGCTGTAGCTTGGTTAATCCAATTGAGTCAATTTGGGTTAACTTAAAGTCGTCTAAACAGCTTGTTTAGATATGTCGTAATGCATTCGTATAATATATAAGCACGTAATTCCCCCCTTTTTTTCCGGCTCTCTTCCTTCCTATTACAGTAAGATGCTTCTGTGCTCGTTTCCGATAAGTTGAGATAAGTAGATTGATTAACGATTATTGGTTGGTCGAAGTTAATTTGCGAATACTATTTTAATTTTAGTTCTCTCTTTAATCGGTCAATATTGATTTTTCATCATCTCAATTCTCATGTCATTTGATTTTCGTTCACAATGTTTACTTTGATTTTTTAGGAACTGTACTTTACTTATAAAATTTCGCCGATTACACGATTGTCATTGTAAAAATAATGCCATTTTCTTATACTTCTCTCGATCCAGCATGCAAATAATTCACAAGGCTGTATAAATGAGGTAGTTTATTTTAGAGATTTTCCTTAACTAAATTTTCTCCCGATATAACGTTATTTCTGTTGGCGATATCATTGGAGTATCGACCAGTAAATTCTGAATTTACTCGGAAATGTTTTTATCCTCACGCTTCTCACTCACAAAATCTCAATGCTCGCGTATATCCTCCACAAATATTTTCAATTATTAAAGAATTCTATATAATCCACTGCGATAGTGACTTGGCTATTGTCCGAATTAAAATTAAATTATGGGATTGAAACTGTCGAAACGTTTGCGCTTTTCTGACTTATTTAAAGGGCGGTCGCTTACGTCATCCCGAAAAAGGATCGATGATTGTCGAGGGAGAGGGTCAAAGACGCATCTAGCCTGACCGCCATCTCGACGATGATGTAGTCATTGAGCTCTATGCTGCTCTAGTGCGGTGCATGCGAGTATTTGCCCAGGGTACATACTAGACTCTCCTCCCCAGCTGACGTTGATTGAAGGAATAAGGGAAACGGCGAGCTCCCTCAAGTACTCACCAACACTATCGTCCGCCGCCACGATCGCTATCAACGTTTCGCCTCTGCCTGCTGCAGCCCCTACAAATCGACCCCCCACGTACGTCACCGTCTCGACCACCTCTATCACGAACGCATAATCACCGTCGTGAGATGCTCCATACACACCGGCGCGGCGACGCAGCGCGTCGGCTACATCGGACATTATTCCTCTTTCAGTTCTACACGTTAATTAAACGGGATTTACGTGGCTGTATCGAGGAGCGCTCGTAACTGCAATGCGTTGCAGAAATAGACGCGTATGAAATCTTACTGTACGTAACCGACGAATGTTAAATACTATCATTAGATAATGATTAGATAGTTAAAAAAAAAAGTAGGGAACATATTAAAATGAAATAAAAATTCAAACGTGCGTTTCTGCTCAATTAATTTTCGCACGCGGATCATGACAACAATGTGCGCTAGATTCGGCTAATGTGCGCGTAGAACGTGCCGTTTCCCACGTATCGCGTTTCAAAAGTGTCGAGAAAGAAATGCCGTGGAAATATGGAACGGTTGCGACGAATAAAGCGGGAAAGCTTAAGGGAACTAGGGAGGGAGAGGAGAGAAGCAATAGATCTTATTAAGAGATGGAATGAGTCACTCGGTCGTGATGGAAAAAAAAAAAAAAAAGAAAGGAAAGGAAGGCTCGGTCGCGACCGTGCGATCAGCGGAGACCGAATAAAAATGCCGCGATAGATGGGTGGGTGTCTCAGATCCGGAACTTGTTGACAATGGTGCGGAAGGCGATACACCTGGACGGTCGCGAGGAGCGTGCAAGTATTGACCCGTCGCGCGCTACAGCCTGACGGCGCGCGACTGCGACTAAACTTTCTCGCGCGTCTCGTGTGGTCAGTGGAGCTCGTCTCCTGAAAGAGAGAGAGAGAGAAAGAGACCGACGGTCTCCCCCCGGTCATTCGTGCCGCGATTGTGTTTGTGATGGCGCGATTATTTACATTACTTCCGAATTGGTAAATAAGAGACGCGATGTCGGACGCGGAAGCGTGTCGCAACCGCCTCTTTCCGCGGATACCGCTCCCGCCGTCGTAAAAATCCCCCTTCCGGAGTTCGACGCCAAGTTCGCCGTAATACGGAAAACAGCAGGATTATTAGATTAACTACTGATGCGTGATTGGATAATTATCTCGTTTAATACCCCTCCCCCCCCTTTCTCCCCGAGAAAGACGCGCTTTTTTACGTGTTCTTTTTTTCATTCTTTTTTTCGAGCATTTGGCGCGGATAAGAAACGCCTGATCGATTTAAATTTCAACATATGTACAATGTAATTTCATTATTGCGCACACACGCGCGCATTAATTTTACATTTAAGTCTATAGAAGCATATACGGGATAGTACACAACAGTTTAGCGTAATTGCGCAACGGTGCCTTGTTATTAACGTGCATGTAAGTTTCATCCTCGCTATTGCCCTTTCAAGAAGCAACATTGTGGGTAGTATTATCCGCGAGCCACTTAACCATCTTTCGAAAGTTATCTTTGTCGTCAGGATATTGGCTCAAAATGGTCGTTTAAATCTCAGGAGTCTAATGACACCCGCGCGATAATAGGGCGGCTGATTTGACAAGCGAAGTGGTTACGAAGACAAATGAGTGCTTTAGTCGTGCTCGAAACCATCGATCGTCCTACAAGCCAAGCCAGATCTTCTCTCTCGTCCTTCCTTCCTCTCTCTCTCTCTCTCTCTCTCTCTCTCTCTCTCTCTCTCTCTCTCTCTCTCTCTCTCTCTCTCTCTCTCTCTCTCTCTCTCTCTCTCTCTCTCTCTCTCTTCTTTCATATATGTATATCTGAATATAAGCAAAACTTTCTATTTGATACTCATTAAAATCAAATCGTATGTAATTGATGTAATTAATTATTGTTAGATAATAATAATGCAAGTAAGAAGAAGTTTAATCTCACATTACCTTCTTTATTTTTAAAGTAATCTTCAAAATTATTTGCAGTAATTTTTACTTTCGAGCACTTGGCGCATATAATGGCGCATATATTTGGATTTCATTATAGTTAAGATTAAAATAATCAAGCAATACAGAAATAAGTGTGACGTTTTATTTTATTTAAGTTTGAGAAGTTTTCAATCTTCATTACTGTGAAATGTTTTATTGGCTTTCTTTTATTTATGAATCTTAGTTCCATGTGTAGCAATATATATTTAAGTTTCAAAATTATTTACATATTTTTTATATTACCAATATCAATATATCGCTTATGTGATTGCGCTCTCATCAGACTACTAATTATTTTATCCATATAAAATATCTTTATACGATATATTTAATAATTCGACATACAAATCGATTACATCATAAATTACGACAAATTTCATAGAATTGTATAACGTCTATGTAGTGCACGATTTACATACGTTCTCTTACGCCGACAGCTTGCATGCTAAGGCAATTATCTAACAGTAACAAGGTCAGGAGTAGGCGTAACTAATATTATGTCATTCTTTTGTCATTTCAGAGATCTTGCGCAGTTGGCGTGCATCGTACATCCGATAGGGATTTCCCCGAATCTACCAGTAAACTCAAGCTAATCGGTTAATAGCGAGTAATTTGTTTTGATGAGCTCGTTGGTTCCGGAGTAAGACGCGGCACACAATCACCTAATAATCGAGAGAAATAATCATCTCTCAGGTAAGAAAGTATTTTCTATTTTATTTTGCTAGAAATTAAGAGCGAATTATAATTGCGTACGAGGCGAATCGATATCATCGCGTAGAACGCGTGTAATTGATCGAGCAAGTGTAGAATCGCTTCGTCAACGTAAGTGTTAGCTCGTCAGTTCGTCGCGCCGATCTCCGATTTATGAAATAAGCCGTCATAGATCCCGACCGGCCAAACGGAGACGCGTGATGTTATGACACATTGGACACTCGCTCGTGTCTGTGTCCCCACATATATGCAACACATATCCGGGGGTCGGGTCAGTTCTCAGGGCTATCATTGCCTGTCGGCCGGAAGACTCACTTAGACCCGTCTTGAGTTACCCCTCTTCGTCCCTGGCCATCGCTCCTCGACAAACTCACGACCATAATCCCTCCTTCCCTTTTCGTCTCCCTGATTCGCTCTCTCGTTCTGGGCCGTGCAAATCTCTCTCTCATCTCTATTGCTTCTCTCTCTCTCTCTCTTTTTCTTTCTTTCTATCTCTCTCTTTCGAAGGGGAATGTACTTGTCGGATTCTTTTCTCCTTCGGCTTTTCTTCCCTTACTCACCGAGAGCACTTGCCTTTCCGGGGAGCAATGGCACAGTCTTGTTTACAGGTCGATCTTATGAGTAAACGATTTTTCTGCTGTCAGCTTGAACTTTTCTTGACAATCGAATTTTTTTAGTAATAGTATTTTTGAGTAACTTCTGCAAATTGAGATTTGCGAATTTTTTGAGTAATAGAATTTTTGAGTAACTTACTTCTGCAAACAGAATTTGTATCACTATTTGAATTAGTCTGTTCTAATAATAATAAAATTAAATATTATTTATATATTGTTAAGATAAGGTTTATGAATCATATTAACAAATGCAGTTAAATGATAAAGATAATTTTTATTTTATTATGTAAAGTAATTTAATTCAAATAATCAATAATCAATTCCAAGACAGAAATAAAAAGTGAGATATTTTAAAAGTTAAATGCATAAAAATCTTAATAAAACCATTATTTTATTAACATTACTGATAATCTGGTTTTTTTTATCATTTCGCCATAGTCGAAATTTATTTGATTCCGCACTCTTAAGTCAGTTTATTTATAATAAAGGGATAAGCGGTTTAATTACCAACATTGTTGTAGAAATAATTGTTTTTTACTTACGTTGTACTCGTATACAACGTGCACGCGCCATTATCGCTCGCAAACTTGTTGCGAATTCGCGACGAGAGAAAGACTTGACGCGTGTGGAACGCACGTATATACATGCATGAGCCGCGGTCGTCGGCGCAAACGCGTATGCAATGCAGCTCCGTATATGGGACGTAATTGCACGGGCATGGCAATGTGTAAATGTGTGCGTATGGACCCATTGTGCGTTTCCGTGGCGGATACGACTCCTTTTACCCTTTAAGAAGTATCTGTGTGTACACGCAGAAAAATGTATTAAATACCAGAGTCTTTGACATATTAAAACTTGCATAGATGCTCTTATATAAATATCAACAAGTAACATGATTTTTTTTATAAATCAACAATTCTAATTTCAAGTTGATATTTATTTATTTAGAAAGAAGGAGAGAAGAAAAGATATACACACAGATTAAGATCGCAGAAAAAAATTCGAGAAATGGGAACACAGAGATATACATTTAATATAATTTATTTAGCAGAAAGTTATTTTACACAATGTGAAACGTCAAGTTGACAAACTAAAATAAATTATCAGGGATGTTTCTGCGTCTCGATTACGTATATCGTGGAAGTATGTTGCGCGTTGGAAGTGTTAAAACTTAAGTACGATTGGATCAGATGCAGCAACAATAGCGTCCGGGATACTTTCTCGTTGACAGAATGCGGCTGTCACGTTCAGGAAAGAAACGCATAAACGCGCGATGCCTCGGCTCTTTCTCGCGAACAATAAAATGGTTTTATAATACTTTGTTATGTAGTCGTGCAGTTCGTTATGTCATCTCGTGTATTACGACTTCCCTTTACTGCCTTAAGTTCGTTCTGGCCAGTTTACAGCTCGCAACTTCGGGTGAGGGTATACATCCCCTCTTCCCCTTATTGGCGCTGCTCTTCCGTTTACTCGTAAAAAATATTTGGCTCTCTGGGGTCGTAAAATCGTACTTTGTACGAACGAAAGTGAGAAGTTTATGTAGAAAATTAAGGAGAACAAGTGCGAGTTTCCTATTCTTAGATCGCAACCCTCGCGACAAATGGCGCTTGATTATCTAATTCGCCCGTATTGCTCACGTTAATCGCGAAATATCGTGTATGCGCGGCCGGAAGCTCTCGCGGACGTCGCGGAGCCTCGCTCGGTCGCTGGTGGACAATCTCCCAGGCTAACAGAAGAGCGGCGGATCAATTAAGACATCATTTCCGTTGCGGGTACAATGATACGGCCGGCCAAGGCCGGAACACGCGTCCGCACCTTTCGGCGCCGCGCTTCTGCGCTTCCACTCGAGCCCAACCCCGGTTACGAGGCTCACATCCTGGATCGGTTCACGGTGTTGGTCCGTCACAGCGCGCGACGTGCCGATATACGTGCCCGCGTAAACGCACAGATACGTGATTGTAACAAAACAACGGACGTCCGGACGGCAGACAGTCGCACAGGTATCGCTCCACCGTTCCCCTTAGCACGGGCACTCCTCTCACGCACTCTCCCTCGCTCTTTTTCCCCTCTACGCGTGTCTCTCGCTCTCTTTCTCTCTCTCTCTCTCTCTCTTTTTCTCGTTCCCTGATTTCTCCCACCACGCCACGCAGTCCTTTTACCAGTCGCCGATCGGATCTCGCTTCTCTTTCCGCTTTCGAACCTCTTTCTTTTTCTATCCCGGCAAGAGAACGGAATAAACCCCCGCTACCTCTGAAAAAAAGAATGAGAGCTTCCAGGCGAGACTGGCTGGTCCAGCTTCCGGTTGCGTTTCGCAAACGATTATCTTTCAAATGTGATTTATCTTGCGTCATTATTAATGCGAGATTATGAATAAATAAAAATGAAAAAGAATTTAATTAAATCTGAATTAATTAAACCTCTAAACAATAAGTTTCTCCGCTTATCATTGATTGTACGTATACGAAAAAATTGTCTACCATTTTTTTTTATAGCAAATTCGATATTTAGAAGAAGACTCGGAGAAATGTATTGCTAATTAAAATAATTTGTAATAACGTTTGACTGAAATAATATCAAAAATACGATCTTACGTACACTAGCTTTCTAGAATTAATCGATCGCAGAAGAGTGATACAACGAATAATATGTAATTTTTCGTGCGAGTACATCTATACTTCATCACATGTACTTTTGCGGAACAGTTACACGCCGGAGCCATATCGAAACATTTTTACGTGCACATTTTCCTCCGCGTTCTCTTCGATTTTCAATATCACTTTTCGTCGCTTCCATGTCGGCACAGAGGGTAGTATAAACATTACATTGTTTTTTTTCTGTCGAATACTCGGAATGTATACTTTTGAAACACGATAGGCATGTGTGTTATTTTAAAGTCGATCACCTGTCGCTATATCCACTACGTCGGAGAAATATGATATAATGAAGCATGATAAAAAAAATCAAATTACGCTAATAAACGTGGTTTTGTTGTACGGATCGTTAGGTGTATCACCGTCGGCCATCGGTCACCGCGTTTTCCTCTCGAGAACGGAAGAAGCGAGAGCCCATTTCCTCCGTGAAAGTGGAAGCTTCCACTAAGGATACTTGGTCCAGTGGACACGCACTTCCTGTCGCTATTTGTCGCGCTTCGAGTGCTTCGCGCACCGCAGAAAATTATATTGTCGTTCGGTCATTTACATTTATACGTATACTGTGACACACCCATATGATGCATCAAGAAATCATATAAGCACCAACAGGAGTGGCCGCAAGTGTAAATGACCGAAAACTGCCTGATTGTTTGCGAGTTCTTAGTGAAACACAAAAAGTTATTTTGGCTTGCTCACGATGACATATGTAATATTTCATTAATCATCCGTTTCATGATTTAACACAAAACAAATAAAGAAACAGAGCTAATTGATTTATTAACGAACAATTCGCATTGTTGCCGAAATAAAGTATTAATTACCGTGATTGTTTTAGAACTGCACGTGTGCGTCTAATAATTTTCTGAATAACAAGGAGCTTTTAGCGAGAGCGTATGGTGGCTAATAAAGCCAGTTGGAGTCACGGCGGCGCGGCGTAGTTGCAGGTAGTACGACGTCGCAAGGAAAGGGACAATCCCCGTTCGTGCTACTCGAGCGCATTACGCTTTCTTTCGCGTTCTCTCACCCGTTTCCTTGTCCTTCAGTCCGCGGCGCCGTCGCTCGGGCCCTAAGCGCGAAGAAAGGGCTCGGAGTCAGAAAGAGGTGGTAAAAAGCACGGTCTCCTCGTCGTATTCAGTGGCGTCCGCTTTCTTGAATTCCATCTCCGCGACTCTCCCCCTTTTCCCTCGATCCGCGCGGTGAACGCGCGAGCGGAGTGAGAAACTCCTCAGCGTAGCGCGTCGGCTGCACCAGCGCTACTTTTATTCGTCTGTCTCAGCGCCTTCGAATTCTCTCTCCCCGCTCTTTTCTATCTAGGTAACGAAGAACGAGAACAGATGCGGTGCGCGATCCAGAAAGAAAAGCGGAGGAAAAAAAAAACATTGAGAAGACCCTGCCTCCTCACTCTCGTCGCGCTTCTCGCAGCTTCATGAAGAGCAATGTTCGCACACGTAGAATACTTGCGAGGCAGTGTACAAGTTACGGAACGAAAGACAGACAGAGAGAGATAGAGAGAGAAGGAGGCAGGACGGTTAGTACGAGAGTGTTTTCTCGCCATTGTCCAACGAACGCACGAAGAAAAGCTCTTCCGATGACAAGCAAGCGTGCTCTCGGCATTACCGCGGGAGTTGGGGGTTTCCAACGAGCTGTCCCTCCTACTGCGCGCTTCTTGTATCGCCGTCCTCTCCATTTATGACGTAAGTAGCACGCTGCACTGTGATTTCTGTAAGTAGCACTCCGCCCGATGGAGAGCGGCACGGGAAAACGGACTTGACTTCTTTGTATCCATTCGGCGGAGGCTTCTTTTCCGTCGAGAGGAGCGAGGATTGTTCTCGGAAACGAGTTCGATACGAATCGCAACTTCTTGACTGTCGACATTTTGTGCTTTGCACGACTTACGAAGCTTACTCTCTGTCGAGAGCGCGCGTGCATTCTTACCGTGAATTACGACTATGGGAAGAGTATTATCGAGAGGCTGTTATTGTAAGGACAAAGGGAAAAACAATATATAAATTAATTGATAGGATAAACAGCATATAACCGATAAAGCTACATGAAAGTAAAAAGATAGATCAATGACAGGTCAATTTATAAATACACGCGCCAATTATTCTCGTGAACACTTCTACTTCAAACGCCTTACTCATTGTGTCATTATTTTATTACATTATTTTATTAATAATAAACAATTACTGTAGATTGTATCTTATTAATTAAATGAAATTCCTACGCGATGAATCGTACAACCTGGGTATACAGTTTGAAAACATTCTCGCCTTCGCATTGTCTAACTTATAGTTAGTGAAAATGATTTTGGCAAACTAGATCGAAAATATATGAAGTTTTATCTTATGACAAATTTTTATCAAATAAATTGCCAAATTTTGATATTATTTCGGCAGAAAAAAAAATGCGATTGATTAATAAAGACGTCGCCATAGAAGCAACGTATGAAAAGGTAGGTGTATAGAAGAGAGAAGACGGAAGAGACACATAAGATGAGACATAAAGGTACGGAACGTTGGGTGAAGAAGTGGGATCAAGCTCTCGAAAGCTCGTTAGCGTTAGCAGCTAAGAGAGATTATCTCAACCTGCGTACGCGGACGACGAAAGTACACCCTTCTGTGGCTAACATCATGTAATAAAGTGGCGTAAGAATAAAGTTTGCGTCGTCATTTCGTTGCGGACGCCGCCAAGACTTCCTCGTCTCAAAAGGGAGGAACGAAGGTAGAGCTAACGAAAGAGTGGACTACCAGCCGCGACGTAGATGCCGTTAGGCTGGTAAGAACACTCGCGAATGATGACTCCACTTGAACCTCAATCGCCTCCCCCTCGTCTAGAAACGCGCAAAGAACGTTGAAGTATCGGTGGCGTATGCGTCTTACAGAGGATGCTCGAGTTCGAAGAAATATTCGTTTCAGACAGAAGATTGCAGGACGACGTGAATTTTAATATAATGAAGATAACGAGATGTCATTGTGTAACGTAGAGTTATATGAAAAATTTTTAGATTCTATGAATATCACGTTACTGTCGCAGTATCAAGATGTTTCGCGTGCCATTTTGCGAGAGATACAACATTCCGACGTGGACGTAATTACAGGGTTTTTTTTTGTGATGGCCAGTAAGTTAGCTCGGCAAAGGAAAATGGAACGTTGACCGTGCACGAGCAAGTTTCGTCTCTGCAGCGTTGCTCCTTTCTAGTGCCATTAAACGTAATTACGTGTCGTCTCTAACGATGTTCGATCGAGCCTGCTAGCGGCGACGCAACCGTTAGTACAGAAGCATAGTAAGCCGGAAAAGGAAAGAGAGGAATAGGGAAGGAGAAAGAGAACAAGAGGCTGCAATGAAAAATGCGGAAAGAAAGGCACGCGCAAGACGCCGTAAAGCGAACGAAGAAATCGAAGGAGAGAAAAAAATATAGCGGGGGCGGGAGAGCGTGCACGTATTGAGCGGCTCAGTTTTCGGAATCTTCCCTTCGTACCCTTTATCCCTTCCTGGGTATTGCTTGAGGAGCCTCGAGTGCGCTGAGGGTGCGTGCATTGTACGGCGTCCATCTTATATGCATCACCCAGCCATCGTCATCCTTCTCAGAGAGTCAACCCCGTCCACCTTATACTTGCATTCTTTGTTCAGCGTAAACTCCCTTCGTCCTGGCCCTCATCTTCCTTCAATTTCTGCTTCGTATGTACGCTCGTACGATTTTGCACCCCTTCGTATATTCACGTGGTACTGGTAGGATCGATAGAGAAAAAAAAAGGAGGAGATGGAGATACGAAGAGAACAAGGAAGAAGAGGAGTAAGAGAGCAAAGAGAGGAGGGACAAGGAAAGCATGGAATCTTGAGAACGAAGGGGGTTGCTGCACTCTTAGAAGTGGGGAGACATTTTAAGGAAAGAATTCGATTCAAGAAACGAATCATTAATTTTTCTGCGCTTTATCGAACTTGCATTGTAACATGTTATTACAATATTTCTTGCAAACGCTCTTACTTCAATTTATCCATTATTATTATAAATTTTATTATTACATTTTTAATTACTATCTTTTTCAATATGTTATCTGTCAACTATCTTGGTTACGAAAAGTATTCAGAAAAATATTATTCATAGAAATCTTCTAAATTTGCTTGCAAGCCCGATTTCTTACTTTCAATATCTTTCACGTTTCATATGTCGGAAAGGAAGACTCGAAACAATAGAGTCAGCATAGTGAATAATTAAAAGTCGTAATGAAAGAAATTTGCAACGCAAGAAGTATTGTAGACTCTTATCTCCGTCACGTAGTCACCAGAATTCTCGGAGGATTGGCGAAAAATTAAATCTTTGTTCCGCGAATCTGCTCCTTTACATTGGTAGATAAAAGAGGATGGACAAAAATCAGGCTGACGGTCGTTGCGAGTCAGCTGAGAGGGATGCAAGAGGATGAGAAGGGTATGCAAGAGGAGACGCGATGATCGTAATAGATAGACTTTCCTAGAGACAAGCCAAGGAGAATAGGCCATTCATACATGGAAAGCGAGCGACTTCGTGGTCGGAGGATTGTGAGAATTGTAATACGTCTCCGGCTTCGTCGTGGAGATTACGTTCCCGTGTCTCCCGCGGGGCTGCAATATCTTGCATTCTCTTCCCTCGGGGGTCTATCCGCGCCCTCCGTCCTCCTAGGCCTCTCCATTGCCATCACTACTTTCTGTCTCTCTTATTCTTCTACTCATTTCATCTATCGTCATCGTTTACTTCGTCGTCGTCGTCGTCGTCGTCGTCGTGATCGTTGAGGTTCTTGAAAGAGGAAAGAAGCAAATTCGAGATGACTGTCGACAATGATCGAAAAGATGGTAATGGTGTGAGGAGTGAGAGATGGAGAAAACTGCACTCGCATTCGAATCACATCCGCGAACGCCATCGGGCTTTAAGAAATCAATTAAACGGAGAGACGCTCGTGCGGAGGGAGATAGCTGGGCAGAGAAGAACAGAAGGGGTTAAAGAAAGCGAGAAAGCGATAGAGTTGGGAGGAGGATCATCGAGCAGGCTGCTCTGTCAAGTGGATGAAGCGAGGAAAGACAGACAGCGAAAGACAAAACTTGCAGTAATCAGGGGATCTCCAGATATACATATATTTTTTTTTCTTCCTCATTCCTTTCTTTCTTCTCATCTATTTCGTCGCCCACGATTCTATTCCTTCCTTCATCGTCATTATAATTATTTACATTCTTTTTTTAATGAGAAATCGAGTATAGATTTGATTTAAAAAAAGTGCGAAACTTTAATGCAACACGTGAATAATAATACAAGAAGATATGCTGAAGCAAGATACAAAATTTTTATCATGTAACGTGCTCGTAAAACTACTGTTAAAGGAAAATATACAGTACAAAAATATGTATCAAAAATAAAAATGTCTATAGTAATACTAATGAAGAAAAACGTACTTATAAATTTACGAAATAAATTTAAAGTACCTACATTCGTGTCAAGGTATATGCGAAATGCTCATTTTTTACGTACTACCTTTCAATTTTTGAATAATCTTTATTAAACATGAAGCTCGTCAATAAAGAATTTATATTGATCACCATCGAACAATTGGTGAGAACAACTTTGCATACTGGCACTTGAAAGATATCTCCGTAGGAAAAAAAAAAACCGATGAAGAGAATGCAAGATGCGGCGGAAGGAGTACTGGAAAAATAACTGAATAAAATATCGCGAGAGGAAAACGCGACGGTGATCTGATGGGGGCCAGAAGGAGGATGGGAATCGCGGTCGGAGAGCATGCAGAGAAGCGAGGCGGACGAAAAGGGATAAAAAGTAAGGGGTTGCCCACCCTAACCAACCGCGTCTAGTAAGAAGCATTGGAATCGATATCATTGCAACGTGGGCTCCTCCATCCAGTCTACTCTACCTCCCGACATTGCCACCCCGCAACCTCCTCCACTACGCCGCTCGTCATCAAGTCGACTCTTAACTCTTTCCTTCTCCTTTCCCCTGACGTGAATTCTCATTGCCGGTGGAGGTCGTCGAAGTCGGTGGCCGACTCCTCAGACCCTCTTATTTCTCTCTTCCTCTCTTTTTCCTTCTCGCTTTTTATCTTACTTCACTCCGCCAATCGGCTCATCACCCTTTCCTCTCGCTATCTTTCTTCGTCTATCATGCACGGGGGCTCGTCTTGCTTCGAATCAAGGCTCGTTTTCGCTATTGAGAAGATTCCGCGTCGTAAAATCGTTTAATATATCTCGCTAGATTATCGGGTGGAAGCATCTGTAATGCTACGCACGGGCGACACTTTCAAGTTCCTCATCGGCTTTTTTACGGGTAAGACATTTGGCAGAATTTAATATATATATTATATCGTATAATGCACAAAAGAAAATCAGTTCTTTATAATGCCACCTATACACGACATGCTGTTGCACGTGTACATAAAAATTTATATCTCGTTTTTATATACATATATACCATTACGCCACAATTATGTCGAAATAATTTTAAATCATAATGACTTTTAGCAAAACGTTTATAATAATTGATACATTTACTACGCACGATCAGTTCATATTTTAAAATATTCAAGCAATTCGATAAATCCGGCGAGTTTAACGAGTTGAAAACGCCTCGGGAACGAAGTTGGTTCTATAAGTTCTCGGTGAACAAATCGTCGAATATACCCCATCGAAACCCCGTTCGACCGAAGAACGGCGAGTTTTAAGTCGTGTTCGCAAGAAGGGCACTAGATGATGTCAGAAGGATGCGGTTTAAAGAGATGAAAAAGAAGCAAAAAACCTTTAACTTCTGTTTCAAACGGAGCGAAACGAACGACGAAGATAAGTAGGATAAAACGAAGTACGGGCGAAGGAAAAAGTCGCAATTAAGAGCGTCGTCCGGCGAACTTTGTAAATGAGATGCAAAACCCACCGGAAAGGCATTGACCTGTTACTTTGCAAATGTCACGAACCCGAATAAATCGTTTGTGCGATCATAACAATTTCGCAACATCGCGAAGAGCAATCAAGTTTCCGCGCATCGGTGCAATTTCTCTCTGTGGAAGTTATTATTAATGATAATATTTCTCCGATTAATGATTCCATTAATATTATAACTTAACATTTTCTTTTGACATGCGTGTTAAATAAAATTAGATTTTCATAATCGTATCTTACGAATCTTTTTGGTATCTTTTTGGTAATGGAGAACATCTTCCTGTCAAAAGATAGTCGCGCTTGTCTCTTGATTTTTTTTCTATTCCTCGAAATTTCTTTCAACTCAAATACCAAAGCATCTCCGCGATAAATGAAATCGCATCACCGATCGATAAAGTTAACTCCATGAGCGAAAGGTCAGGGGGTTCGACAAAACTGTTGTGCACGTGCACCCCCATCCTCCCCTCTCCTCCCCGTTTAAGCTAACATTCGGCAGACCAAACGTATTGTGTTAGCACATACGTTTCCTGCGTTTCCGAACACAGGTTGCTGCTAACAACCCTTTGGTGGGTGGAAATGGGTAAAGCCGCTCGTAAAACAGAACTTTTCCTACACAGCAATTTAGTAAAGCTAGTCCGCGCGCACCAACGTCGGTTTCGAGGACCTTTGAAACTTATTTCTATGGCAGTTCATTTTTCTTTCAACGCTCGCGATACAGCAGCGAAACCTAATTTAAGTGTGTTAAAGACTTTATCGGCAGCTAATACGCCTTTCTGTCTCCGAGCAGGCTACAAAACATTTGCAAAAGGCAATCGTACTTTCGTGCGTTGTCGCAAGGAAGCGGACCAGGCTCCGTAACGACGGAACAAGATAATAAAATTCAAATGAAGAAATAAATAAGCAGTGGGGACAATTCTTGGAGCAGGCCCTTACTGAAGGGCGTAGGCATTAGACTCGGTTGGGGTGGTTTTCTGCCCTCTTACGTGCTCGATGCAACAACCCTCGTTTCGACGGAAACCAACTCTATAATATTTCACCGAGAAGCGCGACGATACTGATTTTAACGAGAATCAGATAAAAATTTTTTTTAAATAGTTTCGATTTTTTCCGTACTTCTTCGAAAGCTAAATCGTGCAATATTATTATGCGCTTTGTGTTTTTAAATTTTTCCTGTAAAACCGGTACATATAAAATATATTGTGCAATTAAAATTTCTATATAAGCAAAATATATGTATCAGTTAAATTATTTTTGAACATTCGTTCTACAAATGTTAATTGTTTCTTCGAACTCTGAAAGGGGTACTTCACCGATTTTTCTATTCTCTTATCGTGTATTCCTCTGAATGCACTCATTTCCAGTATCTGTTAGTATTCTCTTTGCGTGATACGCAATCCTTGTTTAAACAAATATCGATACTTTATGCATGGCATTACGAAGACGAAAATCATTTGTTATGTTAATTATACATTATATATATATATATATATATATATATATATATATATATATGTTACAATTTATTTTTACCATTACTCAGTTAAACTCTATGTATAGATAATGTAAATAACAGTTGCAAGCGCACCGGCGAATGGCACATTATGTAATATTGTGCGAATTGTGAAGCACGAGGTTCGAATGGCTCATCACCATGTACATGTGTTCCAAAAGCTTATCAAAGCTTGCATGTGTTCCGTTCGGGGATTCGCACGCACGGCGCTCACCCCTTTTGACCCACGTGAGCCGTCGGTTGGTATATCTTCCGAAGCCCTAACCTTCTCTCCTTCTCTCCCCTTCCTCTCCGCTCTCGCTATGTCCCTCTTGCTCCTCGGTTCAATTTAAACTTTGCCCCTGCCAAGCCAAAAGCCGCATTAAGATTTTTTAAGGTTACATGAGAAGCTATATCGCGCGGTGATTTGGCACATCTACTCGAAAGGCTTCGTGCACGTTACTCATTGCCCTCGTCACACTTCCGGAATAACGTTTTTCTTTGCGTGAATACTTTCGTATTCCTAATGAAGAACAATATATATTGCTCGTTAATCTGTCTCACTAATTTCATTTAAATTTAATTAAGATATTATGAAAGTATGAACAAAACTGAGTATGACTACTGAATATGACTGATTATCAAAATTGAGTATAACTTTTTCCGACGATTGACAATAAAATGCGATATAGATTTCAAGGTATCTTGACAATTGGTTGGGAGCATACATGTATGGATTCGTAATTCTCGCGGAGACGGAACCCGATTAACGATAACCCTTCCTCCCCCCCCCTCCTCTCTATCTTGCCCTCGGGTAGCGTTTTCCGTGGGAGAACCATCCTCCCTGCCTGCGCCGCCGTCACGCCTTAACCCAACCTACCCCAAATCCGTACGAGGGAAGTTTCAACTCCAATTTGCCATTTCGTGACTGCAGCGAATCTTGCATTTTTCTTTCCCGAACAAACGTCTATCATTCTATCACGAACCGCGAAACTTTTGTTCCCGTGTCTCGTCCCACCCTCCGCCTTCCACCTTGCGTGGATCGGCCCGGTATCATCCGATATTTCCTTCGACCGAGATATATTCTTGCCGTACGAGAAACTACGAGCTATAATTAGCTGCGTTTCGCCGTGATCGACCCGTGCGAAATCTCGTGTCTTTTCAGAGAGTCTTTTTGTTCTCATAAATGACATATCACATACTGTGTCTGTTTTCTACACGTCTATTTTCTACAGTTATACACGTATACATTATACTTTACAAACCGAAGTAAAAAATCGCGTCCGAAACAATTCAGTCATATTTTCGAATATTTAACGCGATTATCATATTTTCGAATGCAACGAATCAAAATATACATATATTTTTTAAATATATTTGGTTATTTCTCGTTGTTTTGAGTAATTGATTGCCAGAAGTTTTTTTCCCGAAATGTATCAGAAAAAATCTGAGAACGAAGAATAAAAAACAACGAAAGGAGAATAAACGAAGGAGCTGGACACGAGAGCAGAGAAAGAGAGAGAGAGAGAGAGAGAGAGAGAAGGCGATGCTATTTGGTCGTTAGCCAGTTGGCTAATTTCCAGTAGAAATCATGAAAGCGGGGCCTGCACGAGGGCAACTGGCAGAAGCCAAGGGTGACTCTGATCATTCGATGATGCACTCCGCTAACGTCCATCCACAATGATTTCGCTCCCCTTTCGACCCATTCAATGACCGCGCATCAGTAGCTTGTTCACCGTGCAGGGATTGGCATAGCGCTGAAGCTTTTCGATGATTCTCCGGCCGGTACGTGCATCGCTACGCTGCCATGTAAACTTTCAAGCACAGACCCTCGATTGAGGTAGGTTAAGCCGGGTTAAAACTCACTCGCTTGCAACCTCCTTCATTCACCTGTTATCGGTCTCTTTCTTAGCTTCCCCCGAACCCTCCTTATAACTCGTTAGGTACTTTTACTCTTCATATTTTTACATGTTTTCATATCATATTGTACGCGATCGTATTAAATTGCTTTATAAATGCAATTAAATTATTATCAAGTGATTATTCAACTGAAAGTCATTTAAGAGATGAATTCGCGAGTCTTGTTATAAAAGAGTTATATTAATTTGAGCAGGATAACATATGTACATTGTTTTTTGCGATGATATGACCTATAATATTACGTGGAAAAGAGAGAGGTTCGTGGAAGAAGCCCGTCCGGAAGAAGAAGTAGAGCGGCGGTCACGAGGGACAAGAAGGAACAGTCGGACAGATAGGTAACACAAGGAACCGGGGTATCTGGAGCGCAAAGTGCGAAGAGTTTCCACGAGGCGCGCTTTCCGTTACTTCCGTTACTTCAATAGACATGATGAGTATATACACCCATCAGCCGAGGGGTTTGGCTCGGCTCGACGGGCGTGGGGGTTGAAATTTCGCGATGCCGCCAGCGGAAGTTTTGTCGTGACTCGGCGAAGTCGTCGACGTTGTCGGGCGCGTCGTCATCGCGACGACACTTGTCCGCCCGCGCTTAGATACGCGTACACATTGTAAGGCTTTCTTAATGACGGAAGAAATTCTATCATACGTGCATCCGTTTAGAACGCCTCCGCGCAGGGGGAGTGTTTTGTCTCCGGGGGTGCTGCAGAAGCTTAAGGATCGCACGAGGAAACGCGGACGGAGGCATCATTAACAACCGTGACGGCGTGTCATTGGCGTTGAACTCCTCCGGTTCGCATGAGGAACGCTTTGGATGACGAGGCAGGGAGGGGTGCAAAGCGGCATCCCGATGGGACACTGTCTCGTGTGCATGGATCGATTTTGGGATCCGCGCATATCAGTCAATCCCTTTCATCTCTCTAAACGCGAATGCAAATTTTCCTGCTAAAATATCTTAAATTTGTGAACAACATTCCGAAGATAACATTCAGATAAAAGTCTCACGTAAAAAAAGTATGAACAATCGCATTGTAATTGATAAAATACTAATCGAAATATATTAATAGCAGACATGCATATGTATACAATTTTGTCAAAAGAAATTAAATGTCTTTAATTGATGTCTTGAACAGCTGAGATTTAACAGTATATAAAATAATAAAAGCGATAATGATAATATTATAATATATAAATATACAAACATATAAAAAGACGCACGAATATTATAAAGACATTAATTATAAAATCTATCTGTAACTGTAATTACATAATAATCTAGGCAAACTGATTAAAGTAGTAAGTATGAGATATGAAAGTAGTTGAGAGTTAAAGAGTTGCGATATTATCGCGGATTTAATGGTAATGCATCATCGGTGCATATTGCGTTTTATTACAGATAAAAGCGGAATTTCCGCGCGATAAACAATTTACATGCACACGTTTTATACGAAACGAAACAAAACATGACTGGTCAACAAAATTATTTACATAATCTACATTACGCGCTTTGTTAAATAAAATTATTTCGCACGCTTCTCGTAGCGTATTAAAACTGACCAATTATTTGTATTTATTTCGGGTTTAACGCACGTGACATTATAAACGTTTTGTCTATACGCGATACCACATTACCCGATGTTTACACGTTATCGCCGCGTTATTTTAATTGCCCCTGAATCACGGACGTTCCAAAAGTCAGAGATTTTACACCGAACGGCATTTCCTTCTTAAGAAATATGTAATACAAATATAGACATTTTTTTTTTAAGCAAAAAAGTAGAAATAGTTAAAACTTTTACCTACAGCATTGGCTCTGTTTTCCAACGTCGATTTGCAAACGATCGTCCACGTCGACACGACTCTTCTCAAGGCACGTGGCGAAAATTGTTGGCAGAAGAAAAGAAAAGGAGGGAAAAACCGGGCGGCAGTGCCGGCGATGCCGCGTACGTTCGGCGTCTACCAATCGCGAGGCTGCCGAATCCGCGAAAAGAGGGCAGAGCTGACCGTTGAGCGAGTGTACGTAAAATCATCCACCGTCATCGATTCCCTCCCGTCGTCCACCCTTTTGTGGGTGGACCACGAGGGGCGACGGGCTGAGGGTGGCCCGGGGGGAGGGTATAGGTCGTAAAGGGGGTGGTGGACGAAGAGGGGGTGAGTTGCTGGTTTTCCGGCCGTCGGCCCTCGGTACACCGGCCGTCCCTCTGCGCGCCCTGCTCATAGTTTGCACCCTTCACCTCCCGGGCCTCTCTAGCCGCCCCGAGGTCATCAAACACCCGACGTCAGCCTGGCCGGAGGTGGATGGGCTTGGAACCGGCCATTTTTTGTCTGGCCAGTCAGTGAGTCCCAGGGATCAGTGAATGCCCGCGCGGGGGCAGTTGTTGGGCGCGGGCAAGGGGGCGAGGGCAGTAGATGCAGGGGTGAGTGCAGCAACCATCGATCAGCCTCGAGGCTGGACCGCGCAATGATTTTTACCCCTTTGTCCCACCGTTCCCTTCTCCTCCCCCGGTTGCCCCACGGGCTATGTTCACTATAGTTCAGCTCACACAGGAAGACCGGCGTGTCTGCGTGCACACACGCGGTGCATGTACGCGTCGCGTATGCAACGCACGACCACACGGCCAGCTAAGCGCGCACACACGCGCATCACACGGACGCAGTGCATCTATAACTTTTTCTGCCGTCCCTCTCTCCTTCTTTCCTCTTTCTCCCTCGCGTCCTCTCATTCTCTCTCTCACTCTCGTCCTCCCTCTTTTCTCTCTTTCTCTCTTTCTCTCTACACTTTTTCTCCATCTCTCTCTCTCCTTCTCGCTCTTTTTTGCTTCGCGCCTGCTCCCTCTCGCTGGTTCTGGTATCACGGAAACACGGTTCCTCTTTCTCTTTCTCGTTTGAAACCTGCCAGAGGCCGCCTGGCCACGCCCTCCACCCCTTACGGCCCCCAGCCTCCTCCTGCTGCCCTCGTCCGTCACGAACCATCCTCGCCCAGCCACCCCTTTTCATCTCCCGCCTTCTGCCACGCAACATCCGTACGAGCCTGGACCGGCCAGCGCGCTTTTTTGCATTATCTCGTTTTTGCAAAAATATGCGGACGCTAATCCGCAGGGCTAATTCGTTCTCCGGCGTCGACCAGCGCGCACACACAGCCTACCCTTCCTACCCTTTCTCGCAGTAACGTTGCTTGTCCGCCACTCGCTGGACGCGTTGCGACTCTCGTTAGGATGTCTGCTGAGGATAATTCATGGCGAATTATGGAGCTCTGAGCACGATTCGGCGCAGAGCCGCGGATGTTTCTCGTCATTTTCAATTTTCCAGCTTCCATGGCTCTCCCTCGAATTTTTGGAGCGTCGCTTACACCCGTAAATCACACGGAGCAAGGCGCGGCGTATTTTCTGATTATAAGAGGCGAAAAATCAATCGCCACGGATTACGTCTGAATTCGTAACTTTAAATTAACGGAAGATTAATCCCGGCTTCGATTCTACTTTTTAAATAACAGCGCTCAGAGGGCTTTCCACCCGCAGGCGTCGAAAATATTACGTTCGGGACATAACATTTGCAATAATATAATATTCTACATATCGTATGACGATACGTGATTTATTAACGAGCCGCATACACGTGTGATGTATCAGTGTACATACGCGTACGCACACGGGCGTATCAAAAAATGATAACACCACACGGCAACACACTTTGGGAGAACGAGGCCGGTATTAAACACACCGGAATCTATTATCTCTCTTTCGAATCGTCATACGAATCGCGCGCATTCGGCTAATTACGCACATTAGTCGGCCGCTATAAAGGACGGCGAGCGATACGTTAAATCCTCCTTGAATCCTTTAATATAGCCATCCTGCGTCGATGCTGTTAAACACGCGGACTGACGAGGCTTACGCTGCGGGAAGTTGCTTCTCTCGGCGATACGCGGATAATAATAATAAGTGCCGTCCGGCAGAGTTCCGCTCTGCGCTGGAAATGATTTTTCATCGCTACTCTCGAATTCTCTCTTTATTCCCTCGTAATCCGAGTCTCGCGTACGTCACACACACGTCTACGTCGTGACGGGCTTCGCCGCTCTCTTCGTTTCATCACTCTCTCTCTCTCTCTCTCTCTCTTTCTCTTTTCATCTCCCCCTATCTACTATCTTTCCTACACCCCCTTTTCTCCTTTTTTCTACGAGGAAAAAGAGACGGGGCGACGGACGAAGGCTAGGGGATGGTGGACGAGGAAGAGGAGTTAAAAAAAATAATAAGCGGTAACATGACATCTGTTCTTTCGTCCGTTCGTTCGGCTGGCTCGCACCGCGAGTCGCGATCGCGAGAAGCGATTATTTCATACAGTTAGCCAGACGGATTGTGCATTATGCAGAAATGCGAAACGGCGCGCTAGATTCATCTAGAGAGAGAGAGAGAGAAAGAGATGGACAGAGGGAGATAGAGAGAGAGAGAGAGACAGAGGGAGGAAGGAAGCGAAGAGGGAGGAGAAATTCCGTGACCAGTGTGCACGCGCTGTTCGCGCGCGCGAAACTGCCGGACACGCATCGTCGCATGCGAAACGATGGGAAGCACGGGAATGTCTCGCGTGAAAAATGCACTACGTTTTGCGAGCGTCGAACTGTCCGAGTATTCTCTCATACGGAGAAGTACGGCGTGACGTATACGGCATAGCTATCGGCTTTGGTGTTATAAC
This sequence comes from Monomorium pharaonis, assembly GCF_013373865.1. NCBI lineage: Eukaryota > Metazoa > Arthropoda > Insecta > Hymenoptera > Formicidae > Monomorium > Monomorium pharaonis. Next base: position 15,767,359 of record NC_050473.1, on the reverse strand, counting down.
TTCTCAAAGAGAGAGAGAGAGGGAGAGAAGAAAAGAGAGAGGTGTGCGTTTCAACTAGTGTCTGGGATATAGAAAGTTATAAATGGCAAGTTACAATAGTCTTGACATGAAAGTAAATGTCTTCGCGGTAACTTACGACAGAATTGATCTACCTCCCGCGTATTTTCTCAAGCATAAGACTTTTAAAACACCAACAGATCGATCGTTTACGTAATCACCGAATTAATTCAATGAATAAACATTTTCCTTTACACACGCGCCATAGTATTACCTCTTAAAAATATGTCCATCATTAATCACAAAGCGATAAAGATTAATTAAACGGTGGGGTGGAAATAAATTGGAGTTGTGGACGTGACAAAAACTCATCGTGTCTGTGAAGAGACCAATTTCTCGCTGGCGTCCCTTGGCATGTAAAATTCACGACGGGATTCCGGATTTGTCTGCGAGAACGCAAGCCGGTGTGAGTAATCGACGTTCGATCGAAACGAATGGAAAGAATTTCGTCGGTTAGTCTGCAGCGCAACGGCGGATGCTCGAACAAATCCGGTAAAAATTAGGCTGCGTAACTGAGAGGGGAAATGCATTACCGGCGTTTTGAATCATTTAGAATTGCGTCAGAGCTCACGTAGGAATGCGAACGTAGTTAAGCAACGTGAATCTTCCCTGATACGTATATGAATGCTCTAGCAGAAGTTTTCAGATAATTCCTAAATGATCAGAAATATGTCTCTTTTATGATGGTACGTTGTATTATTGTAAAATAATTCTTTGCGAAAATAACGGAATTGTAAATAAAATATCAACGTTTTAACACGTATTTGATATATTATTAATTTTACTAATGATTATTCAAGAAAGGGGCTGAGTAAGACAACAGTACTATAAATGTTTATTTAGTATGTGAAAACATCTCCTAATTATACATTCAAAAAAATATCATTCTTGTGCTAAGAAAAGCGATTATTTAATTTTTTATTTTCTTCTTTTAAGTAACGGAATTATCTTTGCTTTTAAAAAATATTTTCTTTAACAGTCATTCATCATTTACTTGAACAAAGTAATGTTTGTTTGAAATTAATAGACACACAGATAAATAAATATTTGGTTAACTACTTGAATTAAGTAAATATTACTCTTATTTTAAATATTCCACAAGTTTATATACCGCAAATCTATCACAAGTTTATCATAAGTATCAAATTTAGTTAAAATTTATTCAAAATATATCCTTTAATAATTTAATATTTTAATAAAAAATATTAAGTTAAAACAAAAATTCAATTTGCTTATTATTCTGAGTTTTCTTTTGTTTCTCTTGATACAATTTTATATTTTTTAAAAGAGAGAATAAATTCTTTCCTTTAATATAAGATAATGAATTTTTCTAGAATTTGTGATAAGTACATTTTAAGATAATTATCAAGAAAATATTCTTTACGAGCGATAATCTAGTAGAAGAAAAAAGTAATTAAATTAATCGCTTGGCAATATTTTTTTTTATGTATACACATAAAAAAAATAAAAACATGAGAATATTATGTTTCATTCTTAATAAATCACATCTGTGTGGATATCTCAGGATGACACGTACAGAAACAAAAACTATAATTATCCTACGCACTACCCGTCATTATGGAAAGCGTTCCAGGAGGAAAGCGCGATTAGACCCTAACGGTACTTGGCTGTAGGGTGTTTCGGGGTGTTCAACGGAAGTCTCGCGGGGCAGCCACGTGTCAAATGGTCCAATTTAGCAGGCGGGAGGTATGTTCCCCAATTAAAAAGGTAACTGTTTTTGTTTTCGTCTTCTTCTCGACACAATTAGGACTGCAGTTTTCGTATCTCAAAAGGCGGAGAGTTTTCGTTCGCGCAGTTTAATTTCGACAGTCGAGAAAAATCGAGGTTTTCATCCTCGAGAAATTAATTTTTTTCTTCACGCCCGTTTTTTTTTTTGTACACAACAGACGGCGGACACGACGGATGCCTTAGTGGGAGCTGTCAGCTGAAAGTAGACTAATTATTCCGTTTCACATTAACGATGGGCGAACGTTAATTGGTAACAGTCTGGTTACGCATAAGCATAATCGATATTACAAATTGTTTCTTACACGGTTTGCTTTCGCGATAAATTTAATTCCGCAAATTGAATTTGTTAATTGAAATTACGTATTCTTCTTTTCATAATTATATTACGTTGCATTACCGAAGATTTCTTTTCTCATGTACCCACGTATTTCGAACACTCTTAAGGATCATTTTGTGAGAGAACAATTTAATAGGATTTCGCGTATTTCCCGTTCGCTCTTCCGTTCGGTTGTTGCTTTCTACCGCCGCTGCAATTACTGAAAATTGCATTCGCGTTGAATTATATCGAAAAAGAGAGAGAATTCAGGGCTAATCGAGTTATATGATGAAAACCACTGGCGGTCAGCTAGCTTATCGTCGGGGTTTGCATTCTGCATCCGCGAAGCCCAGGATAGTCCGCGGAAGGGCAGAAATAAATCGCGATGGTACATTCGCGCTAATTTCGCAGCCGTTCTGTATTTTATATCCTCGCGTTGCGTCGCGTCGTTCGAAAATTCGACTAAATAAAAATACAGCGTACTCAACCAATATATTTCGCTTTTCGATTCGTGGTTGCAACGTGTTGCGCATTAATTGAATTACCGTAAGTATTTTTTGGCATCAATGGAACATGTACAAAACGATACTTTATCGTCGCAGTAAATACGTCGTGCAATATAATCTCATGTCGCGAAAGGCAATAAATCAGAAGCCTCTGTACCCTTTCATTATTTACAATTTAACTTCTTCGAAGTGCATATCGTAATGCGTATTTTTTTGTAGGGTGTATTTTAATTCTTCGGGTATCTCTCACCGTCGCCGTACTCAATTTTTGCGCCGGACAAACTTCCGTTCCAAACGATTATGATAGGAGGACACTTTTTCACTGACACGGTGAGTGATTAGAGAGACGGATTTACGATGACGGTACATAGTTAACGCCGCCTTCCCGTTCGACGAATTCGCGCCGACTGCTCGATCGATATCGATTGTACTCGGCGGTACGAAAACAAACGCGTGTCGTGAGGCCGGAAGTTAGCTTGCAGCTACTAAAGCTCCGTACAAAAGTTTATGAGTTGTATACAGGATGGGGTTGAGTGGGTGGCGGTCGGAAGGGCGGCAAAAGGGGGGTAGTTAGGCAATGTGGTGGTTCACGGTGAGCAGTGGGGGGGATTGAAATGGTGGACTCAGGAGAGTGAGACAGGAGCGGCGAGGGGGACGGCGGCAGCGGCAGCAGCATTCGAGGAGGAAGATAGGCGCGGGCGAGCTTTGATGTACGAGCTTACGCCGCGGAAAGAGAAAAAGAGGGCGAGATAAAGAGGGCGAGCGCGAGAGAGGAAGGGACAAAATTTTCGCCGGCAAAGGGATGAAATACGATTTTATTTGCCGCTGGGGCGCGCAGCCATCCTCGGATGGGGTTGGCAGTCCAACTGTCCGATCCGGTACCGCTGTCCGGCACCGCTAGTCCGGGGGTATAATGAATAAACTTGCGACTTGCCGCCGTGAGAAAGATCGACCGTCCGCTCGCTGAAAGAAATTCGTAATTATTCCGACGCGCGGTCCGCATCTATTTCCGATCCAGTCACCGGCGATATGCCACGGTCCATCGAGAACACAGACAGATTAATTTTTATGAAATACCTCGTAACGAAACATTCCCTTGATATAGCAGCATCCCCTCCTCCGTCGCCAATTTATCTAGATGAAGTAGATATTTTCTTCGCTTCATTTTTCTAATGGCCCCCGTATTTTAACGCTACATATCTGTACGTAATGTTATTAGGCTGCGCGTCGCATGAACGATCTCAAATACAGACATTGCTGTATATCCAGTTTTGTATAACTTTTCTAAATTTAATATCCAGCCTTTTACAACTAACGTTACGCAGAGAGGAAATAAAAGTATTGAAATTGGTTTGCGCGCTGCTGTGTGTCCGACGCATTTTCGATGAAACAACGACATTAAAAATGCAACCGGCAGCCGAGCCATGTCCATTTCCGGATGGTACATCCCCGGCGATCATGCGTCTTCCGCCGTTGCGAGCTGGCGACGCCGTTGCATCGACTCGCGACGTAATTCGGCGGCTCGGCCGTCACTTTACGAGGAAATTTGCATTAGCCCAGGACCCTTTTGAAATAAAAGGCCAACGAAAAAGGTGGAAAGGGTGAAATAGCGGAAGGGATGGCAGCGAGGGGAAGAGGGAAAGAGAAAAATGGAACGAGAGTGCCGGATGCGAGCGGAAAGAAGATAGAAACGCGCGTATGTGCAACGAAAGGTGCTCGTCTAACTCGAGCGCATGCGCCTCCACTATGCACCCAACCCCCTCGCTTCAACATCCCCTCTCGCACCCTCTCTTTTTCTTTCTCTCTCTCTTTCTCTCTCTCTCTTTCCCTCTTTCGCCGTCCCTCTATATCTCCCACATGTAAGCGCCGGCGAGATTTATCTGGCGATGCGAGAACGCGAAACGCGGGATTTGCATGCGTGCAGGTGCATGTGAGATGCACGTACGCGGCCGCGTGTGCGTGCACGAGAACCCCGCGGGAAGAGCCGGAGAGGCTCGGATGTCCAGTCCAGTGTGGGAGAGGAAGAGAGAGAAAGGGAGGAAGAGAAAGAGAGGGAAGCGGCAGGGTCAGATAGGCCGAAGGTAGGGAGACGGAGGAACGCAGGATGGAAAAGCGTGCGAGAAGGACAGCTTCCAGTCCGTTTCTCCCGACGGTGGAATGGCGAGTTGGACGAGGAACGGAAAGGACGAGAGTCGCAGGAGGTAGGTGGAGGAGGACGATAACGGAGAGGAGAAGGCAGAGGGAAAGGGGGGCAGAATGAGATATGCTGATAGAGAGGTCCGAGCGCAGCGGAGGACGGTAGAAAGAGTGGAACGGACGCGAAAAACGGACGGGAAAGAGAGAGAGAGAGAGAGAGAGAGGACCAGGGAGGGAGAAAAAGTGCATGTGTGTGCAAGGGAAAAAGAGCGAGGAAAAATTAGAGGGAGAGGAAAAGAGAACGAGAGAGAGAGAAAGAGAGAAAGAATACTCCTGGAGTGGGGATTGCGCGAGGGGTACGAGGGGTGGTGCAAAGGTGACGGCGAAGCAGGCGGCAGTGCGTCGAACGGAGAGAGCCAGAGGCTGACCAAAAAAAAAAAGGACGGCCGCTTCAATTCATTGATCGCCCAGCGGTCCGAGCGGCGACGTGCGGGGTAAAATAAAAAAAAAAGCGCCGGGTATGACGGGGAAGGAGGGTCGGGCATCGGGTCGTCGGAGGTGGTGAACGGGGGCAGGGGGCGTTGCGAAAAATCTCCGCGCAAAAAGTGCGCACGAGATGAAGCGAAACAGCGAGGAGGGCCGACCGGGTTCGGGGGTGGCGAGGAATTTGCGAACGACGGGAAATCGTCGGAGACGACCCAACCGGCTCTCTCTCTCTCTCTCTCTCTCTCTTTCTCTCTCTCTTTTTTTTTTAAGACTGTCGGGCCATAGGTGTCTATCACTTTTTTTCTCTCATCAGCGAGGTAGCGCGCGCGGGCATGCAACGCAAGAATTTCATGCGACGTCGGGAGCCGAGCGGGTTCGCGCCTCCGAGCGTATCTCCTCGGGGTTGAAGAGACGCCGTGTACATTTTTCAGGATATTGGCAATATTTTACGCGACGTCGCACGGCCCCGGTACGGACTGTGCAAATAGACATAAATATGGCTTACGCGTGATTGAGAGAGAACCCGGGAACGGGCACGTCGAAGTAACTGACGGTTAAAAATTACGTTTTTATCGTGCTTAAATTTTCGCATGACAATTCTTCGTGCTGTCGCATTAATATATACACGCGCTTCCTACTCGCTCGCGTCAATATCTGCATCGATGCAACGTGTACAGTGAATTTGGGCGGCCGTGCAACTGTCAAGGCGGATACTGGATAATTTCTCAAGAGCTCGTACAAAATATACATAAGCCTGTTTTCGTCGAAGAAATTCGATCAAGAGGAGAAGGCAGATGATGTCGAGATACACCTGGCAAGATTTCGAATTGAAGGAACCCTCTCTACGATCGGGAATAATGTCTTGGAACGGCTCGAAAACTCGCTATTTTTCTTCCACTCGAGCAGCCGCTCCTTGCGCTTTCCAGAAACATCTGTATTTCAGGAAAGGACCCCTTTCGCATTTTGGAGACAGATGCAAATCGGAAGGGTTTCTCCTGGATGTAAGAGAGCGGAAGGAGTCGCGTCTTTGCGTGACCGCACCCTTTCCCGAATTCTTTTCATTCTACAATACTCCTATGCACGATGCATCTGTCTCGCCCACAATATCTGGACGATTTCGCTTCTAAATTTAGCCCGTGATTCGATGTGGTCATTGTACTTTTGGCATTTGTCGAAAGCGCATCTTGTGGGATCAAGCGTAAAAGAACATTTGCGAGGGGTTAAAAGAAACGCCGCATGTTGCAAGATGAAAGTATGTATATGCTTGCAATATACGATACAACGATAAATTGTATTATTTGCGTCGTGCGTCTTTTTCCTTCTTTTTAATCTTCCTCCCATTTCTCACTGCGATATAAGTATTGAGATATTTGGGGCATTCGAAATTAAGACGAGATAAGCGACGACGAAAGGTCCGGTCGGTTGTCGAGTGGCTTTTAAATCAGCTCTTGTCCCCCTTCGCTACAATTAATTGTTTCCTTCCTCTATTCTTAGGTCACAAAATCGAGCAAGTACTACAGCACACTTTATATTTCGTGCATTTTTTTATTAATATGTTAATTCACGCAATATTATAACGTATTTTTCTAAACTACATTTAATTTTGTACATTATTATTTTAATATCCCGGTATCAACATAGTAAAGAAATAATTTTATTTGCAAAATTATTTTTATCTTAGATCTTTGATTTTATACTACCTTTAAAAAATTTGATATATTTCAGAAATTTAGTGGAGAATACAATTAACATAAAAATAAAATTGTTACTACAGATAATAATTATATCAAAAATATTGGTAAATAAGATTTGAAGTTTTTTTATTAATACGTTAACTCATGCAATGCTGTAGTTTTTAAGTCGCATTTAATTTTACATTTTTATTTCAATATCCCGGTATCAATAAAGTAAAGAGCTAATCTTATTTGGAAAAAATTTTTTTTTATAATTCTAAAAATCCGTTTATAATCTCATATTACATTTCAAAAAAATCTGATCTAATTTAGAAATTTATTTGTACACTATATATCAAAATTGTTACTACAAAAAACAATGTAGGTATCAAGAATATTGGCAGATTTGGTTGGTATTTCAAAATTGCGATTACTCGCTCAGATGCAAGGAGAAATCATGAATCGGGACAGATGTGAGAAAATTAGTAGCAATGTGATATGGGGTGCTTGCTCATCCAGCCAAGGGTCGCAAAAGAAAGAAGGTTAATAATAAGCGCTTTAATATTCTTTAACCCGCGTGCAACTTTAGTTTTTGCATTGTCAAAAATCAGAATTAAGAACTAATTGCGTATAAATTTTAAAATGTTACGTTAGAAAAACGTTTACTTTCTACAAAAACGCGTGTTCATTAATTATTTCTTTTAATCTTACGATTTCGCAAGCGATCTAGCAAGTTTGTTGACGCATAAGAAACAAAAAACTTGCTTTCGAGTAAATATAAACGTCCGCTCGGCACGTAAAATAAAATAGAATTAAAAAAAAGGGAAGAAATCCGGGGAAAAGACAGTAGCGGCCAGGGCTTTCAACAGAGCGTGTACTTGGGAGATTAGTGTTGGGAGCTTTACTGGTCTTTTTGTCTCTCTTTTCCTTTTCCACTTTTCTTTTGAGGAGAGAAACATAGTGGGTTACTTTGAGGACGGAAACGCGCACACATTTTACGTCTCTTCTCTTGAAAGAGCGGAGAAACTTGTCAGAAATAGGAAGGACTTACTATTATTGAGAAATAGGAAGACTTCACAAGAAGGAATATCGAATAACTTGCAATGAGATTACAAGAAATTTTTGTACGTTATACTGCAAGATTTTATACGGCTCTTATTATGCGCTCATATTTTCATGTACTATTTATATTTAATTTGGCGATCGAAATTCTTTCATGATACGTATAAGTAATTAGATAAAAATATAAACAGTCTTTCCGTTTTGGCCATTTGAGTAAACCGGTAATAAGTACGTATTCCTTAAATTTCGTAAAGAAATTATTTGCTGCAGTTTGTACGGCAAAGGAAACTCGTCGAATACGAGTCGCGAGAATGGCCCCTGTAATTTGCACCGCAATTGCGGCCACATAGACGGACGCGCACGCGATCACGAGCGATAAATCTTCGATTTTCGACGCGGGGTCTCTCACCTTGGGTGATCGTAAGTCCCGAGAAACACAGGAGGGACGAGGAAGACCCTACGTCACCACACGCGGCAGCTGCCGGTACGTCATACTTTTTCTTTGTCTCAAAGAGAACCCTCCTCTTCAGTCGGTGCTCTTTGGGGTACGAACGGGGGCCACGCGCCCGTGGCAGATGTTCTGTGACGCATGCCCCTTTGCTTCTGCATATTACGTACTTATACTTGGAATTTGCACGTACAAGGCGCATAACACGCGACCGATTCCCAATGTGCACGCGCGTGATTCTCAACGACGAATCGAAAATCGTAGGGTGACAAACCTATTTTTCTATGGAATGACCGACGGACAATATGACGGAAGGGGTTGCATCTAAGTTTCATAACAACACCTCCCCCGTAATCTTTGAAGCTCTTGAATAAAAGTAATTCATAAGCGAGGTAAAATAAAATCTTTACATCTTCTCAAAATATGAAAGAATTTATGACAATATATAGAAAACTAGAATTTTTCGAAAATCAATTCTAAAAAATAATGTGCGCAATTTTTCATGTTTTATAATTCAAGTATAATCTGTATTTGTTGGCAAATAAAATATAATTCAGTTATCGAGATAAATTTAAAAAATCGTTTAAACTTTCCATACGTGATAAAAATTTTAAAACAAGATAAACTAATTTGCATTTTGTTTCTTTAAATTTAATATTCTTAGTAGCGATAAAAGAGACATCAATAATCTACACACACATATATATAACACCATATAACGAATGGGTATATCTTTAGAAGCCGCCCCGCGCGATAACAGTGAGAGCTTCGTGATAAAGAACAATATAACGGTCTTGTTAAAGATACGCCTACTACTATAAAAGTGAGTCGCAGAGCGCAGTGATCGAGCGAAACTGTACTGAGAGACTTTAGCATTTTAATCAAATGTCCAATTATTTCAACTAACGCGAATAATTTTAATACTTTTATATATAGTTTTATATATAGTTCAAGAGCGTTCTAAAAATCATATACGATTCTAACTAATATTATTAACGTCATTAAGAACTAAGATCTAGTTAAAATAAGAGTCATGAATTATATACTCTCTCGTTTTTATTCTCAATAGTTAAATATATTTTTCCAATTATTCTAGATAGAGAATTTTAGTTTTTATAAGCATTTCAAATCACATAATAGCTGTGCAATTATATACATTGTGATAGATTATTTTCGTTCACAATTAGGATAGTTTGGTGCATATTCGGCAAAAAGAAAGGGGGTACCAGAGACGGACGCTCCTTGGCTCAGCACACGTCGTCACACCTGACGTCACATACTCGTCAGGGGGCAGATGGCCCCCCTCTCAAGCGTGACGTTGAACTCACGGGGTACCTGGCGGCGTCTATCTATGGGGCCTTCCCCTTACTCTTTGCCTCTTGCTCCTTCTTTGTCACTCCTTTAGGCATCCCATAAGGCGAGGTAAAATAAAATAAAACTCCCGCGACGGGAGTTCCCTTCTCCTCGCGCACACACGCACATCTGCTCAGGTAGCACGAGCTACTTCCACATTAGAGGACGGAACTGCCATGGGGTGCCCCAATGGTGCCCCATAGAAATTCCGTCTGGCCAGACGCTCCCTCGGCGCGTACGGCCGTCGAGGGGGAACGAGCAAGAAAAAAGAAAGAGGTTATCAAGGTGACGGAGCTACGATCGATTTGTAGAGGTATTAGTTATACGGAAACGATTCGCGCGCGTACATATATACATATAATATAGGGAGCGCGATCCCCGCACGGAAGGGAATACTTCCGAATGCCACTATGTACGCGCATTTGTCACGCATCGGAAGGCATACACACGCGCATAATTATCTTCAATCATTCAAAGTGAAAATAGAGAATGTTTTTTTTTTTTTTTTTTTTTTTTTTTCGTTATATTCTAAGAAGTATACGTGAATATTTATGAAATGTCATGTTTATAAATATTAATTGTCTTTAGATTATATTACTCTTTAATACTCTTTTCGACGGATGAGCTCTTTTATCGCTACTAAAACAAGTTTACTGTTACTTCAAGATAATATTCAAATGGATAGAATTTTTTTCTTATTTAAAAAATTTTTTTTCTCAAATATTCTTTTATATACTTTTAAAATCTGTTTTTATCAATTAAGTTTTATCTGAAAAATTTTTTCACAGTAGTAAGTAACGATTTCTAAGACGTTTTGTAGTACAATATATTAAGCCATTGATATATACATATAATTCAATCTTTAGATATTTCGTACGAGCTGATTTTCTACACAATGTATCGATAGACGAGTAATTGGCGCAGGCGGAATGATCAATGATGTGCCGTTGATGTGTCGACAAAGATTTTCGGACAATTACAGACAGGACATCATTGTATACTCTGATTTGATCTAAAGCTAGCGGGCCGTCTTGTTAGCGCGACAAAAAGTAAACCTATGCTATAGAAATGACCAAAGAAAATTTTCTTTCTCCATGTCCCCAACCGATCGTCTTTACGAACTGTGAAGGGTCAAGGTGCGGGGGTAGCCTAATTGCGGCGAGCACGAAAAGATTTACAAGGTGGCAAACGAGCGTGGCCATCTCGCCATTGTACGATGTATTTCTGCGCGAAGTGATCTCGCACTCAAACGATCTCTAAACGTCCAATAACGAGGTCTCGATCGGGCGGGCCTTTTCACGTCTCGGTTAAAAGAGAAGGCAAGGCCGGGACGCGAGGCGATTTTCGTCGCCGCTCGTAAATCCCACTAATTCTCAGCACGAGACATCCGGTCCGGGCTGCCGGTGGGGCGCGTCGCGGGGGCGTTTCGTGTGGTAAACATAATGTCGAGCCTGTAAAACCTGTCCCCGGCCCTTCCTTTACACGTAGCGTCCCTTCTTCTCGTCTCTTCGCAGCGCGTGCCAGCCTGTGACTCTCGGCGAATCGCAGCTTTTCCACCCGACAACACCTGGGGATATCTTTTCCCTCTTCGCAGCCTCTTCCTCTTCTAGAGTTACGCGTCCCACTTTCATTGTGTGTTCCGTGGTGTTTGTGTCACCCCCGTTGTCACCCTCCATCAGTCATCAAAATAAATTCTTAAGCACGTAAAAATCGCCGCGATTATTTAACGTTAAAACGACAAAAAATTGATCAGGAGATAAAGAAATTTGAAGAAATAATTAAAGAAATTTAAAGAAATAATTTTTCGTCACTATATATAATTTCGTAACATAAAATAAGTTGAGGATTAAATTAATAATTAATGGAAAACGTGTTTTCTTTTCTTTCGTGACTTATGTTTAATTGAAAGTACACTTAAAAGTAACTTTACCAGAATTTTTAAACGAGAAAAACAAAAATACTAAAATAATCAATGGCTTTCTTGTTTGTGCGTTAAAAATTTCTGCTCTTCCGACTGGCAACGAAAAAATACTTTTGGCAAATGTATCGACGAGTGTGGAATTCGTGCGTCTTCTCAGGGCACACCAACGCACAGCATTAATCCTTGGCGTATCGCTATCCGCCCACTCGAGTCGCCGCTCGTGCGCGCTTAAAAACGTATGATCTCTCGGCACGAGGCACGGTGAAAAAGAGAAAAAAAACCTAGACGAACGAATAAAGTATTAGGGAGCGATCAGAGGAAAAAAAAAACGTAACTGTTGTCGGTACCTGCGCTTCCCTCGGTCGTCGTTAAGTGCGGAATTCTGTTCGCGGCAGATTGGTCGATCCTCTCAACGGTATCCGGCACCAATTTCCGAGGCTCTCGTCTATAACGGGAGATTAAAAGTACTAATAACGTACGCGAGCGGGGAGAGAATCGTTCACGGGCGGCAAGCTACCGCTACACATCGTCTTTCGCCGCATGACGCACAATGACTTCTGAAACATATGTCGAACGTCGTTCTTCCTTCGTTCTCTCGACGCCGACCCGCATCGAGATGCGTTATTAACGTGCGAGCGCGGGTGGCGAGGGGGCGGGGACGAGGAAATTTTGTCGGTTGAACGATCTGAAGAAAGAGAGAAAAACCCCAAGGGGGAAGGGGGAGGGGAAAGGTAAGGGAAACGCAAGAGGGGTGAAAAAATCCATTTTCACGTTTTAGACCGCCATCGGTTTGTAAGACACGTGGGTGGAAGAAGGCGTGTAGAGCATGTAAGTGGGGGATCGAGCCATCTGGCTCCTAGGTTGCGGCCTACTACCGTTCGAAGGCATGCTCCGCCGTGAGGGTCCTTTAAATCCACCAGAGACACGCACCTTGAGACCTGTCCCGGCCAAGGACCCTCGACCGCTTGGCCCTTTAAACATCGACTCCGGAGCGAAGACACCGAGGCGCCCTTACGTCCCTCGTACCTTCCGCCGACCTCGAGGGTAAACGGCGCTGCATGAATGGTATGGTTCTTTTCATTTCCGATTATACTCGCGTGTATTTTTCATTCGATCGGCCTCAGTTAAGCTCAAGCTGAACGATCGCGTTTTCAATTTCACGTTCAATAACGTTGTTACTCTATCAAAGAAGGCTCACTTGTTTATCTTAAAATAAATATATGTACTTAATGTGACGGTATGTATTGATCTATACAGTTAAATAAATGCATTCTGAGAAACAACGCGATTGCAACGCCAGACAAGCCGTCCAACACCTATCGATTATATGTGAACAGTATTCGCGCGGAGTATTCGTGCTGTTTGCGTGGAAGATCAGGGTAGTGTTGACAGTCGACCGACAAAGCCAAATTAATTTGCAAATTGCTGTTCAAGCGAATCGGGGGAACATTTCGCCTGCTGGAATCGCGGGGAAACGCGATCATTCGGACGGAGAAGGTGGTGCATGAAAAGGAGTCGTGTGCCATCTTCGACGGTGAAAGATTGGAAGACAGAAATTACAGTGGTAGATTCTGCTGGCGTCCCTAACTCTCCTTCTATTTTACTTGTACTCCGTCCCTTTTGTTTTCCTACATGGCGATTCCTCATCGATTCATTCCGGATCGTATTCACGTATCCGCGGAGGGCGGACGAGCGAAGAGTGCAATCGTAAAGCCTTCAGTCATTCATAGTGTACCGCTGTCATGCGAGCGCCGCGACGTGAGGCACGCGTAAGGGGTCGATCCGTGGGGACGAGCTGACAGGGAGTCTCTTATTAGGGAAGGAGTCAGCAAGCATGATTATGTACCTTAGAGCGGCTCCATCTCCCCCTTTACCCCCTTCCTTCCGTACATTCGACCGACATCCTTCTTTCTTTCTCCAACGACTCGACGTCATCCTTGACGCCGCACGACAACGACGACGACGACGACGACGACGAAGCGGCCGTCACGATGGTGAAGCTGCATTGTCAACCCCCCCTCGACTCGACGTTTATACATGCATGCATTGGCGTAGAGCGATGAGAAATTGTCGACGACGCGATTACAACATGCGATTGCCAGATGGCCCCGTTTTGTTTCGCGAGACAGACGAGAAGTAAGTTTCCCGAGACGAGGTTCTCTACTTTTCATGAATTGAGTTAATGATAGTATACTTACGTTGTACGTTGCCGTAGCGGTGCGAAAGGTGCCGTCCCCTGAAACCAAAAAAGTAATTATGTTACCGTGTCTTCAAAATTATTTAACTTACGTATATCAAGTTGTTTTACAGCAACTTGTTATTTGTTACTTTGCTCTGCTGCATCAAATTGCATTGTTGTTTCATCTTCAACAAATAGCTAATTTATCCGTCAAGTTTCAATTTTTAATAATATAAAAAGCAAAAATGTTTCATGCTTTTACTTTTTCGTTTGTTTCAATGATCTCTCGCAGTTACATCATTATGCATACGGTTCTCGTGGCTAAAGTAATTTTACAGAAGAAACTGTTATATGCTGAAAAACTTTCAGAGAGACCATAACGAAAACATTAACAAAATTTGTAAAAGTGAAATTGCAGTGAACTAAGCCGTACTCCTCGAAATTTGCATATCTACCTCGCCAATGCCGCCCAAGGCGATATTGTCGTCACAATGAAACCCTCTCCAAAGCTCGCCACCATCCCCAACACAGTCGCATGGACTATGCAACGCGCGCGTGTCGGCGACGAGCTTTTGCCTCGCGTCACACGTGCCAAAGTTCACGAATTTCGATCGCGCATAAATATCGAGGCGATATAAATATAGCGCTGCGTTCTCTACCGAGATTCCTCGCAATATACTCCACAGCTGAAAATAACAGAATTCCCCTGCGCAACGGGTTGTTTAATTGGAAACACATAAAAGAGAGCCGGAAAAGTATCCCGCGTATTTGCATTAATAATATAGTGTAATCGAGAGCGCGTCCCTTCGTAATTTTCATTTCTATTTACTTATTTTTGCCGACGAGATTCGCACGTGCGATAAAATACTTGCACGAAGAAATTTACGCTTGCAACGCGCTTCGGATCCGTCGATAACTTGACTTTATTATTCGAAACTCTAAGTATGACCGCCTACACTTCATTGTTTTGCTGCATTGTTTCGACTGGAATGCACGGGGAAGGATCGAGGAAGTAGAAGTCAGGAGGAGGACGAGAGTCAAGGAGATTGTAGGTGTGAGGCACTGTTCGACGCCAGTATCTGAGACAGTTTCGACCAGCAAGATTTAACAAATAGGTAAAGTTTCGTCGCGAGGATGCCGGAGTTTGCGGATTCTCCGGCGTAGCCTCGACATCCTCTCTCCTCTTTGTTCTCAAGTTTATGATGTATTAGCTGTTCCCTGTTGTACCTCTACCCCTCTCTTTCTCGTTCTTTCCCTATCCATCTTCCAGCGTTCCTTTCCTCCGCCATCAACTACGTCAACTCTCTGAAGTTAGTCAATTTATGCAGCTCCGGGATTTAAGTTACAAAGTGAATTTAACCAGCAAGAAGTAATAGAGAAGAATTTCAATGCCAAGTTCCTTTTTTTAAAAATAATAATTTTCAATAAACCGCGCACGATTGAAAAAAAAAAAAAAAGAAGACGAATTTATCGTTTTCGATTTTAATAGAGAAAAAAACTCCATAACACATCGGAATCAATTTTTAGTATTTCACCCGAGGCGGTCTAGTGACGATAATTTCGCGCTCGTGAATTATCATCGAGTAGAGCAGGTCCGTATTTCGAAGAGCGATCAGAATTTTTAACCGTCTTGTACCGTGGCACGCAGACGCCACGGGATTGCCGTCCCGGGATTAATAAACTTCGTCGCGTTTCGGCTTAGCCCGTGGCGTAACTCCGTGCGGAGAAAATCAATACCCGATACACATCCCAAAGGTCCGCTTATACTTGTCGGGCTATCTCGCTTTTATCTCGATCGTATCTCGCATATTGGCGTACGCCTAGCGTCTACATGTGCATCACGACACACGTTCACACGGACACGCGAACACGGGAGAGGACACGCGTAACGCGCGATCGGCGAACACACGTATCGGCGCCGCCGCCCACACATCGTTTCCCACACCCTCACACACTCCTCGGGCGCTCTTCGGGATGACAGATGGCTTTGTAGACAAAGAACTTAGCCCGACTGGTTTTCGTGGACGTTGCGTAACCCGATAACAGCAAACCCAAGTCGATCGTTTTCGACGTGGCGAAGTCGCGCGCGCGCGCGGGGGAGGCGTAGGGCGGTTACGATGGGGTTGAAAATCAAATCTGAGCGTCTCTCGATGGAAATCTTTGTCCGGCCAAGATTACTCCTAGTCTCCCGCGCCTCGCGACGCCATCGCTCTCTCCTCCTCGTTCCGTCCATCACCCTCTAATCATCAATCAGATATTCCCCTTGCGATGATGGGTTGGCGAACCGTGTTGGTCGCGAGCGGAGCGGCACTTCGGTGCCGTTCTACGGTGATTAGACGATTAGGAGCGTCCTTTGCTGGAAGGCATATTACGATCGTATGGAATTAGCCGCGGCCATTGTGCGCGAAATGCTTTTGACGCTCTTGCGCCGTGTGCCCCGCGTTAAACTCCTTCCGTCATATGCCGCGATGCCGCTATGCGTAGATAGGCTTAAAAATAGTTTCTAATGTATCCCGCCGATATATCAACCGACCGCGCAGTTATGACGTACGACGCGCGTTGTTGGAAACAGATTTATAATTAGTTTCCTGTTGTTGCGACACCGTGTAAAGCGTACGTACGCGCGCTCGTTAGGTACAGAGTCCAGCTTTGACGATTTAGCCTCCGATACGCTTGTTCGAGCATTGACACGATATTTCTGGATATGGATTATATATTATACACGTTATTCATTGTACGTGTTGCATCATTCGATGTCTCGTATACGTCGTACGAATTACTATACGAAACGCTCGATTGTTAAATTCATAGAATAATACAGTCATTGGCTGTCACGCAGTTTGCCGTTTTGAGCCTATAAATATTTTGTCGCGTTAATTCCTGCTTTGCGTATGCTAATTTTTATTTCACCAGACTCGGTATATTTCTTTAAACAAATAACAGATTTATCAGCATTATTGAAATTACGATCGATATTTGTAAACTTTGCTCGTGTTTAACGCAAAAATGCGCTTAAATCATTTTCAAATAATATAGATACGCGCGGCAAGTAATTGTATAACTGAATATAAATAATCTAATTTTGCTTCAAAATATTAGTTTAATCGTAATACGATTAATTCTGTTTTATAATTGCGGATCTTCGTAAATATTATATCTAATGTTTTTTCTTCTTTCTGAAAAATAATGACAATAAGGCTATTGAGCTTTCATCGATTTTGTACCGCAATAAGAGCTCACAAAGACCGGTTTCAATCAAGCGACGTCTCATCTCGTACGCGATGAGATTAGTTTTTGGGTTCTCGTCTTACGTTCTGTGCGCGATTAAGACACGAGCGTGCGTATGTGGTACGCACACGCGCGTGCATCCGAAAAAGGGGCGTCGAATCGATGGGTAGCACAATAGCCACGTGGCAGAATCTAATCATCGCAGAGGCCTCAGGGTGAGTCTATGTGTTTTTTTAAGTTTCCTATTCAACGTGTTAACTCTCTGGAAATTTATTAATTTGGATCAGCGTCAGATGGAGACGTTGTGTCGCGACTATTGTATTTATTTCGTACGCTTCAAACATCCAGCAAAAGAAAGATGAGTAACAACGGTCCAAGTAAGCATATTTTGAAGGCGCGGAATTATTTAAACTGGCGTTCTCTTTTAAATTAATCTGGTCTCGCGACAAATCACGATGCGAAATGCTAATTAGTAAAATAAAAGCAATCGTTGGGATGAAAGTCCTGAGGTAGAGACGACCCGATAGAAATAAATCTGTCAATACGAAGTTTGTGCACGAGTATAACTCTTACTCAATTAAACATGTATTACCCGGATGCCGCGTGCCAAGTGTATCTCTGTTGCACATTGTCGCCCATCGAGAAAGTCGTATATCTAAAGTTAGCGTTTGATAACTAGCCCCATTCGATTAAGCCTCTATCGTACACGATGAGACTCGGTTGTATCTGAAAGCGAGCTACGAACATGTGGCCTCCGCCTCAGGAGACGCCCCCTTCACATAATCGTCAAAGCGCTAATGGAATATTTCGATCGTGACACAGAAAGGGGAGAGATAAGTACAGCAAGCCAGAATCTTTGGAAGAATTATTAGATAAAAGTTTATTCATTTCAATTTATTGCATGTCGAACTTTGCATCAGTAGTCTATGATAAAATTTTTTTAATCAATCGCTAAATTTTAAAGTTTAAAGCAGCAAGGCGCGAAGAGTATTTCGCGGTAACGTCTGAGCCTCAGCGGTTTGCAGAAGCGATTCAGAACAAAGTTATACAGGATTTCTGCGGTTATCAGTGTTAAGTATCCTGGTACGGGACCTGGATTTCCTTGTAGGAACTCTGAAGCAACAAGTGGCTTCTTAGCTCGGACAATCTTAGCTCGATGTTCAACAAGTGTTTCCAAGTGTTTCCACACATCTCGAGAATGTCCCTTGGGCAGAAATCCACGTAGCAAAACGATTTTTCTCTTAAATCCCAATCGCTGTCTCATGTGCACAGTGCTATCAATTTCGCATACATATTTTATGAATTCGAGATCTAACCTTGATACGATTTATGAAAATGGTATTTAAATATAAAATGTATTAAATATGAAAGGTATGAATGACGTTTTTGTATAAAAAATTCTTTGGCGAGTAGTATTGCCAGTCTTTCCACGACAGGCTTCTAATTACACAATCAATTTAAATAGAAATTTAAACGAAATTTAAATTAATGAATTACATAAAGTATTTACAGATTAAATATTGTTGTATTTTCGATATGATTCACTTTATCAATTTTAAACTGATTGAATTACATAAAGAGGACAACTTTTTCAAGCACACAAAACACGCATAAATCGATCTATTAAGGTAGAATTACAAGCTACTAAAAAAAAAGCATATTTCTTTATAAAGTGGTTCGATTTATGATTCTCTGAGTTATTGTCGTCGAGATACAACGAAATAATACGCGATATTAAGAGCGAACAAAAAGCATGGCTAATTCCCAGACGAAGGAGAACACGGCGGAGAAAGAGGATAGCCGGTCGCGTGCCGTGTCTAAATAATAAAATAAAACCGACCCTCTAGCTCCTTGGCTCGCGCTCAATATCCCTACAGCAACAAGTTGATATCTTGTTCCCTCGACGTTTATGGTACGGGGGAGGGAGGAGGGGGTGGCTTGACCGAGGGTATAGAACATCGTCGTAAGAAAACGCTTGTCCTTTCTTCCGAGTTTCGCCCCGGCGCGGGACGATTCTTTACAAGTTCCTTCCTCCGTAACCCGCGGTCCGGAAAATCTTGGAGGGACGGATCTCTTTGGTCGTAAGTAGAGACCGAGAAAACTTGCGGCTCAAGAACGGCGTGGGGTAAGCGGACTTCCTTAGGGTCTGAGCCAAAAAGGGATGGGCATTCCTTGAGGGTAAACGGAGCGAAAACGTCTTCGAATCGCGGCGTCTTGTAACCTGTTGAAGCAACATCCCTCGGGAGATAAAGCGTCTTTTCACGAAAGGAAAATAGGGTGCCGAACAAAAATGCCGAAATGAAAGAAGCTCGAACGATACGACTAAGTAATTAAATTTATTAAGTACAAAGTACTCAGTTAAACCAATTGCTTAAGAAATTATTTCTAGAGAGAGTTACGTAATTATAATTTTTAAAAATAAAATTTTTTTAACGTAAACGTTAAAAAATTGTGCATGTATGAATGGGTAGCTAAATGGAAAGACAAAGTGACGAGATCCTTACACATTAAGCCAAAAACGAAGGTGTGAGAGAGAGAGAGAGAGGCCGTAGAGTACGAAGGAAAGGCGACTGAAGAACAAGAGCTCTTTGAAGAAGTGACACCTTTGTTTTCCCAAAGGGCGCTTGAACGTAACGTGAAGGGTTAGTAGTCGCCAGGAAAATTGACGTTACGAGGAAATTACGTGGAAGTAGAGACAAAATCCTCCCATTGACGATGCATACTTACACGTGATAATGCATACACACATAGAAGCTCGTTAGCACGTTTAATTATATTACCGAATTAATGACACAAGATTGACTAAATTTTTTTTATTTATCATGAGATCGATTATATTGTTGCTAATTCAATATATTCATACTTTTTATATTTTTCTTAATGGCTCGTAAAGATTATTGTTAAATGAAGATAAATATATATATTTTTATAAAATTCTCTACAAAATTTTTTCATCTTTAAACAAATTATGTCTGTTTAAGATTAGTAAATTTTTGTAATCAAATTGGGACGAAACTCGTATTTCGCAGAAGTTGCTCGACTTTCGCGTGCTATTCAATTTATCCGGAAGGACCGATTTTCCTCGAGGGATCGTCTTGCATTCTTCAAAAAAATAGATCGCTCAATCGGATTCCGGTCGGATTCTAAGAGGTGATCAACCTCGCCCTGACTTTTTAGCAGTGTGCGCTTTTTGTGAGCGTGCGGGGTCTCTTTATAAGACGTCGGAAGCATTGTGTCACCGTCAATGCGCCCCGCCAGGATAAATATTTAACAGCGCGCGGCTGCACCGCTACGTCAACATCCCGGTGGTTACTCAACGGTTCTTCCGGTAGCCATCAGGAACTCATTGAGGATGCACTCGATCATTCTTAGCTTCATCTTCCTTCTTTGCCTCTTCTTGCCCGTAACAACGGCGACAGTAGGAAGGAGCCGAGGATCTTGCATACATTTGAAATATGCAGAACGCGCTCGAGCGCACATTGACAAAAAGAAACGCCACTGCTGGTAAAAGGCGCAGAGACCTGCGCGCGAGGGGGTGGATAGGGGATACGGGCTGCATGACCTATGAGCAAAATGAAAAGGAAATTGCCGATTTTGTTTGTCCACAAAACGCCACGAACAAGAGGCGGTTTGGCATTATGCGCCCGTCGTAAATAGATGGCGGTTAGCCACCTACAAGCAGATGATGAGCCTTTTTGGGATTCTTCAGGATCAGCGACAGGCGGGCAGTGCGGACGTTGAGGGGGAGGTACGAAACAGAGAAACCAAATGACTAGTGAGTCCTACGGGAGTAATTTGAGATGCTCTTCTTCTTCTTCAGCTGCCATTGAGCAGATGCCGAAATTGGTACGACGGAGACAATGCTGGGGGGAAAGGGGGGGGGGAGATAATGGACTTCTTAATTCGAGAACGTCTAACTGAATGGACCTATTTCTGCCGGGCACTGTGCGTTCAGTATCAATGTCTGTCGGCCTCGTTTTTCGGAGACAATACGTAATACACATGTAATTATGATACTTTTATTGCAGATATTAAAAACGCATTTAAAAAATATGCCAAGAGAATATTGCGTCTAAGAAAATCAATGTAAAAATACGTCTTTGATCGATATAACTGACAAGTTTAAACATAGAAGTATCAATTAATAATAGCAAAAGTAATTAAAATAATCGCGACGACTCGTTTGCAAATCTATATGTAGATGACATATATCCAATGCGTTCTGACGTTACGGCTGGAAATGAAATAGACATCAAGTAATAATAAATAAAATAACACTGAGACGTCTTCCAGCATTTCCACTCATTTTCTCATCTTCATTCCGCGCAAGGCGGAAATTAAAAGTTTTCTTTCCGTAAACGTGAGTCGAGTTCTCATCTCCGAGACTATCCCCGGTACCGGAGACAAGCATATATATGCGCGCTGACTCGTGAGGATGTGCATGCGACTCATTGTCAGCTGACACCTGTAGACCTACCTACGCGGGACACGTACGCGGCCACTTACTTACGAGAAAGTGGGGTGAAAAGCTCTCGCGCATTCTTTTCATCGCGCTTCCCCGGCGGGAATGCTGCTTTATGTCTGCGAAGCAGCATCCATCTTGCTATATTCATGTCATGGAAACGGCGCTTCCTCTTTACTTAGCTCTTCTTAAAATCACTAGACTTCTGTCGTTGATTGTCACTTCACGACGGGGACGAGAGCCGCCGTCCGAAAAATTAAGTCGTTTACACTTCTCGTGCGTTTGCAAACAGCGTTCTATACGAATAAAGTAACGTAGGAAAATTCGTGATTTTACGGCACGAGATCCGCCAGAGATTTTACGCGTTTCACGAGGCCGAGGTAGTTTCTTTTAATTAAAAGACAGCTATTTTTGAAGAGAAATCAAAAGGAGGCTGCAGCTTATTTATCTCGACGAATGTTTGGTGATCAAGCTACTCTTGCGACTAAAATATTTCTCTAATGAGGACGGGGGGAAAACTCGAGAGTATTCTCGTACTTTCGTGACAGTTCGATAACGCCGAGAAAGTTGGATCTTTGCATTATTTCACGACTTCTTACATTGACAAAATTTACCTTTGTTAAACTGCCATTATTGTTTGTGACTATTTTAATTTTAATTTTCTTTTCTATCAACGCAAATGCACTTGATAGCAGTATTAAATAAAATATGACCAATTGCAAAATAAAAATGCTCGTTTATAAAATAATATCAATTGGAAAAACGATAAAAACACGTAATCAGATAAATCACAATTGAATACTTTTACATTCGAGATGTAAGATTGATTATAGCTCATATGTAGTGTCCATATATAACAAGCATAATAAATAAATATTGTTTAATATGTTGCAAATTACTTTTAAACGCGATAACTCTTCTGATATTTTTTTTTTTTCGTAACACGTTTTTGTTTTGACAAGTGATGCAATTATTAAAACACGTACAATTATTCATATTGTGAATTTATCAATGAACCCTGGCTCGTGCCATCTTTTAAGGGTGGACGCCGCAAGTAAAACCACGCGTTATTACGGTGGGGTAGTTACCATCTGCCTTTCATTACCTGTAAATTTGTGCACCTGGACGCATTGGCGCCACCGCGCGATTCGTTCGTATTCTCTGTTGCTGTACAAGGTTTATCGATTCCAACGAAATTGGCGGTTACGACAATAATTTATCAAAAATTGTGCTCGATTAATATCTCATAGGAGTACGAAGTGGAGGAAGATTGTGTTAGTTTTGCGGAATTGATAACAGACGCGGTAAGATACACTTAAGATCAAATTTTTTAATTAGTACTACTTTATATGGACCGAGCCACGCATTTGATTATGCGTCGTTGATAATACATAAGGTTTCACAAAATCTCGCTGATTAAATTAATTTCACGGTGAATTTGCAAGACGTTCAGTGAAAGAAAAGCGGCTAATTTCGCTTCCGTTTTGTCGTATGCTGCGTAACTCGGCGAATTCACAATAAAAACCTTTCAACGACGGGCGAATGATTGTTTGAACTGAAGCATCTCATAGTATCGGCGAGTGCATTCGATTTATGCACTCGATTAAACGCAAAAATCCATTGCTTAATTATCCGTAATATCCGTGGCAATCCGTGGAATATCATGGACCGCCGGGCCGAACCAGTTTGAAGAGCGACGAGTAGCGAAAAAAAAAAAGAACCACCTACGCACGTACACGCGTGCAGTCGATCGGCCGCGCTGGTTGGTCTGGGGGTAAAAACAAAAATCGAGGCCGAGCCCGCAGATACGCGGTTTTTGCGAAATTACGGGTCCCGCCTCGAACCTTCGCACACTCCCGTAAATCAATCGGCGCTTCGACATTCGTATATATTCTCCGTTAATTATTTTTATTCACGGCCCAGCGTATAGGAACGCCCAGTTCGCCGGCCTGGGAGTTCGTATTTTGTACGCATACGCACGAGTCCCTAGTCCACCCCGACCATACCGCACTCGCGCGCGCACACACACACACACATACACATACACGCACATCTATACGGACGCTCTTGCAACGTGCGCACGCTGGGCACGTACGCGACACACACACGCAGGCGCCGACCCTAGTAAGTGTACCCACGATGCACCAGGATGCGTGCATTCGTGCCTGCGTGCGTGCGTGCCTGCGTGCGTGCGTGCGTGCGTGTGTGTGTGTGTGTGTGTGTGAGAACGTGCACGTGTCGCAATGGCATGGCGCGCATGTGTGTACGTGTTGGCCGCTCGTGCGCAGCATGCGTCCGCGTGTACTGGCGCACGCGTGTGCGTTACGTATTTTCGAATAGCGAGAGCCAGGCTGGTTCGTCAAATTTGCACATTTATTCGTTTACCGTCATACAATCGAGCTTAAAACTCGCGCGGACGCGTGTGAGTGCGCGGCCGCCCCGTCGATGCATGGTCGCACACACGCCGCGGGCTCATCCCTTATTCATAACTCTTCGAAGGGCTTGATGGAGCTCCAAAGCTCACGACACAGCCCAGCGATTTTTTTTTACACTTTGGTCTCCTGTTTTGCGCCGTTGGAAGAGGGGCGGGGGGCGGGGGGGATTCGGTTCTCTCCTTCCTCACAAAACACTTCATTTGACGGACCGCGTTTCTCTAATAGATTTTGATAATGTCGCGTATTCAATGAGACACCGTCGCGACAGTGGATTAATTCATGTTAACCATCCGGCGCTCTTTTTTTCTTTCGGACATCTTAGCCATACATTTTGGCACTTGCAGAGTGACGACACACAGTGCCAAGTAGACGCGTCTATCCAAGCGTAATAATTCTGCAGAACTTGCGAGCGCGCAGGGCAGCTGCTAATTAACGGTTCAATCGCACACTCGGTCGCTCCGATAGTTTAATTGATTCCGAAATAGTTGCCCGTCCGCGGAAGAGCCGTGGGGACGCCCGAGAATGAACCGCCGCGCTACCCTTGTCAGACATTCTGTGGTCAGGAGCCGAAGAAGAGATACGGCAAGAAATAAATTACCGAGCGCTATACGCGGATACACCAAGAATGTCCACCCTTCCACCTTCTTCCTACTCGGCGCTCAGCCCTCGAGCCATCGAGCAGTTCGCGAAACAATCCAGAAGCAAATCGAACATCTCTTCGTTTCCCTCACTTCCGTTCGAATGGGGGCGAATGCAAGGACGAGCTTCTCTTTTCGCAGAAGGGGGAAAGTTGTAGTCTGCTTTGTCGGTAAAAAGCGAGTCGAAAAGCGCGACATGGACGAAATTACATCAAAGTATTGCGGCGAAGAGTAGTGCTAAAAATTGCATTGAATGCCCTTTCATGTCTTCCGTTTCTTAAAACGGGGGAAATATGTTTCAACAAATGGCTCGCACGGTCAAATAAACCTTTTCATAAAAAGCTGCCCTTTTTTCTCTCTGTGTTATTGCTTCGCTTTGTGCTGCGTTATTGCGTTTTTAATTTTGTTTCATGGTATGCGCTATATCGAAACGCGCGTTACACGATTTTTGTCACGGCGTAAGCGTCAGTAGCAGGTGCAGGAGCACAGGGAGGTGCAATATACACGCGCGCTCCTCGTAGTTTTGAAATCGCGAAACTTTCGACATGTATGTAAGTAGTCCGCGTATAGTGCCTCCTTTTTCCCGCCTTCCGTTGATACATTTCGCATCTACTCCCGAGAAGGGTGAAACAATCGTGAACCGGGAAATTTTTCTCGTTCTGTACCCTCTCGCGTAGTATCCAGACGTTGCACGATGGAAGTACCGCGGTTATTGTGCAACAAACATACTTGGCGGTCTCGAACGTAAGCGAGTATGTCAAGATGTTTCCTAATTCTTAATAATTTCTCAAAGGTCTTACATATCGCAATATTCTCACAACTATTTGCGAAAAATTAATAAAACTGCTTGATACTTGTAACTCCCGTATTTTTCATATCTCGCTTTGTTTGATTCGTCAGATATAAAAAAAATTATCGCAACAAGTTTGTCATCCCAAATGTGTTTCCTCTCGTTTACATTGATATTTCGCGTTCTAAAGCAATTGAAAAGATGAAACTTTCTCGAATTGGCGTTTTAAATATCATACAGAGCAATTTATTGATTTAAAGCAGACTTAACCCTTAAATCGTGATATAAAAGTCTCCTCGATCAAAGCCGCGCGCAGAGTGAATAAGACGCCGCCACTTCGGCCATTAACAGGAATCTGCGAACGACAGAGAGGGACGTATCAAGGATAAAGGTATAAATGCACCGCACGCACACATCTTGCACGAGGAGGATAGCACCGCGTGTTCGCGACAGCTAGGCACTACACGGCCGCGCATCGACGGCTGGATGCCCGCGGAACGGCTCGTAGAGCTCGCAGCTTTTAAGCTTGACGTGGCCATTGGAAAGAACCGTGGAATCGAAGGAAGAGAGAGAGGCTGGCTGCAATAATTATCGGACGTGGGTGGAGGGCGACGGGGTGAGAGGACGGGCAGACGAGGAGAGGACAGGACGAAGGGACAGAGAGGACGGCTGAGAGCGACGGAGAGAAGGGCGAGCACGCGCGCGCGAGCGCGCGCGAGAGAGGGTGCGAGGGACGATGAAAAGTTTGACCGGACGCAGCGAGCACAATGCATCGTGGTCCACCCTCCACCCCCGGGAGCGACCCACCCCATAATCCACCCGCATTGTACGACCAATCAATATTGTTTTATATCGTGAGTCGTGAGACGAACCGGCTCCGCTGGTTCGACTCGTTCGGCGCTACGCTACTCTCTTCGATGGTGACTGCAGTCCATCGAGCCCTCCGACTTCCGGGAATTCTTTCGCATTTATCCATCGTCGAGGAGAGGCCGATGGCCTCTTCCTTTCATGACGATTCTAAGACACATTCGCGAGAGAACGTTCAACGATTCGTATTTGCGACTTAATTCCGAATTACTCGCCGAATTACTTCACGAACAATGCCATTTTATATTGGCTTTAAATTATTCGTTTTCTAAAAATTTGCTTCGAGCTCTCTTTACATAACAATAAATCAACGCAATGTATAGTACGATACGTAGAAATGCCTAAGCGAATGTATTTGTAAGGTTAGAGCAATGCATTTCAGATGTGTAAAGTAAATACGTCGCTGTTTCGTAAAAGTAAATATAAAATTCCACGTGTTACGATTAATACCCTGTATCCAAAGAGCGCAAAACATGCGTTTATTCAGTACACGCGATAAATGCAGGTTCATTGATTAAACATGAGAACGATGCACGTATAATTAATTAATGAATGGCTTCCGTGTGTAGTGTATGAAAAACGGTGATTCCTCATTTTTTGGTATTGCGCGATACACTGTCATTATACGTGATTTTCATTCATTTAATTCGACCGAGCCGATACGCGTACGCGCTTAATTAGTTGTTGCGTATGTGCCGAAATTACTCGTACTTTATGCTCCATTTCAACAACGCGTAACAGGGGAAAATTTGAGGTTGATTATTCGATATATTTATACACGGTACATTTCAAGAAGAGCTGATATAAGCACTATTATTAACTTCATAAAATCAGCTATCCCCGGTATGAAAAAGGTTAGATTATGATTGAAATGCAGAGATTAAATAAATGATTAATTTCTATTAAAAACTTCAATGCTTTATGACTTATTTTACAATTGATTAAAAACTGCAAAAGCTTTGCACACATTAATTAATAATAATACAGTTATGTTACATTATATGTAATATAATAAAAATAGTAAAATAGTAAAATGATAAAAAATAGTAGACGACATGGGGTAAATGAGTCTTGTATTATGATCACTCGTAATATCTGCAATGTTAGATAACGAATTCCATAGAATATTTATGAAATTATTTTTTAGCATCCTGCAGTATTTCAAAACTTCTTTAAGATATATATTTTTGCATTTATTACACATATTTCCTCATTCTTTTTAAACTTGAGTGTATTATCACAAAATTGTATGTACACTTGAGTGTTTTTCTGTTATTTAATAATGTATTATATACATTATATTTTTATATGTATTTTATTCGGCTATATACACTTTGAATTATGCAAAGTTGAATAATAACATGGAATTTTGCTAAGGTAGCTCTTTAAGCGCTTCAACAACCCTAATGTAGCTTTATTTTTCATATAAAAATAGTTATTCGATAACTCAGTTACAGCATCCATTGCTAATCTATAGTTTACATTACATGTATTATAGATTTTCAGTACTGTAGTCTATATGCGGGATGGTTACGTATACATACAGATTCTGCAATATTTTTCTTTATTTTGTATAAATATATAATTTTATGCCAAAATATATGTACTGTTTTTTAACGAAACCAATTTTTTAAATTTATTTTTGTGGCAGAGCAACATTACCATTGCAGTTTCTCTTCGTGTGTTATCACATTTTTATAAAATAACATTCTAAGTAACAAATATTTCATAACTTTGTATTTAGAATCGATTGAATAACACGAATAGACGAATGTAATCGTTGAGTTTTCAATTAAAAATATTGATTATTAATAATGTTATTCTACTAAAAGTAAAAAAGGGGCTATGCTACTATCTTTTTTTCTAAATAATATCAATGGTCGAAGTATTTTAAGTACATCCGCTTGTCAAGATTTCGTCAATAATGATCATCAGTTTTCAATCTCTTTATTTCCCTCCCTCTCCTTTTCGTTTTCTCGATAGACATTCTTTATTGGATCTATATCGAAACTGTCAAAATATTTAGCAACCACAGAATATCTGTGTACGTGTTTGTGTATTGTTCGCTTTCAATACGCTCGAGATTCACCGGAGAACGATAACTCGAGCAGACGGAATTGAAAGACCGAGGCATGACGACATTTAGACCAATCTTTCCTCGCTGACGCACCAGCGGGATAGACGAGATTTTTCTTGCGCGACAACAAGGAGAACGCGCAAAGAGCGGCGCACAATGTGCATCCGCCTGGCTCGCTCAACGAGGATACGTTTCGCTCGCACGATGACGCTGATTCAGGATTATTCTCCCTCTTTAATTATCCTGCCTCCCCTCCGTTCCCCTTCGCCACCTCCGTCCGGCATGAATGCCGTCGTCGCCGTCACCGTCTTCTCTCTTTTGCTCGCGGAAAGGACAGAAAGTCCGGCGCGCGACGCGATAACGAATTATCTTCGAGAACACGCTTCTTGGGGCAGGAACCGGAAATATCGCTGGATGATAACGATATAACTCGCAAGAACCGTTTGCATTCTCTACGGCGCTATTTTTTTAATACACCTACTTCAGAACCGATTAGATTTTATCTATCATCTTTGAAAAATGACCCAAATTTTTCTCTGCGAAGAAGGAAAGAACAAGAAAATTTCACTTCGAAGAGTAGTTTTTAAAGCGTGCGTTTCAAAATATATAAATTGAACCTCTCTCTCTCTCTTAATTTTTCCATTTGTACAATAATTTTTCAGACGCGAGTTCTCAATTGGAAACGAGCAGCTGATCCTAAAAAATTCTCCTTATAACAGCAATTTATGATGTTAAAAAATTACGTTAAAATATATAATAAATAAACATATCAACGCATACATGCAATATAATATTTAATTATATTTATATCGATATAGAATCTTTATAATTATAATATTATGATAACGAAACAATTACTATAATTCTTGTATATCATTTATGAAGTCAACGGCTCGTCCCGCTTGGAAATCGCGGCATTAAGTGTGGATTTATAAATTTAAGTTTATCAAGAGCAGCATGTAGAATTTTGCACTACGAATACTGCGAATGTAACGTGGCAACAAGTCGTTTAAAGATAACGAATCAAGGTCCGATCGCGGAGTCATCCTCACATGCTAGTGACGGGCCACACACAAGCTCGCACCGCCACGTACACAAGCGTATCGCGTAATCGTCCGTACGCTCGTATTCGCGTGCGAATGTATGGCCGCATAAACGTAATACGCTCGCACGCCCTCCTTCGCATAGAATTCACCATCGCCTTCCGCTCATCACGCGCTCAAATACCTAAGCGAAACGAGCGTGCCGACCGTGAACGTAATCTTCGAGCCGCCATTAGTTCCATCAAAAGTATTTTATTAACCATTCCGATCGCGTGCGGTCTCGCGACACGGAATCCGACGTAATTCTTTTTTTTTTTTTCCTGAATCTTGATCGGCCGAGGACACCGATCGGCAGAATGCGACTGCGCGATAAGCGAAAAACGATAGAGCGCGCTTACGAAGAGCCCTCCCCGCGCTCTCCCTTTCCTCCCGCCGCACACACACACACACACACACTCGCAACGCATAAATGTGAGTGCGAGAGCGCTATTCTTGTCACAATTATTTTTTATGCGGAATATGTGTCATTCAATAATCGCGGGGCAGAATTACCGGGCGAGCCCCGTGCATTCAGCGTCACGCAAAAGATTGCGAGTCTTGCTGTCATTAATCGCAATTATAAGGCCGGCTTTAATTTAATCGCGGTACGCAATGGCGGTACGATATTTGCACACGCTTCGCCTCGAAAGAAGACACGCTCCGTTCCCTTGGCTATAGCATTTATCGGACGAATCGCGTGCGGAGAACCGCGCGGCTACCGATAATTACTACCTGATTCTTTGTATCCTTGCCACGCCACGATTGGCCACGAGGTGAGTCGACCGGGGCCCAGCCGCGTTGCGGGGACCCAGTCACCGAAGATCCGGCCCCATTCGTCGCGACGCGCACAAAACGACGTGGAAACGTTTCGTTCCGGAAGAACAAGTCGATGTACCATTGTCATTCTCCATACTCGACGGCTATTTAATGTACGCACGCCTCTCATATCCCCGTCTCTCCTCCCTCCGACAACGAAGCGATCACATTGATAGGAGCCTTCGTACACTTAGGTATACTTATGTGCCCACTTATATGTGGGATATGACGTAAACGCGCCCCATCTATCCATTCACGGCAACATTTCTGCATGTATTATGATCGTCAGAGGAGGAGCAGCAGTAAAAAGCTGCTTTTTTCCCCCCCCTTTGTAACTCAAACGTCGGAATCATTACGAAAGATTAAATTCGTATCTCTCCCATTTGATTGGTTTTGATAAAATGTATTGCCAATTCTTGATAGTACCGATGTAATACTCTGAGTCGCTTTGACGAGGGGATGCGATGTTCGGTGATGCGTAAAATCAGGGGCGATTAGTCGGAATGCACACAATTAGCGTTACAGCAGTTTCGCGCGGCGTTACGTACATGTACCACGCGACACGGATAAGCGAGCGATGGGATAATGTCTTTCGTCGCAGATCTTCTTATTGCCAATTTAGAAATTTGCATTCGGTACGGTGGACACGTCACAATCGATCTGCCATAGTTTGTAAACCGATTTATTTTAAACGCCGAAAGTTTACGCGATGCATTACTCAACAATTAATATTCGCGTTTAATTAATAATGATAGATAATCTAATGATTTTGGGTTATTATTATCGCGAAATTACAAATCAACTTGGGCAGCTTGGAATAAAGCGCGATTATTGAATTTTCGGCAACAGATTACGCATATCCGGCAAACAGATCCTTAATGAGAGTTTGAGAAATGTTACACTCATCGAGGTTAATCGGGGGCGAACCGGCTCTCATCTTAGACAGATGTCGAAACCAACCGCGAAGTTCAAAGGGCCGTTATCCCTTCATTACGACGAACTTTACGCGACTAATCTCAAATTTCTCTAAACCAATATAGAAATCGTTCCATTGCGTTTAGCCTAATTAAATGGGCATGCGCACATTTCACAATAATTTCATAATAATCTCAAAATAATCTATATGAAATGAAATATGCAAGTGCCATTACCGAATGGATTACTTTTCGACGTAGGTTCATGCACGACGAATATTAAAATCTTCCCACATATATAATACAATTCGCAATTGAAATCGATCGCTCTTCAATGCTAAACTCTTTCAAATCTCGGGGGTGTCTCCGTTAAGAGCTCGCAGACGTCGCGAAATCGCGCGTGTCTAAAAACAAAGGGCGCCGCTTGTCGCCGATACCAACGACGTCTGCAACCCCGAATTCATTGAACCACGAGATAAAAAAAAAAAAGATATATTTTCCGCCCGTAGACGCCCAATAAGAGCGCGAGTCCCCGGCTTTTCGCGTCCGCGTAACTTCTCGCAGCCATCGACGCGCGAAATGTTCCCGGCCTTTGATGTTCGAGCATTACAGAACACGAAGGATCCCGCCGCGGATGGGATGAGAGAAAGGAATTCGACGCCCTAGCATCCCGGTGACCACTCGTAAATTGTCGCGCTTTCTACCTCATCCCCCAGCCTCGCGCAAAAAGAGATAACACTCTCGGGCGTCGTCCTCGCACTTC
Organism: Monomorium pharaonis; assembly: GCF_013373865.1. Classification (NCBI taxonomy): domain Eukaryota; kingdom Metazoa; phylum Arthropoda; class Insecta; order Hymenoptera; family Formicidae; genus Monomorium; species Monomorium pharaonis. Next base: position 15,735,401 of record NC_050473.1, on the reverse strand, counting down.
AGCGAATTGATCGCGGCAAGAACGTACCCCGTTAGGGATGGTCGTCCCTCCCGCGACGCGATTGTGAGACCGGGAAACAATTAAAGGAAGACGAGGCGCAGTGTCGCCTCGTATGATAATGCGTTGTAATCTCCGGCATACGGAAAGGAACGTTGTGGTAAAGAAAGAGGAAGAGGAGGCGCGCATAAAACGTGGTTATGCAGGTAAAAGCGAAGGGGTAGGAGGGCCAGAGGGAGGGTGCGGCTAGAAGAGAATACGAAGTGGATTGTCGGGAGAAGGAGGGGGTTGGAGGTCGTGGTTCTTACTTTGCATTCTTTTGTGTATCCTCCTGAGCCCTCGCCCTGCTGCTACACAGTTATCCTTCTCCCTCTTCAAGCTTGAACTAACGCCCGAGGTTTTAATGCACTTGTCTACTCTACATACCGTTCATAAAGACACATATGTCGTCGGTTGAACGAGTGGGCAGGAGAGCCGTGGTCTTGGAAAGTGGAATGAGATAGGCGCGTGCGGAGCTGGGAGAGAGAGGGCGAGCACAGTGAGATGAGGAACGGGCAAAGGCGAAGTAGAAACGAGACAAAAGCGGAGGAAGGAGAGAATCACGGTAACGACAGAAAATTCATTTTAAATTCTAAGCATCGACCGCATTATGGAAAGATCCCGACTTTTCGCATGTATAATTTCCGGGAGAAAGATGAGAACCCCCGCGGAAGTTGAAAGAGGAAACGGCAAGAACAGCGGTTCGTGATTTTTGTATGGATACGTACTATCTATCTGGTTATTACAAACATTAATCTAATAGCCCGTGTTGTTATCATTCAATGGATTATATTATATATTCATATCATTTTTCTTGGATTATATGATTATGAAAAATTCAGTAATATTCACGTAATTTTCAATTACGCGAATATACGAGTTTCGTATGTTGAGTGTGATAGACGTGTATAAGATACATATTACTATATATCGAAAACCTTTAAAATTATTTCGTAAAATACGGACTGCACCTCAAAAACAGATTCAAAGCAATAACATAATAGAATCGCGTAGAAAAGCAAACCCGTATGCAGTGCAGCGTAATAAATCCGAGTACAAAAGGTGCATCAGTCGTAGTTATAAAATAATGCATAAGAAAAAAAGAGCAAACAGAAATAAATCTATAAGTTCTTGTAAGAAAAACGCATCAAACTTTCACTGAATTCATTAACGATCTCTCTTTAATGCGAATATCGATAACTTTCTATACCCGTTTTTGTCGCGACTTATATAACATCAATCACGTATAAAACATTTATATTTGTACATATTTAAAACACTATGCTTTTTTAAACCGTTACATACTTATATGCAAAATTATTCACGAAAAAAAAGTAAAATAAAAGTTTAATAGTAGTAATAAATAATTTGTAACATTCCCGTTATTAATAAATTCCTGTGACACCCTATACTCTCATCGTTAAGTAATGTACAAATAAATTTGAATTATTAATATTTTTATCCGAGTCTGAATTACAGCAAAGCGTTATTAGAAACGTAATGTTTGTAATCAATTTACGATGTAGCATCCAAAGCCCGTGATACATGTTTTTGATTGGGAACTACAACCGCCAAAATCATAGACAACGTTAAACATAGTAGCCAGTACACAAGTTATTGATCATTTACTGATAATTTACTGATAATTTACGTATTCTGTAGAATTGAATAGATAGCAACAAAATTTTGAAGCTCGCTTGATCGATTTCAATAGGTGGCTAGTTTCTATTTTACAGTTTAACGTTAAACTTACCTTTTGCGTCCCGGTATCCGCGCACCAACCAGCCCTCTGCTACGGCGTCATTCGTCAATCTAGACAGACGAAGCAGAGCATCAGAAATCCGGTAATACGCATTCGCTAACCAGATCTCTCTCTCTCTCTCTCTCTCTCTCTCTCTCTCTCTCTTTTTTCCTTAACATCGATACAATAACAATTATGCTAAAGCATGCGGATAATATCCCCGCGGCGGAAACTGGTGGGCAATTTTGCGAAACCATCTCTGATATAGGATAAGTTAGGGTATGATGGCCATACGGAAATGATGGCCAATGGCTATAATTTCTCCAATAATTGCTAAATAATGTGTTCTCTCGTAATTATTTTCAAAGATAATCAAGATTGATCCCAAACTTGTGTGAACATTTAATATTAAAAATGTTTAAAAATAAAATTAAATATGTGATAATATGTGGCAGTAAAACTAAATATGTAAAATTGTAAGTTTTTTTTATTAGTCTATAAATGTTAAGTACATAAAAAATGTATAGGCAACTGTTCTATAATACTATGGCCATCTTTTCTCTAAAAGTTGTGAAAGATGGCCAATTTTCATGTTTCAATATTTTGATAATAAAACATTTTTATTAAGTATTTCCTTTTTAACGTCGATAGTTTTACATACTTAATGCTTCAGTGAAGTACTATATCAAACGTTATTAAAAAATAATAAAAATCAAAGTATGTTTTTTGCATTTAAAAAAACTATGGCCATTTTACCCGAGTTTACCCTCATGCCACATGGGAGGGGGAAAGGGAAGGGTCGAAGAGAGGTATCCAAGTGCACCGATTCAAAGCAGCAACGTGCATGATGATTCTTTCATACAGCAGACGCGCGAGATTCACGCGCTTCATTCAATCGCACGAGTCCATGAGGGGGTGCAAAAAAAAGGGAGCTCCTTCGAGACGTAATTAGCACGTCTTCCCGTGGCGGCGGGTGCAACAACGCGGTTCTTAATTAATATGCGTTCACCGATTTCTTCCTACAGCAACGTTCCCTCCCGCATCCCTTCCCGTCGTAGACATCGGTGACGATAACGACAACGACGGCGACGGCGGAGAACACACGTGGTCGATTTCACGCGCGCGTACCCGCGCGCGTGTGCACGCCGGGTCGCAGCAACGACCCGTGCGCGTTTACGTCGACGCATCACACACCGCTGCACCGCAGAAGTGTCAATACGCGAGTGCGTGTACGCGCGCGCGAGACGAGCGAGCTCGCGTGCACCGATTTGCGTTACGGCGGATACTCGGGCACGTAAGGCGTTCGTTCCTGCGGCTACAAAGAGCCGCGGCGAGCGTCGACGTAAACGACATAATTGCTGAGATGCTCACCTCACCTTCCGCCTGTAAATCACCACGCGCGCGAATATCAAGACTAATAGTACTCCAATCTAGTCAAGATGAGAAACAATGGAAAATTGACAGATAACGAGTCGCAATTTCTTTTGCAGCTTCTTCGATAATGAAAATTCGATATAAGCACGCGGGCTTAATTCAAGGGTAGCAAATCTCAATTGTCGTGACTGTCACGGCGGTAATGAACTATGAACCCTGTCGTTCCCCGATATATCAAGGAACAAATCAAAACGCTTGAAATTCGCTAATAATTTTCTTATAGACAATGGTGCGTGCATAGATTTAACCGTCGCCGATTTTTCAACTTTATCGTCGCGTCTGTCACGTCACCAATAGCCCATCGCGGTCGTTGTCGATCACATGCATAAGTCAAACACACGCCGACGAAATGACAACGCTTTGTGCGACGCATGAAAGTAGCAGGCTGTGCCAATTTTTTTGCGACTAGTATGTGTTGAAGTAATCACGCGAGGCGACATTTTTACTCAATTAACTGCAAACGATTACAAGTGCGCGATTTAAATTTTATCGATATCGGCGAAGAGTGTTAAAATATTCTCACGTCTTAAAGCTCATGTTTTCATTGTCAAACAAAATCGCGCAGATGCGAGCGTTAACGCGCAACACGTCGATTCGCAATTACGGGTCTCTATTCGCATCCTCGAGACAATTGTGGGGGGTGACGAAGGACACCAATTGCTGTTGAGTTAGCGACAGAAAGCTGCACGATTTCCTGAATATGCCTGATATTAAAGTGTCGCGAGATAACGCGTATACAGTCACGCGTGATCATACAAAATGGGAGGAAATAAGTGCAAGAAAATTCATCGTGTTAGCTTTATGTTGAGAAGACTGGTAATCTGTGATAAACTAACGTATTTGACGTACGGCTATTTTCTTTACGTAAGAATTATTTCGCAAAAGGGCGTCATAACGATTCAGCCGAATATATTTTTAAACTCTTTTTTTTACGAATAATCACAACGTAATGACCGAAATAAATATTAAAATCCGCGGTACGATGGGGGAAAGAAACTGTCATGACGTCACTTGTGAAAACGAGAAAAAATTTTAAGTTATTGTTTATATAAATTTCATTAAATGAAAAAGCGTTCGATACGTTTATAAACATGCGATCGTATATCTTTGGCATTTATAAACACGTTGTAATCCCATTTAATTGTATGTGAGACAGCGAAGAATTAAATATGCAATAAAACGCAGCATTTATTACGCGCCCTATCGAAATACTATTTTAATTACAGCAACACGTGTCGAACTCGGCGAGGGTTTAAAACGCTCGACCGAAAAGTCGAGTTATATCCGATTTTGAAGCGCGCGATCTGTGTCAATGCCACGATTTATCGTTGCGAGTCTTTTGGGAATTGAACGAATATTGAAATTGCGGGAAACGCACAGAACTTTTGCATAATGAGCTGGCGGCACACGCCGACACACGGACATGCACGCACACCGAGCTCGGCGCCGGCGCGTACATGAATATTTTCATTTGATTGCGTTAATTAAACTCGCGCTGCCAGGCGATGACCTTTGAAGTTCAGCAGCACGCGGCACGCATACACCAATTACCGATATTATTAATTTGCGATGTGCCTCCCATTTTAGGCAATCATTGAATCCAGATGATGAGTAGGAATATGTCTCAATCTTAAGTAAATAAATCTTTTTTTTTTTAAATTATTGATTTTGAATTTAAAAATATGGATATGCAATATATATACATATATAAATTACAGGAAACCGCTGTATATATTAAATTCTACTTTTACATATGCATACAATTCTAACAATAAATACATTATCTAATCGGCTCGTGCGTTTCGCGGTTTAATTGTATCAGTGCAATAGAACTCGACATATATCTCACCGCAAGTGATTGCAAAACGTTCGCGATGATGCAGTATCTTCCGCATACATCGTCCTTAAAATTGTTCGCGGTTTTGTGGTTATACTCTAATCGGCGATGTTGCAAGAAATTAGACAAATTTAACGGGGAATTCCTCAGTGTTTCTTCGATAAGGCTAACCGCGAGATGACGGAAATTATTGTGAGTGCACTTAGAAGCTGAGATACAGCTGCAGAAATGTGTTCTTTATGATTTGACTTTGCGTACACACGTACACGTGTACCGGCATATGTAAAATGTTTCTAACATAAATAAAATTATGATTTAAACTTATAAACAAGTCTGATGAGACAAATTCTTCTCGTTCTTGTTTTAAATTACTACTAATTATAACATTTCCGGAATATCTTTATCGAATATCATGACATTTTTAGCCATATGTTTTTTTATATGTTAATATTAATAAACAATAATTTTTAAATATAAAAATAAGTAACAAAAGAGAATAAAAAAGAGAAAAACGCGCGAAAGAGAGAGAGAGAGAGAGAGAGAGAGAGAGAGAGAGAGAGAGAGTGTGTGTGTGTGTGTATGTATGTGTATACTATTAGCTTAAAAAAATTTGTGTATACTATCATATACGCAAATTTCACTTTGAATTGAAACAATACAAGCAAATCGATCGTAAGTATCTAAAAAAAAACTATAAACAAAAAAGCTAAAGAAAATTGTAATAAATATAAAAGTTAAAGTATCGAAACTTTATTAATTGATGAATAATACGATCTAACAATATAGTTTTGATTTTTCTGATTTATTTATTTATTTTTATATCTCTAAATTATATAAATTATTATATATTAACAAAAGAGAAATTATACAGTTAAAGATGACAGCAATCAATGATTGAAATATTCCGGGGCACTAATTGTTTTAATAAAAGAATTGCGCGAGCCGTAACATTGGTATTCTGACTCACATTGATATTGCCTGTATTCATATTGATTTTAAACCAACGAGCTGTAAATTTTGTTATTTTATTTATAAAATAACAAAAATGTTTATTTTTTTATATTTTACATCACATCTATCCAAACTCTCGGAGCGATAAAAAGGCTTATAATAAATTAATGAAATAGTATAAATAACTTTTTCAAATAATATAGTATGTAATTTTTAGAGGGAAAAGGAAGAAATGTATATACATGCGTGTCTGTGTGTAATGTGATTTGTAATTTCATGTAATTTTGGACAATACATTCTTGCCCGGTGTTAACGATATTCGCCGAGCTTTCGAGACCTCGCACCGTCATATCCCGTTTTGCAATGAAACCTACCAACCGTCGCCGTTAGGGGTGAAGTACTTACAGTACAATGAGTATGCAAATAGGCCGGCATTCGGCTACATTTGTTTCAACGAGCTTAGGAACGCCGTCTCGCGAAGGAGCAGCTCCTCCTTCGCGGAGGCCATAAAAGTCTGCCCTTCGTGTTTCCAAATCTTTACAAAGCGCGAAGAGAGTTACTTTTCCGCGCATTTTTATTGCTCGTTACTTTGCCCGTGTCGCTTATTCGACATTGTTTCCGCCACCGCGACTTCTCTTCACGAGTGACGCTACTTTTTTCTGCTTCTATCTCGAATATATCGATCGCGAAAGTTTCAAACCTCCCCATGTCTCATCGCGAATTGCACAGTCCGATTAGATCAAGGCGTTTTCTTCCAAGTCTCTCTCTCTCTCTACATTTGGAAGGTAGCAAGGTTCCTCCGCAAGGCTGAAACTTTCTAAACTTCATTCGCACGCATCCTACTTCATTTTGCGCGCGCGCGCGCGCGCACGTCCCGAGAGATTAGGCTCGACAATTCAGATTTCTGACGAAAGTTTTCGTCTCGCGTCGCGTAAAGCCAACGACAACGACGACGCGTCTTAACGCGTCACAGTCGAGTGGCAGTCCGAAACTTGGCGGATTTCTGACAACGGTCGTCGTTTGGGAACGCTTGGGAACAGCGTTACTCCCAACACTCGCCGAAACATGATACAACAATAACGGCCGCGAGACTCCTAAAGCCTCCTCCCGTTGCACGTAGACTCGTTTGGATCTCGGCCCAATCGCTCGATCCGCGCTTCGGATCTGCAGCCGGCTCGATTCTCTCGAACGGTCCTCTCGAACGATCCTCGAGTATCGCGCTCCAGTTGGGGAATGCTATGTAATCAGAGCTCTTCGTCTACGTACGAGGCACGCTAATGACGCGGGCGATTAAGCTCGCGCGATGACAATCCACTCCTCCCTCTCGCTTCGAAAAACGGGCGTCATTTTTTTTTTCTCGTTATTTGGCGAGAGCGCGCGCGAAGCGCATAATGGAATTCATCGCTCGAGGTAATTCTACTTATTTTCTCTACGGATTGCATTTCTGCGAGAGGTGGAATTGCGTTTTGTGAGGCGCGGTATCGCCAATAGCTGTGTATAATTACGCTTACTCGTTACATGCTTATTAAGTTATATGTTTATTAAGTTAAATTACCTTTCTTCATTTCTCGCAGATAGCTTTTTGCATCATTTGTATGTTTTGCACGAGACGTATCTCTACCGCGGTCTCGATTACAATTATAGATTTGTTGTATGTCCAACACTTTTCCATCGTGCGTATTGCAGATCTTATTTGCGCGGAATATTACTTGGGGAGGGAGAAGAGCGAGGAAGGGTTTAACGTTTCTGCAACTTTGAAAAATGTGTGCGTCTCAAGTGCACTTCGCTTCGCGGAATAAGTGATTTCCCGGGGCGCACCCCGTAATCTTACATGGGGAATGCGAAAGTGCCAGCGCGCGTATCACATTTAACGCGTGACGGCTCTGGATGTATCTCAAGGCGAAGCGTTGAAACTCCTACCGAAAACCGGGACGTAACCGCAAGTTTCGCGAGCAAGAACGGATGCGAACTTTGAGAGCCCGGTAGGCCCCACCGGATTCGTAATCGCGTAATCCAGAGATTTCATTAAACCAAATATCCGGAGCTTTCTGTCGTCGGGGCTTAAGCGCGCTTCCTAACCGAGAAAAAGTTACGCGATTCGGTACATTGGAAATCTGCTTTTATCCCCGCCGCAAATTGACTTTAGCAAAATTAATTAAGAACCGCGAGAGCACGCCGGAGTTGAGTAACGCTAAGATCGTCCCGTAATGGAGAGATGCGAACTTTAATCCCGTTCGATCAACCCTCGCTGTCAAGCAAGTACGCTAATCGAGCAAGCTGTTTCCACCCCTTTCTGCCGTGTATGTAAAATTGATTTCTCTCGTGACACGCGAGAAATGGTTTTTTTTTTTTTTGCTTTCAATTATGGACATCGAAGTTATAATTGCGTTGTCGGTACGCACGTCGCGCGGTTGTAAAGATGCTTCACCGCTATTGGCGTAGCAACGTATTGTGTCTTATCCCAGGCGCGGCTCCGATGCGACGAACATAACGAAACACGGAACTTCGCCTGTCAAAATCGCGCCGGTGACACGGCGAGTCGCGCCAGTGTGCGAAAGTGTCAATGCGTGATACGCGTATTTTATCGGCCGCTAACGAATCCAGTGGAGGACGTTAAGGAGTCGCGTCGTGTGGGAAAGCGACGTCCATTCTTTCGACGACAATACGGCCATTTGATAAAAGTCACTCGATCCCCCTTTCGCCGGGAACAAATATTGGAAGGAGAGGAGCTCGCGCGTGATAAGCGTGGAACTCTGAATTCGAAGCTGTTTGTAGATTATGGACGCGGGATGCGTGCGTGCGTGTGCGTATGTACTTGCGTGTACTTGCGCGTAGCCGCACGGTGTCGGTGTCCACACTTACTACGCCGCTTTACGAGGCAGATGTTGATAACGGGCGACAGTGACGGAGACAGGGACAGTGACAGCTGCCCCGTATTGTTCGACACGTTGATTATAGGTCAAAGGCCTCTTACGAAGGATCAAAGAATTATATCAAGTGTGGCCGAAATCTTTTTTCTTTTTGCGAACTGACAGTTTTTCAACAAAAGTTTCCTTTACGCTATACAAATCGGACATGTCGCATCTCCTCGGAATCCTCACACAAGTCTTGGAATTTGTGATCTGCACGGTGTGAAATCTACCGCTGCATTCGCAATATCGCGCAGATTCTTCTCCTGATATCAAAATTAACTTTATTCAATCGTTTGATCTATTTATATAGATAGATAAATGTGTACGTGTACGTTTTCTATGACACGATATACTTAAGTATTCTCCAATAACCAAAGGATATGAGATTTCCATTTATCGCCGAGTCAATGGCGAATTATTCAGTCGAAGCGAATACAATCTTATTTGATATCCGAAGAAAGTAACAACTAGTATCGAGAAATAGTATCAAATTCCTTTTTTTAAAGAAATATTCTGTATGGCATGAGAACGTGGGGAACTTTCAAAATTACGGTAGAGTTTGACACGACTAATGAATCGACTAAATGCCACTTAATAGCACTTAATAGACCTATTCGTGTTCGATATTCATCTTGTTCTTGTCAGATAATCTGTATTAAGATGCACTTGCGCGATTCATTGTCGTTTTTAGCGCGATACTCTCTTAGCAAGTTAAAAATACGTTGGACTTGACACACAAATGTTTGCACTCCTTTTTTCTACGAAATGCATTGAAAACCTACATACCAATGACATTATTCCAATTCGTTTTAGAATAAATCATAAGTATTAAGTTTGATCAAAAGAGTGTGGTGTATAACAACGATGAATTAAAATAAAGTTATAAAAATATAAGTAGAACCTGAATATCATTCGATGTAATTTCGAATTGTAACCCGAGCGAAATACTTCGCGAAAGGAGAAACGCCAATAATTCTCAAGCAGTAGGTAAAAGTTCAAGAAGAAGATTAATAATTCATTGTGTGTACTTTTAGTAACACTCGAGTTACAGTTCAAATATAATAATCTTATCGTAGCAAGTCAGCCTTTTCTTCGATTAGCGAAGTAATTATATTTAAAACTTTTTTATTACGATCTGCTTGGTGAAAAATGGACTTGCGCTATTTATATTTCGTTTTTGTCGGATCGTTAACTAAATATTTGCGTGGATATCATGAAGAACGACTCTTATTTACAGTTCATTTTGCGAAACGAAGAAAAATGAGATAACGGGCATAATTTCTCGAAAATCCACGAATACGGAGGACACCGGTTGGAACATCAGTAATCTTTCAGTGAATGCATTACGCGAGCGATATTCTTCGGTTTTACATCTTGACCGGCGTCGCATTTGCACCGCAAATCCCGAGGTTCACGAACCTTAAATTGATTTTTTGAAAAATTTATGCGCAAATGAAGTAGATCGAATCATCAGCGATTCAAGAACCGCTTCGCTGAAAATAAAAGTTGGAAAATACCTATCCCCTATTAGTCGAATAATAAATCCGATGCATCGAATGGAGGAATGATGTTCGCGACAGAAAATAGATGTAAATATAAACGCGACGTGACGACATCACGACATCGGGAAGGCCTCCCGACGGAGGTGCGCGCGATAAAATCATGCTGTTACGAAAGACTCGTATACGCATCGCGGTGACGTGACGGTGACGTTCATTACGCACAATTTCTGATTTCGCATAGAAATTACGGAGTTTCTTACACACTCGAGGTTTGCTTCCAAGAATCGTCGTCGTGCGCCTTGTGACGTAAACTGTATAAAATAAAATATAAATTAGCAAGGGATACGGGATGTGTGTAGGATCGTGCAAGCAGCAGAGCCGTTACCCTGCGACAGGAGCTTGCAGCGTCGATTAGGCGGGATACACGGGATAATGCGTACACGTGTGAGGAAAACAGAAATAAATAAAATGCAACGAAAGGCAAAAAGCATAAATTGTATTTCGTAACAATGATATGAGCGAACGAAAGCGAAACACACTGGTAGCACACACCGCATAAACCGCGCATTGACAATCGCGATGAATAATGGAGGGGTCAATTAAATCTCAATTAAACACCACCGGATAATACGAATCGCGGCTCTTTTCAACGTCACCCCACCAGAGGGCTAGGTTTTTTAAACACCGCCCGGCGCGTTTATTCGCTTCGAAAATCAGCATGCCTAGCGCAACCCGCGCGTTTATACGATCATTTTGTACACCTCGTAAAGAATGGCGTATTAAAATTAGGTTGATGGGCTTCGAAAATATGATTTCCACTCTGCGCCCATCGATAATCTCGCCATTCGACCGAATCAAATTCTATCCCGACACTTGGCGATACCGATACCACGTATTATATTCTGTATCAAATTATCCGCTAATTTAATAGCACGTTGTCGTCCTAATTTAAAGCCGCGTCCATCATTAATCACGAACGGCCGCGACTCGAAACTAAATCAGAGTGGCGCGAAGTATGCCCGCGATGTCACGGGAGACGCATTTACGAATGCGTTGCACCCTACAATCGCTACGGAAGCACGCAACGTCCGACGACCCTCTTCCGAACTCGGGCGAAGAGGGAGAAGAAACACCAGAACACAGGAAAGAAATTCTATCCGACGATTTATTTCTCTCTCTCTCTCTCTCTTTTCTCGCAACTTTTTTCTTATCTCTTCACGTCGACTCTGTCTCTCTCCAACACGGGAGGTTTGCTTCTAAAACTCGTAACGTTTGGTATCGCCAAGTTTCGATGATTGCCTTTGAAATATCCGAGGTACAATACAGGTACACAAGCGGTCGATCATTTGATCGCTACGCGGATTCAGCGGAACATCACCGAGACACTGCGAGACACAGTAAAAGATACACCGGAGATGTCACGTTAACTTTACCTTATCTGCGATGCGACCACATTATCCCCGAGTTAAACACACGTGTCACACTAAGTCACGAACGGCGCGCCGTAGGAGCAACAGTGAATCACAGACTGAATAGAAAGGAACGCGGACACAAATGTTCATCCGAAGATGTCGAGCGAAGTGTGGCGGGTGAAGCGACGCCCGGACACTAACCGATCGCCACCACTGTAGCCCACCTACAGTTCATGACAGCCCGGTCGGCCGATCATTTTTGCGAAATAGATGCGCGAGGTAGAGATGCGAAGAGTTAACCCGTGCGGGATCACATTGTCTTCCGCGAAAGTTTCCTCGTCGTCATCGCGAGTCACGTTTGCGGTTTTATCACGTAGCCACGATCAAGCGGCACCACCGGTCCCCGATCACTGTCCGTCCGTTGACCTGCACTAGCGGCCGCCAACGACTCGGCTTGTCCGCGCGATCCTCCCGTTCACCACGACCTCGTGCACCACGTTCGCGGGCCCGTAGCTCCACGACGTTTGGTCCTTCGTGTCCTTAGGGCGTACGTATATATCCGCGAGCGGGTGTGCGCGCTCCTCGGACGTACGTACGCACGTGCATGTAAGCCGGACGTCTCCGTGTGTACGTGGGGTGATCGTGGTTAGGCGAGCCGTCGTTTCCCCCGGTCGTAAGTGTGTGTCGCGCGTGTGTTACGTGTGCGCGCGCGCGACAGCAGTCTCATGTGAGTGTTGTTGCGTGTGTAACGTGTTGGTCGGTGTATGCGGTGTACGTGTACGTGTCGTGTACGTGTATGTGTGTATGTGTGGGTGGGCTAGCGGTGCGCGCGCGCGCGTCTGTACCGGTGGGTATATTACAAGGTGTACGCGTCTTAAGTGATTTCGGCCTCGCTGGTCAGCCCCGGCAGCTCCGTATGATGAGGCCGCCGCTTTGCTACTGACAGACCTAAAGACCACCCTAACCCTGCAGTCGGGGACGAGGGGTTCCCCACCCCCGTCGTGAGCGTCGACGAGAGAGAGACCACCCTCCCCCGCCAGGGACCAGGGCGAATAAGCAACCCTTAGCACCCGATGCCACCTCCACGGCGGCGGCGCAAACGCACTCCTGCCTCCGAGGGTAGTCTTATCCCCACCGACTCTTTCGTAGGAGCGAGACCACCACCCCCACCCACCCCCCAGTCGATCCCGGTCCTGCCACCACCACCGCCCCCTCCTGCACCCCCTCGCGACGCACGCTACCGACGCCGACGCCGCCACCGCCACCGCCACCGCCACCGCCGCCGCCGCCGCCGCCGCCGCCGCCGCCGCCGTATCTACCCCTCCAGCGCGGCGATCCGACGGCGAGGAATCCCTTCCAGAGACGAGAAAACCCCTTCTTCTCGTCTCCTACGGCTTCTACGGAGGAGAGTCGTCTTAAGATAAAAACACGGACGATCGGGTTTTGCAGTTAACCCACTCACCCTCGACTCACATCCCCTCTACATGCGCGTCCTTCCCGTCTCCTCGTCATCCTACCCCTGATCCGCCGATGTATCCCCCTACTCCGTGCCAGCCGGACTCTTACAAGCAAGCGGCCTCGAGTCACCCCAACCCTTTTCCTCCGCGTCACCCCATCCTCCGCGCCACGCCGCTCCGCGGATCTCTACGCGACTCGACGAAACTTTCGATTCTTTCGGGGGCAACCTTCACAACCCCCACCGCCCCCATTTTTTCCTCTCTTCGCCGACCGATACATTGCGTGTCGACCCGTTCGACGTTATCATACCGTTCACCCTCGGAGTACACATATTCCCCACCCTTTGCATGGCGTTCCCACTGCGAGAGACAACAACAGGACCGACCTCGTGGTTTTTTACAGGACGGAGGGGGAAAGGTGGCCGTATATATTGTTTCATTTTTTTGAACGGTTTCAGGCGCATCGATCTTCGACGACCAACACGTCCTGGTCACGCGCCGATGTGACGCGCCGACAAGATCACTTTCGCCGCGTTTCTTTCCGGGATAAACTCTACGGTCTCGTGCATATACTGTCATCGATACTCGGCATTTTCCGTCGACGGATAGAATTCTCATATGGGAGATTGTGGCGACAGTGACACGTTCACTCTAAATCCAAATGTGTAAAAAATGCCTCATTCGTGTATGTGATTTAGTTTTCCGTGTAAAAATAACACTATACTGCATAAAAGATAAATTTACGTATTTAAACTTGCAGTTTAACACATTTTGTTGGGTTTTTTTTTATATGGATATCACACACGTGATTGAGACATTTTTTGCACATTTTGATTTACAGTGTTCGGGACAAGAATAAAGATTCGTTATATCTTCTCAGGACGGATGATACGTGATATAATGTCCGATTTCCTCTTTTAGTTCATTTTTTTTATATTTTTTATATTTTTATAAAAGATTAATGTCATACCTATCAAGGATATTATTGGGACGACTCCGTTCTGAGAAGACACGAACGAATCTTTAGAGTCATTTGTGCGAGAATGACAGAAAAAATGAGACACGTGATAATGTGTTAATTGAGAAAAAAGATACAGAAAATTTTACGAAAAATGACATATATTACGACGCGATAAAAAATATAAAAATTAAACAGATACGACGATGAAGGCACAAAGATAATATCAAGAACATGAAATATTGACGATTATTGTCAGTTTACGAATAATTTCTCTGTGATTTCTCTTTAACTTTTTTTTTGCAAAATTATTTCCCTTGAAAAAGAATCTAATTATAATATCATATAAATCTTTGTAAGTTAAATACGAAATCTGTAAACGCACAAAGTTCATACAATATGAAGATAGAAAGTATTTTCTATAAATAATACATTGGCAAATTCGCATTGTAGATTCTCAAAGCGGATCACACTGTGTTGCATTATGAACAAAATTTCGCATAGAATATTATGTATTATTCTTTTTGCAGTTAACAACAAGTACAGTGAATGCAATTTTGAAAATGTAATCTAAATAAAAATTTTAAAGATATGATTTAAAAGGAAAACAAAATTATATTAAATTATATAATCTTCAATATTATCATGTTAAAATGTAATTTCAAAAAAATAAAGAGTTTTTAATTTTTGCACTTTTATTAATAATAAAGCTTTGGTAAAAAATTTTTAAGTTTTTTGCAATAAAAAATAATGTTAATAATTCATGCAAATGGCAATTTATTTAAAAAGATATACTAAATTGTATTCAAAAAAATACATACCAAAAACTAAACAGCACAAAGTAATTAAATTAATTTGAAATTGTATTGACACAAAGATGAAGACAGACAAAACAATATCTGAATAAAACTAAATTTCTGTCGAAACAAATGATCACAGATATTGTGTCCAAAAATTGAGAATTACAGTTCGAGAATACATTTTTGAATATACACAAGAATAAGCCTTGATTTACGATGCTCCATCACAAAAGTTTTTTTGCGCTTAGCCCTTTGACCACGAGATTGTATCAATTTAAATGCCTGAGAGAATGAGAGTATATATCGTGTATATTTACTCGAAGTTTTAAAAAACTAATATCAATTTCAACTTGACGCGAAGTTGCTGTAGCTTTTAGGTGACGCGCCCATAATTAAAAGAAATTAAAAATCAAGGTATTGTCGAAAAACAAATAAACACATGCTTCAGTTTCGAAATCTGTAGTAAATTACAGATAAACTGTATTTCGTTCAAACTTACAATATACGAATACCGAATATAATGATGCGCTCGAATGTCAAATTTTTAAAACAGTCTACTAGGCTCTTTTTGTCAACCAAGTCTTTTTTTAATAAAGATGCAGAGAGAGAGAGTGTGTGTGTGTGTGTGTGTGTGTGTGTGTGTGTGTGTGTGTGTGTGTGTGTGTGTGTGTGTAAGTGTATATGTGTGTTATGTGTTTATGTGCATATATGGGGTCGCGGATGTATCGAAACAAATTTTTATGCGGGTCAAGCTTTTCTGCGCTTTTCGAAGCCGCCACCCCCACCCCTGGCTGTACACTACCCCACTACCGATCGACATTCATTTATACTTTTACCACCACCCTACCGCCCCCACCGTGGGGATTGTTTATGACACGATTCGTTTGATTATTAGCTGTTTATACGCGACCATCGATCGAACCGCTAACTGCACGCGGCATTCCGACAGCAAAACAGTTTCGCCGCGCGCTTTACTGAAACCCTTTCGTTCCAAAACCGGATCCTTTTTTTTTTGCAAACGTGTACCTGAACCGACGAAACTGGTTCTACTGGACTTTCCGTTGGGTTTAGTTATTCCTCGTGATCTTAGTTCAACACGGACGACTACTCGAATGACATCTCAACAGTGTTCCATGGATACGTCATCATTCGTTGCTACAATTAATTTTAAGTGTACGGCAAAAATAAGATTTTCGAAGCGCTTGTAACCGAAGATACAGTGTTTGCGTGCAAATTTTTATTTTGCTATAATTAGCAAAGAAACAGAAAGTGATGAAACATTAAAACATTAAAACGTTAAATGACACAAAATTTTTTCTCTTAATTTTTCTAAATTTTATTCCATCGATTATATCTCCTTCTTTTTGCCATTGTAAAATCGAGGAATTTGCGCACACAATTATAACAACAATTAATGCGATAACGTGATTCTCGACTAGTTACAAAAATACTTGACGTAATGAAAAACGATGCTAATTTTTGAAGCGTTGATTGAATTTAGCAGTATTTTCTAAGCATTATTAATTAAAGCGATTGATATTCCCACCCTAAATGATTGGTTATTTATACATTTCAACTTACGTCGCGTTTGAGAATAGCCCCGGTGAGGTTTATGTTATTGATTTAAAAACGAATCCGCGCTGTGCGTCTGTCCCGACCTGTCGCGGGTTAAACGGCTGCCGTCGGAACAATGTTTGACATCTCCGCTTTTCCGGCTGACAGGAGCCGACCGTACCTACTGTCACGAAGATGCTTCCGATAAGTTTTGTTGAATTATCGCGCGCTTCAAACTCTCTTTTATTTATCGACGCCCCTGCGTTTCTACACTGCGATTCCACGAGTATTTCGAAAGTCCAATTGATTACGTTTATCACACGACAGAATTGTTTAAACCTGGTTTTTTTTTCATGCGTATTCTGATTATTACTCATTTGTTACTTTATTCCCTATAATTTTATGTATCGGCTCGATTTCCCACTTACTTAGTGAACACTTATGTTTAATAAATTTTTACCAACACGACTTTTATGTAAAAATTTAATTGTTTAATATTGATTGTGTCGCATATACTCATCATTACAATTTCTCATCATTATCGTTTCTCATTATTATAATTTGAAGAATATTTAGATACGTTAGTACGTTATGATGCAACACATTTTTTTCCACACGTATTCTTCTTTTTTCAGTTGTCGTAAAGCGATGTCACTAAAGCAACCGAGAACTTCAGTTGCGATTTAACATTCCGAACGCGATTAGACTATTGAGGTATTTAACGTCTAAATATCTCAGCGCGTCTGTTTCAATAAAGAGTCGCGCGCAATTATTTATTTTCAGCGATTATTTATCGTCAGCGCGATTACATCGCGCGATGTTTCTTATTTATCAATCGATTGTTCTCGTTTTATTAGTCAGGAGCACCACGATCGAAAAAAAATACGGATTTCTCTTTCTCGTACGATTGTCTTGTTGTCACTCGGCTATTGTCATCGTCACCGTTTCTTTTTTCCTTTTTTTTTCACGCGATTCGTTTTTTTTCGCTTTACGATCGTTTTCGTTTCTCAATCGCGAGCACAGTTAGCACCAGCACATCACCACCCGTCATCACCGTCAACATCACCACACGAAACGTCAAGAGCACGCGCTTCCTTCGCACGGAGCGTGACTAGCCTAAGGGGAAAAGGAGCGCGTAGTCGGACACACCGGGAGGAAAAGTAAGCGAGTGTATCACTGGCGAGGGGAAACGCTAAGCGCCGTGTTCCTTCTCGAGCGGCCGACGTGTCCCTCCACCGATATACAGAAAGTAGGTGCTGCCGGAAACGAAAAAAAAAAGAAAAAAAGAAATGTTTCGCTTCGAAAGAAAGTTCCCGCTCGTCTTCGCTTTGTCAAGAAGTGAAAGAAGTCAACGCGCGTATCTACTTGCCATCACTTATCACGGGAATCCTTATACCTTTCTTATCATGTTCTCGTGTCGTGTCTCGTGTCAAAATAATAATTGTAAAAAAAAAAAACCCAGAAGAAGAGTCGTTTATCGTCGCAAGGATCTCGATAAGCTTCGTCACTTTCTTCTTTTCAGTTTGTGTTAAGATACTTTCGACGTAACGGACGCTCCTTAGCTTCCGCGGAGATAAGACAGACGGCGGATAGCGATCGACAGCCCCCGGGGGTACGTCGTATGAAATTGTCCCCGCGTGTGCGACTCTCGAGAGGGAAGAGAATGGTCGCCGTCGTGAAAGTCGAACGCGTGCGAGGCGGGAAGAGAAAAATGAAAGGCGCGAACGCGCGGGGAAGGAAGGGTCGGTCGCTCCCTTCGCTCGCTCGTCTCGGCACTCTCCTGTCGATCACAGCACTCACCTGTTTGTCGCGCCGATGTCCGAAGGAGGCAAGCTCGCTGGACGAGGACGATGTAAGATGTTCACAACATCGGCGCACTCGGCGAAGCCGGCAGGTTGATCTCTTCGGCGAGCCTCTTCGTTCCTCTCTCCTCACTGCAAGCTCCCGCGCGAGCTTCCAACATCACAGTATCTACAACGTAGTAGTTGTCGCGAGTCGTCGTTAAAAAGGTCCTTTTCCCCGGCACCTTTGCGCTAACCCCTTTTTTTTCCTCTTTTCCGCCGCGAAACTTTCTTTTTTCGTTTTTTTTTTAAATATATACTTTACGAAAAAAAGAAGAAGAACCGAAACGTTGGCTTTTCCTTTTTCTAAATATTATACAATCGTTAAACAAATATCGTTCCTTTTCTCGTCCTTCACGTCGGCTCGCGCGCGCGGCCCCGGTGCCTCTTTTTACGTGGGGGCTCCCGGCCTGACGAACGTGGCCGATCAGCGCGCGGGTAGAGAGAGCTTGGGCTGCGTGGCGGAGCGCGAACTTTCGGGCTTGCGGGCGCACTGGCGCACACGGCACACTCGCACCGCGTAGGCGGAGAGAGGAGAAGCTCCGCGGCGGATGCTGTAAGCCGAAGGGAGAGAACTACGCGCGCCGGCCAGCGGCGGAGCAAGCCGGTGGCCCCTCTTGGCCAGCCTTGCCCCGTACGGTGGCGCCTCTACCGCGCGCAATCGCAACCTTCGTCGCTGCTTCTCCTAGGCGGGCGGCACGAGGGACGGAGAGATCGGCGGCAGGCGGTGGGAAACGAACGAACGAGAGAAAGAAGATCCGCCGGCCGAAGAGAAGGACCGGCGAAGCGAGCGAGCGAACGGACGGAACGACGGACCGACGGACGAACGAACGAACGAACGGACGGACGGACGGACGGACGGGCGGAGGGTTGCCGGCGAAGGGTTGACGCGCGCGGGGGTTGCTGCTGCTGCTGCTGCTGCTGCTGCTGCTGGTGTGCGAGATACGGCCGCTCGCGCGCGCGGAGGCGCCGGGCGGAGGGAGACGGAGAAAAGTGCCGCGGGAGCAGGACCGCCCCTTGGCGCTGAACACTATCTTTCTCTCTCCTCTCTCTCCTTCTCTCTCCCAACCGCCCGGAGCGTTAAAATTGAAGATTTATGCGAGACGCCGTTTACGTCGATTAACGCTACCGCCGTACCGGCTGCCCGTAACTTATTTAAGGTCCGGCTCGCGCCACCGTTAAACTGTGCGATTCACCTGACATGCGATTCGGCGTAGCGGTAGCGATAAATCGAACCGAGATCGAGACGCTTCGATACACGATGAGAGAGGCACTTCAGTCCGTTCCGCGCGACTCCCTACCGTCCGTCCGTACGCGGAGAAATGCGAATCCGAGATTCGGGCTCCGATTGAAGGAGCGAGCAGGCACAGAGTCGGACATCTGGCCACGACGAGACACGAGAAAGGGTACGTTCGACGAGGCAGAGGGCGACTTTCGATCGATGTGACCGAACGCGCGCGTCTTACCCCCGGGTGACGACGGCCACCGTCGGCGCTACCCTGAACGAGTCCCGAGGTGGAAGACGATAGCAACGGGTGTGAATCGGCGGAGGTGCGACGAGGAGAAGATGCCGATCGTGTAAGCTCGCGACGGAATCGCCGCGAGGTGGACGGCTGTTGGCGGGCGAGGGTCGGCAGGGTTGAGGGTCCGCGTACTAGCGAGCGAGCGAGAAAGAGGGATGAATAGAGACAGGGCGCACCATCTCTCTTTTCCCGCGTCCCAAGCGCGACGAGGACGCGCCGACGACGGAACGAGACGAGCGCCACCGAACTCGTTCGAGACGCGCTCGCCGGACAGCGATCGTAGGGGAGAAAGACGGAGCTCGCGGAGGCTGCGGAGAAGAGAGAAAAGCTCTGCGCGCCACGTACGGAGGGAGAAAGGGGGTAGCACGGACGCAGACGGAAGCGGAGGAAACGACGGAGGGAGAGCACGAGAGAAAGAGAGAGAGAGAGAGAGAGAGACGGAGACGGAAAGGGGAAGTGAGAAAGGGAGAGGGAGAAGCTTCTCTCCCTTCTCCCTTTCCCCCTCCCCCGTTCCACCGTTGCTGCAAGCTGACCACCGACCATCTACGAAGGTACATACGAAGGAAGAGAGAGACGGACGCGCCCGGCGAGGAGCACAGGTGCGAGAGAGCGACCTATATCGCGTTTTATCACACCGACGACGTACGGACTCGCCGCGTACGTGTGAGCGTACCACGCGGACACCACGAGGTGTAGCATCGGTATTTCCGAGGCGATGGTGTGCGTACGGTATATGTACGTACGTACGTAACGGTGAGACGCTCACCTTCGACCCGCAGATTTGGAGAAAGTTGGAAACCTAAAATCTGAAAGAAATAAAAACTATCATCTCCTCAAAGCTTCTCCCTCGTCGTCGTGCGAAAAATCGAACGCCCGAGCTTTGAGTATTCCTCTTCGAACGAAAGAGTGAGACGTGTGTCTCGCGCGCTCGATCGCGTGGGATCGCTCGAGGAACGTCCGATGTTACGCCGATCCTACCTTTTTTCTTCTTTCTCTCTCTCTCTCTCTTTCTCTTTCTCGCTCGCTCGTCCGGCTGCAACGCGAGTTACAGCTCGTATCGCGAGGCTCTCGTGTAATTAAGCGTGAATAAACAAGCGAGCGGACCTATAATTTAGTCGGTCAGGACGAAAGCGGGCGAACGAGCGAGCGAGACGGGACGCGCGCTCGGTGAGCGTGCTCGGTCATGCGCGATCGCCGGCAAAAGAGAGGCTCCGCTACCCTTTCGATACGCGAAACGAGGACACGGCGCAACCCCGTCGCCGCCGCCGCCGCCGCCACCGCCGGCCGTCGCCGTTGCTTGTATCGCGCGCCGGCCTGCGCCTGTGGTGGTGAGAAGCGCCGGCGGCGGGGTTGTGTGGTAGTACCTCGAAGAAAAATCGCCGCGAGTCTGTAGACGTCTGTACGTGCGTACTAAGGGGTTGAGGTACGACGTGTGGTAGTGAAAGGGTTGCTGGACAGTGGCGAGCTCCTTGCTTAGGCGGTCGCCGGCGGAACTAACGAGGAAAGGGGTTGGAATCTGCCACCTTTGCTCTAATGATCGCGCACTACACTATCTAGTCCTCTCCTGTCTGCAGCAGCATCGAACTCGACAGATGTATCGTCCGATGACTCGAATACTATTTACTTAATTAATTTTTTTTAATTACTTACTTTATTAATTATTTAATTACTTTGGTTTCGAAAAAAAATTCATACGGTAGCTTTTTACTTTTGTTAGAAGAAGGTCGACCGTGATATCAAATAATTAATGCTATTCCACGTTAAAATATGATTATTCAAATATAATTATTCAGCTAGCATAAATAATGAAAAGTTTGGAATAATATCTCTAATTAAGAGCCAAAAGCTTTTTCTTGTATCTCCTCGCATGTTGCGATGCACATATCAAATATCAAAAATTAACGTCAAAAATGAAAGGCTCGTGAAAGCGCGAGAGGAGCTTTAACGGCCTTCTGACAATATGTTTTACTTTATTTCTGTTTGCTGCATACCCTGAATTGCAATCGTTTAAGCTAAAGTTATTAATTACAAACGACATAGTCTTCTCAAAGGCTCGGTGTACTGATAAAAGCGATTCTCCAAAGTAGCAGATGGGTAATACTTTTATCGTATATCACGATATGGCCATACGCGAATAAACGGGCCAAACTAGGAAAGGGTGTTTGCCTGGTTCAGACCTGCGTCTCAGTGTTATACTACCACTTTTTACACACTCTCCCCTCCTGCTCGTCCTCCGTTCCCTTCCCCCGTTTTTAACTCTAGCCCCGAAAAAAGCCCACTTACCCAATCGTACCCCAATCTACCGCTGGCTCAGCGGCGGCGTGCAAAACTCTCGATCAACCGCCAGTATTTTTATCTCCGCAGTTTTTAAGGTCACTTGTTGCTTCTTACTATGCTAGTGCCGCGGGAAGAAAACTCGCCCTCTTTACGAAGACCACGTCCACTTTTTCCCGCGGCGCCAACGTTAATAACTGCGGCATCCGTGTGCGGAAAGTTGATATCGCGTAACAATTATATCTTACGACTCTCTGGTGTGAAATTAAATTAGTACAAAGTAAAAGCGATTATTCGCATAAGAGCGAATTTTATTAATACACAGTAAGATCTATTATTGGTTATAGATATTTCATAAGCTTATTTTGCTACAATTCATTATTTTAGCGATTGCGTTGAAAAACCAATTGCAGAAATACCAATGGATTTATCGATAAATTCTTGAATCAATTTAAAATCGATGATGGCTCTTTACCTTCTTATTCGAACCTGCAACCGTGCTCACCTCTGATGCCACAAAATTATTTGTCGGATTGTATAACGCTTCACCTATCAATTAGAACAACGAATCCCTACCGCAAAAAGTCGGAATGCGTTAGCAGGCTTTTCCGCATTCAGTATTTAGCGCGTATTAACGAGGAAATCGAGCTGGGCAGCGCACGCTCGTTAGTATTACCTGCTGTAATAATCGCATCTGTATTTGAGAAAAGAAGAGAATAAGTAGAAAACGGACCGGTTATAAGTGCAGCGCGTTCACTTTTAATTGACGAAACTTCCTTCCGCGACGCACTCTGAGAAAACTCGCTATTTTCTCTCTTTCTCTTCCTCTTTCTCTTTCATATTTTTTTCAATATAATCATAATGTTTGCATTCCGGTTGCACGCGATTACTCGAGCTTCCTTGGCGCGGCGATGCGTACCCCTCACCCAGTTTCACCCCTTCGCGTCTCCGTTGCAGCTGCGCACGATATCCGATCAGTGTGGCCGGTATTTTTATTCGTAGATTTTAAGGTCACTTGTTGCTTGTTTAGTTATGTCGGGGTACACACGCGCCGTCAACACACTGGCGCATGGATCGGCTGGAGCGCGCGCACGCGAGAGAGAGAGAGAGAGAGAGAGAGAGAGAGAGAGAGAGAGAACGCATAAATGTGTGTGCTCAGCGGGGGCGTTCGCTCTGGTGTATCGTAATGCACGTGGACAAAGCAATCCGCCGACATGTGTTGAGGATGCTACATGCAAGCGCAGGATTGTGTACGTGGCATCGGACCGATAGGTGGACGCCCTGTCGATTTCATTTCCCCCATCGGATGGCGAGGGGGTGCGCCGAGGGGGGGAGGTTGAGCGTTCCACTATTTTTTTTCTGGCTTTTTGCCCCTTTTTTCCGGGGCGTCCGGATTTCGCGTTGCGGTTTTTTTGCGCAGCTTTCGCTACTCGCGCGTGGTGCTCCTACTCTTGCACCCCCTCTCTCTCTCTCTCGATTTCCCTCACTCTCTCTCTCTCTCTCTACCGCTCGCTACGTCTATCGAAATGTCCCAGTCTCTCTTACCGCTTCTTTTCACACTAGTTTTCTCTCTCGTTCCCTCGCCGCCTAACTCTCGTCCCTCTCACTCTATTTTTTCTGGCTTTTGCTTTTGTTTTTTGTCAACCACCGTTTGCCGCGTTGCGCGTTCGTTTTGTTTAGTGAGTTATGTCACGGCCACCAAATCGATCTTCGATGTCCGAATACGTACGGCCGGAATTACGCTTGTAAAGCAATAAGAATTACTATACTGAATCTTAGAAGTTCGGAATAATCTCTTGTAAAACGCATGATCGTTTCAATCGAGGTTTGATCTTTACATAGGACTAGGTGCAAGATATAAATGGCATGTTAATTAAAAAAAATGTATGTCATTTGCAGATGGTTTGAAAATAGGATTTTATTTCGTAAAATTTTATACATTTTGTCTTGTAAATTTCGAGATAAACATTCCATAACGAATTACTCGATATTGACTTACTTTCTAAGTAGATTAGTGTATGCGACTATATACTAAAGCAGTAACGCAATGACAAGAACCGTGTGCACGCATGTATACAAAATCGAATACGTATACGGGAGTGTGGTGGTTGATTTGCGAGCGTCGGGCTTCCATAGATCGAGCAGATCAATGGCATCGACTCCCTAGAGTCAGTCTTTTCTCCCATCCTACTCCATCAAGTTGTAATGTGCATGTGCGTGATCCGCTAGAACTGAGCGACTGACATATTCGATTCCGATTATCGAATGCGTGTTGTCGTAAACAGGTGCAATTAGGAAACCTTAAACACGGCTTACCGTTTAACAGTCATTCACGCTGTCGATTCAATGATAAATGATCTCCGAATCTCAATATCTATTTTTCTCTTTGTCAAGTAAAAAAAAAAAAATAAATTTTCCTCTAAGTTAATTTGCGATATCCCGACTCGTTATGTAACGTGGTCCCTCATTTTTATTCCGGCACAAAACCGGCAAAAGAAATCTCAAAAGCAGCGGTACCGACTTTTCCCTGAAAATACATCGAGTGCGCTCGAGGAATTCAGCGGACTGCCGAAAGAGAACGTGGTCGATAAAACTCGGAATATTCCATCGCTGCTATTCAAGCATCCGATATGAATATGAAAAGTGCTTCATATTCTTGGACAATAGTGCTACCATTCTCGCGCTAACTAGATAATTAACGTTCGTGATTTGCATCGCGCCGAACGAACTTCTTACAAACTCCTAGCGCTTCCGAACTATCGTTCGACTCTGCGGAAAAGTCTAAACTCGATGCAGGACGGACGGACGGACGGACGGACGGACGGATTGGTGAACCCGCTGCTGCCGGTGACAGCCACGGTATTAACATTCCTGCCCGGCCAGCAACTTCATACTCAATGATATACCACAGCGAGGAAACGCGTGTACGCGCGTACACAAGCGTGGCGCGCGGTGAAACGTATGTACGTACGATGGATTCGTGGTCGCGCCGTCGACGAGGAGGATATTGGGGTGCTTTCGTACTCGTTTCACCATAATAATTCGCCGGCATACAAGTATAGCCGCACCGTACGTTTGCACGGAGGTCGTCGGCTACGTCGGCACTGAAAGGTACCTCGGTTCAACTTCGCGTTTCCCTCCGCCCCGACCGCTACCCTCTTTTTCTCATCCTCCGTACCCTCCCCCCCCTCCTTCCCCCCCTGCGCTACCGTCCCTCTCTACTTGCCCCGCTCTTCTGCTTCTCGCTTTCCCTCGGCCCTGGACTGCAGTCAAACAGAGTCACTCCGCTCCTCCACCTTTGACCATTCGAATTAAACCTTTTAACTGTCGCATTGTTTTTGATGGCTCATTTTCTCCCGCAAAATTGTTATTTAAACTCGTTCCGGGGTTACAGGCGACCGGCTACTTCCGCTCGTTTCGCCTTGCTCGATCACTTTCACTCGTAATGTAACGCTTTTACTCGTTTTAATAATTTTTCCCTCTTTTTCTTTACAGATCTCTTATTTGTCGATATGTTCCGGCAGTTCAAGGAAAAGAATCGAGCGATATGGAAATTGAAAGTCTTAGGATAACAATGCGATGTGATATGAGGGAAGGAAACGGTAAGTTTGATTAAGTTCTCAAACGCAGACAGTAACGTGAATTATCAGTTTGGACTATGTCCCTGAACACCTCGAAACTCATAGCTATAAGCGATACTAGAATAGCGTCTGGGATACATTGGTTTTCGATATAGTTTCAATCTAGTATGCAATTAAGTATGCACGAGGTACTGACATTCGCATCGTGATGTATATAAAGGTTTAATGTGCAAAAAGTAGCGTACGAGAATACCGTCGATTGCCATCGCATAGATTCACATTGAAACTTACCACCGCCGTCTTCATCGTGGTACCATCATCGTCGGCGAATCCATGGGAATTCCGGCAATGAGTTACGCTTTGTCCCCGCGGACCTGTACTTGCGGCCTAAACCGAAGCGAATTGCGGCTGGGTATGAAAGCTTTCAGAATAGGCCCGGGTTTGCTATATTAGCCCGTAGTTAGATTTTAGTTTAATGATTTCCGCCGGACAATGTCCACGGTAATGGCGTCCGAATCCCGTCCGCCTCTCGTTCTACCCGAGCACATTCTCCGAATGGTTCCGCGGCGTGAACCCGCAACACGTTCCTCCGCGCACGCACTCAGGCACGCGCGCGTACATGTGTGCCTCTGTGTTCACCAGAATGCATCCGTAAGTGGCGGCACTTATTGACGTTCGCGCGTCCGCGATCTTAACAATGCAGATTGAAGGTACGCTTCCTAGCGCGGGGACAACGGACAAATCCGGTAACTATGACGACCGATTGTCGCTCCTGGGAAACTTGCTCACGTTACGTTCGTTCAGGAACGCTCGTAACAGCGAGCGTCTACGTCGCGGAAGCATTAGGCTCCACTCCTTCGTACCTGAATAACGTACGACGAAAATTGTCAGAGCGATGCACTGACGCTGTGAAACGTTCAAAACCCTTTGTCATGTCTTCTTTTTTCCGCAAACCTGCATCACAATTTGTAAATTAAATAAAGGTGTCGAGTTTTTTTTGAAAAATCTCGAGGAAAGTCCGTACGACGTAACGTCGGAAATAAGAGATAGAAACTTATTTTTATTACAATTAATATTTATAATATATTTTTACACGATATTCAATCTGTTTAATTTGCCGTTGAAAGATACCTCATTGAACACTTACAATCTCGTACGAAAGTAACCGTTAGAACTGTTAAAGGACAGGCGGTTTAACGCTTCAAAAGGATATCCGGCTTTTTAAAAGGGCATCTAGCTTTTGCCAACGTCTTCGTTATGGTGAGTGAGCACTCGTGCACATGGGGTCCCATTTCCTTGTGAAGCCCCCTACAGGTGCACCCCATGCCAAGAATACGACACGCATCGTGCTTACCTTCTCGTGCGGCACGTCTTTAACGCATGGTAGATTCTCTCAACCGACCGTCTTGCATGCACGATCCCGCAAGTCAGTTATTTCTTATCTTACTAAGTGACCAAACCGTCTGCCACGTGTAACAGTTTTACTAGTTATCTTAGTTCGCATCTACGGGTAATACGTCGAGATAATTCTACATTTAATAAGAAACAGTCTTATTCTCAGGTGTGATTATAACGCATTTTCTTATAAATGTCGATGTAAAAGAGGAACGGATAAACACGGAAGCGGCTTTTCTTGTACAAAAAAAAATCAGGATCGGGGAAACACCGCGTTTATGTTCACTTCATTAAGCAGATAAAATTTGCATTGTATTTTAAATACAATAAACAGGTAACACTGCGGCAAACTGATATATCCGCGTGGCGATTGGTTTAAAGTGGTTTAAAGGGAGGTCGATGGTATCGAATTCTCTTTTTGATGCACAGCCAAGAATATTTTTCCTCATAATACCCAAGCGCAATGCACAGATAACAGATTAATATTCAAACAAATAAATATTTATTTTGCAATCAGGCAGCAACAGGTAGCAACGTAATTAAAGCGTGCAGTTTAAACATTATTTTAACAACGTTTCCGGGCACTGACAGGTATGCGATAATTATTGATGGCAATTAGAGGTGTGCGGTAATGTGGGATTATGCGGATTTATAATTTAATCGATATCATAAAGTGATATTTAGTTTTTCTGTTTTATACAACGAGATCAGCGGCCACAGAAAATTTAACTAAAGCATCAGGCTTTTATTGGAAATTATAAATCGCGCACGGCCTGTTGCACATTCTGTTTAATTACTCGTATAACGTTAAGTTTGGCTCGTATAGAGAGGATAGTAGCTCAATTTGCTGTTTCAATCGAATCATCGGGACTAACTATCTTCATTCTCGGATATCTTTACACGATTATGGGCTCTGCTAAGTAATTGTGCGAGGAAGTCTAACGGCGACATGATAATTGAAGGGCGTGACGAGTCAACGTATGCAGAGTATTTCAAAAGAGTCGCACCCAACTGTAGATTATTTAGTAAAGACTTAGCTAGATGTTTGCATTGTTTATCATTCTTTTGAAATATTATTTTATTTGCCTACTAAAGTTCGATTTTTTAAAATGAAAGTTTTAACACAATTCTTAAATTAAAAAGTTTTTATTTTTTTTTTTAAGTTAAACATTTAAAGTTTACAATATTTTTTCTATTTTTGTTTCTTTGTACTTCGAGGATTTAATTTTACAATTATTCAAAACTAAAAAACGGATTCAATACACTTTGAGACTATTTGTTTCTATGCTATTAAATAGCTATTCCAGAGAAATTAATTTAATCATGTTTTATATCACACGAAAGATTCAAATCACTAAGTTTTTGTCTAAATTCAGAAATAATAAAGAACAAGGCCAAAATCTTTTCTTTATAATATATATAGCATATATATTGTAGATTCAAAAAGGTCTGCATTACATCTTTGCTCTTTTCATTTTTGTTTAAAATCCCAGAGAGATTTGCTGCTTTGACGCAATTCGCGCGCACCTTTTTAATTCATATCGCAGAGGCCTTTATCCCTTCGGTATAATCATTTCGAAGGCTCTCGGCCTTCGTAAAAATATGAAATAACGGCGAACGCGCGCGTATTGCATATATTCTGTGCACGTGTCTTTTATGTTCTCATTACCGGCCGAAATAAATGACTCTATGGCACAAAAGTAGATATAACCGTTTGGCGAGCGAATCTTTTTCGTACAATTGTGTAGTTTTAACAATGAAGGAAAAAGGGCAGGGTTTATAGACTTGTCGATTCAACGGATAGATGTAAAGATTGTATAATACGTATGTATATAGAAAAGCGTATATAGAAATGCATTCATTAATGTCGAAATGTTTCGTCGTATACCAATTTCAGCTACAGGTACAAGTAATCGAGTTTTACACGCGTATTCAGTACTAGATAACCGTAAGGGACAAAGATTCCAATCAAGATACGACTACTTGCTTCGAAACAACAGTATCTTAGCAAGGCGTTATCATCAGGGGACTATCTTTATCTGCTATAACCTTCGAGACTCGCTACATTCACGGCCTAAGGGACATTCGAGGAACAACAAATCTAGTATTTAGACAAGAATTATCGCTGTGCGGTTAAAGAACATTCGATAACGATAATTTGAAAACTTTTAATGTATAATTACGGTCTTTTAATTTATTAAAAAGAAATTTAGCGATCGAAGCTCCTAGGTCATACGTTTTTACTTTCGACAAATATTTTAAGCTGCTGAAATATTAATCCAAAATAATTTTAATATTAAAAGTGATATATGCAGTATTTACAACACGAATATGTTATTACTAAAAGGCCGCGTCGCATCATGTTTCATCAATTGATGCAAAACCGAAAATAATTACAATCGACGAGGATTAATTTAGATTACGCTAATGCGTATCGTTTATTACTTGGAAATCAAAAATACAAACGAATACCATTGATAGAGTGCTTTTTAATTAAGCCGTCTTGTAAATTGCTCTCTGTCGAGTTGGCACAGTGGATCACTTCACGCTAATTTTTCGCTGTTAATTACAAGTATTTGTTTGATTATCGACACCGTGGCGAGTCAATAATAAAATCACGAACCGCGTATAATTGTTTTTGTGATCATGAACATTTTGTCAATTTCAAACGCTGCCACTGTGATTCGATGCGCGCGGTTTCGCGAGTACTCACTTTAATCGGCGAGAAAAATGGTGGGAGGGGATATAAATCGATGGAAAAGCCCAGCGTGAGCGGGAAAAGTGTCGGCGACACGCGAGCGTACAATGAGATATTAATACTCCCATTTGGTTTCGATTTCCTGGAAAAACGTTTGATGGAGATAAAATTACCGGCAACAACGGTACAGCGCCACAATAAATCAACCGCATACCCACCGTCATTTCCATTGTATAAAATCCGGCCAATTATGCGGACTCGATGAGGATCGTATCGATCATTATCTTTGATTTCATTAACGATAAAATTTAGAATGAAAATATCCCATGACATATTTTTGATCGTTACATCATTAATGATCTCCGTGTGTGTTTATCCGGGACCATGTTAAACGTATTCTCCATAATAAAAAGCTATTATCTCTATAACAGATTCAATAATTTAGTGTTAAAGAATTTCTAAATTACGAAATTGATTCTAGAAATATTCGAAAATTGCCTTTATAAAAATACGTAATTGAATAATTATGAGGAATAAATTTAAAAAATACATAATTGTGCACTCCGATGAATTCATCATCTATTGGCGCTGTGTATTTCAGTCACAAGGATTTCCCGTAATATGTACATCGGACATTTCGATAGTCACTTTGCTGGACGTGTCACATCTTCGCGTCCACGAATCAACCTGCATACCTTGCTGTATCCATGACGCAAGTTACTATGTCAAACATGATCATGCTCGGAGCCTAACCGTGGCTCGTCCCACACACGATTGCGTTCGCACTCAATAGGGTCACCGTATCAGTGGGTCGTGTGCCACCATGGTGCAGGGACACGGTGGTTTACCCCCGCGTGCTGCACCCTCTGATAATAGCATTATGATTCGCCTGATTGTGGAAATAAACACGGGATCGCGCACAGGGTGCAACGTATACATTTACATATACATGTATATGTATATATTTATGTGTACACACATGCGTGCGTGTACGCACATGCCGGCGTACACGTGCACTAACGTACCGACTCGGACAGTTCACGCCGCCGGTTAAATACGATGTGACAATAAATTTCGTTCCGTCGATCGGCTGGTCGATCGCATCGTCGATAATTACGATCGTGCGATTATCTCGTCTGTGAGCGTTAACGATACTGCGGTATAATTCACAGGTGATTATTCGAGCAGTATGCGTTTCATCGAGAATCACATCGCTGAATTGAAGACATTTATCAACTACCTGAGTAACTTTATTTATACACGTTTAATTGAAATCAGCATTTTATCTTATTGTTATAATACATTACGTAGCAGATGTGATTTATTTGAGCTCTTAAATTCGTTCCTCGGTGAATCTAAGGTGCGTTTGATATTAAACTGTTTAATACTAAAAATTAATAGTGAAAAATGTAATTTTAGAGAATATATTCAATATATTCGATCAGGAATACTGTCATTTAAAAAATCAGCTTTATTTCTGCTGAAGAAACACGGAATTTTTAACAAGAAATGAAGTAAATGTTAAGCTTATAGATAAAATACTCGAACGCATAAATAAGAAATATACGTACACCAATAAGAGAAAACTAAAGTGCTATTGTCTCGAAGTATATATCCTTTATACATATCCTTTATAATATAGAATTAACGGTGTCCGCGCGAAACGCGAATCGTTCGTTCTTTCGTTGCAGTCGTGAACCGCGCGGCGCCAGGATTCCGGCGATGATCGGCGCTCGTGCGAAGCGTCGAAGGCGCGAAGTCCGCGAATATTTCGTAGGGCGACATCACGTGCAACAGGCGTCTCGGTGCGGGGGCACGTGCGTTCGGGCTGCCTCAGAATCTTCGGTATTTGATCGGTATCGATGGCGACCAATACGCGCGCATCGGTGTACATAGCCGAGGCGCGCGAAACGTGCGGGCGTGTGTTTGTACGAGAATGTGCCCCGGCTGGTGTATGGGTAACAGGGTCACTGTGCCAGCAGGACACGAAGGGGTCGTGCACCCCCTCGTCCCCGATTGTCCGAATACGTAACAGACTATTGGCACTACCGGTGTATCACGTTTGGTGTAGATCGATCGATCGGCCCATTGATCGCGTTGCGTGCATGCTCATACCCACGCTTTACTATCTATAAACACTATTGCGCGGATTCACTGTCGCTTTAGGTATGCGTCGACCATTAATTATCAAGGCAGATAACATCGGGGGTTGCCAATGCTAAACCGGTGTAGCCGGTGTGGTATGTAAAAAGCTAGAGGGGGACCGTGGAAATCATTCCGTTTCTTTCGAAATAGTCCACCGCGTATACGCTTGTTTTTCAATTAATAATTACCGGTTTAACTGTGAGTTTAGACCGTGATAAAAATGACAATGTTAAGTAGCGTCTATCGTGGCGCCGTAGGTAACATGTATAGTCGTCGTTTTATCTCCGTATTAATTCGGGAATTCGTCAATTGTCCTGCCGATCAAACTGAGGCCCGACTTGCAATTTTCGACGTAGTTTTACTATTAAAACGATTGCGTTATCAACTCCCCGGAGTCCTGTTAATTATCCTTGCGTCTGCAAAGTTGTCGTCTGTCGCGTGACCAGAAAAGGGTGTGGCTGTCATCCGGATAGTCGCCGAATGTATTAAGACACCACGCGGCGTTCGCGTAAATGTAACGTCCGGCTACATTCGCATGTATAAGTCAAATGGCACGATTCTCTGATGACATTTCATTCTCTATTGTGTCTCTACTTTCGGGCTATCGAGAATACGCGCGCTTCTGTACTCTCTAAAAAACCGCGATATCGCGATTATTAATTATTAAACAACCTTCAAACCCCCAATACGTACGTGTGTGCGGCGCGACACCGCACTCTGTATATATCTATTTTTCATTACTTTCCCAGTGTAATTAGAGTACATTTCGGTATTCTTGCGCGAGGCAATTGTATTACATTTCCCGTAGCGACCGAATGTAATTATTTTTACAACGAACCAACCCGAACCGGAACGGCGAAACGCGACTGTACTAATGATTCCGCGGCATATCGGCACGATGTACGAATATAACAGCGGCTGAACTCTTGCCGAAAATTCAGACGCGCGTGTAATGTGCTATTGTTTTCGCCGCGAGCGAATGGAGCGTAACATCTTGTTCGAGCGGCGTACGATAGAAGACTCCGTGCGTTGCGAATGATTATGGACGAGCGGAGAATCGATGCTCAAACCCGACGCAGAGAGAAGACAATTCACGGGCTTAGCTGTGTAATAAGAGACCAGTGTTTTTGGCTCGGTATGGGACGATGTTGTCCGGCCGCCGGATCACCGTGCATGGGGATAGAACGTAGGTGAAATGAGGGGTGAAGGGTGTCCAGTGACGATAGGTCGCCATGGCAACCGACTGCACCGCCTCACCACCCCGTGCATCCCCCATGGCTGCAGTCCGAGTTTGCGAGCGGAACTGCATCCTGGCAGAATGGACAGAGGGGGAGGACGACGGAGGCACCCTGAATTTCGGTGGATAAGTGCGGAGGCACGGAGACGGGGTTTGAAACGAGGGAACGGACAGTCACCCCTGCGAATCTATGTCTAATGATTATCGCGTATCCTCGCTCCGTCGAGAATCCCCATGGAATTTAGCCTTCCGCGTTCATTAAAAATATCAAAGCCTCGTCGAATCGGGAAATCCCCCTCGCGATGGCTTATGGCGGAAGAAGTCCACTTGGAAGATCCAAATTATTCGCAAAAGCATTATGCATCATTAATCATTATAATTATAATTATATCGTCATGTTTGCCGCAAAGCTTTTTTTTTTTTTTTGTTTCACGCCGTTCGGCTACAAGAAAAATAATAAGTATGGGCTTTGTAATTTGCGTAAGGCAAATGTGTATATACGTCGGAGTGCAAATGCGCGTCAATGGGGTTAATGGCACGAAAGAAATTGATAGAGTAACGCTTGGCGCACAGACACGCGATCGGAGATAGTCAAATAACGACTTTTACTCCGCGGCGCAAGCAGCGTAATGGTCACTCCCGGCAGAATCTCCTTGAACGAGGCCAATCGTAGCCATTCCGCGCGAAACACTAGGCATTAGGGCCTCGCCGCGTGCTGATGGACGTGCACGCGACTTTGAAAGTTTTTCGCGGGGGAGGGGAGGGGTCGCCGCGGCGGGTATACGGAAGGCGCATTACATTATTTATCTTATTTATCGGAGTTTGCGCCATTTTCTGATCTGATTCGGTGATAGCGGTCACGTACGGCCACCTGGCCGGTCGGAGACAGCACACAAGGTGGCGTGTCAGAAAATTATTATATGCCTTACTTTGCCGAGTCTGTCTGGTGCCGAGTGAATATTTTATTAATTCCATAAAGCGCCCACCTCTCGGGTTACCACTCGTGCGCCGGAGGCCTCCATCACGCCGACGAGCACACGTCAAAAATGCCAAATGCCCTTTATTCGAAGCAGCGCGCTGCTTCCGCGAGCTATAATTGCCCTAAAGCAAAGCTTTCGCGTTGCTAAAAGCGAATGATAACCAACACTCCTCAGTAAATCAATCGAGCGTGTAGGAAATGTTGCTGGAATATATCGTGATGTGTTTTAATAAATTTGAATAACGCCCTCGCGTTATTTGCGAGACAGGAAACACCCTGCACGAAAGATTAAGCTGCATTAATGTATATATACGAAGAGACATATTTCTAAGGAAAATGATTATACTTATCTTAGGTCGACGAGTTATCTTGAATAATTTCACTTTGATCTGAAATGCAATCACGCACACTAATTGGAAACAAGACTGTAAAGGAATTGAAAGTTTGATGACGTGGAATAAGGTACGCGCCGGTGTCCTTAGTTCCTAGGGCCTAAGCCGCAAACTATGAATTTATGCAAATCGAGATAAGACTGGCACGTCTCCATGACCTCGGTCAGACCCCCCCCCATGGCCGCCGGGGTTACGTAGTGGCTTACAGTTCGGACTTCATGCTCTCCCCACGTACCGGACTAACGCCAAACGGTCCGAACTATCCGCGGACTTAACCGACTGTTAAGTTCGACTTGAGTTACTCGCAAGACCGACCCCGTGTAATCCGAAGGATCTCGGCGAAATGCCCGGGTATGATTGTGTAAGCGCCACGATCTCGAAGTTGCAAAGGAGCCTCGACCCCTCTCGGCGGTATCGTGGTTTGATCAGGATAGAAACCGGCAAATAATAAGCGACGGTCGAGAAGTTGCCGTTGCGCGATGGCGGAGGTTGAACGATGATCGTGATTCTAGAACAATTTGTGCAATCGAGCCGCGACGTTCAGATAGGCATGTATCAATATTTCGATGAACTGGGTCAACGCAAAACAATATATTTTTCGGGTCATTGGCATCCAGTCAATACAATTTCAAAACACAATACTATATAACAAGAGAGAGCTTTGCTATATTTCTTTTTCTTTGGTTGACTGTCTGGTACAATCCAGGTCAATCGATTTTGGTGTAATCACTCTAAATGTATAACACGTCCTTCTGCGAGAGAAGAAAGATTAGACAGAGAGGTAAAATATTACCTGCAATTTTTTTCCCTGCTATTTACGCCGAGATTTTCTGTACAATTTTATTGATCTGGAAAAACTTTATTACAAAGCGAGATAATTCCGAGCGACTCGATGGATCTCGCGGGTGCGATAATGCTCGTCTTGATTTCAAACTCATTTCTCGACGTGGGTAATGCCGATAGCATCTTCGTGAATATTTCAATGCGCGCTTAATCGCCACGATTCGTCGGAATGAAAAATATAGTCAGAGCCGAGTCCCAAGGAAATAACGAATGCAAGAAATCAATTCCACAACGGCAAGATAACCGAGGCGGATTCCGCTTCGTGCATGTGGGATAGACTGTCACGTGTACATGTCCGCGCGATGTACGTTCGAGGCGAGACCCAGACTAAGCCGACGATAAGATCGGTCGCGTGAGCTCTAGCCTAGGGGTAGTTTGCCCCAAATGGCTAGTCCCATTTCCCCTGTCTCTAAGTAGCCGGGTGTTTGTATCGTTGTCGGTGTCGGTGCGCTGGTATTCGCCTCGGCATTCTCGCATTCTCCTCAATACCGACCTGTCCTCGTCACCGTCACACTTTACCCTCTCTCCCGTCTCATTCATCGGATCAGCTCGATAACGGAAAATCACCGACGCGTCCCCGATGCCACGGTTGTCCCTGACAAAGCGTACGTTTTAAACGCTCTTTTTGCCCGCGCGTCGGACGAAATGACAAGATGAACGGTAATTTTCGACTACGGCGATGTCATCGAGGCTGCGGAATATCCTCCCGTTGTCGGCGCCAAATCCTTCCGGGGCTCGGAGCTGTTCATTCGTCGGACAAGAAGACGAGCGGAGCGTCCTCGAGCGTCCTCGAAAGCGCCATCAGAAAAGTAGCGCCGGCGAGTAGTAATCTGGCGACAGTTTCATTAACGCTCTTACGGCGGATCCGTCGAGGCGGATTTGGGGCGGAGAGTGCATGCTCGGTACGCTGCAGAGCCTACCTCCTCCCCCCGTTCCTTTCGCAAATCGGCTCCGGTGCGTCCCTTTCTCCTGTACTCGGGAGAGCGCTTTTGGGCCATGCGAATCCGGCGGACAAGTACCCACCTGAAATCCTGACGTCCTGACGTGGCACTGCACCGCGGCGGTAGTGAGAGATCGCGTTGCAGAGGCTGGGACTGCAGAGCTAAGCTCAGCACATTGCTGTGTACCTTCCGGCTTACGGCCGATAATGTTTTCATATTGTGGCGACCGCGTATGTTCGTGGCGTGCCGCCGGCATTACCTCGCTTCTTGCGAGCTCGCAGCTGATTCCTGCTCGAGAATGGGACAATCCTTCTTCTCTCCTTTTCTCTTTCTCTGGCTGAACGACGTACGCTTCGACCTCTCTCTCTCTCTCTCTCTATTATACTTCGCTCGACGTAATCTTCTAGCATACGATTCGCCGCGGGAACGTGCTTAAAAGTAGGCTGGAGGACCTGCTGCTACTGCGCGCAGCATTCCTCATCGGATGAAAACTTGAAAGAAACCACGAGGAGAGATACTCGAGTCAAGGACCTTGCCTCGGCTCGCCATTTGCCTCCGGTGTTCTCTCTTCGTACATCCTTCTTCGCCTTCTTTCTCTCTCTCTCTCTTTCTCTCTTTTTTTTTCTGGAGCACAGCTTTCGACGCTAGGATTTTGCGCGGTTTCCGCCGACCCGTCCTTGCGGCACGGCCTTGACACTACTTCGAACAACGATGCTCATCTCGTGCGCTTTCTCTTTTTCGAGCGCCAAGTACGTCGCGTAACCGGATTCGGCGCGTAAGAGGATTCCGCCGATCCAGACATACGGTTGTACATATCTGAGTTTCAAAAAAGCAAATATGTTTCTCAACACGCTTTCCATCGATCGATTATGAAATTGTACGAAAATATCTCTGACTTTGATGAAAGTATACGCATCGATCGGCGTAGGTGAGAAAATAATAGCCGCGTGTTTGCATATACGTGCAAGACACATGTATCTAAGACAGAAAAACGCGCGCATGAAATATGATCGTACGCCATATGGCAATTAAGCTGGGGCACGATAAGGGACAACGGGCAAATATTTGCAAAGTGACGTCTTTACTGGCAACCGATTATATGTGTATAGAACTCTTTCGCCTTATCGATGTCGCAGCAGGCGCAGATTTGCGAAAATTAAAATGTGAAGCGCGAGGAAATTTATTTGCCTATCATAAACGTCAGTAAATTTATGGAAATTGTAATTACACTAATTGTAAAATATAACGTGTAGAAAACAAAAGAATAGTAGTGTTAGAGATTGAATTAAGGTAACAGGATCAGAAATTTAATTCAAAGTAACAAACTTGAGTGTGCAACAAGATTATGAATAAATTTCAAGCACATCCTTTTACGGGAATGATTGTCTGACGGGTTTCTCTTGTTGATTAAAGATATGCGTCTGTCTTTAATTTGTCAAGAAGGTTAGATTTCTGTTAAAACACTGCGATGGTCAAAGAGCGCGTGCGGTCCGGCGCAAAAGAGTTGGGGCGCTTAACTTTAAGCCGGCGCTAATGAGATTGGAACACGGCGGAAATTTTGTATAACGAACCGAAGAAGCTTTTGGTCTTTGAATCAAAGTCCATCTACTTTTCAAATTTACAAAGGCCTCGGCTCCGTCGATGAAATGTTCACGGCAGAATATCACAAAGAGAAACTTGTCGAAATTTCGCGAAACTCTTATTAGCGCCGATCACGTAAAGTACTCGGTAAATTGTCCCGTGCGATGTTTAATCTTTCGAGGCGTCATTTTTTTAGCGTAAGGCACGTTATTTTCAATAAATCGCGAAGATACGTGCGAGGGATATTGATTTGCGGGATTTAGAATCGCGATACGGCAACCATGACAATACCTTTATGTGTCATTAACTTATCCATCGTAATCTGGAGACGTGGAAAGAAATCGTTCACGGGCGATTCCGAATCGGCCATATGGCGGGTTCTAGTACATAGGCTTATCGAAAGATAAGTCGATGCTATTAAACCACCCTAGCGGACCCCCGCGCACCTGTCCTTCGCACGCCACGTAACATGTCGAGTCCGGTGGGATTTTTACTCCGTTCTGCGGATACACCGGCGGAGTCTTTTTATCGAACAAAGGCTCGCCTTTTAACGAGTGTACGGTAAACCGAGATAGGAGATAGCGAATTTAAATGTCCTCGAATATAACAGACGGGACGCACGCGTAGAGCGGTGCACAGACAAAACCGGGGGATCGTCGCGACGGATCTATCCGCTCGAAATTTTCGTCACTTGGCAATCCTAGAAGGTCCCTTTCCATTCTATGTCGACAATGTTCTTTTGAAGCGCGCATTATAGTTTATCGTTAAGAAATCCAATAACGTAAGCGATTAATGCGCGCTATCTTTAACATTTTTTTAATTATAAGCTGACACAAATTAACAAGACAGGCAGCAATAATCAATTGAATAAATATTTTGTTATTACTTTCTTCCACAACGTCAATTTATTTTCCGTTTACAAGCAGTGTTGCAAAAAAAATTAATATAATACTTGCACATATTTTGTACATGTATAATACATTTATTGTAGATATAATCAATATCTCTTGATGAAAAATAAATACAAACATTAACTAAGAATGCACGTCAAATATAACATTATTGAAGTACAAAAATCTGATATTATCTGATCTAAGTTTTTGAGAAGCTCTATTTTGACTGTATATTTAAATATTATATAAAATTTTTTTAAAAAGTCAAGATTGTATAAAATCAAATAAAATAATAGATAATTATACTGCGAATTCTCGCGCATGCGCGAGAAAAACTGGCCCGTTTAACAATACTGTTTACGAGAGGCGCATATTCTTTGAAAGCATTAACAGATAAGATAACACTTTTAATTAATGTTTGTATTTATTTTTCATTGAGAGTATTGCTTACATCTACAATAAATGTATACATGTACAAAATATGCAAATATATTAATTTCGTTATTAGTATACAAATTTAATGTTATATATTAATATTTAATTCCTCAAAACAGTCTTCAGAATTGAGTTATGATAAACTGAGAGAATCGTCATCCATTATTATAATATTTTGATATAAAAATCTTATCCGTTTTAATAATCTTTTCCCCTTCGGCCCAAAATCTTCTCACGTTGTGCCATCAATTCCTCCTCAGTAATTATGACTTGACATCTATTTGCATAAGCGTGACATCTCATATTGGGGCAACAATCCGAGCCAGCAACGCACTGAAATTTGATAAACAATCTATTATTCGTCACATCAATTCAATTTTAACTGAAGTGATGAAAAGTATTAACGACTCTGTAAATCGAAATGTAAAAAATAACATCAAATCAGCTTTAAGAAAATATTTACATGTGAAGAAAAGATATATACAGAATATTCAGTAAATAATGGTATTGTAGAAACAGCGAGATTTCTTGTGAAAAAACAAGTGAAATGTATAGAGTAAAAGTTTTTCAATGCTAAAAAATGTATTTGTCATTTTTTACTTGCTTTTTCACGACGAATTATCTGCTTGCCAATACTATAGTTTACTAACAATATGAAAATTGAAAACATCGAGCCGAGGTAATATAAAAATATTAAAAAAGATAAACTTTAAAGATCTATAGAAAAACATATTTTACATTATTCTAAGTGAATTTAATACTGGCGGTATATGCATTATTACGAAAATTATGCGTATTTTTTCTATATTAGTCATGAAAGGCACGAAGACACAAAAAAAAGTTTGGACTAAATCCTCTTGGTTTACTGATTATACATTTTTAATTTTAAACAGTGCAAACAGTCGTACGAATCGTAGCATTCCATTATGAAGATGACAGAATTATTAAACATTAGCTTAGAGCACTTTCCTTATTGATCATAGTAGTATTACGTATAAAAAAAAAACGAATTTAAAAGAAAAAGTGGTTTTATCAGAAAAGAAACCATGCAAGAATACATATACTAACAGGGTCACCGTGTCGACCACAGTTAGGCTTATCAGGAGCGGCCATGATAAGAGAGACAGCTAGCAACGCTACAAAGACGTACAGCATTAATTTTGCCATCTTCTCAGCAACCGTATTCTCGTATTCTGCAAACAAATAATTTTGATCAGATTCAGATGTGAAAATAATCATAAAGCGTTGCAAAACGAGATGGTCTAATATTTATTAAAACTTTTAATTACTCAAGGTTATTTAAATTGTACTGGAGCATAGAACATCTCGTTTGCTACTTTATACTAAATAATTTCTAATTTTAATTCCAAATTTATTCGTGACGCGTTCATGTTATTCATGAAACTCAATTTATATAATGTGATAAGTCGACCATGAGTTTTATATTAGCGCAGCAGGTTACAGGTATATACGGATGACTCATCAAGGCCTGATTCATTTAGTTCTCTAATAGGCAAAGTAATTGTTAAACTCTAGGATCATGTCTTACCATTTACGTGACTACTCAATTACAAATATGTTTTTAATATGCTGTTGACTACAAAACCATATAATTATTTTAATCGTGAATGCATATAACGTATGTCGAATATGATATCTAATAACGCAGCAATAGAAAATTACTTAAAAAATTTGTTTATTACAATTAAATTTTACAATGTTAGCATCTTTTTATAATATTACTTTCTATTTAATAAATATTTTTTAAATTTACGTTTTTTTGTCTCTCTTTCTCTCTCTCTCTCGTTTTCTAAACTTTTCAACTTTTTAATTTATTCTACAATATTAAAATATTTTTAATTGGGACTTAAAAATTTTTTCTTTTAATTAATTTGTGATAACAAATAAAAGTTTAAAATTTATATCAACTATAGTGACAATTACGACACTTATAATATTTTTCATATGTATTTAGTATGAATAAATATAATTAAGACTCTTGGATAAATTGAGAATGCAATAAGTTTCTAAAGATTAAATTTATTGTTGCCACTTTACTAAAACTTATTAGTGCTTTACTAACAATTATTTAATAAACAGTAAAGAATTTATATAAATAGTTATACAATATGTATTAATTTTATTACATGCGTGATTCACACTCACACACATTACTCTATTTTATCCAATATTCTTATTTCCTCTGCTTTTTTATTTCATAGATTTTGTAAAAAATATCTAATATAATAAATAATGTCTAATGACGAATTTCAAAGTAGATTTGAATTTGTTTGATAAATGCTCACCAGGCTGCGATAAAAATACTTCTGTTCAGATCTGACCGTCTCGAGAGCTCGACCTCAACTGAAATCTTAGCTTATAATGGTCAAAGCATTTATAGTATTTACTCGACTGCGACTCATACAAGTAGATTTCTTAACATATATATCTGACGACTCATAACCAGTTAGTGAGAAGTCGTTACATTTTCTTACACATGTCACGATGCTGTAATATGTATGTCTATATGTATCTGTGTACGTAGCATACATTCTATGTATTTATGTTTCTCATCTCTTGTTTTTCTTCTTTTATTTATTGATATTTTACTTACAAACGCAACATTTTATTTACGCTTAAATATTTATTTACACATGTACTTTATTTCTCAAGTTTGTTTAACCATTGTGTTATAAAAAATGTTTTACATGCTAGATCTTTAAGAAGAAATTTTTTGTAAATATTAATGTCGTATCTTTATCTCGAGATATTTATTTAACTTTTCCAATATCTGTTCTAAGAAAACAGGGTCGGGTTATGCCATATCAACAGCAATTTTACAAACTAAAGTGCTTTACATAATAAAATAATATATAATCCTGATAATTAAAAATGTGGTTTTAAATTCATAAAATTTCCGTTATACGTCATCTTTTAGATAAGTCGGATAATTGTTTTATATTATTTTTATTTTTCTTATCTAAATGTATGCATAATTTCTAAAGTGTCTTATGTATATACCTAATTAGACATAACAAGCCAATTTTGAATAAACCGGCGATTTTTTAAATAAAATCTTTACTTAAAATCTTAATTTTGTAGTAAAGAAACGATCTCGAGGCTCACGAGTTAGTTGCTTATACTTCGAAGCTAGTGAGCAACTATGACGTTCACTTGAATGCTCGCGAAGTTAATAAACGCTTTAGTGCGGAAGTAAATCGCACTCTGTAGCCATCCGTTACGTGTATCCTCGGCTCACGCTCGCGGAACACAAATTGTTTTGAGGATTTTGATTATTACAGATCACCTTATACGCGTCCGCGGAAATATGAGAATGCAAAAAGAAAAATGCCTCCTGATATTCTCTTTCCATTTCAACAGTATCGAATGCACAAGTGCTTTTTGCCCTTTGCGCCGGCATTCTATCGAGTGCATATTGCGCGCCTCGTGCATTCCATTGATTCTCCGACAAAGCGCTCTTGTTCTTTAATTCGGTTGACAGGAAACAACAGGAAAGGAAACTGAATCATCCGGTAGCATTGTCCTTTTGTTTGCCCATAGTGGCTGAATAGAAATAGTCGAGGTTTTTTTCCTGTCATCGGCGAAGCTTCGACACATCATGAGCCGAATTAACCTTTTTTTAGTATATCCGTGGCAGCACACTTGACGCTTTTAAGCGACATTCGCGTTTCATGGATCTACCGCCGTATATTTGACTCAAGTGCCGTTGCTGTTTCAAGCTTTTTGACATGTCAATTTATGAATAAGAGACGTTCAAGAAACGTGACGGGCGATGTTTGCATGCGCATTGTTTGTTTAAATCTGAAGGAAGAGTTCAAATCTGAAATCAAATTTCTGTATCATAATCTCAAGAAGTACGTTTCCGTATCTACATTTACTCCTGTTATTTACAACTGATATTAATAATCAGAAACGGAGACTTAATCAATTTGCAGATAAAAAAGTAAAACTAAAAATTATAACATTTAAAAAGCTTTTATCCTATGCTAGTAATACAAAATGCGTTACCGATTTTGACTGTATACATATTGTTGAAAATTAATACGAAACAATATAAATACCCGAGAATTTGCATTTAATTGGTGAAAATATAAACGTATAAAGAGTACGTGCGTATGTCAGATCCAGTTTAACAAAGTGCAACATAATACCAATTATTTCTATATTATTAAATATCATGCTCATTTATATTGCATTTATATTATCCGCGAGCACGTGTTTTGTGTAACATTTATAGAGTTTTACACAGCCGTGTTACTTTTGTCGATAAAATATAATAGTTGACCAATTGCTCGGTAATTAAGTGACGTTTACGATCATGGATCGGCTTATTTAATAATATAAATGTAATTGGCGCTAAGGAGCAAAATATCTAATCGCTGCATATACGTCTAATACAACACTCTTTATCCTGTCTCTACAAAAAACAAAAGAAATCAATGCAATTTTATTTTTTAGTTTAATTGCAGGCACAGTTCTAAACATATTTATTAATATATTAATTTATATACGTATGTTGTACGAGAAAAGAGTTTTATTTGTTTTCTAATTTTTCATCTAATTTTAATTATACGTCTGATAAAGCAGTAGTAATAATACGTCGACCTTTTTACGTACGCATTATCTCGTTGTTTAATTGATGTATATTTAATTATGCATCTAAAACAACTAAACATAACGTTCGCGGTAGAAACTATAGCATGTAATAATAGATATTAAATTTCAAGCACATCCGATTATGCCCGCAGATATATTTACGATAATCCCTCCAAATAATAATGGGCGCGGT
The DNA here is from genome assembly GCF_013373865.1 of Monomorium pharaonis. Taxonomy (NCBI): domain Eukaryota; kingdom Metazoa; phylum Arthropoda; class Insecta; order Hymenoptera; family Formicidae; genus Monomorium; species Monomorium pharaonis. The sequence continues at coordinate 15,691,239 of NC_050473.1, read as the reverse complement.
CGTCTAATTCGTTTTAACCATTATCGAAGAATTAATGGCAGTGTGTAAGTACAGTTTTCGTACGCAGTAATAATTTTGTAAGCATTTTTTAGACGTTTCTATTTGATTTTGATATTACTCTTTTGATATTAACGACTATGCTAAAGTGTTTTTTAGAAATACTTATTAATTGTATATTGAAGACAAGATCAGTTCTCTAAAATGGCAAACATTAAATAATGTCTTAAAATAAATCTAAAGCAATTTTAAATTAAAGATTAATTATTATTAACAAATAAATAATTTTACATAATACATAACGCACTATAACTAATAATATATTATTATTAAAAAGTTCTTCTATGTAATATGTTGTTGAATATATTTCTCTATGAATATGTATTACATATACTATACATTGAGAAAAAATATTGTTGACAACATTTTCCAACTAAATTAAAATTTTATCAGTTCAAGAATTTATGCATTTAACTTAAATACCCAAATTTCAATTCAAGTATTTATATAGTTAATTGAAATGTATAAATACTTGAATAGACAAAATTTAATTTAGTTGGAACATTTAGTCAAATTAACAACATTTTTTTTTTTCAGTGTATTATTATCTTTAATAAATAAAACAATGAATACCGATAGTTCTATATGTAAATGTCTTTATTTAAATTTAGTTAAAATAAAAACTTTTTTATATATTGTATAAACCAAAATAAAAATAGCACCAATTAGATGGGAAGGGATATTAAAGATAGTATTCTTGACCAGATATACAGAAGTTCTAAGCGATTATTATTCTTTCATTCCTTTGGCAATAATTCCTTTGGCACATTTGGCGGATATGGTCCAGGACCAAGGGGTCTTTTATCTTGTCCAGGTATAATCAATCCACCCATTGGGATGCATTTGGCTTGATAGGTTGAACATTGCAAATAACGACAGCAATCAGTATATTGATGGCACTAAAAATAAACATTAATATATTGCATTTATGAACAAATAAAAAAAATGTTTGAGTATAAATATTTTTTAAATTATATAAAAAAATAAATCATTAATTTATATACTTGGCACCTTTTTTGTATTTTTTAAAAAGGTTTTTCTTTGCTTTCTAATGCGAAAAATGTTTAATGGATATATATATATATATATATATATATATATATATATAAATGCAATCAAAATACTTACAAGTTCGTACATTGGACTGCACTGTTCTTCTTCTGCTTGGGATACAGCCACAGCCATAGCAATCGTAATAAAAATAGCAAAAATAACGAACTTCATCTTGTCAAACTTTCTGTATTCTGTAATTTCTGTAATTATTATTACTTAAGACGGATACACACTTGAGCATGAACGCGAACGAGGCAAGCCGAGGCATTGTTTCACGTTGCCTCGACTGCAGTTGATCAAAATCACCAGACGAATGGATTAAACTGTACAGAAAAGAGCTCGATCATTTAGCAATTTTTGTGACAATTAACGATTTATTAATTTTAAATCGTCATGCGCTTGCCGGTATTTGGCGCTAGACCGAGCAGATTCGGCTATTTTTTTACATTAATTTGTTAATTATTGCGAAAATCGCAAAACGATAGAGCACTTTTCTACTCAATTTAATCCGTTCTACAGTATTTTTTTATATTTATTGCAATTACTATTAATATTTTATTACATCCGTTGTATCGTGCACAACTGTTTTCCCTATGCTTGCTTGAACACATCTGAGCACGAATAGTTTTTGATGGACCGATAGCATTTGACTCGATCCGAGGCCGTGCGACAAATGATCTGAGGCAATTCGTCGCGCCTTGGACCAACGTTCACACTTGCATGCTCATGCGGCCTCGGCTTGCCTCATTCGCGTTCGTGCTCAAATGTGTTGTACGCGTCTTTTATATATGTCATATATATGTTATATATCTAATGCATCTAATTAAATCCGTATGTATACGATATATAATACGATAATATAAAAATTATACTTCTATAAAAATCGCTGTAATAACCTCACGTGAACATATCTTTAAATGACAATCTAAATACAAGAATATTTTTTTATTATTGTTATTATTATTATACAGGCAATCTTAAAGAAATAGCTTATTATTAATTTGAACTTCTTAAATCTTTATTTTTCAAAAATAGGTAAATGTAGTTTACCGTTTTTTCTTAGAGAGTAGATTGATATGATCGCGGTAGATTGTACGATGTGATCGCAACTGATCGATCGTTGGTTTTCGAAGAGTATTTATATCTTATATCGCACTTGTACAAATTAAAAAGAAATTAAAAACGAATTAAAAAATATACGCATTGCTTACACTGTCTGTTCTATGAAAGGGCACATCTGTTTAGGCTGACTATTGTAAAGTTATATTCTCTCTTTTTCTTGCTTTATTAATTAGAATTATTAATTATAAGAAGTTTACATTTTATTATAGTTCTATATACATTGCGCGCGCGCAAATTAGAACATTTTATATTTAACATTAAAACATCATAATATTTGATATATTTTGTAGGATTGAATATATGAAATTTATTTATATTATAAGGTCTCTTAATTTTTTAATAAAATGTAAGTAAATATTAAAGTTATTTATTAACTCATCTTATAATTATTAATAAATAAAAAACGAAAAATATTGAATGCTTTAATATGTTTATTTAAGTAAGCTATAACAGAAACTCTCAGAAAATAATGCCATAGTCAATATATAAAAAAGCGTTAAGCGTATTAATCACGTTAGTCTCTTAGAAGATTTGATGGATATGGTCCAGGACCAATAGGTCTTGTATCTAGTCCGGGTAATGCTGTACCACCTATTGGCACACATTCGCCACTGTCAAGTTTACATCTCAAAGCACGGCAACAATCACTATTCGATTCGCACTAAAATTTTAAAATATTATATTTAGACAAGTGAAATTCGACATTAACATTAACATTATTTAATTATTATTGCATGTTGCATGTCGCACTTTGAAAACATTATTTGAATATAATTATTTACATACGAATTATGCACGAAAGAAAACACGAATTTATAATTTCTTAATTCTGATTTGGTCTTTCTCTTTTTTTCTGTATGTTTTTTTCTAATGCAGAAAATTATTATTTTTAGTGTAATACACAAATATGATCAGAATACTTGCAGTTTTACCCATAGGACTGCACGTTTGCTTTTCTGCTTGAGAAGCAGCCATAATCACAGCAATCATAACGAAAGTAGTGAAAATAATGAACTTCATCTTGCCAATGTATAATACTTCTGTAATTATTATTTCTTCTATATATATTTACAATTTGATATGCATATGTAATATAATAACACAGTACAAATATGACAGCAATATTTCTATAAAAATAGCCATCATAACTTTACGTTAAATATATATTTTTAATAATAAAACTAATATAAAAAAATACTTTACTATTTTATAATACATTAACAATTTTATAGAAATATTGTGTGTGTGCGTGTGTGTAATTTAGTATTTTAAGTTTTATTTAAAAATAATACATAAATTTACCGTTTTTTTTTGGACACACCCAGCAGTTTGATTATGCAGATAATACGTTGTAAATGCAACTGATGTATTTGATCTTTGAAGAGTATTTATACTTTATATCGCTCTTGTAAAATAATAATACCGGAAATGTATTGCTTACATTATCTGCTATATGAAAGGGAATTCTTGTTTGGGCAGGTTGTTCTTGCTTTTTTTAATTAGAATTAATAGTCATGACCATAAGATGTATACTTCATTGCAATTCAGAATGTCTGTTTCTATATTAGAAACTCTGTTTCTATATTAGAAACTCTGTTTCTATATTAAAAACTATATTTTTCTTTTAAAATGCTGTTTTCACATTTTGCTTAATTAAATTAGCAAAGAAATTAGTTTTATTAACTTCTATCCGATTAATAATATTTACATGAGATTTTATTTTCTGCGTGCTCATATTATACATATATTATAAACCTACAGAAAATAAATTCAATGAAATTAAAAGTATTATATTCACATTGCAATTATGAGACATGACATTAGAATCGAATAATTATTGTATTATGCGATTGTATTATAATAAATTATAGTAAATTATCTCACATATATACAGTGGTAATGTAAGAATTAGAAAAGAATATTGGTAGCTATAGAATGTTTTTATTTAATGTTATATGTAACATAGAACTTATATAACATAAAAGATATCTTCTTTTTCTATTATACATATATATGAAAAAAAATAGTGCCGTAGTCGTATATAAAAAAAACCTTGATTCATATTAGTATGGCATTTTTGGTCCTTCAGGTCTGGTATCGTTTTCATCCGGGTTTGGTTGTGGCACACATATGTTAGCATGTGGCTGACACATCAGACCACGACAGCATTGACTAGTTTGTCTACACTAAAATATTCATAATATAATATATTAGAGATATGTTTTTAATATTATTAGTATTAAAAGTTAACATTAAATAATATTGAAGATGTGGAATGATAATATTTAAATATATTTATCTCTTAATACATATAATAAATATATATGTAGAATAATGTAAAAATATGAATTTATAATTTATTAACTCTAAGTTTATTTATCTTCTCTTTTATCTATATGTTTAATGTTTAATATAAGTTTATAATATATAGAAAAATAAGTGTTTGTTATATACATAAATGCGATCAAAATACATACAGGGAGAGTCATAGCTATGCAGGAGGGCCTAGCAAATGTCTTCTGGTCTGCTTGGGGAGCAGCCATAGCCATAGCAATCATAATAAAAATGGTAAAAATAACGAACTTCATCTTGCCAATATTTTCTGTAATTCCACAATTCTTATATAATGCAATTTGATACATACATATAATATTTTGATAATGTTATTACAAAATCATAATTGTAATAATTTTGTGTGAATATATATTTATATGATGAAATTAATTAAATAAGAAATATATATATATATATATGTATATGTGTTTGTTTATAGCGAGAGAGAGAATTTTATAAAAATATTAATCTATTAATAATTTAAACTCTTAACTTTTATTTCTGAAAATTATATGAATAAATAAACTTACCTTTTTTTTAAGGAGAACAGATTAGTTGTTCAGATCGGCGTATGATGGGATCGCAACTGATCGATTTTTGATCCTCGAACGGTATTTATACTTAATATTGCACTTGTGTAAATCAAAAATATTGGAAATATACCACTACATCATACAAATGAAAATATTGGTTTTGGAAGACTATTACGAAGTTATTTTTGCTTCTTTACTTGAATTATTAATCATGACTGTAAGTAGTTCGTATTTCATTGTAGCTTCTTACTTTGTTTCATTTTGTTGACATTAGAATCTTTAACAATAATTGATATATTTATATAGGATTAAATAATATAATATAATAATTAAGTTATAAGAATTGTATATACTGCTTTGTCATTATTCTGTTTTATCATAAAGCAATTGCATCAAAGAATGTGCATTAATTAAAAAAATATTTTATATTAATATTAAGTCTTTTATGGACATTTCAAATGATTCGAATATAGAGATTACTGTTATAATTTTGAAAAAGTTCTTGTCAAAGAAGTAAAAGTTATTATTTTTACTCATTTTGAGTAATAAACTTTTAATAATAGTTTTTTAATACTTTCGATTCTAACGGAATATTGCCGTTGGTTATTCAAGATAAGATGAGTTATTGCTAAATATTTTAAGCAAACGTACATTATGTATTCAGTTGCAACAGCATACTCCGGGAGAAATTAAAATAGAAATTTATCTCGCTGCAAATGACTATACTTTTGTTACAATAACTATATTTTACACTAAGTTTTAAATATTAAGAATTAAGGTTATTATAATTTAAACATACAATTTTTTATTTATCAATTATACATAAGTTGACTATCACAGCTGTCTATTTTATGATGATTTTTATCAGAAAGTATATATTCTTTCTTTAAAAGAACCTGAATATGTTCTTAGTTTTACGAAATAAATATCATCACAGAATAAACTATTTCTGCTTACAAATTAATTGTAATTTAATTAATTAGGAAATAAGGGTTCTTAATCATTAAGACACGATAAATATTTGGCTGTAACAACTAAACAAGTATATATTTTCAATTATCATATAAATTCTTACATATTTTTAAAGATATTTTCCATTTTAATTGAGATGCAAGATTAAATCATTGTTGCAACGAAGTCCATGCAACGAAGTTTAGGAGATATCGTGTATAATTATTCAGTAGATTCTTTCTTTGCTGGCCATTCTACTTCCTCGCCGGGTTTATCAGGTCCCCATCGTCCCCATGGTCCCCATGGTTTTCCTGATCCCCATTTTGGCCAAATGCAACGAGGACGAATCCATGGATTCAACAATTCAGTGCACTCAAATGGCTCGCAACATGTCCCATCCCCGACACCACTTCCGCACTGATAAAAATTACACGAAAATATAATCTTGGACAACTTTTTTATATTACGTAACCTAATTATTTAATTCAATGCACTTTTATAATTTTTATTCAATTCATATTAGCCATATATTTATAAAATTGTAATTATTACTCACAACTTGTTATAATTACTATTTCAAAACACTTTATATAAAAATATCTTTTAATTTTTTTACTTATTCCAATAATTAACATTAAAGAAGTGTAATGTCTAGAGAATATGTTTAATATCAAATTAACATAAAATTGCATACACATTACAAATACATAAAGTATAACTAAAGTATAACTAACAAATAAATTAAATGTTATTTATGGTTCTTATATTGATTATACTTTCGAAAATTTATAAAACTTATTATCTTTCATGTCGTATAAAAAACATAAATTACATAGGAATTATTATTAAGAGAATTATTAAGAGAAATTCGAGGATGTGCATATTAAAATTTGATATATAATATTATGGAACTTACCACCGCCCCGGGAGGTGAGCAACCCATGACTAATGTCATTGCGAGAAGAGCAAAGCAAAGAAACACGATGAGTTTTCCCATTTTGATTGAGAAATTCCTGTTTTATACAATATATGAAAATATTGAGAAAATGAGAAATATTTTTGCACTAGAAATATAGCTTTCGTATCCTTACCTGTAGTCAGCTTGGTACAAAGTGAATCATTTCGGTGATTGCTTGGCTTATATACAGATTCGGTGTACACATAGTAATATAGAACGATAATCTCTTTAAATATGTGGACGCTTAGTGCACCTTAAGACTTTTTATGGGTCTACATTGCTTATGTTCGTCACATGACATTATTGCCGTTTATCATGCTTCATCAATTGCGCACATCGTAAAAATCATGAGGATACATTCATTATGTGAAGCATGCGAATCATAACAAAGACTTGAAAATATTATAAATTGCCTACAAAACAATATCACGACAATAAAAGCCTTTAGTATGCAATAGCACCGTGATACAATCGCGTCACTTCTTTAGTCATTCGATTTCGCGACAACTAGTCACAACATATTCACTGCAATAAAAATATCACTGATACTGCGAGAGATGGATTTCAACATCTATAAAATATATGAGATTTAATTCTGTTAATTTTATCAAGAAATATGGTAGTGTTTTGCGCCAACTGTGCCAACCACCTCGTGCATCTATTGTCATAAAGCTTAGGTTCAAGAATATCTGTATTACTGTTGTCAAAATGGGATTATTAATTAATTACTTAAGTTTTGTTTATTTATTTTTAAAATTTTAATTTTTAATTTCTAATTTTTAATAATACTATCACTTGAGTTTTATTTGTCAAAAAGTAATAACACAACAGTTATTTTTTTAGGAACACGTATACTTGGCGCCTTTTTTTATCTTTTTAAGATATACTTGTAACTTTGAAATAGGATTTATGAAATAAACCAGCAAAATATTCTTTTAGTATCATTTATTTTCTATTAATAATAGTATAAAAAGGTCCTATAGAGATAAAAAATATATATTATCTGAAAATGTATGCAACATTTAAACAAAAAAATAATTGTTAAAAAATAAATACAAAATTAATTAATGTAATTATTAAATCAATCTAATAATTAAAAACTTGACATGTGGTGCATTGTGTGTATGTAAGTATGATAATTATATATTAATAAGAAAATAATTGAATAAAATTAAAAAAAGATTATAATTATGTAAATTTTTACAGAAATGTATATAAAAGTTAATGACAGATTAGAGAACATTAATAATATTTTATTAATTAATTTTTTTAGTACTTAATAATATTTTTAATTTAAAATTTATGAATTATTAAAATATGTTAAGAAAGTGTCTCCTATTAGATGGTATACATAGCATTTTTTAAATTTGTAATAATTAATTCTTTAATAATCATTAATTTTTTAATATACGGATTTATAATGTTGTACTTTTTTCATGATTTTTATTTTCTTATAATTTGTTTTATTGATAAATATATTTATATTACATTGTAATTTTATATTTAAAATTGCATTATGTGAAAATAGAAAAGAAAAAAATATAAATAAAACGGTTTTATATAAATAAAATGTGAATTGCTACATGTATAATAATCTTATATATTATCAGTGATATATTTACTTTATATTGTTTACATTGTGCAATTTGCAAAAATGCAAAATATTTCTTTTAAAAAAATCTGTTTTTAGCAGATTTTATATAGAAAATAAACCATAATTATATTAATTATGAATTTTTATTTCTTTAATTATCTAAACAAATTATATTTTTATTAATATTAATAAAGTGTAATATTGCTTCCAATAGAGTGCAATAAAGTACAATATTTAATTTCTGAGAAATAAGAGAATGCCGCTTTAGGATATTTATGTCAATATTGACGATTTTCGTTTTTTTACATTTTCAATACTTTTATAACATTGTATTTACCAATATTTAATAATATTTATAATATTTAATAATATTTTTTAATACATTTCTGTAACTATTGTGTACATGATAATTATATTGTTTCTTTAATTTTGTTAAATTATTTTTGATTAGCGCATAAAGTTTACGCATTAAATGTAAAGTACGTGCTTTATCCAGGCGTGCAAAGTTTTTCGAACTTACTAATACTTTCAATTCTAATAGAATATTTTGACTATACAAGGTAAAATCAGGAGCAAATGATGTTATTGCTATATGCAAAGTAAGATGAGAGGCAAATCATGTTATTATTATTTGAATACATTTTTATTTTAATAAAATAAATATTATTTTTATAAAATAAATTATTTTTACATATTATTTTAAATATCTTTCTCGCTCTCGATTACAATTTAAGATAGAAGGATCTTAGTCATTAAAACACGAAAAATATTTTATACGATGATTAAACAGTATATATTTTCAATTATTGAACAAATTCGCACATAGTTTTAAGTTAAGTGCAAGATCATAATTTTGTGCAACAAAATCCAGGTCGAACTATCATTTAATATGGTTGTTGAGTAGATTTTTTTGCTGGCCATTCTACGTCCGAACCCGGGGCCCCTCCAGGTCCCCATATCCCTCCTGGTCCCCATCCTCCCCATCCAGCTGGACCACCCCATGCACCTGGACTACCCCATGCACCTGGATTACCCCAGCTACTTGGACCACCCCATGCACCTGATCCATATACTCCCGCAGGTTTTCCTCCAGTGCACATTTTACTCCATAAATTGCAGCCAAACATTCCGCAACATTCATTGCTACTTTGGCACTGAAAAAAATTACACAAAATTATAATTTTGCACAATGTTTTTGTATTACATAACTTAATTATTGAATTCAATACACTTTTGTTATTTTTTGATTTATGTCATTTGCATATTTTTTTTTAATTGTTCACAAAACAATTAACACTCAAATCTTATTATATTCCGTACTTGAAATATTTAAAAGATAAAATTTTATACGAATATCTCTTTTTACCTTTTTTATTCTGCTTAATTATAAATAACTTAGAATAAAAATGTACAGTGGCTGTAGAACAGCTTTAATTTACCGAGCATTAACATAAAATTATAATTGTAAGTATATAAAATACAAACAACATCAAGTAAATCAAATGCCATTTCTTGTATTGATTGACAATTTAATAGTGTACTTTTGACAAATTGTAAAACTTATCAGCCTTATTATTTATATCTACCGATTATTTATATCTATGAAAACTAAATGTATATATATATATACTCTATAAAATTAATTATTTTTTAAGAATATTAGTTAAGGTGCACTATTTTTTAAATTATAAAGTGATTTTTTATTATAATTAATTTAGTTATTTTTATAATACAAATATATAAAATAATTAATTAAAAATGTGAGTATGTACGTGTTAATATTAAATATGATATTATGCAACACTTACCGACATTCCAGGTCCTTTGCAGGCCATGACTAAAGTCATTGCCAGAAGCGTGAAACAAAGAACTACGATAATTTTTCCCATATTGATTGATTGCTTGAAAAACTCCTGTTCTATAAAGTATATAAAAATGTTGAGAAAGTAGGAAAATACTTTTGCACCAGAAATTTTCGTATCCTCACTTCAGTATCTCTCAATTAAAAGTGAATCACTTCAGCGATCGCTTACCTTATATACAAAATCGGTGTGCACGTAGAAAGGTAGAACAATACTCTCTTCAAATGCGTGGGTGGGTACACCTTGAGACTTTTATGAGTTGTTTAGATTCGTCACTGATATTATTATCATTTATCAAGCGTCATCAATTGCACAAATACCGTGAGAATTATAAGGGTAAACACATTACGTAAAAATCTATGTTGATCTTGACAGAGTCGGTAAAATTATAAACCCCCCGCAAAGTAGTATCACGGTACAAATGTATTTTTTCGTTGTCCGCGATAACATTTTCTAATAATTTGTTTTATCGATAAATGTATTTATACTACATTACAATTTTTAGTTTAAAATCGCATTATGTGGAAATAAAAAGAAAAATATAAATAAAACAGTTTGAAGATATGTTATAAACATGTAAACTAATCTTATATTATCAGTAATATACTCACTTCATATTATTCACATTGTGCAATTTGCAAAAAATATAAATTTTATTTTTGTTTCTAAAAAATCTCTTTTTAGATTTTACATAAAAAATAAGCCATAAATATATTAATTATGACTATTTTATTTCTTTAATTATCTAAACAAGTTATATTTTTATTAATATTAATAAAATGCAATATTTAATTTCCAAGAAGTAAGAAAATGCCGCTTCAGAATGGTTTTGTCAATATTGACGACTTTTTTTTTCCTCATTTTGAATATAATAATTTTATAATATTTTACATAATATTTAATATTTATGGAAATGCATTTTTATAACTGTTGTACACATAATAATAATAATACTCTTTCTTTAATTTTATTAAATTATATTTTTATTAGCTCACAAAGTTTATATATTGAATATAAAGTACGTACTTTATCCAGGAATGCTAAATTTTTCATACTTACTAATACTTTCAATTTTAATAGAATATCTTGGATCTTGGTTATGCAAGGTAAAATGAGAGGCAAATAGTGTTATTACTAGATACAAAATAAGATGAGAGGCAAATCATGTTATTACTAGCAAATGTACATTATGTATTAAATTGCAACAGCATTCTTCAGAGAAAATTAAGGATATTTATCTTACAATAAATTGTAACAATTACATTATGCATTAAATTAATTTTTAGTAACGAGAATTAAAGACACTATAATTTGATATTGTTATACAATTTTTAGTTTATTAATTGCAAGTACATCGGTTGATTATTACATTTTTTTATAATTTACGTTAGAATAAATTACATCTCTTGCTTCTAACATAAGAGAATTTGAATACATTTTTATTTTAATAAAATAAATATTATTTTCATAAAATAAATTATTTTTACACATTATAATAAATCTCTCTTTCTTTCTCCCTCCGTTTCTCTCTCTCTCTCTCTCTCTCTCTCTCTGTCTCTGTCTCTCTCTATTTATCTATCTATCCATCTATCTATCTATCTCTTGCTGTCGATTACAATTTAAAAAAGAAGGATCTTAGTCATTAAAACACGAAAAAATATTTTGTTCAATGACTAAGCAATATATATTTCCAATTATTGAATAAATTCGCACATAGTTATACGTTAAATGCAAGATATCATAATTCTATACAACAAAATCCAGGTCGAACTGTTATTTATGGTTGTTGAGTAGATTTCTTTTCTGGCCATTCTACATCCGGGCCTGGGGACCCTTCAGGTCCCCATATCCCTCCTGGTCCTCCTGATCCAGGTCCCCCAGTGCAACGACCAGCCCATGGATTGCAGACAAATCCTCCGCAACATTCGTCGTCACTTACGCACTGAAAAAATTATAAAAAATTATAATTTTGCACAATGTCTTTTGTGTTACATAACTTAATTATTTAATTCAATACGTTGTTGTTATTTTTCGATCCATATTTGCATATTTTTAAAATTGTTCACAAAACAATTAATACTGAAATCTTATTATATTCCCTAGTTGAAATATTCAAAAAGAAATATTTTATACGAAACATCTCTTTTCACTGTTTTTTATTCTGCTTAATTGTAAATAACTTAGAATAAAAATGTGCATTGGCTGTAGAACATATTTAATATATCGATAAAGTTGAGAAGGCCTATTTAATATACTATATAATATTTAATATATCAAGCATTGACATAAAATTATAATTGTAAGTTATAAAATACAAACAACATCAAGTAAATTAAATATTATTTCTTGTATCGAATGCAATTTAATAGTATACTGTTAACAGTTTGTCAAACTTAGTATCCTTATCATCTATAAAAATGAAATGTATATAAACTCTATAGAACTAATTTTTTTTAAATATTAATTATGATGCACTATTTTTGAAATAAATTATAAAGTAATCTTTTATTATAATTAATTATTTATTTTTATAATACAAATATATAAAATAATTAATAAAAAATATGAGTATGTACGTATTAATTTTAAATATGATATGCAACACTTACTATCACTCCAGGTCCTTTGCAGGCCATGACTAAAGTCATTGCCAGAAGCGCAAAACAAAGAAGTACGATGAGTTTTCTCATATTGATTGATTGCTTGAAAGTATTTCTGTTCTGTAAAGTGTATAGAAATGTGAAGAAAATATACAAATACTTTTACACCAGAAGCTTTCGTATCCTCACCTCAGTATCACCTCAATTCAAAGTGAATCACTTCAGCGATCGCTTACCTTATATATAAAATCGGTGCGCACATAGAAATATAAAGTAATACTATCTTCATATACGTGGGTAGTTAGTGCATCTTGAGACTTTTATGAGTCTACGTCTTGCTCGTCACTGATATTATTATCATTTATCAAGCGTCATCAATTGCGCAAATACCGTGGGAATCATATACAGGTAAACACATTACGTAAAGCTCGTGGATCTTGACGAAGAGTCGGAAAAATTATAAACCCCCCGCAAAACAGTATCACGATAACAAATGTATTTTCTCATGGTCCGCGATAGCATCGCGGTGCAATCGCGCCACTTCTTTATTTATTCGTTTATTCGATATCGCGACAACCAGGTATAACATATTCACTGCAATCAAAATATCGCTGATACTGCAAGAGATGGATTTCAGCATCTGTAAAATGTATAAGATTTAATCCTGTTAATTTTTTAATCATAACGTTGAGAAATATGATATATGAAGTGCACTAAAAAAATATTCTTTTAAAATAATGGTTTTACTAATAAATATATTTTTTATTTTGATCAAAATGCTAGAATTAATAATTGTGCTACGTAATATTCGAATGAATCATCTCGTGGATCTTTCCAATTCTTCTTCCTCCTTTGCACACGTAAAACTTCTCCAAAGCTATCATTCCTAATTTTATCATCAAAAATAGGAAGATATATATTCTCGTTTCGTGTTTCGTGTTTATTTCTATGCAAGGCGCGATAAGATGAACAAATTCCCAACAGTCATCATAAATTACAAATTAATCAAGATTTAGTACGCAACTACATTAAGATAACAAAAGTAAACATACACACACATAGACGCACACACATATGAAAATTTTAATAGTTTAATATCTATAATGTTATAAAAACTATGTTTCTTTGAACTCAAAAAAGACTTTCCATAAACAAAATTTCTAATAACATGAAATAAATTCAGATACAGCCAAATTTATCCTGCAGTTAGATTAATTATCATCTTAAATGTTTAAAGTAACATTTAATTATTTAATAAAGCACATACATTTGTATAATTTGTATCAAAACATTTAATTATTATTATATTATATTATACTGCATCATACTGCACCATACACAATAATATATTAGTAACATTAGTAATTGCAAATTATCCAAAGATCCTTAGTGAGATAGCTAGCGAGAATTATTATTTCACGCGCCTGTCAAATTCAAAATTGATCTAGCATTAATAATAGGGGTTGCAGTCCCTGATAATATTATTTCGTTTTCGCATTCCTCACTATAATATCGCAAAGTTATTATTTCGACATTTGGCCCCGAATTCGCGTATGATGTAGCAAAATATAATCACGTTTTGTCAACAGTGTCGTCGTGTGCCGCGCCGTCACGGCGTGCAGGGCAGTTTACACATTCCCGACTTTTTATTGTCCGAAAGTGTCACGATTTGATGTTAGTTGTAATCGTCCATTACGTTTTTCGCCCGCTGTCGGCGATAATTGGTGGCACCACTGGTGTAATATTTCAGAACGCCCGCCGTATAACGCGCTCGCGTGTCATTCGACCTATCAAAACCGTTCTCCAAATTGATTCAGTTGTCGTTCCTGCCTGCAAAAGAAATCCCTTCATATTTGCGGGAAATTACCCCTCGTGATAGTTATCATACCTTCTTCCTCCAAAAGTATGTTTATTAAGCATTAATAAAATCTGTTTAGTTCAAGACAATCAGAACTTTGCAGTCTATGTTAAACAGTCTGAACGTAATATATATAATGGTCATTTTCACGTTCGTTTATTTCAATATATTCTTTTCGATGGAAAAAATGTTTCAAAAAAATGTTTGAATGAGGTAGATCGCATTTTAAAGTTAACAATCATTACTTTCAACATTTGTATCTGTATTAAGACACCATAAAAAGTCATGATAAAATATGAAAAGTAAATATCTATTCTTATTATTGATCGTTCTTTTTTTTAAATTTAATTTTACGATATAAAATATTAGGAAATTTTTATTTTATTTTTTTTCTGTAAGAGAGACGATTTTAGTTTTAGCTTTTCCGTATGAATCTTCATAAATTTCAAGTATTTTCATCTAGCTAAATTAACGGTATCAATAGTACATGGATATTATAATGAATTATGTAATTTGTATAATTTGTACATATAGTATTAATTACATGCATTAATAACAAACAACCGATGCAGCGTATAGCCAAAAATATGTAAACGCCTAATTCCCACTGTCACTCAATCTCCAACCAAACCCCCCGTAGCTATC
Source organism: Monomorium pharaonis (assembly GCF_013373865.1). Lineage (NCBI taxonomy): Eukaryota > Metazoa > Arthropoda > Insecta > Hymenoptera > Formicidae > Monomorium > Monomorium pharaonis. The sequence continues at coordinate 15,675,672 of NC_050473.1, read as the reverse complement.
ATATATAATATTTTCTCTCTACGCGCAAAGTTCGCTTAATTGAGTGCGCCATTACCTGTAATTTAATGCAATGTAAACGATTAAAACGTTTATCAAATTCGGTCTTGATTCTGGACTAACTGATGAGTGGTGAATCATTTCATTATGACGATAATTATGCAATTACAGAACCAGATGTATAACCGGTCGAAGGTAAAAAAAAAACAGATGAAAGATTCTGGAACGCGTGAAGATGAAACGTTGAACGGGAATTCCGTAGGATTGGAAGTTCTAGAGCAAGTACGACAAAAATTGTATTTTTTTCACGTGATTTGACAGTGTCTGCATCTCATGATGAAAATATTGGTTTATCACGGGACGGAGATTCAAGCATTTATAATTATCGATATATATATCGTTGCAGTGTAACCGCATATGTCACGCGGTCGTTGAAAGTGGTGTGAATCATTGACTTAAGAACTAGGAGCTCTTTTAAGGAAATAATGATAGCGTTATCTTTGCCCGGTATTTTTTAACAAACTTTACCTTGACAAACTGATCCACTCGTATTACCCGTAAATTGCAATTATTTTAAACGGATATTTTTTCAATTGTACACATCGAAAAATATATATCAAATATTGTTCTTTAATTAGATTGTACTTTACATTTCTAATTGAATTAATCTTTCAAAATCGAGACATACATTAGGTCAGCATATTTCCGTTATGATTTCTACGTCAATTCTCATAATAGAACGATCATAATAGAATTGTCGTGTTTTAGACGCGGTGAATGAATTACCTTCGCTTCGAGGCTGATGTCTGAATTAGTCTTGCGTGCAGAGAGTGTGTACATTTGTATCCCTTTCCTTAACACAGTGCAACATCTACACGCACTTCCGACTTACACTTCCGAGCTAACCACTCCTTTCCGTTACACGCGACAGCTCAACCCCTAAGAAACCATTAAGCTCGTTATGAAATTACCGTAAATGTCCCAGATAAAAACAACAGCTGCCAACCGTATAGTTGAAAATATTAATTGCCACGTGTAATAAAAAAAACGAATTATTTGAATATTGTTTAATAATTTTAATTGAGATTTATATATTCTTATAAATTATATTACATAAAGAAATTATGAGAGAACAGAGTATTATAAAAATGAATTGAATCTTAACACTATGTGAATTCTTTTTGCTTAGTTTCCTTTTTATCATTAATTGTTCATTAATTATTGATGAAAATTTTAGTTATTAAATGTAATAATAAATTCTATAATCTGTAAAGGATATAAAAGTTATATTTTTAATGTATTATTTCAAAGCCTTACACAATGGATTATTTTATTTTCTACATTAAATTCAACATTAAATCGATAGTTTATCAGTGTTTCCTGTTGCGTATATGTATGTATGTACGCGCGCGCACGTGCAAGATGTAACAGAGTTTATTGAACGCAATGTAATTGTTACGCGATTACATCAATTCATCAATTCGACCAAGACAATATTTTTATTAATCTAAAGCTGTCAAATTAAAACTTCCAGCTAAAAACAAAATATTTATAAACATCAGTCGATAAATATTTATTTAGTTTTACGTATTTCTGTGCTACAACGAATTATTATTTGGTAAAATTGCAAGTAAAAATGCGATTAGGAGACGCTCGACCGCGAAAAATGTATTTCAATAAAAGATATATAAAGGACGCTCAATGTGCAATTTCCATTATCTGTCTCGCGCGGGGTACCGAAATAATTACTTAAACTATCAAAATTTTTCGATAGCTCTTTTGTTTTGATCATTCTGAAGCGATATCGAAATGGAAATCAATATATTTGCTCGCGTTGGAAGATATCAATTAATTCGTTATCATCATCACAATAAAACATGTGAATGTTTATGTGCATAAAAAGCTCTTGCACTTGTTTATCGAATAATTGATCTATTTACAGCAAATGGATCATAGAGTAAAGAAAATGTATCTTCTTCCATTCCCCCCCTCTCTTTCTCTATCTCTCTCTCTCTTTCTCTCTCGACATGTACGAGATTTCGCTTCGATAGAGTCACTTAAGCGATAAATCTTCGCCGCTAACGTCGTCGTCCCGTCTTTCGTGGTTTTGCTCCGTAGGATCTATCGCTCCCTTAGTTAGCGGAGTCGGCCTTCCAGTCGTCTCGCTCGCGTTCTTCGGCGTAAACGTCGCTTGGCGTCGCTTCCACCACCGTAGTCGAAACGGAGTGGAGTCTCTCTAGGCTGAAGTGCCGGACAATTTGATAATTGGATCTGCGGCAGTACCGTGATTTACGCGCAGTAGGGTCCAGGCTGACCGTCCGGGTGGCCGCCAGTACGCGGAACCGCTCCGGAAGCAAAGTGGAGGCGATTTCGACAGATAGACAGAGACGAAGGCAGGGAGAGAAATGGAGAGAGAGAGAGAGAGAGAGACATCTTCTCGCGAATTAACTAAAACTACGTCTCTACTATGGCTAGACGCTGTTTTACGACATTCCCCAATTCTCGTTACGGTGCGAATGTTATCTTTCGCAATGCACGCGCGATCAATATATATTAGTACACTATAGTACAGTGTACAATTGATTGCGCATCTTATGTAACTGACTAGCATCGATAAATGATTATCGATAAGATATCTATTCCCTTATGAATATCGCAACCATGTGTGTTCGTAATGATATCATTACAACTTTTTTGCTACACAGATTGCACTTGCGCTAAAAGAATAATTAAGACACTTTTAACAAGCAGAATTAACATGTCGCAAAATTATTTAACATTAAAAAATTATATTATTAAATTACCGTATTTTATTTTATATCAACATGTTTTTATTAGATAATTCTATTATCATTTAATAGCTATGTCGTGGTGATAGCAAATCTCTGGAGGACATTTAGTGAAAGCTTTAAAGCTTCTTTCAGTAATCTCGAAGGTTGGTCTACGATCACAAAAATTTGCCTGTAATCCGAATACGACAGAGCCTTGGATGGGTTCTACGAGTCGAATCAAATCTACAACGCTGGAGAAAGTGATGGCCTGTAAAACAAAACGTTGAGAGAAGGCGCTGAGAAGAGAAATCATAAAGTTACCCCTCGTTCGGCGAGAGATGCTCCGTCCGCTCTCTACTGCCCCACGGCTCAGTTTTTCAGCTTCGCTACGCACGTCGTGACGTGTTAAACCATAAAACACGCGAGAGATTGCCGTGGAATAAACTCCGCGCGGTGGCTTCTTTATATCGAGAGGATACACGTAAGCGCAGGAAGTTCTTTCTCATCGTTAAAAGGAAATGTCGTAAGAAGAGCGGAATGTACGGGCGCAATTCAGCTAACTACGATTGCATGTTTTTCATTGAACATTACATTGTACAATTTTACGTTAAAATAGTAATAAATGTCAAAAAACTGATCGGTCGCGTAGTTTTCATAACGAACAAAGTGATAAATAAGAACACAAGTACGAATCGCTTTGCGTTATATTATTGGACACTTTATTTTTTTTCGCGAATTGTGTTTTTACGGTTGTTGCATGATCCGTCACGAAAAGTACATTCGCATTCATAGACGTTTACAAAGACATTAAAATTCATCGAATAATCTGTAATAAAAGAAAGTATGCATTTAATTGGGCTTCGCCTAATCGATTTTCGAGTCCCTCTGATATGAAGACACACTCGCGCTTGCGCTATTTATTTATCGTCGCGCGTATGTACCGATACAACAAACAATACAACAGCGATGCCCGCGCGTCGCACTTAAATTGTAAATTGACATATGTTATTTTTTAGTTAGCGCACGCTTTTTTTCTAAAATACAACAATACAGAGATAAAAAAATCCTTCGCGAAATACTTTCAAGATTCAACCGCGTGAATTAAGGAGAAAGCGAGCATATTTTTACCCGCCGCTAGGCATTCCAGGATCGACTCGTCTTCGCCGTGAGATACGTTGACGTAAGTCGTTTAAAGTCGTTCGGAAATTCACGGGAGGCGATATTATCGAAGTGACGAGCGCGAAGTGACGGCCGTAACAAAATCTCCGCGGAAGAATACCCACGGTTTACGTGCGGCTCTTTATCTTCCCCGTGTAAGAGGATTTCTCGGCTGTAAAAAGGTGAAATCGAGGGCACGGCGTCGCGCTTTATTCTCGCGGTCTGTCGCAACGACGTCCACGACATATGAATCCTTTCCGCAGCGAGGAGGGTTGACACTGCGAGAAGAGGAGAGGCCACGGGTCGCCTCTTTGGGGCTGCGGTGCGAAAAGTTGGAGTAGAGGAAGTATGCGCTCTGGCCCGCCACTGGGAGAAGGAACGCTGAAAAGTTTCGCGGCTGCGAGAAAGAGTCGGCGAGAGAAGGAACACGAGATTTCTTCTCTCGACACTCGTATTATTTTCACCAGTCGCGCGCGCGTGTCCGCGCGTTATTCCTTGCTACACATGGAAAAATATTCTTCTCACGCTAAGCAATTACTCATCTTTATGTTTTCTCCTTTTAAATAACGGTTATCTTTGTAAAGAATATCTTCTTGATAATAGTTTTGAAATGTACTCATTATTTATTTCAAACAAGTAACATTTACTTAAAATAAATAAATATTTTCTAAAAACGGGCATTTAATTTCAATGAATTTAAAATAAATGTTTGTGTAAACATAAAAAAATATGTACTTGAATTTTTTAACTAAATATCACTTATTTTAAATAATTTATAAATTTATATTAGTTAATGTTTTAATTAGAAATACTAAGTTAAAATAAAAATTTAATTTATTTTGTCTTCTGCTCGATTAAATTTTATAATTTCTTCCAAGAACCACAAATTCTTTCTTTAAGTATATGATAATGAGTTTTCCTAAAATTTATGATAAGTATATTATAAGAATATTATCTGAGACAAGAAAACATTCTTTGTTGAAGATAACCGTTACTCATTAGAAGTAAAGAAGTAAATTAAGTAATTACTTGGCAGTATTTTTTCGTGTAGAGACATGATCAGGTAAGGCGAGATAACCACGGAGGATAAAATTGCGCAGACACAATTGGAAGAGTCCGACGCAGTTTTATTTTTCTCTTGACGCCTTTCGGCCTCTCTCACGAAATGAAAATGTCGCATAAAAGGAAGAATGACACGTCTTCCTTCACATTTCATCTCAAGACAAATATTTATTTTGCCTGACTTCGTGTCGCGTATGATGCAATTTTATCTTTGTGCGAGGAAACTTTTTTTCTCCTCGAAATCGTGTGGTTTCTGATATACTGCTCAGAAGCATGCAAACGTGATTCAGCTTTCAGTGCAAAACTTGCGCACGATGTCGTAAGCCGCGAAAATAGAGTACGGCGAACGTTCTCGAAGGCGGAATTGTAAACCGCATCTCTCCAGGCGGTAATAATCTTTATCTGCGATAAAAGAAATTGATCTTACAGCGAAACAGCCGGTAGAAATGGCAAAGCGAACTTGTGGCCGAGCTATATTTCGCCCTGTGCGTAATTTCCTCAGCTTTACTGTCTTAGGTGAATTGTATTCCCGAATTTTCTGGGCATAACACAGCAGAGCAGTAAACCTCCACTCTCGTAGATTTTTTGTCTTTCGAAATTTAGATCGGATGGAATCAGAGATAACGTCGATTGATATGTCTTCTTTACCGACACGAACGAAATTAAATAAAATCGACGAAAAAATTAAAAAGTTAAAATTTAAAAAAAAACTTTTACATCGAGATAAAATCCTGATATTTTTTAAATCTTTCTGTGTTACATAACGTATTAATGCAACGTTAAAACAGCAATGGAAGTTTTATGCGGTCGAACTATCATTGAGATAAATTATATCCTCTATTGTATTACGCTAATAATTTATTCATACGATAATCAACGCCGGGAGAGAGGAGGAAAAGGCTGGTCGCCCGCTCTCGGTTGTATTTAGTCAAACGCAGTATTTAACAAAGCTCTTTCATAAATAATCATATTTTGTTATATTTCATTGCATATATATAATAATGTTAATAATTAATGTCACCAACATATTAGTAGACTACTTTATACTATTTGAGAATAAATATGACATCTTGATTGTTCGGTTGATGCTTCCATTATTTGCGACTGTGCAAATAATTGCAAGTTTTGCGTACGAGAACGCGTTCGGGTAATAAGCGATAACACGGGCAGGGGAAGGGAGGGAGAAATCTTAATTTCCTCTGCAACGCCACCCTCCGTCCCGCCAATGCGGCGGAGAGGCCGTGTCGACCGTTTTTTAAGTCTGATGCGTGCTGCTGGTCTTTTAAAAGGCCTTTCTTCCAGCTGTTTAGGTTATTATAAGGACCGAAGGCACAGGGACGAGCCACCGTCGAAAGGGTGACCATCCGCCTCCCGGCCATTTCCTAGCAATTTCCTGACGCTGTTTTTCACGTGAACTTTTGAACTCGTTCCCCCGCAGGGTACCTTTTCACTGTAAAATATCAGCTAAGTAGCCGCGGCAGGACTAGCCAGTTATAAATGGCCGCGTGCAAATATCGCGGGTTTTGTGTCCAGATGCGTCCGGTATATTTAATGTCCCATGGACACTGGTCATCGTCGATGACTGCACGACGAAAATGTCCTTTGCAGAATTAATGGCCTGTCACGATATCGACAGTTAAAAATCGAGGGAAACGGGATTTCTTAATTTCCTTCCTGTGTTTACCCGCTTTGCGATGCTTCAACGTTACGTCACTCTAAATTAAAAAAAAAAGTTACTATTAGTTGCTCTGATAGATGATGTCAATTTTATTGGATATTACAAATTAACATGAACATATGTTTAAATAAATCTCCAAGACTTGCGCGCTTGTCGCTTAACAGCGATCAATGATATCGCGCGTGACTGAGAACAGCGTGCGTGTATGCGTAATACAGATACACGTATCAGAAACATGGTAAAATAACTGTCATTTTCGTCGAAATTTAATAGCAAGATAATCAATATTTATTTAAAACGATCTGAAGACATGATAATATGAAGACTGATAATATTCGAACAACATATGCAAAAGTATGTGTTCTAAGAGATTTTCAAGAATTGCATTCTAAGAATTCTTAATCTTAGATGTATTTTAATGTTAACTGTAACACAGCGCAACGAGCTTTCGCGTATAAATTCTGTTCGAAGATAAATTTATATACTTTATTTGTGATGCGGTAATAATTATTAGTTAATAACATATTTTATTATAAAATAGAAGTTAATGGTAACTGATTGATTCAATTACCACATAATTACAATTTAACTGGCTCGGATGATAAATAAATAATAAATAATTTAAATTTAATTTCTCAATAAATTCGCGTTGTACAGTTGACGTGCAAATAATGATTATTTGTCGTCTCTGCAGACATATAACTCTGTGCGCATGATTCTGTGTGCTACCGTTTACACGATGGTTCAACCTCCCTTCTGCAATTCTGCATTTTGAGCGTAAATATCGCATTATAAATAGATCATTTGCGATAAAATATCTATAGCAATAACAGTTAAGAAAAAATTTCCAAATAACGATATGATTAGCCAAAAGGGCTGCAGTGACATGAAGAAAGATATAATCAATATCTTACGAATGCAATAAGATAACATTTTTAGATGTGCGAAGAGTATACGATGTAAATAAAAATATTGTTTTATTTTTAATTAACGTTGGAATACTTAATACTATTGAGCAAATATTAATATGTATTATTAATTATTCCTCCATTATTGTTTAGTTTAACCTGAAAAAGAATGTAGATCGCTGTTAAGAATTTAGATCTCGTAATATCAAACCGATTCGTTGACGGGGCACTTCCGAATCCTTTCTTAATGGACTAAAATTAAAGGGATCGATACCTTGCGCATTTTAATATCATTCTGATATCGCGAGAGGTAACGGTTGGAAGCCGGATATTTATTTTGGTAAAATTCAGAAGCGAATCGTAAACGATAGTGATTAGAATGCTGCATTATTCAACACAAGTGAAATAATGAAACCGTGAATAATCTACGGCGTTTCGAAAACATCAGGAGTAAGTATGCGCTTCTCCAAAAGTTGACATCGTCCGAAAATGAATGATTTACCAGAAGTGATGTACGCCGGGCAACGTTGTCGAAAGGCTCAGAAACGATTTCCGATAGCAGGAGACCAAGTTAGTCTTGGCCATACAAAGTAGGTTCACGCATACTGACACGCGTGATTATCAGTGCGCGGAATTCATTGGCCCCCGAAGGACAGGGGTAGACTATTCACATCAATGCACCCTTGCCGAAGGGTTGCGAAACTTCGGACTTGCATCCCCTGTATTCGTTCGCGCGCTGTTAGGAAAAACATTGCGACCTTCTCAAGAACCCGATCCAATGTGCAATTTTATTTCAAGGCATCGAGCAGAGCTTACTTTCATCGGGTTATTATTGACATCCTTTATGACCGTATTTGCATTCAGAAAGCTACGCAAAAAAGCTCGAGGAATACATTATATTTTTATGTATTGTGTTATTTTTGAGTTCATTTACCAGCAAGTATTTTAAGCTGAAATATTTTTAAGACATTACACATTACAGAACTCTTTATTTTACCAATAGTATTCTTTAGCAATATTGTACAAAATTAGATTAGATTAAATTATTCAATAGCAAATAGTATTACCGCATGAATAATAAAAATTCTTTTTTATTGTGTGTATTTTGAATTGAAATATTTTTAAGGTGTTTTATTACGGAACTCTTCATTTTTTCAATAGAAGCATTCTTTATCGATATATTTCATAAGTCAGATAAAATTAATTGACAACACCTAATATTATCGTATAAATAATATAATTTTTACAATCTAATAATCTACTATTATTGATTAAATAAAAAAAATATTAATGTTGTGGCACTAATGTATAAAAACAATTTTTCACTTTTTATTGTCTTTTAACGCGAACGTAATGCCGCTTTCACGAAATCTCAAAGCTAGTCAATACATTTCCGGCAACGTCACTTCCACACAATTTCGTGGACAAAACTTTACCCTCTTTTTAAGCAGGTCGATGGTGCCATCTGTTAGTAAATGCATCAACTAATCAATGTTCACGCATGTGCATTATGCGCTTCCAAGTAATCTCTAAAAGGAAAAGTCGGCAATGAGGGTTCCTAATCGGATCGATGAAAGAGGGTGAATGTGCCCTGAAACTCATTTTGCGTCAAGCAAAAATATGGAAAAATAATTGCAAAAAACGTAGAAAAATATATAAAAAAATAAAATTTTAAAAAATTACAAAAATGTAAATTAATAACTCGTCGAAAGCAAAAAAAATTTTAATACAATGGAGCACCTAGAAAAGGATCTTTTTTCGACGCTACTTTGTACCACAGGTTGCGTTTTATAGGCGCTATTTTATCCCGTTTGTTCTTTTAACATAGCGATCAACAAATATCTATTTCGATATCTTTCAGATCACTCAACAATAACAATTTGCAACATTTGCAAAAATACGAACAGATATTTTACATCTGTTGTATATATAAAGTCACATTTCTTTAAATTAAATATATTATTTTAATTACACTAAATATATAAAAAGCAGACGAGACATTGTCGTATTATAATAGAAAAGTTATAATGGTACGATTATTGTAATATTTTATCTTTATATAACACAACAAAAGTAATGAAATTATTCATTGTATATACACTGCAGAACATCCTGCAGAAATTGTAGAATTCACAAACGCATTAACATGACGAAATCGAAATCTTCGTAATTCAAACAATAATGAGTATCGGTTGAATATCGGAGAAGAGAGGTAATTTCGGGATAACGTATCGTTCCGTGCAAAAGCGACGACGAGCAAGCCAGCCACCGCCGTTGCCGCGGTCGCGCTTACGTTCGAAAACGCACGTAGGGTCCATTACGAAACGATATAATGGTGCAGTCTATTATCTAAACAACGAGAAGCCCAGCAACGGAATCGCGGCGCGGCGCGGCGGGGTTTTGCCGCGAACGTTATTGATATTCCCGGCGGTCGTCTCGCTTTACGTTGAAATTAGCCGAACGGAGGAAGCCGCTGCATAACGCTGTCGCGGATACAAACGAGCAGCGGAGCCGATGCACTATCGAGTATCGATCATCCGGCCGCTCGAGAGCAGCTAGAGCATCGTGGAAATGATACGGCGTCTCCTCCGTTGCGTTTAATATCTTCGTTCAAGATTCGCGAAGTGGCTGCGCTCGCTCCGAGCTGATTCGCGAGAGAGAGAGAGAGAGAGAAAGTGACGCACTTTTTCTCAAATCGATAAAGCGAAGAATCTCGAGGTAATGAAAAAGAAAAAAAAAACGGATTGTTTATATGTTCTCTGAAATAAAAAAGAATTGTCGCAATTGGAAAGGAGATTTTTGCAATTGTTACAAAAAGAATAATAAACGGTAATAAGATTGAATATCTTAAGTAAATAGCTTCACATAGTTTTAATTTTGATGTAAATTTATAACGTGTTATATTAGAAGGAAATATTCCTAACTTATTTATATAAAATGTGATGCGCGATGCTCGCTTTAAATATTTCAAATAATAGAAAGAGAGCCGGAGAGCGAAAAGTGGAAATAGTGTAAAGTGTGCGCGCTACGAGTGACCACTGCCAAAGGGGGTGAACAGACCGATCGGCGGCCTTCCCCCCGTTTGTCCAATCGATCGGGCTAAAGATTTTCGACTCTTAATTAAGATCGCGAGGGCACTCGAGTTTTCAATTAAAAGAGTAGCGACGTTCCCTTTCCTGTTGTCTCTGTTTCTCATCGTCCCGTTTCTCTTTTTTACCAGCTCTCCGCCTCCGTCGCCCGCACTCTCATCCTCGTATTTTCGAACTCTCTCTCGTCTGTCCTCCCTCCCTCCCACCCCTGCCTTTCCTCGCTTGCGCATTCTTTTTGCTTCACCCGCCTGATGCGCTGGCAACATTAAATGCAATTTTGCGCAACGCATCCTCCGAGGGTACTCGGATCCCGATGGTGTCTCCCGATCCACTTTTTCCGTTTTGGCCACTTTTGTGGAGTGCGCGTGCACGCGGTCGTGTCATTTTTGTTTCCGACAACGATTCTTTGTCGGACGATATCGAAAAATATTTGTTGCCTCGTTACCCCGATGCTCGAGATCGCGTGCAATATTCTAGCGGCGCTTCAAGGATTTTTCATCGGCTGCTCATGAGCATTGAAATATTCAAGCAACCACTTCATGCTGTTTTTAAATTCTTATATATCGGAAAACTATGTGTCCGGTTTTTCTAGATTTTCTAGAGCTACCATTTCTGACCTAATAAAATTGTAGTAATACGAGAAATACGATCCACGTGTTTAACTGACGATTGGTTTGTGTAAGAAGCGCGGAATTTCTCTTGAAGGTATCGCTCGCCTCGCGATAATCGCGCGTTCGACGAGGCGGGGAAACGCAGGGAGGGAAGGGGGAGGAGAACGAAAAGCGAATGCGCGATGTCGGGATGGACAGGGGGTGGTATTTTTGGCGGTCATCCCCGTTCGATGTGTCGATGCGAGGCCGCGAGGACGAAGGGTAACGGTAACCCTCCCGCGCTCCAATGCCAATTTTTGCCGCATACAAAAGCGCGGCGAGCACGCTACGCGTGCCTTACGCGGGCGCTTCCCGCCCACGCACGCACGCACGCACGCACGCACACACGCGGTCCAGCCGGCGCGCTACGTGCGCCCGATAATGCTGCACGATGACCATGGGACACCGGGCTGATTGGGGTGCAAGCGACCTATGCAGTTTAATTTATGTTGCATCACCAGCCAGTCGTACGTGCATCAATCCGTACAGCTCGCGACCGCGTTCCGCTCGCGTTCCGATCGCGGCTTTTCTCGAGCGACTTCGTCTTCTACGAGCTACTTGCGCCCGGTGACGACTCCCTGTTCACGTACGTACTTGTATGCAGACGGCTGTGTATGTATATGCGCGTGCGCTCGCGTGTGTACGTGCGTGTGAATATGTGTACGTGTGCGCGCAGATGAAAACACACACACGCACACACATGTCCGTAGACATCAGGCCGACTACGCGTTTATAGTCAGCCATCTTTGTTAACGGTGGGTGTTCGTCGCGGACAATTGATAAAGGGACTGATACTTGTGATTCACTTGGAGACCCCTTGCGAATCTTTCACGAATCGTAATTGGATTGGATACCGATGGGTATCATTTATTTGAATCTCATCGAAAAGTTAAACAATACCTTGTTGACGTTGGGACGATTCTGCCTTATCTTGAAGTTGAAGAGACCATATGTCGAAGGAGTGTGCGTAATGCAGCTAATTTTAGAATTTGGCTTGTGACGTTCGAGCTTTGAGGTGACAATTGGATGACGCACTTTAGCGAAAGAATTTCACTCAATTTTATCATTTAAATACCACACGAGAGAAAATAATGTTATATTAATATTCGCGTTAGCTATATATAACAATATAACGATATAATGTATAACAATCTAATTTAAAATAATCTTATTAGTTTAATAACAGTATTAACGAAACAAATAACATTTTATTAGAAAAAGCATGGCGTTTTTGTTTTATTAATACTATTATTGAATTAACAGGATTATTTTAAATTAAACTACCGTTGATTATGCGATTAATACTTTTTTTTTCGTGTATTCAAGTTTTGTTTATTTTCATCCGAAGCGAGAATATTATCTATAGAAAATTCACGGCTTTCTTAGCGCATACATATACACACGTGCAATCTTCTAAAAGATCTTAAAATTCTGTTTAAAATACGCAAGAGAAAGAGAAAGAGAAAGAGAGAACACAATAGAGCACGGTAATCAAATAAGCCGATGTGAAAAATTCTGTGATCTTATTTCTTTATTTCCCTGACTCTTATGATAAAACTGGAGTCAATGGGCCAATATGCTCGCCATTGGTCAACGTGTGATTTAGTAGTCGCCGATGAGTCGTATTCGCGATATGAGCTGGTCGTTTATCAACGCCTCCGTGCCAAGATCAAAAGAGCAATAAATAAAGGAGCCGTTATGCACGAGTCGTCGCACGCGCGCGATACAGAAGCGGCGGAATCGGCGAAGAAAGAGGCGCAGGAGGAAAGCTAATTAGCGCGGATCGAAACCTACGGCGCTTGATAAATGGACAGCCAATATTTGGACTAAGGGTGCCTCCCTCCCGCCATCTCTCCCTCCCCCATTCGCCGGACGCTGTTTTTTTTCCTCGCTTTTTATCGCCGAGTTCTTTACATTGATCATCGTAGAAGACGCGTAATAGCGCACGAGAGAGAGAGAGAGAAAGAGAGAGAAAGAGAGGGGGTTGAAAGGGGACGGATGACGACGAGCGGTACGCACAACTTACGCGCGTTTGGGTAAATATCTCCGCGGGTATTTACACGAGCGAGCTCGACTCCGAGATAGCCCGTGATTAATGGCCCTTCTTCAAGCTTTATTAACGACCTGTCCACCCAGCCCTACCTTGACCACTTTTGGAAAACCTCGTGTGTAGACGGCAAGTTCGTCATATACGACGATTTTATTCAGACGCTTCCTGAAAACGCGGGGAAGGGGGAGAGAAGGGTTACCTAGCTCGAACCCGCGCGAGTTCTCGTCATGCGAGTAGCGATCTCTCGAAATTCAAGGTTACCGCGTGAATCGTACACACGTGTGCCGTGAAATTAATTGTTTAATTCGTCGGATGGATTTTGCTCGTAACGTGCATTACTTTTTTATCGGGCATTCAATTCATAACGGTTGCGCGTACACCCGTTAATTATTATGTAGGTACGATTAAATTGATTCTACGAACGCGCATCGGCTCTTCCGAGAACTAACGGCAGTCGTTTTGTCCTACAGTTGAGTCACAAGATGAAAGAGAGAGAGAGAGAGAGAGAGAGAGAGGGAGAGAGATCATAAGGTACCGTATAAATACACGGTAATCCTATCCGATAATAGTCGCACGGTCAATTAAGATGACCGTCATAAGAACCAATTAAACGTAAGTGCGTGACCACCCTGGCTCGGGTTACGTATTTACGATCTAAAATTATGCGTTTTCGTCGCCCGCGCTTCTCCCATTACTTGCCCTACGATTTCTTTCTCGAGTGATCCCCCTCCAACCCTACGACCCTTACGTCCGATTATGAAATTTCATCTGTGTGCGTATGCGCGCACCTGATTTTTAACTACGCCCGCTGCGCGCTCCCGACGCCTCGCCGGGGGAACATTTTCCAAAGCTTCGTATAATTCGTTGTCAAAAGTCGACCATAATTGGCGCAATTATGTGTATAATGCAATTATCAGTTCATTTCCTCGGCTATACGATGGACTGGAGCGATACTCTTTGGAAATGCGTAAATAATATATTTGCGTATATAAACGTGACGACCGGATGTGTGATCTACGTGATTAATCGCCGCGTTAATTAAAATGTTCGCTTAATAAGTTCGCTTAAACGGCGGGAAAAACAGCGCGGTGATTCATTTAACAATTATTTTATGTAGTTTATATGCACATACACATACATGCGCACACATACGCACACGCACGCACGCACGCACGCACCGCGAGTAAAGTACTCCGCCGCGTTGCACCCCCGCGCATACAATAATGCGGCGTACCCCAAAATGCACCGCGACAATAACGATTCCGGGTGGATTAATCTCTCCGATGGGACGTCAAACGCGTGGCACGCTTTTAAGACAACGTCTCTCTCTTTTCCTATAAGATCCCACGAATAAAAAAAATGTCCCACGTACGTGGACACATACATGGAATAATGCACGCGCATCCCTCGAAAAGTGGCCCCCTTTTTTTTTTAACCCTTTGTCGTCCCGGTTTCTCACATTCATGACTGGTCGCCAAACGAGTCGCCACAAGGGCACAAAAAATGGAGTGCGGCGTTTATCAAATATACCTACCTACCTCGAAGGGTGACCGCCGGAACTTGGTCCGTTTTCCACACTCGCTGTTATTCCGCCTCGCTAATTGGAGGTCTCGATATAAGAAAATCGCTTCTGGCGGAAGATAACATGATATTACGATCGCGTTACTGAACACATTGTGCTCGTAGATTCGCGAGATCTCGTGATTAGATTATCCTTGACAGACGTCCCATCGACTTTGCCATAATCTAAATATTTTAAATATTTTAATCGATAGTGTACTTGATCGATATAAATGTCATATTAGAATATTTTGCGCTGTGGATAAAATGTATACTCATTACTCGTTTCATATGTTCGCTGTTTAATCATTTTGTAAAGATCTTATATGTTGTTTCGTTCTCTCTTTTTACTCCAAGAAGAAAAGTTTATATTTTCCATTTGTTTTTAAATACTTTTATCGAAGTCTCTCAGATCCGAAAGTGCATGTGATATACACGCGACGGTTTTCTTGGACAACATCAACTTTAAAAAGAAGCAAATAAATTCTCGTTCGGTGTCGATACTTTTAGAAAAATGAACGGCAAGGGGATTGTTTCGCACCGGGGAAAGTGTCGTCCCTGGTGAGCTTGCGGCTTGAATCCGATCGGAAGGACAACACTTTCGCGGCTGAGACCTAGGCAGCGTACACTATGTATGCTGATATATGGACCCGTCTCGCGTTGATAGATACCAGAAACTTTACAACTTTAATTTTTCCCCCGACGTCAATTTTGGGTTTTAATCTTGACCTACACCCCGGACAGGGCGTACGGGCGTCGGACAAGAAAAGAATTATTACAGTTACAATTAAATAACGTCCTTCTCCACGTGAATTGTATTTGGGTCTCGGGACTTGGTATATTTCATCTGAAGAGTTTACATTTTCGAGTGTTAAAATACGTATTTGTCCGAAATGAAAAAAGTGAATAGATGATTTCGGATTTATTCTTGTCATTATGAAAACTAAAAGAATCGCCAGACACACGTAATACAAGTCTCGCGCAGAGCAGGATGAGATCATGCAAAATAAAATAATGTTCGACGTGTTGATGAATTATTTAACTACATTAGATAACCATTTCGTGCATTGTGTAATACTTCTTCCGACGTTTTAACATTTTGGATCGATAGCGAAGTTTGTATTAGCAATCGACAAGTCTGATATTAATTATTTAATTTTATCGGGCGCGCAACACAGAAATATCAATACGTGAGCAACTGCATCAGTAGGGTCATAATGATATATGAGATAAGATTGTAGTTCACACGACGACAAAAAAGATGATACATTACGTCGTTCTGTAACACTAGTGATACAGCTGATAATTAATGTACCCCATGTTAATCTTAATAGATTAGTACGACCCAAAGGAATGCCTTTCCGATTAAGAAAGATGTATTCCTGTTTGGGACGTCCTGCATCAGGATTTTTTCGGTCTACCTATTCGAGACTCTTACTCACGTCAGGTGGTATTCATGCTCAGGTGGCCGGCTTGCATCTGGCGAATCCATTGTTCACGTTAATGAAACATGGCCCGGCTTCGCCAACTTTTATCGCGGATATTTCAATTGCGAGTGCGAACAATTGATACTCCATATATCCGCAATGAAAACATTCGGCGCCTTATCGAATTGGTAGATATCGCGATTTAGCGCCGCGAGAATCAATCGTTTCGAAGTTTCTGAATATTTTATACCAATTGCAAATCCGTCGCGTAACATTTGAAAAATTGATTAATATTTTTTGAGAGAAAGAGAGAAAGAAAGAGTTTCCGGTGATACTTTTAACATATTAATAGAAAATCTTTTATAATTTTAATAAGTTAAAATATTTTTTCTACCTATGCATAAATTATTTCAAGCAGCATACGTTTTATCAAAACTTACGCGAAAATTTTGTTTATTTCAGGTTCTATTTAATTAGTAGTCTGAAGGAAAATGTTTGATTGAAATATTATTAGAACACAATTAGAATATACTTTGTATGACAGCGTCGTGATTTATCATATTATAATAAAAAATAGTTTATCTTACCTATCTGGTTTGGGTTGACAAAAAACACTCGATTCTTTGTAAAAATATAATAGTATTTGTACATCAGTGCTCTGTTATATATACAAGTGTAAGTTTTATCACATTTTGTTACTAATATCATGAAGATAACTGTATCTTCTAATCGAGCATTGTAGATCTGGAGTGCGGAACACAATTAATGCTCTTCATATGTCTTGAAAATCAGCCGTTCATGAAGATCAATATCATTTGTAATTACGCAAAAATTAACGAAGATAATTCTCGTTTCAACTCGGAATAGTTTCCCTTATTTTGCAAAATCGCGTTTACCTTCTTTTTTGAAACTCTATCTTGTGCATTATGTCCAAATGATAAATATCTACGTCTGTTTACATGAAACAGCCCGGAGCCTAAAATTCAGCGCACGATGTTTAATCTGACTGTGTTTTTCGCATCGCCTTATTATCCTTGTTACTATGCACGATTACGAAATGTATTACGATAAAATTTAATGCACCTCGCGACTAAGACCGCGGCTGGTCCGAGCACTTCGCGTTTCGAGAGACCGGTGAATGTTTGCATGTATGTACGCACCGAAGCGTTACGAGCTGTTGCGAGAAAAAAAATAGACAGCGGCAGTGAAATTGATACGTGTATTTAACGCGACTTGACTCACATTTAGAACAGCGGGGCGTATCCTCCCGGTATTTTGCATTTCCAATAAAACGTTATGATGCGTTTCATGTCATGCGAGACATATTTCGCAAAATACGCGCTGACCGCGCGCTTACGCCGGGTAATTGGGTCGACGGTAAAGCGAAACGTCGTGCGATAACGACGATACTTTATTCTGTTCTTTCGATAAACAGCACCCTACGATTCCCCCCGGTGGCCCGACGATTTGTAGTCCCGGCTTAGACGATATAAAAAATTCCCCGGTACAACGAGAGCAGTAATACTCGCGCTCGAAACAGCCGCTGCGGGCGGAAACCAAATTACGCACCGTGAACGCATCCGATCGATTGCTGGGAAAAACGAGTTTAGCCCGGCGCGGATTTCTCCTTCCTGTTCCGCAATGAATTTCCAAATCCAGAATCCTCGCTGACGGCTGGTCGTCGGTCGGGCCGATCCTTTCAGATCAGCGTCGCATCGCGAACCAATGCGGCCCGCTCGCGAACGGTGGCGACGGATTGGTGTGCAGGTAGTAGTTACCGCGTGCGCTTTTGAGCGGCTTGTGGCCGCCCATGATGGATGAATGCCCGTCGTCGCACAGACCCATCTTAAATCGGAGGAAGGTGCTACAACTTTTCCCGTGGAAGCCTACCTGGCTGGTGATAGACTCGGCGTAGAACCTGAACGAGCGAGCATGAGAACACGCGTCCACCCGACAACCGAGCTGTTTTTCACCGCCGTTGGGATAAAAGTCGGCATCCCCAATGGCATGGAGGAAGCCAAGCACACCACCGTTAGTGTGAATTATCTCGACGTACATTGCATCGCCGCTCGATATCCTGGATCCTGGACCAGCCGCACTAAAACCGGGCCAGGCTGGATCCAGTCCTAGAACGATAAAAAAAAGCGCAACTTTGCCAGTAAATGATTATAATTAATCGATTAGATCGATACAATCGATTTTTATATTCGATGAAAGAAACCAGCAATAATAACATGTTCGATCAATATGTAATAAAGAATTTTTTTATAAAAAGTAACAATTGCAAGGTTTTCTCTGAAATGTGCATATTAAACATTTAATATC
Source organism: Monomorium pharaonis (assembly GCF_013373865.1). Taxonomy (NCBI): domain Eukaryota; kingdom Metazoa; phylum Arthropoda; class Insecta; order Hymenoptera; family Formicidae; genus Monomorium; species Monomorium pharaonis. The sequence goes on along the minus strand of NC_050473.1, from coordinate 15,656,997 downwards.
AGACACGAAAAAATTTGAATGTTTATGTAATTCTCATTATCTGTGAATGGAGCTCGATGAAAAGAGTGACTTCTTTTCTATCCGCGTGAAACAATTTAATCAGAATATTAAAGAGCCGAGATATAACATTTATTTTTCATAACGTCAAGTCTTTTCCTGTCGATTATAAATGCTATTGAAGATGAAAAATGTCAAGAACTTACCTATGACGAGACCAATAAGGCTATTAGAGAAGCGAGCAGCGATTCCAACTACATGGGCACCAAGAGAGTGACCGATCAATCCGGTTTCTAACGGATCCATTTTATGTTTTACAAGGAAATCGATCATTGTGGCGACGAATTGGCCAACGTTGACGACTTGTTTGCTAGCATAACCGTAAAGGTGTTTAGATATTGGACTCCAATCGATGACAATGACGTTGTAATCACCATGCGCAAGATAAGCTGCAGCATAAGAAGTAACATACATTAGCAGTAATCTAAGAAATATAGAAAAAAAAAGTTATGTCTTAAATTCGATTTAAATTTATTTAACTAGAAAGAAATTAGCGTTTTATGTTTTGAATGTTATGTTTTCTATTTGAGTAACTCTCTCTAACTATGGAATGTTATGTAATATTTCTACATTACACGGAAAACGTTTACGTACCGTCACGAACTAAAGTGCACGATTTGCTTTCGCGAGAATTTATCCATCCATGAGTTATAAAACGCGTTGGTTTCATGGGATCGAAATTGCTGTTTTTTAGAGCATTCTCATCATTGACGTAGAGCTGCTTCGGGTTGGGTTCGCCCTTTTTGTAGAGATAGAAAGAGACACAGTTTGCCATTTCTTTACATTTGTCTTCTTGGACGTCGACTTCGTCCAACGTCAGCTTCACTAAATTCTCGTTGTCATCGTACACGTAAAGTACTTGATCTTTAAATAATTCGATATCAAGTGGAGTAAGAATATCACGTGGAAGCCCTTCTTTTTCCACTGGAAGCCCTGCGCAATTGAAATACAAGATACTCGTATACATCGCACAATAAAAAAAATGAGAGAAATATCAAATAAAACAAATATTGTTACTACAACGATTATCTTTCTGTTCGAATCTTGAAAAGTTAAAAGCGAATCTAGAATCATCGACAAATTCATTTTTTATATCGAGAATAATAATAATACTGTTTTTACCAGCTACGCTGCAAGCAAGCAAGACAGCAACCAGAACACGCATCTCCATGTTTAATGTTATTCTGTTGTTAATACTGTTCATTCGACCATTTATAAAGCGCGCCTGAATTTTATCAATATACTTATATTTAATTTTAATGATAAGATAAATTTCTTTCGCGATTGTATCGCAAAGTATCGTCACTAATTATTTGATAATATCTAAAGATGTCCTGTTCACGTCATAACAACATTTGTTTCGATATTTACATTCTATCAAAATTTCCTGTACATTTTGTTAAAATACAATTTTTTAATCTTTAAAGATTAATGACTTGATGATATATTTTAGTTTGTTATATATAATAGTTATATTTCAAAATCATTATTTTAATGAATAGCGACTATAAGTAATAAGAATAAAACACATAAATCAAAATTATTAGATTATGGAACATGAATAATGCAGTTTTAAATTTTGTTGCGCTTATACATAAGAAAGAAAAGGATTGCATTCAAGATTAAAAATTACTGCGAGTAAACCCACATCGATTATTAAATTAATAAATTTCGAAGTAAAAAAAAACATTGTACAGAAGAATTAGAAGAGAAAACAATGAAATATCAAAAAATAAGAGAAAAAACAAGAATATCTATCGAAATTCTACTTTCGAGTAGCACGCAATTTAGTAATTTCATAAATTCTCGAAACTTTTACTTTTTCCTTTAACAAGATTAAAAATTGGTTCAAAATCGACTAAGAGAATACTGAAAAGTGATTAATATAATGATTGAATTATTGAATTTGTATAATCAGGAAGCAAATTAACATATATAAATTCAGAATGTAATTAATTACAAAATACTAAACATACCGTTAATTATACACAATTAGAAAAGTTGTGAAATGTAGTTCAATTATATTTTTAGTAATTTAAAAATTTTTAAATAGGATATCAAAAAGAAGAAATCAACTCCATAATTAAGCAGAATAAATAAACACGTATAAAAATCAAAACGTTTAAAAGAAATAGTTACAGACATTAATGAAAAAAGGAATGAGGAAAAATGTATTATAATATACACTTCATATTTTTAAAACAAAACGTATTTTTAGAAACATTCAGAAAAAATATTTGACTCGGTAAATCTTTAAAGCAAAATTGATATAATATCGATAAGATGTCATGTATTTTTTTTCGACGTTAATTATCCGATTCGCGTATCGTCCAATTCTATTGTGTTGAGATTTTCAATTTTTTTTTTTTTGGCATCTGGCTCACGTCGTAAATTAATTTTCTCGCTGAGATTATGCATACTCTTAATCAGTAAATGTTATTGTGATTTGATAAAAAATCTTTATTTGAAGGTCAAGAATTAAAAATTCAATATAAATACCAAAGAGTTATTAATGGATAATCTGTCGCGCAGAAGAATTGTACACAAAACGCTAGAAATATGAAAATCCAAATTAATACAGCGTAACAATTCGATAAATCATATAATTTAAATATAAAACGATTGACCAGCTCGTATTCCACACATTCCAATATCCCTTGAAAGAGTTTAATATTTTAAGTATATTATTATTCTCTATTATTATATTAATTATATTGAGTTAATATATCGGGTTAATGATATAATTAAGCTATCAAGTAAATAGAGTTTTTATGTAATTCACGCTTTCATTGTAACCTCATTTTGAACAATCAATTATTTTGTATATCAATTGCATTATCCGTATTATCAATCATTCTTATAAAATCTCGATACGCGTTAATTATCCATATTGTTTGATTTTTAAACGGTGGCTTGAAATTCCATACAGATTATACATATGTTTACGCGATAATATGAAAGGGCAGCTGCTCATCAAAAAGTAATAATACATCTTAATGCCACGAGTGCAACGAGAAATTGAAGAAAAATTCAAATGAGTAAGAAAAATGTTATATGTATCTGTGCTATTCTTAATATAGAATATTTTCACTATTGCTCCATCTAATCATTTGATTAAAAAAAATGTTAGTTAACAAAAATCATTAAGACGTATGAGAAAAAAATAAGAAAAATATATTTAGAAACGAATATTGAATTGTTTGAGAAACATTTAAGTGAATTAAAAATAATAATTTTTTCATCGACGTTAATTTATTATGATGGAATATAAGCGATTCGATATTTGCAGGTGTATTGACACTTATCTACGGCATTCCGGAACATATTTCGCAGCGTGCATAAATCTCAAATGGGCATTGTTGACAAGTATCAATAACAAGCATTTCACGAGGAATTACGATAACGGGCATTATCGGACGGACAATATCTGATTGGCCGGTATACATATACATATGTTTTTCGTTTTACGTGAGATCCTAAACCAGCAAGGCAGAGGGACGACTTACATGAGCGACTAGGAAAATACGACCTCCTAAACGCGCGTGTTTTCCCACCGAGACATTTAATTTTCCTCCCCCTCGCATATACTCACGGGTTTTTATTCGTAATTGAGTCCTACGGCGCGCGCGGTCCCCCGTCGCGTTTACGTAAATTTTAAAATATTCCAATTAGTGTAATGAAATTAGCGCGCTTATGAAAATTTCGCGGCATTAGCCGTGGAGACGGGCGGGGAAAGATGACGCGCTAACGTGTCTATGAAAATTTTCATTTGCACATTGACGTGAGAGACTGTTAAGCGAGCGCGGAAGGATTAAGAGACGGAAACCTGTTGTGGCGTGTGTTCTTTTTAAAAGCCGCGGCGGGTTCTCGCCCTCGGCGGTTACATTTCTCAGACAGAATCAAACAGGTTCGTTTCGCGCACAGCGCGCGCGGGATAAAAACCAGTTTTAACGACCCGCTTGAAATTTTTATTGTATACAGAGCGCGCACGCGGAATGCATCCGATACAAATACTTTCCGATCTGCAGCGGCTATCGCCTTTGTTACGATACGTTTACAGGTGTTGAATATTAAAATGAGATGGGTTTATCGGAAAAATCGGGACACGATCGGCTTACATTCTCCCCCGCAACTCCCTCGTTTACTTTCGTCCATCGCGTTATTTGCGGACCGCTCTAATACGTAATTAAAAGCAAACCAACGATTAATAAATGTCATTATAATTTTTATACATTTCGATATGGGCTTGACATGCTTAGAGGTTTCTCTCGAAAGTAAGAGAAAATAAATTGAACAGAAAAGAAAAATTAATTGGTCACTTTTCTGTTTTTGAGGTTCTCACGAAAATTGATTTTTTTTTTTTCATACGCGAAAAAGAATTTTAAAAAACACTTTTTGCACATTTTTCAGCAAGGCGTAGGTTGCTGTTCTAGAACCGTGCAAAATTATGCTTAGATGACCGAAGACTCGACGTCCACGGTGCGGGCGCTTGCGTGAAGCTCGAAAATGAGGGGGACGACCAGGGGGAAGTAAAGTGGGTGGTGGTCTGGGGGTGACGGGGGGTTGAACGGGGAGTTGGAGCTGTGAAAGCGAGGGCGCCTGCAGTGACTAGCCTCCATCGATTTACCGTGCGGCGCCATCTTGCCACCCTACGCCACGGGGGTTGACCACCCCTCTGCCACCCCCTCGCTTCCCCCCCGTCCGCCGCCGCCCGTCGGGGTCACCCCCCTCGAGGCAGAGGCAGACATTTTGAAAAATGATTCCGAAAGTCATCGTGGCCCGCACTGGCGTTTTTTAGCGGGCTCGACCCGGCCGCCCGACCCGCCCCCGACATCTCTCTCTTTTTCGCGCTTGGTCTTTCGCACTCGCAAGAGCAAGGGAAGAAAAAGCGGACGCGCGACAAAAAGAGGGAAAACTATCGCGGCAAAAGACGCGGAAATAAATGAGCGCGTAGCGCGTACTCGCCGGAGTCTGCGTGTTCTGGTTATTAAGCCCTAAGTGATGAGATTTTCGCTACGCCGAGCACCAGCCATAACAAAACGCCCCAACTTTTTCATCACATCGAGTCGCAACGATCGTTCCCTTTTTTTTTTGTTTTACATGCAGCAGCATTAATCATCGCTGCGTTTGTGTGAGATCATCGTGCTCTAAGAACTCATTGTGACAGAAATATTTCTTTTCCTTGACGCAAAAATGCATAATAAAAACTATTTTAATCATTTTTACGCCATGCGACGCGTAAAAATAATTAAAATAGTTTTATTATTATTAGACTTTTTGTCGAAATATCGACGGCGAGGGAAAAGGCTTTTTTTATTTTAATCTCTAAGGGGCGATATCGTCGTTGCGACGAGAATTTATGATTGCCGCTATATAATGCTGTGCTCGAGCTATCTGTAATTATGCATACGAGTAGAGATCTATGTTCAAATACTAAACGGTTGACTTTTGTAGAATTACTTATTTTCGAGAAGCATTAATTTCCGTAACTGCAATTTTAGTATCATACAGACTTGCTCAAAGAATTTTGTACTTTATACGACTCTCATAATAGCACAGTCTGCATGTGTGTACGTTTAGACATCGATATTGGATTGAGTTACATCTTCCGGAGAATAGCTTTCTATTAATTTTCTTGCCGATGATTTACGCGTTAGTCTAGATGAAATTACGGAGCACTTAAGAAGATCCCAACGATTGAAAGGACGTGATATTTTAAATGGACGGTTGCAGCCTGTGGCCGGGCATTCCGAATCAAAAGAGACGAAGAACAAAGGTCGACAGGAGAGAAAGATTTCAATCGTGTCTACCAATCGCGGGATAAACAATACGGAGCTTTCGAGAATGCACAGTGCGGTCGATCGGCTCTCGATTAATCAGAAAAAATTCTTGTTTTCGTAAAAAAAAAAAAAGATCACCATTCTAGACGATGGCGCAGAAACAAGGGATTCTGAAATCTCGTATGGGAGACGCGCCACGTGTGTATAGTTTCATATATATATTTATATATATGCACGTATATACACAGCATAATAAACCTCTTTCGATACGCAAAAATAATGGAGAAATATCACCAATACTGGCATAGAGTCTCCTAAAGCGGTATTCTTATTTTTCGGAAATTAAACTGTAATACCGATGAAACAAAATCTACTTAGATAATTAAGAAAGTAGAAATTTATAGTTTATACATTTAACGCTTTTTTAAATGTAAATTTTACAAAAAGCGAAACTTAATCTAATCTTTATATACATATAATTACTGTACATGTGTTTTGTGAAACAGCATACATATTTGTATAATCAATAAAAAAATGTTTTATATCAGAAGCGAAAGGCTTCTGTTAAAAAACCTTATATATATTGATTTGTAAACATTTTGCATAAATCACTTGTATTGAAGAAAATGAAAAGGAAATGGAAAGAAAATAATTTACTGTATCAGTTTTGGGGCCCAATTACTTGGATATTTCTTTTTGCTTATGTCGCAAAAACATTAATTATTACAAAATATGAAACAATGTTATAAAACTTACTATACAGTATTATAAATACTATTGTTAATCTGATAAATATTTTTCTTTAAAAAAATCCGATCTAAACACAAAGCAGTATATGATGTAAGTATTGGTGACTTTCTCTACATCTCATCACATTTATTTTATACAGCGCCAAGCTATCATATAATAATGATCTAATTAAAACAATGATGAACAAGAGTCGGCGGGCACATTTTTTGAAAACATCTCATTTATATTCCGTTCGGATAGTGCATGATATGCATTGCGACGAAAGTATGTCAAAGAGAGCTCGCGAATACTTTTTTGTGCGAGCGCAATATGAGAATAATAAGAATAAATCTAGAGTAAATAAAGAAGGCAGAGAAAAAAGCGGAATACTTCAACGGTCGCGAATGATAAAAAATAGAAACATGATGCAATTGATGCGCAGCGACGAGCAAAGGAGATAAAAGAAGAAGAGGAGAGAAAGAGAGAGTGCGTGTGTGTGACGCAAATAAATAATATAAAATAAGTTTCATCTGGAAACAAATCGATTCATGCACAGGTTATCACAAAAACAGGCTTCACGTACGCATCCGCAATTGAATTTCGACGAGAATAATGGGCGATCGACAAATTTACAGAGTAGCGGTACATCGTCCTCGTTGCGCAATTATATTTTTATATCATGCGTTTTACATATGCTTTACATTTAATTAATGAATGCGGCTACGTGCCGCGGTAACAAGGGGCGCGTGCCCTTTTTTTTTCGCATGTGTCGTCCAGCTAAAACGAAAGGAAAAAACACACTTTGGCGACACTTTGAACTTGATTGAGAAGAACGCACACAATGGGATATAATTATTTTTATAATCGCATAACGTATACGTATAGAAGGAAAGAAAGAGAGAAAGAGAAGCGTCGTGTTAATTGTCGGCACCGAAATATCACGAGTTAATGACGTACGTCCGATTTACCGGTCATGGCGGCGACGTTGATCGATCTTGCATACAAAAAGTAAAGTGCATCTTGATGTAATCGCGAAAGAAAGAGAGTTCGAAATCAATAACACTCGGGACGACAAAATGAAAATAAGATTGTTAATAATATTCTTTTCCTACTACGTTAACTTAATAAAAGACAATATAAATACAAATGATAAGTATGTTGAGGAAAAACTATTGTAAGATCTATATCCATTTGCCCCCTTGTCTCTGCATTTGCAGAAGGTGGAACGTACCATCATGCTAAGATGCAAGAAGTGTTGGTTGAACCGGCGCAAAAATAGGTTTCACGCTCTCGTACCGGTAATTGAATTTCGAGGAGGATAATGGGCGGCCGACAAATACGCGCGGTCGCGTTAGATCGCTTTCGATGTGTGGCGTACGGGCATTCAGCCAGGCCAGGATGGATCCTTGATGGCTAGATTTAAAAAACCGTCCCCGTTTGCTACCCCGTCCCGCGTCCCGTTCTCCGCGGTATAGCCGTCGCCATGTGTTACGGTGGAGGGAGAGAGGGGGGGATGACGGCGCTTCGTAATGGTGATATCGGTGATAGTAGTGGTGGCGGTCCAGTCGGCGGCCTCTATATAACTGATGGTGCTTCTGAGTGTCAGGGCCAGGCTGTCCACTTCTTTGCGTTCACGTGTGTGCGTGCGTGTACGCGGGTTCAGGCGATTTGCACGTTGGCCGGTTTCTCTAAGTACAGATAGGGAATCGTGCAGGATGTCGCAGGTTTCCCCTCTGGAGATTCTGGTTTCCTTTTATATAACGCATTCTCAGATTTAAAGTAAACTTGTGTGACACAAGTGTCAAGACTTAAAGTTTTCGAGTTAAGCAACTGAACAAATTTTAACTAAAATGTGAATAATAAAATTTTGTATTTTTACCTAATTGTAACTTAAAACAGCTTTATAATAGAGAATTATAATTTAAAAGATGTAAAATTATATATATAGTTCTTATGTAAGATAGATAAAATTATTGTTCAATCAAATATCTATTAGAGAAACTCAGTATTATTCTGAGAAAGGATTAATCAATATAAGAAAGTAAGAGATAACTGAAAATACCTTAATGCAAGATAAGAAATGAATCTATTATATCATGTTTCTAGAAGGAGTGATTCGTTCCAGCTGGTATTCGATTTTTATCAATGATACTTTTTGCAATTTAATTAAGGAAAAAGCTGTTTTTAAGATTTTATCGTACTTAAGACAAGTGCCATAAGATAAAGATAAAATAGTTTTATATTTTTAAAATATATACGTACATTTAATATCACTAAAGATGAAGAATAGTCTTTGGACATACTAATTTCTCTTCTATTCTTTGAAAAGAAGAAAAGAGATTTTATATCCACAGTATGTTAATTACTTAATCTATTGAGTAATAATACATTCAAAGATATAAGTTTGTTAATTACTTAATCTATTAAGTAATAATACATTCAAAGATAAAGACATAAGTTTTTTGTATCAGAGGTTTATATCTACTCGCTAAAAATGTTATCAAATTTGAAGTTTTCTTGGACCGTTCTCTCTCTCTCTCTCTCTCTCTCTCTTTCTCTTTCTCTAATAAGTCATTTTTAATAAAGTTTCTCGCTTTGGAATTTATTTTTCATTTGTCATAATCACAAATTGTTAATTAACATCCAAAGACCGATCAGCTAGCGAGTCAAGAATATTATCTGCTCGGCAAACCGCGTCTGCCTTATCCAAGTTATTTTCACTCGAAGCTCTGCGGTGTCCGTTGTTTCCACGGGATTATCCGTTAAGCGGCGCAAGTAGAACTCCGGCTTCCATCGATGATATTGAAAAGGAAGGTGGGAAACGTAGTCGGTGCGCGCGGTAGAGGGCGAAAATAAAAGAAAACGCAGTCGGTGCGACGAGTCAATTAAGGTCGATCGAGGAATCGTCCTCTGCCTATCGCGCGTACACGTGCATAAATGTACATATATATATATATATATATATATATATATATATATATATATATATATGACGGATCTATTGAACTGGCGAGAGCGAATTCGCTGAGCGTAAATTAAATGAGTGCGAAAGAGAGAGATCGGAAGCTGGAGGGAGGGAAGGCGCAACGAGGGATATCCGGGGTCAAACGTTAATATGCGTATACAGGAACGAGTGAAGGAACGATGCCAGGTTCAATCCTCCTGACAATAATCGGATTGATTAAAAGTCGCCGTCGTTCACCACCACGCAAACCGTCGTTCGTACGGGAACACGGGCTCAGAGGCAAGCGCGGGTGTGCGAGCGATTTATAGGTGCGTTTTATATACGTGTATTCACACGACGAACGTGAAATCGCATTCGCGTCGCGGGCACGCCCGATGAAAAGCGCCGTACGTCGCCGCGTTCGCTGTTAATGAGCTCGTAATTGCGCGCGGCCAGATTGTACTTTCGCGACGTGCGACATGAAAAAAAAAAAAAAGGAAAAAAAATCGGCGAGAGAAAAGCGCGCGATCGAGAGGCACATTCCGTAATCTATTCCACAATCAACCTGTCGTACGCGGAGGCGCCCGTACGACCAGACGCGCATTAACAATGATAGTAATCAGTCGTCGGAGCTAATTTGAACTTATCTCGCTGCCATCTCTTTTTCTGTTGCGCACGTTGAGAGAAAAGTTTGGCAATCTCGTAATTATTCAGGAGGAGACGCGACTGTATCAAAGCGGCGCTGTAATTCCATTAGGACCGAGTAAGATAATTCATGATTACGGCGGGTTTGAAAGGCGGTCCGTGAGGGAGGGCGGAGGCGAAAACCCCGGAGTTCGCCTCGAGTCAAGGCGGTGGATCGATATTTTTGACTGCAATTTAGTCTGCATTTAATCAACGTTTAATCACCTCATCAACGGGCCAAGTTAATCCGAGCGAGCTACCTACCGCTGCAGCCGCTTCTATGTATGCCCTAGCACGACGACGCCATGTTTAAACTCATCATTATTCGGCGCACTAATAGAGCCGCACCGAGGAAAATTCTCTCGGGATTCTGACTCGCGTAAAAAGGTGAACGAGCCGCGCTGAATAGCGATCGAAGGCTGAAAGACTGCATGTCCAAACCGGCGCGCCGAGAATTGAAAGAACGTTATATTTTATGAAGCTCTATTTGCAATAAATTGTGAAATAAAATAGTAACTCGAAGTATATGTAAACGTTACATTTTATTCGGATATTCAGTATCAAATGTTATGCAAATCGTATTCTGAAGGTTCCGCAGAATTGTAAAAAATATGGTAGGAAATTATTATTCATGTTTTTAAAACATAAAAAATTTGCCGTCGTTTGTTACAAGTGGCTTGCGCAAAATTCAAAACTCTAAAACAAACTCGATATTCTTCCCCCCCTCCCCTCTCCTTTGGATAAGTGTAAGACGTTTAATATGTTATTACGCTAATATTGCCAAAAAGAATCCCAGGTCCTAACAATAGTAAAACTGGTAGACCGTCCTTTTAATTGTGTAAAGAAATTAACACAGTAAAGTCCGCTTCGTATTTAGCCCTTTATGGGCTACAGAGTCGTTTCGAAGGTCTAAATTACCAAGGGCCGGTCCTTCGAGTTCAGGGCCGACCCCGTCTCAACCGGGGTTCTCCATTCCCTTCAGTCCCTTAACGCCCAGCGCGGCTGCCGACCTCTATAAATTCCCTCAGGATTTTTCTTTTCTCTACTTGCCTTAATTAAAGCCCTCCCTTGCTAGCCGTATTACTACGCCTATGGACCCGCCCTTTCGCGTCACATTTACCCCTAGCTATGACATTTCCACTCCAGACAGGTACATGACTCTGACTAAATGTCAGACAGTACGAAGGATGTCGAGCCCTTTAAAATTACGTAAAGATTGCATTACACAGAAATACACTTGCATCGCGTTTTAGCCTGTCACTTACAGAATCATAATCAAACGCTTTAGAGAGTTTTATGCATAGCAAAAAAAATAAAGTCTGAACAAAAATTTCATACAAATGAAAATTATAAATACATTTAACACAACTGCGGCTTCAACAACAAAAAAAAAAAAAGAACTTGGATTTCTTTCAGGAGCTCATTAATTCTTGAATGTAAAATAGAATTAAAATATATTTAATAATTTAAAACTTGATTTACCTAATCATCTATTGAATATACCGTATGTACCGTATGTGTTGTTGCATATAATTAATAATTTCATCCAGACATCCATGAAAAAACTTTGCACAAGTTCGCTTGGTAATTTTGTAGACACCCGGTAGCTTCGTTATTTATTTGCAGAAAGTCCTTTCGCATAGCGAAAATGCCATTTTCCGTCGTAGCTGAGAAAGTTTTGCGAGTCGAGGGCGTAAGGAATTCCTTAAGCTAAAAGCATACGTGTCCCCATCCCACGGTTTAAAAACTTTCATCTCTTCTACGGGCGCGCTGGTGTGGGTGGTTGTGAAGTAGTTTGAAAAGTTTTCGCGCGCAAAAAGCCGAGCTTTTCGCACTTTTCTTCGTCGTCTGCGCGAAAGGATGCGCGCGGTATTGTCGAAGGAGGGTGAAGTCGTAGGGGACGGTGGTGGTGGAGATCGTCGTGCGATGTTAGTGGCGACGGCGATGTTGGGGGTGGCATCTGAGGGTTCGAAGAAGGAGCTCCGAGAGTGGGGATCGACAGATAAGAGCAAGCAGGAGCGAGGGAGACGAAGTGAAATAGCGAGAGGTGGGGATATCAACCCCTTCGCTACAATAGAATGAGATATTAAAATTCTTAGATGAATAGTGCTAAAATTAATATTAAAGTTTTAGTAGCTTGTTAAGGAAAAGTAGCATTTTTATTTTAACAAAATTTACCTCGAGTTTAATTGTAATCTTAAAAAAAAAAGTTTTTATTTGAATTATTTCATATAAAGGGGTATTAAAAAGTCGGTGCTGTTGTATAACATATAAACATAAGCAGATGTCAATTGAGATGTGTAATCATGAGACGCTATGTAAATATTTATGAAATCAGCTAGAATTTTATATCTTTGATCGAATTACTTTTGCAAACATACATCAATCGGATGGAATATCTTGTATAATTTATATATTGCTAACTAAAAATATTTTTTTATATCATTCTTTCAATAATCTTTTCGTGCGTTAATAAATATCTATCGATAGCTATCTCGGGCGTTAAACGACAGTAAATCCATATGTCCAACGGTTCTTTCCATAAAACGAGTTTTAAACGAGGCAAAAGATAGAGGCGGCACATCCCAGGACAGAATATTCCGCCCTGGAAGAAGGCGCATCAGATGAAATCGAGCACCATCATTGCGAAGCGAGTCGTTCCGAGAATTTAGAGTGAACTCTACGAAATCGTGCCTTTCTATGTAGGCGCGCGCGTTTGCATAGGGTGCAGGTGCAAACGGGGGTTCTATTGGTAAACCGTGGTAGGTGATAGGGACACACAGGGCGGCATCACGAAGTACCTATGTACAGCACACGTAGTGCCGTGAAAGAGGATCGGGCGAGCTAGAGCGAACGATGGGGTAGCCGCGCGGTGAACTAGCTGCTATCCTCGAGAAGCTTTTGCAAACCGAGTCGAACTTGTCGCTTGCGTTGTGTGCGGTGCCGATGGTGGGGAAACTGGTCGGTCGATGCGCTCGGTCGCTGCCGGAGCTGCAGGGGGCTGTTTTTGCGGGTGTGGCTTAACGCACCCCCTGTCGTCCCACTGACCCTCGCCTCCTTGCCCCAGGAACTACCAACCCTCCTCACCGCTCAACTACCTACTTCCCTCCCCCCCCCCCCTTCCGTCTCCTTTCGCCCCCTTTCAGCTAGCCCGCGGTCCTTGTGCTCGCCTTCCTTCCCCTTTACCTATTCTCACCCTCCCCCGCGAGACCCGCCACCGACTACTACCCGATCTAGCCCCCGAGGGCGACCATGAGCGCGAAACTAGAGTTACCCGATTGCGTCTACGTGATCAGCAAAGTGTACTTTTCGGAAAATGCGCGTGAAATATGGGCAACGACTTTCCGCGACTTTTACGTGCCCGCCATACCACCCGATGAGTTTGCGTTGTTTGTGTATAGTCACGATAGCGCGCACTATATTTCGACTATTACCGGAGTTTTGCACGTGCATTCGCGAGATTAACTTTATGCTCAGTTTGATGACGAAAGAAATTGTAACCTTCCCCGCGCGTGAATGCCGTATATACACGGATGACATTCTGCACTTGATTCTTTTACACTTTCTCTTTTTATATTTTATTCAAACAATGCTGTAACGACGTCAAATTGAACCAATGTACATGCATGCATGCTTTTCTAATTCATAATTAATTAGTTTTGTATATAGAAGTATAGGTAAAAAAATCAAATCAATTGACCGATTGTAAAAGAAATCAATGCATAATATACATATCCTTTTCAGTTAATGCCAAGATAAATATACTTATCACATACCAATTGTGTCATACATTCTTAAGAAAAATATTTGATTTGATAAGATCAAGAATATTGATAATAATCCAATGACAATGTATTGAGAAAATTGAATTCTTCACGTCGTGATAAATTAATCGTGTGATAAAATCTATCACTGGATGCCATACGGTAGCTCGATGTTTTTATTAAATTCTTTTATACAATTATATAAAATTTAAAAAATAATCTATATAAAATTTATGTAAATATATCTATAATTGATCAATTAATTTTACATTAATTAATATTTATTTTGGCCAAGTGTTAAAGGGCATGTTCTAACTCTCTGTGTCTTAAAAAAATATACAAAGTTTTATAATTCTTGTGATTTATAAATTTCAATAAATCAAGGATTTAAACTAAATTAATAAAGAAAAAAATTTAATGATACTATTTTTTTAACGTGGTAGAAATAAATTAAACGATAATTTTTGACAAAAAATATATGTTAATTGTATAAGTGAGCTATTAAATATATGTTAAAAATATATGTTAATTGTATTTGACACCTATTTTGAAATAATTCAATCTTTCCATCACAGATAATTGTAAAACATTTGATAAGTTAGCTCAAACGCAAATTATTATCATATCATATTTGAATTGATAGAGATTTGCTTTCTAGATTAATATTCTGATATTTTAATTTATAAATCGTGTCAACAAGAAGGAATGTCGTTTATCAATTAATTGATCAAATAGTTTCTTAAATGACAAGTAGCCGAGCTCGTTTCACGATAACTTCGTAATAATATAACAAGATGCAAATTCAAGCATACGAAAGTTGAACAAAAGTCGACTAAAGGCACCAGGCGTTTTATTCATTACAAAGACAAGCAGATCTACTTTCGTTTCCACACGAGACGCCTTAATTGTCATAATTTTCTCTAATTAGCGTCTTTTAGTAGGACAATACGTTTTCACTCTCACGCGCCTCGCTCGCGCGTCGCCCATTAAGACACGAATACCCCGGCCGAAAATAAATGTAAAAGAATCGGCGGGAAATATTCGTGACATTGAAACAACGTCGATTTTTATTGTGGACTGCTACGCGGGCCACGGCCGTTGCCCGACACGGTTTCGATTGTTGCTTTTCTCTCTCCTCATCCCATTCCCTTTCCCTCTTTCCACCCTCTTTTTTTTTTCGCTCCTCTGCGTCGCGTCGCGACACACGAAAACAGCTGTTACTTCACCGCCGGTCGACGCGCCGCGCGTCGCCTCGCCTCGCCTCGCCTCGCCGCTGCGGCGGCGCAAACGCGAATTCGAATTTGCTCTTTTTCATTGCGCGTGCCGCACGCATACAGCGCGGCCCCCCGGTGCTTCGACCTCCTACGGTGCATCGACCAGCGTCCGCATACTCCGCGCCTGTAACGCGACTGCATCACCTTCCGCACGGCCCTGACCGCGCGCGTCGTATTTTTCGCGGCGCGGAATCCGCCGCGCCGATTCTCGAAGTGATGCATCGATAGATGAATACGTATACAAGATAGGGGCGCCGTACATTTTTCTCTCTCTCTCTCTCTCTCTCGGAACGTGGATTCGCTAACTCTTCTAAAATAAAATCGACGCTTTCGCTTTTTGCATAGCTTTTACATAAAGCTCGTTCTGGACGAAGCAAGTAAGCAAGCACAAACAAACGTGATATCGCCGTTCGCATTCATTAAAGCAACTTGTTTGTTCGCGCTTGCTTGCTCGATTTCGATTTGGCTTTCGATTAACAAAATAAAGACGGGACAAAGTTTTTCTTATATATACGAAGTACATGCAACGAAGTTCCAGTTATGCGCTTGAAATAGTAAATGGAAAAACGCAGAGTTTTTGAGATAGGTCTTAAAACAATTCTCTTTCATCTTCCCTATGTAACCTAGTGAATAGATAACGATAACGCATTACGGCGATTGCATACAATCAGTAAATTTGCACGTGAATAAATGATACGTGCTGATCGAGTTAACAACTGCCTTTTCTTAATGAACGGGGTCAAACCGCGCATGTGTTCCAGGTGATGATTAACCGTGTGACTAATTAGAAGAAAAAAAAAAGCGAGTCCGTACTCAGAAGTGCAAACATAATTAGGGCCAATCGCGCGGGGGGGAAATAGAGAAGAAAGGGTGACTGTTTGAGGACACACGATCCGCCTTCCTCCGAAGTCTACGATGACCGAGTGGTCATCGTTAATGGCGCCGATAAAAAGTGTTTGCACGCGCTTTACAAAGACCAGGGACCCGCCCAAGATCGGAGTCCGCGACACACGGTGCCTTACGAAGCGGAAAGAAAATCTCACTGATAAATTGCAGCGAAGCTGTGCGAAAGTATATCGTTAATAGATACATTTAATTACGATTTCGTCGATGAACGCTTCATGCGTTCGAGTTTAAATTTAATGCGCTCGATATATATATATTAAAACTCGTCAGATTATTAATATTAATGAAGAATATCCTGTTAGAGTCGCTCCCTACTTAGAGCGGGTGATAAAATACCTGTTGGGAAAACTGCCGTTTAATATTAAAAACTAAGTGTATCGCTTAAAAATTATTTAAATTCATGCACATTTAATGTGTATGAAATTAGCGCTTCTTGCCTCCGCCGCGCATTAACATTATGAAACGTATCTTATTTGCATTAAAGCGTGATGCGACTTTAACGCGCTGTCCCGTATCGGGAAGTGGAAGCTGAACCACGCGGAATAACGAAAGGTGTCGGGCACCGCGTGACGAGCCAGCCGATAGAGTGGCGTTCGCTAATCGTAACGGTATTTTATTCGAACTCGTCAAGAAAATATTGGCCGAAATTGCCGGTGGTAATGGAGCAATTAGCGCGAAAACTGGCGGCCAAAGGGAATCGGTTTGACAACAAAATTGGACGACACTTCCGGCGCCGCGGCAGCAAAGTCGAACACGACAAATAGAGGCATTATTCACCGTTCACACGTTATGCTACATGTACACGGGCGCGTGCAACACGGAAAACGTACGTATCCGGCGTGGAAGGAGAACAAAAAGTGGGAATTCGTAGCCGCGGATAATCGAGTTTACCGCATGTTATAGAGCGTTAAAATTTTCCGCGGGCATTCGATCGTTCTTCCACTCTCCCTCTCTTTTCCTCTCCTCTCATCCTTTCTCGCTTCCTCTCCCTCTCGTTCTGTCTCATCGCTTCGCTCTCGTCCTTGCTCGCGCCGCGTCGCTGATGGAGACGAGCTCAGTGTCCGCTTACAGGTCGCGTCAATGGTCGAACAATCGTCGGACTATTAGCAAACTATTACAATATCGATGGCAGCCGATGGGTCGATAGATACGCGAGCCATCAGCTGTTGCGCTGATCGGATATCTCCGATAGACTGGAGCTGCCACGGCTACACAGCGGCCACCGTCATCCCCAAATTGCTCCTCGTAGATCATTGGGTTCAACTTGGCAATTGGGAATGGTGCGGTGATGTGTGACTGCGCCGCCCTTGAAAGACCCTCCGCTTCTTTCTCTAATATTTATTCTTCTCGTCTATTCCGTCAATTTAACGTCAATCCTTTAAATTTCATTTCTACATTTGAATATTTACATAATAGAACGCGACGGATTGAGGAGAGTTTTATGTTTGTAATTATTTCTTCGATATTTCAAATTTATTCAATACTTTTATATATATTTATACTGATTAATTTTATTATTCGGAATATATCCAATCGCAAGGATTGTTTACAGAAAAAAGAAATTCCCGGCGCAACATGTGGTCGTCCATAGATTATTTCGTTCTCGGATCTCAGTGCCATAACAAATCGAGCGCTTTTAAATAATAGACAACATCGTTATCGCGATTGTAACAATTTATCCTGGCTGTTCGCTTAAAAACATTATATGTATAACGTTAACATTTGCCTTTCGTTAATGTTACGCCAGCAATCGCGCAACAATCACAGTTGCTCTCCCTCTCTTTCTCTTCCTCTCTCTCTCTCTCTCTCTCTCTCTCTCTCTCTCTCTCTCTCTCTTTTTCTCTTTGCCTAAACATTTTCATTATACATATTGTTTAATGCCTCTTTCATTCGAAGCAATTTCATTGGGCAAAATTCCTACGTTATATCGTGCAGAGTGATATCGTCGAGTTGTACAATTTTTATTGTCCCTCGAGTGGACGGACTGTAAAATGTTGGAAGAAAAGGAGGAAAACAACGCAATGTAAATGCAACCCCGACCTCTGGCCGGTCTAGCTTAGGGAATAATTTGTCCAGTAACTCATTCAGCTATAAAAATATATCCAATTACAAAACTCAAACTATCTGCTCCGTTTACCGCTTGCATCGCAAATCATCCTGTTCTAGTGAGCATCTGTATCTATCTTGTATTCTCTCGGGAGTAAAGAAATTTGTGTATTATACTGAATTAGATACGACTTAGCTATTGCATATATAATAATAATAATAATAGTAATAGTAGTAGTAGTAATGATAATAATAACGTAGCATTAAAATTAAGCGATGCAACTTCTTATTAATTAAACTTTGTACGGAGAAGTAATTAATACAAAGGGCGGTGGTCTCGCCAGTTACGCGCCGGTATAAAATGCATTCTTCTTGGTTGCGCTTTGATCACGTAGCGGAACGTTTTGATAAAATGTAGCATGGCGGCGAAAAAAAGTACATAAATACACGACGCGTCAGTACATAAATGTAACCCCGACCTAGGGGAACACCCGTGGCGGGAAAAGAGGCGGAGGAAGGGCCGCGCGTGATGCGCCATTCGAAATCGATTTCTGCAACGCGGCGTTGCAGCCTTCGATGAACGGGTCACGACCGTGGAAATATGAATGAAAAACGGCTCCGCGCGGTTCTTCGGGAAAAGCTCCGCTTGGAAAAAAAGGAGGCAAACCACGTTGCCTGGCCATCGATCGGCCACGTGCTCGGCACCTGTTCGACTTTACCGCCTTTCCCGATGCGCCTTCTGTAATACTTTCATTGAGATCTTTTCTCCTCTGAAATTCCTCAATTCCTTCTTTTATAGTATCCAACAAAAAAATTACAAAGAACTGCTAAACGGCGCGAACCTTTTATTACCGCACCATTTGTGGTTATATAAAAATAATTTCATTAACATTCTACACTCCTTACAGTTTACACTTTACGTGACAAAGGGTTTGTAAGAAAGAAAGAAAGAAAGAAAGAGCCATTATCTAAACTATTGCCGAGTAACGCTATTAATTGGCTTATATACATTCAAGATTATATCACCATGATTCTTATTTAACAAAAGCTGTGTTTAAAAGGAAGGATTTTGCATGGCGACGTTTTGTCACGCTCCTTCCGCAATTGTGCTCCCTCCCACAGGGGAGGGATACGGAGAAATGTCGTCCATCTCGACGTTTAATCATACTTAAGTTCCTGTTTGGAGAACGCTCCCGCGCTTGAATGTCAGACAGCCCCGTCCAACTAATTATGAATTTCTGTAGACCGCAATCAATTTTCCCCGGGAACGAAATTGCCGGTAAATTGGCGTCGTCGGAGCTGATGTCCAACTATGCTTCCGGACTATCCGTAGTGGTGCCCAGACGCTGGGGATCACGCTGGCTCTTTGTGTTCCGGGGGTTACTATCGGGTAAGGTGGGAGGGAGAGATCGGACTGATGCCGGTCGAGGTTAGAAGAGAGACAGGAGATAGGGTGGTTTTTGGTAGGTGGGTTCTACAAAGGCGGGAGGGTGCCCGCGGGGGTGGACCTAAGCGAGGATAAAGGAGAAGGAGAAAGCACACACAACCATAGTGTGTGGCTCCTCTTGGGGAGGTTGGTCGGAGGACGATCAATAAGGAGCATCGCTGGTGGGGGGTCTTACCAGGACCTCAAGCTACCCCCCACGTTGTCCTGCTTAGGGTGAGGGTCCGCAAGAAAGAACCGAGAAAATATTCTGAAAGGGGTCGCCGTCGCGTACGTATGCGTACATGTTGGTGATCTCAGTCCGTGAACTTTGGCTCCCACCATCGCGCAGACCATACATACACACGTCTATTCACGTACATTGTCCCACGGGCACGAATACGCGCGGTCCAGGCGATCTCCACGTGTGTCCCGAGATGACGGTGGCCGCGTATATGCGAAGTTACGCGAGAGGGACGCGGAGCGCGTCGAGAGAAAACCGAGAAAAATTCCGAAGGAAGGAAAGCCGGGAGGAAAAAAATTGTACGTGCAATTACCCATCCCCCGACACGTGGGAAAGTGGGATTCCTTTGGCCAGCCAGACCTCCTTTCTCCCCCCTTGGCGGCAGCAGGTTCTTTACGCGGAACGAACTAATCTCTTTCCTTTGGCTGAAAAAAAAAAAAAAAAGAAAACTCGCCCGAGTCGCTGCGCCTTGTCTTGGTGTAAGGAGCGACGAATAAAGAGTCGTGAGATGAATGCAAATACGTTTTATGCATTACGGAAGCACGCGTCCTACGCGCGACTCGCTTGTTTTCTCAGGAAGCTCGTGGAGAGCTTTTTTGCCGGAAGTCGAGCGTCGTACACCTGTTTGAATGTACCTCTCAGCAAACACGCGGCGCGATCTTTTTTACGGAAAGATGCGGTCAGTTGAAGTACTTAAGATTTTTGCTATTCCGCATTATAATGAACTATGCTACTGATTAATTTCTTGAAGACAATTTTCTTAGAATATGGAAATAAAATAATAATTTAATAATAAAGATTTTTTATTTTTTATGAGAACATTCTCTATTTCATTTTAATAGATATGGTATACTATTATATCAAGAACGTCGTAATGGATCACAATAAAGTCTTCAGATGTGCTTTACTGCAGAATAAATCTTTTACAATTTTTTACGAACGCTTTATGGTCACTACTGCGATCGAACCGAGACAATCGAGATCCCGGGGAATAACCAGGTAGGGGGAGGGGAGGTGCGTCATCTAGCAATCAGCTGGATAAAAAAAAAGATGACCACAACGTCGTTATGGTCAGATCGTTTTAAATCTAATTTCCGGTGGGCATCGTACACGATAAGGGACGTCAAGGAATCAGTGTCAATTAACGATGATGAAAGCAAAGGCTTGCCACGTTACCGGTGATCGCGCATGAATATTCATCCCGTTCGGAGAATTTAATAGATCACGGACACCCTCGATGAACTACGAAGAAAGGGGTGTGAGAAAGAGGAAAAAAAAGTCGCAGCAAGAAAGAATTTGCGCGCGTGGATGCGCGTGCTACCACAATGTCGACCATGTAAGTGACTCCATCGTAACGAAACACCGACGACGAGGAGGTAAACGTATACACACGTGCATACGCACGCATACATATACATAGACGCACGTATCTCCGCGTATGTATGTACACGTGCATGCGTTTATATATGTACCCGACGGAAGCGTCTAATCCATCGGGTGGGCATTGTTGTCAGACATATTGGGGTTTGTTCTTGAGGCAGCCCGAGGGAGGAGGAGGAGGAGGTGGCGAACGAGGAGATGGCGGAAGGTGGTCAGGGGGTGGTTCGAAGGGGGTGGGCCTCGGAAAAGGGGGAGGGGGAGGGTGGTTAGCTTTATTGATCTGTAAGACTGCCAACCTACGGACTCTGTGCTTACCCGCGCTCTCCTCTTCGTTCTCTACATTCTCCACCACCGCCTTCTCTTCCTACGGTGGACCTACTCGCTCTTTCTATTCTCTCTCTCTCCTCTCTCTCTCTCTCTCTCTCTCTCTCTCTCTCTCCCGTTCGCTCGACTCATTTCGGCTCAACCTCTCTTCCTCTCTCACGCGCGTTTCTCGGCCCTTGCAAACACACACCAGTCCACATTGTCACTCTCTCGCTCTTGCCGTTCCCTTCCGTCTCACTTGCCTGCGTTCTCTCATCCCTGCGGTACGTCCCGTAAGCTCTACGTACCTACTCTAGCCACCCTTAACGCTGGCTTAGCAAGGGACAACCCCCGACCACCGCCACCGCCATCCGCCGCCGACGCCGCTACCCCCGGGTCGCCCGTCGTCCTACCCATCTCCGCCACCCCACCGCCTGCCCCCTTTTCTCTTCTCGTCGACGGTCCTCCCGGATTCACAACCAGCTAACCAACACGCAAGTCGCTTAAATCCACGCTCAACCTAGTCTCATTGTGTTTGTGTAACGCCCGAAGACCGCACGGACAATGCACGTTCGCCGTAACTTTCTCGACGCTCACCTCGACGAATTTCCTCCCCTTGCACTTTCTTTTACCCTTTCTTCCGCGCAACTTTTTCGCCGTCCGTTTCGATACGCGGTTGCCGTTCTCTCAAGTTTGATCGGATTCTATCTGCAATCGATCGTCACGTTATTCGGATTTTGATTAATTTTGCAAAAATGTAGCTGAAGCACACTTAAATGTCTTTATCAAATCACCTGTCGCCGCGTTGTTAATATTGCTGATATGATTAATTATACTTTTATGAAGATTGTACCAATCACGTGAGTATTGGCATTCGATAAAATTTCAAATCAGGTCGCAAAGGCGCGAACAAAACGGCATATTAACTTCTTTTTTTATATAATTACAAAAAAAGTAGCAACATTCGCGCAACAGTTCGAACGATATCGCCGCTTCGTTGCCGCTAGCACATTCGTATCGGACAGCAAAGTTATCTAGTGCAATGTCCAAAAAACTGGAAGAGAATCGACGAGCGTACGTGACAACCGTTAACTTTACAACTTTGCACTCGTAGTATGTATACATACATATATATATATATATATATATATGTAACATTTTATGTGTATATATAATTTACAATCATTATTCAAGTCCAGCGTTCTCATTACCATCCGCTTCACGCTCTTCTATCGTTCCCCTTCTACTTCTCTTCCTCGCTGTCTCTCTCTCTTTCTCTTTCTCTTTCTCTTTCCGTTTGCATCTACGTGCCTCCACTCGAGAGTGTTACGATGAACAGGATATAAGCGATTTTGAAACGTTTTCCCCGCTACTGCGTTCCACCCTCCCGTGAGAGGGTTCTCTCCGTCTCCCAGGCGTCCGTCCACCTCCTCGGTCTTTCCTACTCCCCCGCGCATTTTTCTTACGTCCCCCTTTCCCTCCCGTATTCTCGGGCTCTTCCAACCTTCGTCGACCATCACCACCGCGCATACCACCACACGCGCGGCCGCGTCTACACGCACGCGTCGATGAGCACGCCGTCCCTCCTATGACGTGAGATTAAATTCTAACGGGCCAGCTCCCCAACGTGCAGGCATTTTTCTTAGCTCGCCGGGGAAAGGACTACGTGCCTAAATTAATACTCACTCCCACGTAGACGGGTCGAGGGTGGACACTAACGGCGTAGATTCGCACGTATATACGAGCCCGCGCGTATGTTTAGGTACCACGGTAGCCGTGATAGTATTCGCAACGCCATACGGGCATTTCGACCCCCCGTTGAATTTCTAGCGGCCATTATTTAGCGCGCTTAGAACTTGCTGTCCGTGGGGTAATGGCGCCCTTCCGTACACCGTAGACCGTAGTATATACCGTTAGGATAGCCAACAGGACTGCCAGAACGGGAGGATAAGAGGAGCAGGAGGAGAAGGAGAAAGAGGACGAGGAGGGTTAGGGGTTTGCAGCACAACCTCGCAGCAATCTGGGAATTCCTGTTAGTTCTTTGGGCGTAATGACTCAACCCTTCCCGACAAAATTACGGCAAGAGAGCGCCGGATGAGAAACGAACGGTGATTACGCACGGTGACGATAGGGGTACACGTACCGTACCGGGATACGGCGGAGTCTTGGGAAAAGTCAAACGAGATATTTTAAAGCAATTAATTAAGGCCGCGGCGGAAGGAGTTCTTCTATTATCCGGCGAGAGCACGTGAGGTCGTTTCTCGCGATGAATTTCAGCGGACACCGCCTGAAGGCAAATACGAGGAGCCGGAGTTACGTAATGCTTTCATTACTCCGCTGTACGAAGCTCCCTTGCTTAAATAATCCTCGATTTAATACTAATTATCCGCGATTTATTAGAATCATCTGGAATCTTTATATTTTTCGAGTAATCTGTAAGAATAATGGTAACCGGCATGTTTGTCGCGGCATTTAAATGTGACGCTTTTGTATCACTCTCGCTTTCGATTTCGTTACACAATGCAAAAGTCAAGTAAATATTCCGAAAGCATGTTTAAAAAATTCTTAATAATGTAGAGTACCTTTTTCATAATTTCACAACTTTCTTCGAATGTTTAGTTTATCTTAAGACAATTTCCCGTATATAAATAAAAAAATAAGAATAAAATAGTTTCCTCTTTTTTAAAGTTCTTTCACAGAAAAAGCATCAAGGAGCATTCTTCCTCTCTGCAATCAAGAACGAACCCACGGACCAAACATAGCGTTTTCTACTCAGAGTGTACCGCTCCGGCGGACTTAGATTTAGGGGCTGCTAGTTGGAGGCAGTTCGCGGGGGGTGGCGGCGAGCCCGGTGAGCCGAAGGGATAGAAGAGGGGCGAGGTATATGGGGGGTCGACGAGGAGGAGGGTCGGGTTGGTTCACATTTACATAGCGGACCCGGCAGGACTAGATGACTAGGCGGTGGGATATTAAGAGGGAGAAAGGGGGTAGGTGGTGGCAATTCTGGCAACATGGCCGCGACCGAGCCGCGCGACGTACACCAAGGGAGCTCCTGGAAAAGGGGGAGAGGGTGGTTGAATTTCCTATGCCACCGCCACCTTCTCTCGCATCGACCACCCAACTTCGTCAAGCCACCCCCTCCTCCTCCTCCTCCTCCTTTTCGCCGGGATGGGTAACTCATCCCAGAGTCTGCTTAGACGCGATTTCTCGGACCTAGCTTTATTCGATTATTAAGGACCGCTATTGGATTAAACGCGATTCCATTCCAGGCGCGGTTCTGCGACTGATTTCAGCACCCGGCGTCGCCACCACCCACTTTGACTCGCCTAACTTTCCCTCGCTCTTTTTCCGACTTCCTGTCTCCGTTCGTTCGTACCGCGCCGTTGATTGGTCTCGATGTCAGAGGGGGTAACTTTCCTCCACGGATACGGCATGCCACGTTTCAGCGCGGAATAGGGAACAGAAGGTTAGCCAATTAGATCCGCGACCGCGCGAAATCGGGCGTACAGCGGCGAATTGCAGGGTGACAGAATTTCTCAGGATATGGACACATTCGTTCGTTCACGAAACGAATCTTTCCCAATGTGGTACTACTTCTTGCGTGTACTACTGATTTTTGTACTTTTATTTGTATTGAATTTACGATTCATTAAAATTCGCGATATAAAAAACACAAGTTTTATAAACGCAGAAATAAACTTTCAGAAATTCTGCAAGAGAAATTAAAATTTAAAATCTTTTTTTATTATTTATATATAGCATGTGATCTTATTTATTCGTCCGTTTCTATTATTCACATTGCTCATTTTCTAAATAAGATCATTAAATTCGATAATCATGATTTTATTCGATGTTGTTCCTACTTTTTCTCGAGACGTTTACTTTATCCCACAATCCGCGAGAAACTTTGCCATACCGTGCGTGGTACGACATTTAACTTGCCGCGCAAGGATGGATTCGCATTTTTTTTCCCCCCCAAGTGTTCACCGACGCGGCGCAACAGCCGGGTATTCCTCGGCGCGAGAAAGGCGGACGTTAATCCCCGTCGCTGTAACTTTCAACGGCGGTAACTCATCCGATCAAAACCGTGAAACTTGGAGGCACGAGGCTTAGTCCTAATTTAAGGGTAGAAGTGAAAACCACCCCTGCCGGCGCTAATTTAAGGCCGGCACTGCCCGCTCATTTGTTTTAACCGCTCTCCCGCGGGAAAGTCGGGAGTGAAGAGAGAGAGAGAGGGAGGGAGAGAGAGAGAAGCATGGTGTACGCAGGTTTGCGGAAACGGCAGGGAGAGCGAGAGAGAGAGAGAGAGAGAAAGATGAAGGCTCAATAGAGAGAATCGGGGACGAGAGGTATGGGGTGAGCCCGAGGGGGGGAGGGAGGGTGGTAGGCGAAACGCGGTTTTAGTTTAGTTGCAATTCGCACCGTAGCGCGACCGGCTTTGAGTTTGCTTTTACATTTTCAAAATGCGCCGCGCGAGCAGCGGCAGCCGATACTGTTTGATCGCCAGATCAGCAGTTTCGGGATTAGCAACGCTCTTTAAAAAAAAAAAAAAAAAAACACCGTTTCACCGCAATTCGCGTAAAGTGGACAAGGGTAGAGAAATTTATTTTTTCCACCATATATTTATATCCATGGATGGAGCTAATTTGTAAACAAATTTGAGGCAGCCGCTCTCTTTTTACGTGTGCCGCAGAGAGAGGACTTCGATTTTTCAGGGATATTTATATCTGGATGATTTACATATGTTAAAATATCTATTGCGTGTGGCGCAATGCAAATATCGGGACGATGAAGCTCTACAGGAATGTGTAATAGTAAATAAGACAAAAAAAAAAAGAAAAGAAGGAAAGAAGTAAAGTGTATGACGAACGACGCGGCATCCGAATTTAAACTCTTTAGGCTGCTTCAAGGTTTATCGAATTCTTCGAGCTTTTCTCTTTTTTATTTCGCCGTTCCATCATCCCGCAACGCGTTCTTTTTTTCTCACTCGTCGAGATCACTTTAAAGCCGCTCTCGCCGGCGTCCCGGCAGCATCCACTTTTCTTCCTTTTTCCTGCATCTGGCCTGCGCGCGCGAGCCTGCTCCTTTTTTATTCGAACGAATCGCTCAGAATCACCCCGACGTAACGGAATTAACTCGCGATTTACCGATTTATTAGCACGCCAGTCTCCCTTTCTTTTTAAGCGCTTTACTCGTGTACTGCTATTTCCATTTTTTTTTTGCTTTAAGGATGTGTCAATTGGGAAATATCAAGATCAAATCAAATCAAAGAAACGGAAAATATTATTATATTAATTCCAATAGCAATAAATAATACTATTGTTGAAAGCAATATATTGATTCAGATGTCTAGAGTGTAACAAATTATATACGATTTCATTAAAAAGTAAAAACTTGTAAAACAGTATGTATTGACCGTACAAATATAATTCGTTTAGCAGATAATTATAAACGCAAAATAAATATAAAGAGTTATATAATATATTCTAATTAATAATCAATAACAAATCATTATTTTTATTAAATTTCTATCTAGTTACGGTTGTTATACGTATAACAACATGTATTTCGATGGATAATAATGATATCAGACAAAATATCAAGTTGATAGATAAAAATTTGCAAATGATATCTATGAATCCAATTTTACGTCAATAAAAATTCCAACGTAATGTCACAGATGTCTACACTCACCCCAGAAACATTAATCGAAACGGAAGATTGACACATGTAGTGTCTATGTCCTGTTCATCATCGCAGTTGATCAGAAGAATTCTTTGTCCGTAGACAGACAGTCCGACACTCTTTTCCAACGAACAAAACTCTCCGCGTTTCGTCTCTTTGACAGCGCGACTGCGACGGCACTGAGGGCTCAAAAGCGCCAAAGGTGATTCGCGATCCTTGCGATCGCGTGAATCGCCGCCAGATCTGAATATCAAAGGCACTTCGTCCACTCCGTGGACAAGCGTGGAAACCTGAATAACGGCTGGGGGTCCTCCGGAACCAGGTGGGGTCCGCACCGGTTCGTCTGGTTTCTTCCAAAAAACGGAGATCGCCCGTTCGTCCATTGGGGGGCTGCCATTATAACGCATCCCCGCGAAATGTGGCATCCCTCGCGGTCCAGCGCCACGTTCTCGCGAGGAAACGAGTTCTTTCCCTACGCGAGATGCGACATCCCTTGCGTTTCTTTGTGAAGAAACGAGTCCGCGGTGGTCCACAATTTCAAAACTCGTTCCGAGATAGACGGTTGCTCGTTTATACCGGAAGAAAAACTTATCTCCTTTAACGCCAGCTTGAAATAGTTGAGAACGTTGTGTTTCACGTAGAGAAACCGAAAACGAAGATTACCATATCGATCCGATTTTAATTTCTCATTAGATCGATTAACGAACACGTTGAATTCTTTATCTATTCAGGTTTGCGAGAGACATACCATATATTAATTTAAATACGTTTAAATTTAATCTGAATGAAATAATAATACGCACATTACAAAGATACTGTTTCAAAAATTAGTAATTTATAATAAAACGTTCGAAAATTCCCCGTCATTTATCCCAGTTTTCGCTAAAATTGTATGAAAGAATGTAATTTACGTTTTATGTGTATTGGTGATCTTGCAAGTTCTATATTATTAGAGTGATGCTGCGTCATCTGCATACGAAAGAACATAAATTTATCTCAAACTGTACGCGTGAATCTCACATGGGGGGTCCACGGGTGAAAAACTTGTTTCGTTAAAGGCGACCGCTCTTCCTCCAACCGGTCCTGCAAACAAGATCATCTCTACGGAAGCTTCTAACCGTCTCCGAGTTCTAGAATCTAACCGTTATGAAAAGATATTCGTTCGAGTTTTCTTGCGTTTTACCGCATGAAACGACGCGCGCGCGCAAAAGGGACGAGTAACATAATGGTCTCTTGTTCAATAAGCTAACGTTGTATTCTCGTATCGTGGCGAAAATTGCGGATAAAGCTCTTTGAGCAGCCGTGAGATAGCATTTACCGCGGTAGCGAGATCGCGAACAAAGTGCATCTTGGGGGCCGTAAACTCGATCGGACGTACGCGCGCATCATTGCAAATGAAGGTGCTACACCTGGTCTTATCCGAGACAATAAAAAGGAACGACTTGCTAGCCGCGTAGTTATTGGATAGCGAGAGGTCAGCTCGCCGCAAATGGTTAATAAAGCTCGAAGAGAACGTGAGATGCATGCGGGGAGCGGTTAAGGTTGGCGTTAATGACGCCCGCATACCCGCGCTTTCCCGGGAGATGTGAGTGCGGGTAGAAAAATAAATAGCGAGCACCCTCACCAACCCCAAATCTTTAGTACCTCTTTTCTCATTTTTCTCATCCTTTCTTGATGTTTCTGTGTCAGAACCTTTCTATAAAATCTTTATTAATAATAACTCTTTATCACTTTATTAAATGGAAAGAACGATTTTGTATGTGTGTGTGTGTGTGTGTGTGTGTGTACTGAAATATTTGAAAATTTATTTTTATAAATACAGATTTGAAAATAATTATGTTGGACCATCAAAACAATTTTGTGTAAAAGAACGTTTAAACATGATGTACAAAATATAAAACTATAAAAAGTGTTGACATTCTAGCAACCAATTGGAATCCGCAATAATTATTTTAATTGCATAACAAAATTATTTTCAGAGTATGTATGTGTAGCTGTATGTATAGCTAAATATTTAGACATTCAGCAAAACCGTTCTTTGTTATACATATACAAATTTTCATATTACAAGAAAACAATTTTTTAATAAATTAATATAATTAAAAAAATCAAAACTCTAAAAGAATTAGTGGAAAATTTAATGAGATATTATTTAATGTCATCCTTCAATTTTCACGCTAAATATATTTATTTTTATGAAAATCAAATATGATTTATTATATTAACACATATTTGATGAATTCTGCATATTATACAGAGAATAATTCAAGTACATAAATTTCTCCTGCTGTCTTCCTCGATCTCGCTGTTACACTTGATCGCCTTCATTGACGGTTGGCAGATCGAGCATTTACAACATGTCGCAGTCCGACGTCAAAAAATTGTAAACTCATCGATGTTGACGCAAAACGGAAGACGAAGATATTGCGGAAGGAATCAGTCGATTGGAAATTATTCGAACAAGTACGAGAACCCGTGACTGGAAAGTTCGAAAATTGAAAATTTCTGTCGGAACGTTGTAATCGGCCGTTGCCTCGAATCGGATGAGGGTAACACTGATGGGTGGTGGCGGGGGTTGGTTGAGGGATGGCAAACTGTCGAGTCGAACGGACGAACGCGCGAGCGAGTGAACAACCACGAACGAAACTTGAGTGATTTATGTTAATTCGTGTTAAATTACTTTGTTTGGCAAATACGACCCGAGACATTTTTTGGAGTCGCTCGCGCTGATGCGAAAAAATCGGGAGGGTGAAGACGAATTTATTTAGAATATACAAGATGTGTAATTTTCTGATTTACATAAACGAATAATTATTACTATCGTCATCAGAATTAATGATATGACGAGGAGAAAAAGGAACGGAAGGAAGAATAATTCAAGTCATATCGCGGTAGATATATTCAACAATGTTGTTTAAAAATTTTACGTACAAATGACAAAAACCACTTTAGTAATGCGCTTCCGAGTACAAAATAATATTCTATATTTTGTTATATTCTATAATACCTGAAATTTTCAATGGCGCTTTTTGCATAGTGTATTTCGCAAACGACATCCTGAAAAGCGAAAGTTTTGCATTGCTTGTGTTATTTTATGAACTTAGAATAATCACTAGATGAAAAGAGAACGAGAGGAACATGTGGAAGTGGGTTTCCATAAATTTCGCGGCAATTTAAAATTACACCACGAGAGAGACAGAGAGAGAGAGAGAGGGGGAGAGAGAGAGAGAGAGAGAGAGAAGGGGCGAGTACGGAGGGGTACAGAGATATATCCTCAGTGTCGGACGCATTCCGGATTTCCTCTATTAATACCAAAGTTTGGTCGTCCAAGATTTTGTTCTCTTTTTAGTTATGCCGGCGACATTCGTCCTCATTATTCCGCGCGCTCCGAAATTTACTGGGCGGGACTGACTCTAAATTCGAGCGTCATGCATTCCTTGAATTACGAGTCCTTATAACACTCGCACTTTGCATTTACGAGCGCATATAATTACAAGTTAAAGTAATGCGTGGGCGATGTGCGATGTTGGTCGTAAGTGTGACATTCTTTGAAATTATGTAACAGAGAATTGTTGCTGCTTTTCACAATTTTATAGATACAGGCATGATTATTATTCTAAATAGCGTGGTATAAAATGATAATAGAAAGATACGCGTATAAACATATACGAGCGACGAGCGGCAAATACGTACAATATATTTAAAATAATAATTTATTTATGCATATCGTATTACGTGCATATCCTGCTTCAGATACTTGTTGCACTTTTTCGTTATATCTTTGTTCTTCAGCCATGAACGGTGATTTATTAATTTCCTATACGAAATAAGTTAGTGCGCTTGGAAACAATTATATATAAATTTTGGATAGTGCATAGCATATGAATGCTGTAAATGTATGATTTCGATATTACGCGGTACAGTAGCGGAATTAACATATGAAAAATATTTTGCGCTGAAAACAAACAATGCGAATGTTGACATTTGTTGAAATTTGTTCGCGCGACAGCCTGAATCTTGTTGAAAATTAGTATGTGGGAGCGTCGCGAGAGAAAAAAGGGAGGTAGATTCCGCAAATATTTGCGCTTCTTCGTTTTAATTAAAATTCACGCGCGCGTAAATGCGCGAGTCGATCTGCCGATTTATAATTAACTTCTCTGTTTAGTGACGCACGTAATCGGAATGTAACAAATGCGATATCGCGTTAGATATCTTCGCCGGCATGGATTAAGTTGCGTTCCTGTATCAGCCGTCGAACGCCCGAGCTTAATTACAAAGTAATTATCACCGGGCAATAAGAAACCAGCAATGGCTGTCGAATTTTACACCCGCTCGTGTCTCGCGAGTCCGACGAGTCGAACGCATATAAATATCAAAACCGCGGTGGGGTATTTCGCTTCGCCGCCCCTCCCGCTCGTCGAGCTTCAGCCACAAAGGGATATTATCGTAATGCGCATTATTAAAAGAAGCGCGGGAGGGGGCGGAGTACTGAAAACTATCGCGTAATGTAACGCCGATAAAACAACGTACGAGTGCACAATAAACGTCCCCATGGCGGACTCGTGTTCACTTTGTATTTTGACGAGCGTACACGCGGTGTACCGACACGCGCACACGCGCGTGTACACACGCGGGAGCAGCGGCGAGCGTGCGAGCACGCGCTTTCGCCCTCTGTGCCATTCGTAACGTCGGCGTAACGGTGTAACGCTACGCGAAACAACGCCGGCCCGGCGTATTCTGCCCGTCGTCGTGTTGTAACTGCACCGTTGTAACGGGCACCGCAATATGATGAACGATGAATAATAAACGGCGCTGCCGATGAACAACAAAACGGTGCGAAGTGTACCGCGAATAATAATTGGCAACCCTTTGGCTGTGTGTGCCCCAGCGACGACGAGCGATCGACGGTACCTCCGAAGGGGGGGGAGGGGGGTGAATAGGTGGGCGGATGGGCGGCGAGCGCGAAGGGTTGAACCGGGCCGGGACGGGGGCGCGGCAAGAGCGTGAGACATTGATTGACGATTTTAGTGCAGGCCGGTTTTCTCCGCCAGGGATTTAGATCTCGGCCCGAAATCGGACGCGTCCGGTAACGTATCTTCTTCTCCTCGGAATTAATGCCGCATGCCGCGCCGCGCTCAATCTACGTTCGACCAGCAACACTTGTTTTTATACACACACACACACACACACTATGCAGTTCACTAGAAACTGCATGTCAGATATACACACAGTTTTTGTAGTTTTACTCCGACACGCTTAAAAAGAAATACTTCACCTGAAATGTATAGGATAAATCCCGGTAATTGCCCCGCGGTAGAATAAATGTGATACAGATGTATTTTTCGTTAATTCGTAAAATTAATATTCATTACGGGGTCACTAAAAAGATAATGGTACACTCGGTTTTCACAGCTGTTTTTAAATAATCGATAATAATTATCTCATCATTGAAAAATACCTCGGTGCCACACATTATCCCTCCTCCTCGTTCTATCAAAACAGCTCCAATTAATTTATTAGAGTGGAAAGATTCAAAAGGCGAAAAGTATTCATTGAACAGTTAGTCATCGAATTAATATCTATCGCGCATTTATTTAATATTTCAATAAAGAGGACACGCAATAAACATATGGTCTCTGTAGTCACTTTGTTGCAACGCGGTACACAAACGCAAATTACCGCGACGTGATAACATGTATTATAGCATCAAATTACTTAAGACTAGAATTATCAAGCGGTCATTATTGCGCGAGCTTTTCTATTTTTTTAGATCAGTATTAGATTGCTTATATTGTACATGAAATAGAATTCTGAAAGACTTTTCAAAAATTGTGGCTCTACATTATAGTAAAATATTTGATTTTTAATCGGTTTTTCTTTTATTTTTAGTAATTTATTCGTTTCGACCTATTTTAGTAAGTAAAAGACTTTTAATTAAACTTTCTAGATAAAAAAAGAGGAAGGATTCTTTCACGACCCTCTTCTTTCGCTTTCTCTCTCTCTCTCTCTCTCTCTCTCTCTCTCTCTCTCGGCCCATCTCTCTTGCGAAACTTTTCTTCGCCGGACTGTCAAAGATGTCAGATCCCTCCGTCTCGAGATTCACGGCGGCAACCCTCGCGTGACAGCAACGAAGCGCAGGGTGCGCGCGAGTGGAAACGAGAAGGTCGGTGTGGCGAATACGAAGCGGCGAAAGAAAGACGGACGAATAGCGGAATAGACACGTAAAGCGGAGAGAGAAAGCGAGAGAGACAGAGGTAACACACGGTCGGCGAACCAATCGCATGCTGCGCCTGACAACCAGCCTGACTACTATACCGCACCATTGCGACCATTTGAGTTTCCTACCACGGTCTCTGTCTCCGTCCCTCTTTCCTGTCCACCCTCTCTCGCTCTCCCTGGCTCTCCACTATCGTGCTTCTATCTATCTATATATTCCGTTCTCGCTCGAGCTTTTCGTTTCCCTCTTCGTCTCTTCCGTGCGCTTTCACCTACCCTCTACCCCGCGCACCCTGCCGCCGCGCACCCCTTTCTCGCTCGCTCGTACACTCTCCTCGTTCCTATATCTATCTTTCTGTCTCTCGTATCCTCTGTTCGCCTTCCCGTTCCTCGTCTCGCCCGCACGCCACCCCGCGCGCGCCGTCTCGCTTGCACCTCCATCGAACCGGCGGAGCACCGGCCGATTTTGCATTTAAATTTGGTAAATTTGCCGGAGTTGGCAAATGAGCTGCGGGCATGGTGTCTAATACTCGCGCACGAGCACGGCCGCCGATACACTGCGTCTAATGCCTCTGGAGAGGGTACGCGAGTACAGTCCTCCGCGAAAATCCTCTAATGATTGCGAGATTGGTTCCTCGAGATTGGCTTCGTCATCATTTCGAAAAAATGGCATTATCTTCATTAAAGGTCTCCTTAAATAATTAACGACCGCAAGGTTGTCTTCGAGGCAGCTATATAGGAAGACTGAAAATAAAGGAAATATAGGGAGAGAGACAGAGAGAGAAAGAGAGATAAACAAAAATATCCTGATGATCGATTTAATAATTTTAAATCACATCCTATCTTAATATATTGTTAAATTTTTAATGTCGAATATCCAATTTTGAGTCATTTTTAATCATTTTTATAGGTCACCAGTGCTCCTACTTAACATGCCATTAAGTTAATTTAAAAAATGGAGTTAAACTCAAGAAAGTATATAATATTAAATTTGATTTAAATTTAGTTTGCTATTTAATAGGTACATACCGTTGACATCGACGCCACTTATTCAGAAAATTTGTGTTACTGCGATCCTTTAATATTTAACAGTGTATTGTTTTAATTAATCGCGATAATACTATAATTAATAGAAAAAGTAGCATAATAAGTGGAACAGATCTATCTGTAAAATATTATGTAAGTCTTCCTTGAATATTGCATCCAACTGCTTTATTTATATAATATTAATGATATACTTAATAAATCTGACAGAATTAGTGTTCAGATTAATTAAAAGTCTCCTCTGCAATATATGTTAGACATTTATATGTCGTGTCTTAAAATCTTCGAATGGCAGTCAGAGTGCATCGCAAAGTTACGTTGAAATGATAACAAAAAGGCGCAGATCGGTCGAGAAAAAAACACTCGCCAGAAGTTGCACGCGTTAACAAGTCGCTTTCATAAAATATAACGTCGAATAAAAAGTTACGTACGCGCGCGCGCGCGTGCAAACGTGCGTGGCGGGACCGGCGAAAACAGTTTCATTCATGGATTCGGCGCATTTTTTTGCTCTCCTTGCGCGCAATAAATCAATCGGCGATAAGCTGATAAATTCTGTACACGCGCATCGGCTGGCGCGGCGGAGGCGGCAGCGAGCCCGAGTTTCGCGCAGGACTGTACGCACCTACACGTGGGAAATAGTGCATAGGAAATGCAAACGTGTAGCGGAGAACTTCGGACAGCAACCCTCTAATTTTAGCCTGCAGAGGGCAGCACCCCGTCATGCCTATACGTGTCTGTCCGTGTTGTAAAGTTGCGTACCATCCCCCATCGTACAGTCCTCTTTCCAAATTCAACCGGAACAACGCCCGAAAACCGGAAACGTCGTTTCACCGGCCGCGAACGAAACGACGTTTCACCGGTGTCTCTCTCTCTCTCTCTCTCTCTCTCTCTCTCTCTCTCTCTCTCTCTCTCTCTCTCTCTCTGTTGGGATCGTCTGTCCGCCATCCGTGGTTATCAAGAAAATCAGGCTTCATTAGGGGAGGTATATGCCTTCTGGAACAAAAAAAAAGTCTTCAGATTACCATATATATCAGAATCCATGAATGTAACAGTGTTCGAAATGTGAAGAAGATCGAATTGGAAGAGATCGAAGACGATCCCGAGACACGAGAACGTTCTCCTCTTTTCAAGATGTCCCTTGATTATTTAAGTTGGAGATTTAATTGTTTTACGCGCGTCCGCATTACGGTGGAGCCGCGCCGCGCATAAAATATTTTTTGAAAAAGCGGATGATACGTACTACGCAGGAAAGGTTCGTAGCTACGGGAAAAAATGCGCCACGGTATTAAAATTTCACTATCGTATTACCCGCTATGCGCTGGCCGACGTCACGAAACGTTGCATTAATCCACGGACGTCTGTCCAACGTTTCAATGAGAGCGAAGAAAAGGGAGCGCTAAATTGGGATACACGGGCGCGGATAGGGGGGTAAAGCGAGAGGGAGAGAGAGAGGGGGGAGAGAGGGAGGGAGTGGAGGCAAAGAGAAGCCGCTATAAAAAGACTGTCTAGATTCGCTTTAGCGAGTTTTCCAGGTAACTTTCTATCGTTGCCTGGCGGTACAACGGCCGTCCGCTAATTAGTTCTGCGCGCGCGTTACACATAAAAATAGAGACAAATTCGGAAGACGCGATTTCGACATGTCTGTGTAATATTACTACCTTTGAGCTTTCTGAATCATCTCTTTTTTTTTCCCGTCCCGCGAAGACGGAAAATGTCGATTTCAAAAACAAAAAAGGATAATCTCAAGTTCTTCCTTTCTCAAATCGTTGCTTCCCTTCTCATTTCACGTATCGTTACCTTCGCGGCAGAGCTGATTGCTAAATAGCTGCGATTAGTAGTTTCTTAAATAGCCCATAAGATGTAAACCGAGCCGTGCTCTGCGTCCATTCGATTGGAAACCAGAAACCGAAGGACGGACGGCGTGTGGGCGCCGAGGGCGTCCCCGCGGCGATCTCGCGCTCTTGTTTCTAGAAGGTATCATCATTTTTGCCGTTCCGCCGAGTCTCGAACAGCGACGCGGCACGTAACGTAACGCGACGTAACGTAATACGGAGAAATAATAGGTTGATGAGGGGTGGAGTTGGGGGAGGGGGGGAGGGAGGGAGGAGGAGGCAGTGGCCGCGCGGGAGAGAACGAAAGGACGGGGATGAGGGCGCGCGAGTGAGGCGCCTACGGGGAGACAAGGGGGTTTCGGTGAAGGCAGAACGGGGGCCTGGGGGTGCCGGCGTCCTGTTCATTATGCAACGACGCGACTGCACGTCCCCCCGCGCGCGCGCCACTCTCTTCCACTCCACTTCATCCCCCCGGCGACGCCCCCCCTCGCTCCCCTTCCCTCCCGCGTCCCAACCTCCGGAACAACGAGCCACGGTTCTCCGGTGCAGCCGGAGAACGGGCGCAAAGTACAATCGGGAGGCCCCGCGGTTAATGAGTCGGCCGAACAAAGCGAAAAACCGTCCATTAAATAATGCGCGATGCAACGTCGGCGCAGCCGCGAGACGCACACGAAATGCACACGGAAAAGGGAGACGCTTTTTTCGAAATTTCGAGAGCCGCGTGTATGTCGCGAGCCTCTCCCCGGGTGCTTTCTTTGTGGCCGCAGGATTTTTTTTTCGCCCTCCTTCGCCTCCCCTCCCCTTCCCTTCCCTCCCTAAGAGTAATCCGAAGAGCGACGCGGGAGTGTTTTACCTCGTGAGGAAACGCGCACGCGGAAAATGTCGACGGGAAAAAAAAAAAACTGATTGCCGGGAGAGACAATGCCGGATCGTTGGACGATCGATGCGCATCGAAAGCTTGCGGAAGTCACCGCGATCGGCGTATGACAGTCGCATTTAATATCGCTTTTAATCTTCGGCATTTTTAATGCTCCACAGCCGCGGACCATTTATCCCGGCGAACGGTGCAATCGCGATCGCAAGAGACAGGACATATAATTAAATGCGAAAGTTTGTTAGAACTACGCGCGGGCGTTGTTACTCACTTGTCCCGTTCCCTGATAATTACTGCGATGCATTTATTCGCGTTCTCTCTGCAGCCGGGCTTGCTAGCTGGTTATGCTTTTGTAAACCCTTTGAGTGGTTTCTCCGAGGAACAGTGGCACTGTATGTTCCGCCGCATTGTTGCCCTTTTAAGCTCTAAGGATTTCTAATGCGTCGCGTGACAGTGCTCCGCTAGCACGCCGAAATGCATATATCCAAGTAATTGCTCGTGATTAAGCGGCGTTATTAGGATAATTGATGATGTTCCGTGCACAAAAACCGCAGCGTCTTCTTTTTGTCATAGTAGCGCGCCGAGAAA
Source organism: Monomorium pharaonis (assembly GCF_013373865.1). Lineage (NCBI taxonomy): Eukaryota > Metazoa > Arthropoda > Insecta > Hymenoptera > Formicidae > Monomorium > Monomorium pharaonis. Next base: position 15,619,224 of record NC_050473.1, on the reverse strand, counting down.
GTAACGATATAATTGTTTTTATTAAGTGATAGGTTTTTTTTTTTACAGCTTTCACTCGTCTCTTGAAAAGTTCTCATGTATATCGATAGACATTTCTACTTGTTTAATTCTTTTTCCCGAAGACTAATCGAGTTAAATGTAACGTATCCTTCCGTTTTTTATTTAACTACTCCTTTTTCCATATTTTAAATAACTAACATTAACTAAACGTTGACATTAAACATCACAAATGAGTTGCACGAGTGCGGTTGTCAGTTTTTATTAAAAAATTCTTTCAATAGAGATTTAGAAAGCATTTATCATTTATCGAATTGATCTTTTGCAAACATACACGCGTCTTAAAAATCAATCAAGTATAGAACGTCGTTAAGTACAGTCGCAAAATAAATGTTTCCTTAAGCAATCGATACCGTTTTGAATAAAGCTGATATTTCTGAATAAATAAAGCTTATTTATTCGATACTTCCGCTCCTTCTACATCACGGTAAAAAATATATATCTCAACTCTATATGTATTGCTGCAATTAACACGGAAAAAACAAGTTTGCAGCGAGAGTGTTTTAATATTTTTTAAATGCTGATAATACAATCTTAATCCACGATTAATTTCGATCTACGTACATCGATAAGGAATAACTCGCAGGTCGAGCTACATTGCAATTCCCTGGTATGGGCAAGCCTTTACGCGCCATAGGGCTGACGCACCCTTGTAGAACGTGATCTAAACTTTCATCTGCATTTTCATCTAAACTTTCATCTAACCTCCCCTATGCGTCTAATCGCGTCACCCCACCACCATCACTATATCCTACGAAAGGGCTAGGAAAGGAGTCGGAGTGGGGTTCGCCGAAGTATGGTGGGGATCCAACACTGATGCATTTGCAAAGGGATAAGTGTATGTACATGAATATATAGTGGGGGTAACGACCCTTGATAAAACGTAGGTCTCGAAGGGAAGACGGCGGTTCGTAAAAGAGTAATAAGAAAAGTCACTCTGAAAACGTCTTGCGGGATTACTTTACAAGCTATTCTATATAAGACATAAATTGCAAACCGAATGCGACAGCGAATCGGTCAATGATACTAATTAATGCTTTCGTTTTGGTATTTGGCTATTTCGTTTGCGAGTTGCGACCCGCGTTTTTGCGTTTTAATGTAGAATGGCCTTGATATGATTTCCTCCCTCGCGAGAAAAATTCTCTGATTTTAAAATGTAATTTACAATGTCGTTTCCTTAAGCAATCGATACCGTTTTGAATAAAGCTGATATTTCTGAATAAATAAAGCTTATTTATTCGATACTTCCACTCCTTCTACATCACGATAAAAAATATATATCTTAACTCTATATGTATTGCTGCAACACGGAAAAAAAAACAAGTTCGCAGCGAAAGTGTTTTAACATTTTTTAAATACTGATAATACAATCTTGATCCTCGATCAATTTCGATCTACATACGTCGATAAGATATGATGAGATTAACTATCACTTGCAGCGTGATATCGGATTTGCATGTAAAAAGACGAGGAAAATTCGCAATCGACTTCCTCAGTCGGAAGGCCAGCGTATTTGCTCAGCGTGCCGAGAGCGGGTTAATCCTTTTATTACTCCTGACATCGGGAGAACCGGTCAACCCGAGATCGCCAGTCACCGGAGATCTGCATTTCTACTTTAGAGAGAGAAAGGGGAGAGAGAGAGAGAGAGAGAGAAAGTGAAGGAAAGGGGCAGAAAACGCGCTATCCGGTGACACGAGGAATAAAAATTCATGCCCTCCCGACGTGCGGTAGGTTCGCCGATCCAACCGGGTAAACCGACGTCACTGTCGTCGTCGTCGTCGTCGCCGTCGTCGTCGTCGTCGTCGTCGTCGTCTCTGAAAATTCTTTTTTTTTTTTAGCCGCGCGGTTAAAATGCAAATTAAGTCGACGTGCTTAAGAATGTGAGATTATTAAGGGAGACTGCCGACTTGCCGCCCCCGCGGGTACTACGCGCGGGTCGCGAAAACATTTCCTCGCTCTATCTTCCACCTTTTTTTCCCCTCCGCCTTCTCATCCCCCGCACCGTGCATTATAAAACACATATTACTCCCGCGGCTTGCTTCCACGTCATATTCCTCCATCTGCCCCTCCAGGGAAACGACAGGACGTCGGCTACTTGAGACTGCAGGCAATAAACGACTTTGGACGCGCTTTCTCTCTTTCTTTCTCTCTTTAAAAAAAAAAAGTTTAAAAAACCATCAGAGTTGGAGAATTGAGTTCGTAGTCATTTTCCTCTCCTTCTCTCTCTCTCTCTCTCTCTCTCTCTGACTTCCCTCGAAAATTAACTCTATACAATCCATCCTGTTCAATGCTCAATTTTTTTTTTTTCAATATATAAAAATATGTTTCCATATTTTAAATCATGTGTACGTAGTCACGTCAAGGGTCGCAGAATCAGTCGTATTTACAATTTGAACGTATTACACTGATTCTATTTTATCTACTGGGCGACTAAAAGATATTTGATCACCGCATGTTTTTTTTTATGTCATTTTACGTGCAGTTTGGAATTGTTGTATTTATATATATGTATATAAAAGATATTTTTCAACGCGCGTTTTACGGTATCAAATGCGATACCGATCGGTGAAAATGAATTTTAAGAGTTTGCTGCCGAAATAAAAACATAAATCTGAATATATTCCAATTTGACATTGAGGGGGTCGGAAGGGGTTGCGGGTATCGGTGTTACATGCTCGCTTCACAAGCGAGCGTTGTCAGATATCCTATTATCTACAAATATAGTTGATTAAGTGGCGCCGATGCGCCAACGTTAATATCTACATCTGTAGCGGCTGCAGCGCTGAAATTATTACAAGTACAATGCGCACTTCCGGCATTATCCCCGCCATGACGAAACGTAGGCGTATAAATTTTCCCATAAGTATATATGCAATTCGTTTCCCATTGCGCGCTAGCGTATGGGGAGACACGCGTTGTAACTCAGTTACAGCACAAATTCGTCAATGGCGCAAACAGAATGTACAACAAGCTTGTCGTACCGTTAAATCGATACAACAATTTCGCCGGTTCGCTCTACACTCGTTAGACGTGTTCCTCGGGTAAGAGGGCGCCACGCAACTATCCGCGCGCGGATACGATCCGCACGGTTCACCCCTCGCGCGTTGTAACGAGCAAGATTCTCCGTTCCCTCAGAGGCAATCGATCCCGACGAAGCAGCTGTCTCGTTCGCCGGTATTCGATTTTAGCACGCTAGCAGCCGCGTTAGTAAAGCGCAGAAAGAAAACGCCGCGGCGAAGGAAAAAGCAGGAATTTAATTGACGTCGGCGGGCGTCTCTCCGGCGTGAAACCGGCGAAGCCGATCAACGCCGGGACCTTGATCCAATCAAGACGCGGTATTTATTTTTGCGTTCATTTAAAAACGTGTTAAAACGCAAAAAAGCAAACGGCCATGGCGTTGGCCGGCGAGAGGGGTTGAAGGAGGCAGAAACGCGCCGGAGTCGCGCTTGGTGGAGGACGAGGCGGAAGAGGGCGAGAAGGAGCGCGACGTGCCGGCGTGGGGGTATGTACGTCGAGGGAAAGCGCAGCGAGGGGTGGCAGCGGTCCGAGGGCCCGAAGGGCGAGGGGAGGCATGCGTGAGCCGACGAGGTGGAGGACGGGGGCGGGGGGGATGAAAATGCAAAAAGGCGCCGGGGGCCTCGCTCAATACCGGAGCGGCGGCGCAAGCGCTTTCATTTTGTTTTTCGTACGTCGCCGCGCGTCGCCCGCTCGTTTTTCCAAGATGGCCGCGTCGCGCGCGCCCGCCGATGCATAACGTCGGTAACCCCGGGCCCCTCGAGGAGGCCGGCAACGACACCCTACCTTGCCGATTGGGGAAGGAATGCGACCAGCACCCTCCGCTGCGTGGCGCGTTGGTCGTTCTCTCTTAAGGGGCTGCTTGGAGACTTCGATACTCGTGCGCGAGGTCAGCGAGATCCTCCAAAGCCGGAAACCGCAAGGAACCTATAAGAAAAATTTTTTTTCTGCTATTTTTAATAACATAATTAATAATGACATGTATAATTAAATTCAATTAATTGTAAATTATATTAAGATACGTGTTAATAATGTTTTCTCCGTAAGATAAAGTAAAAATCTTGCATTAATCCTATATATTCTGAGTGTCACTTAATTTCACGAAATTCGGGATTGATTGTTAATGATTAATACGGCGAATGATTAATGTTCCATCTCGTAAATCAGATAATGTCATATCTATTTAATATTCTACATACACACATACAGCGCGAAAAATTTCTTGCTCGATATTTCACGCAGTGGCCGCAATCTGATCATTGTATTATTCAATTTTCGCCAATACCAAGATGCGACGTGCAAGTGCACACGGCTACTTCCGACTTGCAGCGAAATGCTTTTAAACGGTTTTGAAAAATTCATGGCGTTGGATCGAGTGTCACGTTTCATTTATTTCTTCATTATCCGCCTCCTTCTATTTATCCGGCAAATGTTATTATTTTTTTAGCAGGACGGACGCGCCGCGCCGTTACAATCTTGACGAATATTTATCTCGATTTCTCGGCAAAATACGATCAAGCCGTCTCATTAAAAACAGACGAGGATAGATTCGAATTGCAACGTTTCCGTTATAATTTAGTAACTCAATAAAATGCTGGCGAAGTCTCCCCCATTAAGTCACGCGCAGTCAGAGGTTCTCAAGGAGACGCAATTTGCCGATGCACAAAAAAAAATCTAGAGGACAGTTTCGATCGAAAAAAATAGAAAGAGAAAATGCGAGATTTAATGAGCAGGCGACGCAAAATGCATTTATGGACGAGATTGAAAGCGTGGGAACGGCTTGAACTGGGTGGCAGTAAGTAGTAATACCGCAAATATCGGCGACAGCGACTATCGTGTGCGCAAGTAATATGTTGAAACAACTCGTTGCTGATTCACAAATGTTTTGTCATTAATTATAGATAAACATATACGTTAGTTGCAATATTAACATTACATATTGTACAAACACCGCGATATTTTTTAAATAATATCGCGCGATAACATGATCAGTTGGATATGTAAATGGAATAATTAAACTAGAACGAGTGAATTTTATTGACTCCCGTGTTTTCTAAACTATGTTACGAATTGTTGGTTGAGGTTGATTCGTATGATTTTATGCGTCCTCTATCAAGAAAAGTGCACTTTACCGTGTATAATTATGTTCGTACGATTACGCTCGCAGGGAAACTTGCTCGCATAATTCGCAAATCAAAATCGGATTTTCTCAATCGATCTTATTACGATGATTTGAGAGCCACTGATATTCACAGATAGATGCAGAATGCGGCGAATACGATTCAAAAAAGAAAAGGTGAGAGGCGACCGACGGATCGACGTCAAACAGTCGCGGCGGTACTTCGTTGCGCATATCGAAGTTTAAAAATCATCACCTCGGTAACGCGAAGTATTGATCAAAAGTCGTCGAATTACGGCGGTAACGATCGCGGCCCATTAAGCTCGCTATAATGATGGATAACGTGGAAACGCGCGAAACCGCCCGCTCGTCAGCGCCAAAATATGGTGCAATATGAGAAAACCCGTTTACAGAATATTTAAGAATCACCGTCATAGGAGCAATTACTCTTAACAATAAATATTGATATCCAAACCACGAGAAACGGTAGCTTTATTCCAATATGAGGGGACAATAATTTTTGATATAAAAAATTAAAGGTATTTGAGCAATTCAAACTTCGAAGTTAGAAATAAACGAATTCTTTATTCTATAACTGATTATCCGAGATTGAACAAAAATTTCCTAAATAATGGACCTGTAATATCTAATTCAATATTATTCAAACATTGAAAATTTGCGCAATAATTGCAAGTGAGATCTTAGAAAAAAATCGGAATCGAATTTGTTTAAAGCATTCATAACTAAAAGAATACGCGATGGTTTGGGGCAGATTCCATATATGAAAAAATAATAACATAGAACTGTAACTCTGTCAATAAGTCGAGAAAAAATAAGTTGGAAAAAGGAAATACTACAGAACAAACATTCAGTGTACGGTCGTGGCGAATCAATATTTAACGCTTACCGATATTACGGATTCAATAACAAACGGCAATACGGTAATACGGTGTCCTCGATCTTGCCTCCTATTAAATCTTAGGAGGTCCCGGGATTGTGAGAATTTATGAGCCCCGTGGCAAGATAGAAATTTGCCAAAGTGAAATTCCGCGCGGCGAGCGTAAACACAAACGGATACGCGCGTTTCCCGTCGATCCCGCGATATTTATTCCCGCACGAATTCTCTCGGGCGGTCGCCGATTTAAAAATGCGCCACCCGCATCGCCGTGACACGCGGAGCGGAAGCAGCGCGGACTTTTCGGATATATTCGCGGATAGACGCGGCGGGGCTCGATCTGGCCGAGCTGTGTGATCTAACGATCAGCCGGTCTCTGATAATGGAACCAGTAATTGCGCGGTGGTTCGGCTTTTCGGGTCGCTGCATAAAACGCGTGCGAAGTAAGGAGATCGCAAACAGGCGTTCCCCTAAAAAACTAAAAATAACGCGCGCGAGAACTTGCGGAGAGGAGGGGGGGGGGGGGAAGGGGATGAGCCGCGAGCGTCGCGACGCAGGTATCCGCGCGATGCTCGCAATCGAACGATAATTGCCGCAGCTCGAAATCAATAACGCCTTCCCGCGACGTTTGATGAAAGCAAACGCCGTCGCGATTTGCAGACAGCGCTGTTTCAAAGGTCGTTCCAATACTGCATCGTAATATCGCTAATTTATCGAGTTTACCGAGTCGAATGCCTCGCTGGCGCTCGCGCGCGCGCGCACGCTGCTTGCAGTTACGGTGCATCACAGCTCCGGATTAATCCGGCAACACGCATGGCGCGTGAATCATCCGTCTTTATTTTTTTTCACGTTAACGATTTAGTTCACGCTTCGGCTTAGCTGCGAAAGATACAATAATTAAAGTGCACATGTACATAAAATAATATTAATACGTAAATTTATTTTGGCTGAGTTCTTGTTGATTAAATCTCTTCTTTGTATATAGGTTATTGTGTAACCCCCCAAAAAAACATTACTATCAATACCATGTATTTAAATATATATTATATATTTTAAATTATTGAGAGAATTATCCGTAATACGTTTATTAATTTATCTACGATCAGAAAAAATACAGAGCTTACGATGAAAACTTTAGTGGCTCTACGATTTGTCCAATCGTTTTATGATATAAGCGTGAAAAATTTCAGGTCCACACTCATTTCACGTATACATTCTCGATTAACGAATATTCTCGGGCAACACCGACACTCTCGGATAAGCGACGCGATATCGGGCATAATTCGTGCGTTTATCGCGTCGCAGCCGCTCATAATCCGACATTCGGCGCTTCTTTCGCGCACGATGGCGAGCGTCGCGGCGACCATCGCGGTCGTTTCGTGCGTCCGCGACGGAGTCGGGCGGTAGGAGTACCGTGGAAAAACAAAGGAGGGAAAAGCGACCCTCGGAAAACAGACCGATGGCGGGACCGAAGGGGAAGGCAGGAGAAAGGTACGCAAAAGTACGAAATGGGAGAAAGACCGACGGATGGACTGCGAGAAAGAGAAATAGTTGTGGGAAGGGAAGAGCAAAGGGAGAGCGGAGAAAGAGGGTGGAAAAAGAGAAAAAGAGAGAGAGAGAGAGAGAGAGAGAGAGAGAGAGAGAGAGACGGAGGTCGTCGCGGTTGGACATTAAGAACGTTTCGTGCGGCAATTTAACCACCGGCAAGGGAGGCCAGGGGCGCGACGCGGACGACGTCGCTCGAAAGGCGCAGGAAGGGTGCGTGGAAAAGCAGGAATGAAAGAGAGGAGAAGAGAGACGGAGGGAGAAGGGGGGTTACGGGCGCGGATGCTGCACACGAGAATTTTTACGACTTCTACGCGCTTGCGCCTGCACACCTGGAGATTAGGTTTAACAGCCTTAATTTTAAAAAATTGCCTCCTCTCTTGCTCGCTCCTTCCCACCGACCGCGGTTCCTGATCCTTCTCCATTGCCGCCCCCCCCGCAACCCTTCACCGTACCTTCGTCCTTCCCCGAAAACGAAATTGCGCCGCTTTGCGTTGTTGGGAATAAAGTCCTGGGTGCTTCTCGGCATGCCGACTCACCCTTCACCCTACCTCGCCCAGTCAACAACGGCCACGACACCCCCGTGGATGCTGAAACACGCGAGGGTATTTAGCCCATTTGCGCGGTCGCCTATAGCTCGTTTGGAGTTAGGCGTCATGACTGACTTCGAGATTATTCCAAAGAAACGTCCCATAAAACATAGGTTTACCCTTTTTATTTAAGGTTTTCACTATTTCTACTATTTTTTTTAAATTTGTGTTCCTTGTTTCTAAAGCGTGGGAAATGCATTTTAAATATTAACAAGCACTACTGAAAAGAATTACCACATGTCAATTGTCTAAATAAATTAAAAACAAACAAATATAGTTTTCAATTTTTTCCGTAGTATACGTACACGTGTATGACACTTTTAATCTAAATATGATCTCAAAAATTATTAGAAGAAATCCACTTTTAAAAAGGAGATGTTGCCGATTTTATCGTTGACAGTTGTCTACGATGCTGATTAGTTCTCTCGTTGCGTTTACTTCGTGTTGCGAGAGATAACTGTCATTGCGATTGAATTTTGACAGCTGTCAAATTTGTATAGATGGTTATTTATACAATTGTTGCAATTTATTTTTAAAAAGTAAAAAATAAAAAGTTAAATAGCGCGCTTCGCGCACGCGTTTATTGTGTCTAATTATTATTTTTTTAATGGTGTAATTATTATATGCTTTAGTATAGAGTTATAACAAATTTTGCGTGACAGATAACAAAAAATAAAAATGTTAAATTATCTTCTCATTTTTTAAACGTTATTATTTTTAAATTATTTTTGTCTAAAGTTATAAAAAAATAAAGTTTTATTTAAAGATCTTGCGGCACATTAAAGTCCCGACAAATATCCCGACAAATAAATATTCATTCGTTTAATTATCGCTCCGTGTCTTCGTAGAGGCGGTATTAATTATCTTTTTCCTTATTTTAATTATCATTAATACAACACATGTTTTAAATTATGCATTTTATTCCGTATGTTTGCGTATGTAAACGTAAGAATTTATGAAAAATAATATAATCTTAAAACATTGTTACTTACACACGCGAATTTTAGATTAATAAAAATTAATGAACTCTCTCTTTCGCATTGATCGCGTCGTCTCCTATCTCGATAAAGCCATAAGTGTATTTATTACAACTTTAATTATTATGCGCGAATTATTATAATAGTGAGAGAGTATGCCGTTGGAAAGCCTTTTAGCAGATTTTGCTATTGTTGCTATTACGATGAATTTCAAATGAAATCATGAATAACGGCCGCAAGATCTAATAATTACAACGCAGGTATAGCAGTCAAATTATTATTCGCGTTACATACTAATATTCTGCATGAATCATTACAGTATTGTTTGGTAACTGCTTTTACATCGTACGTCTCTTGGAAAATCACTAATTTCCAGCCGTTCACTAATTGCCAACAAGAGCCTTCACCAGCATTATTAACTCCCTCTCTCTGCCATCTGGATTTCGTAATTTGCGACCTTTAAAGAAAATTAAAATGTATAAAACTGCGATTTGTAAAACGTATCAAAGATCTCGTAATGGAGGAGAATCTCTTCGTGCGATCCCTTCACGTCTAACGATGCATTTGCCCGGAAAGATGCATTCAATTTGACGTAGGGCGTAGGATCGGTCGACTGCGCTCACGGCCCAGACGCCTAGATTAATTAACAACTTCACCGTGCGTCCCTTCTCGTAGGGCCTTTTTGGTAATTCCGAGAAATTTTCGTACCGTACGCGGTCCTTCTCCTCCCCCTCCGCCCCCTTACGGCCGCAATAAAATTCACGTTGAGCCAGGTTCCAGACTCGTGTGAAATATCGTCGCGAATTATCATACCATCTGAAATTAAAGGGCTGAAATTTCGGGGTGGTACCGCGCGCCGGCGGTAGTGCCCGTTGGAAAATAATTTTGATGCTGCTCGCTCTACGTACTCCTACGACCAGTCCCGCCATCCGTTACCCCGCTGGCCCCCGTGCGTCCCTCTCACTGCCTCCTGTGTTCCTCGCTAATCCCCTTTTCCCTCCGCGACCCCTTCGCGCCGACGCTCCTGTTCCGGTACTCCAGCCGGCAACGCGGAGAAGGAGAGGACTCGTGAGGAGCACCAAAGGGGTGGTTACCGTGACGAAAGGGGAACGGTAGAGCGTGGAAGGTACCAAAGGCAAGAGTGTGACGGAGAGCGTGCAATTGCTGGCGGAGAAAGAGCGCAAGAGGGACAGAGAGGACGTTAGCGCCGAGGGATCGGGAAAGAGTGCGGGGGAAAGAAAGAGAGGGGATGATTTTCGCGAGAGAGAGTTGCGCGGTCCGCCGCGCCGCGGCGCAGAATCACCCTCTTCGCCCGGCGCCGCTGCGCGCATTTTCCTCCCTCTTTCTGGCCCTCTTAGCCGTCCTCTTTTTTTTTTCCGCCGGGCCGCCGTCGCGGCGCGCGCGCTGCTTTTCATCCCCGTGGACCGCGTCGATTTTTCTTTTCGAGCGTCTGCGCAGCCACGCCCCCGCGCCACAATGGCCGCGTGCCCGAAAATTCGTCGCTGGGGCGGCGCCCTTTCCCGCGACCCCCGCGTCTTTTTCGCCGATTCCCCTCGCGCCTCAGCCCCCTTTCTCGCGCACCCCCGTGCCCCCCCCCTCTCGTCCGCTTTTCCGCTCGCCCTCCCTCCCATGCCCTTTTTTCTCTCCCTTTTTTTTGTCCCGGCCACCCCTCCGCCTCCGCCTGCCGCCGACGTCGACGTCGATCCGACTAGCCGCCGTCTCCGTCGCTCGCGTGTTCGCCGCACTCTTCAGCTTCGCCCCCAGGGGTGTATTTTAAGAGATCCCTCGAACCAACCCCTGCCCTCTCCGCGGCGCTACGGCGCGATACGTTCGTTCGGTGCTATATACGATACTTGAGGCGCGTAATGTATGCGCCCGTCTTTGGCCGGGTGTTTACACGGCCGCTGTTTGACGATCGATTATGCCTGATGCTTAATGAGACGCGCCGAAGTTATTACCGATCGGTTTATTGCCTTACGCCGTTTAGGCGCAGTGCCACTTTAGAGGCCGTATCTCGCTGCGCATCTCACGCGCGTCTGAACGCTATCTCTATTTGCGTCTTCAGTTAGACCTGAGGATTGTTTGTCACATTCCTCCTGATCTCGCACGCCGATAGCAAATGTCAATCGGCAAATGCGTATCTCTCGCGAACACGTCTGATCAATGAGACGCATCGAACTTACTATTGCTTTAAACGGATTGCGGCATTTTAGCGCGGTCGTCTGTAACTAACACGGGGATGTATCAAGGTTACGCATTAGTCAAGTATAATCGGTAACGGCATTCAGTCGATGTATCGATATGCGTGTACACGAGCCTGCGTAATGCGCTCGATAGAGCACGTATCGAATCCATAGAACGTAACGTCCGCTGCGCTTTAAGTCCAGCCTCTGAACAATGCCTTCTCGAATAAAAATAAGGTATCTGGACTGAATAAGTCCCACTTAATTTATTTTTATTAAAAAAAAAAAAAACTATCGATTGGGATATTGAAATACGCAGTATTTCAATATTCTTACAGAATTGAAATAAAGCAATGTTTTAATTATACATCCCCCTGAATAAAGCTTTTAGAAAATAAAATAAAGTCGCCCCCATTCAGCCCAAATACTTTAAATTGACTTATTTAAATGCAATTCAATGTTTAATCAAATTCATCGTCATACTACCAAGCGCTTGATTTTTACATCACACGACGAGATTTCAATGATTTTAACAAGATCCATGGAGACTTGGATAAATCTTTTTAATAAAATAGTCAGTGGAATTAGCTGAAACTCACCAAAAATTTACCAATCATTAATCTCCCTCTTCGTATCATGAACAATCATAAAACTTTCAATGGATTAAGTGGAATTAAATTATTAGATCGAATTGTGTGATAAAATAAAAGAAGTCAATCAAAGAAGGAGCGGGAGGGGCGAGAGCTACGAAGCTACTGATTCGTAATTAAAAATTCCGCGCGTTGTCTCTCGCCCCACGCAATGTCTCACGGATTTAATGTAATCAGGCGACCCGGCGTGCAAAATAATAACATAATGCGCATAAAAGACAAAATTATACGAGATGACTACGTTATTCATACAGAGAAATATAAATTATTAATTTTCACTTGATTATTCTCGTCGGTGCGCTGCATTATGCATCGCGTCGGTGAACGCGATAAATTATCGGTCAAGAAGTACGAGAGCCATGCATTCGTCTCACCCAGAAATATCGTTGGAGAAGATCACCGACGTGATCCAGAGAAACCGATAAGCCAGGTATGGATTAAGCTTTTGAGCGCGTCGCCGATCGACAAGATATCGAGCGGACCGGTTATCGCGACGAATAATCGCGGCCACGTCGCTATCAGAAGATACCCGCCGTCCATCGGCGCGCATGCTGGGGAAGATTACACTTTAATTGTGTTTATCAGCGACGAGCGAAACTAACTAGATTTATCAAGAGCGGCCCGATTTGCGTTGCTCTGTACAAATGCTCATAACTCCCTGAATTACAGAGCCGTACGAGCGACATCGTTCATCTCTTTCTCTCGCCCGTACAGGCGCGATTTGACGAAATTTAAAGGGCTAATACGTGAAGCCTCGATGATTATGCCGCGAATTGGTAATTACATCTGGATTTCCATTTCGATTCCCGCTGTCGGGTTCACGTACGAGCTACGCACGGCCGTATTCATTGTATCGGCTTTCAAAACTGTCCCGAGATTATTCGAGCGTCAAGAAGTTTTAATCCCGCCGCGGAAAAAGAAACTTAATGTCCCTTATTCAAATCGCCGGAGTTAAGGAAAACATTTCGTCGTGAGATCCTGTGCAAAGATAGAGCCCGAGGCCCAGGATTCGCGAGCCTGACTTCCTTTGATGTAATTATAAGGATTGACGTATTAGAGCATAAAGCAAATGTAACACACGGTCGGGATAACTGAGAAAAGCGGTATAACATTATGAAGACTTGGTATTCCTTCTGAGAGGCAACGGGAGATGATGAATTTTACAGAAGATTAAAAATTACGAGTAAGACTCCTGTATGCTTATCTTGTTACCGCCTCAAGCTCTTCTATTACGTTAGTGCAAAAGGTAAACCGAGCGGATTAAAAGGAGACTACCGTCATCGAAATTACGCGGGGAAATCTCCGCAAATCCCTAACCCTTTCTATCCGATCCATTTACCCTGCCGGGGATGTAATCGCGGTCGGCCGTATAAAGAAATGCGATCGACGATGAACATCGGGAATCGGGCGAACGTCGGTACAGCGAAGAGAACGAAGGGAAAAAGAATCGCGATTCTTTGACCCCCCTCGTCGATACGGCGCTGGCCATGTTCCCGAGCTTCTCCGCGTGCATAGAAAAAAGCTCGACGACGAACAGGTTGGTAGGGGATTGAACGAGGTTTGCGCAGGATGCAACAGAACAGGTGGGGATGGATGAACGAGACAGTCGGGGCGACGGGGACGGGGGCAGGGGAGCGCGGGGGGGGGGGGGGAGGGAGAGGGCGAGGAGTACCCAAGCAGGTTGATTAGGGGAAGGGAGAGGAGTGTCGGTACCGGTTGTAGCGGGGATCGGGAAGTGGGAAGAGTAAAAAGAAGAGAGCGCGGAAGAGAGGCGCATCGACGATATCGGCGACGGCGGCGGACGGGGTAGGAGAAGGAAGCCGACCAACGCAAGTCAATCGTGCGTCTCTTAATAGAAAAGTGGGGTCGATTTATGGGTTATAGGTAAACTGCACTCTCACCCCTCTGTATCATCGACCCGACTCACCCCGCGCCACCGTGCGATGTCCGCGCTTTCCTCGCAGCTACCCCGTCACCGGTATCCGATCGTCCGACAGATATCGCTCTTTCGTTTTCCATCGCGGTATCCCCCTTTTGTCGGCGGCCCACGCGTGTTCCACGGCCCTGACCGACTGCCACGTGAGGACCCCTCCATGTGACGAGACCGACGATCGCGAGGCTAATTGCCTAGAGACAACACCTAGACGATCACCACCCCTCGGTCCCGAGGTGTACTGCTCGCGCCTCACCATCGGTTTACATTACAAATGTACTAGCACCTTTGCAGTACGACGCTTAGGGCATTAGTTAATTTTTAATTTTTAGATTTTTGTGAAAAGCACAGGAATAACTAAAATTATATAAAATTATATACGTTTCTTAAATAGTATTCAACTATACATTTCTCCATATTTTTGCAGAAGCAAATGTATAAAACGTAATCACAAAAGTCATGCTTGTTAAATCGGTTTATTTGTGTCAAAAAAATGTAAAAATTCTAATTCAATATTAGAGAATTATATTAAATTATCCAATACACATATATATTTTCTCACAACAAAAAATCTCACGTAAGAGTCTATGCGAGTATTCGTAATAATAATTTGCAACATAATTTCGTATATCTTGCGACATAATAATAAAAATAATTAGAATTAAGATATATTTCAATGTACCTTAATAATCAATAACATTGTTTTATGTTATTAAAACAGTTTTTTTATATTTTTATGGAAAACATAGGAAGAACTAAAAATTGTTGCATTTCTTAGATTTTAGAAATATACGCTTCTATTTTTTTTTTATAGCAAATGTATAAATCACGTCACTCAATCGCTCAAAAAAAAAAATCACTCACGTGTTTGTCGACCTGCTTTATTTTTATCCTAAGTATTCAAAATAAAAACCAAAAAACATAACCGTGATACAAATTAGAAAAATGTATGCAATGGAAATAGTTTTTATGATCTCGTGTCGATATCAAGCTGCTATTTGTCGCGAGGCAGGAAATAATTTATGCAATCGTGCTATTGCGATCGTGACGTGTGTATTAGTGGAATAGGTTTCAAATAATCTTAATCACACAGCTAGAAAACCGAGTTTCTCCGTTATACAATATCCACGCGATTTTCTATCTTTAGCTAACGTTGTAATGAATTAGTATTTGCAGACTCGCGCACAGGGGAAAAGAGCTGTTATTCCCGACGGCGTCGTTGTAATTTTTGCGTAATGAATACGCACTTGCATAGCATCGTGCCCGGAAGTTCGCTATGATTCTCTTTGGAAAATTCATCGGGATACAGGCGGTATACGGAAAATTAACTCGCAGAAATGTACTCTGCATTTTCGTCGATTCATGTTTAATAATAGCTTCTCGTGTAAAATGGGGTTCCACTTACTGAAAATAAGAAATAAATGACAGCAAAGATGAACGTAACATGCAAATAATGCACAATGACATAAGCTTTATTGCTAAGATGGTTCTGTATCATGTTTACATTAAATTCTAATTTCGTAAAAATGTGTCCATTTTATAATCGTTAATAAGGCCGTGACATTTTGTAAATCAAATACCTCCTTGTTAAATTTGAACAAAAAAACTCGCAACCCCTCTCCACTACGCTCTTAATAAATCTTACTCAATAAACGATACGTTGCAGTGATTGGAAAAAAAAATATTCACCGCACTTCGCGCTGCATTCATAATTAATTTTATTTTCCAGCATCGGCAGCGACGAATGGAACGCTATTCTTCCGTCACGCCATCATCGAGAATGCCAATATTACTTTAATATCGTGAATTTTGTGCCAATTTGAAATTCCGCGCAATAAACGTCGTGGTATATAATGAAACTGCACTGTGAAGCGTGCTGGCGTCATAAAGTCTCCGGATAGAAACTGCCGGTTCCAAAATTGCCTCGACGGCACGTCGAACGTGCACGTGAAAGTTGCACGGGGAGCTTAAGTCGTCTCGCGCTGCCAATTAACAATCTCGGCGTGCAAATTAATTAAAAAAAGAAAGAAAGAAAGAGGGAGAGAGAAGAAGAGGAGTAAAACGAAATAACTGCTGCACAACAGCGTCGTATTCGATAACGCGCGACAAGCGCGCGATCGGAAGGGAAGGCAGAGACAAAGGCCGAATCGGTCGCGATTCCGTTCCCCTAATTAATGGATTTATTAAAATCGCACGACGCGCTCTATGTATCGCGTGCGCGCGCGACTCCTTTCGACGCGACGTGCCGGTGACTAATAACCCGATTTCCTGTAAATTTCGTCCACGGTCCAGGCGCCTTTTTTTACCCTAGGAAATAACCGGTTTAATCAGGGACGGGCTTCCTTCCCGTGCTATTTGCACGAAATTTCGGAGTTTCGAGCCCGCACGATACATGTGGGTGGCACAGCTGCGCCGAATGCCGGCTAAAATTAGGATGTGTGCGCGTGTGCACGCATATAGCGTTCTACGTGCGTGCGTGTGTGTGGTGTGTGTGTGTGTGCGTGCGAACACGCGCAGGGGTCTCTTTCTCCTTCCGTTTTCCGTTGCATGTATCTCACCGGCTCTCTCGGCCCCTTTCACCCCTTTCCCGGGCGCTCTCTCTTTCTCTCTGGTTCCCCTTTCTCTCTCGCTCCGTCGCTGGCCGCGCACTTTTTTCTCGTGTCTGCGGACGAAGATCGGTCGCTTGCCACGAGGAGAGAGGACGAGGAGTGGAAAATGAGAGGGGTCGAGGGAGAGAAAAAGCGGCCGGGGGTCGTCGGGAGGATCGGGGAGGAACCGAAAGAGAGAAGCGGCCGGCAGAAAGAGTGAGAGGGAAAACCGGGAGAGCCGAGAGGGTCGATAGGTGGGCACCGACCACCCCAAAAGTCCGCGCACTACCACCCGCCTGGGTACGAAGGGTCGACGGAGGCGACGACGCTCGCTTTATAAATATCTGCCGTAGAACGTTAAACAGTTCCCTCGTCGCTAATGAAAATAGGTATAGAGTCTAGAGTTGGCGTTTCGTCTACGCGCGCAAATCTGACCGGCACCATGGCGCATTTCTGAGTTTAATTATTTCTTAAAAAGGTCCATAACGCGCGCCCGCACTGGAAAAAAAGTTTTGTTGTTTTATGAGAAATTTTGGTTGATTCAACCTGTCCGTTTGTTCGAAAATGAACGATACAAATTTTGTAGTTGGAATTACCAGAGGATTCTGGTTAATTCCATTCTGTTTGAATCTACCAGAATTTCTTGTTAATCTTACTACATCGTTTTGTTAGGTTTACAAAACTCTACAAAAATTTCTTGTTAATCTTATTATATTGTTTTATTAGGTTAACACAATTTTTTGGTTAAAAAACGAGTTTGGATAGAGTTTTTAAAATAATAACAATATATCTTGGTTTAAAGTACACTGCATATATTTTACATATATTTTACTAACCTCTAAAAATCTCTATATAGCTGTCGAAATTCCATTCGCGCAGAAGAGAAGACATTTTTTCGTCCGCCATGCCGTTGAACAGAATAATGTAAATACACGATTGTAAGATACACGAAACAAATATAAAAGCTACCTTATGGGTACCGCGTGATATTAGTATCGCATCGATACCGCGTTGATTTGCGCGAGATTGGCATGCACCGACTTGCGCTGCGAGAACGAAGGCGCCAGCATTATCGCTATTTTTGTAAATATAACAAGAAGTTTTGTATTATTTTGTAGATTCAACAAGAAGTTTTGTAGATCCAACAAGAAAAACTTAATCAAATCCTTATAGTACAGTTAACCAAACGGTGTAGTTATAAGCTGTAAAATCTTGTTATGATAACCAGAAATTCTGTTTCGTTTAATAAGAATATGCTCAACCAGAACCGTTTTATTATTATAATAAAACCATTTTTCTCAGTGCGTGCGTTTTAATAGTTGGCTCTAACCCGCCAGCTTTGGCTAACACCAACCTCGCGCGCGGCCGCCATATAAAGCAACTAACGAGATGTACATGAGCCGTGACGACCAAAAAATCGCCGACTTTGTGTTTTGTGACAGCGTCGGAGGCTGGCTGGCGCACGGGGTTCGACTAAATGAGCCGTCTTTGATTTTGGACACGAAGAATGTATTTTTAGCAAATTGTAATTACGCAGTCGTACGTCTTTCTCCTCTTCCGTGCGCGCGGTGCGTCAAACAATATTATTTCTCGCGCGCGCACCTGTGCGAGCACGAAACGGTATTCATTTACGTTGCACATAAAGAGAATATATGTACAAGGCAAAAATGGCGGTAGACGTCTAGTAAAAATAGGCACGAGAGAATACATTTTCACAAAATTATTATCATGCAATGTATAATTACGTGCTGCACGCAGAGAATTGTCCACGATGAAAAGAGATGCGACGATCCGCGAAATCAAGAAACAAAAAAAAAATTTAATTGACTACAATAGAGGAAGCCTACGATTACTTAATTAATTACTGTAGTACATTCGGCCATCTCGTATCTCCCGGTCTATTTTGATTTTCACGTTTATTTAGATAAATGATTGAACTCTTGAAACGGGACCGCCATACAGAATCGGGCCGCGTACCATAAATCCGTCACTGTCGATTATATTTTCCGTTTTCATAATCAACAACAAGGCAAAGTAAAGGCAACGCGATTAAGGCAATTTTAGTTTTCAATTAAATTTTTTAATATTAATTCTAAAACACATGAAACCACTGCCAAAACCAATCATCTCTTAAATTAAAATTATTCCGTGTGAAAATAGCTCTGCTTCGCATTGGATCCGTTTACATTTACGAATGTTTCTTTACATACATAAATAAATGTACAATAATTTATATATGATAAAAACACAATAAAAACATTAGTGCAAAATATTATTGTTACACAATATTATTGTTACATTATTACACATTGTGTAATAAAATGATTGGATTACTTTATATTACATGTAAAACTGCTCGGCTCGTGACGTAAGATGTTCTCTATTTTCATATCAATCAAGGCTTCTTGCTGTTTGCAATTGAGAAAAAAACTTAGCCCCTCTAAAGTTAAAGCGTAAATGCGGTAAGTCTCGAAAGTAAGGGCGAGAGAAAAGACGATGTCATCGTCGCGGCATAGAAGTTACCTCGGCGGGTTATAGTCCGGTTGAGGACGCCGGCTGACATCTGAGATTTAGAAGCCGCAAAATAACAAAAGCTTAAACAATTTCCGGTTACAAAAGCGGAGCCATTCTCGTGCCCGACGTCGCGCCATTGTTTGCCCCCGCTGGTCACCGGCAGGAGCTGCGGAATCACGTTGAGTCGGGGGTGAGAGGATGGCGCGGGTCACGGGGAGAGCCGGGGGAAAGGGAACCTTATAGCGTACCACGTTAATATCTCGCGAATGCAATATCGCTTTAACGACCACATTGTTCCTGAAAGGAAACGAGGAACTTTTTGCGAAAAAGAAAAGAAAGACTGGCACACTTTAACTCAACCAGCTGAATCTTACAGACGCTTGACTTCGTTCTAATCTGAATAAGTGAAAACATCTTTTTTTCAAAATTCGCCAATTTCACTACTTTGAACGAAAAATTTTCATTTTATTATATAATCCTTAATGCTAAAATATTTTTAAAATTCTAATACTGATGTAATTATATACTTAATATATTACGAATTATTTTATAAAGTTGGTTCAGAAATTTCTAAAAAATTGAGTATTTCATTCATATATTCTTATTACATGTGGCACTGCAAAATAATCTTATTAATATAATATTTAAAAAATTAGCGGAAAAAAGAACGATATTTTTCGATTAAGGTTTTAATATGTAAAACTTGTATGAATTATTATTCTTGTAATTTTAAGTTTAGTAAAGCCGTTGATTATATATAATGAGCAAATATTTTCAACCATCAGTGATTCCTTCTGAGATGCCAATGCAACTAATTCAGTATGTTTACTAACGGCATATATTGCATGTCACGTCGCCAACTTAGATATACAATATTTCGGAGTAGCTGTATCTTCGCATAATCCGCTCCTTACATCTATGGCGGGCTCGCATAAAGGGCGATATGTGCAGTGAGATATCAAACGGACTGGGAGGAGAAGCGTACGTATGGCGGTCGTGGTCGGTGGCGTTGCAACGTCGCGGACGACGCTTTTATAGTGGTAGTGGTGGTGCCAGCCAGAGATGGTAGTGGTTCGGGCGACGGTTATCAAAATTGCGCGTGCCATTATAATTTTAAAGCCGGCTTTCCTCGTAGTACCGTCGCCTGGTCGTTGGTCCAGGAGGCAGGGGGCGGCGGAGGGGTGATGTAGAACGACCGGGCAGAGAGAGAGAGAGAGAGAGAGGCTGGCGAGAGAGCGGTCCGTAGTGGACATAGGTAGAGGAACAGGAAGGCGGAGGTGGAAGAGGATGGTGGCGGCAGTGACGGCGACCGAGGCAGGGTGGCCGAGGAGGACGGCGGGGCTGGCTCTGTGCACACTGGGGATTGAAGTTCGGGACGACCAACCGGGGGAGGGGGAGAGGGCGGCAGGCGAGGTAGAGAAGGACCGGTGAGGGTGGGTCATTTATTTCCCTCCCGCACGGCATAATTTATCGCGAGGATTTTCGCGAGAGCACGCAGAGAGCGCCGCGATAGAGGAAGAGGCAGGTAGGCGTGTGTAGAAAGAAGAGAACCGTAAGAGGGTCGGTGTGGTGGGAAGGGTGAATAAAGGGTGCCGCCGTCGCTGCCGCTGATGCTAGCCGCTGGCGGTATCAAGGAACCAATGTAAATGGAGGCGAGGTATACTTATCCTACGTGTCGGGTCTTGCACTTTGCGCTCGATAAAAGAATCGGGTCGAAAAGAAACGGAAATGTGAAAAGGGTGCGGATCACCGATGAAAGAAGCATAATAGTCTAACGAAGTATGCACTGAGATATTGATAAAAATATAAAATTATCGACCTTTTATTATCGCTATTGTAAAGCAATTGTCCTCGTCCGTCGAGAACACATCACAACTCTTTCTAGTGCACGCTACTGGTGGTTGTTAGTTACCGATGACAATAAAAAATATTTTATTATTATACATAATAAATGACTTCATATTCTTAGACTTGCAACAAGCTAAAATAATTAATCTACCTCCATGCTACATGTATAAGACGTTAATCGAAGCATGTGTTACAATATATAAAACGTATGCCCATTATTATATTGCATAGCTTCTCGTACTACTGAGTACTTCATCACGTTGCTACCAGCCTGGAAATATTTAATTACTTTCATTATTTAAGTATTTACTCTCCTCTATTGTAAAACGGGAGAATTAATATTAACTACTTTTCGCAATTAAACCCTTAAAACAAAGGATCGCTTGATTAACATCCGATTATCGACGAAAAAAGTATTATTCTCAAAAGCTAATAAAGTTAAAGCTCGAGTGCCGCAGAGTTTAACCTCATCTATATACAAATCGATCACACGTAAATTCTATCGGGATAATTAATAATTTATCTGAAGTCTTCTCTTACATGTGAATAACCTGTCTATCGTCTACTAAATATGTATTACTATTAATATTATATGAATTCTGATCAATGCTCTAATAATTCTTCCTATTGCTTCGTGAATAAATAAAAACGTTCTGTATGCACGGAAATGTAATTATAACCGATAAAACTAATTGTTCTTATTTTAACAAATTGTATGCCAGCGAAAAAAATTTTTAACGCTATTTTCGACGATCGTTTGATATCCTCCGTGAGTCAGTCGGAAAAAGGGCGTGATAGCCCTAACCGCGTGACACCATCATTGATTTTCGTCCACGCGGAAGAGGTTACCCCTGGCGAAGGCACGTAGGGAAAAGAGTGGACGGTAGGATCAAGGACGACAAGAAAAATGTGGCGAGCTTCTTCGTAAGCGCAAAAAAAGAAAACCTTGAAAAGCCATGTCTTTCTGGCCAGACACGAAGCTTTCCAACTAACAAGGATCAGAAATAACGAGATAAGCTTAAAGAGATTTTAGTAAATCTAGCAAATAGAGAACCAAGAAAACAAACAAGACATTGAAGATATCCGAAAGGAATAGATTTTATTTTAACGGCAAAGTAGATAATTTCCAAATAGGATTTTAAACGCCCAGAAGATTTTTAATGTTTAATTCTTTGTGAGTTATAAATATATCGTAATCACAAACAGATGATGTATTTTTCTTAAACATAAACGTTATGTTTAATTACATTTTGTTATTATCAAAGTTTGTTTTATAAAACAATTAAATTACGTACAAAGAAAAATAGAAAGTAATTATAAAATATGTGTGGAATAGAAAAAGAAAGTAGATCTAATCACTGCCTGCGGAGACTTCATCGCAAGACTGAAATCTCAAAGTATCTGATTTGCAGGTCGCGAGATATCTTGCGCCTCGTGAAAACCGAGAAAACTGGGAGCAATACTAAACGACGACGTGACGTACGCGTGACCGTATGAACCTATCATTGATTTCCGTCAACGCACCGGTGGTTAACCCCAATAGAGGGACAATGTCGGGACAAGAAATACGAAAAAGAAGAAAAGGCGCGGCCGACGCAATATTTCGTGTGGGACAGGCCGGAACGAGGATGTCGTGGACAAGAAACGGGGTGAAGTTACGGCGCGGGGTGGAATTTGAATCGATTCAGAAGCCTTGAAAGTCTAAGGGATGTTGTTCCGAAATTGATCCTCGGCACACGGCGCCATCGTCCGCGTAAAAGTTGCGTACTGCGCACACCCCTGCACCGAGAGAGAGAGAGAGCCCCTTCTACGAACCCCTTTCCCACCCCTACGATGGCGGAACGACGAGCCGCCGTGGCACGAGGGGGACAAGGGGACGACGGCGCGGGGGGAGGCTCGGGAGCGGAAAGCCACCCTGGTGCGCGACCTCAGAGGGGAAAAATACACATGTCGAAGTGCGCTGCTCGCGAGGGTGGCGGCGCAGTAGCGCCGTCGACGCCGATGGTGGAAAGGTAGGTAAAAAGTGCGGTGAGTCCGGATTGGACCGTTGTTCTGGGGTGGGGCACCTTCTGGATTCCCGCCGCTGACCCCCCCCTCCCCCCTTCCCCGCGTCTGCCACCACTCGTCGCGCCGCCGTGGAAACTACCCTACCGTCGTGGAAAAGCGGCGTCCTCCCTCCTTCCCCGACCTCTGCCTTCTCCGCCAAAAATATTCTCCCTCTGCGGAGCGCGAGGGCACGGCCACCCCTGCGTACATCCCTGAGCCCTTGCGGAATTCTGATCTTGCTGAGACAACGTGCCTTGGGAAATTTCAACGGGACAAAGGATCGTTAATTTCGGAGCGACTTTAGCAGTGGAAGTTGAAATTTTAGATAACGGATAATTCACCGGCCGTTTTCCCTCCTTAGCAGTGCATTATTAATGCTTTTAATGAGCCATCCGATAAATCGCAGCTGCACTTAATGATCTTCAAAATGAGAATAATTCGGAACGTACAATGCGTGTTCGCTGTTTCGCGAACAATGGATTTCGCCCATACAGTCAGTCGCTTCTTCTTTATTTTATAAATCTAATGTTCTCTTCGTGGATGTTATTTTAACAAAACTTAACTTGATCGTCCTTTGTTTCATCTTTCATAGTCTTTCAGTATTGAATCTGACTAATGAATGTTCTAAAGTACGATTAGAATTAACTAAAGACCAAAATATTGTTACCTATTTCCGTTACTGAATTTTTCATCGTTTCGCCAGCTTTTTTAACATAGAGTACCGCACAACTGTTCTGTATTTTCTATAGACACTTGTGGCAAGATTTACATATAAAAATAACTACCCAAAATAGATGTCTTAATTCTTTCAATCACTTGTGTTCACATTGACAGCAGCGCAAGGATTGATTGAGGCACCAGAGCTCGAAAGTTCTATTCTTAAAGAAAGCTATCCATAGATTATTGACTATCTGCATTGACTGGTAATATCTTCGAAGGTACGGATCGAAAAGGACGACGCACACAATCGATTTTGCGTATGTGTGTGTGTGTGTGTGTGTGTGTGTGTGTGTGTGTGTGTGTGTGTGTGGAGAGGGGAAAAACGCCGCTAGTTGCGAGAGGCTCCTTGTCGCCTAATGGAAATTCCACGTTTTGTCGCGAGCGAACGGACGGACCGACGAGTCGGCGGGCCACTCGGAAAACGTAAAAATTGTCACTTTCAGCCGGCGCGCTTTGCATAATGCGCGTTACGCGGGGCGATCAGCATTCATAGAATAATTTCGTTCTAGAGATGCGGGAGATGTGCGAGCGCGCGCGGAAACGCGCGCGCGCACGTTGGCGAACGCTCTTTCGCGACCTATCTGTCCGCCACGGCTGACAGGTTTTCCGCGGACCTATTTTAATTATCTCATCCTCCGAATTATTCGCTCGAGAGAGCGCGACCTGCCTTCGGAAACAGCCGAAAAACTCTTTTTTCCCATTAATCTGTCTGCGCCGTTCCGTCTCCGGATGAGAACGTCCAAAGGCGAGTCGGAGGGACATAAAAGGCCGCGAGAAGTGTCCCTTTCCCATTCCTTTCATAAAGCGAATTATATTGGACGCTCTGAATACACAACGATCCTGCGCGCGATAACGATATGCGATTACTATGGTGCGATAGTTAGTATAATTGAATTCCAGTAGCCGCGAGTGATTGACACTATTATTTAGATACATTCTCACAGATACATTCTCGATACATGGATTGAAAAATTAACCAAAGTATTTAGGTAAAAATGCTAAATTACTCTACTGTCAAAATGTACATGAGAACACGTGTGTGCATGTGTACTCAATGTAAAATTATTTGGTTTATATATAAACAAAAACCGTTTACATCCCTTGCTTCGATAGGTTTTCGTACGTCGCAACAGATGTCTTCGAGCTTGCTTCCTCTAGATCTAGGTCTGAAATATTAGACATTTTATTCCTCGCCTTACTGTCGTATATGTATATATTTATACACGACTGATATTCCAATTACCGACACCGAGGAAATTTTTACATGAGGCAGTTTACGCAGAGCGCGGACATGCCCGAGTATAAAAGAGTGCGCCGCCTCTGAAAGGCAAAAGGAACTTTGGTGATGAAAATTCTTGCATCACGCAAACGTCCGTGACGCTGCCGTTTCCGCTTTTGCAATTTCACCGAGGAGTGTCACCGGTCGCCCTCGTCGTCGTCGTCGTCGTCGTCAAAGGAAACCCGAAATGCGAGCCGGGAGAGCGGGCAGACACGCGCGTATACACATCGCGCGCCGCCTTTCTGTAGGACGCTTACAGCTTACGGCGTAATTAAAAGCCCAATTTATTCGTCGCGCGCACGGCACCAAAGACGGCCCCGTCTCATTCACGAAATCGCGCACGGCCGAGCGCTCTTTCACAATTAGCAGCGTCGTTTTCGACCGTCGCGATGCGACGCGACGCGACGCGACGCGACGCGACGGGACGCGGCTCGACGCTGTGCAGAAAAGCAAAGAACGCAGGTGAACGAACGAAAGGGGGAAAGGGGAAAAAAAGGCCTTTCCAGAGCGCAACATACCCCGCGTGCAACGCGATAATTAATCAAGCTAAGAAAACCGTACGACCGTGAATCGTTCGCCGACGTAGGGAGGAGTGAGTTGAGCCGACGGAGAAAGAAAGAGAAGTGATTGCACGATGTTTCAGAGACGGGGGGTACAAGACGGAAGGGAGAGGTTGGTACCAAACAGAGAGGTGGCAGCAGCTTGTAGGCAGAGAATTTGGCGGGAAAAACGAATTCGAACACGACGTCGGGGAATGAGCGAGAGGAGCAATACATCACGTTCTTCTGTTAGTAGAGACCACGGCGGAGAGAAAAACCGAAAGGATGGAAAAAGGAAGGGACGAACGAAAGTACCCATGGGTTCCCCTTGCGGGGGCCGCTCGCGCGATCCTCGTCCCTCTCCTCGCGTGCCGTTCGCATTTTTCTCGCTCATACCGACACTCTTTCCCCTTCCGCGCTTTTTTTAGACGAGTACATCCCAGTAGGGGGAATCAACCCTTCACCCGTAACGACGCACCCCCACCAAGTACAATCTACCACCACTACCGGCGAGAGGGCCGCGGGCACGGACGAAGGGTAATTTTTAAAACGCCGCTTGCGGGAAAATAAAAATTAGCCGGGGAGGGAGGTACCATCGGTCTTCTCCCGGGGGGGGAAAAGCGGCGGGAACGACGAGCGGGAGAGCAGACACGTTCGACGAGCGAGCGCGAGAACGAGACGGACGGATAGACGGACGTAGAAAAAAGCCGGGGGTGGAGGCTCATTTTTCAGAAGGAGAAAAAAATTCAGGAGGGTGGAGGTCAGGATCCCGAATAGTTCGCGGTGGGGATTTCAGTCGCGGGAGGGGAGCGCAAAAAAAAAAGCTATCGGGAGTGCGATACCCCTCCAACGTGCACCCCTTCGCTCCTCGCGTCCCTTCGCGCGGCTCAGATCGGAGAAATTTACAGGGTGTTCCAGAAGGTATCGTTCCGCCCGCATTTGTTGGCGCGCGCGATGCGTCACGTGAGGTAACACATAGTATGCCGACCGATCAATTTGGCGGGAAACGATCGAACCTTTCACGGCTCGAAAGCCCGATTGACATCTGACAGATTGGCCGTCGGGCCTACCACGAGCGCTGACCTACTCGCATATAATGAATACTGAGACTGCTACTTAGGTACACTAAAATAATTCGCTTCGCTTCTAATATCAATCTCAACTGAGGGACATTGAATCGCATGATGCTGTGACAACGGAATATCGCAGGACACAAGCATCAGGAGAAACCTGAGAAACTCGATGGATGGTTAATTGTAATTGTAATTAATTTCTCTCAATTCGATTGTAAGTTGTAGTACACTCGTTAGAAAATTAAATAATTAAATACTGAAAAAGGTAGAAAGAGGAAGATTGTTGTACACTTCTTATTATACTTCTATGGCCCAATTATTATCCGAAAAAGACCATACCGTGGAGTGGTGACAGCTCGTGTTTCGCTCTCTCTCTCATCGGATAGAGAAATTTATAGGTTGATCCAACAGCTATCACACTTTGCGCAGATTTATTGGCACGCGCGATGCATTCGCGGAGATGTCGACTATAGCAAAGGGAGAGCTACACGGTTCAATTAATTTTATAGAAAGCATATAGATTTTTTACTTGCATGTCTGTCGTCAAACTCCGAGAAAAATAAATCGAATAAAAATTACTGCATCGAGGAGAGAGAGAGAGAGAGAGAGAGAGAGAGAGAAATTAAATGTTAATTTAAAATACTGCTTTAAAATTTTCGTTTAAAAATTGCAAGAAGTTTATTTCTACATCTGTCGTAACAGTGCGCATATCATTAATTTATCTCAGATTAATGTCAGCTACGTCCATCTTTTATTGCTAAATCGCCATGCCACGCTGGTAGCGTTATTCGATAGAGTTAACCGCATCGTTACCGTCCCTGGAGGAAAAATCATAGGTATTTCGACGTCACCGAAAGTATCGGTCTGTACATGTTTATTGGCACATGCGATGCGTCATGGGAAATCGCATTATAGTGCAGCGATCGGTTTGACGGAGGCCCATCGATGTGTCCACGACGCAAGCTCGATCGCGTCAAATAACTGTGCCACGCGACATAAATCCACTATCTTACACAACAGAGATTTGCCACAGTATAACGCGATAAATCATGGTATAAACGTGGTACATTTATAAGATTCTGCGTAACAGGAAAAAAATAAATCTGATAGACTCGCAAATAATTTTGTAACGCGTAAAGATTTGGCATTCGAATTAGATAGTTTTTCTTTTGTAAAATCATTTTTCTTTACGATTCATCCGCGCACATAAGCGAGAGTATAAATATAATAATTATGCGAATATAAAAACAAATGCATTTAATAGTAGAGAAGAGTTACATCAATTCGAAAAATGGAGAATTAAATCGCGACTCTCGTCTGTTTCTCTTATTTATTCTGCGAAAAGTCGATACTGTATCTGCAAGAAATATTACGACAAGCGTTACTATAGGATGCATACATTCCCCTACGTTATTATACGGAAACAAATATTAACTAATATTCTTCCTCCGCCAAAGCCAAATAAAGTGATGCGATTTATTAAAATGTTCGCGGAAAATTTCATTTCGTGCCATCGTCGTGAAATGAAAGGAACGCCTTGCTACATTTTCGTATCAAACGCGTTATCGTTGCCAATTAAAATTCTCCGGTTTGCAATTCGCGTGCAAAGTGCTCCGTGCGCTGCTCCGAACAACAAAAATCGTAATGTTTCACGCAGAAGAGCCGAGACGAATTCGATTATTCGATAATGAAAAAAAAATCCTATCGCGAAGAACTTCTTTCGGGTGGATCCAAAAGCTCGAAAACGCGCGTCCGCGGCCTACGGCGACTAAAAATGTACCCGGGTAAAAATTATTTTCCGCATTATACGCACACACCCGTCCACCTTCTCCCATTGCGAATCGTCCTAGCCCAATGCTGCGCGGCTCTCACTCCTGATTAAGTTACTCTCCATTCTCGCGCGAACGATCGTCCGTATGTCGAGAACTGCTCCGCGCACATTCGTAATTCGTAGCAGGCCGCACTTAGCCGCACTAAATTGCGTTCGCGAATCTCGTTAGGCAGCGTTTCTAGTCGGGCGCGACTGCTGCTGTTCCCGCAATTTCGCATGGCGGAGATAGTCGTCGAAGAGATCGCAACTGCGCGATTCGCGAGAAACTCAGCACTTTGGGTCTTTCAGGAACAATTTGCAAAATAATATCAATGAGAAATTGTCGCGCAAATCGCCTGTCGGAAGTTTCGGAGATAATCGACAAGCAAAACATGCAACGTGACACTGATAGAGTTATTCGAGGCCGTGTAATATGTCGGTAATTGATATCCGTAACCAAGAATTGTAGCCGTTTCTACATGCATTCATTTGTATCGAATCTCAAGCTACAAATAAATCGGACTTGTGTCAATAATTATATATAATTAAGTAAACCATTTTAGGGCAGTAAATTATAACGCGATATTGAAATTACGCGATCGTATTTCATCGTTTGCGATTCTCATCACTTAACGGCATCACACAGGAGCGTAATGTGTTCTTGAATAATTTTCCAGGCGTGACAGTCTTAATACGAGCTAGTGCACGCCCACTGTGTAATTCGAGCTTCAAAAGAAAAATTTGACGCTAAAAACATTGACTATGTCACCGGATATTTTATCTCAGAAGCGGATAGATCGTTGTCGGCCGATACGCTGTGTATTGTCAAATATTATAAAACTAAGATCTTTTAATGTAATTAAACACGCTCGATAAAGCTAATACCGTTTAAATCAAAAGAAAAATAAATATACACTTTATTTTGAGAAATTAATTGTTCTATGAATAAAAAAAAGCCCACGTGTATCAATATGACGCGGAAAGTACACACAATATTTATGGTTCTAAATTTAAAAAAGAACGAGAGTGCAGAAGCGGCTGACGCGGCAAAAATCGATCGCGAGGGCACGCTGGAAGCGCGTAGCGCGGTGATTTTCTTCAATTATATTTCGCGATATTTGCAATAATACAAAGTACATACTCTAGAATCCCATCAAACGGCAGACGCTCGCACTTAATGCACATTTCATTGTATCCCGATAACCGTCCCTCGGAAGATCGATGGGGTAGCGCTGCATAGCAAATTCGAATACTAGTATAGCGTTCGTTATATATAACATACGATGATCGAGAAAATTGAAGAGTCACGTAATGTTAAAAGAGCCTTTCTTAGCGCGAAAACTAAAATATACAACGCGAATGAAAACACGCGGACGTTACTCGCGTTTTTCGTCCTTCTTCTTTTTTCGTTTCGCATTTCGGATATTGTAAAACCATCGAGCTCAATTTTAATGACGGACCCTTTGATCGAGGTTGAAGCAGAGAAAGAGAGACCGAGGAATTTAAAATTCTCTCTCTCTCTCTCTCTCTCTCTCTCTCTCTCTCTCTCTCTCTCTCTTTGTATTATTTAGCCGTAATATCTCTAATGAGAATACCTAATATTCGAAATTATTTGTGAATTAGATTTTTATTGATTTCGTCTCGTACGCGCGGTAATGTGCATTCTATGTCGAGCGATGACGGCTGCATCGCGAGCCGCGTATTAGTTCTATTACATTTATATTCCCGACATATTCTCCCCGATTCGTTTCTCGTGTGTGGTAACAAACGACGGGGCGCACGTAGTTACTGCATTATCCGTATGCAAAATAATTACGAATGGCACAGTGCATACGCGGCAGAATTTTATGTAAATCCGAAATCATGCGGGGTGGCCCGTCTTAAGCCGCCCCCGTCGGGGTGTTTTATTTTCGCAGAACGCCAGCTTAATATCCTAATTAATGTAATTTGGTTTCTATACCGGGAGCAACTTCCTCTCGCCACCGATTTCTCGCGCGTCTCCTCTCCTGCACCCGTGTCGCCCTCGCCCCCATTTACTTCGGCTACTCCCGACGGCAGCCACCCCCTTTCCGGCCACCGAACGACCCGATGGTCATCTAAACTTTTCCCGTAATTAGTTATAAATTTCATTCCCGTTCTACGTAACAATATTCCTATGCGACCTCGCTGGAACACCGTGTAGTGGTGGTCGCGAGGAGCAGGAAACGCTTGGAGAGTGGGGAAAGAGAGAAAGGGGGTATGTGGAGGAGGATGAACAGGAGAGAGGGATAACTTTCGAGGAGAAAAAAAAACGAGGAAGAAAGACGAGCGAGATGGGAGGAGAGAAGGAGACGCTAAATTTCGCTTCTCGCCGGCAGTAGTGCCTGTCAGAAGTACGGAGGAAGGGGTGAATGCCCCGAGAGGAGGGATAGATGACACGGCTGGAGGGGGTTGATGGAACCCGGACGATCAGAGAGAGAGAAAGAGAGGGGCGAAGCGGTGTAGGCCAGCAACGGGGTTGCTGGCAAGGGGGACGGCGAGGCAGCGCGCGCTAACGAACGAACGAACGAACGAACGAACGAACGAACGAACGAACGTGGTATAAAGAGAGCAGGATGGAGAAAATTCGAGCCCTCTACATCCTCTAACCAAGTGGAGAAGCCTGGTGGGGGCGGCGGCCATTTTGTGAGCCGCGAAAAACAGCCCTCCCCGAGATAGCGCGAAGGGGGTTTCTGCCACCGAACCCAGCAGCTCCCCCTCCCCTCGACTCTCGTTCTCTTCTCTCTTCTCCTTCTCCGGCTATCCCTCCAAGAGCTATCCTCGAACCCCTTGCGCCCTTGCACACGTACAGGCGCATTTCTCTCGGGCGCTCTTATTCGCACCGTACTTCCTACGACCCTGTATTAAGAGCAAAATGTGGACGAACATTAGACACTAACGCTCGTTTAAAAATACATTCGTATTTGCGAACTCTCTGGCAGTCGGGCTCGGCATAAAGAAAGCCGAGGAGCTTCGTTGCGCTGGCGTATGGTAGCATTGGTCCAGCGCGAAATTTTTTCGACGGAAATGAAACTTCTACTCTGCCGCTTAACTCGATTAATCGAAAAAAACAAGTCCGTAGAAATGTATTTACTTAGTTCTTATTTTACGGAAGGGAATAATTCAAAATATATTTCGGACATCATTCTCACGAAAAGCTGTAACTCGACGATTTTGTAATATTTCGTACAAGTTATATGAACATTTTTATTCTAAGAGGAATCCTACGAATTAATAGATACTTCTTATTGGGGTTTAATCTAAAAAATTCAAGAGCTGGTTCGAGGAGACGCTCATTATTAAAATAATGATGGCAAAATAATTTAAGAGCGCGTGAACGCGACGATTTGATTTTTAATTAACAGCGAGTCCGTCGACGCGCAATTATATACACCTCGGCGGTCTCGCGGGCGCGCGACATGTAATGTAACACTTAACGCGGAATTCATTATAGCGAAATAAACGATTGAAATATATTATACTTAATTAGCACATTGTCGAATGCCGCGGCAAGACCTCATAACCCACATTTTCGCAAAATCAAATTATTGTTATTTTCGGAATCACCTGTTGGCAATACCCAATCCAATAATACCTCACGTCCCGCAGAAATCACGCGACCGCTGGCGCTATATTTCTACGCGACGATTTTTCGATACATCGCGGAATTCGTTTGCGCGGGCAGATTACATAGTGCCGTAATCAGCGTTTCGTAACCCACGGGCCCAGATTACGTGATCAAAAGTTATAATAAATTGATCTTTCTCTTTTTCCCAAATCTCTCCCCTAAATGTTACTATAAACTCTTTTTTTTTTTAATAATTAATATTTCAGATAATCCTTTTCATTCAACAGAATTTTATTCGAAATACAATATTATTCTTACATTTATAAAGTTCAAAAAATGACCTTTCCACATATTGATTGACTTTAAAATATCTCAGTGTTTACAAAAAGTGTATTTTCTAGAATTTCTCATATTAAAAATGAATGAAAGAACCGCAAATTTTCAAAATGTCAGAGAAAAGATATCCAACAAGAGAGTAACATGATATAATCAAATGAAATATAACTAAAATATAATAATGGTAACGCAATATAAAATGGATGTCTAATTAATAAATTCGCATCTGGAGACACTTGAGACTACAGGGAATATTTTGAGGGAATAAAGGAATACGGTAGAAACACGAGACGATTAACCACTTTTGTCCGCCAACACGTAGAGCCGAGCTTGCTAGATGGCGGTCGACCCTCAGCCGGAGGGTGAATTTTTTTCGGTACCGAGTGCGTACAGGCACGTCACCCTTAGCGCCCTAACCGCCGCGGCCGATCGGCTGTCGAACAGGTTTTCTCGATCGGGCTGGGAGAGGGGTCGTTCCGAAAGCCGCAGGTGCAACGAGCGAAAAATTGAAGCCGTCCCTCTTCTCTCCCCCGCGCGGACAAAGGTACGGAGTCTCTCTATTTGGTGAGGTTTTCGCCCTTCGGAAGGGCGAGTCGCGTCCTGAGACCGCGAGTCGCCGCGAGGGTGCGTGTAAAACAAGGACCGTTGGGGTACCTCGCTCGGACGGCAAGAGGGACGACAGACGTGCGGAGCAGGGAAATGCCGTGGGACAATCGAATTCGCAACACGGTCGCCGGCTCTAAACGATCTCTCTTTCTCGGTCCCTCTCGCTCTTATTATCGCTTCGCGCCAATCCTTGTTCCCTCACTTTCTCCATCCTTCCGCGGTTTTCTCTTCCAACTTGCGTCCCCTCGTCCCGCCCTGCCCCCCCCCCTCCCCCCAGACGCACCGCGTCTCCCCCGTTCGCATTCTCGAAGGCAACGAGGACATTACGTCCAATTACAAGGAGCTTTCAGCAGATCAAATTCGGGATGACGGAGTTTTGATCACGACCCAGAAGAGCGGCTTGGCTCAATTAGAACGAGGTCCTCCTCCCACCCGCCCCCCCGCAGCCCGGTAAATTCGTTTTCGAGTGCGCGCTCGCGAGGACTCCGGTTTTCTTCTTTTATCCTTTTGATCGGGCGCACCGGACCGTGAGGTGTTCGCTTCAACTTCGCTCGCTCGAAACCCGCGCTTGGAATTGACTGATTGAAAGTGACATTCGTCCAAAGCCGAAAGAACGGCGGTAGTAGTCGCGATAAAAAATTATCTGCCGATTGATCTCATCGATCGAGCGAGCGAGCTAGGTCACGCGCGAGGCGCAGCGCGGGGGAGAGCCCGGCCCTCATTATTCGACCCCGTGCGCCGTTTGCGCGATATTACTTCCGAGCTATTGAAATTCTTATCGCGTGCGCGACGCTATGTATTCGCGCGGAATATTCCCGCGTCGTTCCTCCGTGTGTAGACGACGCGCGGATAGGCGTTTATTCAGTCGGTGGGCATTAACGTGGACGGCAACAGCGGACTACGAGGTCGTCACGAAAATTACCTATGCGGGGTGGAGGATTACTTATGCGGGGGAGGGACGGTCGCCGGTGTGGTGGGCGGTGTAGGGATGCAGACGATGTGAAAGCTCAACTACCGTGGAAAAATAAATGTGCCGTCTGGCCCCCCGAGGGTGAGTTAGCCGTGCAGATCGCAGTTTCAGGGAAACGGCGCTTAAATTACGGACGACCGGATTAATCGCGTTTGTCTTACGTGACCTGTCCTGAGGCCTTGCGGGTGCCTTGCAAGACAAAATTAATTCTGCGCTATCGCGAAAAGCGATCTCCCACCGGACCTGCTGTGGATATAATTCTTGCTTCTGTTTTTTTTCCCCCCCGTTTCGCACGCGACTGAGCGACGTCTGGGCGTTTAGATGGCGTATTCGCGACAGCTTTCCAGATACCTTTGCTAAGCAAAGGCGCACACGTTTGTCTCGTTCTCTAGGAAGGAAAGAGATCAAACTGAAATGATTAAATTATTTATGAGACCCGTCAGGCACGAACGAAATTTATCGGCCCCGGCGGACTCGTCGGCTCTTTTTTTTTTTTTTTTTTTTGTTTCACGGGACGCGTCTCGTTCCTGCTCGCACTTTGTGGCCCTGCGTGGGAAACGCGTGCGGCGACGCGGCTGGCGTGAACGACGACCCGTCGGCGTAAACTGCACCGTAAACTGCATCGCACTCCGGCCTTTACGAGCGATCGAGCAATTTCCGAGCAGGTCGTTTCGTCGGCGGCATCGCACGGCCGACCTTTGTCCACTATCAGCCTTGTTGTTCTTACATACCTCCCCCCTCGTGACTGCACGCAGCTCTCCGTCGCGTTTAACCCCTTGAACCCCTTCTCTGTCACTCTCTCTCTCTCTCTCTCTCTCTCTCTCTGCCTGCACCTATCAGCCCCCGATCCCCGTAGACTACACACGCCAATAAACAATGAATACATGAATATGAAAATTTTCATGAGAATTTACCGGTGTACGTGCGCGCCGCGGCTGGTACCTCGAATCAGCGCAGTAGCGACAGGACGGCGTTGCACTCGACGGCGCTGCATCATCGCGCATCGCATCAATCTGACAATGACTGTACGGATTCTGTGCCGATCGAAACGTATAAATCTGAAATAGCAGCGACTGAAACTAGAGTTAAGAGTGAAAAATTGAATTCAAAATAAACGCAGATGTAGTCTATCGCGTCTGTCCATGATTTTTAGATGTCGTTGAAACCTTTCCTACAATCTCCCTTCAGCCAAATACGAATATTGAATTAAATAAACTGCACCGACAGAACAAAACGCAGTGATATAGAAAAAAGATCATCTTTCAAAATTTTCACACGGATTTGAAACAAAAGCTTGCCGTACGAAGCTTAATTATGAAAAGTAAAAATCTCATGTGGAACACACAATTATGCAGATAGAAATTTTGATGAATTATAAAAAAAAACTACATTATTTTTGCACGAATCGTATTTCCGCCGAGTAAAAGATGTTCTCCGTACGCTCGGGTATACAATACTCCCGAAATGTTGGAAACCGATACTACTAAATGCGCATAACAAATATTTTTGACGATTCTACCACGGGCACGTTGCATTTGAAATTCCGGAGACGTATAAATCCAGTCAAGAACTCTATCAGTTCTTTTCAAAACATCCCAAGTTATAAAAAAGCGACGGGCTCTCGTCCAATTAGTATGACCAAAAGCAGATACTCGTCGCAGACGCAAATTCTAAAAAAAAAAACACAGATCTGCCATACCTAGCCCGCGTATGAAAAGAATCGACATTAACGCCGATAGAAAACAAACCTCCGGCTGCACTCGCGTCGCGAGGGGGAAAAAAATGCAGCGCAGCGCAGCGCACAGAGGGAAAGAGCACGAGGGTGAGAGCGAGAGGAAAGGGGGCGAGAGAGGGAAGGCGAACGAGACGAATATGCGGCTCGGCGAGCATCGGTGCGTTTATTCTTCCGCTGCAGGGCGGCACGTCGGAACATCGGAACGTGGCGGAAGCGAGCGGAACGGGCAGAGGCCTCCTCTCGTAATAACAGATGTAAATTACGTGCGTACACGTACGCGCGCAGGTATGTACCGAGAGGGGCTGTACATGTGCGTGCCGGTGCGTGTGCGTGACGGCGTGGAGCGGAGCAGCACCGACGAGTAGGTGAATGCACGCGGGCTCCGGCGTCGTCGTCGTCGTCGTCGTCGTCGTCGTTGTCATCACCCTCAGCCTTCCTCCTCCTCGTCGTCGCCGCCGTCGCCGTCGTCATCGTCGTCATCGTCGTCGTCGTCGTGATAGCGGCGACCGTGTACTCGCGTGCACGTGTACGCTCCCGCACACGCATAGCCGCGGGTCCAGAATATTTGCAAGCCAAATTTTAATACCGGAATTAATTTGACCCGAGAAGGCCGACGAGTTTGAGGTAGTTAGGTACACACCTTCCCGGGGGTGTCCAGGCGGCTTCGCGAAGAGGGCGAGGGGCCCCGGTGCCGAGCGAGCCATCGCCTCTCCCCCTACATCGAGGGACGGACGGACCTCGCATCCTCCGCGCGGCGGTCCTCGTTCTCGTCGCATTATGTAAAAAGTGTAAGCTAATTTATCGACGTCGCGCGTAGAAAGGGCGGGATGGCGCGGCCTCTCGCGAAACTTTCCTCCGGCCGCGCGGTACTTTAGCTTTACATCGTGAATTATTATGGCCGCCGGAGTTCGACCCTTTTCTCCCTTTCCCGAGGATCCCGCCGTTACCCCAGCAGTGCGCGCAGTGACGCGCAACTTTCGACGCGATCGCGAGCGCCCTTCCTCCCGTCACGAGACGTGACATCAGGCAGAAATATATTTTAGTAATAACGCTGCGTCGCGACGCGCCACGCTATCTTTTTCTTTTTTTTTTTTTTTCAGTTTTTTGAATTGAGATTCCAGAGAGCGCGGTGTGATTCAAAACCGGCTCTATCTGCATCCTGATCTCGACACGCGGATTTTCAGGTGTGCCACAAAGGCAGATCCGGAATTAACGAAAGGACAAAACTTGTACCGAAGGTTGCGCGTCACTGCTTCATCTCGCGACTCGGTTCTCTCTCCGCTTCACCCTCTATACGTCTTTCTCATCTCGCTTCACTCTGTCTGCGCTGTACCGTTTTCTTTCTCCGCTGCTCACTCCCTCCCTCCCTCCCTCCCTTCCTTCCCCCTTACCCCTACGCGTTCATCTACGTTCGCCCGATACAAATGGCCAAAGTAAACTTCGCCATTACGAAGTACCTGGCGCGGAAGTCACTCCGCTATGGAGCCACCCACCATTTTGGCGCTGCCGCCACCATCCACGGGAGAGAAACTCCCCTTGGACTTTCCCGGAGAGAAAGGGACCCCCCTCCCCCAACTCTCCCTCGTAACCCGAACGCACCAGCCGGCCCAGAAGGGCACCCGGAACTTACTTCGCCGAACCCAACTCCACGCTCGCTATTAATATTTGCGCAAATAACGTGAGCCAAATGAAATTTAACAACGGGCAAACCGATTATTCACGCGCGCACCGTCCGCGTATATGGAGCACGGGTTACTAAAAACTAATGAGTGTTAGATTAATTAAATACGTGGAGCATTTCGAAATAAATGTACACGTGGCAAGAACTTGTTCCATCGCACGAATAACACGAACGATCGCATACACCGGCCGGGGCAAGGATAAATCGCCTTTCAAGGGCTGAATACGTGACTCGGCCCTTTCAGCGGCTTAGAAACCGTCCGTCAGGTAGTAGATCTTTCTCAGCTCTGACAAAAGAATATATTCAAATACGTTAAACCGGACTTTTGACCACGCGGAGAGCATTTCACCGACTATAAGCCAATAATTAGATGAATTGGATTAGAGTCAACGCGAAAAGAGAGGGAAAAAAAAGCCCGCCGCGGCGGGAGTTAATTGTTCTTATCGAGTGAGAATTTATATCCGGAAGATTCAAAGAGCGCGATATCGAACTGCCTCATACCTGGCGGGGTAATTAAATTTCGTAATCGCCGGCTTGGGGTCTTCCGAGAGGGAAGAAAATACCGTTCGGCGATTCTAATTAAAATTATTTAGAGGCGGTACGGGGGCGATAATTAATTAAGAGTAAGGATACGCCGGTAATTAAAATCCCGCGAAGAAGAGGCCGATCGCACCCCCTCCCCCTCCCCCCTCACGCCTGGCGTGCACGAGGGCCTAGGGACGACGGAGTTCGCGGCAAAAGGCGTCCAGGAAAGAGGATGAACGAGAGGAGGGATGAGACGGGAGGCGAAAGTCGCGATTGTTGACGCGGGCGGGCTATTTTTGCGATCCGGGAAATTCGCAGGAGAGCCGCTACCGCCGGCTCGTCCGAGCTTTTCCGTCGCGCGCCGCATCTCCTAGGAGCATTAATTCAATATCTAATTAACTCGCGATTCTCTCTCCTTCGTTCTCTCGCGGTCTCGAGACCTCGCCTATTCTCGCGGGCGCGCTGCTTCAATTTTACGAGCTGTCGCGAGACGCGGCCGACGGTCGCGATACCCGGCGACCGTCGTAAATAGCCTACGCTTGGGAATCGTCGAATAATTTCAGCGAAAAACAGCGGCGGCCGGCGGAAGTTGGTGCGATAAATAATTGAGTGATATCCAGTCGAGAGTGACGGTCGACACCGACGCGCGACGCAACGCCGCCGCGCAAAACTTTCATTACGCTCGCCCCGTGAGACCAAACGGCCGACATCTTGTGATTGCCAGCAAACAAAAGAATCTCGCGAGAGAGAGAGAGAGAGAGAGAGAGAGAGAGAGAGAGAGAGGAGGAAAGAAGGAGACAGGGAGAGAGCAATACACCACACGTACAATTTTCCATTCGACTTTTAAAAGAACGAAAAAGCTTCCTTCCCTCTCTCTCTTTTCCTCTTTTTTTTATCTTTCTCTCCCTCTCTCCTTTCCTCTCAGCCAGATTGGACGAACTACTTTACGAGCTGGACTACTACTTTACGCCGTACATATTCTCCGTAGCGACGAGGGAAAATCGCCCTCCCAGTGCCGTGTTCCCTTCGGGTTCGACCCTTCGTACCCTCCCTGCCATTCGATAAACTTTGTCGATTACACTTTTCCGTCGAGCGGCCGGCCGACGTGAGCGGCAGCCGCGCCCGTGTAAGTTAATGAATCTCACGTCGGGGACGCAAGGTAGGGGGATATCCGGCTGACCCGAGGAAACTTGCGTCCAGAATTACGCACGGACGAAAAAGAGGACGAAGGTTCGTGCTTGAGGGGAATAATCTAGTAATAGCTTCCGATAGTCCTTTACGCCAGCAAAATCTGCCGGGTAGCGATCCGCGGCCGATAACTGTTAAAACACCATCTTAATTAATTAGAAAAATATTGCGCGTTATTATACGAGGCGTTATTATACGTACCCGCGGAAACGAGGCTGAGGGAGATAAAAACGAATTTCTCGCGAATAGTGATGTAACGAAAACTGATGCGCGGGAGTCCCCTCAGAAGAACATTACACATAAAGAGCACCAGTCGCTGAATCATCAAGAAAAACAGTAAAATAATGAGACCTAAAAATATTAACTTGCAAATTGTTATTTTTGAAATCTAATTTTTATGCACACTTGATTAAAATGTCATTTTTTTCTTACTTGAAAATGTAATTATATTGAGTTGCTTTTTTTATTTGTTTTTCATTGACTGGTACAGTAATTTTGAAATACCAGTAAAGATGTTAATTATTGCAATATTTATAAATAGATTAAATAATAATGAATACTATTCTGCTAATACTGTTAAAAAGATTTTGTAATTATTTTTGCAAGTTTATACGTTTTCGATGAATTAATGATGTAGTAATAAATATAGTGTTAAAAACGTACACAAGAAAAGATTGCTGCTTAATAAGTGAAATTATTCCTCGATGCAACGACCTTTCGAAAAGACCTTATTAGACTGATCAAATGGAAAAAAAACTCATAACGCTGAAGTCTAACAATATCGCATATTCCATAATTAATCTCATTAAAGTATATAATTGCGCTACATAAATAAACCAAGGGGAAAACAGCTGCTTCAAGTGCAGGGGGAAAATAATATCGCGGCGAAAAAGAGAGTGTTCGATGTTCGATAAGTTTCACGCTCGCGTTACAACATCCTCAGATACAAATACCCCGCGTGTTTATAGAATGGAATTTCATTTGCTGAACGAAAGGGAAATAAAAACAATCCGCCCTCGTACATCAGCTCACTGAGGCTGCTTGCGAGCTCGCGCGCGCGCGAACGCGTCCGCCCGCCCGGGCACTCTTTGATTTTCACTCTCGGCATCCTTGACCCAGAGACCACGTTCGATTCCCAGCGTCGGCTTCAATTTTTTTCGCGCGGCTCTTTTTATTTCCACCGATACCTCACCTTTCTCTTTCTCCACGACGCGCTCCTTCATCGCCGCCTCCTCCTTCACCGTCGGCCTTCCCCTAAGCCCTGGCGGCCTCGTCCTCCTCTTTCGTCGTCCGGGAGAGAATGAGAGAAAGAGAGTGCGGTCCTCTCCCTCTACCTCGCGCCGCGTGCGCGTTTATTCGCGCCCTATCCTTTCGCGTCGTCGCCATTTTGCGCCCTTCATCGATCCTGCGCCCACGCACTCCCCTGCTTTTCCCGCCACTTTTCTCTCTCTCTCTCGACAAGCCGGCAGCGTGCGCCTCGTGCGCGCTCTCACCACCATATCTTCTCTTCGTCTTCTCTTCATCAAACGAAATATATCGCCGGTTCCCGAA
Organism: Monomorium pharaonis; assembly: GCF_013373865.1. Taxonomy (NCBI): domain Eukaryota; kingdom Metazoa; phylum Arthropoda; class Insecta; order Hymenoptera; family Formicidae; genus Monomorium; species Monomorium pharaonis. The sequence goes on along the minus strand of NC_050473.1, from coordinate 15,578,665 downwards.
TTGCCGACGCCGTTTGTACCGAGCGACTCGTCCAAGTCGCTACCGTTCGCGAACTGATTCGTCTTTGCAGCCTTTCGTTCGCGCGATCTCGCACCCGGTTCGAAACCGATTTGCATAGAGCTACGGAGGACCGGATTGAAACGCCGTTGAAGCGAGAGGGAGAGAAGAGCTGGAGATGTATGAGGCATAGCGCCTTTTATGGTAGAGAGCGATCTCCATTGTCAGACCCCCAGCAGAGAGCAGCAGCTCACCCCCCTCCAAGTGGCCCTAGCGAGCTGCAGCGGAGTCCTGCAGGATTCTGCAGAGAACCCTACAGATCTTCCGTCTGGCCGGTATTGACGGAAACCCGTTTACAGTACAATTATGAAATGTTTTGCCGCATCCTTGCAAACGCTACCGCTTTCGTTCTGAAAACGTTTTTACTGCAATTTACTGGATTTGTGCGATTCATGCATTTCGGAACGAAAATTTTACGAAATCGGGAGATGAAAGTGGGCAATGTTAATATTTTTAGTATCCTAATACTATAATACCTACAACAATATCCGATTTAAAAAATGTATATAATTTAACATGAATATATATAATGATTTATAAAATACATCCATATGTTTTCTTTCTTTCAAATAATCTCTATTCGTATGCGCAAGAAAAATTTAAGAGGAAAATTGAAAAATAAGTGAAAGAATAATTTTTACGTTATTTTTTATGAGAAACAGGTTTGATGAAATGAAAACAAATATTGTCAGACATATAATAATATATATAAAATTGTATATATAAAATATTGTGTAACACAATCGCAATTTTATTTTTTGTAAAGAAAAATAATGCACAAAAGATATTTTTCTAATTATTTAATTATTCTTCTTGCTATGTTTTTCCATCTTTTTCTTGCATTATTATTTTTATAGATAGAAAGAATACAAGAAAAAAAAGTATATAAGTATATTTTACATATAATTATATATACTATTTACATTCAATTATGTATATACAACTTTTACCAAGTTTTATTTTTAAGAATATAAAGCTTGTGTTTTACAGAAAAAAATTAGTGCGAAGGACAAAATTTTACGCGTACAATCTCACGTTTGTTCGCCGAGTGTTATCGTCAACTTAATTTCAACTAGTAATCCGTGCAACACCAAGAAAAAATGAAAAAGGATATTCCGCAGCTCTTGATTGCAAATTATGCAACGCACATTTCATGGTAACTTCATCTCAACGCCAGTAGGCTCTCTTACTTCATACGTACGATTGTTCTTTATAACCGCGCGATATGCAACGCCCTGTTATAAATGTAATATAATAGCAATAAACCGCAGAGTTATGTGACGTGAGCAATTTTCCTCTTTTACAACGCCCAAGGACAAAAAATGATCTTCTTGGTGGCGCGCATATGCAACGCCGAAAGTAGCCCAACGTATCTCTCTAGGGTTAATAACTCTAATCGTTATAATGTACCGTTGGAGAGCGCTAAAACGAGTGGCTATGACAGAATACGACTTTATGCGTGTAACTGTCTTCTTCCCGCGAATAAACGCGATCAGCTGAAGGGCGCTAAAACATGCAAAGCATCCCTCTCCCCGCTCTCACCGGGTTGATACATTTTTACAACGGAAACAAAAACGCGCGCGAAACGAGGGACAAAAATGCCGCTGCAAGGAGCCGCGATTGTAATTCATATTAAGCATCGCAAATGAATTCAAAAATCGTGGCCCTCCCGTGGTCCCCCCTGCCCTCCGTATAGCTCGCGAAGAGCCGCGCGAGTGCCGGCGAGCGTGGCATGACATTTATTAAGTTGTTACGCCGGCAAAAAGCTATTTACCTTGTTGCAAAGTAAATTTCCAACTGAAAGTTCCCCGAGAACTGTCACGCGTCCCTGTGTTTTCGCATTCGAACGTGCAGAAACCAGTTATCAAGTTCCGCTTAGCAGCGTCTCGCGACATGTCTGTAACAGTTTTCCGCGAGCGATTTCCTAGACCATCTCCTCCCCATCCCCCCCCTCCCCATCTCTCTTTCTCTCTCCTAACCGCCCGAAAGTTTCGTTTGACGTCAGTCTTTTCAAAAGTTAAATCACAGCAGCCCCCGTGACGAACGTTTTGAGGTCGGTGTGCTGAAATACAAGCGCACGTGCAACTTCCTCCTGCGTTCTCTTTCCTGCCAAAGGTCGCGGCGGCAAGTAGCATCTATATCTCGTTGAATTTATAATCATTCATAGTCGCGCGCTTTCGTGATAATATCTCCCGACATTAGCCACCAGCGGTAAGCGCTGGATTCGTTACGATCCTCGCCCCGGCTAGCTGCCTGATTTAATGCGAGTATTCAACCGCGAACGGACAATCAGTTTAGAGCCTCACTTCAAAGCTTTGTTCATCTTCGGCAGACAGATGTGCTGCTGCGGTTCTATAGAGAAATCGTCGGAGGAGTTTCATTGGCGAAAATCCCACGATCTCGTATGCAGAGGCTCTTGCGTTATGCGGAGCCTCCTTCCATCGTTCTTTCACGGATCCTCCAGCGGCGAGTGACTGTCTGTCTTGGCTTCGGCTCTAGCCGCAGCCTATCAAACGCGATGAAATCCCACGGTTATCTCAATAATGCCAGGCCTCCTTACGATTTTCGAGCCGCCGGCTCTGTCGTGAGAATATTTCCCTAATGAATAAAGCTAAGTCTAAGCAAACGCATCGGCACTCTGCAAATCCACTTTTGCTAGAGCTCAAGGAGACCCCCGGCGAAGAACCGGTCGAGCAATACCCATCGACCGCGCCGGACTAACGGAGGGAAACTACTCTTAAGGTAAATCGATCTGGGACTTGTTTGACGAGGGGTCACCGGGAGGGCCAGCAGGTTGTTCCAAAACACGAGTCGAGGTCCCGACCCAAAGTTCTCACCTTTGACCTCACACAGGTATCCAATTTGCGAACTTCAAACGGAAATTTATTCGGGCCGGTGCAAAGCGCTCTTCTCGCGCAGCGACTACGCTCCGGCGAAATATCGTTTGAGCTTACAAGTGTTTGCTGTAAGATCGTAAAAAATTTTTCTCATTAAGTAAAGAGTAAAGCCGCGCTCCAGATCCCTGCACTCTGTATTTTGCAGCACGGTAATAGCGCTGTCTTATTATCCTCCTACTATCCTACTCCTACACACGATCGCGAGCGAGAATTGAATTTCTAATCATTATGCATATTAAAAAGGGGAAAAAAAAACAAATTCCGCGGTTCAGGAAATATCCGAGCAACGCGCGGACGAGTCGCACGGGCGGTATCCTCCTCCGGATCGTCGTCGGTTCGCCTCGGTCCGCCAGCCCCGATCCGCGCCGCGATATAGGCCTATTATGTAATCGGTGTGTATCAAACTGTGTATCAATATGTCCAACGTACATATACAACGCGGGGGCCGTCTATACGCGGGCGGCCGACGACGTATCGCACAATGCGCGAATGTGTGGCCGGGGTAGCGCGCGCGACGCGGCGCGGTGCGGCGCGGAGCGGAGCGGCACGGCGTGCGGCGTGCGGCGTGTGCCCGGGCGTTGGCGTTGCGTAGCGTGCGGCACACGGAACACGTGTCGATACGGCCACATAATGGGAACATAACCGCTATATAGGTGTCCGGGAGTATTTAGGTGTCATGGTGTCACAGGTTAATTGCACATGATTGGTTATTGTCCGTCTGCCGGCCGCATCCCGCCACGTCATCTACTTTCGTTTTCGACCGATTCTACGGCCATTGCGCAAGTCGCCAATGCTCTCGCATAACACGCGTATCGTCTCTCTCTACTCCTTTCTTTTTCCCTCTTTCCCATTATTCTCTCTCTCTCTCTCGCGCTTTTTTCTCCGTTCTCCTCACGGCCACACGCGCGACATCCACTCGTCTCGTGCCGTTCGTTTTGGGATCGATCCCGCAGCTGACATCGGGAGGGAGGGCAGGGAGGAAACGAAAAAGAAAAAAAAAAATCGGACGGCTCGATGGGAAACTGTGTCCACACGCGAGGGGCGAGCGACGGCACGGTCTGACCGATTTATTGCGGCGACCGCGGACGGACGCCTCCGCACACCGCGTTTCTTTTCTTCGCTTTTCGCCGACTCGCCCGCGCTCCGGATCGCCGCTCTCCAAACGTAATCCGCGACCTTCGTCGTGACGGACGTGCGCCACGTGGATTCAATCGGGAGATCACCCTGACGTATCGAAATTCATCTACACGGGATTAAAGCTGAAAGCCGAGTTCCGCAAAGCATCCCAGAACGGCTATTTAATGAACAATTGCTCGTATTTGGAAGTAATTATAAGACAATGGTTTGCAGTTTTGTATTTGAACGTAATAATACAGAATCGAGAGCTTTTGCAAGCTGTTGATAAGACGCGGGACTGCCAATTCTCCGCGTGATAAAAAAATATGTTAAAAGCAATTTTTTTTCTTTCAATTTTGAAAACAAGACAGATGACGTTTTCGCTGATCAAAAGAAAAAGTCTATATCAATGAGACAGCTGCAAATAAGGTTATAAAGTCAGACGGAGGACATTTCAAATTTCACATTTTTAGCTCAAAAAGACTAACCCTATTTCGGTTGATAAAACCAATTGTAGTCCCTGCATTGCGGATTAACTGTAAGCGTAATTAAACGTCAAATAGATCAATCATAGCACAAGAGAGGTGCAGCCACATTTGGTGGCACATTCGCTTGAAACTAATCATATCAGCATATTGCTATTAAAGCCGGGATTAACATCGTCATCTTATCGATCCGTTCGCTATCGATTCAGTACACTTCGCGGCGGACTGGCTCTCTGAGAACTGACCATGGGGATACGTCCAATAATCGATGATAATGCGATGACGCGCGAGAGAGGTTTGACCTTGACACTGGATCAATTAACGCGCATTGACCCCCTTCGCTCGGACCCCGCCCCCAAACTCACCCCACCCCCCCTCCTCTCCTCCTCCCCCTCACTCGAGTCCCGTGGTCCAATGCTACTGTGTATACGCGTGCCACGTTAACAGCCGCATACGTGCAACCAAACTGCATACTGGGTGGATCGTACCGGTAGGTATGCAATTTCACGACCGTTCGACACGAAATTCCCACATGCTCCAATTTCGCCTGGCACGATGACCCGTGAGATATCGCCGGATCGTCGTGAGAGGCGTCGCGTACGTCGCAGACGTGTCAAAATGTACAAGGTTCAAGGAGCACCTGTGAGTTTTGTTTCTGGTCAAAAATTTTCCGACAGTTTCCTCTCTCCTTCTCCACATAGAGAATTAACTGCCTTTAAAACCCTCTCTTTTCTTTCCTTTCGCTCTTCCTCGATTTTTAAATTGGAAAGCGAAACGTATAGTCGATATGTTGAATTCTTGAAAGAATTGAGATCTTGCCGCATCTCGCGAAGAGACGCATTGTCCGCGAGAGCGAGCGGCGCTTATTCATCGGCCGATTCGATCGACCGGTTGGTCGAAACACCGCGCTCGACAGCGGTCTATCTTCATTAATGGGTCAGCATTAACGTCACCCGGTACGTGCGTGACCGTGAACGCACATTCTACGGAACGTTGCGGAACACTATCGCTGTCAATGACCGATATTACGCACAGCCGTACTTCCCGTCGGCTCCTGCGAATCCCCTATGGTAACGTGCGGCTCGGCCCATTTCGGGAAGCGTGCACCTGTGAAATTGGTATCGCGTTAAACGCCCGTGCTTTACTTCGCCACTCCTGCCCAGGGCCCGCATTGTCTCAGAATTACGTCGCGGATCACCGGAAACGCACCTAAACGTTGATGAATCTTTATTTACGGGCGCGCCCGATCGGGACACGATAATTAAATCTAAACGAACGTACGTCCGACCGTTTAACTGACTTCCGCAAAGCGCGCATAATTTCTGTTTGCAAGAGAAACGGATTCTTTTTTCGGGATGCTTTTAAATAACCTGACATGTTGAATTAACAAATTGTGCGTCTACAAACGTGGGCTTTAAAATTGTTTCTGCGCTGCAGTTCACATCATTTCTAATTATATATGATATTATTTTTACATTTGTCGATAAAATATTTTATAAGCTTCCGAAATTTTAAAATGTACGACACAATTGCTCTTGTCCGGGAGGCCCGCATATGTCATAAGTAAGCTCAGATGTGGCATCTTTCACTAGAGCTTTTACGAGAACAGCAGCGTGGGTGATAAATCGTCATTAAACCACATTTGAGACTGCGGCAGTGACAAATAGCCAGGGGAAGGGTGGCCGATGGAGATAGCCAGAGGGGAAAGAAGAAACATTGAAGAACGTGGATGATCGAGGAACCATCGGCCTCTCATTCACCTCGAACAACGCTCCCAATATCGGTGTCAATCCAATCAATGGTTTATTAATCGTCGTGCGAACTATGTGGAGACAGAGAGAATAAAGAGAGGGAGAGGGTGAGGCCGGAGAGGGAAGAGACAGACGGGAATACGCACGGGAGAAAGATGCCGGGAGCGAGAAGCTGGAAGAGAGGCGGGAGGAATGATATCACGAAGAATCAGTGAAAATGGAGGGAAAAGGGATGGAGAGAGAAAGAGAGAGAGAGAGAGAGAAAGAGAGAGATGGCGAGCGTTCGTCTGTTTGTTTGGACGGAGGACCTTAAACACGTGGTCCCGTTGTACACACGGATCGTACGAATCGAGAGGGGGACGGGAAAATAAAAAATTGCCCATTGGAGGAATCGAGAGAGCGGCAGAGTGCGCCGACTCGCTCGGGAAAAGAATGACGCTTCGCCGAGTGGAACGGAGATACCGAGACGAAGGGGGATGAAGCGGAGGATCGAGAGACGAGAGGGCCACGGGGGGCGAGGGCGGCCCTTCGCGCATGCTGTATTGTTTCTGTGTCCAAGCCTGAGGTGGGAGAGAGACGGCGCGGAGGGTGTCGATGAACGGCGGCGCGAGCGAGACCGCCGAGCTATCGGTTATTGGAAATCTGTATTTTTGTAGGCCATACCTCTCTTCCGCGTTAACCCCGTGCTTCTGTGCTGAGTGAATCGCAACCAATGGGTCACCCCGATCGTCTCGATCGAGCGACACGCGGGAGACGAAAGCGGCCTGTGTCGCACGCGGGACGCTTTCAATCTGTGCCGTCATCTCACCGAACTCTCTCTTTCTTTCTTTCTTTCTTTCTTTCTTTCTTTCTTTCTCTCTTGGCGATGGTGGTCCTGCCAATGGCCGCGGCATCGCCACCACCGGACGATTTCAATCTAACTTACAATGCCCGCGTATTAAGGGTTCCATTTGCGAGGCCCCGGAAGCCCCAGCAGGTCGTGGCTCTATCGCGGAATTACACCGCCGTTTCCGCCGTATACATTCGCCAACCTCTCGCGCGTTATGCAACCGATCGTTCGCTCGCACACGAACGGGGAACGCCACTTGTCGCGGATCGCCACGTTCGCGCAGATTCGTTTGCCTTTTGTTCGCACATCTCTTTGTCCGTCTTATATCTTGTCTCCGTCTTATCTTTTCTTCTTTGTCATGCAAAATTGTAAAATAAAATCGCCAAGAACTTGCAAAATGATGCACGCAATGCGGCTGCTTTAATTCTCCAATATTTCGCCCGCTGTACTAGGTAAGACATTTATTTTTGCTCACCCTTAATCGTTATTTTTGTTCATCCCCGTGCTCATTACCGCAGCGACATTTTCCATACGAGAATAATTCGTAAAAGCTGCTTACATTACGTTATATATTATGCCGTGGTAAAATACAAAAAATTCCACAATAATGTATTTCTTTGTTTCTCTCTTAATCCTGTCTAATATTTTAGCAACCACGTGCAGTTCAAATCTGACTGCGGGGAGCGAAAGACGTACCGTTTGAGAGAGCGGTATCGGAATCTGCGCGAGTCCAGCATCCACAAATGAGCGAGATAACGACAAACGTAACGACGAACGTAAAAAAAAAAAGAAGGGAGGAAATTTCCTCAGGTATAAAGTGCACGGGGCAATTATCGTAAACCAGATATCTCCGTCAGCGGACCCGATCTCTCTTTTCGCGCCGATTAGCCGGTTGAAATTTCAAGCGTGAATTCTCTCGTTTGCAAATTTCCCTAAAAAATCGCCACCACTTTGACCGGGTGCCTGGAAGGTACACCTAGGTACACGGCAGCGCCGGGCGACGTTATTGCGCGCTTCGCCCTTTCCCGCGGTAACTGCGTTGCATCGCCGACCGAACGACACGTTGCTCAAAGAGGTCCAATTTTGCATGGCGTTAATCGCATTATCTCGTCCCGCCCGATCGAAAACTCAAACGGCCGGGCTATCTCATCGTCGCCTCGTCGGTCTGCCTCTTCGCTTCATTAAGAGATACACCTCCCCGGGTATCCCGGCCGCGCCTGGCGACGCCGCGCGCCGGCGGAAGCGTACACCTCCTCGAGAGGTGCCGGTCGCGTGCCCTCCAACCAACGTTCTTCGGCCAGGCGCTGCCCGATAATGGTATTCTTATTAGCCGCGACATTATCCCGTCGGTCGAGGCTAATAGGAATCGAATTATGCCGATGGCAGGACGCGATAATGGAAATTAATCGTAATCAAATAACCGATCGTTTATGCCCGTTCCGGCGTGCGACCCGCTCGCGTATCTAGTCGTCACTTGATCGTAAAATAAGTCTCTCTGTAATTTCGCTCATGTCATGGCTGCATCACGCGATTAATGACGCGGCAAACAATCGCAGGGAGTATCATATCAACGGGATTTCCACTTTGCGCGCGTCTAGAAATCGCTTTTCGAACGGGAAAAGACCAATGAACACGCGGGATCATCTATGCTTTTCACGACCGACTTGACCGCCGAATGAGATTTTTTTCGTCGATTACGGTCAAACGTTTCGCATTTTTTTTTTTTTTTTTTTTTTCGCAATGGATCCGATTGACACGACCAGCGATACGAACGATTTTTCCTAAATCAGGTTAACGAGACGAATTCGCCGGATCGATCAACTTTTTCCCTAAATAGCGGCATAACTACATCAGGAAGTATAGCAGATCAAATGGATAATTGCTAATTAGTATCTCCGAGCTCCGATTCGGGAAGCGCGATAATTAGGCACCGACGAGCATGCGTCTACATGGTTTTGCAATCATTAGTTATATGTACTTACCGCGAACTATAAGAACAATTGATGTGGAGAAAAATTCGTAGCGCTATACATAATTGGATGCATAATTTGCGGCGCATTTATAAACGCATTTTGCGCACATAATACATAATTCATAAGATGGAAGTTATGCATGACCCCCCCCGGCTAAGCAGTTAATTGCGCAGATTCTATTTAATTACGGGAACGCGGTTTATCATACTTTCGTTAAATAGCGGCGATTAGCGACGAAGATGATTGCGCTCGCGTACGAGGGAAACAATAAGGCGGATCACGCGGAAAATATCGCGGCCCGATGTCCGTCGACCTCCGCAATCGGAGAGCCCGTTAATTCCCATCTTAATTAGCGCGTAACGCGTTTATCGCAACGTTTTTAAAGTAGCTATATCGAAAGGTCGAACGCGAGTTTTCCTTTTTTTTTCTCTTTTTTTTTTTTACAAAGTCACTTTCGTTCGCGCGGAGCGTGCCGCCGCGATAAATGGTACCCGATAAATTTACGACGAATTTACCGATAAAAATAAAGCGCAAAAAAAGGGAGAGAGAGAGAGGGGCGCGCAAACTCTCTCTTTCTTTCTCGCGCTCTCGCTCTGTCCCTCCCCTCCTTCTCTCGCGCGCGAAAAAATACGCTCGGTAAATCCGCGCGTTGTGAAACGCGGGCAAACGCGGCGCGGAGTATTCGGCGAACGATCGACGACCATTCAAAAGCCGCCGTCTGAAAAGTTTTTCCACCCGCGGCTCCGGTAAACACCGCCACGGTTTTTCTTCAACTTTTCAAACACCCCCGCCCCCGCCGTCCCCGCAGCATCGTCGCGCCGTCCGTCCGCGCGCACATCGTCCTGGCGCCTCTTTTTTCTTTTCCCCGGTTTCCTCTTCCTCCTCACGCGCTGGCACACATAACGGACGCGCATCGGGCAATCCCGCGGAATTTATACGGTCGTTACTCGCGACGCTCCCACTATTTTCAACTACGTTGCCGGTAGTTAGAGTACTTCTCTCTGCGCGCCCGAATAACTTGTTCGGTCCGCGCGTCGCAAAACAGGCGCGGTAATAAAGAGACGTCGTCCCGATCTAATTGCCGTCGCGACTCGCCCGTCGCGAAACGAGCGAGCTATCGGGAGAGGATCGTTTCGGGATTGACTGCACCCATCTCTCTCTCTCTCTCTCTCTCTCTCTCATGCTCTCTCTGTCCCTTCAAGTACGCGTATCAAAAATTGTCTGCCGCCTGGCACGTAACCCCGACGACCGGTTTGCGAGCTACGCGATGTTACATGTGACTGTCACATTGGCTGAACAATCACCAAACACGATGGGCTAAAAAAAAAGCATATTATCGTGGATTTTTAGAAAATCGTCACAATTGTAAGAAATATATCGCGTTTTTTTCTTTCTTTTCTTTAGGGAAATTAATCAGTTCTCTTACAGCGATTACCCTTCACGTTTCTCGTGACTGGACGTCGCAATTTCGCACGGTGCCCCCCTCGCGAAGGCGCCGCGAGGAAACCCAGTTAGTGCCGAAATTGTTTCATCACGGAAATAAAGTAAAGGGCGATGCATACGAAGGACAACGGCGCGTCCGCGTCGACTTTGCGCTCCGCGCGACGGGGCCCGGGGTCTGAAAAGCGTTACACCTCGCAAATCACGTTGTTTCCTAGCTCTCTCTCTCTCTCTCTCTCTCTCTCTGACGTCCTCTATACAAAACGTCCCCATACATCTCTCGGAAAGCAGACCTTAAATATTTCCGTACGTACGCTCTCTCCTCCATAAAACGCCGGCACGGAGAAAAAGGATAATCACACGCGCGTATTAGCGCTCGCTCAAGCCCTTCGTCCGTGCACGTACGTACTGCACGGCGCTGCGCGGCGCGGCGCGTTCTCCGAGAGCTATTTTTCGAAATGCGAAGCGGGGAAAAAAATTACCGCCCTTGCGAACGAACGAGGTCCGTGTTGGCGCTGGTGGCTTTCCTCTTTTTCGAGCGTACTCCTCGTAACGGCGGAGAACCGAGGGAAAAGAATCGCGTGTCCCCCGTAGTACGTGCGTGTTACACGCACAGCTCCTCTATGCGCGCCGCCGCCGCCGCCGCTTGCTTCTATAAGCACCGTGCACACCGTCGTGAATTTGGAATGTTTACCGCGCACGCCGAGCAAATATTAATAAAATGTAATATCCCGCAAATGAGCTCGCAGCGCATACGCCGCGCCGCGCCGCTCCGTGCTCCAATAGAGCCTTAAACGCATCTTTGATTACGCGACGACTCCGTCGCGGAGCAACTTTTTCCTTCTCGTTAAATAACTCGCGACACCATGAACGGTTGTATCATCGAGTCCCAAGAAACGCGAGTAACATTTTTTTTTTTTTGCATTTACTGATTAAAAGAACGACTGACGATGATAACGTTCTGACGATGATTCGCTTGTTCGATTAGTTTTCACGAGTCTTCGCTCAATCTTAAAATTTTCAATAATTGATGGTGAATCTGTTGGACCTACCGTTAATTATATAAATCTTAAATTATCTTAAATTATTAACTTATCCATTTTTATACCAATTATGTCATTATGATTCCTTGAAATTATAATAATTAATAAGGAGAATGCCCTCGTAGTCAGATGTAATGATACAAGCGATTATTGAATTTTTTTAAAAATCCATGATATAAAATAATATGATTATATATAATTAACTGAAATAAAATATGAAATGTTATTATTAATATATAAGAACATATAAAATTTTTTAATTATTCCGAAAATAATAAAAACTTGTAAAATGTCTGAATTAATATATTCAATCTAAAATGCTAACCTATAATATCTTAAAAAATTATATATTAATTTTTCAACATTGATTTATATATTATTTAAATGTATTATTTAAACTTTTATATAAATATCTTTAAGTATTTAGAGATTACACTTAAATTTTAATGTAAAAAAAATACATTTAAAATTAATAATATTAAGTATTCGCATAGTAAGTATAGGAGCATATTCATCACTGGAACATTTATCTTTTTAATCAACATAAATTAAGTAGATCTTGCACGTCGGTAAGTGTATTATAGCTTTAAACATCAGCTCGGGAGGGTTAAGCGTCTTTTACTTCCTGGGAACATTTTTTTCTGACAAGTTCCGAGCTATACTTGATCCGAAATCATTTTTATTTCTTGCAGAACGTCCATGTGTGCACGTATACGCGTTTTGCATCACATATATGTAGGAACAGGTGGGAACGTGTGCGCTTCTCGGCCCCCCACGAAGCGGAGACGAGCTCGTTCCCTCGAACGTGTCCCATTGGCCATTCCCCGCAGAATGGTATCTGGGTCCCACGAAACTTGGGACCGACGATGTTCTTCGCAGTCGAGAAGATTCGCGACAGTGAGTCCCTCCTCGTTGGACGTACTCCTCAGTTCGCCGATTGTCGGAGAGTTCGTAACAAGCGGCTATTCGATCATGTTAATTATGCAAATGAATCAGTGTAAAAGTGTGAACGTTTCTATTGTGTGTGATTTTTTACGATATATTGTCGTGGAAAACAGACAAGAAGAAATTGAGGATACATGGAAAGTGCGTTAAAAAAAAAAACTTTATTTATAATTTATCGAATCAATATAAAAAAAAGTGTGACATATGATTAAGAAATCTCTAAATGAAATTAAAATACACTCCAGCATATAAATATTGTGCCGGCACGAAAAACTTAATCTGAATTATAAATTAAAATAAGATACATGCATATGTAGCTGGCAAAATTGAGGTGAAGAGAAATAATAATACGGATATTGAATTTATTAAATTTTAAACAAGCTTCCATCTCACTCCGCGCCATTGAAATTATTTTCATCTGACCATGAAATATTGCCACGACCTCTGTATTGCGGCTATTTGTAATTGACGTATCGTATCTCTGTAGATTTACTCAGATTTCAAGAAATTGATCCGCGACCTTCACCGGTAAAGCACTGATAACGCCTGTACAAGCGTTGGAAACGTCCCACTGCACCCGCGTTCTACGGAAAAAAATATTTTTTCTCCGACTGCTGAATCAACATTCCAGTATTTTTCATGGAGGTACGAGTCGCTTTTCACCGTGACGGCGTGCTCAGTATTCTAATTTCTGATTCTGGACAGCGAACGAGGCGCATATTTTTTATACAGCGCGTAATTATCATACGGTCTCGTGTAAGGATGCTAGGAATAATATTTTACAAAAAATATTAGGATTTATGCAAGCTCGATCGCGCACATCTACCATTTCATCCGTATTTTAAATAAAACACACTCAGCACTTCGTGGATGTAGAGACTCATTATTTTATTGAATTTATTAAATTCATATCTCTTTCCGTATCAAAGATCGTTAGATTGTTTCGTCGATAGATTGGACTATCCGCGTGGTATATTTTAATTCTATTTTAATTCCAGTATTACTCTACTTCATTAAACTCCGGCAAAACTTATGTGTGACTGTGTCTTTTAAGCAAAGTAAATGTTCCAAACGCACGCGTGGCGGATGTCAACTTCAAGTAGAGTTGACTTTAATTTTAATATAACTATATACGCTTCTCTCACATTCTCTCCTCCTCTTTCTCTTTCTCTCTCTTTGAAATATTATTGAAAAGAGATAAAAGAAAATTAATTGAGCTACAGTAACAATTAATGAATTCGCTTTTTTAGCGGCTAACAAAAAAGACGGAGCCTCGTATAAATTGAATTTTTGCTTACGGGGAACGAATTTATGACATTCGTTAATTGTCAGCGCGACGACGCTAACGACGGCGCCCGCTCGTTTCTAATAAATCTCATATTTTATCCGTCGTTTCGAACCTTATCGAATCATAGGTATGCGGTTGAACGTCAAACCAATCGCGGTTATCGGTCGATGAAATCGTCATGAAGTTCGTTTCGATGTTCGGCGTATTTGCGGTGCCGGGCGCGAGGACGACGCAGAGCAAATTTTATTTCGGACCTTCGCCGATCCCGATGCTTCAGTAGTTGAAAAATTTCGTCGGAGCTTTCCATCGGACGCGGCCCGCGTCCGATATCTCACCGTAGGATAGCCGAAATATTTCCTCCAACTTGTAATACCACCAATTCGCACACGTATATGCACACGCGGGGAATAGTCAAACTGAACTTTGAGATAATTCGATTGATCTGCATTAAAATGCCGTTCTACACGTTGGCGCTTTGTGACGCATAATGAAGTTGTTTTCATGTACGAAGAGAGAGAGAGAGAGAGAGAGAGAAAGAAGAACGGGATGTTTTTGCAAAAATTACGTGATTTAATTAAAAATATCGATCGGGCTATTACGATGACAGTTGAACAGCGTTTCTATATTGTACAAAATGTGTCGTTTTAACGTTTTACATGTTAATTTTGCATTCTCTTATTCTCATTATTCGAGAGCGAGGTACGATGTAATTACATGCGTTTAGCTCCGGAGTCCGCAAAAGTGCTTGTACGATCGGTTTTCTGTCAAGATCGTCGGACATCCCGTGGAATCACCTAACTTCCACCGTGCGCCCGATATCTTTTTCCACGCGTAAAATGTGTTAATAAATTTGCGATCTGAAACAACGAAACGCCTCTTTCGTAAAAACCACAAGCGAGAGCTGAATTCCCGTTTATCGTGAATAATTTAAATTGCGCGGAGAAATAGTCCAATTAATTGCAATCAATCGAAATAGAAACGTAATATAGAACGCGTGTTTCGTGTTTCTGCGACCCTCTCTCCTCTTCCCCTTCTCTCTCTCTCTCTCTCTCTCTCTCTCTCTCTCTCTCTCTCTCTCTCTCTCTCTGTCTCCTTATGCATCTTCCTTTTTTGTCGACAATCGAAAGTGTGATTCACTTTCCATTTCTGATCGCGGATAAAACGAAGGAACGCTCGCTTATCGCCTGAGGTCATCCACGCTCTTTCTCGGACTTTAGATTTCCGCAGGATTTCCGTCGATTACTTTTTTATTCTCCTCTGTAAGTAAAACGGGAAATCCCCTTCTTACACGATTAAAACGTTAGTTTTACAGCGAAGGGAGCTCAAGTCGCAAAGTCGGGCACAAAGTGAATTACATGATATCCCACACTTGGGAATTACATCAAAACGACGGCGCTCAGAACGAAAGAACGTCGCACGAAGAAACGTGCCTGCCTGCCGTGACTTTTGTTCACGCGACAGAAATCGAAAGCGCAAAATTTTGCGAGCGAAAGTATATAAATATGTTTTCCAGCAGTAATTACCAACAATAAAATCACGTGGCGCATTCAGCGCGGCTGAAAACGGAAAGTGATCGGAAACAAATACGAAACTAATAATGTATGTAAAATTGACAGATATTTATTTAAATATTTAAATCGGCCGAGATAAATGTAAAACGGGCGACGAACCGCGCGCAAATTATAACGCGTATGCGCGAAGGTTAAAGTTCGTAGTTACCAACAAAATAATTACGTTAAATATAATTTTCGCTACGATAACCTGAAAATGGGCCACTATCAGACAAAATTACGTTTCGCGTCATCGGTTCGTAATTAACTTCGAAAATTTAACCTTTATTACTTCATTATTACTTAGAGATCCGGTTTGTACTTCTTTCCCATCAGAATCACGTATATTTGATCCGATTACCATTTTTCACAGCGCATTTATGAAATGTCCGTTTGTAGCGAGCTTAAAAAAAGAGAGAGGCTATTATTATTCGATCCACCATTTGCGATAGCCGTTGAATATTTGTTAATCGATGCATGTAAGTTGACGCGTTTCAAATTGTCGGTCGAACTTACGAAAGCAAACGAAAAGAGGGAATTGAAAAATTAATGGCGACAGTACCGCGATTATATTTTATTGCTGCGGTTATTGATATAGTGTATAAATCCCACATAAAACCCAACAATCAAATGGGATCTCGATACGCCAGGCTTTATATTATAAAAACGTGTGTTTGTTCAACAAAATAAAGAAATTTATACGTATAAATATGCATTAGATACGTGATACGATGTGCGTAGAACGCAACGGAAAATGCACACGCTTGCTGAGAAACGATAAATTAAATGTTACAAAGGGTCCAAATAGCGCCGATTGTTGACGAAAAGGTAGAGGAAGAACGTGACTTCTGTCTCGCGTCTTTTTGACAAGTCGATTTTTGCGCGATAAAGAATATTCGGGACGTTATTCTCCTTGGAACGTAGATTACCGCCCGCGATAAACAGCAAGGGAGAGACATGTTTTGCCTCGAATAAAAATGGAGGAAAGTGCGAGTGTGCGCATGAATCGATGCCCCGCGAGACGAAAGGAGACCTTGCCCTCGCCGTCGGTTGAAATCACCGAATTTTTATGGCGGCCTTAGCTCACACAGCGCCGTCGCAGACGCTTAATCTGTTCTCAATATTCCACGAGTAGCTCGCTAAGAACATCTTACGATAATCCTTTCTCGATACAAAATGCCAAAACACACGTATTTTCCGTGTGAAACGGTAACATTAAGGTTTCGGCGTGTCTAATAAAAAATTAACGAAAATATAATCGTTTCGGTCGAAAAAGAACAATTGTTTCTAGTCGTAAATTAGTTCGTTATCTTCCATCAACATTTTTACGAAATTTTACGGAATATCGCGCGATAAGTAAAATAAATATCTTCGAAAAAAGATATATTCTTAAAAACTATAAACAATTTCGTACATCTTTATTAATGATTAAGTAATAATAAAATAATACAGAGCTGTGCGACGATTGAATTATTAAAAAATGTTTTTATTTATAAACCGAATGAGAAAACAAAATGTATTTTCGTCGTGCGCCATTCGCTACCCGTCGGACATTTTACGGGCGTAAAAATGGAGGCGGCTCATGCAAACATCTTCGACACACTATCGCTCGGATTATTATTTACACTGAATAATTTCAAGATTCTAAATGATTTTAAAATATATTTTACAGTGCCTTTTTCATTATTCATTAAAAAATGCAGTTTTAAATAGAAGAATGCAGCATTTTTCATGTGATTTTTTCCCATTCAACTGTTGACTATTGTTTTTTCATAAAACTATCGACTTTTTTAATGCAATATTTTAAAAACTTGCATTAAAATTTAATAAAAGTAAGAAAATCCTTTCAAATGATCCATCGGATGCAAAATTTTACGAAAAAAATAGAACTTTGTGTTTTATGCTTTAAATTAACTTTAATATTAGCATGAGCCTGCATTGTATTTCAACTATGTTGCAACTGAGTTGTACTTCAAGAAATTATCAATAGAATTTACGTGTTACATGTTTAAAAAGAATAAGAATTAGATATTAGATTTCTTATCGAGTTTTTAAAAAGTTTACAATATGAAAAATTATTAGAAAAAAGTAGGAAGCATTGTACAATTATGATATTATACAATTACCTTAATGCAATAAAAATATTATTTTACAATTTTTAAAGCAATGGAGCTCTGTGGAATCATTTCAAGTTAGACGTTCTTCTGCCGACGGTAGCACTTCGCAAGACAACAACGTCAAAATTTGAAAAACTAATTCAATTCGTTTGTCTACATCCCAAAACACATATCACGTATCATTCGCGCAAACTGTATACAATTCATAAAAATATAGTCGATAACTTCTACATTTAATTTTTTATTTTTTAAATCCCGTGTGACCGTGAAACGAAATTGTCGGCTTACCGTCGGATCACGTCTCTGGATATATTTTTCATTGTTTAAGATAAAATCTAATAAAATAGTCATTGATCTAGTAATTTGACATGAGCTACGCCTTCTATGCATTATACATATATTAATTCGCCTAATGCATTATATAAATTAATAATCAATACCCTAATAGTGCATAAGATTCAATTTAATTTCGTGATTTTAGTAAGAAAGACTTATATAATTGAAATAAAATGTTATATAATTGAAATGTAATTTTAAAAAATATATATAAGTTAAAAAATACGCCATGTAACATTCCTAAAACATATATATAATTTATTTAATTCAATATGAAGGAATAATTTTTTCGAACTCATAACACCTTTCTTTCATATGACATAATTTCCTTGAACTTTCAAAAACGATCTTAAATAGATTCTTAGAATTCATTAATATTAATAAATGTATGTATATACTGCTACAAGATACTTTCGCACTATTTATAATACAATGTCAACCCTCAAACCAAATAATTACTGTGAAAGAAATTGAAAACGCACGTAGTAAATAATAAGGAGTTATCGTTTCAGTTTGCAATTTCTAATCAAGATTTATTATTAAAGGCGTTTGTGTTATTCATAATATATTTACAAGTACGAAGACAAATTAGTACATTCTTAAGCAGCTCGGCGTAGAATCGAGATGACTGCTAATAAATTGTTGATTGCACGTATCTCAAAGATCTTCTATGAGGCACAGGACGTTAATTAAGTACACCATTGGTGCTGCTTGACAGATTTTTGCTTATTAACCGCCCATCGCGGGCGCGGGTATTGAATTTCATTTATTTTTTATACAGCCGCGCCGGCTGTCAATAGCTTCCTCTTCCAATTTTTCTACCGTTTGATTAATCTGCCTGGTTGCACACACACACACACGCGCGCGCGCGCGCACACGTCGTCCGTCTATCTGGTTTCGCAAAACGAAATTTGGGAAAATTTAACTCGGCTAACCCTCAAAATGTTTGGTCATCCTTGTCGGTAAATATAGATCGTAACAGAAACGTGATGTAAGTAGCAAAATAGATACATGGGCATTAAGTGATGCAACGTTTGATACGGTACAGCTTTATAAAAAAAATTCATTTCATGTTTCGCACGTAAAAATAATGTCAAACGGTTGGTTTGAGGAGAGAGCATATTGACAGTAGTGATAAGTGACGAGATAAATTTTGATGAAAAATAGATTGCCATTGGATCGAAAGTGCTTGATCGAATATGGTAAATAGACTTCTAATGATCGAAATTGCACGTATACATATTCAACCTATAGACAATATGTACTCACTAAAATCGCGAATAAAAATTATTTATCTTGTTTATATCGTTTTAAGCAATAGTTGAAGCCAGAAATAGCCTACAATAGTTATAAAATATTAAAGATTAAAATTTACTGTAACCTTTTACTACGTCCAAATCTAAAAGATTTCACGTAACACGTCATTCGCGTTAATTATAATTTGTTATCGAATGCATACGATTTAAATTTTTCGTAAGAAAATATTTGGTTTCAATTGATAAAAACTTGTTCCACGAGGCTAACCGTTATGATTTCAAAGGTAACAACTGTAGGATGTAAAAACAATACGAGCAAATAAACACGATGAATAATATTTTTATGGAGTTTTTCGAAGAATTTATGTTTGCATCAATCCAAGATTGTGCGGATACCTGAATATAGAGAAATTTTCGTGTTAGAACGATGACACACAGATAGATAGTCCGTTTGATATCTAGTGAAAGTGGAATCGGAAATATAGTAGAGATCGATGAACAGAGGAGACAGAGGGTCAACTTAAATACAGTTGCTTCGCTAATAATCGGTAATCGATGTTCATTAAATTATTTCTGTAAAATTCACGACGCGGCAAATTGCACATTAACGCGTCGCGTTTATAATGACGCTCGCGAAAAATATTGATTTTTCATTAATACCGGCCGATTTGTAAACCAGTGTATCAATTAAAAGGTGAAAGCGATCATCGCCATTATAAAAATGGAAGAAATCGTTTTACCGTTTAAATACAGCACAATCTTGCTGAATTCATTAAATCAATGCCCCTCCCGCGACAGGGCACATATGCGTACACGAAATTATGACCTTAGCGTAAAAGTTAATGAACATATTAGCAATAAAGTACCTGCTACATTAAGCTATGCTGAATTATTGTCGCACGACTACTAATATTTCTTCTTTCCGAATAATCAATTACTCATCCTCAATAGAGAGACTCGCGGTATATGACTGTTTAAATTTCTGCCCTCTTGCGAAATTACGATATTCGAGTAAAATCTAAAAAGCAAATTTTGCTTATATAAATTTTCCGTTGTAGAGTTTGCTGTTAGAAAACGCGGCAGTTACAAGCCGCGAAAGCTTGAAATCCACTAAAAATATCCGATAATGTTACTTTTCCGCAGAATTGGCTCACGATATGATGGCTCCTATGTAAACCAACGCGATATCGTGTTGATCTCCTTCTAAAAAGCCTATTTGCAAACTTTTCATCGGCATTTCGTTTGATCCGTTCAATCTAGCCGCACTATGTATAATGAAATCCGATTCTCCGTCAAATGAACGAGCATACCCATGGCAAACTGCACCTGACCGATGCACTAGTCGCGGGCGATACGTTCGCGATGCTGCGCGATGTGTGTGCAGATAAACGAAAATGTAAATCGATAGGTTTTCTCGTGGCTTATTTATAAGCCAATCTATGAACATTCAGAGACTTGATCTTTTGCAAATTATTTATCTATACATATGCATAGATAAATAATTTTTATGTCTAATGTAGTAAAGAGAACGGCTCTTCTCTTTCTCGTATCAAAATTTTTATGCGATGGTAATAGCGTACAGTAAAGGATCGTAACAATTTAATATGAGAAAGTAATAACAGTGTATAAGAGTAAATTGAATAAAACTTCGGATTCCTGAGACAGATATAAAAATTAAATGTACGCGTATCGTATTATAAATAAGCTTTTAAAATTGGTTGGACTATTCGGATGTAACGTTTATATTATCGTAAAAAGAGCCGTTTTTATCGACATGAAGATACAATTAATGTCTCGATATGGAGAGGATACGAAAAAAAGCGCTCGCGATATGCAACAGAAAAGAAACAAACGCGGAGAAAAGGATAATAATCAAAGTTGATACCGCCGCGATAGCAACGATATTGGAATGCAAATTATTGACGTGTGCATTTCGGAAACCTGATTCGCAAACTTTTCCCGAACGTTGCGTTTCACCCCAATCGATCTACCTATACCGATGTTTAATGAAATACCGATTTGTGCTGAGCGGAAGACATGATCTTCCAGTGAAACAATTGTTCGATCAGTGAAACATCGATTTTTGCTCAAGTACAACATGATACGTGTAACTTTTATCATCGATAGGAAGTCATCAGCAAGTATTAATGGTAATAAGATAATTTACTTGGATACAATATATACTATAATTTAATGTTTCTTATCTCAATTAAATTTCTTAAATTATTCTGCGCCAATGAATTGTTTAAATCTTAAAGTATTAGCTGTATTATAGTTCTTAAAGTTAATGTTGAAATTAGTGCTAAGACTTAAAATTTGACTTCCATTATTTATTGCTAATAAAGTTCGTGATTAATTGTCCGCGATGCATTGGATCAATGAATCGTTATATAATACATCGGAAGTTCATGTGGAACTCGCCCAGCAGCCATGCTGAGAAGAGTATCAGGGTATCAAAGGCCAACGAAAAATTCTTCAGAGACAAAATTCAACCGCAGCCAAGCGATATCGCCGGCTGCGTTCTTATCAACGCGATGCTTCTTATCGTCGGCGGTTCTAATGTGTATGACGTAATAGGCGCAAGAACGTAGAGGTAACCGCCGACGATACGGTCGGCATAATATTTCAAAGTGCCTAACCAAAACGGGCGGGGACAATGGCGGGCAGCCATCTTTCGCAAGGTTCGCATCAACGACGGGCACCGACGCTGCCCTATCAGCGAGGCCGTACAACGCGGAGAAACACGAGGAAAGAGGGTTGCCGAGGGTTGGCCTGAGGTTGAGGGATCGTTTAGCATTCGTCGTCGTTTTCGTTTCTGTAGGGGTGCGTTCCTCCGGCTCTGTCCCCGACCCGTTCGTACGGAACGCATCGCTCTCTCGCTCTCCCGTTCATCCCCTACATCCTCCCCCGCGACCCCCCGGCCGTTCGAAAAAGCAAGTCTCCGCAAACAAAGGGCCACAAGCGCGCTCAGGCAGCCCTGGCCTGGATAAGCGGGCCGATCGCGCGATTATAAACGGGAGGGCTAATGCTTATTATGCGCCACCGCACGCGCGTGGCTTCAGCAGTAGCAACAGCAGCGGCGGCATTCGGCGCCCTCCTGGAAACGAATCCTCTCGGAGGATCGTGCGGCCGGGATACGATATCGAGCGGCCTCCTCAAGGATTAGGCTGTGACTACGCTTTTTGTCCGCTTGTCGCTTATTCGTTGCCCTCGCGTCCGCCTGTTTGGAAGTCGGCAAAGAAGCGCCCGGGGAGGATCAGCGCGAATCGAAAATCCACATGGTCCCCTACGCGTGCGGTTTTAATATTCGCTCGAGTGTTTTCGAACACACTCTCACCAGAGAAAACCGTGGCGAGACCATCGCGCACAAAGGCTGCTGAATACTATTGCGGTCACCGATTCCTAGTCATCGCGAAATTGCAATTGTGTCGACGGTATAATTTAATTTCCTAGAGAGTACTATCAGCTACGAATTTAACACTTTGATTTATATATCTGCAGATAAGTAGCGAATAGTTATATCGATTCACTTGAATACAAGTTATATTTTATTAGGCTGTGATGTGAAATCTTTAATTAATTTCACTTTTTCTACTTTAAAGAAAGAAATCAATATTCTCCCAAAAAAATAAAAGCTGGAATAATCGTGTGATCGAAGCTTTTATAAAAGTTTTTCATTTAGATTATAATTTGGCGCGCGCCATATTTGTACCGTCATCTCCTTTCCCCACCGAAACCGAAGATCTGATCTACTTCATTAGCGAAAACAAAGCGAGTCTTCATAATAGACCGATCAAATCACGAAATACAATACTTATTACGCACTATACCGGAGCCTTCGCGGACATGAAACATACGTGGTACTCCCTGACTAACAAATTCTGAAAGGCAGCGTCCGAGCGTCCCTGCTGTCGAACTCTTCGACCCGCCTACGATGTATCTGCACCTGGGTTTGGATCGACCCGCGTATGATTGGTGAATTCTGGTTACGAACAATGGCCGGGATTAAATTCAATCCGTTACACGTGCGACGCCCGTTACTGGGTTAGATCGATCCGGAATTTTTCGAAATTGTTTGGCATTAGGTCCTCCCGCGCTCTCCGAGATCTCGCGCGCAGCGATAGGATTTGCCGGATCTGTTTAAAATTTACGTAATGCCTTTCAACTTGGTCGCGCACAGCAGCACCGAAATTTACGAAACAGCCGCATTATACGGAACATAAACAAGAAACTCGAAGGAAAATAAACTACACGTGACTCAATCGGTTTGGTCCTTCCTTTTTCTCGAGTAATTGCAATGCATAATATTTGTGCATCTCGATTAATAATAAATATTTTTCTCAATTTGTAGAAGATGCGTTAATAAACGTACAAACGTGCAAAAATCGATAATGTGATGATATCTTGTAACATTCTAAAATTAAAAAATGAAATAAATGAATTTGCTGCGAAGATAATGCATCTACTCAGAAAAATGTTTGCATAATGAATGCGGTTATCGCGCCACCGCCGGCTCGGATATCCCTTTTTCACTACTTACTATATCGTGGAAATATATCCGATGAATAATATCTACGACGCAGTTGCCGTTTTCGAATTAGCTTGAGCTTCCAGCAGCCTCCGGCGTTTATTGGAATACGTATAATCGTAGTATCGCGGCTACAAGTAACAAGCCGATTTCATTTGTTTCGTTACACATGTACACATTAATATGTCTATCAATGAACCGCAAGCGGATAGAAATACCGGAAAATTTATTCCCGATATTGTTCCGCGCGCACAATCGAAGTATGTGCATTACAAATATTGATTTGGGGTTAACGCAAATTCACACCGACGTAAAACAGTTTTCATTGGCTTACATAGCAACAAATAAAATAGAAAAATGCGCGACTTTGATCGTACTCATAAATCCGCCAAGTTCTGAGATCTACAAAGATTTTCCATGAAAATAAGAGTGTTACGCTGAAAATTTGAATTAATGAGCAATAATGTGCGAAGTAGAGCGTCGATACTGTTTTGTCTCGTCTTACATATAAGTCACACTACGCACATGAAAACGAAACACTCCGATATCGCCGATACCAAACTGTATTGTCTGGTAATAGTATCGATGTTAGTGTGAGGGATTGACTTCGTTCGATGTTCGTGCACCGATAGTAATGCACTTGCCGATCGATAGTTTAATGAAGACAAAGGTCTCTTCCATGATATCTCACAACTCTCATGATTCTACGATTCGAGATATCGATATTGCGATATTGTTAGCAATTAAGTCGGTCACTGAAATTTGCGCAAATAGTATTTTTCATGTTGCTAAATGCGTGAAATAGACATTATTTATATTGCATTTTCTATAAACTAAAAAAAAGTATTTCATATTTTATACTGTCATTATATAGCATATCAAGCATTTCTTATAGAATAGTGATTTGTACTACAAAATTGTTTACGTATCTTTAAGTCTTAAAGTTAATATTGTACTAATTTTAATCGCGATCTTCTAAAGGATTAGTATCACGTCGAAAAAAATAGTTCGATGGTAAAAATTCAGCAAAATTAGTAAAAAGAAACTTACCGTCTTCATCGACGCAACTCCCATCCGACGGCACGTGATCTCCCGACGCTCGCCATTTTGTCGAGAGATACCGGCGAAAAAGGCACGTCAAATCTGTAAAGATGTAAAGATGTTTTTAAATGTGTGAGTAGCATCAAAATCAATGTTACATAAAAGTGCACATCTTTTTTAGTGCTTTCGCGTGCTTTGAAGCTCAACAACAGCCCGACACGCGATTCCATTAATAATTTATGAAGCGCGCATTGAAAACAGGTAAACTTTTTTAACGAGCAAAAATCTCGAAGAAATTATGTGAGAATAAAAATGTAATTCTTCCACGAACGTTACCTTTTTGACTGATTATTGACAAACGCAGACAAATGTAATAACAATGGGTTGAATAAGAGTAACTTTATTCAATCGCATTCCTCTACGGTTCAAATAATTTATTTTAAACGTCAGGATTTTAATCAATGTCGCACTTGCAATAACATAGGCAAACACTGAACAAGGAAAATGGACGTCCTTTTACACCTCATTTACATTTAAACAACTCTTTAAAATTCGCGTACACGCTACGCTTGAATTAGAAAGTGAGCACATTGTGTCGCAATTATTGTTAAGAGTGTTAAATGCAAATAGAGTATCATTTAACGACAGTAGTACAGAGAACAGTTGTAAAATTCTTGAAAAATTGTTAATCGCCAATTCTCGTCATATTCAGTCACACGCAAAATATCTATTTGCAAAACAACGTTATTGCATCATTTTTTTATTATCGGACAACTGCACAAATTTTTCGACGAACAATTTATCCACATCTTTTCCAAACTGTTTGTAAGCATTATATTGTGACATTCCAATTATCAACGGGATAAAATAAGAAAATAATAATGTAAGAAAAATATATGATATATGAAATTCAGATGTAATAATGCGAACCGGGACTTGCAATAAAAAAAACTATATTTATGCGAGAAAATTCTCCCCTATGTAAAACGATAAATTTTTATTTCTTGGAACGAGCGTCACAACCACAACAATAAAGATCCCTCTTATCTGTCGGACGGGAGAGTAATAATAACGTTCGCTAATAATAGGCCGTAAGATCTAATGACGATATTCGTCGGAAATTAGAAATAATCACCGATTGTAAGAACAATTTACAACCGAGAGAATCCCATACAGCGCGGAGGCAACAAGCAGTTGTTATCAATAACATTTCTGCAGAGCCGTAATATCCCAGGAAAGTAATTAGAGTAAATTCAGGGGCTCCTGGCGACCCTTCCAACCGCGCAAAATGGCGGCGGGAACCGCCCTTGCGAAAAAAATTAGGCCTCCTTCCGCCGCGCAGTAAAATTTACATGAAAAAAAAAAAAAGGAACGCCCAGTACGGCATTCGGGAAACGGAGTTTCGACAATGCGGCTATTTTTATGGATAAATCGAAGGGGTCCGCGTTACGTGGCTAGGAAATGCCCGTAATTTATGTCACTGGAAAACGGAGAAAGAGTCATAAAAAATATCACGCTGCCCGTAATAAGACGACGCCAAAACACGATCAATACCATGATATTCATTATGATACCGTTATTAAATCTACCCTTGCGATTTGTCCAAAAACATTCAAACGATCGTGATACACTAGCAATGATATAATGGCACCGAATTAAATATTACATTTCCAAATGTAGTCCTAACGTTATTTTTAAAGATCAATAGAAAATTCTTTAAATTATGTAAAATTGTATTACGCCCGCTTGTTTGTTTTATAAAATTATTATAGAATCAAAAGCACTCTTAGATCGTGTATTTGGACGTCAAACAAACGTATATGTAACTCGATAATGGCATACATTATTTTAATCATAGTATAACACAAAAACTTTAGAAATATACATAGCTCTTGATAAATGTGATCATTTTCATCAACAGTGCGATATTCTTTTCTCACGCGTCCTTGATAAATTTATATATAGAATATCGATTGAAATATGTAGGCGGTTCTCAAACAATTTTCCACTCGTGGCACATAAAACGTTAATGTTGTTATCCGTGTTATGTACTATATATACCGAATGATACTCGTGTTAAAATGATATATATACAAAAATTATATATAGATGTATATAAATTTTTTAATAAAAGAATGCATATGTTTTTATACGAATATACAGATTTTCCAACACACTCTCTGAGAGCCACTGGTCTCTATCGATACACGTACGGTGGTGTGCGTAAAAGCCACACGGAAGCTGTACCACCGCGATGAAAAATTCTTTCGCATCTACATCGGCTTTTCGTACTGACACATACAGATCGTGAAGAATAAGCACGCGTGGAGGAGCATCCTAATTGATTCCCAGAAAATCCAATTCGCGCCTTCATACCCGGGTAACGGGTGGATCCCTCATCAAACCGGAGATGACGGAGGAAGGTGACCGGGGGTAGGGGGGAAGGGTATCGCGGCGATATTTTTTTCACCCTCGTAAATATTCCCTTCAACCGGCCATATTAGCAAGCGGTACGTTCTTGGCAAGGAGCCGCTGCTACTGACAGGACATTCATATTAGCAAACGACCACACGTCGTCCACTCTTTCTCTTCCTCTGTCTCCGTGTCTCCTCTCCTCCTCCCTCGTCTCTTCTCGCGTTCACCGTGGAAACCGTACCGACCCTCCTAACTACCGTCCTCGAGAGAATCCAAGTGGGCGCTGCTGATTGGTAATCGTTAATTACTCCGAGGCAACTTCCTCTCGAGGAGCTCCCCGTTCCAGCGGTTTTTGAATATATAGGCACTCTACTACATAGACGGGAGATGGGAGAGGTAGAGGGGGGAGGGGGAGGATTATCAACCGTCGCGATAGAGAAAGTGAGATCGAAAAAAAAAAAAAATCTTTGACGACGCGACACGCGTCGAGATACCGCCGGTTTATGAAATCGAAGCTACCCTGTACACGTGTCACGTATCACGTTTAGGATTTACTGACTTGTCAATGCTCTGAAATTTCACCCCATTAATTATTCGACTAAACTAAAACAACGACGGAAGTCGTACGGAGGTGAGTCATAAAAAAATAAGATTGCCTTTTACACATTACTTAGTAATACGGACAATTGGATTACGGTAGGTATACGTTCTCATTCGAAGAGAGAGAGAGAGAGAGAGAGAGAAAGTGGGGTTCGGAAAATTCGATCCCAAAAGAGACTAATATGAAATAATTATTTTCTTGCTGACATTATTTTCATACTGTCGCCGCAGGCGATGAGGGGGGGCAAAAAAAAGTTGAAAAATAGAAGATCTCGAAATTGGAGCGACGAGATTACGGTAGGGACGGCGCACCAAGCCGTTCACCAAAGGAGAGGGCGATACGTTCTCCATTATTACTTTTGCGGATGCCGGCAGCGATAAATCATCACGGTACATTGCTCGATAGAATTTCCCATAATTCCTGAAATATATTCCTGGAGAGGGCTACCGCGCTAAGGCCATATCGCACATGTATGCACGCATACGCGCGCGCACACACACAGCGGCGGTAACTCCCGGATGCCCTCTCCCTCATAAGATCCCGGAGGCAGCGGGACAGGAGGACAGGAGGAGGCTGCAGGACATTAAGGGTAACAAATGAGGCCGCGCGTAGTCCTCCCGCAGGACCCTCTTCCGACTGAGGTGGCGGGAATGAAAATAAGTGTACCCCGCTTCTCGCCCAGGCGCCTTTTTTCATCATTTTCTCCTTCCTCGCCCTGTGTGTGTGCGCGCACCACCTCCTTCACGTCTCGCGACCGTCCGCCAGGAGGTTTTCAGGTATCTCCGCTCGTTTCGTTTCCCCGGGATTTTCAACGACGCCCCCGCGACTTCGCTCCTCTCCCTCCCCCCTCCCCCACCTCCCCCCCAACACCCGAAAAACGCCTTCGGAGATTTACGCGCGGGTACAGCCGTGTCCTCGCAACGGCGCGCAACTCTTGGCGACCGTTACCGGTGGCATAAGCGAGGGGTGGTTCACGATTATCGCCGGTACCAGCCGTTACCGGCCGCTACAACGTCGGCGGCGAGGATGGTGTGTGGCCAGGGGCAAATGCGGAAATATTCAGCAGTTACCGGGGATTAAGGAATGCGTTAATTGCGAAATACTGGCCGCCGCCGCCACCGCCGCCACGCCTCTTCGTTGCACGAAACGGAAATGTAACTTCCTTCGCATTCGCATATTCACATGTTGCGCAACTTCTGCCGCCCGGCTGACATTTTTTCGCATTTCGTTTCCTTTTTTTTCCTTGTTTTTTTTTTTTTAGCGTTCCGTGCTTTATTAAAACTTCTCATTTATTTTTCAAGCGACTTCCGCCGTCCGGGTGATGCGCCTCGCAAATGAGGAGCGCGGCTGTGTCTTGGACAGACAGGTTCTACGATGTAAATTAAGGAGCTAATAAAAATGTTTGCGGTTCTCAAACGATCCGATCTGTTATTTCGACGCGCACAAAAAGGACGTTGTTTTCTATCAAGCGGCTCTCGCGCGCGAAAACGATAAATCGAATAAAACAAAGATTATACGAGTGTGCATGTGGCAAAAAGAACCGGGTCGAATATGTATGTATATATACCCGTGTACACGTATGGGCGCGCGCGCGCGCGCAATGTGCACGGATGGAGTGACGCGATTGACACTACGTCCGAACGACCGAGATGCGCCAATATTGGTACGCGGGCGTCCTGGTGGAAGGACGCCACAGGTTGATGCCGAGGCATCGCTCTTTATCGGTCGGAAGATTTGATGAAACGGACACGATGTGACGCGCTGTAACGGGATTTTTTATCACCCGGTGTACCGGCCCGTGCTCTTTAAGGCTCGTGTATTTTTTTCATTGATACGCTACGAAAAATTGCGCAAATATTTTTCTTTATTATTTAAAAGAAACTTATTGCGGCTGAAGCTTTTCGTAAATAATAATTTCGATCTTAGGAAGAATAAAAACCACACGCGTGGCGTTTTGGATACTGCAGCATATTCCACCGTAATTCCCTTAATTAATTATACTAATTTAATTGTAGTTTTAAACTCTCTATGATTATATAGTTTATAGTTTTTAATTAATTAAACTAATTTAATTATAATTTTAAAAACTAACTTTTGTAATAATTTGATATCAAAATTTTTTGAATTTTTCAAGGTACGTTTTCTATTTTCAAGAACACCGACAATAGGCAAACCCTGTTTATTAATTTAGGGATATGAATTAACATAATTAATTCATGATTATGTTAATTCATAATTATTAACATAATTAATAATTAAAAATTATTTTTCACTGAAAAATGCTTCTAAATATAAAAAAACAGTTATTAATAGAAAGTAAAAAATAGTTTGACCAATTAATAGATTTGTGGAAATAGTTTTTAAGTATTATTGTTAAGGGAGACGAATCATTATCGAAATTGAAAAAATCTCAAAACGGAAATTGTGCAACTTCCGATGAATTTCCGAACATTCCTTTGCCGTACTGATAATTCAAGTACAAGACATGCGGCTCAAGAGATGGATGAATGGACGAAGAAAGGTGGAACGTAGCCTCGGATAATCAATTGAACGTAGCCGATAAATCGGTCGAGTGAATTGAAAGGGAACATGGGGGGGAGGGGGAGGGTTACGCTAGGAAAAATAAACTATCGCCGATTATCCGGCCCCGTCTGTAAACGGCCACCCTTTCCGCGCGGCATAGGAATTCCACGTACGCGTTCTCGCATCCCCCCCGCGACCGTGCTACGTTTTCGCTAGCGCGCAATACTCGTCCCTCGCCTACCCAAAACAAATTCGCGGCCATTTTTCTGTTCCGTGTCCCGCATATATATCCCGGCGTCTCTCCTTCCGCGGAGGCGCGTGTTCCGCGCCGTGAAAAAGGCGCCGGGAGGCGGCAGTCGGTTGGTCGGTCCGCTTTCTGGACGTCGGACCGAGGCTGGTTAACAGGATGAGGTGAGATGGGACGAGAGAGACTGGAAAGAGGGCGGCGGGAAGTTAGTGGGTGGCGGGCGCGAGGGTGTGAGTTCGTGGACGCGGCGGCACGGTCGGTTCCAGGGTTCGCTGGCAATTTTTTCTCCTCGAGTTTAGCAAGGGAAATGACCTACGATATATTTCTAAGGGGTTTTTGCTGGTTGGTAAGCGGGTGAGACGCCGTTATCCACCCACAAGAGAGGCCACCGCACATGCCCCCTCTGGTCCAGGCCTCCCCTCCCTCCCTCCGGGGGTTACCGGACAATTTGCATTTCTCAACCATTAATCTAACCTTCGTCCAGCTCTTTTTGCCATGAGACCGACTGCTCCTCCATCTCGCATGTCCCACCTTCCTCGTCCTCCTCCTTCTCTTCCTCCTCCGAATCCCACGACCGCGAGTCACTTTCTAGCCACCGCGTTTCCACTCCGTAAACTCGACAGAATGCCTTCGGTGATTAAGAATCTACTGCGCGAGCGAAGAAAATGGAATCCACGATGTGTATCAGGGAAAAAAAGGCGGCCGTTCCCATTTATCCTTCTCTCGTTTCGATTGTAAAACAACATGGAAATTAATAGATATTCTGAAATGTAATTGTTACGTCCCGTGTGATGTTTTCACGGATTGAAGATCATCGACGACTGCATCGACGCTAAATATGGGCTGCGATGCGGGCCATCGTGTGCGCGCTATACTAATAAAAGATAAACGAAGCACGGTGTGCTCATCACTATCGCGCAATTGTGGCTCAATCGACTCGTGAGAAAGGGAAGGTATGTATTTCTATCTGTGGAGGTAACGAATTTCCGCGGATAATTATCCAGCCGTCGAAACGAAGGGAAATATTTTGACAATGTTCCAATCTATCGCAAATAACGCTGTCGAATCGTAACATTTCTCTCGCGGAATTGTAAAGTAGTTCAACCGCCGCGCAGCGCCGACGCTTTTAAAACATTTCGCCGATGTAACGCAGCGCCGTAACATTTCATCGCGCGAATTATCCATGAAAATATTCAGTCTTTTGCCGTGAACCGTTAAATGGAATCCCAGATTTTAATAGTTGCCGTCGCGGGGCCGCGCCGGCCGTGCCGCGGGGGGTGGCGAAGGTAGAAACGTCGGCGGACGCGGGACGGAAAGGCGGGGGGGAGGGAGGAGGAGGAGGGGGTGAGAGGGGGCGCGCAACGAAAACGGAAGGATAGAATTTCCTATCTGCGATATGAGACCGCGGGCGGCGAGGGCAGTGATGAGGGCTAGGAGGGCGGATGCGAACGAGGACGGGGGGGGGGGCGAGGGACGCGGTCCCGACTGTGCGATGGCCATGGCGGACGGGAGAATCCGCGGGACGCGGGCTCGGATATCATTTTTCAGCAGTTTTACCTCGCAAGCACGTCCCAGGTATAAATGAGCTTACTATCTCCGAGCAACTCTTCCCCCACCGCGTGCGAGCGAGCGAGCGAGCGAGCGACCGGCCGACCGACCGACCGACCGCGCCGCGGCGACCCTTTTCCACCGATCTACGATGGGTGCGGCCGAACACAGCGTTCGGACATTCGCGAGAAAGCAAAACGAGGGTGACGTCCGGCGAGATGAAGCTACCTCCGGTAGCGCGAGGCGAGAATACGCGCGCGCGATATTTCCCGCGAGTCGGAAGTACACGCGTGCACATATATCCCTACGCGTAGGATATCGGCGTTTCTACTTGGAGCCTCGCCGATCGCCAGCGGCGATCGCTCGCGATCAATTTCGCAGACGTATTCGACAGAGGTTCGCGAGAACGTCACCGGGGGCGGAAGGGAGGGAGAGAGGGATGCTTTTTGTTTTTATCGCGGCGCTGTTCAACTAACGCACTTCCGCTTTTTCTTCACAGCAAAGCGCAAGGAAGAAGGACGTGCGCGTGTCTGATGAAGATGGCTGAACAAAAACGTGAACTCGCAATCGTTAGAACGGCGGGATGAATCTCTCTTCGTGTCTGGCGGACACTCACCGTACCGTGGGTAAAGGGACATTGTAAATTCAGGCACGGTACTGCAAACTCTCGGTACGCACGTACGCATTCATGCACGTATGCACGCGTGCACGTCCGTTCTTTCGCGGACAGATGAAAAAGACGGGAAATGAGATGTGTGCTCCGAGCTTGTAGCCCTCTCGCAGAGATGACCAGTAATTTGTTAAAGGATTGACGTCTCGGAAATTGGATATTAAACGAATTCCTTTTTCCTCTTGCGCGACACGCTCTCTTTCTCCCACTCTCCTCCCCGCTCCCGATTGCAATCGTCCTGTAGATCGCCACTTTATGCTTTCCAGCTATTGATTCCGAAAAGGACATCAACGATTAGCTTTGCCACTTTGCAATCGATTAAGTCTGTCCTTTTGTTCGAGAGAATCCCACGATAATTATCATGCCCGAATTAATTATTATACCTGAATGCATCGTACGCATTCAGGGGTACGATATCAAAATACCATCGCGATGTTTACGCTTATCTATGTAATATCGGTCGATGCGGACAGGTTGTTTCGTTTTACGAAATTTAATCGCTGCGCAAATTAATATTTCATAAAGTTTGAATTTGTTATTAGATGTACAGTATTTAAGGAATGTTCCGAGATAATGCGGAGTTTAATCCGCGCGATGAATAAATATATATACGCTTGACGCATACCGCGTGCTACAGAGATGCCTTTGATAAAGGGAGACCTCGGAGCAATTTCTACCTCTTTCACGAGAAACGAGCGTTTATTTCTTTCGAGCAAATGCCCGTCTTTCTCCCCGGGGAGTTTCGATTTCGATTTCGACCGTCAAACGCGCCACACGATTTATTACTAGTACACAACTAACGCGAGCTTGTCGCGTCCGGTAGTGATTAGCGACGCTATTGGTTAATCTGTCGGCGATTATGTCGAATTCATCGGCGCAACGTGCGGAATTCGCTCGACTTCCGATTTAATTATTGCTATTTACCATTTCGAATTCATGATGGAACCGATCGAATCATTGCCCTTCCACTACAAACGCCGAGCTCACGATTGGAATAAAATTATGCGACAGATTTTGGTTATCTTATAGAATCATTGTCAGCGAAAAAACTATCTCATTATGTAAATGCAACGTGTTAATTACTACTCCCTAATAACATTCAAATGCAATAAAGAAATGATACGATTTGAGTTAATCATTTGAAATGAAAACCTTTCCCCGATATTCCTATAATTTTTATATTCACGTATGTGTACTAAACGCTCAACGTAATATGAATACGTCGCGGCATGAATCCGTGACATTATCATAATTAGGGTGACGATCTACTTTCTTCTCGTGAACGATCACGAACGAGCTGATCGAAGAACGGTGCGAATTCGAAAAGGTGAACGGATGAGAAAGGGTAAAAAAAAAAAAAAGAAATTGGAAGGCCGTGAGGTCCATGTAAAATGCATCGAGCGACTAGAAGAATCCTTGCCGTGTGTCCTTTCCCCGTGGGGGACCTTCGTTCTCCAAAATGGCGTGCCGCGCGCGATACGCCCGACCCTTCTCTCTACGTCGTCGCACATGGGTGGAGGCTAATTTATTCATTCGTTCCTTTTTACCCGGCGGTAACACGTACCGTACTTTCAGGGCACCCTTTGTAAAAAGGGTGGCTGGGCGGACGCTTACGGCGCATAGCAACGTGCTCCGTATTTACGTTGCCCGATTTCCCGCCTTCCCACTCCCCTCCCCGCCACCCCCCTCAACCACCGCACACGCCGTTACTACTTTTCCATCCCCCTTCAAACTCACCACTCGTCCTCCCCCCCTTCCAACGTTCCGTCCGGCCATCCCGGTCTCCCGCGTGGAATCCCACCCTTACGCGGTGCCTTTCAACGAGCCCTTTTTGTAAGGAGACTGATTTTTCAACGCCCTCGCTGACGCAAGGGTGGTGGATGGGTGGTCGGACGGTGTCCGGGGTGTCCGGGGATGTTTCGCCTCTCTCGGAGATGGAGCGACAACTACTTATTAACCCCCGGCAACGTGGCCTACCTTCGTACGTGAATGCCTACTTCGGGGGTCGCGCACGTGGTCGTGGTAGATACCGGCCTGGATCACGCCGGTATTGGTTCGCCCTCGTGACGAGGCCCGCGCGTCACTGCGTTCGATCAGCGCGTGTCAATACGCGCACGCGTTCTCCGCGATTCGAGACACGTGCGCGCCGCGATCGGCCGCCGCCGTCAAGGAATGCCACCGTGGATGCTCGTCGTTCCGGTTTCCCACAATGAATGTCTTAGGATCGCTCTACTAGTTGGACCGTTTGACGCCAACATTGACTATATGTAAAACGACCTTTTTGGTGGCACACACTGTAATTCTCAGGATTATTTTAACAAATGTAAAACATCTCATGGCTATGACTATGTACAAATTTTAATTTTTTTTTACATACTTAAATGAAATTTACATATTTATATGTATTGTAGCTGCAGTAACAAATCGTCATCTTTGTCTATTCTATGATAATCTTAATTAATTTTATATCAGAAAAAAAATAACAAATTTTTTCGTAACTGTTTAATGTCTTTGAATAATAATGTATCTAGAGATCTAGATGTGTATGCGTGAAAATATCGATAAAAATATTTATGCCAACGTACGTAAGTATTAAATAATTACCAAATGCAACCTGAGTTCTCCATGTCATTCTCATGTACCTGGCTATAGATATAAGCCATACAACGCAACTAATATCACAGAAAAAGATTATTTCGAGAGAATGCGGAAAACAATAGTTAGTTACCAGCTGAAATTCTATCGGAATAACATATATCAGCCGGTGTGCTTGTAACGCGATATAAATGTAGCTTCTCGTCATGTATAGTCGGGGATGTACCATTGTATTATACGCGATGTCTCTCGTATAAATCGCACCGGTCGCATTTCGAGAATTGCTAAACAGGTACGCGCAACACAAGTTGCCCTTAACGAAGAAAAGGACGAAGGCTCTGTCTGCGTTACCAGCTGCGCGATCGCCTTGCATCTACTCTCCCCTACCACCAACCTCTCCGCCGTGTGTCAAACAGCCCCCGGCCATTCTCCCGGTCTTCCTCCGTTTGCTGCATTTTCTCTCCCTTTCGCGGAAGTAATAGAGTCGTCGATTGCAGCGCTGCAAAAGGAAAAGCGAACGAAGATAGAGACGAGAGGGGGGAGGAGAGGGGGGCCGAGGGTGAGCGCTAGTGTTCGTCGCCTCCACGTCGAGAAAAATTCCCACCACCGGAAATCGACCCTCGCGTCCCACAACGGAGAAACGAAGAGACGGAGACCCCTCGACGCTTATCGCCGCGCTCGAGAATCTCCTCCTCTTTATTGCTCTCGTCCTTGCCGTCCCTTTTCGCGGCGCGCCCTTCCACACGGCTGTTCTTCGAGCACGAAGAGCAAGAGGAAGCAAAAGAGGGATCGCCAGAACGAGGACGGAAAAGGGACAAGCGCGAACGAAACCGAACAAGCGCGATGGAAGGGCATAGAGAGACAGGGGTAGAGGAGGACAGCGGGGGACAGCGAAGGAGGGACAGTGAGGGGGTAGTAAAACGGTGGAGGAGAGAAAGCGTATCGGAAAGAGGAACGAACGGTGGCAGAAGAGAGAAAGAGGAACGGCAGTTCCGGCGTCGACCGAGCAGAGGGAGCTAGCATTTGAAAAAAATTGGCGGGGAATGATGGCGCCGTCGCCGTCGACGAGTGGAACGGAGGGCTCGCGGGAAGGTGGCGGCGGCGGCGGCGGGGAAACCGCTTGGCATCCTCCCCGTTCTTCTTTCCTCTCGCACACGTACACGCCGGCCGCAACGTTACACCGGCGTGCCGGGTCCTCCGAAAGCCCAGCTGGGCTTCACGCACACGTGCCGAGAACACCGCGCTCGCGCGGCCGGGGCGGTGCTTTTGCGCAAAGTTTTCAACGAATAAGGCGCCGAGACGCCGACGCGTTGCCACGCCTACGCTACCTTTCCAGGCACGCACGACCGGAATTTTCCCTCTTTCTCGCGTAATCAATGAGAGACGCAGGCCTGGGCCATCGTCGGTCGGCGGCGGCGGCGGCGGCGGCGGCGGCGGTGGCGGTGGTAGCAGGCAGAACCCGTCGACGACGACGCCGTCGCCACTACCACCGCCGCCGCCGCCGCCGCCGCCACCGCCACCGACGCCGCCACCGCCGCCGCACGTCGGTATTATACTGGGTTACGTACCCGGAGATACATCAACCCAGAAAACCATACGAACTCATACATCGGACATCGGACTCTCCCTCACCAATTCTATCCTTAGACGCAGCTTCACCCCTATTCACATTAGCGTGCAAATGCGTAATCCTAATGGGATATAATGAGTTGGCTTGATTCAATCCCGAATACCTCGTTCCTTATATATCTTGAAAAAAAAATCGTTATACATTTTTTTTTTTTTCCATTATCAATGTCGCACCTACCCAACCTGTACTCTTGTTCGTCACTCAGGAATACGAAGGTCGATCGGAGGGTCTGATTTAGGAATACGCAACTAGCAGGTGATATCTCGTCAGATCGCACACGTGAGATATTTCTTTCACGTACGTGAACGGAAGCCTGTATACACGTGGCAAGCGAAGCGACGAGCTCTATGTGCGAACGCACACCAAAGTGCCGATGGATGACCAAGCGGCTTACTCAACACGAATGCGAGCGCGTGACATGGGACGAAGGGAGAGAAGCAAACGGCTGGAGAAAGGAGGAGGATGGGAAATTCGTATGAGGGGGACTTTGAAGATAGAACGAGCGGGCTCTACTTTCCCCCTGGGACGTCGGAATATCAAAGTTCGGCTCGCGTAAGCCGCAGAAACATGCGGGCTGATTCTCATGGACCACCACCCGTTCTGGTGCCATCGAAGATTAAATCGATTCTACCGCGACCGTAATATTTTTATCACGATAATTTAATTGCCCTATCGATGGATTTCGATTATATCTTCATTTGATAATCTCCGCTTGTATCCGTGCTTGGTAAGCCCTCCTTTCTTCTCCTCTCTTTCAATACTTTTTTTTTTACTGTTTCAAGGGTATTGTTTACGTTTTTCTTTTACTGCACACATATCTCGATTCCGAAATAAATACTGCAAAATTTTTATTCGTTATGTGCGTTTCCACGCACATAAAATTTTTGTAATATTTCAAACATATATATGTGCGTGTGTATGTATGTGTATGTATGTGTGTACATATTTATATAATAAAGCGTAAAAAATTTAAAGAGTTCCTGATTTATTTGCTGAGTATAATCATTTCACATATATACATAAGTAGTTACAATCAAATTTACTTACAGATCTTATCTGATCAATTATAAACTTATTTAACGAGTTTTATACTGAAATAATTTTATTAATTAAAAATGGATAGCAATGAGTTAATTATAAAGTGCCTCAATTTTTAAAAAATATTTTTCTAAGAACTATTTTTCTTATTATTGTCTATTTTTATGTGAAAATTTTGTACGAAATAATTTTGTTATTTTATTGTTATTTTCTCATAAAAAGTAATTTATGATTGGTAAAATAATTTGAAAGACGAAATAATCTGTGAAAAATTGTAACACAATTCAAAAATATTATATAAAACAATTACGGATATCATCGGTTATATCTAATTAACGAGAACTAGAATGAGAATTAGAACTTTATTCACGTAAAAAGTAAAATATTCTGAAATATCGGAATGTCGAGAGACACATAGACGATTGACGGCCGTGCTTGATTCGGTTACGAATAAACGTAGACAAATAGAATATAACACCTAAAAAGAAAATTTGCTAAAAGTATCGTGTTTGCGGTATTAAAGCCGCGTGGGGGTGGAGGGACATTTAATGCCAACGCTAATTAAAAGTCCGATACTCGTCGTCAACTCGCCCTGCCGTTTACAGAACTCTCGAATTCGCCTACTTCAAAACTAAAGAGATTATTTTTCTCACTGTTATTCGGGAATAAATTCATCACTAAATAAAACATGTTTTTTTTTCTCTTCTAATAAAATCATGGTAACGCGATATTTATTCACAGATATATGTATGAAGATAAGAAAAAAGTGTGCACGCTGTATATTGAATCGATCTTTAAAATTTAGATTAGTAGATCTTAAGATGCAGTATATCAAACTTAAGAAAATTTAGAAATTAATCTTACTTTCAGATAAGATAACTTAATGATAAAAAATTATTTCACGATGAATTTGCAAGAGACGACCTTGCGTACTTTCAAAATTATACTGTAGCATATTTTCACTTTATTAACCGCGCTTTATTTTAATTATATCATATTAATTTAAGCAATTTTTATAAAATATGTGATCTAAATTTTGCATTACATCACCCTAGGATTTTAAACAAATTTTTACCAGTTGTTCATCGAGATCACGAGGATATTCCTATCTTCGCAAGGCTGTTATTTTTTTTTTTTTTTTTTGTATTCGTTTTAGCAAGTCATCAATTTTTAAATAAGCGGATCCGCGCACATATTTGTCACACGTATAAAGGAATCCTAGGTGTATCCCGCGAAACTCCACCGCCAATCAATATTTTCGTAGGATTCAACGGGTGTCCTGTTTGTACGACGTCAGTTTGCCGACGCGCTCGCTTCAGGATGTATGAGTTTGCCGAATTAGCGTGCTGTTTAATCAGGCGCGAGGATTGTGTCCTTCCAATGCTCGCGTCACGCTGCGGAAATATCGGGAGCCAATGACGCTCGTCGCCCAGGTCCCCACATCCGCGTCGCGAGATGCGTGATTTTTCGATGATTCCCGGCGGGATCCGCGCCCTCTCCTCACCCCACACGCGCGTGGGC
This sequence comes from Monomorium pharaonis, assembly GCF_013373865.1. Lineage (NCBI taxonomy): Eukaryota > Metazoa > Arthropoda > Insecta > Hymenoptera > Formicidae > Monomorium > Monomorium pharaonis. Next base: position 15,539,225 of record NC_050473.1, on the reverse strand, counting down.
CTCGGGCTAAATAAAAATACAAAAAAATAGAGCGGCGCTTCGCGCGATGACCGATCTGGGAAGTGCAGTTCGGTGTCGGCTGCGCCGACATCGAGGAAATTGACCGGCGTTTGCTACACGCAGCCGCGCTCTCGAAACGCTGGCGGAAAAAAAAAAGAATTTCAAGCTCGCGAACGCGGGCAGCTGAACACGCGCGAAAGTAAAATGATCTTTATAAATGGGTCGATTAAAACGATCGTGGCGTAAGTTACATCTACAGCGAAAACGCGCACATTTTATTTCTGAAAATATTCCATGTATATCGTTTTCGCTTACAAAACGAAACGGTTAAAAAGCAAACGATTATGCCGCAAAATATTTCGCAAAAATAATACTAATGGATAGATTGAGTGTTAAAACCATTTCGCATATTCTAAAAAATTGCATGTAGAAGTCAACTGATTGCTTGTGTAATACATTTTTTTTTTTTTTACAACAGGACAAAATGCATGAAGCATGGATTCAAATATTTACTTTTAAAATATTTGACTATTATTATATTATTGAATAAGGTTTATTAAATTTACTTTATTTTTAGAGTTTAAAAAAAATTTATTAATCATCAGAATTATGGAATAAAAAAATTAATTAAATGAGCCTTATTCAGCAGAAATATCATAACTTTATTTGAGAAATTAATGGACATTATATTCTTCAAAATATTAACGAAAAATTGACAAGTAGATTCTCATACTGAGACGAAAGAAAAAATGATAAGATACTTCGTGTTTTTTCCACCGCTTTAAAAAAAGACATCGAATGGAGACTATTAAAAAAGGAGTAGAAACAATTTCCAGTGTTAATTTTATTTAGTCGACACTCGGAAATCGGTGACAGGCGCGCGAAGAATTGTCACACCGCGGAAAAATCAACTATAGGAATGTGCAAACGCGCGAACCGATATCCGTAAATCGATATGATTTACTCTCGCGGATAAAGAGCGCCGATTGTTCGTCGGACAGAGAAGCGCAGCACGATACAAGTCGACGAGCGACGTAACATCTTCTCAGCGCGACGAGCGAGCAATAAACCGGAAGAAGCAAACGCACCCATTTCCTCCGATGCATTTCCTATCGCTATGGCTCTTTGATCTTGTCCCTTCTCCCCCTCCCCCACCCCCCGTCGACGTCAGTCGATCGAATCTTATAATCGCGGCACGCGGCGCCGACCGGACGAATTTCCACAACGATGACGGCTCAACGCTGCGGCTGGCCGCGCGGTTTCCGACGAATCTGCGAAAAAACCGCACGTTGGCCGTGAATTCGGCCGGGCCGGCCGGGCCGAAGATTTTCAGGCGATTAATCGACGTGCGGTTTCCGCCGAAACGAGAACGATAACAGGTTGACCGTTGCAGGAAAAAAGAGAAAAGGGAAACGGGTCGCGAGAGCGCGAGCGGCCGGCACGGTGTGTTTTGACTGTTCTTGTTTCCCCCGACACCCGATATTTTTGCGGCGTTGCAGAAGCCGCGCGCGAGAAATTAACCGCGGCCGGCGAAGGTCACGGCAATTGAACGTATAAATTCCGATAAATTGGCGCTCTCCGATAAATCAAGTTTTCCGATGTTGACCGCGACGAATCGTCGAATTTCATCTCTTACCGACTCGCTGCCGCCGCGCGGCAGAAAGCTCTCTTACCGGCATTTGTAAGGGGATGCAACGAATTCGAGGTGGGAGCGAAAGGGTCGCTGCTGTCGGCGAAAGATAGTTCAAAAAAGTTTCGTTAATTCTTCTACATATATACGATAATATATGTGTAATTATATTAAATACATAAAAGGAATGACGATTCAGACGATGATTACCATTTGCACAAAGTACAACTCAGTTAAATCGTTCATTAAGACAAATAATTAAATGTTAATAAGGCACTAACGAAAATTTATATCCTACATAAAAAGCTAAATATAAATTTTTATAGCTTACGACAAGATTTTATCATTAAAAATTCGAAACAAATAAACTTCAAGAAAGTGTTTTTTCCCCGGCAAATTAAGGAAAGACAAAAGAGATAGTAAAGTTTTATTCATTTCATAATTAAACTGTTAAATAAACATGGAACAAATATTTTTTTAATTTGTTTTAAGGTCTACTTAAAAACGTACTTTTGTTTTTTTATTATTTTATTTAAAAACATTTCTCTGGAATTTTGATGAGATTTTATCTGCTAACTTAAGACTTTTCTTTTATAAAAATTGTGTAGCTTTCATTTTCTACGGCTTTTTTTTTATTATAAGACAATATAAAAAACTCAAATGGAACCACAGAGAGTTAATATCAACTTGGCGAACATGTAGTTTCTCTCTATTAGGAATTCGTAAAAAAAAAAAAAATGAATCAAAGATCTGTGAAGCTATAAATCATATATAAACACTTGATATAATTTTCTTTGTAATCAATTTAATTAGCGTACGGAAAATGTCTGGAAAGCGTGTTAATGCAACTTTATGGGCACGAGGGGAATCCCGATACCGCCGTCGCGCGCGAGCCGCGTGCATCCATCCGACGCCGAACGCGTATTATATCCCGCGGCGAAGCGGATAACGCGCAAATATATTCGAAAAGCCGGGCCGATACAAAAAGGAAGTAGAAAGAAACGGGACAAGTTCCTCCACTGACCCAGTGCACGCGTGGCGCGTGCGCGCACCCTCGTTCGCGCGGCGTATTTACACGCCGCGGTGACAAGCGCCGACGATATATCCGCCCATTTTTTTTTCCCCATGAACGCGTATCGAAGCGATCCGAACATTGCGCGCGTCCCCTCTCCGCAGCGAGATGAGCGCGAGAAGGATGATCCGAGCACACACACACACACACACACACACGCACGCACGTACATACACGTACGTACGTACGTACGTTTGTATGATGTACGTGCCGCATACCATGCACCAGACGATACATAAACGTCGAGCGAAAAAGCGTTGATCGAAGAAGGAAAAACGGTCGGGAGAGCGAAAAGGAAAGGGGATGGAGTGCGAAAGGGAGAGAAAAATAGCGAACGGTTCGGAAACGGATAGAGACAGGGACAGAGTATCGGAAGGGGTGAGAGGCGCGAGCGAGAAGAATGCGAAGATGCGGCGGCGGCGAGGTGACGAGCGGATGGTGGATTCGACGAGGACCGAGCGAGCCGCGAGAGGGTGGCTATGTACCGCGGCGGAAAGAGAGGCCTCGAAAGAGAGGACCGGCGACGCGAGAGGAGCGGAGGACGCGCCGATACCAACGGGAATGGTGAGAGACGAGAGAGAGGAGGAGCCCGCCGAGCGGGCGACGTGAGCGCGAGAGGAGATCGGAAAGAGTACGGTTGCACAGAGGGTAGTAGCGAGCGAACGAGCGAGAGGGAATGAAAAAGAGAGAAGGTATACGGAGGCGAGAGGAAAGAGAGGCGGAACGATATCGAGAGGAAGCGAGAGAAAGAGAGAGAAGCCGGGGGGTGGAAAGCGAGGGTGGAAAGCGGGAGGAACGAGAGAGCGAGAGAAAGAAGGCGCGCGTCGGCGTGCCCGGCGGAGGGAGCGAGACGGCCGCATATGTGTTCTGAAACAAACGTTCGATCAGAGTGCCGATTGTTGCCAATCATACGTTGCCGCGGCGTACCCCTCTGTGCCCGTGGCTGGTCCGCGGATTCAGTTCCGCGTTTTTACGCGGCGCGGCAACCAGGGCCCGTCTGCCGCGCGCGGCTATCCGCGAAAACCGCCGCGCTAAATGTGCCGCGAACTGCTCCCGCGTGGTCGACGACCGTGTGCGGCACGTCTCCAACTTAACCCTCGTCCCCTCGAGTCGGCCTCTCGCGAGGGTCGCGGCGGAAGGGCGCGGTGTAGAGAAGGCAGCCTTTCGTCCGGCGGCCTAACTCTCAGCGTATCGATATGGAATGGGGCGGCGTGCGTGCGTTGCGTGGCCCGCGTACGTGCGTGTGCTTTCCGCGGAAAATGTCGGCGCTGGCGGTGGCATTCGATGATTGATGACGACGGCGGCGGCGGCGGCGGCGGCGGCAGCAACGGACTACGGCATGGACACGGGCATGTGTGCGTGTGCGTGTGCGTGTGCGTGTGCGCAAATGAGTGTGCATACTTCTCATCGGAGGCTGGCTACGTGCGTGCAGCCCATGTGTGTGCGTGTGTGCGTGTGCGTATGCGTACGCTCCCGTGCGCGCACGGGAGTGTGTGAGTGCGCGCGCGAGAGGGCACGATGATTTCGGAAAACACGGTGGCCTGTGTGCCGACCAATGGCAGCGCGTCTACTCGCCGACCGGGCGACGGCGATACGCGATGACGAAAAGAGAGAGGGAGTGAGACGGGAAGAAGGGAGAGAATGACCGGGGGGGATGACGGAAGTGGAGGAGAACGGACGGGGTATTCGCGACGAGTAATAATGAATGTTTGTTGCCGCCGGCTAAGCCTTCATTTTCGCTGCTTCAACCCGCGGATGAGGCTCCTCGCGCGCCCTTCGAGTCGCCCACCCCCGACCCTCCAACGTTTCGCGATCGCGCGCCGATTCGCCATCCGGTCTCCTCGTTTGAAACTGCCAAGAGACGCCAAGACCGACGCGGGGGGGTTGGTCGGGCCGCTATAAATAAGAGAACCGGTTTAATTCCGTCGAGTTCCGGATTTCAAGGCTATGAGCCCGACGGAAATGATTCCTACGATTATTCCTCTGCGAACAGCGCTACAGGCAGAGCGTGCACATTTTTCTCTCTACTCGTCTACTCTTTATTCCGATATCAAAAATTGAAAAAAAAAATTTTAATGAGATCCTGAAGATGTGGCTTCCTTCTAATTCTATATATTTTCAACGTTTTGTACATACGTATATATTTAATGATAATATTGTCAATATTCCTAATATATGTATTAGCAATATAAAGTCTGATTTCACGTCTCTGGATTTGAGAATAGAAATCATGAAATACGATCACAAACAAAAGATATATGCTCTCGAAAGCATTGTCTTCCAATGATAATATCTATAAAATGTGTTTATCAATGTTTTCTAACTTATTTTTTTAATAAATTAAATATTTTGTTATAATACATTATTTCTTTGTTTTTTAATTATCTAAAAATATAAAAAGAAATAAGAAAATTAGAAATAAGAAAATCACATCTTAGTAGTCACAGAGCAGATTGCTTCTCTCGCTCCTCGCGAGAAGACTAGGCGGGCAAGACTGGAAAAACTCGTAGGAGCGTGCATTTTCTTAGGGAAAGTTGAAATGATTAAGTCAATGTCGGGGCGGAAAACGGCGCACGCGCGTAAGGAAAGGGATTCCAACTTTCTCAAGGGCGCGAAAAAAGGCGCGCGGAATTAGTCGGGACTTTCTCCCGCTTCTTTCTTTCACGATTTTCAAAACGCGGACGGAAGCGGGAGAGGGGGGGGGGATGGCAACGGCAGGATGCAAGTTAAACATTGCGCAACCCGATAGCACTCTAAGAGCGCGGAGAGCGCGAGAGGGATGCTCGCGGAACGAGCGCGAACGCGAGGGAGACGCGAAGGTGGAACGAGGACACCGTGCTAGGGCGAACGGGAGAAAGAGGGGAGAAAATGAGAGCGGGCAAGGGATGAGGCGAAAGATGAAGAGAGAAGGGTGAGACGGATGGTGGGGAACGAGTGCTTTTCACGACGTTGGCACAGCTCGTAGGCGATAGTGCGGAGGGCAGCTCCGGGCGCGCACGCGCTTTTTCGAAAAATCAATAAAACGAAAAGCTTACCTAATGCTATGTTACTACGGGGGTAGACTCCGCCTTCATCTACTAGCTATAGATACGGCCCGATCGCCGCCTAGATACTACCTCGACCCGACCAGATGACCATCTGCAGATGAACGTGGCGTAGGGTTGCGCGCGAGCGCGCACGGGACGCATCATTTCCATACTTAACTGGTACACGCGCGACAAAGTTCATTTCGCGCCGATCAAGGAAAAAAATGTTACCCACCCCATCGCCCGCGTTTATGTCACGTGGGCACTTTTCGCGTGTACGTTCGACCACGCTCCCGGTTTGGGCTGATTATTTCATTTCTCGCGGCGACGAGGAAAGAGAGCGAGAGAGAGATGCTTTCCGCGGTTATCATAACAATACAAATTTTTATTTAAAAGTCACGTCTAATCAGTCTAATTAGCTTTAAGTAATTACTTTGAAGATACAAAATTTATTAACTTCCTACGTCTAAGATTACTTATTGTAATCATTGTTAACAATAGAGAAAGAGGGTGCACATTTAAAGTAAATGTCATACGTATTTCCCAAGTATTACGTTGCTTTGTTTTGCGCGGAGTTGACGTAGCCTTTTAAATGCGTTCCATATTTTAACATACGAGTCATGCATGAATTATCCGATGTGCTGGCGATTAATAGTTTATGCGACGAGGTTAACATTCGCCGATATTAAATGATATATCTTGGTATCGTCATAATTCCCTTAGGACATTGGAATCTCGTATGTGCACATTAATGAGGTATTTCATGCACAGTGCTGCTCGTCCAAAAGATATAAATGCCGCAAGACAATGTAGAACAGCTGGGAGCAAATAATCGATTTCACTGACAGTCTTAGCAGTTTGAAAAACTTTCATTTCAATTTTTGTAAGGACTACAATTTTTATCGTAATAAATATTGTTACGTTCTTAATAAAGAAAAATTTAAATATATATATATATAAGAATAAATAATAAGATGATATTATAATTATAATAAACCGTAAAAATTAGACTCTTAATAGTTTTTGTGAGAGGAGAATGCGGTTAAGAAGATTTTCCGAACAGATTTTTAATTGTAAATCAACAAATCAAACCACAACTACAATTTAAGCCACGAAACGCGATCGTCGGGTGACCGATTAACAAGCTTCGCGGTTTCCAAGGAGCCACGAAATAAAACGACAAGAAAGAGCGCTACAGACCCCACGCGATATCCAGGAAGCTCTTGTAAAATAGGGGCTTGCGAATGCGGCGAGCCATGATTAGATTGTGGCTTGTGCTCCAGGCGTCCGACTAGGTTCAGCACGTTAGCGAATTCGGTCCGTTGAGTGTTGACAAGTCCGCATCCTCCTCTCCCGGTGCCTTTAGCGCCGGCCGTGTAACTCTAACGAGCTTAGGGCACGTTGGCTCTCTGCTCGAGTGCATTATCTGAAACCGCGAGGTGTTCTTGGCCAGAGTGGATGCGTTTCCGGTGCCACAACGTACGCGAATGGTATACCCGTTATGTTGTCAACAGTCAGGTATCGAGAACGGATCGATTCGTAAGAAGATTCCGCCGAGAGAATTTCTTCATTTCATTTCTTACAAAAACATTTTTTTTCTTCAATTTTCTATATATAACACTTGATGTAACTGAAGTCATTTTCATATTAATTTTAAACTCAAAAATTAACATAACTGTATGTACTAAAATGTATTATATAATATACATACTTTTATTTCATATAACCAATTATTTTTTCATGTAAAATTGATTTTTTTATATTCATGGATAACCATAAGTAATTTAAAAAATTTGAAAATATTAAATTTTATATAATATAGTTTTAATAGATTGAATATAATCATAAACGACATTAGAGAGAATTATGATAATAATCTCTCTTTAAAGAATTATGTAAAAAATAATTTTTTTAACTATCTAGTTTGAGCAATTAACCTAAATTAATATCTAGCAATTTAATAGTTATTATCTTCGAATCAAAAGAGATAATTTATTCTTAAAATTTCAGTCTTATCTACATGTTATGTATTTCGCGAGCATCGTCATTTCTTTAGAACAGCTAAAGATAGTGCAACGAGTAGCTCCCTTGTATCTCCCTTTCTCTTTTTTTTTATCCGCGGATGAATATTTTTACCGTGCGCCGACAGTGGTGAAATTATACAAAGGGGATTCCTCCCATGGTTCAAATCGAGCTGCAGTCGTTACTTTTTACTATCTTCGTAGCCAATAAACATAACCGTTTTCATAACTACTTACTCGGAATAGCCGTCGACGCGAGAACAAATCGAAAAATATATCTGATGGTTGTCACACAAGGCCATGGAAAATCAGCCACTGGTGTGAACATTCTTTAATTGATAAATATAAAGCCACAGATACATGCGTTCTACGTATATACATGTATCCGCTGAAACAATAATTTAATTACATAAAATTTATGTGTGTGTGTGTGTGTGTGTGTGTGTGTGTGTGTGTGTGTGTGTGTGTATATATATATATATATATATATATATATATATATGAAAAAATGCTATTTTTTAATGATTTGTTATGACGATATTACAGTAATTTTTTACAAAAAATAACACTTCTTAAGTACACATATTCATCTTTAATAAGCATTATTTATAATGCTATCTAATTATCTATATCAAATAAAGGCTATCAAATCAAATATGAACTTCTTAGCTTAATGTCGAGTATGCTTAAATAATTTATGAAATCGTATGATTATGCGTGCGAACGTGTCTGAGCGAATGTGAGCCTCGACTAAGTATCACGGCGGAAAACCCCGAAAACCCGGTCATTAATTGTCTTAGACGTTTAAGCGATGTAAACACTGGAGGTCGCGAAAGGGAAAGCCCCTGGGTAAAAGCTTTTGCAAAAGTACGAACGCTGTTAGCGGAAGTTTTTCCGCGTAACGACGCCGCGGTGCGCCGGCAGTTTTCACAATTTTGCGGAGACTGTACCGCGGGGGTAACCCTTCAAGTATAAACCACCCCCTACGGTAACCATGGCAACACGGACGTGGTATTCCTACCCGGCAACTCGCCCCGTCCTACCTCCTCCTCTTCCTACGTCCTTCTACCCTCCACCCCCTACTCCGGTCCCGTGCCCCTCGCCCTCCATCACCGATACCCGAGCCTCCACCCTAAAAACAAGAGTGTAGTTGCCGGATCACGTGGTTCCGCTGCTCTCAAGGGGTGGGAGGTCGAAGGGAAGTGAGGATAGAGCCAGAATAGGATAGAAGGGGTAGTTCCTAATTGCACCGGGTGGGTGAGACACTAGAGGGGCTCCAGAATTGATGCTGGAATTTTGAGGCTAGGTTAACTCGCTCTCGCTCCCTCTCTCTCTCTTTCCTCTTTCCCTCAGTCTCTCCGTTCTACTCCCTGCCTCTTTCTCTCCCTTCGCTCACTCACTCTCCATCGTTCGCTTGTTCTCCTCCTCTCTTCTTCCCTGCCGTGAGCACCTATCTCTCGCCAGTCGCTCTCCCTCGAGTGAGTCCAGAGAAGCTAGTAGGGGTTGGTCCCCTAGACTGAAAAATGCTGCGGTATACCGGCCGGACATGGGGGTCCTTTTCGAAATCCTCCCGAAACTGTAATGAGAAACTCACTTGCCGATTTTCAACCAGCCGAGCTCTCGGCCCACTGAGAATCGCCGAAATGACCACGGCGGTTCGGTCGTAATTCTATTTGCTACGCACCGTACTTAACTTGCAAGCTCCTCGCTTTTTTCCCATAACTTAGATTGAGCCGGCTGATATTTAAACGGCTATTTCCTTCCATCCGCAACACGAACCGTATAACTCAAGAAGTTCCCATTTATCATTGATTCGTGATATTCTTTCTACGATAAAATGAAATATTTATACCATCTTTAAACATCTTTAATAAAGAAATTACTAATATATTGTTGTAATTTTCATAAATGTAATTATTTATAAAAATAAAATATATATATACATTTTTTCGTATGAATCTTGTCTTAACCTTTCATCTTTTTTTCGCCAAAAATATAAAAAACAAAAAGCAAGATTTTTTACAATTTTCTATATTTTTTTCATTTAAAAATTTTTTAATTTTTTTTTAAGTCGAAAGCCCTCAGAGATTCCTGGGCTCCGCCCTGAAAGTCGAGAGCGAACGAGTCCCTCTTCGGCTGCCCGGCCAACGAAGAGGATAGTTTGCATACGTGGTGCAACGGAGAGGGTGGCAGCCGGACACAGCCCTCCGATCAATGAAGGCGAAGCGCGCGCAGCCTCTCCGGTTTTTTGAAAATCTGCCCGCCAACCTGGTACTGCCCCTTGTTTATCCCCTCCGCAGTGTCTACATCTGAACCGCATACCAAGATGGGGAAACGTAGTGACGCTACGTGAATACACCATTTTGCTGTCGACTTGTTCGATTTACCTAGTATCGCCATTTTGCCCCAAGAAGCTGCTCTCAACGACAAAAATTGTCAATGATATGCATCGAAATATGAAAAATAATACAATCGATCTTACATTCTTATTCCATTTATGCAAGCATAAAAAAATTGCTTTCTTTAAAAGAATGATTCAACCGTGATATTCCCGCGCGCAAAAAGAATTGTACAGAGCCGCCCTCTCGTTTTTTATAAGCGCGATTTGCACCCGGAAGGTACAAAAAAGCAAAAAAGGATTCTTTCTTCGTCGTAGAGAGGAGCCTGGTGCCATCTACTGGCATTTTTTGCACAAGCCATACTTCACTCTTCATCCCTTGCGTACATTCGTTGAGCAAAGGCACGTATAAGTTCACCAACCACCTGCAGGATGGCGCCACTAAGCAAATTCCATTTTAAAAAATTATTTGCATTATTTATAAAATTTTTTACTATTGAAATTAACAACTTGTCTTTTTAAAAATTATTTTATAAATATAAAGCAGTAAATCAATACAATTTAATGGAATATTAAATCATAATATTACATGCAGTATTACTTTTAAATTATTAACTATACTTGTATAAATTATTTTGATTCTCAACAAAACTTTCAAAACAACTTTAAAAATATTGTTTTAGTATAGTTTTATTCATGCTTCTTAAATCTCGTGTCTATATGTTTCTCGTATAAAAGAATGAAGAATGAAATAAATATATTATATATATTAAATACATTATTATATATATATATATATATATACACGTCGTATCATCACGTATAATAATAAAACTTTTTATAATTAAATAAATTCTATTTTATCTAACCAGTAAACAATTAAACATAAACATAATTTTTTTCAAGAAAAAAATAATCATTTTTTTATTTTAATATCCCCATACATCGAAACAACAATATGGAATTGTTTTATAAATACATGGAACTTGTCTTGTAATTATTTTATTTATACTCTTGAAGTTGTTTAATTATATTGAATATGATATTGCTATTATTTACATATCTTGATGTCTTCGATACTAAATTAGTCTCCATAACTTCCATTTTATGAGCCATCTATTCGTTTTATCGACTGATTGCAAACTGATATTCTTAGGTCAATTTTTTCAATATATATTGTGTTTAAAATTTTAAAAATATCAAATGTTAATTATTGAGATATTTGTAGGATAAGCGTTATTTTTATGAAATAATCTCTGTACAAATACACATACATATTGTACATAAATATAGTAGTATTATATTATTATATTTCCTACTGAAAAATATATGACAAATATTCCAGTACAATAGCTCCTTCTAAAGTTACATTTTTATCAACGTCAAATTAAAAACTAACTGTGCTTATATTGCATAATTGCATGTTTATCTCAACGCGTAAATAATATTAATTGATTGCAATTTTTGAATATTAAAGTTGTAACTTTGATCTTAATATTGCGATGTTAGGCTGTTAGATAGTTATACGACAAGAATTCATATGAAAATCATAAGTCTCTCATCAGTAGAGAAGGAACAAACCACCTTTCATGACTGCAACGAGGTTCACCAGTCTCGAAATCCAACTGATGGAAGGTCGATGAGGGTCGGTGCATATGCACGACACTCGTTTCCCGTTCGTAGTTCCTATAGTTGCGTTCTTGTCCGGGTTTCGAGAGGACGCGGTAGTCGTGCGATAATAAATTATTCGAGATAGATGATGTTGCCACGCCACAACGGGTCTGGGCTTGCTCTCTGCTCCTGCAGTGTTCTGCAACCGGGTATTTATGCCGAGTCTGGCCGCCATGCTTCATACCACCGGGATAGCGACCCCCCTGAGTTATGTCGACCGCGTTGGTCTTGATAGATTTTACAATTTACGATCGCCGCGTACACGCGTCGCCGAAATATCAAGCTGTCGCGAACTTCTCCGACGGCGACTTTGCATTTTCGGCAATTGTGCCTTTCACCGTCGAGACAAAGTGCGCGATGTACTTTGACGTCATCGGGCCACACGACAATACTCGTATAACTTTATAGCGGTTATTGTTGCTCGTACATGAATAGTCTTTTAGATCTACAATATATATTGAATATTGGCCATAACTGTAAAGTATACATACTATTTATAATAGACAAATACAGCAAAATAATTTTTTTGTTACTCATTAATTTGAATTAAGCATTCATTCATTCATCGTGTATGTCGAATTTCGTACAATTCGTCGGAAATGAATCACGCGCAATGAACATCGGACTAACATTTTAAATTTCAAAATAATCGAGAATTGCCCGGTTAAAATTTGAAACGTGTTTTAAAAGGGGTTGTAGACTGGTATCTGAGGAGCGGTTATCATCAAGCGTAGAACGGGTTAGTTTTATGGTCCTACAAAGATAAACCTTTGGCTGTTACCACCCTGCCGTATTATCTCTGGGTGCGAGGTGGAAACACACTATGCGCCGGTATCGCACTGGACTAGACCGCCATTTCATAAGCTTTCACATCATTTTACCCGGATACTAACCACCGTCGGCTGATGTTCCTCACCCTTGAATCTCTTCCGATGCGTCGCAAAGTACCGAGTCAGCCGGATGGAATAAATGCAGACGGAAAACATGGATCGGTTAGAAAGTGGATATCTTTATTTTTCATTCAATTCAGGGATATGTATTAAGGGAGCTACTCGTTTTTTTTTTTAATACAATCACAATTTAATTGAAATATTAAATAGTACTAATTGCACTTTGTTGCTATTAATAAGTAATAATTAAATACAGAAACTTAATCTAAACGTTCCTATTATATAAACCTTAACTTATATGCAGAACATCAAAGTAAATATCTAATCATAAATTCAAGTTAATTCATCTTACTTTATTATTAATATAATGCAAATAAATTTTAAATGCTTTCAAAACAACAAAAATCCTTAACACAAGATATTAAAGATATGTATACACATTACATATCTTTATAATATCTATACATTATATTAATTTTTTTTTGCATGTCTTATACGTCCATTTCCGCAATTCATAATTAATTAAGCATATATAATTAGTTAATTAAGCTAATATAAAATTAATGTTTTGTTGTTACCATTTAACTTTGTCGGAATCGTCTTACCTTTACGGAGATATTCTTTTATCGCCATTACTCGTATCTGAAACATAAAATAATCAGTATAAATTAATAATAAAATCAAACAGCAACTTACAATTAATAACAATTTACTGTATATATATATGTCATTTATTTTATTGTTTTCTCTCAATTTTTGATATTATTTTATAAACCAATAACAATTCCCGCTATTTGCACAATAGTAATAACACAATTAAATAAAAAAACGTCAAAAATAATCAGAACTTAAATCTTATAATCAGCGCTCAATATTTCTTATTTGAATTTATATACATTTTCTAATTCTTCAAATTGATTGTGAGCATCGAATACTTTCGATCTTAAAACACAGTTTTAATTGAATCAGAGTAGAAACATCGCAATATTAAATCGATAATCGAATAATATTGATTTTAATAAATAGTAAAGAATTTTAAAATTCTTTTAAATAGTAAAGAATTTGCGATGAACATCACCCCAGCCAGATAACAAAGTAGCAATTTTTTTCTTCTTTATCTTACTCGCGAGTCTGATGGGGACTATTCAGCTTTTATCCCGCTTGCCTATCTCTACATGCCTAACTCCAACCAAAGGCTTTAACCGGCCGCTCGACCGACTGCGACCCCAATTGAAAAGTCTCCTCGGCGCTGACTCTCTCTCGCGCGATGAAATACTAACGCAATTAAATACCGTCCGACAAGCTCGGAGATATTGGCACTCCTCGGGCGTGTGCAATAGTATTACCCTTCCGCCTTTCGACGCAAACACGGCGATGCGTCTCCGCCGTCCTCATCCCGTGACCGTTGGCCGGTCGTATCATAGCTACCACCACAATTGTCATACCGCCACGCCATCCACCCGTTTTACCCACCCCATTTTGTGTAACGCGGCACAAAGGAAGTGCCTGGAAATCGTTCAATATCGAGTGAAGTTCTCGAAATCCTCGATATCACTTTCCAGTCGTCATGGATTGCGCGACGACGCGGAGGTCTAGAAAGGGCTGACGGCGATGGCAGTCCCGGATCGCGGGAGGGTACGACCCGATTAAGCGACGTCCTGCGACGCTCGACACTCTCCGCACGTACGACGAGAACTCCCGCAGCTGCTCGGGATTCCATTCGCGCCAATTTCGAGAGACCGATGAAGACGGAGGGTAGCTTTGGCATGTAGCGTAAGAAGTCGATTATCATCCGGCTCGCAAAATACGTGCGAGAAGCGACGCTATTACGAATACGTGCACAAAACATATAGCACCGAGCTTTGCTAAATTACGCAAATGTTGCAATAAATTCTAAGATGACGCTAAGGCATGACGTTTGCTCGTCACGTAAGGAGGAAACGCTGAAACGCTACTCGCGGTAGATCAATTTGCAAAAGTTGGCTTAAACTTTAGGGCTAGGCAAATGAATAACGTGACAGTTTTCAGATGTTTATTCGAGAAGCAAAAAAATAAAACTTTCCCTACATTTCCTTTGCATATGCACGAGACGTGACTTTTCTTGTGGCGTATCACAAATTTGCGTATCCATTTAAAGGGTTAAGAGCCGAGTTTCCTCAATTTCTGGTAAAGGCTCGCCGGGATATTGTCGCGGGGATAGAAAGCATGGGTGGAGACGGCGAGTGTCGTGAGGGACGATAGGAAGGAGAGATGGACCGAATTTGTCAGGCTAACAAGGTGTTAGCTTCTCGCCGCGGCGCGCCTCGACATCTGTAATGCTCAAAGTTAATTTCAGCCGCTTCGAGGGCGCAACATCGACCGTTCGCCCGCAAGAGGCGAGCACGGACGAGGTTCCCTCGTCTAAAGCTTCCGAGAAACGTTTCCTAGGTGCCATATTGAAAAAAAAACTTCATTAAAGAATACATGCGCACAAAATATAAATTATCATAATAAAATAAACGTTAGAATAGATAATACAATGTATTGTTTGTCACGTTTTACATCATTCACAAATTTAGAACCATAAAAGCATCTTGAAAGTACTATTTAAAAAAATATTACTTGAAAGTAATATTTTTAAAAAATAATAGAGAGTTGAAGTAGCAACATAGACTTTTAGTGCATATACTATTGTCTAATACTTTATGCGATATTGAAATAATAAAAAAGCTCAATTATTCAAAGTAGCATGATTACAGATAAGAAAAGCACTAATATTAAACAATGAATTTCTTATATGACGAATTTAATATACTTATATAGTAGACAAATCTTAGATTTTCTAAGAAGAACACAGTTACTTTTTGCGAATTGAGAAATGATCGCGATACGACAAAGTCAATGAAAATTGGAAGCGTCCTCCTATCTTGTCGTCACTACAACCGAAACCGGGCATCGTTCGTGCACGTAAAAGGATTGGCGACGACGGAAGGGAATGGAGTTGGGCGCCGGACGAGAGGTAGAGGAGAAGGAGAGGAGGAGGTAGCGGTTTGGCGAGGACACCGGGTGGAGTCGACGGCGTTGCCCAGCATCGACCAGAATATTATGGACTTATCAAGCCATCCTAATAGTCTCATCAGGATGCAAGCCTGCAGATCTCATCATCCTCGGCGTCCCTGGACCACGTAGGAACGAGCGAGCAATGGCGTTTCCTGGCGTAGATAGCGTTATAGGAAGTAATAGAGGACTGGCATGATTACATGCTGTTTTAAGGCATAAACGACTTGGAAGGAGCGCCAACTCTTAGATGAAAGTCAAAACACACTTGCGTCTCCTTCTTTCTCCTTCTACGCTTTGGTAATGGAAAACTCATGCTGAAAACTACACTGAAACTTTCGTTTGTTCCAAAAACTTTAAATATAAATAACGATGAATGTTTTGTTTTAGTAAATAAAATATATTTGTAAAATTGCGAAAGAAAAATTTTTTGTTTTATATTGCCTATTTTATGATTCAATAAAAAAACTGCAAACTTAGATCATTAAAATTTTTCTTTACCCTGTCAGTTACAAATTTACTTTTAATGTTTATTCTATCCAACAATGGTTTATAAAAAATTTTCTATTGTTAATTTTTCAAGTTTCTTGTCTTTAAATGTTATTTCTACATCTAATATTGCTACTTTCTGACGCATTCAAATGGATTAATGGGTAACGCATTTTATTCGAGAGATAATAAATTATCAAAAAGGCAGCACAAAACAAATTAGTACTGCGACCAGTTTGCAACCCTCGCTACCGCATATTGCATACCGTGTACGCGCAAGCACGAGGAATTACATAGTTTTGGGATATATATTGTTGTTTAGTATGGTTTAGAATTTCCATAGATAACGGAGAATTATAACGGAGGCCGCTGTCGCGGGACCGAGAAATCGTACGCCGTTCCGTATAGGTATGCGTACACTTGTATATGAATACATAGAAGACGCTTTCTTTCGAATTAATTCGCAAACCAAGAAAGAAAAAATCGATATCTGAGTCCATTATTGTAACAATCATGTTAATTCTTTGCCTTTATTTGAATTGAGAATAGCTCGGGCTCCAAATTGGGCAAAGAATCTTATTTAAATTTTGAAAAATCAAGGAAGGAATCTTTTACATACGTAAAACTTCCGATAGACAGAAATCGTAGAATGAAAAATTCCATAAGTATGAATATGATGTGAAATATAATTCGCATTTAATTTATCAACGCAGATTATCAGTCATTAATCACTGTTCTTATAAATAGCAGAAGATAGTGCACGTCGCCTAAGTAAGTAGCATAAATTGCGGCGGAAGTACAGCGGATCTGATAAGCTTGCGCTAAATTGCGCGAGGGCCGCATGACCTCCTCATCTTCCCGCTGGCTCCCTAGCTCCCCCACCCCCCTAAGCCGCAACTAATAACTCGGCTTTTTCTTTAACGACGAACTACAAACTAATCTACGGCACACGCGCGCTGTCGCTCGGCGGATATACTATTGGCGACTCGAGGCCGCCGTCCGTGCTCTTTCCTCCTCCGCCGTGCGTTTCCGCGGGCCTCTCTCGCGGCTACGACACGAGCGGGCGGGAGTCGCGGCGACGGAAAAATGGCGCGGCATCGGCGGTCGACCTGGACCGAGTAACCCACATTCTTTCGGCCGAGCCGCGGACCACACTTGATCGTCCCGTGTGTACCCGTGAGAGAAGGTTAGGTTTAAGCAACTCGGTGGAAGTTGCGGGCAGGGTCGGTTGGCCCGAGGGCGGCGGCAACTATTATAAACTGTAGCACCTCGAACTACCGCCTCCAGCCTTCCTTCTCTAACACCGGACGGACCGCCACCCTTCTTCGCCCGGTCCTCCCTCGCCACCGCCCTTTACCTTGCTTCCACCTCGAATCCAACACCGTTCCCCACACCCACCGCCGGCTTCACCGCCGCCGCCGCCACCGCCGCCGCCGCCGTCGCCGTCGCTCTGCGCCAACCACCCCCTCGCCCCCGACTCCAAATAACCCAGGAAACCCCCTGCCGAACTAACCCGCGCCCCGGAACTCTCTCCAGGTTTCTCTCCTACGCCGTACCCTCTAATCAATCAACCCCCAGGCATCTCGGCCGGTCTGCACCGGGGATCGCGGCTTTCCAGTCTTCACAGGAACGTCTCTCTATCTCGAAAGACGAAAGCGTCGGCTGGACCCGTGGGTAACCCTGTTGCTGCACAGTCCGCTGCAAACGGCTGTGCGCGCACATACGGCCACGAACACGGACGCGCGTAGGCATGCATTCATCGCGCGACGTGGAATCTCCAACTCTGCGGCGAGCAAGATCGAAAGGTTTCGGGCGAACATCCGATCGACCTACTTGCCGGACGTTCCTGATTAGCGTCTTGTCTATTGATTAATGCTCGTTGATTAATGCGAACCCGTCGCCGGGAAGCTCTCAAAGGCTTCTATGTTTAATCTCTGTCCAGTAAGGTATAAATTATTTACACTCCAGCGACCAAACTGGTCAGTTTGACCGCTAAATACTTGTTTCCCGCATTAGCCACAAGGCATGTATTTTTATCAATTTTTAATTAGCGTTAGTAATGAAAAGCGTAAGAGGAGGTACTCCTTCATATTTCGCTACGAGTTTTAAAAATTCAGTTTTCCTTATTTAGTCTGAAAACAAGAACACATCGACAGAGGAGATAAAATCTATTTCTCGAACTTCTGTTTAATAATAACTCGAAGCCTGTTCATTCATTCGAGCAATTTATTCTCGTCCACCAGATATCAATTTCGAAAGATCTATAATCTTCATCCGTAGCTTTGACTGAACGGTAAGGAACCAAGAAAGCACTTTGGCATTCAGCCATTTGACCAAAGACAAACGTGATTCTTTAGGGCGACGGCGGCTGTGCCAGGTACAATGCAGTTAATGGGTAATTATCGCGGTACAATTTTGCCCGGCAGCCATTCCCGTTCATTTCCTCGATATCTTCGGACAAGCCGCTACCGCCGCCGCCACGTTTCGCTGTCTCTCCATCGTATTTGGTCCCGACCGTGCATCGCGTTCCAATATCTGCCGTTTTCTCCCATCGATTTAGCCGTACAGGCCTCAGCGTAACTGTACGCGAAAGGGAGGAAATGGAGTAATTATAAGGAAATAACGGGCGTTGTCCGTGTGGTGGGTATTGAGACCTTGGGGGGAGGGAGACCTTTTGCTTCCCTTCGATAAACCGCGATTCCCGAATATGAGAATTCCAATACCGTGCGAGATTATCGATCATAATGTAGCATTATATCGTAATTTCTATCACTTATTTACTGCGTTTTGATTTGATTTTATCGCTGTAAATACGCATTTTATGAGTTAACCACGCGTTCTCCATTTGAATATCTTATTGACAAAAAAAAAAAAGCGAAGGAAGATAGATGAAATGGTGCGGAAGACGAAGGCAAAAAATACGTACGAGTAAATCTCGATAAAGTAATGTAGAACAAATCGTGTGCATCTCAATTAATTCCTCTGGACGAAAACATCGGGGAACGAAGCCACGCCGCACGTTGATCGCACTTTCTAATTACAGGGGCCAAACCGCGGACATTTATTTAACAACTCGACGCTCCGCCGTGAAGTCGACGCGACGTCTCTCGCAGAGAGACGTTAATTCGTTAACGTTTAATTGCGCAACTTGGCCATTCCCCGCCCGCCTCCTTCCACCCCCTCCCATCCCTGATCCAACACTCACACGCTGCGTGAACGGCGCGTTTGCACGCGTGTACTTGCGTGGAATTAACCGACGGGCCAATACCTCTCGTAGTGGTCCTGGGGATACGCGATGCAATTAATATAATTACTTTCGATTATACACGGAAGGTAGGAGAGCAAGAGCGGGGTGAGAAAGGGAAAGAGGGACCGTCTCTCTATCCTCGTTTTCCAGGCTACCGCGTCGGCTCGCACGAGATTACGTGCTCCGCGCACGGACACGATGTATACGTGCACTTCCGTATACACAACACGCAAACATTCCAACTTCATTTCATCGACTTGATCTTTTGACTACTTTGCTGCGTCAACGAGAATATAAAGAATATTGCCGGTAGAAAAGCTACACGGCACAGATGTATTTCGATGAAAAATTCATTAAAGAATGTTACTTGCGTTTACATCTTTCATGAAGCTCTAATATTGGAGTTTATTTTTTTAATAAAAACCTTCTCAGTGCCTTACCCGTACATATTAATGTTATTATATGTACAATGTTATATAATGTATAATGTTAATATATGTTTCTTTCATGCTTCGAATAAACTTAGCAACTTTACGACAAAGTGTCATATTTTAATTATCACTTTTTTTAACGTATATCATATCGGGAAAAGTAATAATTAAAATGAATTTAAGTGCAAACTTGGAGTTCGTGCATAAAGCGCGCCTCATCGCTATTTTCTATCTAAGATTGCTTTTGCGATGCAAAATACATATTGACCTTTACTCGAGATCTGCTGTACGACCTTTGTCATTTCTTTACGTGAATATGAATAACTCAAGGTAAGCCTTAAGGTTCGCCCTTTGTGCTAAGTTTATTTCTACCGCAAACTTACTTAATGCGAGACTAATCATACTCGGTATTTAACTGTTCAAATTCTGATGTATATTTCACAGCGGAAACGAATTTAATCGTTTTACTCTGCAGCCCAGTTTGCGCTATCAATATTCAATTGGCACACGTGGCTACAAAGAATTATCGCGCAAATGGTGCACCTGAAATATGTATAACCAGGCGAGAGATGCCCTTCGCGTTCAACCAAAAGTGAATCCTGCTCCGTGCATACACGCTCGCGCGGGAACAACCACACTCGTGAGTTTACCAGAACGAAACTACACGCGTGGTCTAGATGTATGCAATTTTGACTAGATTAACGCTGCATTATTCAGCTAATTAACTGCTAGGAACCGGGCCCGGCCCGCTGTTTTCGGTATCCCCCCATGGAAACAACGTCGTTTGTCTTGCACCTCTACTCTCGGAGATATTCGCTCGGCACCGTCGCAAATATAAGCTCTTTACATTATTGGTCTTTCAAATTTGCCTGTTGCGATTACTGAACGTACTTCCGCGTTGAAGAACGACACATGATCGCTGGTTCCCGTTTTTAAGATTGAAAGTACATTTAAGAATTTGCGGGTAACTTCAATAATAACTGCATCTAACATATGAATGACTTTTGTCTGCGATAAATGAAATATTCTGAAATTGAAAGAAGTTTACAGACGCGTGAGGAAGCTGACTGAGGAAACCTATATTCAACCTGCCTTTCGTATTGATTTGAAGAGCAGCGGAGCACGAACGAGCTATTCCGAGTTTGGCAATCATGTTCAACGTTGCGACCGCCATCTTCTTCGGGAACACTACGCGATATTGCAGTGACGTTCGGCGTTCCTCTCAAGCGCGAGCTCTCTAAACTTTGGTCGAATCGAGGAGATGGCAAAGGAGGATAAGAGGAGGGAGACGCGAGGAAAAGGGGGAGGGGCGCGGCCGCAGAGAAACGGGAAAGGCGATGCTGGAAATGGGAGAATGGCTGAATATTCCTCGAGGACGAGCACTCCGTCCGTTGAGCGGCAACGGCCGAGTCTAGGCGTAGCCGATCCAGAAACCAGAAACCAGAAACCAGGTATAGCTTTAATACAGAACTATCTTGATACCGCACGGATGGACATGCGAGGTGCCTTTGCCGCGTTTCAGAGCTACGCAGTTTGCAAAATCATATTTATCTCGACCTCATTCCCCTGTCGACGAAATCACGTAGTAAACGCCAAATATAAAACGGTAGTAACTTGAAATTTAACAACAATCGCAGTAGCAGAATGATTTTCCCTTTTCAAATAATTCTGATTTACCTATTCTTTCGCTAGAGAGAATATATTGCACGTCTCTATAGTCATATCATGCAAAATGTAATCGTCCAATTTCCGACATTATCTATTCATCATTCACGTTCGGTGTTAGTGTGAGATAAAAATTATATGACTACATTTAGCGCTAAATGCACCGTAAAGAGTATGGATCGTCGCTTTCATTATTAGTATGGCACTAGAAAGAGAGCTCAAGCTGCGCATATCTCCCTTTTTAAAGATGACCTTCGTAAAAACTCGTCTTACTTTATGCAACGACAACAGAGATGCAAGAATCTCAGATTTCTCGCACTCTTTTTAAAAAAAAAAAAAAGTTATTTTCAACAAAGATATGTAATATTTTCTTTTTACAAAAACATTAAAATGCTACATATTTATAAAATTATTCTGTAAAAATGAATTTATATGAAAAAAACTTGATGAGTTTCATTCATTAAACAAAAGTTCATTGATGTCTGTATATTCTTCAAAAATTTTTTTCAATATGTTTTTATTGCGGTTCAATGAAGCCTTAACTTAAAAGTCAAGTAAGATTCAAGTTTCTCAATAATGATTAATACTTACAGCACATTTAATATTTAATAGTGATATTCGAATTTTTTGAAAACGATAGCTATAAAAAAGCATGATAAGATCATTGAGCATCGTATACGTGAATTACTCCTGAGTTGTCGTAAAACAGGACAATAATCGTGTATTGTTCTCGATGCGTCTGCAGGTCTCGCGAAAGGGCATCTCCAGTTATCGGTATAGCTGAATGTCGGCGGCGATCCGATTGGCGTCGCGAGTAAGTTCAAATGTGAAGGTATGCGAAGGTATACGAGACCAACGCAGGCATTTCGCCTCTGGAGGGCCCCCCCACGAGCAAGTAGCGCGATCGCGTTATGCCGCAGACTGGAACTATCGTTTGCGTAGGTGTGCGCGAGTATGCACGGAGACTCCGCACCGCACTATCTTCCCCCCCCCCCTCCCCCTTAGCCCGCGAGATCCCAAAGTCCTCCTCACCTCACCGAGCTACCCAAACCACCCCCTTTACCTCCTTCTCCTCCTCTTCCTCTTCCTCCCCTTCCTCCTCCTCCACGAAAGCCCCCGCGGCAACCCCCTGCTCGCCGTTCACCCTTCCTTATTGCAAGTTCCACGGTCCGTGCATTAAACTATGGAGTTGCCCAGGCATCGACCCGACCCAACCTGCCCACCCACCATCTGGATATGCGGCCCGCGCGCATATACGCTATGTACATTTCTAATCAAGCGATATTGTAACTGCGGTCTAACCTCCAAACACCACGGCCTCCACTACCGGCAACCACCCCCTCCGCCCCCGTTTTCCATCCCGATCTTCCCTCTCACTCGTTCCCACCGGTCGACCTTCCCCTCTTTCCTCCGCCACCCTCACTCGGAGTTTCATTCGAGTCCTCTCCTTCGTACACTATCGCGTTCGTATTAAATTGCCGACTTGCAATCGTCGCTATCCACCACGCGGTTCTCCCCTGGGGGGGGTGGGGGTGAGAGGGGAAGAAGGCGATTGACTCTGCGGGATATGCAGTCACATGGTCACGAGAGTCAGAAAGACTGCGCACAATATGTCGAACTGGTTTGATATTAGAAACTAGAAAAGAAGCTGCACAAATTGTTACTATAATCTACAACACTTTATACTTGTCATATAAAAGAAAGCATCGATTCGAGACATAAAAGATTAATTAAATTAACTTCTTATAAAATTACTTTATTATTATGTCTATTACTTTATCATTAAGTCTGTCTAGATTATAATTCGCGTATAAAAAGAAAACACATAAGAGACTTGTCCCAAGTGCAACACACAAAATAATATGTTTTCTCTTCTTAAAATTATATGAAAGTTATATCTATATGTAATATCTAAACATACATATGTAACAGATTAAAACGACTTCTGTAGGAAGTAAATAAATCTAGTATATTTATGTACTTAAGATTAATGCAATTAATCACACTGATGTTAATTTGAATAGCGTGATACCTTTCAACGTACGGAGTTATAGTTAAATGTCTTCGTGCCTTCTCCGCACATGGCGCGAAATTCATGGAAAATCAGCGGTCTCTGTAATCGCCGTTCGCAAACCACTCAAATATGGCTGGAGTCTCGTGACTACCATTGACTAGAAATGGAATTTATACCCGATCGTAATTGAAGTTACCGGAACCCCGTGAAATCGTGGAATAAGTTACCATTGGGTGCATGTGCTGCAATATATCGATACTGACATCAATGCGATCTGCATCATCAGAGAGTCACCGTTATTAAACTAACGATATGCTAGGGAACTCGGTGAGTTAACGACACTGAGAGAAACAAAAAGAAATGTCAAATTGTCACATAATGTAAAATACACATTTGCATCGTAACGATACGTTGTAGGCGCTGGATTTAATCGCGCGTATAAAATAATTGCCACTTCCGTCGAGACGATACGGGATTTCATTTTACGGAAAATTCCGGCGTTGAGGGTGAACTCCATTTCGCGCCAAGTTATTTGACGCTCGATTAATGATACGTACATTACGCCCCTAAACCGTCGGCTGCCCGAGCCCTTAGCTGCTTAAACACCGATGTGTAGTAACACGATTTCGCAAACGATAGATCCGTATAATCCTCGGAGAAAATCATAACGCGCGGAGGAGAGAAGAAACGGGGTGAAAATTTGGAAGGGACAGTGCAACCCTTCAATCTTTATAAAGCCTCTCTCGTCTCGGGGCTTCAGAAATTAAATCAATGGCATTAGATAGTTGTACCATAGAAAATATAAGACATCACAATTATTGTGGTATAAGAAATAAATTACATATTTTTATTATTATTATACTAATTTTTAATCCGTATTATTCTAATTCTAAACGTTGTATCAATAATATAAAAAAAGTTATACATTATTGTATAACTCGGAAATACTGTGTCCCACTTAGCAAGGTAAAATGAGATAGATGAGAAAATATAATATAGTGCTGGACCAAATTTTCGAAAACCTGTTTTGTTGAGAACTGCTCTCAAAACTATAAGGCTTTCTCACGATACCAATGACCGCCGGTCATCTCACGAGATGCGCGATTATCATGCGGAAGAACGTATCCCTTAAATCAGGTCCAGGGGATGAAACTGGTCGGACCGGGTTGACGATAATGCGTATATAGGACTTGAGCAGCAACACTCGTCTTATATGTCAAATTGTCAGTTTCAATAGTATCTTTGTAATAAACTTTTGCAAAAAATACATTATGCAAATTACGCTCCGTAATTACGAAGTTGCATTGTAATCATAAATAATAAGTAACCGTTTTAACTGACAATCTAATTATGTCTAAGGCAATTCGTTTTATGAAAACAGTTCTGTAAAAGTTGATAATTATATCATATTTTAATTAATTCTCAACTTAAAAGAAAAAAATGTTTTTAATATTAGACACTCAGGAAAAAATTGAAAAGATTGCTATTCTACATATACATATATATATATATATATATATATATATATATATATATATGTAACGATGGAAAAAATGAGTTAATTATTTATTATATTTATATTTATATTTTTTATATTAAGTGTACGTTACGCTTGATTTCAATAGAAACATTTCTGTATTTTTTGTACAAATTTATTAGCATAACAAACTTTCTTTTCACGCATACATATATGATGAATACTTTTTAATGTCTGCCAGACATCTGTGCGTGCCGTTAAAAAAGTTAAGTTGACACAAAGCAATTCATCACACGCTATCTCCAGAAGTTTTGTAAAGCACATGTCATATCGGTGAATAAATTACACCGTTTTCGCGATATTGAGAACGAGAAGAAAACCTGTTCCGCGCCGCGGCTTCCCGTCATCTCGCTACTTGACCACCGCGCGTTCTCACGGTAAGCCTGGACCAATGATGATGGCTCTCGCATGTGCTCTCTCGGCGAACAAGAAACTAGATCCTGTAAAGAGGGGCGGCAGGTTTTCGAAATCTAAAGACCGAAATTCTGCATCGCAAATTGCACGCGTGCGGTAACCCGCGAGCTGGTTCCGCGTATTTCAAGAGACGAAAATCTGGGTCTGTCGGTCAGTATCGGGGATGCTGCGGTCCACGCAGCATCCCTTCTGCTCGTAAAACAGTTTTTCTCCCGGGCGGGCAACTTGTCGAAATTTACGATCGTTGAAATTACGACAGCACGGCGGCATCCCTACGGATCGTAAAACATCTTTCTGACGTTCGAAGATTCTCAACCGAGAGTCTCGGGGAGACCAGTCGTGCATTAAATTCATCGTCGTCGTCATCATCAACATCATCATGCAATTTTTCATCCCGTCGTCCAGGAGGGGTCATACGATTTGGCGACTTCTTCAGTCGACTTACAATACACGCTAACTGAAGAATCTCATCGATTAAACATACGATTTTTTCGTTACTGCTACTAAACATGGTAAGCCAATTATTCTTTATGTTACATTTATAAAATTTTTTTTATTATAAATTATTTTTTGTAAATTATAAAAATTGTATTCTTTCCCCTTTTTATTTCGGTTTTTATTCCTGTTTCGGCATCTGAATGTATTACGCACGTAACGATTAAAAAACAATACATCCGGTTTTACTGCAAATTATTAAATCGTCCTTGGGGATACCGAGCATGAAGTAATATTCAGGACGAAGGAATATCGAGTTACATCCGAGCGTTCGACGTCCGTGACCGAGCCAGTTTGAGGTTAGAATTATTGATCTAATACTCGAGGAAGCTAAGCCGGGTGTCTACGTTGGTCCTGAGCGTATCTTATACTTCCCATCCCACGCGCGCCGCGCTCCCGACTGAGCTCAAAGCCTCGAGGTTCGCAGCCCCAAAAGGAGCCCCATAATTAATCGCGTCCCGGGCGAAACACCCCGAAGGTAGCCTGTCGCTACAGCTAAATGGATTCCCCGTAGAGCTTCGCGAAGAGTCCCTGAACTACGTTAGATATGCAATTAGATATGACCGAATCTTTTGCGAATTATAACTCTATCAACATCGGTAAAACTTATTTTAACTAACTTGTACGTTACTTTCATAATTAAAAATTTAAGAAGAAAGAAAAGAGAAAAAAGTAATATTAATTGGCGTTGATTATATATGAACGAAATGTATGACATAAATTAATAGAATGATGTGAAAGATAAAATATGAAACAAGCAAAAAAGTTCATCATTTTCACATAGAATATAAATAGATCGCTTCATATTTAATTATCACTCAGCGCGTCATCTGGCATTTGATCTTCGATAATTCTGTAGGGTTACTCAGTCACCCATCTAGTAATTAAACTTCTTCTCGTTGCAATGTTCAAAGCTGACCGACTTCAAATAAAATAAGGACCAGATCAACGCTAATTATAAATAGAAACTATAATCAAATATAGAAGTCAAATATAGAAGAATTAACGCTAATTTTGTAATATCTACCCTGATTAAAATAAAGATCGGAACGTAGATTGAGTGTAAGGAGAAAGTGATAGAAGCCAAACAAAACTGTTTTAGGAACCGCAAATTGAAACAATAAAATTTAAAAGAAGCGTATCCCTCTCGATGCACTCTTTTTACGTTTCATTGTCCCAATTCGTGTGCTTCTCAGAAGTTTATATCACTTTTCCCTTATAGTCGATAGTCGCTTCGAATCAGTCAGTTTTATCGAAAATATTCCTATTACGAGACTTTCCTTTCGCTCTCTTGAAATTCCAAAATGAGTACAGTCTTTTACTATCGAAGTTCTAGAATCATTGATGTTTTCCGAGGGCTTGGTGGGCGCGAACGCCCATTACCACCTCGATGATCCCGGAGCTGAAGCATCGACAAACACTCGTAAACGAGGTACATACGCCGGAGGTGGAACCTTAGAGCGAAGTGTTAGGTCGGTCGGTCGGTCGATTGGGAGGAACGGGGGGCGGAGGGAGACGATGCAGGAGAAGGCCAGGCAAGGTTGGAAACTACGTGCGGCCGGTGATTACGTCGATCGTCGAAAGAACAAACTCCGGATTGGATTAAGCACACGGTGCTGCACGGTGCGGCACCTTCCCCATTTACCGGCCGTGGCCGGCGTCGCCCCGCCACGGTTTACCATAAAGTTTACAACTTCTGTCAAGCTCCGCGCCCGCTGTAACCATACTAGAATGACGACAGACCGACCCTTTTGGTCCTCGGCGTCCCTCCCACGATCAGCTCGCGCGCGAGTGTGGCCCACACTCGACACTCGCCCACACTCGGCTGCGCGCCGCGAAACGAGTGCACCGGCCGAGTTAACGACTATGACTTCTCATTGTGCACGCGAAAACACTGCGATCATTGAGTAGGAGGGAAACTTTGGCTTGGGGGATAAATAGCCGGCAATTTCGAAACTTTTGCCACGGTGGTTTCCGTCTACGTGTCGCAAGTTCGGCATTTTCAAAACACGTCTCAAGATGTTTTCGTCCTATTCTTTTTACATTAAAAGAAGATAGCCTCCCCTTAAAAAAATGTAAATTACTAATTAGTAGAGGAAGCTCGCCAATATACCATTTTTATTTTTCACTCAAAAATACAATATAAATACAAAATTGGAAAATGTTTTAATATTGTTTTCGTAATATTTTACTGTAAACAAATTTAAATTGTTAGAAACTAACTTAAAAATTATTAATTTGGGTCCAGTATTTCTTTCAGTTTTAGCTTTAATTATTATATGATATTCAGCAATTTAAAACAATCTTAATGTAGATAGTCTATCAAAGAATTATCTAAGCCATCTTGTTATCGATCAAAGATCACCATAAGAAATATGTATTTATTTTCTGAAATTACAAAAAATGTCTCGATTGTCGCTTTTATCTTTTTAATGCTCTTTAACTTATCAAATGCAGGTGGCTGCTATTTTAAACCTGCTGTATATTCTGCATTTGCAAAGTCGCAAATGTAGGTCACTAATAACTTAACGGAAGTAGTAAAATATTTGGTGGGTCGACAATAACCAAGAAAACTTCATTAAATCACACAAATATATCATCGACCGCATTGTCATCATTAATGCGATAAAAAATTGTAATTATTTTGTTTTTATAATAGCAGGCACAAATTTATAACGGAAATATGAAGGCAAAATGGACACTGCCATGCCCTTCTGATGCAAATTACATTAGCTACCCCCTCGAACGTTTCATGGGTGCATCTATCTACGAGGGTCGAACTACCCTTTCCTTAATTCGCAACTAAGATGGCAGCCGACTCGTCGGCCATTTAGTTTCCCCAGCGATCCCGCAGGACTTCTTGCTGGTCTCTATAAGCTCTTGTCTATGTGTCGGATCGTATCAGAGGGGAGGGAGAGAGTATAGCGCCGAGAAACCCCGTGGTCATCGTCTCCGCATAACGTGGGGCAGGATAATTTTCTCAATTTCGCCGTGTCTCTCGTGGGGTCGGTCGTTAAGGGCTCGAAGTGAGATTCCAGGGGGTCGAGGAAGGTTCCGGGGAGGAGGGGTTGGTAAGGGTTAGACCGTAAGATAGTTTGATAGGCTTGGTTGCCAGGAGACCTCTAAGGCCTTAGCCCGACTACCTAATGCCGAGAAAGGCTACCCAGGAATACATATATACAACCCAGGCTTATAAGTGATCCTGCCTATATACTCGCCTGCTCGCGCTCGCATTATTCGCCGCGCCGCGTCCGCGTATCACCCCGACACTCGAAACGACGCACATCAAATGAGGTGATAAGGATTTAACTCGTCGCTAAAGATTAAGACTGGCATTTGCACGAACAAAGCGCGAATGGGCGAGGAAAGATTCGAGGAAGAAAATGTCTCATTCTGTATATTATGAAAAAAAAAAAAACATGTAGCATATAGAGTTTTTTCGGCTGCTTTAAAATCAGTTTTGAAATTTTTAACATTGCGTACATATCTTTACGAACTTGATCGCAAATTAATGTTCTATACAAAGACAAAGTTACAGTTAAAAGTATTGTAAAAAAATGGAAATAAAAAAGGAAAGCATTGATCAAGTAAATAAATTAATTAATCCGATTGATCACGAATCTCACGAATGTCTCTGTAATAAAGGCGAGAAAATTCAATCACAATCAACGCCAGATAAGGAAAATGTCGAATGGCTGATTGTGCACCATGAACAATTGTGCAAACTGAAACAATTCCTCGGAAACTTGTTGAAGTTTCTTCACTAGAGGTGCACGAATGTTCTCCACAATCGGGCGCTTCCTTTAAACGCTCGAAAAGTCGAACGGACTGACATCAAATAGATATCTGATTGTCTACTTGATACAAAGTCGAAGCGATTCAGGGACAAATTCATTTAATTTAAGACATGCTTTTCTCCTCCTCTCATGACATAATTATTCAAATAGTAACAAAAAAAATAAAAACATACAAAAATACCATTCTTTCTCTATTCACAATTGACATATCGCAATGTTTGCAACTTCAAAAAGATACTTTCTATTCAAAAATAATATAATTTTACGCAGCTAATACCATTTTTGTCTATTTGCAGTTACAAGAGATATTTTGATATCGCGAATTCAATAAAAAAATTGTCTCAGTTTAAAAGCTGTTCGCACACACAGCCAACACATCCGCGCATGCAGGTGGAAAGACATTCTGCCATCCCATACCGCGCACGACCAAAGATCAGATTGTCTGACCTCGATGCGAGCGAGCGTGACAGTTTAAGCAACGTCTCGACAGGGTTTACAGGGTTTTCAGCGAGTCTTCGCTTCCTGCGAACGATTTTAGCGCGCGGGCATTAACGTCGCGTAATGTACCTCGCATGCATACCTAGCAGACAACGAGTATAAGGCCAGAGATACTCCCGCGGCCAATGGCTGGACGTGGTAGTCCTGTACAGAACAGTTTTACCGATAAGACCCGCCGTGTTTAACAGCCCCCGGCTAAAGCACCGCTCAAGCCCGCCCTCCTCCCTCCCCCTCCCACCCCCGCCGCCCCCACGCGCAAACCCACACCCCATGCTCATTCACCATAGAACATAGACCGTGTTATATTATATACGCGTATCTATGGAACTACCATGGAACATCCTACGTAATCGTTGCGATCTTATAGCGATCTAGTCTGAAATGTCGACAGTTCGAAGAGAAAGCGCTCGCTGAGAAGCTGTGGAAAATTGTAAGGTCTCTCTTATACTCGTACAATACAATTCATCGATTTTATAATTACAATACTGACGGCTATAAATTCTTCACAAATTCTGAACTTGCGCGTCCTTCGTTCGAAAGCGAGAGATGCAGAAATATCGCTCTAAATATTTACATCTTTACAAGATAGTAAAAGGGTGAAGTCAATTTATCGGATATTAATTAAGAATGTAATCGTGTAAAAGTACATGCACATTTATAATCGCGAGATGTTTTCATAAAAAAGCCGATTTATCAAGACGGACGTAAAAGCATTCGTTTCCTTTATACATATAAAAGCTATCTATACGCGCGTACTACATTACGCGCGGAAAGCTCGGAAGCGCCCGACAATGTGCCAAAAGGCGAGAGACGTGCAAAAAAGCGTTAGCGGAGAGAACATTCAAGGTTACGGAGTGTAAAGTAGAGGGTGAAGAAAAAAGAAGATACGACGAAGCTTTCGGGTGGCGTTGCGAGATCCGTGTAGCGGTCTCCGGAGGGAGGGGGGGAGGGGGGGGGCGCAAGAAACCGCCTTAGTGCCGGATCAATAGAAGAAGGGGGAGTCAGTACTCTCCTACCATGGAGAGAGCGGACAGGGGGGATGACCGAGCTATAGAGAGAAAGAGAGGGAGAGGGGGAAGAAGTAAAGAGGGTAACAACGGCAAGGGAGGAAAAGCGGTGCGAGGGGGGGCAAAGTGGAAAAATCTTAGGTTCCCCGCGCGTGAGGAGAGACTGTGCAGGGAGCGAGAGAGAGTCCACGTCGGTGGGGGTAACCTTAGACAAGAGGCGTGGTCTGTACGTCGTTCTCACCCCACGGCTTTCCACCGAGAAGCAACCCTTATCGCCGACGTACTGGAAGCCACCATGGACGTCGGTCACGACGATTGTAGCGAAACGTACGTAGGTGGCGGGCGGAAAGACGCCGCTCGCAGCATCCGGAGCCGGATATTTTCATCTTCTTAACACTCTCTCTCACCGTCCGTTGTCCCCCACCTCCTCGTCCCGATTCTCATCCGTCCACACTCGTATGGACGCACTTCTTTCTTCGCATCGCGACATCCCTGTCGGCACAAAGCCGCTGCACTCTTCTTCGTTCTCGACTATTCGTCTCGTTCCTTCCCTCGAAACAACACGAGACGACAATTGCACGACGATGACGAGGCGTTTGCGCAACGAAGATAACAACGTCGACGACGGCGATGATGACGACGGCGAATGATGATAAAGGCACGAACCGCGGACGGACAGTTATGTCCGCGACGAACGAGAGCCGCGCAAGCGAAGCTTTTTTATCGGGCAATGGGTAGACGAACCCCGAAGAGTGAAACGAAACTCGTAGCGGCCGTGCTTTTTTACGGCGCATGCGGCTGTTCCGCGGGAAAACCGGTGGTGGGGCGGAAAGAGAATCGAACTCACCACCCGGTTTCACCCTTCTTCCCTCTCATTCTCGCACGTTCGGGGTTTATTTTTCGGTGAAAGTGAGCAAAATACAATCGATCCATCGGCCATATCGAGAAATGTATTCGAACAAAAAATATGCTGAAGCGGCTTTCAACAAAAACTTATCAACGATCCGCCTGGAAAAAAAATGTCAGCTATATGTAGCGTATTGTAAATCGAAACACTAGCTGAAAAATTCAATTATCTAAACAATACTAATAAAAATAATATATAGTGTATTTCTCTATTTAATATAATATTGTTTACTAGTATATTTATTTTAATAATGGTATAGAATCCTTAACGTCTTTACGTATCTTTAACTTTCTTCGTGTACGCGCGCGTGTAAAGTTCGTTTTTCCTATACTTTAAATTATTATTAAAAAATATTTAGACTTGACGCGCTCGTATTACTTTGCTCTTTTAACTTATTAATTCTGATATTATATAATATATTACCACGTGGCGCAAAACCTGACGTTTTTTCATCTTTATGATCGAGAGTCGACTTCCACGCGGTTTCCCCGATTCTCCTGCGTGGCTTCACGTAACACATACTCGCCAGCTGATCGTAACGGTGGAGGTTTACCGTGCAAATGTGGCAGCACGAAACGTTCATACATTTCGGTTACATTACCGTAGACATCATCGGATGTGTTGACGGGAAATACGAGCATAACTCAGCCGACGCTACCTGCCAGGATTTCGCGAAAATCCCCCTCCTCTCCTCTCCTCTCCTCACCTCTCCTCTCTCTCTCTCTCTCTCCCCTAGATATATGTATGTATTTGGCTTTCTCCTGTCTCGCATAGCTTCCACCATCGTCTCGTCCTCTCGCTACACACTTCTCTCCCCCTCTCTCTCTAACGTTACACTGAGTGATGACGTCATTTCCTACTGAGTATTATACATTTCGCAGCGTATTTCCGGCGGCCGATTAAGATTCGCCTGACATTCGGCAGGAGAATGAGATTTTCCGAGAATCCGACGATCGTGTTACGAATAGACAGTTAAAACAGTTAAATGAAACTTGAGCGTGAGTGATGACAAATGATATCATCCAATCAATTTTTAGGAAATAAAATAAAAATCATAAAAAATATCACTCTTATGTCAGACCTAATTCTTATACACGGAAAGAATATTTTACTGAATATTAAAAAATTTAATTTTATATATATATATATATATATATTCTTTTTTATTATATATATATATATATATATATATATATATATATATATATAAACTTTATTAAAGCAAAATAACTATATAAGAAACTCAATCATGATGATTAAAGCCGCAAACATTCTAGCAACTAACTTAAGTCCACGATCATTTTAATGGTCAAAACAAAATTATTTAAAATTTTGCATCTATAGTTTTTAGATTTCAGTAAAATACCGTTCTTTCCATTCAGAAATGTCATTTTTGTTTTAATCAACGTGTGTCAATTACACAATTTTCCTGGAGAATAAAAAAATTTTAAAATTAAGAAACTATACAAACTTTACAACTGATAATTTGTTATAAATGTGTTATAAATAAATTGTCTAAGGAATAATTTGCGCAAACTGTTATAGGAATACAACGGATAAATTTCGACAATAAGATATATCTGAGCGTATGTCTGAGCGAAGTAAACGGGCGTATATTTTGATTTATGGGATTAAAACATTTTTCGCACATTGAATTGAAAGGCGAGCAAAAAGTTCAGGCTATAGGTTATCCAGTCTCGTCACTGATTTCTCTCTACTTTACCCTCTCTCTTTCTCTCTTCCTCTCTCCCTTTTCCATAGGTCAGGAACTTATCAGCGCGTAATTAACGACGAAGCAAAGTCGTGTCGTTGCCAGGCAAAAAGGTACTTGCGCGGATACAATCCCGTAAATTTCCGGGCTGGCGCGGCCCTGCCCCCTGTCCATTGGCGAGCAAGAAAATCCGTTGTTCGGTGTTTTGCACACGGTGTGCGACGCGACGTGTTCCCCGGAATCAATTGTTGTTTCGGGGTTTGTTTGCGGCCGAACTACGCGCGGCCACGCAATGAGACAAGCCGGAAATATTACCGTTGCACCGCGAGAAATTATGCGATCAACGTGGCTGTAACGCAGCGTTCAGCCCGGATAGCAGCGGATTTTACTCGATAACTTCCTCCCCCTCCCCCTCTACCTTTTGCGATTGATATCGATCACTCTTGATGTAGCGGCTGCAATCATTACGTGCAATTACTAACTTAATTTGCGTTGTGAAAATGTTGAAAATTCGCAATTTGCAGAGTTTCGCGACCGCAGTTTAACGAAATTAACGATGTGCAACTCGTGTTGTACTATACGAAGAATACCATGCGTGTAAAACGACAAATTCATCAATCTGATATCATTTCATGAAAATTATTGTTATTTAATGGGCATCAATAAAATACTTTGTTATTAATTTTTCTTCGTGTTATTATTTTTTAATGATTTATGTATTCCGACGCTTCATTTAAACATTAAAATTTAAAAAAATTACATTTGTCTATTCAAAATATAATACTAGTTGATCTAATAATAAAAATGACTGAGATATATTTATTGCTCTCTTATACAGTTAGAAATCCCACGGGGTCCCTTCTAAACAGTAAAGCCTCTGGACCGCAAGATCCGGATCTCGAAGCAGGATAACTTCTCCCCGTCAGGAGGGAAATATTTTAGAGAAGTCAAGGGGATCGTGGGATAATTCCTTCTTTAGAAACCGGTTCAAGACAGATTCGAGAAAATGTTATTTCATATAATCACGTGCTTTGTCATTTTTCTCTTTAAACTTTAATATAAAGTTATTAAATATTTCATATGTGTGTAATAACTAAATATTGTTTCAATAATTTTAAAAACACAGAATTATTTCTTCGAGTATTATAAATGCATGTATATTTATAACAAGTATCGCTTATTTATATATTTATTCAAAAAAAATCATAAATTAACAATATGCCTGATATAATAGAATTTGCATCACTTGTAAAAGAAGTCTAAAAATCGAGTATATTGCACAAGTAAAATTTATACCGAAAATAATATTTTCCGTAAGAAAATTTCGTTAAGAAACATTTAATTGTCATCACGTCACAAATATTAAAAGTCTTCCGCGCGAGATGATATCAAATTATAACACAACGGCCGGATGTACTCGTTAATCGTGTTTTCACCCCTTCACATCATCCTTCCTATCCAGTCAGCGCGACGGTAACACACGAAGTCACGGTAGAATCCAATTAATGCCGACATCTCGCCGCGTGTCTTTCACCATTTTGAATTTTAAGCGACATAATACGCCGACTGACACGACTTGTCAGCCTCTCGAACTACCTATCAGCCTTCCTTCGAGCGAAATCGAATATCGTTCGAAAGTGCGAAATGATGTACATAACAAGAAGCAAAAAAATATGATTTGAACTAAAATTTATTGGTTTCCAAGGGGCAATTTTTTTTGTAAAATTGTACACTGAAGAGATTAAAGAAAAGATATCGGATAGGAAAGCGTATTATTGCACATGATATAATAAAAGATGTTTGTAATATCGTATTTACGATATGTTAAAAGCATCAAATCCGGTGAATGCCCGAGGCGATGCAACTATGAATTTTCATGTTAGTATTACGCATTATCATTCACGGTACACGAAACTTGATACGATATTACACATTTACCATAGTCGAAAGACTAATAACGAAAAATTTCTCTGGACATCACGTTTGTGATGTTAATGGCTGGTCGATGCCGGATTTCGTTAATATGTGCGAAGTATGTATAATATTTTCGATGTAAAGTAAGGGATTAGAGATAAAAGGATAGGAATTAAATAGTCATGTTTATGTTGTTAAACGTGCGGCGAGAACGAGGACGAGGAGTGTATTGTACGAAAAGTGTTCGGTCAGGAATTCAGAAGATAAACTGGAATTTCTGGCTTGCAGATGTAAGCTCGTATTTAGCACTCCGCCGAGAAACAACGTGCGATAGTTTAATTCGAACTTCGTACGAGATCCTCGTATATGTCACAGCAATAACGCGGAAAACAACGGACCAATCTAAAACGATTGTCTAAAAGTTCGGTTAAACTCGCTATTAAACTTGCCTAGGAACTGTTAATTAATTCTGCCGTCGTTGCAGCTGCAATCATTTCAAGGCCGTGTCTATCGTTAGACGCGCTTATAAAAGAAAGCGTAGGACGCTTTAAAAAAAAAAAACTGTCTGTGGCCGAGGGTGAGACTGGAGACAGGCGTTGAAAAAAAATCGCATAAAAAATTATATAAAAAGCAGTTGCCATTATAGAACGCGGGATAATAATAAAGCAACTAATATTAACTTACATATCATACAAAAATACAGCAGACGTGCTGTGAATAAAACATTAGTGTCGAAAATAGAAACAATAAATTATTTTGTTTCGTTTTTCGCCATTATAACGTCAAGTTTTTTAGTCAGACCAGAGATAGTGAGAGCTATTTAAGTAAATGGAAAATCGTTTCTTCCTCTTTACGGTCATTTCAACTTTAATGGTAGAAGCCACTGAAATTGACCGGTTAATAAAATGAAAAGGATTTAAACATTGTCATCAAGAATGCGACTCACATAAATCTATTTACGAGCAATTTAAGACGCGATTCGTCGTTCCGCGTAATAACTTTATACAGCAGAACGACGAACAATGCCGCGATTCCTTACCTAATCCTGAAACAATCCCTCGGCCGAATGGCGTCGGCGATTTCGTGGAGGAGTAAGGGGGTGCACGATTCTCGAGGGCGAGAAGAGAAGTCCCTTTAGCTGGTCGGATGTGGCGACGGCCGAATAGAGGAAGGGGGTGAAAAGCGGGTGGAAGGTGGAGAAACAGGAAGAGGCGAAGGTGGCGGAAGTGGAGGAGAAGAGGAGAAGAGAAAGAGAGAGAGAGAGAGAGAGAGAGAGACAGAGAGAGAGAGAGGGCGGTCACTTGGCGATTAAGAACACGTACTAACCCTGCCTGGTTTTCCACCCCTGCAGCCTAGGATCAATACAACTTAGTTTCCCGTCTCAACCCTCGCCACCCCCTCCCGCCGCTCTTCTCATCCCCCGGTTACCCCTTTGCACCACTACTGCCGCCGCCACCACTGCCGCCGCCGCCGCCGCCGCCGCCGCCACCACCGGTGATGTTCTTATGTCGCGAACCAGCACGGCGAAGCTGCGCTTCTTACGAAGCCGCGGTTCTGCAAAACCGACCTTTGAATCTGGCGAATGCAACGGGTGGTCCAAGATAAAGGGATTTAAATGTGGCGGGGAACGCCAACCAGCGCGACGGGAGCACGAGTCGTCGCCGCGACACGACGTGTGCTCGCACAAAGTGATTTAAGAACGTTTCAACCGCGGTTTTTATGCACCTACGTGCAACGCGCTGCAGACGTGCAGCGTCGTAATTAATAGCCGACCACTTTACAGAAACGGAACACGTTGCACTCATAAAGAATAATCGACCACTTGTTACCGTATTAAACTACTTAAATAATTATTATTATAAAAAGACTAAATACCTCGTTTTACAAAGTTAATCGACAATGTTGTAAATAAATATATAATAGTCTTGAGGCACACTTTGTGTTTTATCACCCTTATACTTGAATATTGTTTTACAGAAGGAAGCGATAATTATAAGCGATAAATTATAATCAAAAATTATGTAATCAAAATAACATTTAAATCTGAAAGATAATATCTGTATAATTTGGCATTAGGTAAAAAGAAATCAGATGCAATACACACACACGCGCGCGCGTACATAATATATAACAGACATAAGTGCCCCATACAATTTTCTAAAGCTTTCAAAGCTGCATACAATAGTTTGTTTACAGTTGGCTGCATCTTTTACTTAAGGCTCATAATATTCTACTATAATATTCTTGAATATAATTTAATAATATATTAATATTGATCTAAATATATGTTTTCATTATAAGCGCGAAAGTTGAGTAACCTATCAGACGCGAGAAGAACTTGCAAGGTGCGAAATCAACCGGGAAGCTATGAAGTAGCATGAGTAATGGAACGCTGCGTGCAATCACGCGGATAGGCAGCCGCTCAGGTGCCTCGGCCGGTTTATTTATTTATACGCGATCCACCCAGTATAGGATGCGGCGCGAGGAAGTGTGAGGTTCGTAGGTGTGGAAGTCTTCTTACGATCGATAGAGGTTAGTCGCGCCCAGTTCCGCGGATGAAAGCACCCACCCCCTTTTCTAGGCGCTGTGCTAGATGGTAGTCAGGTCGCCTTCCCAAGGTAGAAAGTCGCCCGTCCGATTCTCGTCGCCGTTTTCTTCATCTTCTTACCCCCTCCCCTTTTCTCTTTCTCGTTTCTCCAAGCTTGGCTGAAAACTCGACCGACACGTTCGCTTACTTCCATGCTTTCTAACACAACAGAGGGATATATCCGTGTGATCCTTTCATCTGCACATTTCTCATACTTGCCTCCTGCCTTAACGTCATCTTTTGTCTACCTTTCAATTCATTTATCCGCTTTCTTTTACACGTCTTTGTTATCCTAGAGCCAACTCTCCATTTCTCCATATTATTTAAACGCTCTTCTTATCTTCAAGTTTCTCATTAACATGTCATCTATTATATCCCTCATCTACATCTCATTCCTTCTCTATTCTATTAACTTTATTATATATTTACTTGTTTTTACTTTTTTTTTGTCTTTGCAATCTTTCGTGATTCTACATTTGTATTGTCTAAGATATTCATTCTCTGCCCGATTACGTCCCTTGCATGCGTCGCTTCGTTTACTTTGGGTTCTCATTACGTTGGGTCTTCGTCTTCGTCCTTCGTTTGCGTTACCCCCTTAACCGATTGTCCTCTCGCCACGTTCTCGCTCGTTCCATCGCATCTATTGCGCGTCGATGTCGAGATCAGCATCTTCGTTCTTCACTCGCGCTCTCCTCACATTCTGTCTTAGTCGCCCCCGCTCTCTCCCGTCCTTCGCTCTTTCGTGCTTTTCGTCCAACCACCCCCCGTGACCAGGGGAGGCCGCGATCAGCGCGCATGCGTCCATCCTGATGCAGTTTCCGCGAAACCACCGCGATGTACACGCGATGCCTGCGGTAGGATCTCACGAGACGTGACGTCTCCAGGCGAAGATACGCCACCGACCTACCGAACGTCACTGGGGACGAGAGCTAATTTTCTAAATTGCTCCGTTTTCATCCTCTACAAAATTCAAACCGCATCCCAGAATGAGGTTTCACCTACTTTCAAGATTTTACACTTGTCTATTTTTAAAAAATGATGGCAATTTGCTTTCTGCTTCTGTTCCCATTGTTTTTATCTGTAATTATAAGTGATAAATCTTGATGCCCGATTGTATATATATAAAATCCTTCTTAACGTAATAAAAAATGGGATATTTAAGAGTAACACAAAGTTTTTCCAACATATCGAATTCGATGTATCGATTACGTGTTAATATAGCGAAATACCGCTATGCAATAACTAATAATTTATCAAATCAAGAAGTTAATTAATCCTTTATAATTTTTTCTTTTTATATTTTGTTCACTGATTATTATCCAATTCTCATTCTACAAAAAAGAATAAAATATTTAACCAACAGTAAATTAGTTATTATGTCCAGAAATTACTGATTCTGCCCGTATAAATGCCTTAGGTTAAAATTATGCAGAAATAACTTTAGCGACATTATAGTACAATATGCGAACCAAATATATCGTTGCACATTTCATTTGACATAAGCTCGTAAGTTAATTGTATTGTTCATGAAATAACTTGTGAAAAATAATTTATACAACTACATTTTTTATTTTTGTACAGTACTATGTAAATCATTGAAATTTATCACGATAAACACGTATTTCCGCTTTAAAGATGCGTAAGAGACTATTCCAACATGGCAAAGTTATCCGAAACGAGTTTGTACTACACGAATGAAATAAAACGATATGTAGATTCAAACCCACCAACGATGTTTCGAAAAGTTGCATGGCGAACGTACGAAAGAGGATAACGAGTACTTCAAACTTTACATGTCCGATCCTAAAACCGATGTTACTAAATTTCTAACACACTCATCAGCGATATTATTATGCTTTACCACACATGTATAATGCTTTCTAGACATCAGAACAGGTAACTGACATTATAAATGTGTGAATACATTAATAATTAAAAAAAGAATATTATAAATAGAGATACCTTTTTTATGTTTATTCTATTGATAGCATCATTCTTTTAATTCGTTCAATCATTCTTTTTAAGAATAGTATGATAATGCATTTGTACGATTTTTATTGTCATGGAATATATATAAAATTCAATAATTTTATGAATAAACAACCGAGAATGCATTTGACCAATTATTTGGAAACTTGATTATTTTCTCAAATAGAGCTACCAAGCTGACTTCCTTAGAAGCCGATCAAACTTTTAATGAAAAATGGTATGCAGTTTGTATTTTTTACCGTAATGGAATATATGCATAAATAAAATCACAAATGTGTTTGTAGATAAACAATTGAGACTGTATCATGTGCTTGACTGATTATATGGGAAGTTTATTAATTCCTAAAATAAAGTCAAGACAACTTCCTTATAGGTGTCGTGCAAGAAGTCGATCCTAGTGTGCACGAACCCCGCTATTGTCACCCGGGCATTTCGCCGAAGCTAGACGCTAAGTCGGCCATTTTAAGCGAGTCCCTCGATAGCTTTTCCTGGGGTACCTGGTGCCACCCCTCGGATGAGCTTCAGCCGGCAGCGTGGCAAGCCAACCCGGCAAAAGCGATTAATTACTTTGAGCAATTTGCTCACCAACTCCACTCAGCTCGTAGACCGACACTATTCTCATTTCTCTGTCCGGGCAGCTACCACCACCACCCTCCTCCGTGTCCCGTCTGCCCCGCGCCACTACGTATGCGGTCCGTGCACCAACACAGGCGCGTAAACGCGTGCACGCACGCACACAAAAACGCGGTCTCTGATTGTGTCGGTGCGCGGAACGATGCACGCACACACCGGGCGCAAGAAGAAAACATGCGCGCGAGCACACACAGACACGCCACCAGCGGACATGTGTGTTACTGGTCATTCAACGAAGGTACAGAGTGACTTCCTGTAAAGCTATGTACATCCAACCGGGCATTCTCGTTCGAGTTGTCGAAGGGTAGAGCCGCCGTAGTCAACATCCACCGAACGCTATTTTCCGCCCGAGTACCGGCTGACGCGTTACCGCCGGATCGATCATACCGCTCGCTCCCCGTTCGCCTCCTCGCGATCGCAGACCGGCAAGAAAAAGAAGGTCGCGTGCTTTCTCACCGCAGCGTCACGCTGTTTATCCGAGCACGTAGGCAGATACATTCGCGTGTAAAAGTAGGGGATCTGCTTCTTTCTGTAAGTCGTGGGAGCGTTGAGAAACGTTAAAGATGACAAATCGGAAGTAATAGAAAATCGTGCGTAATAATCGCCAAGATTTATCGAATTTTCTCCGCTTCTTTCTCCTATTAAATCTCTCATTTTTTATGATCTCCATGAGCTATGACAGACATCAGTTTTTATAATTTTACACCCTCTTACCGCATATTACGGTAAACATTTAACAAAGACTCGAAACACATAGATATTACATAGATTATACATAACGCACTTCCCAAAAAACTTAATGCAAGTAAAAAATAATGCTAGAAAAGAGAAAAAACTGTTAATTTTGAAATTAATTATTTGTAGCAGTATTAAATTAAGTATAATACGAAATTTAAAAAAAATTTACTTGTGTCACTTTTCTTGCAGGAGTAGGCATGACATATGTAAAATATATATCAAAATATATTAATAAAATTCGATATTTTAACGCTAATTATTAACCAGTTAAGGTAAAATGAATGCGATAAAAGTAATCATAAAAGAGAAAAATTTAATACGTTCACGTATTGGAATGCCTAAACAAGAATGGGATACGGGTCCCATGGACTGATGGAAACTTGTGCACGCACGACTGAGATGAAATTATCGAGAGGCGTTCGGCTATGCCGCCGTATTACAGAATATTACGAATAGCGCACTCTGACGCGTCGGTATAATTACGTTTTTATGCTAATGCGATTCTGCCGCTCCATAATAAAGGATTACCGTGCCGGTAGTTATTAACCAAAATTTGGTGTAAGCTGACGTAGATAATGTACTAGCAATAATCGGTGTAACGCATACGCATCGGTTCTTCGAGAATCACATTTTGTAATCAAAATACTTTCATTCTTATACTTATTCCTATACGGTGCAGAATATATAGATACGTTAAAAATCTTTGTTAAAATACATATTAAATGTTGCAATTCTTATATAAATTCTTATATAATGTTTCTTGTAAATATATATATATATATATATATATGTATATTTTTCTAGTTTTTTCCAAATTTATTTATAAGTTTCTTTTAATTAAAGAATCACCGCTCGTATGCTAAAATCGCTTGATAAAGGAATAAATTTTCGAACGGGGTTAATGGCTTTCTAAACATGTCTGTGAGATCCGCGACGCGGAAACATCGCGTTGACAGATACGCGCGATACAAAAGATCCGAATTTCGGGCCCGCGGAGATATTAACGTAATGAGATTAATTAATAGAACGGAGTCGGGAGTTAATTTGGATGCGTGCGTGTGAGGGCGACCACAGGGTTACTAACATCTGGGGTGCGCCGTAGGTGCCTCTTACAGGACGCTTCAAAATGAGCTTACAAACAATTAATACTGCGATTTCCTATGTATTAGATAGGACTGGTAATACCCAACTAATTATTCGAAAACAG
The DNA here is from genome assembly GCF_013373865.1 of Monomorium pharaonis. NCBI lineage: Eukaryota > Metazoa > Arthropoda > Insecta > Hymenoptera > Formicidae > Monomorium > Monomorium pharaonis. The sequence goes on along the minus strand of NC_050473.1, from coordinate 15,496,261 downwards.
ACATCATACACGTACTGGCGGATGAAAATCGTATTATTACAAAGTTACTTGAAACTGCCACGCTGAGACGTCCCCATGTGATCACAGAAGCGCGAAGAACGCTAATCGGAACGAAGGAACTCATGGACGTTACTTTTTCGGTACGGTAGACATACCACGTAGGGGAGTAACCTCTTGTTTACGGATAAATGTCTTACTTCCCCTACTTCGCCAGTGGCCGCGGCCATCTTGTTACCCCGCCTTTCCTTTCGAGTCCCCCCTGTATTCCCCTTGCGAACGTTAGACTGCCACCACCACCATCACTACCACCACGTAACCCTCGCAGTCCCTCGTCTTACCCTCTCTGGAAAATGCGGCTCCCCACACCATTCGCCCCACCCCCTTTATACACTATTCTGACTTACCCCCTCCAACTGAAGGAAACATGGAAAGACGCCAAAGTAAGTTGGAAAATCTCTCATTGCTGGAACTTGAAAGAAATATCTTAATTAAATTATCTCTGTGTGTGAATTCACTAGTGTGTATGATTTCACTTACATATTTCTTACATTGTGCAAATTATTTAAGGTGCACCATATATGGTATGCAAATTTTAAAAAACAATTAGAAACATTAGCTATTTGTTTTATAAATATAAGTATGCGACTTGTATTAGATATTTTTTTTATCGTGTATTATAAAACAGAATTTAAATCATAAGTCTACTACAAAAAGTTACCGCCAATCGATAGAAATAAAATGCAACAGAAATTATTTAATCCCTCGTAACCGATCGCGACACGCGGTACTTCAAAAGAAAAGGATTACATTTAATACACCAGTCACATCTAGTAATCCAATTGCCTTTATCTACTGCCTTGTTATGAAAAGATATGCAATAAGTATATTATACATCTATTAAGACAAAGTAAAAATTAATCTAATCTGTTTTTTTTTCAAAATAATAATTATTTATAAAGAAATAATTATGCATTTTGCATGTCTTTTATTTTTCTGTGAAAGAAGAAATTTCTAACGATACCAACATTCTTTTCTAATTATATTAATAATAAAATTGGATGCAGTATTATTATCTCGTGTATTACTTATTAACAATTACTTCTGTCTCGATTACATTTAAAAAATTTTATTAAAAAATTTTTAAGTTTATTTGCATACTACAATTACATTTTAAGTGTCTGATTTAATTATAAGGGCTTTAGTAACGCTTGGTTTTACACGAAGAACCGTTGCAAATAGTTTCTCAGTTAACCCACATCAAGCACATATTTGCATTTATTTGCGAGTGTAAGCATCTCGTTTAAGTATGTAAAGGAAGAGTGGTAGAAAGGCAGAGAAAATGACAGAGAAATGGTAGATGACTGCAGAATAAATTGAAAGTATTAGACGGAGCCTTAATCGGAGAAACCCAATCCTGTCAGAGAACGGAATGTCCTCATTCCAATCAGCCCTTTCACTCCCGAAGGTACGCAGTATTCCGCCAATAAAGATAAAAATCTTCGATTACGGTAGATTGTCTCGCCTTTCTTTTATGATGCTTCTTTTTTCTCTTTTTCTCTTGCTTCTCACGCTTTTCACTTTTATTTGATTTCACAAATCCTACAAGTGGCTATAAAATTCCAAAAATTACTACCGCGTATCTACAATCTGACTATCTTATATATTATATATATGTATGTATGTATGTATGTATGTATGTATGTATATATATATATATATATATATATATATATATATATATGTGTGTGTAATATAATATAATTACGCTAATTTCACAACTAACATGTCTCTGATTATTATACGAAAATTCTTTAAGCATAATGTATTTTGTATAATCTATTTCAATATCTGATAACGCCACGTGCTTTATAGATTGATTTAATTTGAAACTTAATTATCAAATTATATTCTTAACTTTGAATATTAAAACATATAAAAAAGTCATTAATTAAATATTCGTTAAAAAATAGACTAAATATTATATAAATATTATAAATAAAATTTGCAGATACATAATCACGACATCTTTAAAAAGTAAAAAAGAAATTTAAAAGAGATTTATCATTTCGACTTATTTAGAAGCTGCAAAAGTTCAGAGCAAGTTTCTCGTCGAATTGACGCATTTAATCGATATCGAGCACTACCCGACCTCGCTCCGGGCAACTGGCATCGGTACTGAAAATCGAATCGTGGGATGGGATGGTACGGGATGCGACTCGGGCCGCGGAAGGACGAGCAAGGATGTGTAAGGACGCGTTACTGCAGGTGAAGGAGAAGTAGGTAGAACGTGGTATTCTGGAGCCAACGACGATCAATACCCAACAGCCCGGCACGTACGAGTCTGTATAACTATACCAGTGTATTCGGTGTACACCGTAAGGGGGTAGTTGGTAGAAATAGGGGTGGAAACATCCCCAAGGAGCCGATAGTAGCCCATAGCGCTGCCAACCCACCCCATAGTTCTGGCCAATGGATGCCCACTGCGATCTCTAGGTCTGTGCTACGAATGAGGAGCTTTCTCTCTCTATTCCTTCTATGTCTTCTCTCTCTTCTCGTTATAGGTATATAAGTATATACGTAGATATATATATATGTGTGTGTGTGTGTGTGTATATACATGTATATATGTATGTATGTATATATGTATATGTACATATCTATCTATATTACAACTCCCGACCGGGGTTTCTCGCCGACTCTGTCTTCCTCCCTCTTCTCTCTCTCCTGCATCTCGAGTGTCTCTTAACATTTAAATGCACCTATTCGTTTCCTCGATGGGAGGCAAAGGAGCCCTTTTATAATGCACGAAGATATACTCGGTCTCGTTCTCGGCTGCATACAGTTCGCGCTCCTTGCCAGAGAATCGTGCAATCATTATACTTTTGACGCATACGTTTTGAATCTTATAGACCATTAAAGCAACATAAATTGCCATTATTATAATTCAAAGATTAAATGTCTCATTTAATTCTATAATATTTCCTAAGTCAGCCCAATCCTATTATGAAAATATATCATGTGTATCTATCTTTACAAATGTAATATGGTAATGATAAACTGGAGTGAAAATGAAGCTACGGAGTATACACATTATTAATTATTATGGAAAGTAAAACGAAGTAAAACAAAGAGGGTAAAGCTCTGTCATTTGAAAAGCTCAAGTCCTCTTTCTAAATATAACTATCGGAGCTCGCCCCCTTACGAGTAAGAGGTAACTGCATGACTTTTCTCCACGCACGTTGCGTGCGTAACTACATGCGTATGTGAAGTCACGTAGGAAGATCTTCCGACCCCGACCTCCGACTTCCATCATCCGCATCCTACCTTTGACTTTATTACCAGAAGCCGCGAATGAATGGAAGGAGTATGATAAAGCGCGTTAAAAGAGGGTGGGTAGGCCACTCCTGAGGGCGCGGACAGGGGTGCAAGGTTGTCTAGCGTCGGAACGCACTGCCACGGGACGGGTGAAGGGTGCGGTGATGGCCGGAGAAGGGTTTCATTCATAAACGTGTTTTATTGTTTCAGGCACAACGACTGGAGAACAGAGGAGGCCCGGATAATAGCGACGGGAGGAACCGGAAAGCATAAACCCACGCAAAAGTGGAGGCCACTTCAAGCGTTTTCTGCGGCGGTCGCCGCGACCCTTCCGAAAATTATCCAGAACGACCTCGTAGTCGCCGCGGCCTTACCACCGAAGAAATAACCACCGACTCGAGCGGGAAAAAAATGTTTTCGCAACAATGAGATATGGATGCCGCAAAAATATACTTTCCCTGGTAAATCGTGAAAATGGGCTTGCAAGAATTGTCTTTTTACGAAAGAAAACAAACGTACATCTTTTGATAACATTTATCAGTGGAATTAAATAGCAGCGCATCATGATGCATAAAAAATCATTCGAGGTTTAGAGAGAAATAAATAAAATAATTAATTGGGTTCAAAAATATCTAAACTGATTCTCTTCACATCTTTTGAAGACTGTCTACCAACAAAAAACTTTCTACTTATTTTTATTTTAAGACAAAAATTAAATTTAGACATATGGAAATATATGTATGAAAATTAACTCCATTTTTTAAATACACATGAACATATTAACATAATAAGGTAGAAGAATAAAACACATTTTTTTACGCTTTTCAACATTATTAAATTTTAAAAAGTCTTAGTGGATCATGGAAAAATTTAGAAAATACTGGTATCTAATAAACAATCCTTTTTTACAAGATAGACATACATCAATAAAAATATTTAAAGTTTTTAAATGAAAAAAGATTTTAATTTCCATGTTTTCAAACGTGTAATAACTGCAGTAGTACGACAAAAATACTTTTAGTTTAGTGCCTTAATTATATTATTCGAACATGTTCAGCAAGGGGAAAAATTTTTGCTGGCGGAGAAACTTTTAACGTAATTTCCTTACCAGCTTTTATCTCTCTTGCAGTGGAAAACTTTAATGAGCGCAACGAGAATATGCACTAAAAGAAACTTTCATTATCTTAAAATAATCGCATATGCATATCACGTAAAAAAAGGTCACGTTACAGTGCTTCCACTTATTTTAAAGTTTTTCGATACTTATTCTTATTGACCATACTTGTTATTGTTATTAACTTTATGAGCATTATTTTTTAGATAGCCTCTTCAAAAGCTACAAAACCTTTTCCCCATGTTTCTTTATTCAATTTTGCTATTTGTATTCAGTGCAAGTATTCTGCAATTATGATTGCGACTTTCGTCCAATTGAAATTAATTAAAATTTATGAAGAGATCAATGAATAACGTTAAATAGAACAGTTATTGAAAACTCATTCTCTATCAATGCAATGGTAACGGCCCGCGACTACAGTTTAAAAGGATAAAAATAAATTAGAACCGCTCCATTTTCCGAGTGTGCAGCACGCCATTAAAGAAGTTATGGTCCTATTACTTAAAGTACTGCCACGCCCCTATGCAACGACCTTAACTTCCGGCACTACCTACATGCGTTCTTTAAAAAAACAACCCTTCCCTGTTGCCTTCGCTTTTTCCCAACCCTCCGCGTCCAAAAGTTCAAACCTGTTCAATGGACAGAACTTTTTCCGTTTCGAAACCTCGACCATGTACAGTCAATGAAGGAAAACATACAAATCTGTCTAACGAAAGAGCTTAGTGTTTTTATTAAAGCGTTTGATTATTGCATGCAGGTTTTCGGGAATACGCGTAAATTGAAAATTAGCTTTTACATAATTTCATCAACTTGTCAGGATGTACGAATGAAATTTAACATACGAGAGGTATATAATAAACCTCGACGTAATCCTGGAATTAAAATACATATATCACAAATTAATATTATCGTTTACATAGCAACGCAAATTATTCATTTTATCGTAGAATGACTGAAATCTCCTACGCGATGCAATTTAGTCGTTTGTATATGCAGGCTCGCTCATTTCACTCTATTAATTAATATAAGAAATGTTTTAAAATTCAAATAAAGCTGTCAAAGAACGAAATTAATCGAAATCGAAAGATATGAATTTTTAAATGTTTAGCACTTCAGTAATCTACATTTTCTGAATTAAATCTCAATTAAATCGCTATTTTTAATTTAATTTTCTTATTCGTTAATGCTAGAACCTGTATTCTAATATAACTGTGAGGCGCACATGCCTTGAAATTGAAGCTAAAAAGTAGTTAAAAAGAAACCTGTTTGTTCATATCCCGTAAACGAGCATATGAAAAATAACCCAGAAAGCACGAGAGCGATGCGTTAAAATATAAGCCAGACTCCTGTGTTAATCGCGTATCACAAAATTCTCTCCGAATCAACATGCATATATTCAAATTAACGCGAGCCGCGTAAGTGAGCGCGCGAAGGACTCGGAGCCTTAATCTGTTTTAGCGGGGGCGTCAGTAAAAAACCGGCAGACGGCAGAGGGCAGAGGGCAGAGGGAGTCGCACGTTTTTTCCCAAGACGGGTGGAAGAAACGGCCTCGGGTTCCCAATTAGCGTTCTTACCCCGTCTCGACGGCCGCGGGGCAAATGCCGGGCTTCAGGACGGCGACGGGATGCAAGGGAGCGAGATAAACCGCGCGATAAAACGGTACACGCTCGCATCACACCCCGCCCTCGCGCCCTCCGGCTCCGCCGCGTCCTTCTCTCTTTTTTTTTTTTCTTTTTACTCATTCTAGCTTCACACGCGCGCGCGCCACCGGAAGGGCGGTAAAGTAGAAACGGCGAGGAGACACGGCCAAGAAGAGTTCATATCCCGCGTCGCATCCCGCTGACTTAGGTGACTCTCAGAGATTTAACATGTAAATAATACGGTGGACGACAGTTCAAATATTTTGCAAGTTTACACGTCGCGAGAGATCCCGGTAGCGAAAACATCTGGCTCGTGAAAGAAACTTGATTAAAATCATTTATGTAACTTACATCAACTATTTTTTCTTACTTCTTTTTGCTTTTTGCTTTCGCTGTTAATATCTTGCGGAGATTTATTGCCGTTCTTTTTGTTTACAAATTTTTCAAGTTACTTAAACTCGAATTAACTTTGAAAATCTTAAAATATCAATATTTCAATTATAAAAGTTATCAAGAAATTTACAAAAGTTATAGTTATATGTAAATACTTCAAATTTATGAAATGGTAACAAAAGTCCTTTACTTAATTTACTTCGAGATAAATATTACAAAATTCCAACAAAAAAATTCAAAAGCCAAAGTTAAAGTAGTAGACAAATTTATAAAACCGAATACAAAATTCTAAATTATAATTTTATGGAAAATATATGCACGTTTATTAATATTCATATAATGTGGCAAGTAATGCAACTTACGCGAAATTTTTGAAAAACCACATAAAATGAAAGAAAAGAAATATAAATAGAAAAACAAAACATAAAAATTCTATTTTTTAGTAAATAAAAATCTATATTGCTAAATATCTATAATCATTCAAAATAAAATCGCGAAATTAAATTTAACGAAGATACACTTTCAAGGTGGTTATTTATATCTTCCATAAAATACCTCTATGGAGCAACTATTAACGCGCTTTTTATTTTACCACGAAATGTCACATTTAACTCACTAATAAAAAATTTCGCCACTACTATGCAAAACGCGTAATTTGCATGTCCGCGGAAGGACGAAAATTCGCGAAGACGAAGGGTTGAGAGTCAGCGGACGCGGGTAGCTCGCTATTTTCAGGCCTTTACGAGAAATTCACGCCGCCAAGGAAACGCGAAGGAATTGTCCCTCGGTCCCGGTGTAATGCGCGAACGTAATACAGTCAAATACTTTCCATCTAGTTCCACCAGAGACAGCATCTTTTTTCTCACCTTTTCTTTCACGCCGGCGACTATTAAACACACGCGGCTGAGAAAACGCACGACAGTCGGCGGCGCGTGATGGTCGCCGCGCGCGCTAATTATTTAATTATTTATTTACCGGCTTCATTTCACCGGATTATATCCGGTGCGGCCGGGCAAGTTTCATTCTTCATCGCGGCCTATTAACGCGACATACCGCCAGCACCTACGCGCTCCACCTTCGCGGCTCCTGCAGACGACTAATTGTTTACAAAGCGACTCTCTACTCGGTGTTTACGTACTAATCAGCCCCTGCACATTTTAAACGAGTTTAATTTTGTTCCTTTGACTTTAGGGACTACGTTATTTACATTGTGCGATGAAATTATTGCGTTTGAGAATTTTTGATCATTGCTATCTGCCATTATTAATTACGGATGTTATAAATTTTAAATAATGTCTGCGGCTATGTACAAACGATATATTTAATAATATTGCGGGAAATAATCATTAAGAATTACAGATTATACAGTATATTTTGACAAGCATGTAGCAAAAAACATAAAAATTGTGATAAAAGTTATAAAAGATGATAAAATTTTCAACCAAATATAAAGCAAAAAATCCGGACTTTTTCGATCTAATTTTAGTAAGATAGTTTCATGAAACTAAAAATGATTAAAAACTGTTTTTCAAATAATAATTTACAATTAGAACGTTTTGAAATATATGTTGCTTGAATTTTATTTCAGCGCGCATGAACAAACAAGGAATTGCTCCTAAGCTTCGCATATATATGCATGTATATTATTTTGAGTGTATTAAGTAAATTTCGAAACATAAATTAAGTACAAAATTTGTGTGTTGCATCAGCTTTAACAAGACTTTTGTCTTATATTTTCAACTAGCTAGATGTGTGACGTGCAGCTTGATCAAATATCCCGTGTAAAAAAAATAAGCTTATAGAAATTAGCATGAGTATTGCGTTGTCTAACAAATATTAAAATAACCACTGACAAATAATTATCAGTTACAAGCTGATATTTAGTTCGACACATGCGGTATTTTCGATCGATTGTAATTTTCTCTAATAATATGGTTCCTCTAATAACGTAAATTATAATATTTCACACATGCTTGACTAATGTAACATGTATTTGTTTATGAATCATATAAATCCATTCTGTACTATTTGTGCGTATATATTTATCAAACTCATATTTATCGAAATAGACGTCAATAGCATAAATCATTATCGTCGAGATGCTCTATGTTAATATATTGTCGCTTGATTTATTGTTCTTTTAATTTAATCTGCACCTCAAAGTCAAACTATTGTAAAAAAATTACTAATAAAAAATCAATTCAAAGTTTTTATTTTGTTACATTATTAATTTCTTATTTGAAACTTTGAATGTGATATCTTGAATCTTAAGCATATATTATCTTGAAAGTCTAACAAAAAAAAACTAAATAAATATTCATAAACTTTGTCTGTATAGCAAGTTTATACAAATATCGTTAATTTAAAAAAGTATTAATTTATATTATCAAATATGCAAGTAAACAAAAAAATATATTTTTATAAATATAAAGTAAACTTCTTGTTGCATAATGAAAAGATAAACAAATATACGATAGCATGACTCTGAGGTACATAACTTATTCATTTTATTTTGTATACACGAATGCGCGCACACTTGTTACACATTGCACGAATGAATGCATCGGTGTATCTTTGCAACAAATAAACAAATCTATATGGTCCGGGAAGAGAGCGATAATAAAATTTACCCTACAAAACAAACCACATCCCATTCTTCTCCTTCCTTTCATTTCATTTACGTTTAATAATCACTACTAGTCCGACAGCTGAAGAAGAAACATCTGCTGGACCGGTCGGTCATCTCGATGTCCGGTCTCAAATTGAATTCCCCGATATTCTTTTCTCGCGCGCAATGCGAACCGGTCGGCGCTCTCTGGTCCATCATGATGCTGTAGCGCGCACCTCGATTCGCAAGACCAGTTCGTCCGTTACGGAAGCGAACGCGTTTGACCAGCTCTTAATTCCGGTAATGGGCGAGGACTGGTTTCGGAAAGTCGCATCTTCGCGAGGGATTCATCTCTCATCGGTCTTTGCGGCAGACCGTAGTTAGATCAGTAAGCACCGCGACGGGAGTAAGACGGGATTCGATTTGCACAGTGGCAAGTGAGAATTTTAACAATCATGTAAAATTCGAAACGTCGCATCGAAAATACATATAAAGTGATTCATAAATAGAACATAATATTCTAGAAACAAACTTTTTTAAACTCGTTTTTTTGTCAATCATCCAATCCGTGCATTTTAAAGCGCTTCATAATAAATACGTGCGCTAAGTTAGTGTGTGTCTTCACCGGAATGTACGTATAAAAAAATATGTTGACAAATACATGTCTAAGAATAATTAAAAATTAAATAAAATATAATTTAAAAAAGAATAAAATCCTGCGAATTACATTTTAATTAAAGATACGTGCGAGTTACCGACCAATTCTTCGACCAATTCGAAGCAGAAATCAGAAACTTACCCCCGTGTTACGTAGATGGCTGCAGCAAAGCGCCGGAGCATCCACGATCAATAATTAACCCTTCTCCCGTGTCCTGGAGCATTCGCAAAATGGCTCCATACGCCATCTCTGAGAAAATCACTGGACAAGTTACATAATTTGCCTTGCGTTTAATCAACAAATGCGTTTTCTTCCAAGAAACGTTTCTGTCAAATTAGATTCTTATTCTCTGTTGTAAAAGTATCAACGGAGTTATTTTAGTGTTGTTTCGAATGAAAAATGTATCAAAAATATAATGAAAGAAACTGAACGCCAAATGTCAAGAATATGTAATTATTTATAAAATAATTTTGCACAATAAATAAAATGTTTTATAATTGGACAAGCTTTTGTCAGCCCTGCACCAAGTTTGCGTAAGTTTTATTAGGAGTGCAACAAGAGGGGTATGTTTTCTTGGCAACCGTAATTTACTGAAAACGTGGTACGGACATCAAGATTAATTCAGTTGAAGTCGGTCAATCTTAAGGCGACAGCTGCCGCTGAAGGAATCCATTAGTAGGCTTACGGTCATCGTCTTTCCCGGGGGGTGACCAGCATCCACCTTCGACGAGGGGGAAGCATAACTCTGCTTTTGTTCGAGATAATAAGCCGCCATTGTTGAGATACGCGGATCCATCCAACGGCCTTATTGTCCATCGACCCGCTTTGCCGAGAATACCCGCGATAAGAGTGAAATTCTCGAGATTCGTAGACCGGTCGTAACAAGCGCGGGTCACCGTTTTCCGTTAAGAACGCTTTAATCAGTTTAATCGATTGCCTTCAAAACCCGAGCCCTAAACTCTCCATAGCGTCGTTTAAAAAAATTACCTAACAAACTATTAAATTTGTCTTATAATTTCTCTATTAAACTTTGTCTTAAAGTCGAGATTATTGTTTCATTATTAATATTTTCATTAAGTTTGCTGAAGCATGTAAAAATTTACCTAGATACGAATCTGAAACTAATTTTGTTGAATACCATCAAAATAATTATACAGGACGCTCAAACTAGTTGTTAGAATATCAAAATTTATTGCAGCATTGTTCATCGTGTTGAAGTATCCTATGATTATTTCAACGGTCCAGCAAAATTATTTTTAAACTTGATTTCAAATGTTTCTAAAAAAACTTTTTCTTTCTTTTTAATATAATGCTTTCTCAAAGAATAGTCCAGAATTATAATAATAATAAAAATATATATAATACTGATATTGTACTCTCTTATAATAATAAAAAAGAGACACATAGAGAGTATTTACGCGCTCCGAGAAAACATCAAAGTCATAAGATACAAAAAATTTTTGAACACTATGTTGTTATTGAATCCGAGAGGAAAGAGGAAGAAAGAGAGATCTAACTTTTTATTATTTTACAAAAGAAAATGCAGGACTGCTGCGATCAAAATATTTTTCAAACAAAACGCCTCTTTTATTACGCGAAATACGCGTAGCAATGATAATGCGAATCGCACAAGGCAATGGAAATCTACGGCGAGCTATGGCTATGGAGTCGCCTTGGCTCGTGAAGCGGTACTGCACCCCCAGGAACAAAGTTATATCGGCTCCTGGTGCCGGGATCGGAGTCGTGGGATGAGGCCCCGCTGCCCATTCCCAAGGGAGCGGCGAAGTTCGGTGATTACCTAGGACTCTCCTAGGAGCCGGGAGTTTCGTACTTCGGCAACGCGCTGGCTTCGGGTACCTAACAGTCGAGCAAAGTAACTAAGGTTATTCGGGGGGGGTGCGTGGACGGCGAGTGGCGAGGAGGCGAGGGCGGCAAGAAGCTCGCGGAATATCGAAACTGAGTGAGAGAGGGAGGAGAGGCCGGAGGGATGCGTTGCGCGATACGTCTGCATCGATGTACCCCTGGCCAAGTAATCGCACCTTCGGGAATACCGGAAGATCGTGATTGAACGGAATATCCCATGCGACGCGCGTCTCGAGTCAGTAAGTTCTTACTTAGATAAGCAATAGGCGTTGACCGAGCACCCAAGATGACGAGTGACGTCGGACATTATTTCAATCTCGTGGGTATTCACGTTTAGATCAGACAAAGCCCGCAGGTTGGAGAGAGATTAAAACTTTCGATGCAAAATAAATTGGATTTAACCTAAAAGAGATTCAGTGTAATGTGAGAGCTTATCAGTTATAACTACAATTATATTCTTCTTCTCTGAATCGTTGAAATTAAATTAAATTAAGCCATTAATATTTCTAATCGTATTCAATAAATCTATTTTTTTTCTCTTATTAAGTATATCAATGCAAAGAAAAAATAATTTGGCTTTGCATCGTAAGCTATAATCTCTCAAGCATACAAAAAGACTAAGAACGTACAAATTCTCTTGCATCAAACGGCTCCCTTGACCGCAAGCAAAAAAACGATTAGACTAGCAGGAATTGAAACGCCAGTGACTTCAAAGGATACGAAGTATTCTAAGGACGGGACCTCGTAATAACCATAATTCAATATGGCTGGTAAGATGGTAGGCATCCCGAGACGATCTAAGCGCGTACTTTCATAGAGGTCAGAAATGGGTTGTAGTTACCCTTCCTGCATTGACCATCCCTCCACCCCCAACGTTGTAGATGCTATCTAAGAAGGGAATCCGGTGTCTACTATTGTTCTGTTACGAGAGATCTCGATACTTCGGCACGACTGCACCTCGGTATTCCTTAAAGTTTACGGGCTAAACTTTATCTTTGACATAAACTTCTCACAATCATCGGTACAAGTACTAAACGGCTACGAATCGGTATGCAACAGGATTCTATACATCTCTATACATTAAATTCCTTTGATCGCTTAATAACATCCGAGTTAAAATCTTTCTTTAAGATAATAATTTCCTTCTTACATAAATTCCTTGCAGAAAGATATTTTATTTGCTACAATTCTCATTATATTTTATTATATTTTTATTATATATATTTTATTCTATTTTTTATTATTATAATGTCTTTATGACATTTATAAAACTTTTCTTATATATTTAATCATATTAATCAGAATATTATACATATAGCTTTTATGATTCTCCATTATTCTTCAATCTCTCTCTCACACACACACACACACACACACACACACACACACACACACACACACACACACACACACACACACACACACAAAATCAGAACTAATCAAGTAATCAAGCCGCGATTCAGAATCACAAGATAATTTTATAACTATCGACTTTCAATTTGTATCAAAAACATATTTCTCTTAAACATGTCTTGCAATTCTTGTAAATCTGTGTTATTTACCATGATTTTCTTCAGATAAAAATCAATTTCGCCTTTTAATGATAATTACCCTCTTTTGCTTCCTTATTTTCTTTATTCAAACCACGATTTTGGTTTATTTCCGATCCCGCAATTTTTGTTCATTATGCAATCTGTTCAAAAAGAAAATTATTCAAAATATTATTAACAACAGCTTTTTTCTCATCAAATGTAATTTAGTAACAATCGAGAATCAAATAGAATTATACAGAAATATTGTTAAACACAGTTATTTACTTGTTCCAATATAAAATATAAATTTCTTATTCTTTAACTTTCTTTTGTATTTAGTAAGTTTAACAAAATGGTATTACAATACCAATATTATAAGTATGTAATTCTATTTTATAATATAATATAATATAAATAATATTAATATATCAATATTCAGAGTTTTCAAAAATAATATAATAACATTTTTAATTCAATATCACAAGATTATTAATACATACAGATATTATATTATATTGCAAACATTGTATATAATTTTCAAGGAACGTTGAAAACTTTGTGACGAAAATGCTCTATATCTGTCCTGTTCGTTGTTCGGCTGTTAGATCGAACTGTTTGAACCCCTTCAAATTGCATTTAGTCGGCCATTTTTCTTAGAAAGCGTACGGAAGGGATGAAATCGCTTTCATCATAGAGAAGAGAAAACAGGATGCTGGAGGGTGACGTTGCCGAGCCGGCAAGGGTGGTGAGGGTCGCCCAATCAACCCCCAGCAAGCCACGTCTTACCCTCTCTACAAAGTTATCTTTCTTGCCCCTGCTCTGAACACAGTTAGGGTACCCTCGAAATTCTCAACTATTGACCGAACCACTCTCTACCATCGTAACGATCAATCGGTGCTCATGTTACTAAGGAAGACGCAAGTTTCTTTAATATTTCTTGTGTATATATCGTGATAATTTTGTCTGAATAAATGTTCTCTTTGTAAAAATGAAAATATTTGAAGATCAGAGTTATTAAAAAAGTGAGTAACTCTCCAACAAGAATAACTATAAAATTTTTATACAATATACGAGAAAATTGTTTTTCTTTTATTATATAATGAAGACTAATTCTGTGCACATTCTTTTCAATGCAAATAAATTATCTTAATCGCGTGGCTATTCAATTGTAGTATACTATTTAGTTGTATCATTGAATGCAAAATCATGGCATCAATGCATTTATCTCTTTCTGTTTGAATTACATTCAATTTAAATAAAAATATCGAGTGATATTTGAAAAAGTAAATATATCTTACAATGTGCGCCAATATAGTAAATATAATATAAACGGATTTATTCAAAACCGATGTTTTTTTTTTATAAAGAATATAATGTATGTAAAAACGCACTTTCGATTTCGGAGCAAACCTATTACGCAACTATCGATTTTCCGCATCCAATCAGCATGAGTAGCCAAACCCGGAGCGATAATGTCAATCCTATTTCGTGAGCCTGCCACAAAGTTATCCCATATAAACTTCCACTAGTTCAAGCTATGTGTACCCGACGCATTTTCAATCTCGTAGAAAGTTCAAACTTTTGTCATAGATTTTATCACACGCTGAGAAGAATAAGAATGGCCATGTAGCTATGAGAGCACGGTATTTCGCGATGCTTCGGTTAATTCGCTTTAGTGCAATTTTCACGACACATAATTCATCGTTATCGTGGCAATTTTATCACGGAAATCACCGTGATCCAATTTTTCCGCGGCTCATCCTTGTCTCATGGGTAAACGTAAACACCACGTTTCCTGTTTAATAAATCTTCATATCCTATCACACGTAAAATCGCACATATTAGAATAAAGTTTCATATATATTATCGAAGTTATAACTCTAAGAGTACGCGTAATTTTAAAAGATTTTTTTTTACTGTTCATTATTTCTTATCAATATAATTTATTAGAATTAACAAAAAATAAAATGAAATTTCGTCTAGAATAAGTTCTGCTGCGACAAGGGACTAATAAAACTTCCTTTCTGCGTTTCCTCTCCAAAAACTTTTCAATCTCTCTAATCTCATCTCATTTAAATTTAAAATTGGAAAATTCTACCTGACCATTTATTGAATGCGTGTAAGAATTATTAAGTTAAAAAAGAATTGAGTTAAAAGTTCGGGCCAAAGTTCCGAAGCCGCAGATAGCTATAATGGTCACCAGGACGAATCACGAAATGACGGTGCCATGCGACTGTCCGGTGAAGCATCGATAATTCAGGCCTGCCTACTAACGTCTCTAATTTCCTTGATATTCGCATCGAAGGGTCCTTCCGCTCGAGGAGCTTAAGGATGCCAGAAATACCTCCGCGAGAAGATATAAACGCCTTGCAAGGGTAGGTCTGCAGGACTTGTATTAATTTCATATCCCTTCCGCCGTCTGACGCCGGGACTGCGTTCAATCATCTATTTATTGCCAGTCGCGACCAATCTGGTAATACTTCGTCTCTCTCTCTCTCTCTCTCTCTCTCTCTCTCTCTCTCTCTCTCTCTCTCTCTCTCTCTCTTTCTTCCTCTTTCGAGATATCGCCTAGATCCGAGGGAGTGGTCCTGGATTAATTTTCACTACTTAATACCCCACTGAGGATCGCTGATGGAAAACGCATCACAAGTCTCACCTGTACAGTGACTAAATTACACGAAGTGACCATATCGTAATTTGATAAACATGTCGAACAAGCGTCCCGAAATTTTAATGTACATTTATGAATTATCTATTAACACTTGCATTGATAATAATTAACTTTTAAAATACATTGTTGCATTATTAAAATAACTTAAACAATAAATCATATATTACTAATAAAGCTACACTAGCTGCCATTATCAATATCCTAAATTAATCAAACAAACAATTTAAATTAAATTCAAGTAAAATCGCTTTCTTAAATTCCAAAAATTTGTATAAATAAAATTATAACGTTAAGTAATTTTACAAATTAAATAATTCTAAACGTTAACATTACAAAATACAGCATGTTTCTTTGCAATGCGTTTAACATCCAATTAAAAGAAGTAAAAGTAAAATTGAAAAAGGATAATCGATAATATAAACAAACGAATAATCAAAATAAATCACCGGCATGCAAGCGCTCGCAAGCGGTCTCTGTGGAGCTTTGCGTGTCCGGCGGCGCGGTAAACACAGAAATCCCGAAACGGAAATCTCGGAAACGTAACGGAGAATTGGGACAACGCGCCCTTCGAAGTATCACCGAAGCTCACCGGCGCGGGTTGCTCGGCGCGAAGTTGGACGCGCCCTATTAGCGAAAACGAGCCGATTCCTTGCTTCTAACTGCGAATGCGCCGCACACTGAACACTGTAAAGGAATTTGCGGTCCGAGTTGCTACGCTTTCCGAGATCTGCAGCGACCTTTCACCCCTACACCTTGCCCATCCTTTTCGCCCTCGCACCACCCATCCCGACGCTTCAGCCCCGATCATCCGTTGCCCCCAGTCACCCCAAGGCTAGTTTCTCCCTGAAACCCTTAAGCCCAACTATCCGCAGAAGTTGGAATCTGTAGGTATCTACGCCGCGACGAAGCTACAAACTCGCCCCTTTTCGTAGCAAGCTGCGTCGCTCAATATAGCCCAAGATTTTGCGATGTGTAGGTATATTAGTTCTGCTGACCTTAATGATCAAGAGACTCCAATTACCGCGATATAAACCATGATGAGAGAAAGGATACAAGATTCTTCAGCAGCAAAAATTCCGATATAATATTTTAACACACACATATACGTTAAAAAATGTAATAAAAGTTATTTTAAAAAATTCAATATATTAAAACAGAAAATAACAGCTCTTTCTTCTTAAAATATATTACACGGTAAATTTTTGATTCGCAGACTTTTAAAATTTATCTCTAAATTTTTTATTTAATGTATTTTTATAACATTTGTACAATTTCAATGTAAATTACAGCGTTCTAAAATTTTTTCGAGAATATTTTTATAACAAAAAAAATTGTTTTATATATGCCGTCTCGCACAGTAATTAACGAGTAATTCAGAAAAATATTAAAAATATTCAGATTTTATAACAATCAAGGAAGCGTAACAAAAAAAACTTGTTTCATTATATTATATCTTCTACAAAAGTCTTTTTATTTCAATTCCGGTTTTGATTCTGTTCCTCTTTTCAAACCGGTCAGCGTACTAACAGCTGGACCATCAAATCTGTGCGAACAACTACTTTCAGATTCTCCCGGAAATATAACGGCATTAAGTTAGTAAAGTTTGAAGGGTGGCTAAGAAAAATAATTAAATTCGAAAGACATGTCTTGTGACATAATGTCTATTTCGTACGAGATTACCGTTGGCAAGATTTGTAACTCGAGATTGAATCGTTGAGAAGGGTGAGGAAGAATAAGGGTGCGAAAGAAAATGAGAGAGAGAGATAAAGAAAGAAAGAGAGAGAAAGTCTCTCCATCCAATCGGCAAAGACGATAAGCACCCACGGGATTTCCTCGGAGGCGGAGCGAGATTATAGAGTCCCCTACGCGGAACTAGAGTCGGGCAATTATGGATGCCGATTGCCGGCATCGATCTGACAATTTCGCACAGACCGCCAATTTCCACGTGATCTAACCGGTGCAACTTGGAATTAATTAAGCTTAAGTTACAAGCATGAGGCCCGCAAGGCGCAAAGCTGTCGAAGGTCATCCAGGAGATCGTCGGAACTTAGAACGATTCTCGAAGGAATACGAGATCGATGCGCCATGAGGGACAGGTGTTTCAACAACGTAAATATATCTTATCTTAAGTTAAATTCATCTTTAGCAATGTATACTGTAACTGACGATAATATCTTATTAAGTATTAACAAACGCTTTGATGCAAACCGGAGATATCCTTTACTCCAATTAATATCTCAATACTTAAGAAACTAAAAAAAAAAAGATTGTAAAAATGTATTACACAAAACAGCGAGATTTTAATGCATTTATGTGCAATAACGTGCACATAACTGCATGTAATAATTTACTGAAAATAAGTCCATATAACAGGCACAATTATTGAATTATTATAATTACTTACAAGGGAACCTCGCAAACTCGAAAATTCAGATTTTAATGAAACTTGGCATAAATGTAGAGAGGGTGATGAGAATACATGAATTTAGAAATTTTTAGTTGGTGCCCAAAAACGGTTTAGAGGGATGAAACCACCCTTCAAAGTTGAGACAATTTTTGCGGTTTTTTGATATATCTCGTAAATTAAACAAAATATAAAAAAATGTTTCGTACGAAAGTTTTACAGTATAAATACCTTTATTTAACTATGCTATTTATTTAAAAAAAAAATTTTATAAAATCTTTTTTTTCCCGAAAAAAGAATGGAAGTATTTATGCTGTCAAACTTTTGTATGAAACATTTTTTAATATTTTGTTTAGTTTACGAGATATATCAAAAAATCGCAAAAATGTCTCAATATTGAAGGGTAGTTTAATCCCTTCAAACCGTTTTTGGGCACCAACTAAAAATTTCTAAATACATGTATTCACCCCCTCTACATTTATGCCAAGTTTCACTAAAATCAGAATTTACAAGTTCGCGAAGTTCCCTTGTCAGAGTATTGTAAAAATTCATTACTTTCTGCAATCGTCAGACTATTGCAAAAATTATTTTTTACAATACTCTGAAAGTTGTAACAAATAATTTCTGCAATAGGCTGACGATTGCGGAAAATAATGAATTTTTACAATACACAGAGTGTTGTAAAAAATAATTAATGCAATAGGCTGACAATTGCAGAAAATATCGAATTTTTACAATACACAGAGTGTTGTAAAAAATAATTTCTGCAATAGGCTGACGATTGCGGAAAATAATGAATTTTTACAATACTCTGACAAGGGAACCTCGCGAGAAACTATCAAAAGGTTACATTGTTATGTCCTTCTCGGACTCGCAATCTTCAAATAAGCAATCCAGGCGGAAAGAGGATCTTGGTTAATCTTACTAATTTTCAAGAGATTGTTCTGTTCTCTAGCAGCGGGACTGCACAGTGACCGATCAAAACCACAGCCTAATGATATTACAGATCCACCTATCACCGTCACGAAGAGATCAAGACAATGATGCCCAATGTGAACTAATCGTTGGTAAACTGACTAAATTCTAAATAAATTCTCTTTGTATTGAAGCTAAACCAAATCAGAATTAATTCACTAAAATATAAATGCTTTAATCGTTCTTTAGTTGCATCTCTAATATTTTTCGTGATGATTGCAGTTAATAATGCTTTTCTACAAAAATAATTACATAGAAAATTACCTTTTCAATAGATGAAAGATTGAGATTTGTTAAAAAAAACTAGCTAAAAAACTAAAAAAATAAGCAAGTCTACGACCTAAAGCCTACACTACTATTTTCTTTAAAAAAATCGTCAACACTAAACTCGGTTAGCTCGAAATTTTTTCCGTCTGCCAAAAAACTAAGAACCGTATTTCTTCGATAATCACTATTACTTTTCAACTGGATTTTTTAATATTTACTTCTATTTAATACAATACAAATATTGCAAAAAGACATTTGTACTTATTTTACTATGGTTGCATTCTAATAAACATATTTTTATATGTCTGAGAAAATTAGATAATGCTATTGAAGATAAATAGAGATGCGTTCGATGTTATTATGTTCGTAACGAATGGATTTTGATTACGATGAAGTATATATATCGTTTGTGGCGTACGAGATAACGAATGATGCATTTAAATATGCATCTCACATACTGTGCGTGATTGATCAAACGTTGATAGCATAATTGTATAAATTCGCATATAACAATAAATAATGCATTTCATCTGAGTAAATATTGAAATATTTTAAAAGTTCGCAAATTTATAGTGTACAAGAATTACATCAATATAAAAATGTAATGAACAAATTAAATGTATAAATCTATGAAAACAACACAATCATGCCAACTCTGTTGAATGTAAGTCTGATTGTATGTACAACGAGTCAGAGTTTATCGCACTGAATATCGTAATACGCATAACATTGACAAACACTTTTGATATTTCCTAATATTGTTTTTTGCATTTCAAAAGTTGCATCTATCGACGAAAACTAAGTAAAACTAGCAGTTGTCATCAAGTCGTTGCATCAAATCGTCTCATGATACGAATATCGAGAGCTTTTAAGTAAGACTAATATTCATTTAATCCATATTATACTCCGTTTTAATCTTTTTTGTTAATAATAATTTTTTGTATCAAAAAATTTTATTTGTAGCTAAAATTTATATCTTACATTCTAGTAAAATATTTTATAAAACCTTGAAAAAAATAATCGAAGAAAGTTATAATAAAATTTTTTTTAATTTACAATCGTCATTACATAATTGAAAACTCAAGAAAATACTTTATAAAATATTTATGACTTATAAGTAAAATATGATTTTTACGTTCATGAAATGAGAACCACTGAATCGACACAACATTCGTTAATCTGAATATTGTCAAGAACTTGAATTCACGAATGACCATGAATTTAAGCACGTTGTTGTTCTATATCGTGTAAGCTTCTGCGC
Source organism: Monomorium pharaonis (assembly GCF_013373865.1). Lineage (NCBI taxonomy): Eukaryota > Metazoa > Arthropoda > Insecta > Hymenoptera > Formicidae > Monomorium > Monomorium pharaonis. The sequence continues at coordinate 15,475,560 of NC_050473.1, read as the reverse complement.
ATATAAGAATCACTGTGAGTGATGTAACATAATACGGTACGACGATGACTGTGTACATAAGGTGCTTCAAAAAAATATACATCGATACATCTACTCCAAAAAAAAATTTTGCGTTTCTCTCAACAAAATATTATAAAATATTACAAAAATATTATTTAAGGCTAAAAGTGTTTTTCATTTTAATATTTTATAGAATATAAATAATTAAAATATAAATATATATAATTAAAAACTAAAATCAGAATTTTTATTTATAATTTCTCCACAAACAGTTTAATTAAATATTTTATAAGATTAAAATTACATAGAAATCGAATATTAAACAGATGAAAAATTATTCTCATCGAGAAATTTAACGATTTATTCGAGTAAATTAGTTTTGGAGTAATATATACTTTTAAGACACCTTGTATAAGTCTGGGAACCACTTGTAAACCGGTCGGCAATACTAACGAGATCCATTTGATCTGCACCAGTCATTCAATAAACACAGAGGTTTATATCCTTAGGCAATTCATATTGATTTGTGAATCTAAAGAAGTAGTGCAACTCAAATCTAATCGAAATTTTAGATCTAATAAATTTTAGATCTAATTTCGATTAAATTGACTACAAAAGTGTACAAATTCTTCTAATATTCTAGCTTTCTGAATAGAGCCATGTCCACGGACGTGCGAGGAGTTATATTATCTGGAGTTGAATTGGCCAAGTGAGTGGCATTAATTTATTTTACGCAAATAATTATTTCGCAAAAGAGAGATCGTTTATTCAATCCATTATTCATATCAACATAGTCGTTCGAAACAACAACACAACGATTTAACAAAGATATATCATGAAACAATATTAATAAAATATTAAATATTAAATATTTATAGAGCTTACTAATCATTATATTTAAAAAATATAAGAATAACGTATTGAATAATATATATAAAATGTTTTCAAATGAATAACCTAGATCTATACACAGAATCACATGTCCTATATAAGGTTATGGCATATTAGATGTGAAAACATATGCTTCTGTAATGAAATACAAATGCAAATGTAATAGAGTAATAAACCCAATATAAGCATTAAAATCTCATGACAATTCTTTGTCCTTATATTTAAAGTATTCTATATTTAAAATAGTCTTAAAATCATTACATTAATATTATTATGAGAAAATGCCCGCGAAATTCAAATGTCTGTAAATTAAGTTTTTAATTATGTACATTTCCTACAACAAATAATTGTAGACAATCTAATTATGAAGTCTAATTATAAAGATAAATTTAATTTAAAATAAATCTTCATAAATTAATAATCAACAAAAAATGCAGATGTTTTTACAAATTATTAAACTTCAGAAATTATAAATTTAAATTAAAAAAAAACATTTTTTAAATTTATTATAAGAATAAAAGCAATTTATTAAAATACAAATCTATTTTGACGTATCTAACAAATTACACATAAAATTTTATAGAGAAATTCGACAGGGCCTAACCAAAGATGTGAGCGCCTTAAAAGAAAAATTACCTGATTTCGCACCTGGCCTGGCTATTGTCCAGGTAGGCGCGAGGGAAGATTCAAACGTCTACATAAAGATGAAAATTAACGCGGCCCGTGAAATAGGCATCGATGTTCAACGTTGTCAACTTCCTAATACCACAACAGAAACAGAGCTCATCAACAAAGTTAGCAAACTGAATAATGATCCAAAAGTTCATGGGATTATTGTGCAAATGCCGCTTGACAGTATCAATAAAATAAATTCTCATTTAATTACCGATCTAGTTTCACCGGAAAAAGACGTCGATGGGTAAATACATAACTATTATTTAAAATAACATTTATTTTTTATCAATTAGAGTGTCTCTAATAGATAAAATAGATCCTCCTTCCTGTGTTTAAAAAAGTGTATTCTATTTTAATAGTAAAAATTAAATATATATATTCAAAAATTCACGTACAAAGATATATTTGAAAGATACTTTATAGCTTATAAACATTACATAAAAAATTTATAATTATTACAATATCAATCTTAACTTTTTCTCTCTTAATTGACAATGTCGAGTCCTTATTCATTAATATTTGATTTACCTACTAATTCAAATTCTATTGACTTTTAATTTTTAATAAAATTAATCACGTATTTCGCAAAAATATAATAATTAGTAATAACAAAATCCCAATTTTAATACGTTCCTTTTTTAATTCTTGATAATTATTAATTTATCATTATTGACACTATCTTACTGATATATGTAATATTCGGATGCATTCGTTATTACGAAAGTGTGATATATCAAAGGAGTTTTAACTGGTGATAAACAGAGATAAATTGGAGAGAAAAAGGAAATAATATACCCTTTGACATATCACTTTGATAGCAATACGCACCAGTTTGGACAAATATGTTCGATTTTAGGAATTGTAGAGAGAAAAACATTGCAGAAATGCATTGTAATAATAATTTTAAGAAAAATCTTTTCTCTATCAATGTTCTCTGTGAATGCTTTCACAATACACACATAATTTTCTTCATCCAAACATATAATTATTTAATTGCAGATTAAATACTATTAACGAAGGACGAGTTGCGATTGGTGATATGTCTGGATTTTTACCATGCACTCCGAATGGATGCATCGAATTAATTAAGAGGTTTGCTACTTATCTCAATAAATTATTTTAATATTACGTGACGCAAAAAGTTTCTTTCATCATTATACAATTTCGTGTTAAATTGAGAAGATAACTTTTAGGAGCGGAGTGGCTATTGCCGGTGCTCAAGCCGTTGTTTTAGGAAGGAGCAAGATTGTCGGCACTCCCGTTGCCGAATTATTAAAATGGCAAAATGCCACTGTAACGGTCTGCCATTCGAAAACAAAAAATCTGTCTGATGTTGTAAGTAATATTCACAATTTCTTAATGTAGACTTTTTGTCTACACTTTATTTATAACTGTTCAGATAAACGAACATTCTCTCTTTACTGTATTCATAAATAATATAAAATAAATAACTGTATTACTATAAAGATTCGCAATATGTAATTTTTTTATAAATTTATCTCAGGTGCGTCAAGCTGATATTTTAGTAGTTGGCATAGGACAACCCGAAATGGTTAAGGGTGATTGGATAAAACCGGGTGCCGTTGTCATCGATTGCGGCATAAACGCTATACCAGGTATGCCCAGCTGTTTTGTTTTCTTTTATATACAATACTTTTGAAAGATAAATGAATCGAATTCAAATTTATTAAAGAATCTATAATTAAAATTAATCTCGGAAAATTCTCTACATTTTTGAAACATTTTGAATAATTTTCTTTTTAAACAACAATATATTATTTTGAATATAATAAGATATTAATTTACTATTTTCACAATAAATCACTTGTACTTTAAATGCGTAAATTTTCGAACACCTCGTATATTATATAATTTATTATATAATGATAAATTATTAAATATAATTCTGCCTTTTAAAACAGACGAGTAATGTATTTGCAAATATGAGCTGTAAACATGTTAAAGTATATTACGCTTACATCATATATTAACGATAATTAAAGAGTTATCACCCTTTCTCTCGCTCTTCCCTTCTCTTCTCCTGTTCTTTCTTTCATTAGGCACATTATCCATATATCTCTAAAAGCGTAAACAAAAAAAATAAAGAAAACATAGTCAATTCTCTAGCTTAAGATCAGTTGCGTCCAAGTACGTGCGTCACACACAACGTGCTAGATTCAGATAATACAAGTACGTAAAGCATATCTCCAAAAATTTGAGGCAATAAACATGACTTAACTTTTTATGAAATAGGTATATTACAGCTAATTATAATTTTATTTTAAGGAAAACTTTCTCTTTCTCTTTTATATATTTAATTAAAATAAATATAATTTAATAAAAAATAATTTAACAAAAAGTTTTGAGACATAATCAAATAATTTACATGCTCGATCAACACCACTATAACATTAACTTTTCAGATCCTACAAAGAAAAGCGGACAACGTTTGGTGGGCGACGTAGCGTATGGGGAAGCTGCTAAAGTAGCTTCGTACATTACACCAGTACCAGGCGGCGTTGGGCCAATGACAGTAGCAATGTTAATGAAAAATACCGTGATATCCGCACAAAAAACGGCAGAAAAGCTCCTCAACATCCAATGGAACCTGCGTACTCTTAAAATAAATCCAGTGAAGCCTGTACCAAGCGACATCGACATCTCCAGAAGTCAGGAGCCAAAACCGATCGCCACATTAGCCGAAGAAATTGGACTAATGTCGAACGAGTTTAGCCCTTACGGCAGCAAAAAGGCCAAAATTGGTCTCAGCGTGCTGCAACGACTAAAGAATCAACAGAATGGAAAGTTTGTCGTGGTAGCGGGCATCACGCCAACACCGTTTGGCGAAGGAAAGAGCACGACTTCCCTCGGATTGGTGCAAGCACTAACGGCACACAGGGGCAGAAATTCTTTCGTTACCCTTAGACAACCTAGCCAAGGACCTACGTTCGGTGTTAAAGGAGGAGCTGCTGGAGGAGGATACTCACAAGTACTATAGACAAATTTTTTTCAGATAATAGAAAATAACGATATTTACGAAAACACAATCACTGTGCATTATATTATGACCTACCTAGCGTCGACTTTATTATAGGTGATACCTATGGAGGAATTCAATCTTCATCTGACCGGAGACATTCATGCTGTTACCGCCGCAAATAATCTTATGGCGGCGCAAATTGATGCGCGATACTTCCACGAATCGACTCAAAGTGACAAAGCCCTGTACGATCGGCTGGTACCGACTATTAAGGGTGTCAGAAAGTTTTCGAAAATTCAGCTGAAACGACTGCAAAAACTTGGCATCGCGAAAACTGATCCGAACTCGTTAACGGAAGAAGAACAACGTCGATTTGCAAGACTTGACATAGATCCGAACAACATCACATGGACGCGAGGTGCGATATAAAAACTTAAATGATATATTCCACAAGAAAGATTGTATTTGTAACGATATCTTTTTTTTGCACAGCGGTGGATATCAATGATCGGTTTTTGCGGAAAATCACGATTGGTCAGAGTCCAACTGAAAAGGGCAAAACAAGAGAAACCTCGTTCTGCATTTCCGTTGGGTCTGAAATAATGGCAATCCTAGCATTAGCAACCAATGTCGAAGATATGAAGAGACGACTTGGTAATATCGTTGTCGGATTTAGCAAGAGCGGCGAGCCTTTAACTGCTGAAGATTTTGTTAGTATGATTACAAAATTATGTATATGGAACGTTTAATTTATTTATCCAATATTATTATCATTTATATGAAGCAGTGATTATTTTTATTATCTGTTTTGTCAAACTACGTGCATGTTAATCACTTTAATAATTTAGTATAACCATATACGATTGCAATTAGATATAAATACGCTGTTTATCATGTTCTTTGTATCTTCATAATTGCACATAACGAAAACAATTTGTCGCTTATCTAAATATCTATCTAATCCTCAGGGTATGACGGGAGCAATGGCGATTCTGCTAAAAGATGCTATAGAACCGACACTTATGCAATCATTGGAGGGCACACCGGTAATGGTACACGCTGGACCATTCGCTAATATAGCCCACGGTTGTTCATCCATTATCGCGGACGCTATTGCCCTAAAATTGGTCGGACCACAAGGTATTGTAGTGACAGAAGCCGGATTCGGATCAGATATAGGTATGGAAAAATTCTTCGACATTAAATGTCGTACTTCCGGACACGTACCGAATGCTGTCGTACTCGTGGCAACTATCAGAGCACTGAAGATGCACGGGGGTGGACCGCCAGTAACAACTGGGGCACCGCTAAAGAAAGAGTATGTCGAAGAAAATGTCGAACTTGTTAGGAAAGGTCTACCAAATCTGCAGAAGCATATCAGCAATGGTCTGAAGTATGGTGTGCCCGTAGTTGTTGCTATCAATTCTCACAGGTATGTTTTTCTTTTTCTTTTAATAAATGCTAACAAAAGCCGGAATAAAACCAACATTAATTCGTATTCACTAGACTTGAATCTGCACTACTTTGTTTCGTATAATTATTTTCTTATATTTCTTATTTTACTAAACAAATTTTTACGTTAGCTCAGCTTCAAGAAGTTTTACAACAGTTTTAAGGCTTATATTTTACGACAATTTGATATTACTCTTTGTAAATTTTGTAAACAAAAAGTGTATAAGAATAATATATATAATGTATAATACGAATTAATACAAATGGTTATTTATATTAATTCGTATTACCATATATACATATAATAAATGAGTACATGTACGTTAATTTTTCAGTACCGATACACAAGCGGAACTAAATCTTGTTAAACAAGCAGCGTTAGAAAGCGGTGCAGCTGATGCAGTAATATGCACTCATTGGGCCGATGGTGGGGCTGGTGCTGCAGCTCTTGCAGATGCAGTGATAGCAGCGACCGAAAAAAATAGTAATTTCAAAGTATTGTACGATCTCGAGGATAGTATCGAAGAAAAAATTAATAAGATCGCTAAAGAGATATATGGTGCTGGCCAAGTTGTTCTCGCAGAAAAGGTGAAGAAATATTTTTGTCATACATAGTCTGTTACTACAAAATATTAAAAATTTTAATATAATATACGTATATATATAAATATAGGTATATATAACTTATTAAAAATATCTAAAATTACATATTCCAATATGAAAAAAAATAATTTTATTAATATCATCTTATAGCACAAACACGCAATCTTGCTGATTAAAGAGTTATAAATGTTATACAAGAAATTCAAATACATTACATTAAGTGAGACTGACATTTTATATTGTCAGTCTGATAGAGTTATCATAATATACGAGCTTTTGTCTCTCATTGTAGGTGCAAAAAAAGATCGAAAACTATAACAAATTAGGATACAACAAATTCCCAATATGTATGGCAAAAACATCAAATTCATTAACTGGAGATCCAGCTATTAAGGGTGCACCAACCGGTTTTACCCTCGATATTACAGATATATTCGCTTCGGTTGGCGCCGGATTTGTTATTCCCATGGTGGGAGAGGTGAGTAATTTTCTCAACTATATGAAATTGATAATAAAATTATCTATTAAATTTTCATTTTACTTCACATTTATAAATTTTAGATTATGATGATGCCTGGACTTTCGACTAGGCCAAGTATCTATGATATGGATTGGAACAGTGAAACGGATGAAATAGAAGGCCTGTTTTAAATTCAATGTGTATTTTTCAATGAAAGAAACAATTTCACGATGTGTGATATGTACAAATAATACCTCAGCAAGTTTATATGTCAATGTATAACGTATAATCATAATAAATTTTTGTATTCAAGAAATGCTTACACTTTTTATTACTTATCCAGTATAATTACTGGAAAATACATTCTGTTAAAATATATTATACTTATTACAAGTATATCATCTCAACAAGTTTGTACATTGATTAAAAAAGTGTGATGTGTTATGAACTGTAATATACAATAAAAAATATTTATTTCACCTTCATAATAGCACGTAATTTTGCCGAACGCGATCTCGGATTTGTCTCAATTTCTTCAGCCGTAGGTATCAAAACATGCTTATGCATCATTTTCCACGGTGTTGTTGTTAACTTTTCAATATCGTCCTTATCAAACACCTTACCATAATGCGCATATTTTAACGCTACGGTATTAGCCACGTTATCTTTTATATTTCCTGAAATATGTCTCTTGACTATAGTGTCTTCGAGCGAGTGAAAAGATATTGTTATTAAACGACCGGACAATTTCAAATATACTTGCGCGAGAAGTATACCGTAATTAATTTCATTTAATTCGTTATTGACAAAAATCCTAAGTGCCTGAAACGTTTTCGTAGCGCTATGTGAAAATCTACCGAGACTGTCTTTCCTAATCTCACCACCTAGAGTGGACTCAATCAGCTGTGCCAATTCCTTCGTCGTCTCTAATTTTCGAAACATATATCTAGCCTCAATAATGGCACGCGCGATTTTCTTTGCACGCTTCTCTTCCCCATAAATTTTTATGATACGAACTAAATCTTCTTCAGTTGCCCTCTCCAATACATCCGCAGCAGTGATTTGTTCCGAACACCGCAATCCATCCATTCTCATATCTAATGGTCCATCCTTCGATAAGGAGAAACCTCTGTTCGCTATGTCAAATTGCATTGATGAGCAACCAAAATCAAATAAAATTCCATCTATACTATTTTCTTGAACGTTGTATTGTTCAAGTAGCTGTGGTAACTCAGAGAATTTACCTAACAAAGGGATAACTTGTCCTGGATATTTTTGCGATAGATCTTTTGCATGTTCATATGCTAAAGGATCTCTATCTAACGCGAATATTTTTATATCGGGTGAATGTTCTAACAGTCTGATGGCATGTCCGCCAGCACCAAATGTCATATCTATATACACTTTGCCCGGCGATGGAGCCATATACTCCAATACTTCTTGTGCCATAACAGGCACGTGAAAATTTCTATCAACACTGACATCATATTTGAAACTATATCGCCTCACATTAACTGAGCCTTGAAAATTAGTTCTTGCTTGCAATATGTGTATTCTGTTAACAAAATACCTATTCTTACTAAACCTATTTGCAAAACAGGCAAACCTAATCCTATTCATCTTTTGAAAAAATATTTCGTAATGATTTTTTTAATCTGCGGACGAAAGTTTTATTCTCTTCGTTCAAATACTCTAATACTTCTGGTGTCAACGCCAAACTACATTGATCCTTCGTCAATCCAGTCGCAGTGCTCAGTAAGGAGCGCTTATAAAGTTGCCCATAATGATTAGATGAAATCTTTTTCAAGCTTGAATAATATCGATTACATTGTTCCGGATCCCGTTGGATAGTAGCTTCACCCTTCGCAAACGTAATCTTCACTTGATCACGAATGTGCTGTCCCAAGTCGCTAAAAATCATTGAATCCAAGTCAGATCCATAGGAATACGAAAAAATTTAAATACGTCATAAAAATTAATGCATCGGTGAATTATGTTTTGGTCACCAATGATTATTTGTAGCTAAATATAAAATTATTCTAAATATTCTAACCTAACTATATTTAGAAATAGCAAATACTGAGACGACGACATTATCAATAATTTATTACTAACGACCATTGCATTTCAGATAATTATACGTACGATACTTTGCCTGACGTTACATAATTACCTGCCAACTTTACTTTTGTCCAACGGCCACGATTCCAATAGTCTTATAAAATTCTTATAATTACCGGCCATGACGATAACCACAATGTTGAAGACTTGAAGTGCGACACGATGTTGCGATGGCAAAACATCAACGTAATTGACCTACCGATCGCTAGAGTGGTACACCTAAGCTGCGTTTGCTTTAGCGCTTATAGCGCTTGTAAGCATAATTTCTCCTCGTTCGATATTTGATAAACAATTACAAGAATGAAATATTACTGACTGTGAACAAGTTGAATAACACCGATGAAAAATATACTACAATATATACGATCGATATACTTTAATAAAGACTAATCTCTTATAGAAGTGATAACATATTACTTTATTATTATTCTGATGTTCATAGATATGTGTCTTTATTTAAAATTCGATAATTATATTCAATTAATCTAATAATATATTCATATATTATATTATGTGCAACTGCAATTTTAATGTTATCGTCTGAGTTTGATTAAACTTATCAATAATCAATAACGTCAACGCTCTACCATTACCGCCGAGTTCCTTTTATGGTCACGAAATTTTATGATTGACGCATTTGACGGACTCTTTAGCAGCATTGTATCAGAGACCTCTCGCCACCTCTCGCAACTCTCGCAAGTTGTGTGCATCTATTCTAACCTGCATGGAATGCGTTGAATGTTTCGGCATTAAGAAAAAAGGAAAGTACGATAAATATTTAATTGTAATTTAAAGCGCGTAAAAACTTAATGATCAAAAATCTATTGATAAAAACATTTTCTGGAGTCTACGATATTTCTAAAATGGTACGTATGAAAGTTGATTAATAAATATTGATTCTAACCTTTAAACGTGGTCTACAATAAGTTTGTTTTTTATTCCTACACTGCTGCACTGGTGCAATCAGTTAGAATAAGATAAATATATTTTTTCTCATTCTAATTTATTGCACTAGTGCAGCAATACAGGAATAAAAAACAAACCTAAAATATGAAGTAAATAAAGAGTAAGAGTATGTGTAACAATTTGCCATATAATTTTCCACAATTTTATGAAACTAACGGCATTGTTTGCACTATTCGCAGCTATTCCTGCGCTCTAATTGGCCGAGTGTAAATTTAGAAGATAAAGTAATAGGAGTAGGAAATAAAATTAATTTTTTTTTCGCTTACGCCCTTACACCTACTGTTACTTCTTACTCCATGCTTATTCCATGTATCGTAGATCACGCTTTACTTTGATATTAAATCAATTTAGTGTCTATATAGCCAAAATATGCGAAGTAGGCTGAAGGCACACTAAACACCGTATAAAAAAAATCAATTTACCAAGGATTGTTTTTGTGTACATGTAAATAATCAAAGATAGTTATTTCAGTTTTTTATAATTATAATTAACAAAATTTATTTTATGTAAAATTCTTAAATCGTTTTCCTTTTTCTTTCAGATCATATTGTAAAAAAACTATTGATTGAATTCCCAGTACCTATCGGAATACATCTTTCAAGAATGTAAAATTATTTTTGAAAAACGTAAAGAAAGAAGAAAGAAATTTTCATATATATACTTTACAAAACAATTACAGAAATGGAAAATAATACATGCCGTCTGTGTGGTATTAAATCTAAGATTAAGAATTTAAAATATATATTTGATAAAAAAACTAATTTGGCACAAATAATAAATGAGACTTTACCAATTAAGGTATACTAATTAATTAAATTAATTTAATTACTGTAAATAAGTACATTATTATATTTCCAATTTTTTACAGGTTTCACAAGATGATCATTCCAAACATATTTGTTCAAACTGTTATAATAAAGTTATCAGTCATTATGACTTTATTCAAAATATATTGACACATTCGGAAAAAAAGGAAACAAACACCATATCTTTCTTGGAGGTCAATAAAAACGAAAAGTTGGACAGTGTAATAATTTCTCAAGTACAAGATGATATGATATATGCTTGTCCGAATTGCAACAAAGATTTAATAATGTTTATAACAAGTAAAGATGGTAGTACGTTTCCTGGAGATAGTGGGTTTCAAATTTCATTGGCTGCTGTAGATCAAGCAGAAAAGTTAGAAGAAGAAAATATCCAAATGCTTGAGGAAACAATGGAGGTGGTTAACGTCTGTGTACAGAGAGTGAGTACAGAAAATGAGTTACATGGATCCTTACTGAATTATAATATCAACAAAGATGCAAGGGACGATAACAAACAAAGTATCAATGACATGCATAGAACCTCACAAAAAGATATGAATGATGCGAATTCTCCCATTACATTGCAAAAAACTGATGTATTGTATGAATTGAACAAAGGTACAAAGAGAAAGTTTCAAGAAAATATTTTTACCAAAACCATTAATGACACACCTGTTAAGTTACAAAAATTGAAAGCGAAACAAAATATTAGCGAATTGAACACTGATCAAACTAGATCAAGTATAGCTGACTTAATAACATTTCAGTCAAAAAACAATAGTATAAAGGATAAAGAAGTAATAATCGAGAAGGAATGTAGCACAGAGTACACGACGGATAGAAAATACCGCGACGAGAATCCTACTAATTCGCAAGTATTCAAGATTAAATCAGAGGTGATGGAAAATAAATTGAGCAGTGATTATGATAGATCGAGCACAGCTGACTTGAGTGTATTCCAGGCAAACAACGGCATAGAAAGCTATGATGTAGATGTTGATCACGATAGAACAGATGTGACGGAAGAAAAATATATCGTCGAAGATACAACAGATGTGATGGAAGAAAAATGTATCGTCGAGAACCCAACAGATGTGATGGAAGAAAAATGTATCATCGAGGACACAACGGATGTGATGGAAGAAATATTAATCATTGAGAACACAGATGACATTCCACAAGTTAGAATAAGACATGTATGCGATTTGTGTGGAGCTCATTATTTTTCCCAGGTAAAGTACGAATTTCACTTGGAGAGACATAAGTTAAACAAAATGGACAAATGCGTTTGTATAATATGCGATAAAGAAACTAAAACTGAAAACCAATTGTGGGACCACTACCTCCACATGCACAAAAGCCCAACGCAATACATTTGCTTGGACTGCGACAAAACTTTTACGAATAAACCAAACTTGCTTCAACATCAGAAAAGGTATAAGCATACCAAATACAAAACAGTGCTAAATATTGAAACAGTTATGGATAAAATCAGTGTGGATAAAGATCAGACGCAAGTTACTGCAAAGCAGAAACAAAGATGCATTTTCTGCAATAAGCTGATAAAGAATATAGATCCTAATATTACCAACGATACGGCGATGTGTGTTTCCTGTAAAGACTTCAGCGAGTGTCTGATAGGCAGCGAGTGTCTGAAAGAACAAACGATCTCGCAGCGGCAGTATCACTGTTCAAAGTGCCGTAAGCACTTTATGCGTCAGGAGAGACTCGAGTTCCACGAGATGCGACACAACGAAAATATGGACGAGTTTATCTGCAGTACATGCGGCAAGGAGTTCAGCGGAGAAAATTCTTTGTACGAGCATTATCTCTTCGTACACAAAGGAGTTAGGCCGCATATTTGTGAAATATGCGGAAAGTCGTTTCAGCTGAAGGTGCGACTGAAGGAACACCTTCGGAAACACACGGGTGAGAAGCCTTTTGTGTGCGAAATATGCGGCCTGCGTTGTATGACGACACATGCACTGAAATTCCACAAAAAGTCTCATCTCGCCCTTCGTCACAATTGTGGGTTTTGCAGCAAATCGTTTATCAAGAAGCAGAATTTCAATGAACATCTGGAGAAGCACTGGAAAAAAGACAAGAATATATCACTGCCTCGAACATTTACGTGTTCCATGTGCAACAGCGTGTTTCCGACCTTCCGCATGCTGAAGCATCACATGATTGAAACCCATAAGCTCAAATGTGATGATCCTTTGATAATGAAACAAAAACCATTACACGAATGCGACGAGTGTCAAGAGAAGTTCAAACATCAAATGTCGCTCAAGGCGCACAAGGAGAGGGTGCACGAGGGTAAGATTATACTTCGTGTATTTCAATGCGATATATGCAAAGTCGAATTCAGGGTCAAGCAGATGCTAATAAATCATATTCGGAGCAAGCATACTGAGAAACGGTACAAATGTACACAATGCAATAAGAGATTTGCAGATATTAAAACGCTGTATCACCACGTTTCGCTACATATTGGAAGAAAGCTGTTCACCTGCGAATACTGCAATATGAGTTTCAGGCGAAAAAACGTTAGGGATATACATCGCCGTAAACACACAAATAGCCGGCCTTATCAATGCACAGATTGTGACAAGGTATTCAGTAATTCCACCAGGCGCTCGAACCATCACAAGAAAGTACATGGGGACAACAAAACCGAGTGTCCGGAGTGCGGACAGAAATGTAACGATGTGCAAGAAATCAGAATTCACCTGAACAAACATCTTGGTGAAAAATTGAGTAAATTAGAATCCTAATATTGCGAGAATAATACAATTATGTGTAAGAGATACAAAAATAATTATAAAATCATATAAACTGTAAAATCAATTATAATATATATAATTTACGTGAATCTGGATTGCAAGCAAATTGTATACAAATAATTCATTTTTAATTATGTCAAATAAATTTACTGTTAAGTAATTATATGTCAGTTGTCACATGTAATTAATTGATGCAGTCTTTACACAAATTTTATAAAAGAATTCGAATTAAAATATTCCCAGATTTTCTCAATTGTTTTAGTAATAAACACTGTTATATGTAAATTTATATGGCATGTAATGTATTATAAGATAATGATAATTTGTACTGTATGTGTTTGATATTGAACATCAACACTATCTTCAAGTTAATTTTACTTTTTAGATTGTTTCTGTTTAGATTGTATGTTTTCACTGTAATACTTATTGTACTTTATACGATTCACAATGTTTTCTAGCTGTACAAATACAAAAATTTGTGTGAAAATATTACGTTCTTAATATTCTTACTTTTTTAAACTCTTCACTTAATCTTTTATGGGTATCGTTTATTAATTTATGATTCAATTATTTTACATTTAACATTAATGCTTTGTCTCATTAATGTAATCAAGTTATTAATCGTTAAAATTTTTTATCCTTATTGTCTTTTTGTTAAATTCAATCTTTAATTCTCTAATTTTTCTACACAATCGAAAACTACATTTGATATTGACTACAGAAAATGTCATACATTACGTTCGCATCGCGCAACATCGTCGAGATGACAAAACGGGGTGGCCGTTCTCATTCAAATTTAAATGGCTACTATCGTGCGCGCGTAGAAATTTAAATGGACAACGTTAATATAAAAATCAGGTCATCGTCCATCTACGAGTAACCATGCAATCAAGACGGATTCTTGAATCGGCTGCATCAGCTAAAATTAATTAAAATCTGTTTCAGAATTCCGAGGTGTCTGATATCACGATGTAAAAAAAATCTTAAAAAAGGTGCTCAAACTCGCCGAATCGTCACGTGGTCCATCCGTCAAAAAATGTCAACGTGAAAAATAACACGCGACTGGGGACTACTTTCTCGCGGAGTGATATCGGCGAAAGAGTTTCATGAACGAGTCAATATTCGAACAAGTTTAGAAAGACCAAACCGATCGTTTCCTTCGTTGCGGACGGAATCGACGACAGGAAATGACGTGATTGTAACGCCGACCAGTCGCGAAGAAACTCGCCAAGGTGGGCAATTTTCCGCGAGGTCCGAAACCCGTCGCGAAATTTCGCAAGGGCAGAGGAGGATCGCGTGCGCGGAGCGCAGACGACAAGCGCGCATCTCGAACCGCGACGACCGAGACCGTTTATTGGACGAGAACCCAAGGTGGAACGAGCGATTCGCGGCACGCACTCATACCGGCGCGCGATCGCAGATATCTTGTATCCGAGAGTTTTGTAGAGTCGTCGCTATTTATCGCGAAACCCGGCGCCTACCTCTTGAAAATTATACCCTTGAATCTTTCATTCGTATGAGCTACAACCACATCAAAAATAGAGATATTAAGCTCATATACTAAGGTGTAGTGAAGAGATGTTAATCGTTTAGCTTATTAGAAGCAAGTAGTAATTAGTAGTTAAAAAGTTGGAAGCTATAAATAATAAAAAATTATTAAAATTTAAAGTCTATGTACTTTAAAAGTGACTAATTAAAGTAAAAAAAATTAACATTTAAAGATAAGTTAAGAGATGCTAATTTTTTTAATTTTGTTGACTTTTAACTAGGTGCCAATCAATTTTGCTTAAACATCTTTGAGGCTGAGAGTTTCTCTGCGCATCAGAGCGAGTAAAAACCCCGGGTATCCGAGACATTCGCTACAGACCTGGTTACCGGGTACAGCAGGGCGCGGGCCGCGAGCAGAGGGGGGACTCGCAAGCAAGTTCGCACGCATATACCGGCGGCGTACATTGGCGCACAGCCAACGGTGAAATCGTTCGCCGGCTCCCAGCAAGAACGCGTCGTCGCCGACACACACAGCGTGAGCGCCAACTTAACCGAGGGGGAGAACGTATATAGATATAACCGCTATCAATCCTGTCGGTCGCAGGGCGAGTCGGTTCCGTGAAAATGGCCGGGGAAAAGCGCAGCCAGGATCAGGACGAGATCTCGTCCGCGAGGACGGTGCTCGTCGACATCGAGGGCACCACCACGAGCATCAGCTTCGTGAAGGTAAAGGACCGCGGCGGCGATCACAGGTGAAATCCGGTTCCTCGCGAAATCCCAGAGAGGACCGTCCCAGCTCCATTCCGGGGAGCGGCTTTACCCCGCGCGCATTTTCCCCGAGAGATTTATCCCGCGAGAGCAACGGTGACGGTGTTTCGCCTTTGATCTTCTACGAGCTCACAGTTTCCACCCCTCTCCCTCCTCTCCCCGGGAAGTCGTCCGGAGTCTCGGTGAAGAGGAGTTCGTCTCCTCGCTTTCAGCACGCGTGTACACATCGAATTCCACGGCGGGTTTATTGTCCTCGTGTCGGGGCGGTGTGTTAGCTCGAATCTCGAGCTTTCGACCGACCATGATCTTTCGTCGCCGCCACCACCACCGCCGCCGCCGTTGTCGGTCGCCGGCCGCCGCCACCATCGTGTTCGCGAGATGCAAAAGAGACAAGGAGATTTTGAGTCAAGGGTTTGAAATTTTCAGTCGAGAGATTGAATCCGCGGTCTTTGGCCCCGAATGACGAACGGCTCCGAAGGACCGCGGAACATGGCCTTTGAAAACAAATGCTATGATCTTTTTATAGACATCGGTCGCGCTAGCACGTATGTACATACGTGTATTGACGCGATGCGGCGCGGCGCCGAGACGCCGTCGGAAACAACGGGACACGCGCGTGATCTTTCCCGGCGTGAGCGCTTTCTCGCCGGCGCCCGATCTTACGAACGCGGCTTGTTTTCTCTTGCAGGAGACCCTCTTCCCCTACGTGCGTCAAAACTTGAAAGACTACATCGAGACAAAATGGGAGGACGAGGAGTTCAAGCAGGATTACGAAAAGTTAAAGGATCAGGTAAATATAGGATTTTAACGAGCTAAGAAAAAAATAATCGGAAATGACCTCTGCCTTTGTTTGAAATTGTGAGGCAAATCCATGCTAAAAATTTGTACCGTATTGTACGTCAAGAGCGTTAAGTAAGTTTTCTATCTGTTCTTTTATATATAACTAAGCATTTTAAATAAAATGAAGTGTGGAATAAATTTTATTTATACTGTGAAAAAAGAAACTGCTAGCTGACCTATCATATGAAGTTTTAGGGTAAGATATTTTTTCTTTTAAAATTTTTAATATAAATAGTATAAAATTACATTTATTTAGCAATTGTGCTAATGACACGAATAAAACTAAGAATCTCCAGTCAATCATTGTCAGACTACAGACAATAAACGTTTAGATTGTTACAATACAGACATTTATTTAATGATTATGGCTACGTTCCGATATTCACTGCCAGTACTAAAAATCTATAGTTTACGTCACACTAGAATTTCAGTACTGGCAGTGAATATCGGAACGCAGCCTATGTTGCATTTATTTTTATGAGATAACAAAATTTATAATATAATAATATAGATAAGCGTAAACTATCTTTGTTCCCCTTTTCCTTATCCCTCCAAACAATATTAAAAACTATCTTTTTCAAACTAACATGATTTTCTTGATTTATATGAATATCTTTTGTGTCTTTAATATTAAATTCTGTACAAAACTGTTTTTTGTTGTTGCTCATACATTTAGTAACAAATTTATTTCTGACACTATACATAGGTATAGTTATTATTCACTTTATAAATTTATATAAAGTGCGAACACTTTTTAAAGTAAAAATCTTATTTTTTTCAATTAATTTCTTTAAATTTTTAAATTAATTCTGTATTAATCTCCAATGATTTATTAATGTGCTTTTTTAGGCAAAAAAAGACGAAGAAGATAAATTGGATGGTTTTGTAGCGATTACTGGTGACAAGCCTGAAGAAGAAAAAGATTCGCTTTTGAAAAATATTTTGTGGCAAATGGATAACGATCGTAAGACAGGTGCATTGAAGCAATTGCAGGGACATATGTGGCGTGAAGCATATAAAACAGGCGCGGTTAAAGGACAGTAAGTTATCCATCCTATTTTTTTCTAATTTAGTTTCATCTGTAATTTTATTGTATACGCACCACATTGTCTTTATAAAATGTCTATATAAATCTTTCACGCAGAGGATTATGACAGTCTATACAAATGGTATTGCATAGCTAGGTAAAAATGTAAAGACAATATTCACAATATACACAGTAATTACACAAAAGATTGTATAACATACTGTACATAACTATCACAAATAATGAGGTGAATAGTAGTACTTGGGCTCACTTCAGTCATATCTTATTTACACAGTTTTTATATAAAATCTTGTATTTATTATGTGCATACATAAATTCTGTAAGGCTTATATTTTTAATTTTATATTTTAACTTAATATTTTACATTATATCTATTTTTTTTATTGTCCAAAATTTTATAAATAATTTATTTTTACTTTTAATTAAAAGTTAATACTCACACAATTGAGTTTTTTAATTAAAATTATTACAATTTAATCAGAAATAAAATTTAATCTAGACAACGAGAAAATTTAAGTTATAATAAACTTCAACACAAATTACAATTTGTTTAGCGTTTATGAAGATGTCCCTACAGCGTTCGAAGTATGGACACGTAGTGGCAAAAAAATATATGTTTACTCAAGTGGCAGTGTTGAGGCACAGAAACTCCTTTTCGGGCATTCTGTACATGGTGACTTGCTTAAGGTACTCGGCAATATATTACACTATGGAGAGGTTCTATTGAATATTTTGCTAAAGCATTTGTATAAACTGATTTTTTCTCTTTTTAGCATTTTAGTGGTTTCTTTGATACAGAAGTAGGTGCAAAGCAAGAAAGTGACAGCTATAAAAATATACTGAGTAAAATTAATGAGAAAGCATCTGATGTTATTTTCCTAACTGATGTAGTGAAAGGTTCGTATATTTTCTTATTTTTTCCTGACTTAAAAAAATGGAAGAGAAAAAATATTTCTGTTAGTAAAAGTATTAACAATTAATACCATTAAATAATTGGAGATTTTTTATATTTATATTTGAATGATAATTGAAAGTTCCTTTTCTTTGCTCATTTCTTATCTTGCCTTAATCGATAACAGAAGCTACAGCTGCCAGGAAAGCAGGTTTATCAACAATAATCGTAGTACGTGAGGGTAATGCTGCACTATCTGATGAAGAAAAAGCTACTTATACAACCATTAAGTCTTTCTCAGATTTGACATTTCAAACGTCTACAAAGCGGCAAAAGTTAGAGACAACGGATGATACAGCTGATAAAGGTACAGCTGATGTCAGTGAGCCAATGGACACATCTGAAGATGTAGAAATGTCCGATGTCAGCGATAAAAAAGTTGAAAAAAACGATACAGAAATCATTGAATCGGTAGAAAAGAAATGTATAAAAGATCAACCAGAAGACACTTCAGTTTCTTTAAATCAAGCGAAAGAACCAATAGCGGTTGAGAAAGAACTTTCAAGTATTGAACAAGAAATGACACAATCTGATGCCAAATCTAAAGACAAAAATGAGGATACAGGTTCCTTTGAAAGTGTAAAACCCGTGAAAGATGATACTACAACTCTAACTACAAAAGATGACGATAAAACTACAGCAAAGAAAACTGAAGAAAATTTGGATACAATTGCAACTGAAATTACTACTGCTGATGATTCTATATCCGTATCAGAATCTGTATCAAAGTCTGAGACTGCTCTCACGTCTTCCGAAAAAAAGATTGAGAATTCTACAGACGTTGCAAAAGATACACAAGCCGAAAGTGTTGATAAAATTCAAACTGTTGAAGGTGACGAAAAGTCAGATGGCATTGAATCACAGTCACAAATTTGTGATAAAAATATAGCAAACAAATCTGAAGAATGCTTGACAGCGAAAAAAGATGAAGAAAAGAACGAAGCAAAGATTACTTCAGATACATCAGAAAAAGAGAATACTTTAACAAAGAACGAACAAGAAGTAACAAAATTAGAGGCGACTGCAACAGAAAATGGAAAGACCATAGAAACAGTTGCAGAAAAAACAATGGTATCAGTAACGGTGACAGAAACGGAACCAACCATTACGGACACAAGGAAAGAGGAAACGGCATCTACCGAAGTAACTGCAGAGAAGAATTTGGAAGCAATTACAGAATCTGAAAAAGTCGATGAAAAGGCGGCCCAAGGAATACAAACGAAGACGACTGATGATAAATGCGAGAATGAAACTACGCAGGAGACAATAAAAGAAGAGGAGACAGTGAAAGAAGAGAATGTAGTGGATAAGGACAAAAATACAGTGGATTCGGAAAAGCAAAAACTCAATGGAACCACGCAAAACGGAGATACGGATGTGCCAGTGTTGGATGACAAATTACATAGTAACGGACTGAATGAAGGATCATCGAAGGAAGCGACAAACGAGGACGCGGCGGCGCAAAATGGTGAGCCCGAGAGTTTGTCAGAAAATAGTGCGGAATCCATAAAAGTTAAAAAAGTCGTCGATTCCGCCGTAGCCGACGGTGCCGGAGAATCCGATGTTGTTCCTCCTGTAGTTGTAGCGGCGACGTCTTAACTTTGTTCTTATACAATTTAAGGAAGCCCTTCATGCATAACCCCAGTCCACAAGTACTTATTCGCAGATATAAACTGATATTAATTGATCCCCACGTATACTTTATGTAAATCGTATGTCAAAAACGTAATGCGCTACTTTAAGATGCAGTTCGTAAAATCACCGTTTGTTTCGGCTCTATAACGAGTGAAAGAAAATTAGAAAATAGAAGTATGGTACGAAGAAAAATGCTTCGGATTTTTTAAATTCTTTAGACATTACTATAGCTGTACAATTCAAATTCTCTTCATAATGAACAACTTTTATTTATACGATGTCGTTAATGTTTTATGTTAGATCGTATATATGTTGCTTTCCTATATTGCGAAAGTAGACTTTGATCGTTGAATTTTTTCATGTTTGATTTTCGATAACTGTAACAATTTTTAACGAGGAAAGAATGAATTGTTATAATTAAACTTACAAAACCTTTTTAGCTGTAATTCGCACGTGATCGATCTAGAAGTAATGAAACGTGTCATCAGCTATGATCAATTACTATGTATTCTTGAGGGGCTTTTTTCTAATATTACTCTACACGACATGTATTAACATCTTTTTTATACCGCCTAAACGAAACAACTATACACGAAATCTGATAGAATAGGTAATTTCAATAGAGTTGCAGTATGTTAAAATATCGATTGTATCTGTGCCAAATGAATTTCACTATTTGAAATTTGTTTCTTTCATTTTTTTTTCTCTTTAATGTCTTAATAATTCCACAAATGAAATTAAAAGATCTGGTCGATGTTTTATTTTACTGCTACCGTGAAACCGACTAAGAATTATTTTAAGACTGTACTGCCTTTAACAGTTGCTATCTTGTAGATTATATTGTAGATCTTCGTTGCGCACGGCATATTTAACTTTGTGAATTGATGAACAATGCATTTCAAGTCGAATAATTGTAGATACATCGCACAATAAGCTTCACTCGATAACATTAATTTTGCTCGCATTTTTGTTATGAAAAATAGGGTTATAAAATTTTTTTAATATTAGGATTTTTGCATATCGATACGCTTTCTGCCATCGTTTTGTCTGCCTAACATGGTTCACGTAATGTAATTTTTCTTTTTGAACGTTGCAATACGGAACCGTTAACTATTTAATATCGCGAAACGTTTATCAAAGAACCTAAAAAAGTGTATTTTAGTTTCAATATAATTTCGCGATTTAGTTTGCAGCTACTCAGTTTTAGGAACTGGATCTATATGGTTACTTGAATGATTTGGCTCAGTAATTGGAAAAAAGTCACGTAGCCAATTAGATCCACTCTTTTTTATATTTAATCACATAATTTGGATTCGCGGAAGAGCATATCGATTCGTAGATTTACTCTGTCATTCCTATAAATTAATATTGCGTTACAAAGTCTGCACGTGTGGAATACATTTATATTATCGTTTTACAGTTAATCTAATAATAAATTCAATCGCTTACATATTATTCCACACTAATGTACTCTAAAAGCTATTACATGGAAACGTTCAGGTATCTAAATGTAAAATGCTAAATGTATGTACTTTGATAACATTTAATATTTAAATATACATATATTGCACCAAAAATATGATAATAACTACATAAAATACTTTATCAAAATATTCATTTTTTAATACTTTTTATATAATTTTAGACAGCTTTTTATATATTCTACTGTGGCTTTTAGTGTATATTTTTTCGTGTGCTTCTATGTAGGAGTGTTATAATTAGACGAATAGTGGCAAAGATACTTTGTATCAGTTAATTATTCAGATTATGTGCAAAGCGATAATATAAATATATTATGTGTAGACTTCGCTCATTTTTGTGATGCTCAACATGATTTTAAAACGTCTACGAAAACAATACTAGAAAATAATGACAATAGCGGTTTAAAGTAGGATCGCGTTTTCAGCAGAGAATCGATTATTATTACTTTTACTGCTATTCATTATCCATTCCTGTTAAATTGACTGTGATTTAAGAATATTATAGACATAGGTTTCTCGAAACAATTCGTTGTTATCAATGCGCGAAAGCGATCATCATTGTCGGATGATATTTTTGCGATTATTTTTATTCGGATTTAGTGTGCCCGCGTCTAGTCGAAATCAGTCAGAAGTTAGAAGTGGCGGAGACTTCTATAGATCGATAGATGATTTCGCGTTGTTAGCTTTACATTACGTTCGTCAACTATGCTAGGAAGATGCGATGGGAACGCGACATGTCTCGTACGTCTACCGGTCTACGCTAGTGTGCGTGAAACAGGAGCGACACAAAACCGATACGAGAGCAAACACGATTTGATATTTTACGATATATATTCTTGACAGACCTCGCATATATTTTATTTATAAGTTTTCTCGAAAAAATGTGTGGACGGTTCGATACTTGCGATACAGATTGTATTAGTCTCATCATTATATCACTCGTCTTGAAATAGTTAAGACAAGAGCAAATACTCGTTTTTTTATCACGTTCACCGAGACACTAATAGTCTAAGATTCGTAATCGAATCATTTTTTATATGTACATGTACGATGGCATGGATAAATAACTCGAATCTTATCTATTCCGTCGAATGTATACACATTTTAATGGTAATTTTAAACTCTATGTATGAAATAACGAGAATGGCAGGTGTTATGTCCTATAATTGCGCAGATTGACTGATAAATCAAATAACAGGAAACCCAAGATACGAGATTATCAAATTTTTCCTACCTATCGACTGATCGTTGATATTTTATGCTACAAAAGCCCAAAAACTGCCACGATTTATAATAAAAGTTAGCTCTAAGGTGAGGTGACGATGTGCTCAAGGTTCTTCCCGGCTGACTTTCACGACATCGCCCAAATCATCACTTCCATATCATTCATACTACTGTTTTGCGTCAATAGTCGAGAAGGCCGAAACGCACATCTTGATCACACGTTTGAGCACCAGTCACGATCAATTCTCGATCACATCGTGTAATCTTTTAACACCTTCAATGTGATTGTGCCAATGATCGTTTTATTAACATAGAATGTTAAATATTTGTATATGTTCGTAATTGAAAAAGTGACATTTGCATTTTTAACTTATAATCTTAGAATGCACAATCTCTAATTGGGCTTCTACACAAAATGTACAACGTTCAACGTGTTGAGTCTAGCGAAAATCGAACTGATTTGAGTGATACGGAATGAGAAAAGTGTTAAGAATTAAACTGTTGACTATTTTAACTCGAGATTTGACTCAAAGATCAATTCTACTGCATTCAGGCCTATTTCGTAAAACTCAATAAAACCATAGAAAACCAACGATAATAGAGATAAGTTCAAATAATCTTTTAAAATAAGATTTTGCAAAACTTATGTACTTTAAACTCTAAATATTTTAATAAATTTCATTAATTAGAATTTTCTTGAAGTAAAATTTACTTGAAAATATTTTAAAAAGAATTTTGTGTTTTTCTATGTATATCTCATGTGCGTTACAATGTGTTTGTAAATGTTATTGAATTATTTATTAGCGTATTTCCTCCAATGTGCGAAATTTTTTAAAATATTTAAGACAAAGGGCCAAATGCATTCGATATATTTTAACTCTTGTAAAAAACTATTAATAAGCAAAATCCGATGTAACACTGCCACGTTGTTTATACGAAACTGTTTCGATTAAAATCCATATCAATCTCTGTATTACTATTAAGATTTCGATTATGTTTTGTTCTAAGACGACACGTGCAACGCAGTGTTCCGTAATTTCGAGATAAATAAAGCAATAGATTTATAAATTACGACTCTAATGAAAAATAAAAACGAAAGTTCTGTAACATCGCATATTTATATGATTGTAACGCACGGAAAACTGCCGTCTGTTCAAAGCGTTAAAATTGTACGAGCTAGACGATCGAAAAAATTAAACGTAGGACTATTAACAAAAGTAACCTCACCATATTCATTAGCGATATTATTGTTTGTAATTCATTGGCTATATTATCTGTAATACATCAATATAATTGTAGGAGAGACATAAGGACTTCATCGATATTTTCTAATTTTTAAGGCTAAGATAACCCCGCGGAGAGAAGAGTGGAAGTCAAATATCAACAAGATTTTTAAGTTAAAATTAACATTTTTTCTTGGTAAAATTTGTTTCTATTGTCTATACTTATTAATGTTTCAATTAGTGGTGAACATGTATAAAACGTTAAACATACATATTTAAAATAAGTATAATTTCTGCTATGTATATGCAATTTGGATAACGTATAACAATAGTATCTAAATATTTTTAATTATTGAATCTAAAGCTAAGAATATTTTTAATTTACAATAATTCGATATGGTAGATACATTTTGAAAATGTTTATTTTAAAAAATTTTTGTAATTTGTGATTAAACATTTTATGTATTTTAAGACGCAAAAGTAACAATTACTGTTTTAAAAAACTATGAGTAAATATCTTTTCCATCATTTTAAATATCAACCTCTTATTTAAACTCGTCTGATATTTGATTTTCACTTCTCCAATTGTCCTATAAACTTATCGAATTTTCCTTTGTTTTTTTCTTCTCACGCTTGTAATTTCGACGAATTATTTAAAAACCGTCAGAGATACTAAATTTGAGATTGAATTGGAATTTAATCGAAAGAAAAAATCAATCTCAAGTTTTGTAAATTTTGCTTTGATTGGACAAATTCCAATCCAATCTCAATCTCTAGTCTTTGACCACGGCTTTGTTTTTTGTCCGAAAGAAAATTATGGTTATTATTCGTGATGTTCTCGTAGATATCGATGTGCATGCATTAACTTATGAAAATACGTGGTATATAGTTTGAATTTTTTTTTTATATATTTGTTTTCGTGATACATCGCGCTATCGAATCCGTATATATATATTCACTGAATAAAATGAGTCTAAAAAGATGTGTTGTACAAAAAACTAATTAGTGAATTTTGTTCTTTTTGAATTTTGCATTCGTAGAGCAAAATAAATGAATTTTGCAGCTACATATACGATGTTTATTTTTATTTCAGTCACCCATGTCATTACATAGAGCAATATTTTATCTCGCATCACATTTATCACATATTTTGTTCCACATATACATGATGTAAATTCAATGATAATTGATTTGGTAAAAATTCACTCACCGATTGCTGTCGCTGCTCCTGCTGCTGATGCTGCTGCTACTGCTACATTCCTTTTCCGGTTTTGATTCTGAAAATGTAATAAATATTATTCTTAAACTTCAACGCAAAAGCGGGTAAAGAAATGTATCACTTGAAAAAATAGTATATTTAATACCGAATCGCTCCATGGATGCCACTTTCTGCTGACATCATCCTGCTATTCTCGAACCACACATTAATAACGATCGCCCGAAACTTTATTCGGCACTCCCGGTATTACGAACAATATATCACACACGAATAAAACGTAGATCGCGCGTGAGAATTTCACTCGGCGCGACCGTTACATTTGAAAAAATACGTGAAGGTACGACTCGTCTGATTGGCGGCGAATCAAAAGAGAAAATATGGCAGAGAAGTGGTACGATGCGCGACGTCACGAAACGAAACCCGAAAAAAGCACCAAGAATTATTTGAATGCGCACGTCGAGGCACACTGAACAGAAGTAAATCAATTCGCTCCCCGAGTTGCGTACCTCTCTATGATTGCGCGACGACTAGTTTCATTATTGGCACGATCGACATTCTACCGAACGGATTGCGTATCCTCGAACGAATACACGCACACGAAAACTTTGCCCGGAACGAAAATCATGGCACGAAAGTGGCGTGACGTCACGTAACTTCGCGGAAACGCAGGCCGAGGAAAACCGTTCGAATGAAAACTACGCGCCGAGACACAACGAATGGAGATAAATTCGTTTCGAAAATGTCGTATGCTCGCACGACGATTAGTAGCACTTCACAATTAGCACTCGCGATCTCGTATCCTCTTTGAGCAAACACTTGGCTCGAACACACACGCGAACACTTACTCGAGATCGAAGGCAAACGCACGACGCCGCACTTTCGATCTCACGGCTCACGTATCGTTTGCTAGCAGCACGACGGCACTCTGAATACAATGCCGTACCTGCACAATACCGCACAATTCAATTCTGAACGCGAAATACGCACGGAGTCGACAGAGCGTCTGACCGGCGCTGGAGTGGCGTACATGACTGGACTGGAGCGCGGAGCACGCAGCAACATGGCGGTAGCGGCGCAGGCGCGGCGAGTCAACCGCCTAGCAACGCCGAGTGGCGCCGACTGGCGCCGAGTACCGCCGAGTCTGCCGGCCAGCGGTCACGTACGCCATTGTTGCTCCGTGCTCCAGCGCTGGTCCACGCCGGTCGCACGTTCTGTTGAGCGACGACGGAAACGCAGGCTGCGTTCCGATATTCATTGCCAGTACTGAAAATCTGTAGTGTATGTATGTAAACTATAGATTTTCAGTACTGGCAGTGAATATTGGAACGCAGCCACAGTGTGACGCAGTGTTCCCAATCGTAACATAATTACACATCACATATTACACATCACATAATTTAGCTATTTGTACTATGTTACATGGTAAGAATTCTATGTTACGTAAATTTACTATAATTTTCACGATACGCTTTATAGCGTCAATTTAATGTTTCATGAAAATTGCATTTGGTTGCGTTCCGAAATTTACTGCTAGTACCATAGGCCGGATCAACCAATCATAGTTCGTTATTATTCTCACATTCGATTGTAATTGGTCAATTTCTTACGACTTAAGATTTTAGATCGACAAATAAATTTTATATTCTTTAATGCACATTTGACAAACTTAACTTTATTTCTAAAATTAAAATAAGACGTACTATAATTGTGTAATATAATTTTCTCGTGTGCTTTATAATTCACGACCCTGATCACGTAATTTTTATCTACAAGATTGGCAACACTGCGGTCAACCGCCGCCATCGCCATGTTCGTTCTCGCCCTACCGCCGACCAGACGGAGTTCGTAACTTGGAGTTCAGAATTCGCGTTGTGCGCAGATATCATATTATCGAGAGCGTCGGTACGCTAGCAGACGACACGCGACGTCGCGGGAATATCGTACGTAGATTGTTTTCGTTTGTAAAGCACGATGTTATGTGCTTGTCTTCGCGTCGGGTCCGAGCAAAGTTTTCCCGCGTATTCACGCCAAGTGACTCCAAGTAATCCGTTCGGTAGAATATCGCGAGTGCCAAGTGAAACATTGCTAGTCTTGTGATCATACGAGAAGATTCTCAGAGCGAATTGCATCGTCTCGATGTTCGTTATGTCTCGGCATGTGCATTCTTTGAAACGGTCGCTTTTCGAGTTGTGTTTCACGACATTACGTGACGTCACTCGCCACACCATTTTTCCCGCCGTCATCTTCGCTCCTATTGGTCAAACGTTCCGTTTTTCTCAGAAATATTACACTTTCGTGCGTTCCCGCGAATTGTGCTGTTATGGTATCGAGAGTGCCGATGCAATAACGGACGATACATGAATTAACTTGTCGTGGAATTGATTGTGTTTGTTTAGGAAGTGCAGCATCATGTGCTCGTCGCATTATTTTCGTGTCATAAACTTTTCGTGTACGCATACTCGCTCCAAAAGGACAAGCTGAAGTTTCACTCGCGTCGTGTGCGATTTATCCTCGGAATGCCGAGTAATTTTTATCAACGTATTTTCGCGAGTGAATCTGGTGTAAACGTTATGAAAAAGAAAACAGTCGCATCATCGTTTCGCGTGGGAATCGCATTTCTTCCCGTTGCCCTTCCGTTTGAAAATGATAATGGACTGATCGTCGGGAGTGTCGTACAAAATATCACGATTTTGCATTCCGATTGTTACAAGAAATCTTGTGCGAATGTCACAAAGGAGCAACGATAAGGCAAAATTCAAAGGGACGAGGAGGAAAAGACCCAGGAAAGAGCATCAGGCATCGGCGGAACAACCCATGAGTAAGTCATTTTATTGATTTAGAAAATTAAAAAAATTTTTTTATGTAGTTATTAAATTTTCTTTTTGAATTTAAATCTAAACATTTTTGTAGATGTAGTTTAATTTTTAAGTATATTTAATGAATAAAAATTGAACATGTACACGTACATGTAATAAGCAATACAATAAGGCTCTAAACACAATGCCAGGCAACAGGCAATAGGATATAGGAATAGAAATAATGAAAGAGCGAAAGAGAGAAAGGATCTTCTCTCTTTTTCTCTTTCTTTGTTTCCTGTTTCTATTACCTGTTGCCTGGTATTGTGTGATGGCCTTAAATACAATAAGTATATTTAATGCATAAATGAAAATTGAATACGTACGTATAGATATCGTTTGAAATATTGATTGAGAATTTTTTTAACTTGTACATTTTCATATGTTACAGATTCATGCAGTTTCAACTCCGCTGTTGCGCATCAGTGTTGGTAAGTCAAACTATTTTTATCTTAAATTAAGACAAATTTATACATGAAAACAATATCATGTATATCAGAGAAAAGTCTGAGAGTAATTCATATTGTCTACATAAAAAAGATTCGTATAAACTTAACATAAATAATATGTCAATAATCTACATGGATGTAATCTTGAAACTAGCAATAATAGTAAATTAATTAATGTATATAAAGTTCCAAAAAATGTTGATCTTATTTTATATAGAAAGATACATGTAATGTCAAAATATTTAATAATTTATTAACAATTGTAACTTTTTTTGTACATTGTGAAGTATCTTACTCGAACAAAAGATTTTTGAAAGTTAGTTTTCTGTATTGATTTTTGCAAAAGATGTTGATCTCATTTTATATGGAAAGGTACACATATAATGTCAAAGTATTTAATAATTTATTAACAATTATAATTTTGTTTTTCAAACTATGTCGTCAATCTTTAATGCTAATTAAAGAAAAAAAAACAAGAAGAAGAGTCAGAGCTGACAACATTTCGTTACATTTCAGTGTCAATATCATATTACTTTAAAGAAGATTTATGTACGTTGTGTATATTGTATTTCTTTTTTCCTTCTTTTATGTGTATAATATTTTTAAAGAAGAAAGAAAATTAGATAATAAATTAATGTATGTAAGTATACTTTCTCTCTCTCTCTCTCTCTCTCTCTCTCTCTTTCTCTCTCTCTCTCTCTCTCTCTCTCTCTATTTTGTTTTCCTTTCTTTTTGTATATAATTATTTATTTATATAATTATTATTGCAATTGTTATTTTTTAAAAGTAAAAAACTAAATAGCGCGCGCGTAGCGCGCGCCTGTGTCTAGTAATGTAAAAAACAGTTTTTACCGACTGATTTTTTTAATTAAAATAATCTAGTAAATAGAAAAATAACGTCAAATATATAAAATTCTAAGATTATTTTACATGGTAATAAACTAAATTGTTGAAAAGTTTATACAAATTTACATTTTATTATTAAATATCATCTGATATAATCTACAGTGTTTAGATGAAATATATTTTTTAAATATATACGCAATACATATTGAAGCAACGTCAAACCTGATAATTTTATATTTGATGTTGCAAAGTTTATCTTATTGTTGAGTGTTACAGAATGATTAACCGACCGTGTTGTATTTTCGATTTTACCGGCAAGTAAATTTTATCAAGTCCTATCGTACTTTTGCATGTTACGAAAAGATGGCACTGTTAAAATGTACCGGACGTTCGATTTCTCATTAATGACACATGTACGTTTAACATCGTGGTTTTAATCATTTTATTTATTTTTTTCAATAATATTAATGATTATGAATTTTAACTAAATATTTTTAGCACATACTTTTTGAGTACATGAGGAATAATATTTAACTCGTACTCGATTGATAATCTTGATTAATTCTAAAATATCTTTGAAAACAGATTTTATAGAATATTTAAAATTAATTAAAACTAATATTCAAATAAAACAACATATTTACAACGTATACGTCGTATATACAATATATATATTTATACACACAATATTTAGATTGAAATTTCTAGTCTATACAGAAATGTGCTAGAATTATTCTTTTTTAGCAATCAGGTTACAGATTCTATTTTAGACAACAGACATAAAATTGTAGGTTCTATTTTGTTTACTTACCTCAATTACAGATATATATCTAAAAATCTTCTATTTCAACTAATTGTTAATTTGTACTAAATAGTTGTTTTAACGTTAATGAAATTTTCTTTTGATTGCAAAAAAAGTCGATCGAATGAGGGTTAACATCATAAAACACAAGCATCTTTAACAAGTATACGTTTATTGCTGTAATGCCATGCGTTTACAGTTACTTCCATAGGTCTCACGATACCAGGCCTCCTTTTCTCTCTTCGGGAGCAACGCAATGGCGTTCTTTCTCGCATACAAAACAGTTGATCAGAAAACCGAATCCCCATTCACAATTATTGGGGGAGGGGAGGTCGCACCCCTTCCTGCATTTTCCGCTCACCCCATCTCACGTTGTCGCTAGGCCTACCCCCAACCCTTACTTTCTTTCTCTCTTTCTTTCTATACTTCTTTTTCGATATTCTCCTTCAACTTCACAGTTTCCCTCAGTCCCCGTGCCTTCGCTCTTCATTCTCCCACCTACTCTCCACCGCCTTCCTTTTGTTTCTCCCTCTTCTCTCTTTTCATCTCTTTTTTCTGTCCTTTTCTCTTTTGCTAAATCCTCTCTCTCTTTCCTCTTTCTCTCTCTCTCTCTCTCTCTCTCTCTCTGTCTGTCTGTCTGTCTGTCTGTCTCTCTCTCTCTCTCTCTTTCCACCGTCATCGTTCTTAACCTGCTCTACGCCCCCCTCCGTTTCTCTCTTTCTCTCATCCTCTCACCTTGTGATCCTGTCACCCTCCCAGGTTCCCCCGCTTGTCTTCTTGCTTATCCCTCTTTGCCGCTCTTTCCTCTCACCCATCTCTTCTCTTTTACTCACGCTCTCTCTCTCTCTCTCTCTCTCTCTCTCTCTCTCTCTCTCTCTCTCTCTCTCTCTCTCTCTCTCTCTCTCTCTCTCTCTCTCACGCTTCTTCACTTCAATATTCACCATCCTTGTTCTCAATTACGCAGGTTCATCACTTTTCCGTAACCCAAGTATTGTTTTACTTTAAATTTGACATTTTGACGCATTCTGTTATAATTAATGAAGGATTTCCAAACTCTCTATTGAAAAGTTCGGGGATTCGAATAAATCGATAATCGATTTAATCAACTTACCGCTTTGACGTACTATATCACGAAATACCGTTATACACCGTTAGATGCAAAATGAATTACACACACACACACACACACACAAATATATATACAAGAATTTATCATAAAGATGAAATATTAAAGAAAAATACAATATATTTAAAAAAAAGAATAAATTTAAAATATCTAACTATTCTTGAAAAACTACTGTTCGAGTTAAGCAAGTGTTGTTGATATTGGCCATAGAAATTTAATTATTACAATATAATAGAAATTTATTATTAGAAATTTAATCATATTTATCACTGTGTGAGAAAACTGTAATATGTGGAGGGAAAGTCAGCGCCATTTTGCGACACACGCGCGCTTGAAGATGAAATATAATCTTTAGAGTATGAGATTTGTTATTTTAACTGTAAAAATGTTCAAGTCATTAAAAATCCCGAGTACAGATATGCGTACATTTTGTACGAGAGCAACATACAGTATTGAAATATTTTACTAAATTTTACAGTAATTTGAAAACCAGAATAATCAATATTATTCTGCGGCATACATTCAGTGTACCGAATGCGACACTTGTTCTAACTCCTACGAGCTACGGGATATTATATATGACTTTCACACAAGGTAAAACTGGGATAATACATTCTAAGTGTAACAGTACTGGTTCCTGCAAGATTATGATGATAAGCTACGTATCGAAAAGATAGGATCGGTTTCATCCCGTTGCCGTGCAACAGCTCTCTTTCGAGTTCTCTTATTAACCCTTCTATTCCCTTCTATCTTAACCATGTCATTACCCTTTTAACCCTTTCAATTTGCGTTTTATTTGTACTTTACGTTTCGAGCTACGCCAAGTGTATATATTTTAAGATACAAGATCGCAAAAGTCGCTTGCAGTGCTTACGAAATTGAATAAAAATTATATTTTTTACTATGCGCATATGTCAACGATATCGTATACTGAAGCAACTTTGACTGTAGTGACATTCTTTAAAGAAGTACACGGAAGAAACGGTTTTGCTGAATCATCTAAAAGTTTAGCTATGTGTACAGATACAGATTTGAAAATAATCTTGTTGATCAAAATAATTATACACTGAAAAAAAAATGTTGTTAATTTGACTAAATTTTTTAACTTAATTAAATTTCTTTAGTCCAAGTATTTATCCATTTAACTTAAATACATAAAGTACTTGAATTTTAATTTAATTATTTATATATTTGACCAAAATACATAAATAGTTGAATTGAAGAAATTTAATCAAGTTGAAAAATTTAATCAAATTAACAACTTTTTCTCAGTGTGTATAGGACGCTCTCAAGCAATGCTGCAAAAAAGCTTAAACATTCTAGCAACTAGCTTGAGCTCCTGCATAAATTATTTTGATGGTCTAACAAATTTATTTTTAGATCTGTTTTTAACTAAATTTTTAGCTACTTTTATATACTTTATTAGAAAATTGTTTTTTCCGTGTGCGCGAATATTTACCATTGATCGACTAATATATATCGAAGATAGAAAATATTCTTTCAAAAATACCGCGGTGAATTACCATTTGCCGCATTATCGGATTGTTTAAAATTGCTAAAATTGCCTTTAATCTATTTTCGTATTGTTCCGATTGAGCAGTTATGTATTCCGGGCTTGTTTTTCGAAAAACGAAACTCTCTCGGTACTTCAGCGGACGTGGCAGGACAAGCGTCGCGAAGATTCGCCTTCTGGCTTCACCTGGCCACGGTGCGGCGCGGCGCGGCGCGGCGTGGAGCCAGCTCCGAGAAGACGGACCGGTTCCAAAGGATGCTCTTCCACCTTTCCGTCCTTCGAGCAGCGGCTGTGCGTCGCCGTAAGTTGCTTCTTCGTGGTCGGTCCGTGTGTCTTCCCCCGTTCCCCCGTGTCGGCTCGCTCGTGAGCCGCTACTTCTTCGGCGTCTTCTTCGTGTCTTCGTCGAGCTTCCTCCTCCCGCCGCGCTCTCGCCTATCTCAACCTCCCAGCCCCGTCTCCTGGTCCCCGGAGTTTCCTGTACGCGGCCATGCACGCGCGAAGGCACGCGGCGGTATACCGCCGTCCTCCCGTCGTCCTCGCCGCGCCTCCGATCCTTCTCTTGATAATTTATTTTTGATAAACCACGCGCCCCGTCATACCATTGCCATGCGGCATGGGAAACTCACCTCGCCACTTCACGCGCGCCTTTCAGCCCCAAAGAAGATCTCCGCTGTCGGACGAAGAGCGCGCCGCCGCACGGCGAAATCTCTCTCCTCTTCTCCTGGGCGAGAAATCGTGTTCGCGCAAGGTCGAGACCTTGCGAGTCGTAGCGAGCCGTAGCGAGCCGTGCGTGTGGCCACGCATATATCACATCAATTATTATCCGATTATCGCATCAAAGTAAATATCGGTTTTTTGATTGTAAAACATTTCGACCGAAGTTGTTCTTAACTATTCTGTGGACGCGACTATCTAGATATTGCAAATATAATATTTAGATATTACATATTTCGTACGCTGTCTCGAAGTCTTCCATTTTAATGACGGTTTTTTTTTTAAGTTAAATTAACTTTTTTTTTATAAACTTGTTTTTAGTTATATTGTTTATATTATTCTTTCTTGAAAAAATTGAAATAAAGAAATGTATATGTTAACAATCTCATGTCACTTTGGACTTCTGAATTCTCATAACCACGTAATATCTGATTTGCATGTATCTATACTATGAAGAGTATAAATCATTTAAATCGGCCCAATTAAAATTTAATAAGAGATTTAATATTTGAATTGTATATTTATTTATGTATGATTCTAATTATTTTGTGTAATATATGTGATATTGATTATTTTGCGAATAAATTTTACCTCGTATAATACATATAACAAAATATCCTTATCGGTTTGCTTTTAGTAAAATTTATCTCTAAATAACAAAATGTTACAAATCATATTCTTTCTTGTATTTCCTCGCGTCTCGATGCTCTCTTTCGCTGTATTATATTTCGTTTCCGTTGCGTCCGAGACGAATATTTGCGTGACCGGATGCGTAAAATCCGGGCCGATATAGAAGCGCAAATCACGCAAAAAAGGTGCAAAAAGGAAGAATAAAGAAAGTTTCAAATTTATTCATGGTAGATAGGATCGCAGTTAATTAATGCAAGGAGAATTTCTTAAAAAGACACGACTTTTTTTAAATATTATTAAAATCTTTCGTTTTTCTTTTGTGGAAGAACCATTTTTAAAAGGTTTCCCCCACAGAATCGATATCGATACTGTAACAGCGTGGTATGTAAGAAAAGGCAATTTTGAAGTTTGATTTTTTTGTCGACAAGTGGCGCATATCGGTATCTCTTATCGCTGGCAGCGCTCAAACATAATAAATCGGTGCACCGCTAGAACGAGGCATTGATTGAAATTTAATATGACGAAAAAGGCACTCGAGAGAGAAGGCGTTTTAATATCGCGTACCTGTCGAAAACAGCGCGGTCCTACTCTCGGTGGCCACACGATTAATAATTTATCACCTGTCAACTCCCGATCGAGGCTGATGAGTGCGCTGCCAAATTAGTATACATCTATATGCATTTAATTTGATTGCAAAACAAGAAAAACCGATTTTCCATGAATGTTCCGCTATTATTGAGTTCCAGCCTGCTATCTGGCGAAACGTAATCTTTATTTTAAAAATGTCAAACAAATCACATTGATTTATCAATCTCTTAATGATTTCTTAACTCTTTTAACTCGCGAATATTCGTGATTAAGTGAAATATTTTCTTTCCACGCAGAAATTTTTATCATCTTAAAATATAATTCATTTTTATTTGTGTATTTTCTTTGTGTTATGCAAAAATATGTAAGCAAAAAAAATATATCTATATATAAGATTACGAATGTTATAATTGCAGAGTTATATTTTCAATTGCAATTCAATTGTGAATAGGAAGAATGTAAGAAATGTCCTATATTTCTTAAATCCTGGAACTACAATACATTTTCTATATACACTCTTGCTTTGCGTCTTTCTTCCTCAACCCCCGAGAGATTGGGAAAAGAAATGTCGTTTCCGAGCAATTTCTGGATTTTGTTCCTTCGTAGTTATCATTGTCGAAATAATTTTTCTTTTAATCGGTTTTATTAAAATTCTGATATCTTAGAAATTTCATATCAATCTCTACATCTTTAAAATTATTTGAGAAAGAGAATATTGTAACTCTCTTTGCAATTATCTGTTTTAGAGAATCAATTTAAATAATCTGAAATTGCAAATAAAAATTCTGAATAAAAAGTTGTAAAAATTTCAAAATAAGTTCTTTTGCAATTTAAAGAATGTTCCCACGTTTTTAAATAAAATATAACTTGATTGAGCTATTATCGAGTCTCTTGGATTTATGGTCTCTCTTCTTCAATGTGCACCATCATGCATTACTGCAAATGACGCATTAGCGTGAGAGAGGAATGAATCCCGTAAGAATGTGTCCAGGGCGGTGAGCGGATAGCGGATAACGCGTGATTCACTCTATGACTCAAGCTCTAGTCGCTTCGGTAGCTCTAGCCGCGCGGTAAAAGACGCGCCCGGATCACGGCATAACGTTTTCCAATCCGAGTCAGCGACTTCTCTCCGCAGTTAATGTCGTGGAAGGAAAGAGTTAAGCGAATATGCTTGCGCATGTTACGTCACCAATATCGGCACTTCTTTCAATTTTTTACAATAAGCAGTAAACGTAATACACGTACATTTTATATATATTTCTCATAAAGATTTGTTTTATTTTATATCTATACTTCCGGTTCATTATACTTCGAGCAAAAGTTTCATTCGAGCAAACTATTTCAAATAAGAAAAGGTATAAAGATAAATAATTACAAAAGTCCATCATGTACATAATTTTTAATTATATTTGATAATAATTTATATAAATATATATACAATAAAATTGTACATATTGTGTGTGTGAAAATACATTCTATAGAATTAAATAAATTCACATTTTTGATACCGCCAAGTTAATACTAATTATAAACATACGAAATTCGAAAGGTAATGAAATTTCTGAAACGATCGAACGGGGGCGAAATGCTACACGTTTATCTCACCCACTTTTTATAATGATCGCGAACGCGCAATGAGTGAATAACAAACGAAATTCGTAACACACGCGCGAACACGGTTGTGTACCCATGGAATTTCGTCGTTTACAATCCAAATATCATTACTAATTTATCTCTAGGTTGGAAATTACGCAAAATAATAAACCGTTCGTTGTTGAGCAGCATACATATTGACAAAAACACACTTATGAATATAAATCCGCTCCTGTCAATCGCGACATATACGTAGAAAATCTTTAAAAACTGCTGTAGATATTTCTGTTTTTGGAGGGAGGGGATTTCATTTATCGGACAAACTTAACGTTTGCACGCCTGTTACAAAGAGGAACATAGGTGAAAGATTAAAATAAAAAAGGATCATCCCTCTAATTTATTACAAAGGGTCTGCAAAGAGTTGATGTAGCTGAAACCAGAAGGATTAATAGAAAAGAGTTCAAAAATTTGAGAGCCAATGCACGATTTCGAAGATTAGGAATTCAATTTCACCGAGTGGATTCCCGCCAATTCCTTTTAATCTACCTGTTCTGTGAGGGTCGGAATGATTATAAATTAAAAAAGGGAGGAAACGAGAAAAGGATAAGGTTATAATGGCGTGGAAAAGAATTGAGGAAAAAAGAGACGAGGCAGAGGGAGGTTGCCGGCAGGAAGAATAGGATGGAGAAAGAAACAACGATAGCAAGAGAGAGAGAGAGAGAGAGAGACGAAGCGTACGGTACGCTGCGGATACGAGGACGCATTGGAGAACGACTGTTAGTTCGCTGAGCTCGGCGGCGTCGTCGTTGTCATCGTCGTCGTCGCCGTCGAACGTCCTCAGACGACGGCGCCACCATCAACCTCGTGTGGCGGGCGTCCCTCGCTAAAGTAGGTTAGGTCGATGAGACTACGACGACGATGCTGCCGCGGTTTCTGCGCAGCGCTCTCGATTCAACACCCCCTCTTTCTTTTCCCCTTCTCTCTACCATCTCTCTTCTCTATTATCTCTCTTTCTCTCTTTACCTCATTCTCTGTCACTTTTTTCCCTACTTTCTTATCTCGCTCTTTCTGTTTTTAATTATATCTTCCTTTCTGTCTCTTTATATTCTCTCTCTCTCTCTCTCTCTCTCTCTCTTTCTCTCTCTCTCTCTCTCTTGTTTATCTTTGTCGTTTTCTTGATTCTGCTACCGAGTTGGCAATTCCACCAATCGTGACTGCCTGCTACTACAGATCGATTCCAGCAACGTTCGCGTTTTTCGAAAATTCCCATCTACAAAATATGATAAACAATCGTAAGACATTCGCTCACCATGATTTGACATTTCAGATTTAAAAAATATATCCATTTATATTTGTTATTAAAATGCAATTTTATCCATGAGGGTTATTGTGCCCTCTATTATAATTTTGTCCATTTGAAACACAGAAGTAGATAAAAAGAGAAAAGAAATTAAACATTTTTCCAATTAATTCTTGATTCTAAAAGTAAGGAGGTTGCAATTTTGTAGAATTCGCATTAATTTTCCTGTTACAAAATAGGGAGGGGGGTATCTACATACTTGCATATGGATACTTAAGAACTTGCTTAACACCGATTATGGAATTAATAACTAACTACCTGGGATTACTATTAGTAAGTTACTATAAGTAACTACTTGGGGTTTAAGATTTATTTGTTGCGAATAGACAGTACGATGTCTATACATTCTCACGACGATCATTTGGCCTACCTAGTTACAAGGGAAACGCGCGCATAATTTCTTTCTCGCGCCCGTTTTTCCTTCTAGATAGATGCTCTCGTTCTATGCAAGTATGATGGCATCGTGTGCAACAAAACTCAACGAGACTTTCGAATTTCGTTTGTATCTGAAAAATTTGTTGTGATATATTTTAATAAAACTGAAACTCCAATATTTGTTTCAAATTTATTTGCGAGGCTTTAAATCTTTAATTTGCAGCATTTTAATTAATAATTAATTTGAACTATAATTAATCTTTATAATTAATCTAAAAAATACTAAATTATATAGTATTAAAAATATATTGCATAATAGTGTTTGTTTCGAAGTAGCATATTGTAATTTAAAATTATTTTAAGTGTAGAATTGAAGATTTCTCTCAAAAAAATGAAATTAATAGATAATATTTAAAACACAAAACTATATTATTTCCAACTTGTATCCGTTGTAAAACGAAACAAGCACCTGTTATAGGCGAATACCTGCGCGGAAAAATCGATTGGATTTATTGAAATTCGCAATATTGAGGGTGTTATTAGGATATTAATGTATGCATTACGGCAAACGAATAAATACACGCGCGTAACGGCTGCGCATTACCAGTGGAATTAGTCGCTTTGTACCTCAGAGAGAGAGAGGAATTTTGTGTGTTTCAATTAAACTGTCATAAATTTTTGAAAGTATCTGATACCATAATATTTCTGGTTACATTTATCGTCGTCTACGTCAAGGTTTTTGATGAGAGAAATTATTTCTTTTAATTTGTTCTTAAAAATTACTTAATAGCTGGTTTAAATAAGCTGTAACGTTTGCGACATTGGTGGAAATTTCGGAGCAATATCGTCCAATCTTCAAGCTCTCATGTATTTACACTAGTTTGCTTCAACATTATGTAAAAAAAAAATTGTAGAGGGATCTGAAAAATCGGATTAAACGCTTTAACGTAAATGTTTTATGATTTCGTTTTGCTATTACGTTTCACATCGTAATATTAGATCATTTTTAATTTAAATAAGTATGTGATAGATTTTTTATTTAATACTTTAGTTTTAAAAAATAACAATATTACATTAAAATAATGTCATATTAGATTGTTTCATACTATATTAATATTATCTCAATATTATCTTAATATTCTGTGTCATGATACTTAAATTTAAAAAATCAACACATGTTTTTAAAACAAAGTATTTTATCATCATACATTTTGCGGTTACTTTTTTTTCGTGAAAAGTTAGTTGCACGCATCACGCAATGTTTTTCCAATTTTTATACTCAATCTCGTATCCCTCCCTATCATTTTCAAGACAGCTGAGATCGATTAGCTTTCGGAAAAATCGGGCACTAACTCGACGCGATATCGGCGATGAGGCGTTTATCGCGAGGAGTCGATCGAATCGCGAGGTGACGCGAGAACGACGGAAAACATTCGACTCGCTTCTACGCTCGGAATTGCGAGAAAGCAGATGGACGTATCGATCCATCGACACGGAGCTCGAAACCCTATATACCGCCGGCTATATACAGCGCGCGCGCGGGCCAACAAATAATACAATTACGCTATGACGAGTATTCGCGGTCGGCTGGTATAATAAATGTATAAAGTAGAAATAAAAAACATTAGTGGCGTGCGACTACGCGGCGCGTTCTACAGTCGCGGCAGCACGTGACGATAAATAAAATAGAAATCGCGAAATACTACCATGCGATTTCCGAAACGTGCGGGCCACCCAAAATCGCGCGAAACATCCTTCAATTTGTACAATCTGTATATTGCCGATGGGCTTTTTCTCTTCCTCATTGTGTTCTCCCTCGCCCTCTGTACTCTCTTACCTGTACCTATACTAATTGCATCCTGAATGAGCATGTACATTTAGCCGGCTTTCTCGCGTTTCAGCACGGATTAATGAAATAATTTAAAGTGAGTTTTGTTTGTAATAAAAATATTACGATTACTTCTTGATCTTTTTATTTATTTATTTTTTTTATGTTATAAGATTTATTAAACAATATGAAAAAAACTGGCAAATTATTATTTTGATTTAAGATCATTATGTAGTATATATTATTATTTTAGGGAGATACTGCATTTATCACTATAAAATATATGACTTTAATATTTTAAATAACATAATTTTGATATTTTATTAACTATTATTACAATAATTTATTATAGTAATAATTATTGTAATTAGTAATAATTATTGTAATAGTAGCAAAATATTAAATAATAATTATATTTTACACAGATAATACTCGTCTAATAAATAATTTTAATTGTAATATGAAGGTTATAAACAAAATAAAATTTTGCATAATTAAATATATGTATATATATTTGTAATTCTTTTAGGGACATGATGTCCCTTAGACGTATAATCACGTTCGGTTGAAAAGGGGACAACAGTATCATTATTTTCTGCATAATTATCTTCACACATAATTATATTACATATATATACACACACACACACACACACACACACACACACACACATATAGATGTAAAAGTATTAAGAATAATTGAAAAAAATGAAATCTTAAGGATACCTTCGCGTAGAAAAAAATAAATATTCATTATAAAATGTTTCCGTATTTATTTTACAATTTTCATAATAGATATCTTCCTTCCTAGCCGTTTTTGAAAAGAAAATGGTAAACTTTTTATCAGACATATCCTATGTAGCCTATATGTACAGTAACAAATAGAAATTAAAAATACGTTAAAAAAATCTTTTGCAGAAATTTGACATCCCTAGGAATTTCATTAAACTGACGCAGTAGTCTTCTCTTTGTCGATAATACCCAACTACCTTGCTCACTGTACCATTTTTCTAGTGAACTTTCAAACGAACCGCTCGAAAGTTCAGCGATCGCCGATTTCAGCCGGTCGATCTAACGGCCTAACAATAGATAGACTTGCGGATTGTCCAAGCGTCGTGCCGGTCGCGCCTGCCGGATGTCGACGTATATCGATCCATCGAACTGGACCCGCGAGCTACCGTGTCGCGCGGGCCGTCAGACGTAACGGACAGGATAGTAAAAGCCCTCTGGTTCCAGTTGGTACGACGGGTCCGTTCGTACATCCGTCCGTACGTCCATCCGCTCGTACGTCCGTCAGCCCGTCGGATAATATCAGAGTTCACCTAAATATAACTCAGAAGCGGAGAAACGGAGGGAAGCGCGCGCGCGCGAGCGAGCGACGAATAAGCGAACGAGCGAGTAGGATAGAGTAAGGGAGAAGAAATAGGAGGGAAAGCGAGAGAGAGAGAGAGAGAGAGAGAGAGAGAGAGAGACATGGTTTGATAAAGGGTAGTGGGGAAGAGAGTGAGAGAGAGCTCACTGCTACGCGTCCAGCTTGCACGGCCAGTTGCAGCTGCATGGACATCACCATGGCCATGTATTATTTTGTAGCATGTTTAATATATACACTTGGAAAAGACACCGAATTTTGACCACAAAACAACGATTCCGACTTTTTGTAATTGAATGTGTGTGTGTATGTATATGTATACATACAATTTTTTGTTCATATTTACATATATAATACACATACACATATGCAAACATACGGCGCACCGCTGTTGAACTCCAACTCGATCGATCGCTATCTTAAAATCTTGACGAGAGACACTAATATCTCCCCGTATGTATAGCGCATCACCACGAGTCGAATTGTCGATTGATTTGAATAAGCACAAATGAAAACGGTCATCGTTAACAGTCATTTTGCAATTCCAAAACTACTATTGTTGTAGATGTTTTTACATAAAAAGCGCAAGTTCTCCTGGATTAACCACTTCGAAGATTTACGTTCTCAGGAATAATCATTATCCAAAGAAATTATTGAAAAACATTGGAAAGAAAGATAGGAATAACAATTGATAAAAACAATAACTTCGTTCCTCGAATATTTTAACGTTTATATAATTTTATTATTCATTTACTTTTTTACTAGAAATACAATCTATAAGAACTTTACAGTATATACAAAATATTTGACTCATAAAATATACTAATTTTACTCATGTTTTAAAATCATTTTATGCATAAATATAAATATATGAAAAGATATGTGTGCGTCAGAACACATACATTACGTAAATAATTAGGTGATAATTTCGATAATGTGCTTTGTCGCTTTTACAATCACGACTTTCGATCCGTGGTAATTACGACCGTTATATGAGAAAACTTAAGTTCCCTCATTAGCGTTAATCATAAGCTTACATGAATTAATCATGTAGGTTTACTTGTTAAAAATTTTTCGCTGCTTAATGAAATAAAGGTATTTTGCAAAAATTATAATTGTTACAAGAAATTTGAAAATTGAAAAAGTTTTTATCTTACCTTTATTTTTGCTTACAAATCTTTCAAAGATTTATAAACTGAAATTATATAATAATGAGAAATGTATTATATTAGAATTAATGTACATAACATAATGATAACAGGTTTATCAGACTTGTTATTTTCTTTTATAAACATAACCTCATCTAGGTAGAAAAAATTGAACAATATTTTAATAAATTATTTAATATAATAATTATGTCACACCGTTCAAATAATGTGGTTAATGGTGAATTATTCTATTCCGAATGTTCTGACTATAACAATAATAATTATAAGAACCACAATTGATGCAATATTAAAGAGATGTAATTTAATCAAGTAATTCTTCAACCCCTTGGAGTGGAAAATTTCACAATTTTTTTAATTTTTTGAATTACTTTCTAATCGTTTTTAGTTTCTCTGGTTTTTTAGTTTTTCTTCTAAGCAAGTAAAAATTCTGGAGATCCTCCCTACGATGAGTCGCATTTAATTTCTTGACGTCGATGTCCTCCGTTCCTCGTTGGTTGTTGTTTGTTCGCTGATCTTTATTAACTACGCGAAAATAGTTTGTAATAATATTTAAAAAAAAGGATAATTAAGGATTGAGATAAGATAAAAGATAATCAAAGTATCAAATCACAAACGTTTATAACTTAGATCACTATTTTCTCTAAGAAATGAATCTTTGAGCCACCCTCTTCTCACTAATCGTCTAGTCGTTAATATGGCGCTAAGCAACCAGGACGAATATGTGTTGTATTTGACAAACATTTAATAATGAAAAACGAGATCAAATTTGATATGATAAATTTCAGCCATTCGCTACATGCATTGCAATTGTGAAAATAATTTAACAATCAAATGCATTATTTTTCTTGACTAAATTACAATGTAATATTAAAACTTCAAATTTGAATTGTCATGAAACAAGTTTTCCTCGTTTTGTCGTCAAAATTAAAGAAGTTCTTAGTAAGTGTTCTAAAGGAAATTTGTTTAATTCTCTCGCTTTTATAGACGCGTAAAAAATATACCATCCTTTGCTTAGCGTCACAATAATTTTAAGATTGTATTTATTAAGATTGTAAAATTATTTTATGAAAACTTCTATTGCGAATATAATCAAAAACTTTAACTTATTTCGATTAATGTCGCA
This sequence comes from Monomorium pharaonis, assembly GCF_013373865.1. Taxonomy (NCBI): domain Eukaryota; kingdom Metazoa; phylum Arthropoda; class Insecta; order Hymenoptera; family Formicidae; genus Monomorium; species Monomorium pharaonis. The sequence goes on along the minus strand of NC_050473.1, from coordinate 15,431,602 downwards.
TGCAAGTCACGTTGTAGGATCGCAATGTCAATCACTATCGAATCAAAATCAAATTTTTCTTTTTAGCAATGCAATCTGAACCGCTTTCGAGAGAATATCGAATCGATAGAACAAAACACGTGGGTGCGTGTGCGTGCGTGTGTGTGTGCGTGTAGTTACATAATTTTAAAATATCTGTTCTTTTTTATTACTTATTTATCAAGTCGTGTTTAATCAAATACCAAGTACACTCCTGAAAGACCAAGTTGTTATTTCAAATCAATATGTTAAATTTAGATGAAATTAAAATTAAAATATATTTTAAAAAATTAATAAAGTAGATATAAATTAAATACGCATTAAGATTCGGTTTCAAATTAATCAAAGAATCATAAAAATATCATAAAAGATAGTGGATGTTGAATAAAAGATGCGTAGGAAGTAAAGATAGGGCGGGATGGTGGGTCGAATAACTCGCAAGAAATGTCAAAAGTCTACCGGGTACTCGTTAGATTCATTTTCCACGGTGAGACTCGTGCTTGCGAAGCGCAAGACGCGAGCAGAGGAAAGCGCGGGTATCTTTTCGCACGCGGAGCGTCCTTACGTCCCATTCGAAAATAATACGGCGCCTCTCGTTAAATTACCCGCCCACGCTCGTTTCGCGTCGTCCGCGCGTAATGCGTCACCCCCTCTCTCCGCCTCACCATCCCTCGTTTTCTCTCTCTCTCTCTCTCTCTCTCTCTCTCTCTCTCTCTCTCTCTCTCTCTCTCTCTCTCTCACCCGCTCTCTTTCTGTGCCCTCCCCGACGTAATGTACATAAATACATTTAATCTCGCGCTCCTGCTGCCCTCCTGATATTTTTCGAGAGATCGATCGAGCCGCGTGGTCCCACATTTTCCCTGCTAATTCCGAGATCTCGTTTGTGAATTTCGGTCGACGTTGGCGCGTTCCAAAATTGGTATTGGCGATCCCTGGCAGCGCCGAGTTTCTGGCTCGAGCGCCGGGGGTATGGCAGAAGCGCGCGGCTATAATAAAGGCACGCTCTCCTCTCTCCCCACTTCCCGTGCCCCGCCTGGTCTCTCCTCTCCTCTCCTCTTCTCTCCTCTCCTCTCCTCTCCTCTCCTCTGCTCTCCTCATGTCATCCCGCTTTGCCTCGCCTCACCTCTCCTCGCTCGCCTTGTGCTGTTGCCGCGCGCGCGCTCGCTCGCTCGCTCGCTCGCTCGCCCGTTCGCTCGGTCCTGCTTCGCCGGGTGGCGGCGGTGCCCTCCTCCGACTGCCACACGCTCGGAATCGGAAAGGGGAGACCGCGGCGGCTGCGCGCAGGCGCAAGGGTCGAATGGAAAAAAATCGGCCGGGCTGACGACGGGGGATGGTCGTCGTATCGATCGCGCTAACATCGGGGACCGAGAGAGCGCTGAGAGAGAGTCTACGGGTATAACCGTGATGCAGCCACGGTGACGGGCTATACCCAGCTCGACCGAGAGTGAATGACGCGTCGCCGAATCCTGGAGGACTCGATTATATGCCTTTCGACGTTACAACAAAAAATTCTCGACGTAGCTCTCTCCCCCTCCCCCGCCTGCCCTCCCTCATGCATTAAATCGATCGTATTATTACTGCCGAATTGATTTGACGACGGCATACATTGCTGGATGTATTCAAGATTTGATCGCATGCAATGGCCGACGGGGATCCTGAATCATTAGCGGACTAGAGCGTACTCGAGAGCACGCTCTCGCCCGATCCGACTCTACTCTCCGTTCGCACATCCTGCGCAAGCGGCACAAGGTAGCACGCGTTGCCGGTCCCGGAAAAAGCCTCATCCGTTTATACGTTCTACAAAGCGCGCAACAAAAGTCAGAGCCGATGTCGCACGAGCGCACCCGACAGTGCTCGAAGTTGTGGCGAGATGGAGAGGAAGACAATATGATGGGGGCGCAGAAACGGAGAGACAGAGAGGGAATCGAGCGAACGAGCGCGGCGAGGTAGAATGTGGCTGTGGAGGAGCGATAGGAACAGGGGAGGGAACGGGGAGCGAGGGGGATGATGACGAGAAGGGAAGAGCGCGTTCGACGCGCGCGATGGCTGCAACAGACTAAAAATCTCGGATATTTTCGACCGCGCTCGGCCACCGTCGGATATAAAATTTATACAAAAATATAAATGCGCCACGAATATTAGCCGGCGTTATGTATATTAACCGAGAGAGCCGTCCGCGATAAATTCTCCGATTTTGTTGGGACGTTGACTGGCGTTGCATCCGCGCGACTGCAGCGCCATAATAATAAAAAAGCTGCAATGTTAATCGTAGCGATGGGTCGCGGGATAATTATTCACAATTCTGGCGACGTGAAATAGGAGGAGAAAGGGTTCTAAAATAACATTCGCAAAGCGGGATAAAAACAGATATCGGGACAAATAGTATTCATAGTGAATTCAGTCAATCCACGAAAGCAGGGCAGACTTTAAGTTTTGAGATGACCCCGGGGTTCATCGCGTAAACCGTAGATAGAGCATTGTCATTAACGGCCACAACATCGATTTTATTATTAATTTATTAATAATGCGGCAAATAAAGTCGAATTTTGCTCAATATAAAATTTGTTCACTTTTCTTTAATTATGTTTATAGGGCTCTTCGTCTCATTACAGACATTGGATCATGACATCAGATGTACAAAATAACCATATGGAATATTTTTTCTGCGTCCCATGCGAATAAATAAATTAGTTTGCGCATGTCACAACTCATATTCAATGGGATAAATTTATAGAACGTAGAATAATGAATTGTTATAAACAATTAATTAACTATCATAAAAGGACATAATCCAATATGGCCGTTGTAAAGAGCGGAGAGAACCTTAATGTAAATTTCACAAACTTTAGATCTAGATTTAGTTTCAACGTTGATATTACTAAGTATAGACTTATGACTTAATCACAATGGGATAAGCAGGAGCTTTACTATCACATCCTAGATGCCTTGCACGCTACTATTTATTTATTGAGGTGCGCATATACAAAATTAAAAAGTAGAATGTCGCAATTGTAAAATAATCAGTACTGTAAAAGCCATTTAAAAAGATAACTTAACTAAACGTTGAAATATTAAGTTGAAATATTATCTATTCTATTTTTGTATTGTTACACTACTGTTTTTTTAAGCACATCAGAAATCATCTTAAAATAATTACACAAATTAACACAAAACAAACTTTTAGAAGATCAAATGTTTACCATTATCTTTAAAACAAATATGTAAATGCACACACACATTAAAGAAGTTAAAGTGAACTTAAAAATAATCTTATGAAGAATAAGTTAAATACTTTATCTTAACATGTGACAGAATATACAATGTTTAGATAGACCGAATGGATAGCATAAACAAAATACTAATATCCCCTAAAAATATCTTTCTCTTTTTACAATGTTTTTTTATTAATGCAGTTTTTGCAGCAAATTTAACACAATAAGTACACTGCTCTCCTAGAAATATTTCTTATTGACCTATTCTGAAGGTTTCCTGTGTATTTCCAAGTTGCTGCGTGTTCTATGTTATTTGTTTTGCGAATTAATTCTTTCGCTAGCCTCTGCTGCAAACTGAAAATATCTGTAAGGATAACAATAATAAAAGCTTTTTATATTTCTCTATGTGGAAAGATTAGTAAAGTAATATCAAGGGTATTTTAAATTTTTTGAATAACATTAGGTTTCTCTGTCACAGATATTTGCTTATTTTTAATAGTTAATCAAGAATTTATGAAACATATTTATCTAAGCATCTTGCATACTTACAAAAATTTCTATAGAAAATAATAATGTGTAAAAACTGTTTTTAATAACATGAACTATAATAAAAGTACGTATGTAAAATATATACATTATTACTTTTATTTTTCAGAGATCTATGTGATGTATCTGCTGTTACAAGAGAGATCTATTGTTCTTATTATTGCTATTCTTATAATTCTTTGATTATAAAAAAGGATAGAATATTATTAAATTTCAAATCTTCGATGCATTATAAAGCACTCTTTACAAAATTATAAGTTTTACACCAGAGCAAAGAATAAAAACATCTACATATGCAATACATACACCACTAGATATTAAAATATATAACATACAAGTAATATTTATCAGGGACAAAACAATAGGGACAGATGATAAATACTTAATGAATAATAATAACTTACGTTGTTTATCAAGGCGGAACGTCCGTAGGCTCTTGTAGTCATGGTATCTCCCGGATATACATCCGTCTATCTATAATAAAAATGTGGAAAATTGTATAGTGTCGGTCTGTAGCGTATGATCTGTCGTAACGTTTACAGAATCGGACATACGTGTCAGCCATACCGCAACGTGATCCTTTCGTAGGTCGGCGAAGCCCTCGTAAGTCTCGAATCGTCGCTCGTTGTTCCGTGCTGATGTTATTTCAGATTGATAAAGCAGCGCAATTTGCGGCCGTACGTACCCCGTCGAGGCTGCCGCATGGCGTCGCGGCGCGTTGCCATTTTCATTAACGCGTTATACGCCGCCCGCCGCCACCGCCGTACGCCGTCGCCGTCGCCGCCACGAGAGACGGGCATTCGGTACGCCACGAATGTGACAGCCGGACCCGAACGCTTCGGTTAAGGTCGAGCGGATTCGGTCCCCCTCGGATTTAAATATCGGCCGGAAATAGGACCTCCGTTCATCTCGCGCAGCATCGTGGAAAGCGGGTAGTAGGGGCTGCCGGAGGAGGTCCTCTCTCGGTCCTTTCTCAAGCAGGATTGCGTTGCAGACTAGCATAATTACTATAACAAAGCGGCATTTCTGTATTAAATAGATTAATCCTGTATTAGACTTGCTTTCGCAATTTCAATTTGTTTTTCGAGGGTGGGAAAACGTGACTCTGACATGATTTTATCAAAGAGATACAAACTGCTAGGTCATCTTTTACACATGAATACAGTCTCTTTGATTAATCTAGAATTTCTTATTATTGATTTTTCAACAAAAGGTTAAGGGATCAATAGTGTTTAAGGGAACGATTGGAAATCAAAAATATTTCAAAAAAAGCTTTACATATGCAAACAGGCATCATATATTATTTATTTAATTTCAGAAAGACTTTAATAAATTTTTAATTTAAGAATTATGTAACATAATGGAAACGATAACAACTTATGATAACTATTCTTTGCCACTAACGCATTTTTAATTAGTCAAAAAATATATCTGTATGATACATTTTATTCCAGGAATTGTGAGAATTATGAAGCAAATAGAATATCAACCGCAATATATTTAAAACTAGGATAAAAATACATTGCGGTGAAAGCAGCGATAGTTTGATATAAAACGTGAAGACGATGGAAATATAAAAAATAATTTTATATTTAATTTTTTTTGTTATAATTGCAATACTTTTTATTTTAATTTGCACGAAGACAATCTTTCAAAGTAATTATAATTTTGTCACAGTAATAATCTTACGCAATAGCATTGTCCTAAAAATCTAGGAGCCAAGTGTAATTAATAATAATAATAATGCTTGTTAAGGTACTGGTCCTGACGAGAACAATAAAATCAATTGGGAGAAAGAAAATGTGAAAGAACATTGAAGAAAAAAGATAATCTCTTAAGTGATATATTTTGCTAAACTTTAAATTAAAAACGTTCTATTAAAGATAGAAATAAAACGATTTTAGAATAAAAATAATAACTAAAAATTTGTTTATATTCGAAGAGGAAGGATCAGTGGTATTTGAGAAATAATCGCGATAAATAATAACTTTTTGCGCGCAAAATCTGAAACTAAAAATATTTATAACTACTCCCTGCAATAGCACAAGGCAATAAATTTATTAATAATAACGCGTACATATATATATACAGGGGAGAGACAATATAAACACTTGAAAATACACTATATTTTGTTAAAAAGAATAAGACAACATTTTATTGGTGATTAAGCATTGTGTGACCTTATTTCAAACAAAATCTACATTTCTCAACAAAAATTATTTTACGGAGACTTTTGTATAGTTACAAGCTCAAAGATTAAGTTTCACTAATTTTTTTCAACATAGATTTGTCATTGCGTGAAAAACAACTTGTCGAGTTCACTCATCGTTGATGAGATTGGACGAGTCACGAATGCCGGGAGAAATTTCACGGACAAACGAACAATACTACTAGTTACGACACATTACGCGCGTACTAATAATAAATGCATCCCACTTATTTATGAGTATGTGAACATTGAGGTAGTTGGTGGTACAGAGCGGCGATCGCCAGAAACCGTGCGAGCGTGACTGTACAGGTTCCTCAGGTATGTACGAGCCAGGTGGAAACGTACTTGCGAAGGTAAACGGGATCTCTTCACGCTCGACCTCGTCGTTCGATTCGCGACCAACGATCGACCAATGATCGACGAAAGTCCACCCGCGAATTATCGCGTATACACGCGTACGTAAGGCTGCGCGGATTTATTCGCATATTTGTATACGTGACACCATTGTTGCTGCACCCCCCCATGATTACGGAAATCTATCGCGAGACGAGTTACTGCGAGATGCACGCGCTCTGCGGTTAATCCTGGACTACTACGCAGGATGTTTACGAACTCCACCCGGCGGACTTCCTTTGCAAATTCTTTGACTAATTTAGAATCGATTATTTCTTTATGTAAATCAGGAAAAAATCTATAATTTTGATAGTAAAAAGTTAGCAAAATTGCGGTGTAAATAAATTTTATTTTTTATTTAATTCCAAACGCGCAAGATTTATATGCTTTCAAAAATACATGTGACAGGGTCACTGCTCCAATTATGAACAAATAAGAAATGGAGTCAATAATCACATACAAACAACTTAACGTAATTATTACATTTTCAAATAATTAATTTACTATTCTTTTCTAATAAAAAATGATATTATAATCAAATCTGTGTAAAAATTAGATCTAAAAGGTACCTGTTTATTTGCGATTTATTTTGAAGTTTCTTATTTTAATCTTTTTCTTAAACAGTCATTTATTACTGGTAATTGTTCAGCGACTAATGACTTTATTTATTAATAATAAATATAAACATCTAAAAGAAATTTTAATATACCGCTTGATATATTCGCAAGTGCGTTGTATCAAAAGAAAGAATTGCGTCGTCTTTATAATCATTGAGTTTACGAGTACTAGTGAATCCTGCATAAAGATTTCTCCCATGAGTTTAGCTATTACGCCCTTCGATACAAATGTCCGCGATACGAAATCTTCGAAAGCGAGTTAACGGCAGGCGTTATTAGCGCGACAAGGTGAAACCCAGGGGCAGAAATGTCTATTGATTTTTCGAAGAAAACTCGGCATCCCTTCTCTTGGATCCGCCGCCGCTAACCTACATTCGAGTTATAACGGCGGTACGAAGTCTGATAAAACGCGTCCGATAATGAGACTCGCGGTGTACCATGCGATAGCAACTTGTTACTTTTTTCTCCATAAAAGAACGGTCTTGCCGGTTTTTCGAATTCAAGTTTTCTTTTCTGTCCCTCTCTCTTCTCTGAAAAAATTCTTAGATCGGCGTCACGACTGAGTCCGGTTGCTGCAATACCGATATCTGCGTTTACGCCGATTGTGTTGAAACTTTGGGGGGGTTTCGTCGCAACGTGGCACCCTTCAAACGCGTTCCCATTTTCGGGGATGAACACGCCAGGATACCGAGCAACAGAGAGGGCGACTCGGTCGCAACCCCCCATTCGCACTCACGCCGAGGGGGATCGATCCGCGTTCACTCTGCGCACCTACCCCTGCGGCAAAACCCAAATCCGAACCCCGCTCGAAGAGCAGGAGCAACGCCGAGGCTAAAATTGTCCACGTTTTTAACCGGGGCGAATTTTCGATGCCACGCTGGTTAAGCGTTGGAATCTATGCGATTCTCTCCTTTTCATTAAGTAAGAATTGAAACTGATAGGGACCGACATAACTTTGATGGAGTCCGACTTGGCGCGAGAAAATGACCTCTATTCACAACAATGAACACGCGACGGTTACACCAATTTTGATCTCTGCTTCCGTAAAAGAAGGATAGGAACCCCGAAACTAATAAATTACACTGTACTATAATTTTCATTCATTAGGACAAAATTATCCCCGCTGGTGCTATCTAATTTCACCTTACGATATTGCAAGAGCGCTATTAGTAAAACGACATTATCTTCTCTTGGGGCCATCAAAAGAAAGTAACAGTAGTAAAGGACTGCGGCGACTATAGTACAATTAAATAATAAAGTATCGCATTTTTTAAGTTGGTCCAATCATCCGAACATTGTTGATCGTAATAAATTGATTCGTCGATTAGAAAAAATTCATGTCTAACATCGATTAATACGGATTAGTTGCCGTTGAATGAAATTCGGAATGACAGAAGCCACAGGAGATATTTTAATTTAATTGATGACTGATTTCGCGTCCTGTGTGTATTATAAATTTCTCTGCGCGGGTAAATCGCGAGTTCCGGCGCACCCTCCGGTCATCTCGCAGAGAGTGCATCTGGTGGTCCACCGCCATCTCAAGTTCGAATATTCGAGGTGGAAAATTTACAATCGAGTTCGCGGAGAGTTGAAGATACGCAGAAGGCCACGGTTTCGTGAGGGCGTACGATCGATACGGAAAAGTTCCTTGAAATCCTGAGTAAAGCTTCGTTCGCCTCGTGCTATTTCGCGTAATCGCGATCGTCAGATTGGACCGGGTTCATTCCCGTTCCGTGCGTAATTTCCGATGATCGTCCAGGACAAGAATCATCTCTATCGCGGTTTCGTGAAAAATGAAATCCAAATTTAATAAAAAATAAAATAAAAATTAATGTAATGATACATCGTGTACTTTTTAATTTTCGGTAATTTCTCGTGCCTTGATCATCGGCGATGTTTACTGTTCTTGGAAGCTTTAGGATTAATTTTCCTGATAAGATGAGAAACCTTTCAAGTTACGGAGCGCTACAGGGAACACGGGCTCGAAGGACGTCCATCACGGTCATCTCCAACGGAAAAGATAGGGCGTGCGCCCCCTTGTAACTTCTGAAGAAAAGGAGATCGTAGATGATATGACAATTTTTTTCAATTTCAATCAATTGATTCCGTCACATTTTTTATTTACGTTTTTGTCTCCGAAAAATTACATCAATTTCAATATATTAGTAAACTTGAGTATACTAAAGAAATACAAAATCAAAATTTTCCAGAAAATAATTTTAATCCAGTAAACAATTTACAAATATAGAATCAAAGAGATTCGAGCAACACATATATGTACGTTACATTTTTTTGTATTATATTAGTAGGAGAGCTTTTTTTCTTAAGAAGTAAAATTACAAATACAAATTTGCGAATTAATGTGTATCAATATCTATCTTACAAATATTATTACAATTTTTGGAAAATTAAATATGATATAATGTCCACAGCTAAAAATGTAATTTATGAAACAAATTTTATTTATAAATATGTAGCGGCGGAAGATTTGATTTTTTATCGCATGCGTGTGTCCTGCGTGAATGAATAATTGGGTTAAAGAATATCGGAACGAACATCCAATTTTGCGTGTTCATTGGATATTCGGTTGTGAGGGATCGCGTAAACGAGAGGACAAGAGAGAACCAACGGGCGCGAGGTGGTGGCAGGAGGGTGGTAGAAAGTTGTCGATGATCAAATGATTTTCAGGAATCGCGAACGAATCGAGGGGTTTGCGCGCTCGCCTCGTGTACATTTTCGAAATTCCAGCCGGGGAGAGAGCCATTTTACATACGGAATTAACGTTGCGCACGCGTGGCTATATATGCATTCGCTGCGTATAACTATTCCAATCCAAACGAATCGAATAGCTCGAAAGTCCATTCATCGCAGCGTTCATCTCGATATGCGCGTTGCTCATGCATCATTGATGCATAAAAATGCACCGGACACACATTCTCTGCCTTGTGATGTCGGCACCTCTTTTCATCATGACATATTAACAACACAAATTCGGTAAATAATGACGGACATCCTACAATTATATGTAAATCCGATCTTTGTGTGTACGGCAAATAATAAACGATTGCACGCGAACAATATATCACAAGTGAGTCAAAAATATAAAGTCGTTCGGGAGAGAGAGAAGTAGATTGCATATTTTAAAAGTATTTAATTGTAATTGTACAGTAGCATTAAACATAAGTTAACCTAAAGCTAATCACAAATTACATGTTTCAAGCTCTCTCTGAAAGTTGATATTAATTTTATGGTGTTATATTAGATATCCTAGAAACTATTTTTATTTTGATTTGAAATTTTCTTCATTTTTTATTTTTTACTTGAATTCAACTTGATTACGTTTTTTTAAAGGTCGATGTATTTAGAACGTAATCCATGTATTATTCTAAAACCTTCGATTTATGTCACTTTTCTTGCGGAAGTGCAAGATTAATTATGTATTTTGAGACATTATTAGTTGACTAGTTTTGACGTAAATTCGCGATAATTCAAGTTAGTAAGTATTGTGTATTTTGTTATTTCTAAAAATATGACAAAATAGGTGGCTAGTCATCAGACCGTACATGCAAAGTATTTAGAAAATAATGATAAAAATAATGATGGTGGAAAATAATGATTTATTCACGGCAAAGATAATTTTTATAAAAATGTGACATAGTATAGTTTGTCTCATCCACTCGTTTCTTTAATTATAACGACGCGCATCGTTTGGCTCTTTCTCTTTTTAGAGCGCCGAATACTCCGTACTTCAATATTCAATTCTGCTGAGAATTTTCAAGTTATATTTTCACAGAAAAATTAAGTAAAAAGAATTGAAGAATAAAGAATGAGAAAGAAAGAAAAAGGCGAATATATTTCGATTAAATAATCTCACTCTCTCGAAATGCTTTGAAAATTAATAGCCTAAAATTATAATAAATTTATTAATTCATGTACGCATAGCTTAATACTATGTTGTTAAAAAATTAATAAAAAATTATTTCTTGTTTAAAATGTAATTAAGAATAACAGTAACGTTGATATAATTTATTAAATGATTTTGTAATACTTTCTAAGAAATAAAATTTATATTGACGAATATTGATATTTACAGTAATAATGAAAAATAGTATAGAAAATAGACAGATCGATAGTTATCAGACTAATCTGAATACACAGCATTTAGAAAATAATGTTGAAAATAATAACGCGGTAGGAAATAATGATTTATTCTTGGCGAAAATAACTTTTACAAGTATTACATGTAATTGTACGACGCATAAGGCACGTTGTCCAACGGTTCGCGTTGCAGAAAATCTCGTGGCTACTGCCGGGTTAACGAGAGAGACCCGTACGGTATGCATCCCAGCATTATATCTTCGCACTTTGCGCCGTGGGCGTTACAGCGTGTCAATACATTTTTCTCGCCGCGTTCCGGTTTGTCCGCATTTCGCGTATAATCAGCGCAATATCGAGGAGGCCCCGCGCCGGTATCGCAGTTTGTTGGCATTACGGTTGGTCGGTATCCCTATACGTCTGGTCGGTATTGCAGAGCGTCGATAATAGACCGCCGCTTTTATCCATTGGAATTGCGCCCGTCGATAATTCGTAAGGGACGAATGGCGGGAAATGGAAGAAGGAAGGATGAAGAAGAAGATAACAGGGTAGAGAGGCCGATAGAGAGGAGAGGATCAGCCAGAATGCAGGGGTAGAGGATAACGCGGACGGATCGGGAGAACGAGAGGATAGGGTGAGTAGGTATGGGGTAGGGGCAGGACGCACTCTCGTGGAGGAGGACGAGGGAGCGAAGTGGCGTGTGGAAGGGTTCGAGTGGTAGGTAGGGAGGGAAAGCGAGATGAAGGTGGGAGATGAGCGAGATCACGGGGAGATGGAGCAAGTCCGAGGGAAGAAGGGGAAGTGGGGTGTGGGTTGGACGATGTCATTTTAGATATTCGATGGAACCTGTGCACTGTGCGAGCACGTTGGTAATACTGCGCACACAGACGGTGCAATAAAGAAGATGATGTCTGGGAGAAGAGTAGGAATTATACGCGGCTGACGCGCGAGAGATTGGTTCTGTGACTTCTAATTCTGATTACGAAAGTAGATTTAGTAGAGGGCAACTTGTTATTTAATATCTGTTGTTACATTACGTGCATGGAAAAATGACAATTGTTGGAAACCCTTATTGGAACCCCAACGTTGCTCAATCCTAGTCGTCCCTTCTCAAAGTTTCCTCTTCTATCTATGTTATGTCAGAAACTGCAATTTAGAAAGAGAATTCCTAACCAAAGTTAACCAAGCGAGATTCGCTCAAGCTTGTTATGCGACCGCAAAAATCATAGCTTGTCGAAACCTATTAAAGTCAGTCATACCAAGATTGGGTCTAGTTAAGATTAGTTAATCGTCCTATAAATAAATTCTTTTCTTAGTTACGCTAAAGACTACGCTTCAAAAACAGGCATGAAATCGCTAATTGAGATTGATTAAGTAAGTTTGCAGATAAAATGAATCTTTAAATTTTGAATGCTTAATCTTTTACTAAACGCAAAAATTATGTAGAAAAGATAATTGCGACAGACTTAGTATTATTATTAAAAATAGATAAAAACTTTTTATTGTTTAAGAGAAGGAAAATATTTCAAACTGGAAATCCCATAACAGAATAATAAATACTGTAAGGTCTCCAAGACAATCCTTGTACAGCCAAGAATTAATCACATGTAAAAAAAGGGGATATTAAATTAAATTTTGCAGCTCCTGATTCACAGTCGCGGTGTAATTACTGCATAATCGTTTGAGATTCCTACAAATTTTTCTCGATACACGTGCTACGCACTCGCAAGCGCGTATTTGCGCAATGTAATGTATACAGTGCAATCGCAATGGAAGAAAGCACTTAACTGATTTATCCTACGCAAACAGCGCTTTGCCGCATTCACTGCGAACGGGATGAATAGCGCAACGATATATCGTCTAATTGACTTGATGTATATTGTTGTTCGGCAAATTCAAGATCCATCAAACCCCCATGTTTTCATTCTTCTTTCACGTAGCAATGACCAGCAACTTTAAAAAGACAAATATTCCAAGTAGAGGGCAAGCTTATCCCTGTCACGAAAAGAAGAAACACTTCGAAGTTCCATCGAGATGCTGCTATGTTATTTACTCTCTGTACAACTCTGTTTGCCTCGCGTTGCACGCTGCTAATATCGTTATGAAAAAACGCCGCGTTCCAAACCTATACAAATTTTAGAATAAAATCCGCAACAGTTTCGCAAAACTATGGCTTTTTTTTTAATAAGCAAATCTAGCAAATCGATAGCTTTTATCGACGGATTTTCGTCCATTACGTTAGCACACCATTGCGTCGTTTGGTCACGCGACATGAATTATAGTCCAGCGAGATGTATTAATGATCCTTGGTTATTCGCACCGTGCGATCGAACTTAAAACCCGGCGGGATGAAATTTACCGTAGGTCATGGTGGGCCTTAACCGCGCGCTTCTTATTAACGATCCTGCTTTAAAGGTCCGCGGGATACGCCTCTTATATGTGTGACAAATTACACTCACCATAAACTCGGTGCAATAACAATAATGATCGGAGGCAAAGATTGGGGAGAAGTAGAGGAACAGAAAGGGAGAGAATCGCGTTTATTCGTACCTTGGGACAAATAATATATGTAAGTATATAGTGAAATTTGATGTGATATATGTAAGAAAATAACTTATCGTGAATTTATTGGTATATTAACGCATTTATAACTGATAAAATTATAAATTGATTTTAGAATTAATTGATGATCGCAATTAGAATGTAATAATTTCGTGGTCCATCGCTTCTGTGCCATTTTCTCCATTTCATTTGTTCTCTACCTTAATAATACCTGTTTCTTATTTTAATTCTTCTGAAGAAATGAATGTAAAAATTATAGTATCATTATTTACGAGAAGAATATTTCATGGATGTTATAAACATTTTCGACCACTCGCAAAAGTATTAAAAAAAAAAGATACTTAAGAATTAATTTGTTAGATAATGTTTATTTTACACTAAAATAAATTCTTATTTAAATACAGCGAAATAAAATTTTTTCACCAGTATATAAATCAATTAATAAGAAAAATGACATTTATTTTATATTTGTGTATTCCGTCACTTCAATAAAATTTTGTTACGACCAATAAACATCGAAGAAAGCGTAAATAATGATAGCCTCTGAATATTCCGATTTCTTTTTTAAATGTAAAAGCATTTATATTTAGCTTAAAGAGTTTTTTTCCTAGTCTCCTTATTCAATACAAGAACAGCTTGATCAAAATTTGAAAATAAGTTCATGATTAATATATAGACAATCCCAAATTTTTTCTTACTGTGTGAAAACGAGTTTCGAGTAATTATTGGAGAGAAACGTCGATACGTCATCGATTTTCCCGCCGAACGCATTTCGATCTTGGATAGGTCGATGTTTGCAAACATTTCCTGCGGCCGCGTTTCCACGTCTGTTTACACGAAAGCGAAATATCCGCGGTCGAAGAAGAAAAAGAAGAGAACTCTCCCTCTCTCGACGTGTTCGTCTTTTCCAACCTCGGTAATGCCGGAGTGTGCCAAACAATTGGCTGTTCGAAAACAATTTCGCGGGCCGATACATATCTCGGTGCGGCGCGATATAGTCGGAGTCTGGTAGGTACGAAGAGCCGACTACCCTCCGACAAGTACAACAGAGAAAGAGAGAGCCCGGGGATTCCGAAAGCACCTCACCTTACCCCGCCGTCCCATGACGGCCGAGACGGCGATAAAAGCGGAGCGGTGGCGGGCGAATCGCACGCGCTCGTAAATAGAGTCGCGGGTCCATTCATGAGTTCGGCCAGCATGCAGCAGCAGCGTGGCAGAAGTGGCGGTGCGCTCGTGCGTACACGCCGGAAAAGTCTTTTTCTCGGTGTGTTTTACGGGAGGTCAGGGTTACAGAGGCGGAAAGAGGAACGTGGCGAGGGGCGGGGGAAGAGGATGAGGTGGGGCGAGAGTTTTACGTGTTACTACTATTACTACTACTACTACTACTACGAAGATTCGCTCTCTTTCTCTTTGTCTATTTGTCTATCTATCTATTTATCCATTACCGTCTTCCTTCTGTGCCACATCGGTATGTCAACCTTAAGTAAAAATTAACTTGGAGTAATTTGCCGACCACATTCCGCACCATTTCCGTGCAAACGCGAAACTTTATTTCGACTCGGCTAATTAGATCATCCATCGTAAAGTTATTTGACTAGGAACATTAGGAAACAATCGAAGTACTTTTATCAGAATAATGCCTCTGCACAAAACATAAAGGATTCGATGAACGTTGCATTATTTGCTTGAAATTGTTCTGAATTTTTTTTTAGTTTTATTTATGCGTCGACCATCCGTTACTTTAGGCCCACGAGCTCGGAAATTAATTGATATCCCGGAACAACGACAATGTAGCGCACACAACTACATCGATCTAAATTAAATAAACGTAACATTAATTAAAATAGTAATTGTTAAAATGTAGCAAAACACGATTTATCGCATAGTAATGAGAGATTTAGTTGCCTCTTTCATAATTTTGCGAGATACTTCAGCAGTTTCCTATGAAATAACGTTATTTGGGGAAAAGTGCAAAGTTCATGAATAAAATAAATGTTAATATTTAATATCATACCGCTAATTTTACACATCTTTAGTTTTTCGTCTTACAAAAAGTATATAAATTCTAGATAGCACGCATGTTTAACGTAGGAACATAAAATTTAGGATGTCTTACGATATGTTCAGAGAAACGTCGATATTTATAATCTTATATTTATAATTATTTTAAGTGTTATTTCAAGTTGTCATAAACTAATCACAGAATCGTATTAGTCCTCAATTCTTGAAATGGCAATCGAATAAATATCGAATAAAAAAGACATCTTTATCTCATTTTGAACTGATGCTTTTTAGGTCGAAAGTATTAATGCAATTCAGTACCTATATACCCAGTACTATATTCACGAAAAAAAAATTCACAAAGCACGACACGCGAGGGATTTTACAAAATATAATAATTCAAATGCAAAGTTTAAGAGACATCTTAAAGACGTTTTATGATTTGATTTTAAATCTTGTATTATCTAAGAATTAAGCCATCCTGTTAATTGTGTAAATGAAAAGATAAGTCTTTTAATGTCACAGAGAAATTTGATTCGCTAAATTCGTAATTGTATCGAACGGCATTAATACTCTCAATTTACATTTCCTACAATACGTTAATTTTCGTTAATTTATATTAATATATCAGAGACAAAATATCGATATCAAAAATATGTAGTATCGAGAGATAATTATCGATATCTCGAAGCATCGTATAATCTCTGATTACATATGTGCCATGCGTTATGGCGTGCTTTTCGTGCTCGTGTATCTCGCGGCCGAGATAGAGTCGAGCTTCAAAACGACTTTATCGCTGATAAAGATAGCCTTATCACCCCCGACGCGACGATAAGACGTGTCGCATGAAACGACGACTCATGTATTCGGCTTCCTTTCTGTCTTTCCGCTTTATTAGCGGTCGACGGTCATCTTAAGTTTAGAGTCACCGATATTACATACGTAGACCGAAAAGAAAAGATTCCGCCAGGAAGTCCATAATTGGCGGTTTAAGATTGAGAATGTTAGTTGTTTCGATCGCAGTAATTTTTTCATTCTACATCTCGCTAGCATCTCTCTCTCTCTCTCTCTCTCTCTCTCTCTCTCTCTCTCTCTTTCTCTTTCTGTTACTACAGATAACCGAGTGAGAAAGAAACCAAGAATGAGACCAAGTTCATTTCCTTCAATCTTAAACTGTGAGTTCAATTTGTGGGTTTTAATGTAATGGGGAAAAATACATTTTTTTATTTTACTTATGTATATGCCGGGCGACTCACGTGAAATGTTTCGAGTTGTTTTCTCAGAGGTTGTTAGACAGTCTATATATGGGCTTAGGATTGTTATAACGAAGTCAAATATCGATACCGATATCGACGTCGGTATCAGACGATACTCGACTACACAAGAAAAATCGGTAGTCACACATATCATTACAAATTTTAAGACTACAAAAGCAAGTTCTCGAAACTTTAAATAAAAATAATTATTATAGATGAGAGCTGACTTTTTTCAAAAGTAAGATATTAAAAAATATTAAATGCACAGTTGAATAAGAAATAATAACATATTGCTCATAATTAACAAAAGAAAAAAAATCCATTCTACATTGCATCATAGGGAAAAGGAAACGCAAAAACTTTTGGAACACTCTGCAAATATTTTGCAAAAACGCAAATTTGTCCGTATCTATGCAAACATTTTTCCCGCATATTTTTGCATATCCTAACGATCGATACTTTATGATGACTATTTCTGCATCCGCACGTAAGTTGATCGGTATCCGTATAACACACACCGAGAATAATCGTTATGACGATTTTATCCAATTGTCTCATATCGAATGTGAAAAGTATAAACATTTCGAAGTAATCACAGACATCCTCGCTCTCGATAAGGATGTTTTGTCCAGATTGCTCGTTTGGCCGTCCCTCCCTGATTGCTCCTATATTAGCGCTCTAATTCATGGGACGATAACAATCGGCACGAGCCGCTCGGCGAATGGAAGTCACGCGTATGCACGAGCTGTCGAATTAACCGATTAGCCTACAGCACCTGTCATCGTCCCCGGATGTCGGTGTCACCGGCGCGCCGAGGCGGCCTGTGTTAACAGGTGCCTCCGATTCTGAATAGCTGAGCAACGCTGCTCGATTCGTGGCTAGAGTTTTATTCTTGCAGGGCATGTGAGACAGAGCGCGAACGTATGCGGTCAAAAGTCGCGCCGTTTAATCGACCATTGAATAAAACGGCCCTAGAAATTTCGACAACTCATTTTGCATGATGGACGACAAAAATTATGAAATGTATTATTAATCTTGTACTTAACAGAATATTTAAGGTGTCTTGACTGAATTAGACTCACTCATTTATTTTATTTTTTTTAAACTTTATCAAATTTTTAAAATTCTACTTTTTTAACTTTATTAGAGTTCAAAAAAGTGAAATAAGCACTGGAGCTCTCAAATGTTGGGTAATATAAATTTGATTATTAAATAGTTAGAAAAGTATAAAATTATTTTTGATTACACTACTAATCAAATATTTAAATTAGCATTTACTCAAATTCGGTAGCTATTACCTTTTTTTAGTATATTGTACAATATCACAAGAATGAAATAAGTTATATTTATATCACATGTATTATTGCGATTTATTAAAGAACGTTGATAATTGCAAACGGTATACTCCAATTTGACTAAGAAGATTATTAAATTATTAGCATGGGGTGAAGAGAGAGAATGCAAAGGTGCATCCTCTTCGGCGACGATGTTCTCGAGACGCAAGAGAGACGTGCCCGCGAAACAACTTTTGATGTCGCGGAGGCGAAAGGCGGGAACGGCGGGAAAATTGAGCCAACCGTCCCGGTATATCTTGTTGCTGCACCACATCGTCGGTGTAATACGGTTTTCACCGGCTCTTTCTCGGAGTTACAGCTAGGCAGAATCGTGCCATAACTGTACACGAACAACGCGCGGATTTCGCCTGGTTCGACGTCGCATATTGATGTAAGTTGCGATACGTCTTTCTAGTTAATTTTATGTACGATCTCTACCGCAATTTTAAATCTTTATTTTGGATCACTTATGTCCATTTCTACCAATAAATTATAACTTTAACTCATTCGTCATATTTCTATATAATTCTCAAAACTAGAAAAAGTAAGTTAAGTTGAGATTAAAGTCAATCCATTGGTAGAAATCAACATTAATTTCTTAAAAGAAGTTGTGATCAATGGAAAGATGAAATGTAATAACTTTTGGTAAAATATAAACTTTATTTAATATATTCAATGAGAGAAACTTCATAAAAGAAAGCGTATAGTTTTTTTGATATATTCTATATATTTACATATTTTATACATATTTTGTTATATTTAAATTCGCTATTTCTATAGATAACAATATTTCTCGATATAAACATTTGTGAGCTCTGGCATTTATTTAATTTTTACATTACTTTTTTTTAAATTTACTTTCTAATGATTAAGCTAAATTTTTCTAGTAAGCTGTTGCTCGTCTGCAAAATAAATGCGAAGAGTTCGTGATAAGAGCCGTTTAATAAGTAACGGAATTTCGCTTTTGAGTCGCATTTTCGTGACGCCTCGAACGGTTTTTGGTTTCCGTTCTGAAGAAGTCTGTCCGGCAGTGGTTTCAGAATTCGTGCCGGAAATGCAGGAGTCGCAGCTTTCGAAGATGATCGTAAAACGTCCCCGCCGTTTCCTGATCCCCACCGTCGGGTATCCCATCGTCGAGTAGCTTTGCCGGGGCACTAACGAGCGCTTCTAGTTGGCGAGAAAGTCCGACAGGCGCCTGTGCGCGGCAAATCTCAACGAACTGAATTCTGCGAGTGCTTTTATATAAACGCGATGCGTTCGTTAGGGAATATTGGAAATAATTCAAGGACAAGTTTCTCTCCTACACAACTTGCGCGAAATATCTCAATCTGATACATTATCTAAACAAAAATACAGAAATATTTCCTATGGTTAGAAAATTTACATGATAAAATTCTTCCGGGATTCTGCTCAAAATTTTTACGCAAGAGATATATACATTATTATCGAAATTGTTACGAGAAATACTGCCGAGGGAATTTGATAGAAATCGAGTTGGAACGAAGGCATTTAATAATGAAACTTGTTTAAATAATTGAATAATAAAACTGTCGACGAGTCGTCTGAAACGAAATGACGACGCGTCGACGTCACGGATGGGAAAGGCGGCGAACTACCGAACTGCGGGCGGAAGCGCGCGGTATCGTGCCAAATTCTAAATTCCCTTCTACCTCGCGACCGTTTTCGCGGCCGTGCATGCGCGCCCCGTGCTTCGAATAAGGCGTGTTCGCGTCGCCACGGCCTCGTCGTGCGAGCAAGGACATTCATTGGCTACAATTCATCCTCCGTGCCGTGCCTGGCCAATCGTAAACTCGGCCGGTCGCTTTTCTCCGTGCTGGAGTCGCGCCGTCCGTCGCCGTCTTCGTCGTCGTCGTTGTCGTTGTCGTTGTTGTCGTTGTCCACGTAGCGACTCGCGTCGACCTACGCTTTCTCGCTGCGGACCGGACACGTTACGCGCCGATCGACGTAACCGTCAACTCCAGGAAGAAGCTTAGCGCATGCTTCGCCAGGACACTCGAGGCAACGTCTCATCTCGATCTCGTAAACTTTGTACATTTATACTCTGTATAATAAAGAAAGCTTAGTTGTCGTTTTCATTGATCTAGACGATGTCTGCAAGTTCTCCGCGATGAACAATGATCGAACAACTTTATTCGAGATTGAAATAATTCAGGACGAAGAATGTTTCCGGTAAACTCATCTCGCGATTTCAAAATTCTTGACGGAGGTCTAGCATCGATTCGGAAGCGCTATCGATTTTATTGAGTCTCGGAAAGCTTGATAAAGCGCTATTACCACGTTCAGTAGAATTGTATCAAAAGATAAAAAATTTCTTAAAATTGTACGAAAGAAAATAGAGGGAATATCATCTCTTTCCATTTATATATTTATGATATTTTTTCCACGCGGTTTAACAAGTTAAAAAAGCGCGCGCGCGCGAGCTACGCTGAAAATATATTCCGAGGCGCCCCCCCGCGCCGTATCCATCGTCGCCGTCGTCGTCGCCGTCGCCTCGGTCGAAGAGAAACCGAGCTCGGGCGCGTTACGCGCGTCGGCTCGGTGCCGCCGCGTCGTCGTCGTCGTCGTCGTCGTCGTACGGTGTAGCAACGGGCTCCGCCGCTGGAGAGACCTCGAAGCCCGCCGCGCGCGCTCTGCCTCGCGGCCGCATACGGAATGACGCGCAAAATTCGCAGAATTGGCCGACGCAGGGAGGTCAGCCGATCGTAGAACGACGGCGCACGTCCCCCGGCGTCCTTTCGCCGTCGCGGCGTCCCGATGACGCGCCCCTTTTACCCGATAGGGAATAAAAATGTTCCCGGTGAATTTTCTTAGGCTGCACGCCGTATGGAACGTGGCTCGCGCGTTGTCTGCCCTTTCCTCCGTCCCCGGCCGCCCGTCGCCGCGCCGCGCCGTCGCTGCTTGCGCTTGCTGGCTGGCTGGCTGGCTGGCTGGCTGGCTGCTGCTGCTGCTGCTGCTGCTGCTGCTGGCTTGGCTGGCTGGCTGGCTGGCTGGTTGGCTGGCTCGGCTGCGCGAGCGAGCGAGCAAGCGAGAGCCGAGACCTCTCTTCTCTCGGAGTTCTCTTGCGCTGCGTGCCGTATACAGTCAGCCAGTCAGTGGCGAGTTTCGAACCTAGTGGCGTTAGGCCGACTCCCTCGTGCTCGGGGGGGCCCCTGTACTGAGAGAGAGACCGGAGGTTCTCCTCGGTGAAGGCTGCTCGACGTACGACCGAACCTACGTCCGAAGGTTCTTGCGCCTTGCGTTTTTAAAGCCGCATGAAAATTTACTCACAGACGCGTTCACGTAGCCTCGCTCTCGCGAGCGCACGAGTATCTCCTCTCTCTCTCTCTCTCTCTCTCTCTCTCTCTCTCTCTCTCTCTCTCTCTCTCTCTCTCTCTCTCTCTCTCTCTCTCTCTCTCTCTCTCTCTCTTTCTTTTTCTCTCGGTTTTCTCCCCTTTTTTTCCTCTTCGCGATCCAACATGCGAGCATCGCCGTTCAGCGACGTCAACATTTTGGAAAAATCGTTAACAAAATAAAGTTCATCTTTTGCAAGAAATTGTTACGTTACTCTCATGCCAATCACCGTGCAAGAATATTAATCCCATATTAATTTCTACGCAATATCGCAAGCGTTATTGTATCGATAAATAATACCCGAGACGAAAAAGAATATATACAGAATGTATATTCTCATGTTCAAATGCAACCGGACAATTATATTCTTAGGAAAAAACCTTCCTTCGAGTTTTTTTCGAGTATGAGGAAAGAAACGGGGAAACGTTTCTGTCGCTCTTCGCGCGCGCGGCTCTTCGACGAGCGAGCGCGTGATTACCTTGCTGGCCGCGCAAGGTCCTGGCGTCGCGCGGTGACGCGATTGACCGTGCTATCTCGGTCTCGTCTCGTAAGATATTAAGCAGCACGACGGCGCGACCGACGACGGACCGGGGAATCGGCGCGATCCGCGCGCGAGCTGCGCGCCCGCAAAGTCATTTTGAGTTTTTGCTGCGTCGCTGAAATATTTCAGCGCGGCCGCGCGTCGCCGATCCGTTCTCCGATAACTTTCATCGACCGACCCGTGCTATCACAGACTTTCTCGAACAGAGCGATTTTTCTCGATCGCGGGGAGCGCGGACTTTCTGGAAGAAACCGAGAAAGAGGGGTGGAGGAAGGGAGAGGGGAGCACATACAGCGCGGACTTTTAAGGGACTTACAGAGGACGTCCTAAAGACGTTCTAAGGACGTTTCATCGCTGTAGCGTGCTATATAGGAGAGAAAGATATTTAACGCGGATCCTAGAGAATCAGTTTCTTTTATTATGTGTCGCGCGGCACAACCCGGCACCACCCCTTCGTTCACCCCGCGCGCTAATGAGCGCCACCGATCATTCGACATAAAAGCATTGTTCATACCTGAAAAGCTGCGCCGCACACTTCGACAATGAATTTCCTTTCGCGAGACGGACAGAGTGACATACACACTGTCCTACGATATTAAATCCGATATTAATTATGTAATTAATTTACGCGACGTGAGTGAAACGTATCTTTCCATTTATATCAATTATCATCAGGGCGTTCGGGCGCTAACAATATGGCATTATGCACCCCGCGGACGATCGACTTTTTCTCTCTCTCTCTCTCTCTCTCTCTCTCTCTCTCTCTCTCTCTTTCTCTCTCTCGAAATGTCACGTCAAGTACGACGCAAAACATATGTTATCGTCAATCGAAACGGTCACCAGGTCGCAAGCTCGTTCTTTTCCTACGAAGCGTGTACATTAGCGACGACTTTTGCGAGTCGCGATAACGCGAATTGTTTCTGGATGATCGCTCTACGGGCGATCGTACATCGCATTACGGTGTTTCTGCGTCGATGTCGAAAATCCGTAGGGACAATGCGCCGTGTCGCGCGACAGGAACGACGCAGGGCGCCCCAACGCGGGTCTACGGCACTGGCGTACGTTTCGTGCCGGAGTGCAGGTGGGCCGAGCGCAGCCGGAAACAGCCGAGCACGCTCGGGGGAAAACCGAGCGGCGCTACTCGGCGAGGAGTGTTGTCAGAGTATTCAGTAATGCTTTGCATGGCCAGCTAGCTGCTGTCGTGTGCGTCGATGACAGTCGCATTGTCATCTGTTCGGAGAGTGATCGTGCGATGTTACTTGAGGAGCCAACCGGGCTACCGGCGGCCGACACCTAACGTCGCGCGAGTGCGTTTTTCGTGAGACTGTGAAAACCGACGAAATAAAAAAAGAGAGAAAGTAAGGAACAAAATAACGGACACGTACTCCCGGAGAGACGGACGGGAAGTGAAAAGACAGTGTGAGAGAGAAAAAGACGCGTGAGGCAGGACATCGAGAGGGAAAAGGAGGACGGGCGATTTGCGGAACAGGAACTTCATCGTATCCACGGCCGAAGTAACGTGGAACTTCGGTTCCACGTACCGCCGTGACTTTTCTCTCCGTTCTCGCCGCGAATCACCGAGTCACGCGGAGAGCGAGGGAAATAAAAAAAAAACGGACCGTCGCGGTAGCACCGTGCGCGGCAGTGCAGCAGCAGCGTACCAAGATGCTGTCGTCAGTGTCAGCGAAATAATAATGTGGTGCGACGTCAGTCAGGTGAGTTTCGCGCGCGGTTCCGCGCGCATCGCACACACACACTCTCTCTCTCTCTCTTTCTCTCTTTCTTTCTCCTTTTTGCTCCCGCCGGTTCGGACCACCATCCTTTTTTTGCTGCAACCCCCTATCCCCTCCCGCGCGCGCCCGCACTCCCCCGTGTGTACGTACGCGTTCCCTTCCTTCGGCGTGTACGACACGCGTGCCGCGTTTCCGCGTTACGTGCCGGTCGAGGAGAGCGGGTTACGTGATCGCGCGCGCGCGCACGTTTGCTCGCCGCTCGACGGCGAAGCGGCGGCGATCGTAAGAAAGCGACGAGGCGACTCCGTCGAGTATTTTGCCGTCGGGGACTTTAGTCTCTTCGATAACAACGTTACGAGGTACGAGGCACGAGGCACGTACGGAACACGGTCGTACTTTGCGCGAGAAATATATATATATATCGAAACATCGGCGCTCTCTTCTCTCGGGTGATTGCTTTGTTCGCAAGTTTTGCCATTGGGAAACTTTTTTCCTCGTCAGGTAACCACGCCTAACGGCGAGCTATCGTCCGACCGCCTCCTTTGGATGAAAATGAAAAACGAACGAATGGAGAAAGGAAAGGAAAGAAACGAGGACTCGCCGTCCTCCGTTTCACGGCGCGTTTACATCGTTCTCGAAAATCGATCGACGTTTCCCCGCAGTTCACTCGCTCGCTTTCGAGCACCGCGAGTGCGGAAAAAACCCTCGTGCAGAAGTCTACCTGGTCCCGCGCGCGAGCACGCGAGATCGCGCGTAGGACGACCAAGTGTCAGATTTGACGCGTGGTAACCTCGTGTTCGGTAGTTTGAATTCAAAGCGATCCCGCGTTTCCTTGGCCCGGCGGGAAGAGGTAGGGACGGCAGGGGGGCGGCCGCAAGGGGAAAGAGGATGACGAGGCGAAGCTCGCCGAAGGGGGAAACGACGACGAGGTGGCTTGCGTACTGTGTGTGTGGGCTGTGGAGTCAGCGGGGAGCGCGCGAAAAGGGGGGAGGAGAAACGAACGACAGCGGCAGCCTGATAGCGCTTGGTGGGGTTTGGGACGAGAGAGGCAGGGGGAGGGTGGACGGTACGCGGGGGTGAGCGCGGGACGGTGGTAGAGAGGCGAGTGGAGTGGATGGTGACGCAGGGGAAAGGGAGACAGGGGGAGGGTGAGATCGCCCCGAGGCTGCTGGCTGTGCCTCCTCTTCGCTTGGCCAGCGCCGCGAGGAAACCTAGCGTCGGCTCAGAGACGCTAGGTGGGGATACGGTTATAACCAACCATCAAGGGGCAGCGTCGTCATGGTTACCACGACGACAACAACCCGATCTGGTCTAGGGGGGTGTTTTTAAAGACATATTCGCTTTTGCTCGTTCTCTCTCTCTCTCTCTCTCTCTCTCTCTCTCTCTCTCTCGTTCTCTCTTTCTCTCTTTCTCTCTCTCGCTCTCGGAGTTCTCCACTCTACCTTCCTCTCCCTCGCTTTCGTCCTTTTTCCTTTTTCCTCTCCGCCTGTCCCTCTTCCTAGCGATTGTTTTTCATCACGAGGTCTTTGAGCGGCGCGAAATGTTTTGCGACAAAATCGAAGGAGAGGGGCGCGATATCGTCGAATCGTAATCCACGAAGAGAGCGCGCTCGAGTCATAATTCTACGCCACCATCGTCCGAATTGTTTTCCGAGATATTTCTCACCGCGGCGGAAAGGTTACCGTCACATGCGTTATTTAGACCCGTTCTGTTAATCATCGCACCAACACCAACGTAAAAAAACTTGAAAATAATACTCCACCAAATATATCTTTCATATCCTTCAACAATGATCATGCGGTGATTGCAGGATACAAAATTCAATAATAGAACTCTGTAATTTAATCAGAAAATTATTTACAAACCTCATTTTCTGTAAAAATGAGTCTGTTAATTGCCGCAAAAATGAGGCTATTAATTTTTGAAGCTAATCAATGTACTGTTCTTTTTCAATCTGCCATATAACTTTTTTAACTTAAACGTTAGTAGTATTTTCCGGAATTTTCAATCTATCACTCTAGAAAGATTATGATTGTCTCTCATTATGTTTCGAGAATTGAAAGCAGGAAGATTGACTGAACTATCATATCAAACTTCCGAGGGTTGACCACGAGCATTGCTTTGTTTGTATGATTACCTATGCAGGTTCATTCTTGTGAAATTGTACACCTTGTACCTTCTTGTAAAGAGGCACACTTTTATACGAGTTTGCTTTCGACGATCGCGCTCCTAATAGAGATACTCGAAACCAGACGAAAGAAACCGACTTGTATATACAAAAAGCTCTGTCATTAGGCATTAACGATAATGGGATTATCTTTTGATCGTTTTTGCCCAAAGGATCTCACTTAGAATAGCGATTCACGTGTGCAACGGTGTGTCGCGTGCCACTCAAATCCCGAGCCGGTTCGAAAGTTTTCCGTATACGAATTTATGCAAATTTACGTAGATTTACGCTGCAAGAACTACTTACACGGATAGGATTGCGAGGAATTAGCCAAGAATTTCTAAAATTCGTCAACATAGACTGAAAACCTCTTAACTCGTAAAGCGTGGAACACGAATAGTCGGAGCAAATATATAAGAATATCTCAAGATTTTTCTTCGTCATTCTCACATTCTTCTGATGAACATCTCACATTATATCTTTTTCAGATTAGATTAGATCTAAAAGAGAGTAGTAAATTAAGGGCCTCACGACTTTTGTCGAGTGTAGAGAAAAATAATCGGCCGGTTAGAATCGCCGACGGACAAGTGTTGTGATTCTCTATACGTAAAATTGGCGCACGAACGTAGGACGTACGCGCCAAAATTCAGGTTGCGATAATACAGCAGTGTGCAGAGTGTCTAGGGAATAAAAGTGGCGCAAGCATGAGAAATAGGAAGGGAAGAAAGAGATGAGGGGATTTTTCGGCGCTTCCGACGGCCGATATGCACCATTGGTGGCCCGATGACCGACAAAACCAGCAGTTTTTCCACGTGGTTTTGCGTCGTACGCGACAAATGGTTGTCTCGATGTGTGCGCGTGTCGTCGGCGCATCGTTAAACTTGGACGGAAAAATTCGCGCCCGCGCTCTTAACCCTTCTGCATGAATCCACTGGTCTATTCGGTCATCAGTGTGCAAACCGGTTCCGGTCAAATAAAATAGTATTTCATTGTAAGTATAAGAGTTTATTCAAGTATAAAAAAGATACAGAAAATTATTGTAAAATTGTATTCGATATAAGCACATCGGTTACAAAATGTTCGTAGCTTTTGACTTTATAATTATGTTATAATATACTTTCTCTAAAGTTTCTAATAATTTTTCACAGCTAAAGTACCAAAGCTATTTGTAAAAAAAGTCATGTTTTAATATGCAATAAGCCTAATTGGAAATATTAAGAGCTAACTATCGATTAATTTTATTTAAATCAGCAAAACAATAACACGAAACAATAATAGTTTAAGTAATATTAGGATCTGACCGAAGATTCGTCACTCTTATCTATATTATAAAGCATAAAGCATTCTTTTTTGCATTATAAAAAATATCAACGTATACTTTGTAATTTAATGTACTTGTTATTGGCATTTTCAAATTAATTTTTAATTTTTAAATTTTATAACAATGAAATATAATGAATTTATTGGAATTATGTAATTATTACTAACGATTGATACGATCTCTCTGCAAAACAATCAGATATTTTCTCTAAATATTCGAAAGAAGAAACATTAAGCATTTTTATTATCAATTTAATACCAATTATTGTCAATTATCTCCAGCTAATAATACAGAGAAATAAATACAGAGGAAAAAGGAATGGTCAATATGCATAAAAGTAAATACTCTTGAAATATTTTTACTGGATCAAAATATAATCTCACGCGAAAATATAGTCTGCGGTTTTTTTTCCGTTAACGCGCACATGTTTAGTCTTTTGCTGGACAAATCTCTCTAAATTCTATTGATGGAAATAAATTCTAGTTTTTCGCGGGAAACCGCGACAGCACATTCGTGCCGAATACGCACAGATTTGTCGATTCTCTCTTTACCGGCAAATTTTATCGAGATACACAAACATGACTGACATCGATTCACCGGATCCAGCGCAACGTGTGTGACATAACTCCTCCGCGAAATCTATTTCTGTTCTCGATGTATTTCCGTATTATCGACGTAAGCGACGTGGCGGTACCGGACCGCGCGTTTGATTTGATGCCGAGAGGCAAACCGCTGACCAAAAACGTATACGCTAATCCCATAATAGCCGGGATTGTATATGAGAATGGATCTCGCTTCATTAATCGTTCGGAAACTATTACAAATTCACCCTAAAGTAATGAAAGCGGCAACATTACACGGAGAGAAGTTTCTCTTAAAATTTACTATACTTTTTAGTAAAATTTACTCTGTACCTTTAGTAAAATTTCTTAAAAGTATAGTAAATTTTACTAAAAAAAATGTGGTAAAATTCCTCGAGATCACACATTATCTCACAATTACCAGATCTTGAGGGTAAATTTTAAAAGAAAATTCTCTCCGTGTAGTATTATGTCGTACACTGTCATTTCTCCCCCTCCCCTTCTCTCACTCTCTCTTTGTCTACTTTTTTTTTTTAAGGTATGTGTCAAAATATCAAGAAATATTCAATTCTCGGCGGAGAGTTTACGTACGCGCGCTGGTTCACGCTCGAAATCATATTTCAATATTGCACTTCTCTCCGCGCCGCGGAATGAACGCGCTAAGCGGCGGCGGCGGCGGCGGCGACCCGGCGATACCTCGCGATGCGTTATTTTGATCGATTTCCGAAGTCCGCGTTCCCGCGCGTTACTTGGATCAGCTGCATATCGTAACGGGCCGTCGGCGCGGCGCGCCGCGACTCAGTACAAAGTGAGTCCAAGTTTCCCCTACCTCCCACCCGCCCTCCGAGCACACCTCCGCCTCCTTCGTCCCGCCGCCGCCGCCGGCCCTCGCGCGCCCACCATCACGGGCCATTAACGAGAGAGTTATCGACGCGCGATCTGTCAATAGGCTTCTCCCATTCATAAATTCGCCGGGCCGGCGTGCGGCGGTGGCCGCATAGTTTTGCCGCAGAAACCACGTGGCGGCGGCGGCGGTGGCGGCGGCGGCAACCACGAGACGAGGCGTATGGACGGACAGACGGATGGGACACCTCCATCGTGTTACGCTACGCGCTACCGGGTTCCGCTCTAACCGCGTGATTTACGGCCGATGTCCCCGTTTTAAATGCATGGGAAGCGGCCCGCGGGTACTCCGAGTCTGTCCTCGCCACGTGTCTGTGATCGCGACTTGTAACCGAATTCGTCTCCCTTCTGCCGATAGCGTACTCGTTAACATCGTTAAAAAGAATTGAGCACTATTTGTTATGTTACGTCGACCTTTTACTTTTCCAGACATAAAGATTCCGTTCGCGAGATCAAGATCAAAGTTTTCTGATATTAAAATCTGAAGTTACAAGAGTTTCGATGTCGTAATTCTAAAAAAAAAGTTGCGTTTCTCGTTACACACAAACACACACACATATTTAGGGTACTTTTTAAAATTTCTTAGCATTATGTTATATATACTTTTTTATAAAAACGGCAAAAGTCTTTATTCTCGTTTTATCTTTTTTTCTCGGCCATATTTATCATTGTCGAGGCATCTTGGATAAAAGCTCTTAATGTATTTCTGTAATGTCGATGCTTCTTCGATATCATATCATTCGTACCAGGTTAAGCAACGTAGTATCGTTAACAATATTGCGATTGAGTTGGTGACCTTCTGACGCAGAGCTTCGTTCTTAACTTTTTTCCTCTTTTCCTTATTCATTTTGCGCATGTATCATTCTCGGATAAAGGTTTATCATCTCAGTGGTTTTCAACCGATGTAATACAAAAAATGTAGTATCGAATTAAAAATTAATAAAACTATATTAAAGCCATTTTGTATGTGCACGACATTTAAAGGGTTGCAAGTTATTATCTCTGAAATTACATTTCAAGCAATTATTATATATTTTCTTTACACCAATTGATTGTCTTATTCTGTACATAAAAGTATTAAGATACAATTATCAAAAAATTAATAGTCTATGAGATCTATGATTTTATATTTTAAAGTCTGTTCCAAAAATAAAGGGGAAAATATCTTGTGAAATATAAATTTTTCCATATTTTGTTTTATTTTATCATTATTTATTCACATATGCACAAACGAATTATACAACTCTAGTCTGCAACATTTTTTGTTATGATACATAATTTCATGAATAATAGTTTGTTGCTTTAAATTCTTATCCTATATAATAGAAATAGAAGTAGAATGTATAATAAAAATAAAATAATATTTTTTTGTACAAAACATTTTCTAATTTGTAAACGGGTTTAAATCGTTCACGTAAAAAGTTTAAATGAATTCAGGTCGCATTTGTCGTAATTTGTCAATAAAATTTAACCCGGACACACGTGGCCTGCGGCATAAAAATGTCTGGGCGCATGTAGCGTATATCGTCTACGAGATCGATGAATCACGAATTACGAATATTGTAACGCGTCCGTCCGCTGTCTGTCTCCACCCGACCCTACCTCCCGTGATCCCTCTCCGTCGACATCGGAGACATCGTGGCACGTGGTGCATCGTACGCGCCTCGCATCGACATCGCGTCGTCGCGCATTGTTTTGTTTACGTTACGTACGAGCGGTTCGCGGCGATTGAAAAATTCGCCCGGTGTAATCGATACGTCAATCATGCGCGGCGAGCGTACGCGGGCACGATCAGTATCGAAAGACGGCGGCGTGGAATCTCTATCGCACCTCCTCGATTCATCCCTTTTTCTTTCATCGGATTTAGATGAAAGCATCGTTGATCCTTTCACATGATTTGTTCTCGATAAAGGGGACTGCACAGCTCTTATTTTATGTACACGTAAATTCTTGAGAAGTTTTATTGATACGCGCGTTTATTTTTAAAGAGTCTGTCATTCTAGTTTCGAGACAAATTATCTTCTTAATAATTTATTTTAGTCTTGCGTTAGAATGAGTGAAAGATGGTTTTCCACAAAGCATTCCATCCATTCTCGAGATATAAGATCACTAATGTTGATACAAGTATCAAATCTTTGTATATATTCGAAAGCATTATTGTTACATTGAAACGATCCGCGTTAATTATTATAACTTATTAGATCTAGTTTTATTAAAATAAATTCTACGGACGTAAGAACATAACAGAATCAAGTTTTATAGGAACGAGGTCTGTTTCTCTGCCATTTAAAAGACTCGCTCGAGAAACGCGTTTACGTTTTCCATCTTTCTAGCATTAATGTGGAACGATAAACCGCACCGAAACAAAGGGTATGTTCAGTTAGAAAGTAGAAACGCGCGAAACTCACCGCTCACATACACACACACATAATTAATTCTTTTCTAATATTCTGCCACCTCGTTTACAGGGTGACGACACTGAAAAAGTAAGAGACTGTAAATGTAAATAAAAAAATATTTGAAGTTGTAAATCATATTTCGTATAATCACTGCTTAAAAAAAAAAAATAAAGTTATTTATCTGAATGGAACACTCGTAGTGCGACCACTCACGAGTTAAGTGGAAGAATAGCGGATTTTGTCCGGCCTCGTCTCTCTGATCCAGGCTTTTCTCGCGCGATTCTCGTCCGCGGGAATCTTCCGCAAAAGTAACCGTTAGCGATACTTTGCGAGCTCGCGAAGAAACACGTAGAACGATGTGGCTTCATATCGCCTTGAAGAAACTCTTGTTGAATACTTTTTCGTTAGTTGTTCGTTACATTTCTCAAGCCAGAATAATAATTTATTACTTGGCATACAACATATAATATAACCGAAAAACGCGTATAAGAAATGTGACTGATAAGATGAATTTTTCTGACTCTAGTTCTCTCTTTGCCGGAAAATGTATTACCTAATATAGCGAGTAGATATAATGCTCCATGTCATACAAAAATAATTGTCCTGCGGATCGCACGTTATAACGTTTGTTAAAAATTAAATACTATATTTCTAAAAAAGTTTGTGACTTTTCGCTTTGAAGGAATACAGTACGTCGTGTATACTGGTATATTTGTATCCCGTTGCTTATGTTAAGGTTAAGGTTGGTGCTTGTGAGCGTCCTAAATTCGCGGGCGCTTAAATCACAGCGCACATCCTCGCGAACATCTTCGGCTTCCGGGGGATGCATCGTCTGATGGAGTCGCGCGAAACTCTCCGGTCCTCTTGCGGTAGGTTAAGGTTAAGCGTGAGAAGAGAGACGAGACGAGAAGAGAAGAGGGAGAGGAAGACATACGGGGTGAGAGACAAAGAGGGAAGGAGAGAGAGAGAGAGAGAACGAGATGTGAACGGAGAGTTTCGCGGCCCCGTTTTCTTCCCTCTCCATTAACGAGACCGCCGCGAGCCTTTTGTGCGGGTGAATTTCACGCCCACCGCCAGTTAATGGCTAGCAGGAATGAGCCTACGGCGGCGGGGGGGCTGTCCTCCGCGGAACACAATGGCACCTGCTGCTCCCGAACCCGTGGCCACGACACGCTGTCCACGTGGCAGGTGTCGGTGATTTTTGTCCGCTGCCGACAACAAGAAAAATTGCGTGGTCCGTCATTGACTTATTGTCACTGTGATTTATGTTCTATTATTCTTGCGATCAGTCAAAAAGATGTGACTAATGTCCGGCCAAAGTGTTTTGAAAAAACCACATTTTGTCGTTTGACAAAGCCGCCTTGTCGCGGGGACTTTCCTGGCTGGATGTTCCGCAGATAGGACCTTTCCACGCAGCGGGATAGTTTAATGCGGTCGTTCGGTTTCCTCCCTCCCACGTTCGGAGTAGTCGCGTGCCTCTCTTGAGCGAGCCCGCCTTAACACGCGGGACACACGCGGCGTCGGTGGTTTACCCACCGGCGCGACGACGGAGGAAGCAACAGTTGACGATATCGACGTGAATGAGGACGGTTTATGTACTTTCTACGGCGCGCGCCGTACGAAGGACTCGCGCGTATGCGTGAGAGAGGTTCTCGCGTTACGCTCGTCACGAGAGCGATGTATATACGTACATACGTATGTACCATAAAGTGCGGTATAAACACACACGACCGGCTGGGAATCGGGGGGAGAGTTTGAGGAGGGAGGCGGACGAGAGGGAGACGGAGATAGACAACGCGCGCCCCGCTGGGTGACGCCGGGGAAGAGGCTTCCCACGGCGGCTGGGAGGGAGGGAGGGAGGGTGGAGACTACGCGAGAGAGTCGACCGAAGTTCGTGAATTCGTCCCGAATGTATGTGTGTGTGTGTGCATGTATGTGTATGTATACGCGTGCATGTCGGGTGCATTGTAGATGTTCTCTCCCTCCACACCCTGGCACAGCCGGCGCACTATGTGTACCGCCGCTCCCCCTCTCCCCGCTACCCCGCGCCTCCTGTACTCTGCCCCTCATGCCTTTCGCATCCATCCCTTTCGACCACACTGGAGATTCACCTCGTTGTACGTCCCGCCTCGCCCCGTCTCGTCACCGCTTCTTCCTCTTTCTCTCGCTCCCTGCCTCCAATCTCTTCCCCGCGGCGCTCTCGCTCGCGGTGCAACGAGCGATGCACTTTGTTGTCGTCGTGTAGTCGCCGCCGTCGCTTCTATTCCGCGGCTCAGTCGGTTTCGGTTCGGATGCCGGCGAGGTTCGCGCGGCGAGATTCCCTCCTGTCGTCGCACGTGCATCCGTCTCCTTCCGAATGACCCGAAACCCGCATGGCAAAAAATGGAAAAATCTAATCTGTCACATCCGCTTAACATTGCTAAAAATGCGACATGATTACTACATACTTTGATATCATCACTAGTACTATTTTAGCACTGCACTAGTTTGCCCTATTACTTTTCCTAATATTTCTGCCGTTTTTTATGATTTTTTATTTCGACAGAAAATATTAAACAATAAGTATAACATTGCTTTTAGATTTAGATTCTTGTTTGCCTTAGTCTTTTGCTCATCCAAGCATATCCGAGTTCAAAGTAACGCAAAAGTATGTAGGTATACTAAAATTACGTAATTTGTATTACAATTTGGAGAATAGTTATTATGGAAATTAAAGTGGGTGGATGAGTAACTGTGTGAAGTATTAAAGTTTTAATTAAAATTGGTTTGAGTAAACAATTTTAGATTTTAATGAAAGATTACTCCACTTGCTGTCGGATGCATAAGGAGAAATGTGCATACGACTTATCATGTTTTGCGCGTTTTTGCGATAAAAGTAAAGGTTCGCGAATAAAAGTAGGCAAAAAGTTACAAGATATTCCGTACCAGGAGGGAGGTGCACACCTGAGGCGCCAAACGTTTCCGGATTAGAGCGCGGCGCGCGTACGCGCGCGTACACGACGGTTGACCATGAATGAAAGCCTATTTGCGTACGAGTAATAACAGGTGACACTCGACGGCTGTTTACCTTCCCTATCGGTAAAAAGAGGGGCTAGGTATGCGACGGTGCGGCGAGCGGCGGGCGGGCGAGCCGTAGAAGGGATCGTAAACACGAAGGGAGGGGCGTTTAGGAACCACGTGGATAGCGCCGTTTGAAGGAGCCGTAGCCGCGTCGTGTTCCGCTCCGCTCCGCGCCGCGCCGCGCTGCACCGCATCGCATCGCATCGCACTTGCACCGTAGCCGCGTGGCGCCTATATACCCTCACGGATATGCGTGTATTCTCCCGCGCGCGAGGTGGCTGCTCCCGACGACGAGTGTCACGGACACTTGTGAACACTAGTTGGAGCACTGTGCCGTACCGTGACACATCGACGGCGACGCCGCACGGCACGGTGGCACCCGATGTTTCCTCATCGCCTTCGGTGGCAGTGAGATGTTTTGACTCGGAGCTCGGCCAATGTGTCACCGGATCAGTCAGTTCCCGCCGTTATAACCGACCACGCTATATTTGACGACTTGGGGGGGGGGGGAATCACACTTTTGTTAATCATTAATGAACTCGCAGCTTTGGGGAATCTGAACGGAACGAAATTGTTTTAGCGGCGTCTCGTCTCGTTGATCCAATTCCGGCGGAGGAAATTTTGCGTAGCTTTTTTTTACCGGCAGCTTAGCTTTATATTTGCAATGGTTTTTTTTTTTTAATATCTCTAGTACAATTGATTAAAATTGTTTTTTTCAACGATTTTCACTCGATGTTTTCATCGAGCGATGAATATTTATGTTATATTGTACACTGACGTTACACACACACACACTTCATGGATGTCGCTCATATCTTGCTATAACCATCTCTTGCGTGTCGCTTTTGCGAAAGTTTGGAACGTAACTATACCGATGACGGATGCATAATGAATTAAAAAACGAAAATAACGAAATACGTACAATCTACATCTGTCTTGTAAAAAAAAACATAATTATAAAAAACGTTACAAAATTGTGTCACGAAGTAGGCAAAAATGATAATAGTATATTTGTTCAAAATTTTTTAAAATTTTATTTATCGCATTTTTATTAAAAGTATTTTATTAAAAATGTTTTATAAATATATAAGAGAGAAAATGCGCGCGCAAGTAAGTACTTAAAAATTATTCGAAGTTGTGTGTGTGTGTGTGTGTGTGTGTTATTTGGCAAAAACATTGTTGAAGCAAATTCCAGACGGATACTCAGTATCAATATTGATTCGTACGTTTATTATTAGCGTCTGGCGATGCGATCAGAGTGTATCTAGTCCGTAAACCGTACACAAATCCTGTAAATCGTTCACCTTACGAACTATCGATGACTATCTATTGACAGAAATGCACCCTTTAAGACACAGGATTATATTGTCACAGTTTAGGACGACTCTACGTGATTTAGATTTAGTCAAGTGGCAGACACGTAATACAATTTAAGCTTTCGTGTCTGAAATAGTTTGACGTCGCGACCTTTACTGATGCAAATTTGTGAACGTAGTGGACCACCTAAATGAGCTGGGACATAAAAAAGAATCTAACATGACAAGTTACAATCGTCGTCCATGCGCGATACGTGTAACGGGGTTTTATCATCTTAAATATTAGATGATTTTTTACATAATCTATATGCAAAGGGTAATACGGAA
The DNA here is from genome assembly GCF_013373865.1 of Monomorium pharaonis. Classification (NCBI taxonomy): domain Eukaryota; kingdom Metazoa; phylum Arthropoda; class Insecta; order Hymenoptera; family Formicidae; genus Monomorium; species Monomorium pharaonis. The sequence continues at coordinate 15,395,660 of NC_050473.1, read as the reverse complement.
ATGCGCTCGCGGCAATTTCGGGCGCTTTTGACGACCGACGCATCCCGGTTAATCGCTAACTCGCGATTGCGCGAGTGGAGACGCGACAGCGCGACCGTCAGAGCGCTCTCTCGTCGTTCCTCTGTCCACCGGCACTGACCCGGTAATGGAAATCCTCTTTTAACGATCAACGTTGTATGTATATCAACCGTGTGCGCCTAGAGTACCGAAGGTACATGTACGCAATTCCTCGTCCTCTCCTCCAATCCCACTCCCACTCTTCTTTCCCCCACCTTGTTTTACTCGTCACTCCCTCCGTCTTCCCCTCTCACCTTTTCTCCGTCGACTCTGTCTCTCTTCCCTCCCTCTACTTCCCTTCGCCACGCTCGCTCTTCCTCTTTCTCTCTCTTTCTCTCTCTCTCACACACACACACACACACACACACACACACACACACACACACACACACACACACACACTCACCCTCTCTTACCCGTCTTCCCCTATTCTCCCTTCTCGCTTCTCCGTCGGCTTCTCTATCCTTCCCTCGCTTCCTAAGATCGTATAGCATTCCATCGAACCGGAATCAAACGAGCTGGCGTGGTGGGAGCAAGAGGAGGATGCGGCAGGATAGTGATATACACATACACATACACATACACGCGCGCGCGCGCGCGTGTGTGTGTGTGTGTGTGTGTGTGTGTGTAGTATATATGTATATACACGGGGAAAGAGGGCAGCGCAGTGGAGAGAACGGAGGAAAAACGAGCTGCAGGAAGGGAGGAAGATTGAAGGAAAAGGATAGGGTAGCGGGGGCGGTAGAGCACCCGGGGGTGGCAAAAAGACGAAACGTAGAAATAGAATGAAGCGGGAAAGACGACGGAAAAGACTGCTAGACAGATAGAAAGAGAAGGATACGAGGGTGTGACTCCGATAACCGATCTCAGGCCTATGCCCCCAACCTCTTTTACCTTGAGCCTCAGTATACGATGATACTTACTTCAAGGCCACCAAGAGAGCAACATGGTACCATGTATGCTCGGTGGCTGTACTAGGAATCATACGAGCACTCGAGAGTACGAGTACTCAAGTATTCGACAGAGAAAAGGGATAGTCCTTCGATGAAATCGGAATCAATCCTCTCCTAGCGCAATTTTAACCGAGATTTAATTATAGATTTTTTTAGTGTTAAAAGTTGATGAACTCCAGCGAATAAAACTCGAAGGGGCGAATAGATATTTTTCTTACTATCGATCAATTTTTAACGTGCTCCAGTTCAGAGAAATTTAATTCGAGGCCCCGATTTCGCGCGTGATAGCAAGACACACGTCGCGCGACTTTATCTAGAACGGTCTCGTAAAAATGTCCGATCCAAAATGTTCCCGCATAACTTTTCTAAAAACTGACGAACTCGCCGTCTCCGGTTTTCAGGACGCACGCGAAATACTCGTCCAATCCGCAAAATATCATCTTTCGCGCGGCTAGTATTTCAGTCTCGCGAAAGACGCCGTTTCGAGTCGCGCGCGGCCAAGATCCATCGATTGCCTAACCAAACTTAACGCGATAGAAGTGACCGCTCTCGCGTGACAAATAGATCGCCACGTGGTTCGGGTCATCCCTCGCGCCCCTCGTCTCCCCCGCGCCTATCCCTGCCCTGCCCTGTCCCCCCGGCCGCCTATCTCCGTCTTTTTCTCGCGGCCCGCTCCTCCCTTTCTCCCTTCGCGACATTCCCACGAGCTATAAATTCACGCGCCTACACACAGGTGGCACCGCTCTTTTGCCAAGTGCATACAGGCGGACTCCCTTTGGAGATAGTGAGCGCGTCTAAACGTGCGGGGGAACCTGGTGGGGGAAACGACGAGTGCTTATCGTATGCAAACGGGAGTCGGCAACGTGCGCGCGACGACGACGGTAAAAAGCGACCACTCCGCGGACGCGAGCCAGATATCGGCACTCTCATTCAGCAATAAGTACCCTCGCGAGATGGTCCTCCGCGCGAGACGATGATCCGACCTGAGGCTCTTTCACCTGCGGCGACAATGTTGTTTCTTCCTCCCAACTAATCGTTATTCCACTGATCGACCTTTTTTTTCTTTTATTGAATATGATCCTTAAAATGTCATCAGTTATCTATTCAGACGTTTAGGCATGCTTAGTAGATCTTTTAGAGATTTTTGAAAAATCAGAGTCTGACTTTAAGACGGTTAATTCTGAATGCTTTATGATATTTTGTCATCTCTCGAGATAAAAAGAAACAGAGAAAGAAAACGATAGAGACACTCCTTCTTATTCTCATTAACGTGAATGTGTAACCTTCTCTCTCGCAGAATCTTCAACAAAATCAGTCTCGCAGCCAGACTCCGATCGCAGGCTAGCTTTCCTCTGATTCGGTCACCTTAGATTTCGACAGCTATTATTCAAAATATTATGTCGCAAGGAAAGCATGTACATATGTAAAGCGTCATCCTTGTTTTTTACGCTATTCTACTCTACGGCGAGGGCGAGCCAGTCGGGTAGAGGGAGGTGCGAATCGCCTGGCCCTTCGCAAGGTACACGCGACTCACGTTTTATTGCGTGCGAAAGGCCAACCACGTGCGATGAGTCGCGCGCTCTCGTGCAGGTGGCAGCACGCCGCGATACACCTTCGCGCTCACATACATTGTGCCGCGTTGCGCCGACGTCACGCGCGGCTATGTCCTCGCTCGCGCGAAAGCGCCTCGCCTCGTCTCGCCTCACCTCGTCTCGTTTCACCTCACCTCACCGCGCCTCGTCTCGTCTTGCCTTACTTCTCCTTGTCTCGCTTCGTCTCGTCTCGCCTCGCCTCGCCTCGCCTCGCCTTGCCTCGCCTCGCCTCGCCTCGCCTCGCCTCGCCTCGCCTCGCCTCGCCTCTCCTCTCCTCGCGGTCGTGCCGCGTCGCGCACGCAAGCAACGTGTTTTTGCGGCGTGCGCGCTTCTTCGCGACGGCGACGGCGGCCTTCCTTCTCCCCTTTCCGCGCGCGCACACGCGTGTACATATTTCTTCGTCAACTTAATCGCGCCGACTCGTGGCTTCCTTCTACCGTATTTTTTTGCACGGCCGTATATACCGTATATACGCGTATCTCGCTGCCGGATACTCCGCCATCGGGATCGATATTATTCAGAATATTTTTGCTCATTTTAATATTTCCTTCGGTGTCAAGTACGTTTTTGGCATCGATACCGCACAGGTGCGATATCGAAGGTCTTTAGTACCGGCCAGATAGATTGACGGAAGTGAGATATCGCGCGAAAAGATACATGCATATCGAAAACGGCGTATCGATGCTTCGATAATATCGAATTATCGCGTGCCGACGTAACGACCCAGGAAGGTGACGGTACCATAAGCAATATCACTTGGCGCGGGAGCTTTCAGTTGAGTAAAAGGCAATTACGCAATCAAACTTCTCTCCGGTCAGTAAATATTTATGATACAAAACATTACGTTCAGATGAAAGATTTTATAATTTTCTCCTTTACAAAAGAAGGCGCAAGGTAGGGCATAAATTATATTACGAGTTTGCCGTTTCTTATTCTAAAGCGACCGGCGCGTTTTTCGTTTTCCGTAACGTCGGCAGATTTCTCTCTGCATTTCGCGTTTCATCGACCGACTGCGGTCGACTCGACGTTAACGTTTGGCAACATTGTGTACATCTAATATCGTCGGCGCAAACGCTCGCGCAAACGAGCGATCGCGCGCGATTTCTCGGCGCGATGACGCACTCACTGCCGCCGCGGCACCGTCCTCGTGAACGGGGCACCAACACTCGGTCGGCGATCGACGCGCTACGCCGCCGTCACCGTCGCGGCTCCGCTCGCTCGCTCGCTCGATAGCGCCGAGGGTTGATAGTCCGCATTGATCCTGCGGGAGAGCTTGGGTATCGCGAGGCTAGGTCGTCGCCGCTGCCACCGCCACCGCCGTCGCCGTTCGTCGATCGCAACCGAGATCGCCATTTCCCCGGCTTGAGTATAATTTTATACTCGGTCGTGAAGAATTCCGCTTAGAATTAGAACGGGGCGATTCTCCATTTTGCCCCGACGAAAGTTCGATCGACGAACCTAGTAGCTCGAACTGTTGCGAACCCCCTCTCCCTCCTTCCCCCCCTCCTCTGCGATTTTGATGATACACGATTCTGTCTGTTTAGCAGTTTCAACATGGAAAAATAAGCGATCTAATTCCAGTTATCAACTAACATTACAAACCGCGTTTTTTTTAACGTAAGTCTATTCTCCAACTTCTCAGAAAAAAAACATTTAATAAAGAATTCTGTTCCCAGATAACATACGTCTAAAGACATGTTAAAGACGTCGTAAAAACGTCTTTATGACGTTTTTTTTTAGATATGCGTGTAATTGTGAATTGATGAATTGTCTATGAATTATCTAAAATTGTATTATGTCTCGTTATAATTGAATATAAATTTTCTAATGTGCTATCCAGGATAAGTAAAGTAGTGAAAATATAAATTTTACTTGGAAAGATTCTCGGAAAAATCCAGACATTTCTTTCGTTCTTTGCTTCTCCACAAGCTGTTATCTATATAGATGCTTCACCTAATTCTCTCTTCTCCCGAGGAAACGCGCCAATTATAAATATAGTGCAACGAGTGTCACTTGTGCTGTCGAAATTACAATTTGCATCGCGGATACTGCGTTCGTCAACAGGATAGGTTACGGCTAAACAGGGTACAAGTCACGAGACTCGTGTAGAGTGCGCTTCTTTTTTTTTTTCTATTACGTAGTCCCGGCTTATTTTAGAGATGCGTCATCCAGTAAGCACAATTCAACAACGGTATGTAACCGTCGTCTACAACGAATGTAAACGATGTGTTTGGGTGGATTTAGAGCGTGAACCTCGGTCTAAGGTATTTAAATTTGAACGACCGGCGGCATCAAGTACCGGAAGCGACGAATATTAATACGTATTCCCTCGAAAAGCTATTGACTGACGACGCGAGATACTGCAATGATGAATTAACAAACGGCTCTGACAAATAATTGGCGAATAAATATAACTATTGTAAAAATATATGAATGTCATCCTCTTTTGGTTCTATGAATACCGTTCTACGAATAGATTCTCCCGTGAAGAAAAAAACCAAATCTATTAGCTGATAACATCGGGATATAAGTTTTAGTTTAGTTTCGACCACTCGTCGAACCGCGTTACTCTCGGGTGTCGTCTCACCCTCCTCTTTTTTATTTTATGGTCGCAATGACGATTCAATTGCGTGAGCGCTACCTCGTGATCGCGGATAATCCGATCGCGGCCATTTATCTAACCCCGTCTGTTGCTCAAGAAGATCGTATCGCCGAACTTGGTGCGGCAATCGGTGGAATCCTATCATTCGGATCGTTATAGGGGATGTATCACTTTACAAAAGAGCACCGACGTTAAGTGCCTTGGAAAATTTGGAGGATGGAAAAGAATATAACGTGTCATACGCTCGACATTCATTATCATGAAAATAGTACTGTTCGCGCTCAAAGGGGTGGTTTCTATGCTGCCGGCGTATATTATTTCGCGTAACGTTGTTCGATCATAATAAGATCCTCCCTTGAATGACGAAAGTAATCCATAATAAAAGATCTCGATCGCCCTTGTCTATCGGCCGAGTACACGAGTATCCATGGATTTTAGATATTCGCGCTAACGAAAATTGATTGCGCGCGGACCAGCGAAGTTTTAATATATCGCCTCTCTCTCGCGCGCGCGAGCGCCAGCCGTTATTTTCAACGACCTCCTCCGAAAAGTATCGAGGTGGAGTGAGGGCAAGAGAGAAAGAGAAAGAGAGGGGAAAAAGAGAAAGAGGGGCGGAAGGAGAGCGCAAAAAAGGGAAAGAAAGAGAGAGGATCCCATCAGGGCGCTACGGCGCGGAGGAGTCAGTGTCCTTTAAGTAAGTTAGGCGCCTGCGCGAATCGACACTGGAAATTCTCGACCGGTGGTGGTCCTGCGGCCATGTGGTGGCGGTGGTAGGGCGTATCGGTGGGGTGCCGTATCGCGAGTACGAGGGTGGCGGACGCTGCCGTCTGTGTGCGTGTCGTGGCCGCGCACGTAGGTGTGCGCTCGCGAGCGCGAATCGGCCGGGTGGAGGGTTAATAGGACGTTGGCGCCACGACGGCGGCTCCGGGAAGCGCGGCCACGTGCGCTCGCTATCGAACGGCCGCCATCCCCCGATCCGCCCTACTCACCATCACCACCACCACCACCCTCAGCCCCCGTCATTCCCCCGTGTCACCTACCGCCACCCCCTCGGTCCCCTTTCCACCCCCGTCCCCGGCCGCCTCGCTTCATCTCTCACCCTCCCATCCCCCGTTTATCCCCGCACCCGGCATCGCCCGCGCGCGCAAACCGGTGCTACTACCACCACCATCGCCACTATCACTACCACCACCACCACCACGCCCCTAACCCTTATACACGCCGTGCGCTAAACTATGGCACGTATATAGGTACGTATCGTTATGTACATCTACGTACATGGACGTAGCCGTATATACGCGCGGTGCTCGTATACCCACGGCTCTCTCCCGTACACAGCTGTATCTCAGAATGAGCTGGATATATCGCGCGCGCGAGAGAAGTCGCTGAACACGAGGTATACAGTTTATGCCATTACCGACGCCCCGCCGAATTTCGGGGCTCTTTCCGAGCGGCGACACACGTAACGCGCGCAGCTTCTCGGAGAGAGAGACGATCGGCCGCTTCGTTTTGTCGACAACAACGACGATTTTGCCTTCCCCTCCTCTCTCTCTCTCTCTCTCTTGCGCGCGCGCGCGCGCGCGCGCTCGCGTTACGTCAATTTTCATTTAGTGACATTTTCGTTCGGTCATCGAACGCGCGTAAACTCGAATGGCGATCCATTTGCCCGCGGACATAATTATTCGGCGACATTTTCCATTCTTAGATTCCAACGAACAACCAATGTTACACGAGAAACGGACAACGAGTAAATTGCGTGTAAAAAGAATCGTTAGTAATCGAAATGTTAAATTTTTTGCTTAAATTATTAATGGAGAATGTATCGACATTTCCAAGTTAACTCTCAACTATTATAATACGACTTGATTAAGATAATGTAGCTACGGATGAATTGCTTCTAATAACATCGTTACCTTTTAGATTGTTTCTAGTGTGTTTTAGTTGAATTAAATTTCAGTTGAAACATTCGCTCACCGAGTGAACGTAAATTCTCCCCGGCAATAATTCCCATTCCGAACTTTCGACAGCACGCATCGCACATGATACCGATTCCCGTTAATTATTATTATTGAAGCTGCAATGAAAAATAGTTACAAATCTTTTTCCGATATACTGCCAAGTAAAATGAATAGAATTTCGCCGCGGTAGAGTTGTCATGTATTGTAATTATCTTTGAACAAGTTGTATTTGAAGACATTACGACGTATTTCATCCGCGTTGTACGTACAACTGTTTTGTTTGTGTATAATGGTCGCGCGTAATGGTCGCGATGGTCGTTCTTATCCAGATGATTACGATTGCATTAACTCGATCTTCTGAAATGTAACCGTAGACGCGAGAAATTCAAGTGTTAGTCCCGAGAAAGGCGCGAGAGACGAGCATTTGACGTTTCCAGTTCTCCATCGAAACGGAATCGCGGCGCGGCGTCTTCCTCATCAAGTAAGAGAGACAGTCATATATTTGAGCAAGTGCACGCCGTCGTTTGACAAAACCTTCGCCCGTTCATTGGTTCCGACTTGGCCCACGGCTTAATGCGATCCACATAGTTCGACTCAACGATGTTCCCTCAGCGATAAATACGTACGCCGTACTAGTTCGGGAGAACTAGCGGAAAGGAAATAATCCTTCGAAATTGGGGCTTCCCTTAATTAGGGTGTAGACATGAAAATTTTGCGTCGAGCATAGTCATTCCCAGATGGTAAAACTGCATATTCTGTACACAACTATTCAGATCTTATTAACGCTAGAAGTACCAAGCCGTTATCATTTACTATTCTTATTTTTTTAATTGATATTATATTTCTTGCATATAAAGGAAGATTCTGAAATTCTTTAACTTTTCAATAATCATGTTCTTTATATGAATAAAAGTCTTTTTATTTAAATCATTTTCATTAAATATTGTAATTTATTCGCTTGATATTTTTAGTGTAAAGTTTAGAGTAAAAAAATGCTCGATATACTCTTAATGTTAAATCTTTATGATGTCAATGACTTTTCCTTTTGAAAGTAATTCTCGAAGAATAAAATTAAACATTCGTTAATAATCATTCTCAGTCTATCGAGAGTCGTTCTCTTGGAAGCTTGGACTTTTAAAGGGACATTTACTGAGACCTCGGTCTTTACCGAGTGTGCGTCCACCGCTACAACATCCACTGTTAAAAGTTGTTCCCGCAGAATAAAGTTCTCTCTCGGCCGAATACCCATCAATAATTACTCGCATTCATGTGTCCGCTAACTCGTAACTGTCGCTCTCTCGGGGGACAAAACTCTCGAGTGTGCGCCGAGGCCGAAGAACAACACGGAAGCGTAACCGCGAGAATAAGCTCGCGATCTCTGCATACGCGAGCGCGTCATGTAACTCGTTATTCCGAAAGCTCGCTTTATTTTTTCCCCCGTGCGCGTCAACGATGAGCGTATCATCAACTCTTTCTCTCTCGTTTACGCGCCGGGACGAAAAGGGGAAGGATATAGAGACAAGGAGAAGATGAAGAAGGATGCGTGCACGTGGAGTGAAAGAAATAAAGAAGCGTGATTGCCGGGGTGGATTTCGGGAGGGGGAGGGTACAAGAATTCAACAGGAGAGTGACGAAGGGAAGTTGCGAGAGAGAGAGAGAAAGAGAGAGAACACCTACGGTCGGCTGCAACTGCCAACTAACGAGTAACAATCTCGCGGTTATTTGCTTAATGGCGCTTACTGTTGTTGGTCTCCGCGGTAGCTAGAGGTGGCTGTCTCTAATTGCCGACACGAACCTCGAACCGGTAATAATAATTATCCGTTGGATAGCCGCGTTACGTTACGCTGGACCCTCCAGACGAAGGGATCACCAGGCTTCCTTGCCTAAATATTCCCGCAGGGGATGAGACGTATGCTGGTGATCAAGAAGGTGTGTCCATCCGATAGTCCTTCAATTCTTCTTTCAAGAGTAATTAGCCGATAGCGATACTCGTGGATCGATTTATTAAATACCTAATGATCGTCTAATGTGACAGATATACAAAAACATGTTATTCTCGTACAGACAGTCAAGGTGGACTGATACAAAGTTCACTTTTGTGCTTGCACGAAATTTTACTGCGTGTGAACGATAAATTCGTTAATAGTAATCTGAAAAAATATGTAACGTGTCCTGCTATCTTTTAGCACAATATTAAAAATAAAGGAATAGAACGCTCTACTTTTACTTTGTTGCGTCGACGTTATTACGTAACAGAAATTCAGACGTTAATGAGTCATAGTTCATTTTTATGCTTATATATTAAGCAAAATGACGTTCAATAACGTTGATTAAATTCTGGATGCTATATCATGGTGGAATCGTATGAAAAGTTTTAACGTAATATTACTAGCCGCGGTACAGAATTTATTTCTAACGTTCCCTTAAAATAACCGCCAACGCGAAATGGAACACAGTCTACCTCCGCGCGTGTACGTCCGAGTAGGAAAATAACATTTCAGTAATAACTTGTTCATTAGAATTCCAAGAAAATATCACGTGCGACTCTGATATAACGCTGATATGAAAGGTCAGGTTTAATGTACCCCTAAACCTAAGGCCGTAGGGTTGAAACGCGACGTTTCGAAATCAGTTACTTCTCACATAATAAGTCCCTTCCCTCCCTGTCTCTCTTTTTTTTCCTTTCATGTTTTTGCGCGCCGCACGCGAAATTATTTTCGCTAGGTAGACGTTCATCATCGCGCCGGCACGAATTTGCAAATTTTCCATAGCTGCTCTTCAACGGGATTCGTTTTGCCCCGGTTCTACTACGGGCGTAAGCGACTTTTCCCATACACCTGCGCATTTACCACCGCGCACTTCCCCATCCTCCCGTTCCCAACCTCCGCCTCCAACTATACCCCCTTCTCTCGCTTCTCCACGCCTCCGTATAGTCTCTCGCCGACCTATCTCTCCTCGCTACGGCAATTTCAAAAAAGTGCATTTTTCAAAAAACCATAAGACTAAACTTCTCCTAACTGTACTCCTCCTCGCGGACGAGATGGAGAAAATCTATACGCTAGATGGAAACTGGGCGCGGAGCATTCTACGGTTCGATTCAGGAAAAATGTTTCCCCTTTTCCTTACAAATCGTTAAACATCCACGCGTTGCTCGTACAGCTAAATTCTTTTCAATAATTTCGAATTTCCGACAATCGCCAATTTCTTTATTGGTTATTGAAAATTGCGAGCGTGCGACGGTGATTCGAGCGGTAGACCTATTTTACTCCATTTCCACGGGGATAGATATAATTTACGTTCGGAGCCGCGAGTTTTCGGACTGACGCTTTTCAACGTGATCGCGTAATTTCGGTTCGCAGGAGAGAATTCCATTCGCTCGCCCGCTCATCCGACTCGGCAAAAGCTTTCGACGACAGTGTATGGAGCAGCCTGTACGCAGAAGCGTTCGTAGTGGGGAGCGTGGGCGAGCGGCGAAGGGGGGTGGAATGGAGGAAGGCGCGGCGCGGGGAGAAACAACGCGGTGCGCGCACTGTGTTCGCTGCTGCTGCTGGCGAGCGAGCGAGCGAGCAAGCGAGCGACGGCCGCGGAGCGGTGGGCGAACGGGAGAGAGCTGCAATAGCGGGAGAAGGACACCGAGCGCGTAGTCGGACAAGGAGGGAAGGCATTACTCGTGCATGGGGCGTTACCACGGAAACCCCTATTCGTTCTCCATCCCTTCGCTCGCGCTCGTCAGGCAACGCGAGAGAACGAGGGAACGTGAAAGGGGGAGCGGAGAGGGAGACGGTGACAGAAATAGAGAGACCGAAAGGACGACCGACAGAGAAAAAGGACGAGGCGCGCGCGAGAGAGAGGGAAGCGAGTTGGTCGCACGGATCGGTAGGAGAAAGAGCGAATGAGAAAGAAAGAGGGTATGAGAAAGCGAGGTGTAGAGTGTGAGTGAGGGAGAAAGAGAGAGAGAGAGAGAGAGAGAAGAGAAGAGAAGAACGAGAGCGAGCGACGGGCTTGACGGTGGATGGAGCGAGAGAAACGGCAATGTGATATCGAGAGGGGGAGTGGGTGATGAACGGAGCGAGCGAGAACAGAGCGGAGAGCGAGAGAGCGCGTGCTGGAGGAAGATAGCCGGCAAATGCGGAGCCGCCAGTGCAATCAACCCGTTGCCCACTCGCGAGGGTAAAACTATCCTGAAGTCAGACGAGGATACGTATATTGCGGAGGGAGCTCGCGCACGTCACTGTGTATATATTGTATATACATTTTATATATTATATATAAAATATATATTATACTTATATAGTACATATATATATATATATATATATATATATATATATAAACTACAGATATATAAATTGTATATATACATATTTATACGTGTATGTATACATATATACATACACGTGGGACATCGAGTAGGAGAGATGTAGAGAGAGGGAATGAGCGCGGAGAGTTAGATAGAGACAGGGGGTAAAGAGAAACGGGTGCCTGGAGTGGGAAAAAAGACCAGGCAAAATTACAAGATTAGATGCTCGCTACCTGTAACGAGACCCCGCCGATAAAGCAGCGCACTGCGTTAAAGTCCTCGAGGCTATCATTCACGCGTGCTTTTTTAATTCGATCCGCGCTTTCCAGCCGCAACAACGACCGAACATCCCCGAGACGACAAAGGTCGTCGCGACTTCGCGAATGAACTCGTAACACATAGATACGTGAAGATTCCAACTCTTCGCAGGATACAAGACGCACAAAAGTTATTCGCCTTGTGGTAGTAATAAACGGTGGAGGGATGCAAGAGGGAAACAGGGTCATCTACCGCCCGCGTTAAATCCATTTCGGTGTCGTAATTGCGAAAACTTTGTTTCTCCTGTAGCATTACAAAACTCGCATTTTACATAACGCGCGCCGCGCACACTGCAAAATATCATCGACATTTCTCTCGCGCGGTACCTATCTCGAGCTACGCCCGAGTGGATGAAAAGACCCGAAGTTACTTTACGGGGAAAGTCATCTCCCGATAGATCTTTATAGAATCGGCAAAATTTTCCAGGATTAATCGACGTACGTAGCTGTTTTTACGATCAGAACGGAAACCTGAATTAAAAATGTTACTATTACCACGACGCGTTCAATAATTTTAAATCAAATAATACAAGTGTTCCGTGACATTTTTATTTTTGCTCACATTTTGATATTTATATTATAAATTAGAGCTGCGAAGAATTTCAATCAATTTAACAATAAACGAATTTTAGATCGCTCGAAATATACATTGATGAAATATTCATGACAATTCTAAGATAATCGATACTCTTTCGCATAATCTTGAATTTTATTTCATTCCCACAATTATGTGCGAAAATTGACACTCGTCGAAGTTTTTACTAATTTATGCCCCTATTTCGTCGTCTAAACGCGGCTCGGAAATATATATGGATAAGATGTTAAACTCATGCGCGCGAGGGTGTTCGGAGCTTTCGTTCTTCGTGGCTGTTGCTGGTAAGGCGCAGTTGCTCTATTCTCTTGAAACCAGTTTTCCTCCACATGACCGTCGGAGAAGGGCAGACAGAGAGAACGAGAAAGAAAGAGAGGGAGAGAAAGAGATATTGAGAGAGAACGAGAAAGAGATAAAAGGGAGCGAGCGAGCGAAGAGGAGAAAAAGAAAGAGAGATACGTTCTCGCGCGCGCGCGTGTATGTGTGTGTGTGTGTGTATGCCCGCATGCACACACACATTCCCGCGTGGCCGTAAGTGCGTGCACACACATACACACACACACACACACACACACACACACACATGCCCGCGCGTACGGTTCTCGCTACATGCATGTCAGGTAAACTAGAAAGTTGCTCCGACCGACGTCTCTCGCCGGTCGAAGAAACGCTGCTCGGGCTCTGCGCTAGAGCTACCTTTCGAATTTCAACCGCGAATATTTTCTACGTATAAAATGCCGCTCGCCGCGTCGCGCCGCGCCGGACATGCGCGTCCCGGCGAGCTGCAAAATTCGATCGGCGCGCGCGCGCTCACGTCGCACTCTCGATTCTCTCTCTTGCCGGCCGTGCGCGAGCACTCTAGCCCCGCACGTATAAAACAACGCGCGGACGATCGAACGACGGGCGAGCGTTTTCGAAAGCCCCCGTGTTATCCGTTCCGTCCGCGTTTAGCTCTCTCGCGAACGCGGCAGCAGCAGCAGCAGCAGCAGCAGCGGCGGCGGCGGCGAGAGAGCTCGCCACGGATCGGTAGGTGCGATCGATCGAGCGTATATTTGGTCGGAAGCCAAACGATGCGCTGCCACACACACACACACACACACACACACACACACACACAAGTCGCGTATACATAATATACCATTGCTACACGTTACATGCCGTATATAATGTACGAAGGGTTCAGTTACGCTTTAATATTTTACCGCGCTGCCACGTCTAAAAGCGTTACGATTGTAATTGGAGTCGAAGCTTGACTTTTACGCTTAGCGAAATTGCAAAATTGTTTCTGCGGGTGGGGAGAGGAGGGCATTAAATTGCTCTGCTTTTAATTCAAAATCTTCCCTTCTCAGCGAGTGCCGCAGAAACTTGCGGAAGCATCAAAGCTCAGTATTTAACGGTATCCGTCTAGATTTTTTTTTCTTTTTTGGTGCCATTTTCTAAACTAGAATCTCGTGCCGTTGGCGGGGGTAAACGCGTCGCGCAGCAAACGCGTTGCAGCATTCCTTGACAGATTGAAAGAGGAAGCGCGCGAATCCACCACCCCGGTCGGTTGAAACCTGGGTCGCACGGCAACCCTCGGGTTCTTGCGCCGAGTAGAAAGTTCGCCGAGTAGAAATATTTCGTTCTACCGCCGAGGCAACGGCGGCACGGCGCGGCGGCTTCCCGCCGAGGCAAGGCAGGGCAAGGCGAGGCAAGACGAGCTGAAGCGAGCCGAGGTGAGGCGAGACGAAGCGAGGCGAGGCGAGGCGAGGCCTCGGAGCGTGGGTATCAGCACGGAACCGAGTCTACAACGCATTAGCGCGGCGTTGTCACGTTTCGAGGTTCTCTCTCTCTCTCTCCCCCCTTTTTCTTCTTCACCTCTCTCCGTCTCTCCTTGGCTCCGTCGCTCCGTTCCTTTCCCTCCCTCCCTCGCCGTCCTTCTCCCCGACGCCTCGCGCCTAGCAGACCGACTCGTTCTTTCTCTCGACGCCTCTCGCCGCGCGACGTTGCTGACTCGACTGGCGGGAAAACTGGCTCTTCAAAACGGATTTTCCCGCGACGAGCACACGACTCGAGCGTTTCCTCAGCTGACTTTGTCCTCCTGTTTTTATGTGCCTGGCTCGTGATCTGGCTATCGGTACATCAGGCATTTGACGAGTATTATCGACCGTCATTAACGACGCGCCAAATCAAGCTGCGTTTCGATTTTTTTTTTTTTTTTTTTTTTTTTTTTACTGCGGGGCGATTTACTCCGATTCTGGAGTTTCTTGAAAAATGTTTACCACCGGTAAACAATGACAATAGCAATGACCGCATTCGCGGAGAAAGCGATAGATGCATCCGTTGCACACACGGCGCTCCACATGAATCATACCTGTTTCTATATATCTTTTAATTTTGCTATTATAACTTACATTTTGTAAATCTATTCATTATTTATTATGATTGTGATATCTAGCAATATCTGACTAAACTAAAACCTTTTATGAAAAAAAATTTTAATTAAAAAATGTTGATTAAATTTATTAAATAAATTGAAAATCTTCTTTTTTTCTGTTTTCAGCATAAAACTAATGAAAGGGAAGATGTTTTGGGCCTAAAGGTAAGCGAATTTTGTAATATAATGCTGCAGATAGATATACATATAGATAGATATATTGCGATAGATTTATTGAACGCTCTACACTGCTGAATATTAAAGGATTAAATTCAAACCAACTCTTTGAGTTAAAGGCAGGTTATTATTTTTTACTTTCATATGTGTATCGAAATTTATTATTTTGACATAAAATATGAAGTTATGAAAACGGCCTCGTCTAATCGACTCATTTCTGGTGATAAAATTCGGTAGTATATTTTAACACATTTAAATATATTTTTTAATTAAAATATTGAATTCCATTATTTTAGTTAAATTAACAGCATAGGTGTGTTTACAAAAATAATTAAAAATGACTCAGATTGGATATAATACGTATTTAACAGTGTAGAATGGTATCTTCAACCGCCGGACAAATAAACAAAAAAGCAGAATATGTTACAAGCAGGATATATTCAGACACAAGATAATTACAAAATTAACATAAACTATTACTAACTTAATTACATACATAAATCTTATCTATTAAATTTACAAGTTTCTTAAACTTATAAGTTTCTGAGTTTTATGTTAATCAACACTTTTTACGAATAAAAAAAGTGCAATAATAAGAGATGCAGTGGATTTGGGACATCCCAATAAAAGACCACATCTATTGTATTGTCTTTTGTGTCACGCGTGACGCCGGTAGCCCTGAATGTGCGCGGCAAATGGAAAGCTAATGACCGGAAACAAGAGTACATCAGGCAGCTCGATTCGTAGTGAATTTTCCAAATATACCGCGAGATATTTCCACTTCCCCTTGTAATATAAAGTGCAATTTGGAAGGACTTGTTCTTTGCAATTTCCATCTACCGTGCAATCATTTTCGCTTGGCTCCATATTGCGAACAATAATCCTGTGACCATAGGCACCGTTATCCATTGATCATAGAAACTGTCGATCGTGCCGATTGTTCGATGCATTAATTAAGATAATCACAAAATAATCAGCAAAACAATCGATATGCACTAACATGATTTACACACGCATTGCAGCTTTTCCAAAATTATAAAATCTTTGATCTCGGGTGATAGCCAAATTGTAATTATTGAAGCTAGAATTATAACATGCATTTCTGTGAAAAAGGCTTGAATTTGCAATCCAAAATTACTTTTGAACAACGGCACTAAATCGCTGAGTTACAGCGACAAGATATATTTTATTGCCGAGAGACAATCTCCTTAATGAAAGTAAATACAGAATGTTATGTGTTTGGGAAAAGTAAATTTTATCGAGTCTGTTGCGCTTTCTAAGCTCAATTCTCATCTTCGAGAAGCACCGAACGTCCAACCGACGTCCTGTGACTTTGGAAATAGAAAGTCACTTTGAAAATAGGCTCCGAAATATGCGCGCCTGGCGAACCCTCCCATCGTCTCAGCTAAGAAGAAGGAGAAGAAGAAGAAGAGGAAGAAGCCGAAGAGAGAGAAGGAGAATCGCAAAGAGGAAGAATGACGAGGAGACGAGAGGGACGCGGGAGGGTAAACGCGGTTTTAGACTACGGACTCGGCGCGTCGGCGTCGGGTTAAAAATAACAGTAACAGCGACGGAGCCGATCATCGTCGTCTTCGTCGTCGTCGTCGTCGTCGTCGTCGTCGTCGTCGTCTTCAGCGGCGACGGCGGCTACACCGTCTACATTGCGTTTAGCCGCTACCGCCGCTGCTTGCTGTTGCCGCTAGCTGGTATCTTCCTTCGCTGAGTTGGACAGTGATATCGATGACGCTACCACATCGGTTGCGACATAGCCTTGAGCGCGGCTGTGCGTCGCGCCGAAGAAGTCTAGGGAGCGGAGCTCCACACACCATTTCGATTTTTTTTTTCTTTCACTGGAATTTTAATACCTCACACATGCCTAGGATCGCAGGATTTTTATCGACTTCTACGTGTCGCGGCGGAGTTTTTATCCGCACGCTTATAAGCGACACACACGCATTATAATCATTTCGGGCGAGGAGTTTCCTGGTAGCTGGTAGCTACCAGGCATGTTTGTCAGGACGACGAATTTATAAATCTCGCTGACGAATTGTCACGTTCCCATTCCGCGAAACTTTCGCGCCGTTAAAACATCGGACAAATTTGTCCGGCCGTGCCCAACGGCTTTTTGCAAAGCAGAAATTATTTAGCTCGCACTTCTCTCCGTGAGTTGATGTACTTTCGGGCGTAAACTTGACGCGATCTATCGTGGGCTCTTCTCTATCACCGCGACAGCCGTTTGCTTGTTATTATTGTGCTTGTGAAAAGGACATGTATGACAAATTTCATTATTTTACATATTATTCGTAGTTATAGTTATGTAAACTTCACACATTATCAAGTCTTTCGAATCGAAAGCTTTTCAAATCCAAATTTTGCATATATTTTTGCATATGCATATATAGTCCAATGTATAGCCAAGTCAGATGAAATGCAGACTTTCAAGTTTGCTAACGCGTATTGTTAATCTTTTGAAAACAGGTTCTTAAAAAATTCTAAATAACTGCTACGTATATTCGACAGTCTACAAGGTGTTGAACAAGTTACAAAATTTTTTCTACGTAAGCTAGATAATTATCCTTCAAAGATAGCTTTCCTATTCTATTCTTTATTATTCACGAAACAATGATTCTGAAGTAGAATAATTTTAATTTGATCTCAAGCTTTTTCTGTGTACAGTATGTTAGAGCTTATTAGGGAAAAATCACATGCGGCGAGCTTTACGATGTATACGGAATGACATTTGAGTCTCATTGCGGGGAGTGATTGCCGGAAAGTGTTAAATAAGAGTGCTGATATTATATCTACAAAAGTTGCGTATATCTGTTTAGCGGAGCATCGCGGGTCGGGATGCTCGAAATCTTGGCTGCACGCGCCGATCAACGGATTCTCTCTCTCTCTCTCTCTCTCTCTCTCTCTCTCTCTCTCTCTCTCTCTCTCTCTCTCTCTCTCTCTCTCTCCGCGCAGCGGCGAGACGGATTTTATTTTCGTACCGCGGTGGCGTCCCGCGACCCCGATGCCACCGGTCCCGTCAGCAGCCATCCCCCTCCAGTATCTTTGCCGTCCAAGCGCGCCACGACTAACAATCGTAAATTCAAAGCCGCGGCGTGCGATCGCCGTCGCGGATACTTCGAATACGATGTCGGATGACGGTGTCGAACAACGCGTACGTGCCGAACGAGCGGACAGCCACGGACTCGCGCGAGTGCCCGCTCGCTACCGGCGCTAAATTCGAATCGACTATCATTATTTTCTCCTCACGGTCACCCAACTATGCACCTTCAGTTTTGCTCTTTTGGAATATACACGCGACAACAAATCACTTATATAAAAGACATTTATCTTACACAACATATAAAGGAAATATATAAATGTCTTTATGAATATTAAATGACGTTTCACGCATGGTGTTTCGATAATTGCCGAGTCGTGCCATTTTGAGCGTGCGGTTTCGAGCGCCGCACGCTCGCGCGTACCGGACGCTCTCGGCTAGGAATAGTCAGGACAGGATACGGGAACAGTTACCAGCGCGTCAGCGTGGCTCGGAGGCGACCTGGCAAGGACGGTACCGCTATGGGCAAAGATCTTCAATCGCTCTCCTCCCGCAGGAATTTATGACGCGAAAAATCTTGTTTTCTCCCCCGCGGGAATTTTCGCCGATCGCGCCGATTTCTCGCGCGACTCGCCTGACGCGATCGAGCTTACGGATCGTCCTTAGAAAAAGCGAGAAAATAAGCCAAGAGCGGCGAATCGTTCGCTCGGAACGAACGCGATATCTATCGACATAGGATTTACAGAGAAAAGACGTTGCGCACTTCCGCCCGATTCCTTTCCTCTCTGAATTCGGAATTGACCTCGGCCTAGCGAATATTCAACGGGACATGTTACCTTGCTTTTGTCGTACGTCATCTTACGATACTCTCTTGTCGCCTACCACGTGAATGGAAATTTAAAGTAAAGTCCACTTAAAGTCTACTCGCGTCTGCTCTAATTGTGACAGTTTTGTATTACGTGGCACGATCAGCTACGATTTGAGTTTTGTATCGAGTGACGATTTGTCTCTCTCAACAAACATGGAAATTCTCATTTTCGCGATTAATATCCGCCCGTTCCAAATATTGGCGACGCGAGCGCGATCGATACGCAGGGGGTAAATAGACTCGCGAGAGAGGCGTCTTGACGTGCCGACAGGACCGGCGAGCGGGCGATATAGGCCGATACTCTTAGATCCGACCGTGCGGAGGTCGTTGAATCCCATTAAGCGGTACTCTCCGATCGTTTCGCTGCCGACCACCTGTACGCCGGCGTTTTTTCAGTCTCCGATGTCTCCGCATCCGCGTCTCTCTCCCTCTCCCTCTCCTTCTCTCTCTCTCTCTCTCTCTCTCTCTCTCTCTCTCTCTCTCTCTCTCTCTCTCTCTCTCTCTCTCTCTCTCTCTCTCTCTCTCTCTCTCTCTCTCTCTCTCTCTCTCTACCGCGCTACAACGTGCCTGCTGCGATATTGCGTTGGATGATGACGAAGAGAAGGTAGACACCAGGACGAGAGCGATTACACTCCTCATCGTGCATCGTCGTCATCTCAACGCGCTCATCGGTGAATATCGCGCGCTACGGCTAGAATATTGTATTCTCCTTTTCTCGTGTGGCTAATGCGGCCACACCTTTCACCAACACCCAACCCAACAGTCTCCGGTCCGACTAGCGCACTTAGCTAGCTAGGCTAGCTGGATGACTTGGCTTGCCGATCGAAGGAATAGCCAGGCGCGGTCGCTCGGCTTGCCCGTTCGCTCGCTCGCTCGCTGCGACCGGCCGTACAACGACTATTCGCGCGCGTCTCGAGAGCCAGCTAACAGTAAAGTCTCTCTCTCTCGCTTTGTTCCGTCACCGGACGGCTCCTCCAACAATCCTCCGAGAGGATCTTGTAGGATTTTCATTTCTCTCGTCACTTACGAAATACGCTCATGATTGTTCCGCCTCGACCTCGAGGAGCTTTCGATATACCGATGCATGTAATTTAATACTGGATACACACAAGGGACATTTGTATCCTGCACATTTCGTTTCTTTGAAAAGATTACTTTATGATTTTTATATACTTGTAAAAAAAAACTTTGTAAGAATTAACGACGACTACGAACAGCCTACGTGTGTATACCTGAATGTTAAAATGGTATCTTTCTTTATGTGTACCATTATATAGTTTTAGGGATTGAAAGTGGAGCTCAGGTATAGATTCGAACGAATTGCATTGTTGGGCTACTCGACTCGAGTCCGAAGTCGAAACGTCAGATTCGAATAATTCTTAAGTCCATCACACGTACATAGAACAATTTTTATCGTAATCGTGAAGCCATAAACATAATCGTAATCAAGCTTTCTAAAAACGTAAGACTGCAATTTTAATTATATTTGCGATTAAAACTTTAAGTTTTCAAGTAGAAACTGTATAGAAACTATATATAGAACTATGCGAAAAATCTAGTGAAAATCTTGAAATTTTGGGGAATTCTGTTCTAACAAATTCTTTCTTTCTATCTTTTAAAGATTTTGTAATTTTCAAAAGATTCTTGCTGAGTTTTCTAAAATTTCCAAAGGATTGTCGTTTCTTTTTCTTCGTCTCTCTGTCTCTCTCTTTATCTCTTTTATTACTGCGTCTGCTTTTTCCCCCTAAATTTTTTACTTTGTGTGTGTAACTCAAATAGGAAAATACATCTCAATAAAATAGACACGGAATATTTAAAGTTTTATATAAAACACTGAACTTTCTAAATTATATCTATATGTATATGAATCATCTATAATAAAACTGTTATCTTAATGATTTTATATCTTTCTGTGATACAAAAGCATTGTATAACCGCTCGCGATATCTTGTTATCTAATTAACTAATTAGTATAATTATGCGTTACTGTGCGATATATCGACGGCAAAACATCCAACCAGCTGGTCGTTCTGCGCAATTCGCAGGAGCGGCAGATCTACTCGATACTAAAAGAACTTTTTCCGCTGCCGCTTCGACGGTCCGAACAAAAAGGGCCGAGGCTGCAGTCTACCCGGGGACCCTTCAGCATAAAAGGCTCCAACCCTCATTCTCTCTCCCTTCGGGTAGTGTATGTAGGGTCTACTACCCCGAATCAAAATCCGACCTGGTCCCGCAGTCTCCGACACAACACATTTCAACCTTAGGGCCTCGTGTGCCATTGTTCATACACTATTGCACGGTGATCATTTCCATTAACGAAATTCCACCCACGCGTTATTCATACATGTATTACCCGAACACAAACACCAACATCGCCATTATTTAATTAATAACAGATTTCTGAAAGCTTTTCTCTTCTTCTTGTACAAATGTATATCTATCGATACGATCTGAAAATACAACTAATTAAACACGAGTATTACTGTTATAATAATATTTTTGATGTTAGCTATATAACATATATTTTATCCAGACTTTATATAATGTTATTCTTTTTAAAAGAGTTTTTTTTCATATTTTTAACTTTGCTGCATCACCCTTGTTGTTGTGTTGCATTCTCACGAACGAAAGCTGAAATGAGAATCCCTGGGTTTTATTGTCGACTCTTCCGAACGTACCACACGATGCGCCCTTACGTCCGACCCTCGTCAAGGCAGCACAAGCATCGTGACCCAAGCACGACGATCATCCGTATTTCCTACCTGGGCCCAGGTATCTCCAGAACCCGGGCCCCACAAGTAGGTAAAAGACGCCAAGACAAAATTTTCCAACACGCACCTCAAAATTCTTGGCTTTGCCTTCATGTACGTGACTAGTACAAAAGGATAGGATCTTACTAATTTGTGCAACAAAACGCGTGGCTTGGCATGAATCAAATATGTGTGAAAGAGAGAAAAAAAATTAATAAATAACCTCTCTTTGCGATTCGAATATTTTTTACATATCTTAAAAATCAAAAAGTCAATATAGGAAAACTAAATCTACAGTTATAGTTTCGAGAAGTATCGTGCGATTGTAGTTAGGTTTAATTTCACAAAGCTAAGTTTATGTACTTGCAATAATTTGCGGTGAAATATTTCTGCAAGTTTTCTATGCTATTTGTACTTTCTCTCGCGAAAGTATCTGCACCATCTCGACACCGAGACGACACTGACGACGATACCGAGTAATCGGTTTCGTTTCCCGAACCCTCCGTAATTCAGTACATTCTTCGTAATACCGTCGATTCATCACTCTCGTAAGTGGAAAGTGTTCACGTATGCGCAAACCAGACGCGTGTTTCATTGTTGACCAGCCGGCACCTGTGCTATGTCCGAACTGTCCACTTGTCCTTTTTATTTTTCTCTCTATCTCTTTCTCTCTCTCTCTCTTTCTCTCTCAAGTGTCCTATGGACGTCGTAAACTTCATCCCGCGCCCACTCGTCAGACGCGAACAGGTTCCGCGTGCGCGAGCGCGCGTTTACGCACGCTGCCTCTCTCGCTTCGTTCTCCCTTCCTTACTCTTCTCCTTTCTTTTCTCCCTTACTTGTTTTGTTTTATCTCAACGTGAACCTTAGGTGTACTATTTTAACCCCGTCGTTCGCATACAAACAACTCGGGAAGGGATTTTTAGTTTTTTTTTTTTTTTTTTTTTTTTTTATTGGTCGTTTTATCATTAAGCGAAACAGATGAAAATTTCATACAAGTTACCCATTATTTTACTCAACATTTATCATCACAATTTTATTAATTTTAGATAAGTGTGTACAGTACACATTTTTAACTTTATTTATCTATACTATAGCGCAAGAAAAGAATAACTTGAAAAAGTCCGTAGCTCTCAAATTAAAAGCACCTTACATCTATAACATATCACATTTCGCATATCACATTTATTATAACATAAGCATCTATTGAGTACAGTATCTCGCGGGTTATGCTACTTTACAGCGTCAGCGTGTACCGATCGCACCGTTTCCATTCATAGTCTGGTCCATCGTCGAGTCTCTTCATCGAAATCGAAAATATTTGAAGTAAAAACCTTCGTGCTCCACATGACGCCGGGTGACGGACGCCGAAGGGCGAACGAGGCGAACCAGAGGGAGAACCGGGGAGGACGGGGGGGCTCTCGGGGGTGGCTAGCGGGCCGGGAGAGAGGATGCCGCGTCATACGCGCGTAAGCAGGAAGACGCCTCGCTAAAAAAAATCCGGCGCGAGGCAAAAAATGTATCGGAAAGGGAGAGTGGCGTGGTATATACGTATCCCCACCAGCACTCCCACGCGTGCAAGGGGTGCCCGCCATTGCCCGACATATGGCCCCCTTTTTCAGCCGCCGCGTGCGTCTCCGCTTTCCCACACGTCGAAGATACGGCCACCCGTGTGCGTGCGTGCACGCGTACGTACGTATGTATGCGTGAACGCGTGCACTGCGATGTCCACACGGATGCATCCATCAAGCTGTTTGAATTCTCGATAGAACAAAAGGGAAGTTTACCCTAACGCGAATTGCTTTTGATGAGTCGAGCCTCATTTTTACTCGTATTAAAAGTATCAGATTCTGATCATATCGGAATGCGTGTGCTAGCTTCAAATATTAATTTGAATATAAATTTATACGCTATCAATTTTATGAATTTCTAATGTTTTTCGTGATGAACAACTCGCGTTCACAAAAATATACAGTTACATGTGATACCTCAAAAAACCTTTGTCGTATCTTTGTAGAAATAATTGTTGTTGCGCTATTTTAACTCTTTCATGATATTATAATTTTTATAAATCAAATTTACTATGTGTTATTTTAATTATCTTTACAGTGAGAAAAAAAATAACTTGGTACAAATAAATTACTGGAACTATAATTCGAATATTTTACATCAAACAAGTAATATCTAATAACATATTTATTTAGTTCAGGTAATCTTTTCTATCGGTATAAGTATATTTTAAATTTGTATAAGATATATGCTCGAAATGTCCTTACCGTTGTCGAAACAAATTGAGACATCACGAAGAGTCCGGGGATTGCGCGTAAACCTTTGACTTCTAGAACTGGCACAGACCAATTAACGACAGGGTGACGTTTTCCGTCGCTTTATTTCGAGAGGAGTCCGACGTCCCTTTTCCCCTATTTCCCGTCTCTCTCTCTTCCTCTCATTCTCTTCTGTCGCCTTTCTTTCTACTCCTCGTCTCCGCTCGCCCTCTCGCCGCCGTCTCTCAATTTTCCGTCCTTGAATTTTTCTTTTTCTCTCGCGGTCTTCCTCGCGTTTCTGATCCCCACCCAATTCCCCGGTTTTCGGGGTAGGACCCTTCGTTCAGGACACCGCAGATGTCGCGCGCCCCTACAGATAGTATCAGCGGCGCTCAGTCCGATTTACGCAAAGGAGCCACGTGTCCTTGGTTAATCCTAGATCTGATCTTACATTAGTTCTATTTTATTTTTTAATAAACTGATCTGAATACATGCGGGTGCGTACAGTAAAATACAATATATACATTGATAACAACACGGAATGTATGAATAAACGAATATAATTAATATTATATCTTTGAACACGAAAACTCAACCTTCTGATTAACTTGAACCTTCATCAACAACGTGTGCAATTTCAATTTCATTGCGTGAGACGAGCGAGAGCGTTTTCTCGAAAACGCGTGCGTGCCTCTCTAGACCAAACGTACGAATGAGAGGCACTGGGGACCAGGGGAACCGACCCTCCGTTTTCGGCGACCTTCCTTTATTCATCCCCTAATGTAGGCCCGACTGGCGCGTAGGCTCGCTCTCTCTCTTTCTCTCTCTCTCTCTCTCTCTCTCTCTCTCTCTCTCTCTCTCTCTCTCTCTCTCTCTCTCCTGCTCCGTATATAGGGTAGGGTATTTACCAGTCGGAAGGCACATATACGCGCGCTATGTACGTTACATAGCGCGAACGCGAGGCAAGGGCGCGCGCGTAGCTACGTGCGGGAGAGATCGCCTACGCGCTTTCCTAGGTATCGCGCGGGGTGCCTCGGGGGTTGGCGGAGGAGTGAATGAGTGGGTCGACGTCGCCTATTGGATAGTTACCGCCGAGACGCATCGGAATAATCCTCCCCCTCGCCACCCGTACGGCGTCCCTTCTGCGACCGCCGATTCGTACACGTGCCCGTCGTCCCTCGGGGGTCGAAACGTCGCAGACTTTCGCGCGCGTTTCGCGCCCGATGACGTAGCCCCGCGCCGTTTTCGGCCGGGAGTCGCGTGTCACCGAAAAAGGCCGGCCAACTCTCCCGTCGTCGACATTTAGAAACTTGGAAACTTTTCCGATGAGAAAAATAACTGTCTCGCGAAATAATCAATTTCCAATCAGGGCAAATATAGATCCGCATCCGGACCCGTATTATTTACGCCAAGCTATAAAAAATATCACGCGGAATTAACTTGCGAGATAAAACTCGCAGAATCTCGTACTAAACTGTAGATTAATAGCTCGATGAAAAGTTAATTTTTGAAACAAGCAATTTACGATGGTTCGACGAAACTATTGTGCGGGAAAAAAATAATATTTTCTAATACAAATCGTGCGCGTGCGTTTCTAAATGAAAAATGACAGGGCGATTTAGGTAGAGGGACTGTTTCTCTGCCTTGTACAAAAATATTTCTTATTAAAATAATTATTTATTATTAAATTACTAGTTATTATTAAATATCTGGCGTGGCTTAACGGCCGTGTGAAACAGGTCGCGTGTTCGGCAACTCGGGAGTCTCATCGGGAGAAATTTCGTCTTGACGTCTTAACCGCCTTGAACAAGCGGAGTCCTTGAAGCCTGAAGCCGGTCGACCGGCGCGGCACAGCACAATCTTATCCGCGCGCGCGCGCGCGCGCTTGTTGCGATAGCGCGTGGCTAATCTGCCGCGGACTTTACTCCGCTAAACTCGTCGTCAGTTGGGTCAGCCTCCAGAATAGCGACGAATTTCAACTCGACTCGGGCGTTTTCGAGCGCCAAGAGACTCCCCGACGTCTTTCGCTTTCGTATCTTTCGACACTTATGCGAAAAGATTTTTATCCCCCGATTATTTCGTCGACAAATATATGATAGATCTAAATGTATCGCGGGTTAAATTTTGCACCACTAACGTGACGATTTAGCGGAGCGATAGTGTCTCGACCTTGGCCTCGGTTCGCGTAAAACTCGAGGACCGCCGATCGTGTCCCCGAGGACATTTGTCAAATCGGAGTCGTTCGATCCAGTCGCGCGCACGTGATTGCTGTGACGAAAGGGAAACGTCAGGAATAGGTTTCTGTATCAAGAAAACAGGAGAGAGGGAGAGAAGAAGATAGATGTGTGGAATATTAACACATTACTCTTTACTCTTTTTTGACTGCGAAATAATTTATTTCGATATTTATTATCACACAAAATAATTTTTATCAATGGCCAATGTCCATTTTTGCCAATATGAATTAACTTCAACTCGATTATATATTAACTTACTTTTCATCGTTTTCTAGTTCTTTATAAATTAAAAATAGATGAAGAATATATTAAACCGAGATTAAATTTTATCTACATTGGTAGAAATGAACATAAAGCAAATGGCAGCATATCAAAAAGTATATGTATTTTACATTTTAGATTTTTTTCAGTTTAACCTGCTTTCCAGTTCTTTTCTAATTTTAATAACTAAAAAGAGATAAAAAGATAAGTTGAATTAAGAATAATTTGCAGATTCTAATAATTAATTTCTTAAAAACTAGTCGCAAAATATAAACGTATAGTCATACAACGAAGTAGTAGTAATTTAAGATACCGGCCGGAAACAAAAAGACAAAAGATAAGAAAGCTTGAAGAAAGTAAGTCGGCATATCGCGGAGAGAGAAACGTCCTCTCACGATCATAATCTGCGGGAGGCGAGGGTATGCGTGTTTAAAAAATAAAAAGCTCGTTACTATTTTATGTAAAGCGACGGTTCTCTCTCGTAACCCGCTCTCGTCGTGGCGATTTGCGTGTGTCTTAATAAAAATACTTTCCATCCACGCAAGACGCAACCGAGCGAGTCCTTTCAACATATTCCATTCGCTCGCTCGCTCGCATCGCCCGAAGCTCGCCTCGTTGTTCCTCCGCCCGATAGCAACGTGCTCCGGCTGTTTGCTCCGCTTCGCAATTTCTCCGCGCGGCGCCGCCACCATCGAGTCCCCTTTCGAAAATAACACACGGCCGGTTGACGTCATGCTGTCATGACCACCGTGGCGCGCCAACGTCGCTCCGACGACGTCGTGTGCTGCGCGGCGCAGAAAATTCAACTCTCGCGCGCGCGCGCGCGCCGTATTACTCATGCACATGTATGTGTATGTGCGTGTATGTATATATATTTTTTTATATATACGCACATACACAGAAAAGTATATCGGCTATCGTTGCGCGCTTGTACTCGTTCCGAGGATCGCGAGCGCGCGCGTCATCGCGCCGATATCACGGCGAGCGCATATGAACATACATGCATACGCAGCACATACACACACATACGTATAAACGCTGACTACTTTTATCTACCGACGACTGGTCTCTCGGTCGAGTCAGCCTTCGAAGCGCGCTTGCCGGCAGGGCCGGCAGAAGACGGCGATTTCTGCCGCTGGTGAATTTAGAAATATAAATATGAAATCCCAATATTAGATCCGAGCGTTTTAAGAATCGCGTTCTTGAGTGACGTTGTACTTATCTATTTTCTTTATCTTCCACTTTCTGTTTAGGGAATGAAAAAAATAGAAGATTTGAAAAAGATTTCGACAAAGCTGAAAGATATATCAGATGAGATCTCTTGTCTTGATACTTTCCAAGTATCGGTATCTGAATTATCAATGTCTATTAATGAGACGTTCACAATAACTGTTTATATCAGATGTTGTTATTCAAAGTTTTCTATGTTTAACTCGTAAATGTGGAACTCATAAATTAGTTTATTACGATTTTAAATATTTATTTAATTTTGATATTCTATGAGCAATCTAAAATCAATAAGATTAAATAAGCTTGAAATGTTTTGATATATCACTAATGCACGAGCAAAGCGACGTCGAATGCTACAAAGCATCTGGAAAATGTCATCCGATTGGAATTAGTTTAGGATATCAATATCCTATCTATTGATAAAAAAATCCGTCGATTGCAATCATTATGTACAATATCCTATCACATAACTTATGCATCGGTTTTATTCTTGTGAGCAGTTTATTTAGACTTTGATTCGAGTGACGTCCCGGACATCGTTCAAATAAATATTATTCACGCGCTTAATCAAGAATCAAGTGATTGCTTGTCTTTTTTCTAAGCACATCCATTAACAGCACATTACTCTATTGATAAATGTTACGTTAATAAAGCTCGCGTTAAACTGATTATTTTAATGATCTTTGGATGTAAACGTTTTTTACAACGAAATATAAACAAATATCTACGCAATTTGGCGACATCTCCATTGTTTATAGTCAGGATATATGGAACGCTGTCGCAAAAAAGAAAAATTTCGATAGATATTTACATCGCTTCCCAACGAGCGACGTGCAATACCACCCTTAGCTTAGAAAGTCTCTCGACTAAAACGTCGGTTGACATTGGTGAGGCTTAAGGCACCGCGATTCCCAACGTCGGCACTATCCGCCGCGTTGCTAGATAGCTTCGACTCTCGGCGCGGCCGTACCAAGTCGAGTCGAGTCGAGTTGAGTCGAGTCGAGGCAAACATTACCTCATCGCCCGGCAGAGCCGGATCCACCGTGAACCTTCTCCACTTAGGATTTTACTAGCCGCGCGGGCCGTTACTACCTTGCGCCACTGCCGCGGCGCGCGCGCGTCACGCCAACAAAAACGCTCCTTTCTCAGCCGACGAGCGGATGCGCGTCGCGAGAACGGCGTGCACACACATACGCACAGCATGCATACGTGCGTATAAAATATATTCATACTTGATACATACACACATATATATATATATATATCTTTGCCGAACTTTTGCAACGCGTCTAGCTCTTTTATTTTGCCTTGCAAATTTTACCAGTCGACCAATCTGTTGACGGCTTTGTTTATCGCCACCAATATTATTTCTTGCTCATTAACGTGAGCGGTTCTTGCTACTGGGCATCTGTGCGCGCCGGCTGATACTCCGCGCGAGACGTAGAAACTCTCCAAACTCCTAGCTCCTATCTCGCGTCTTTATCACGCACTTAGATCACGTGCATAAGCGACGAGTTTGGATTTTCCGCCGTTCGCGAAAATGTCGAATATCGACGTCGATTCGTACTTCAAAGAACTTCAGACTAGCCTTCGGATTACGTACGCTGCCTTCGATTCCCGCTTCGCGTATCGGTTGGCTCGATTGTCCACGGGCGTATCTTATCGTGTACGCATCTCTCGCGTGATTGTCCGCCTAACTCTCGACATCCGACCACGTCGTCGGATTCGTCGCAAGGTTCCTCCACTTCTAACGCGATTCGCGACCGGCGAATTCTTTTCCTCGCTCTCTCACGTATGTAACCTCTTCCTCGACGATTTATGCGGTTATTGAAGTCCCGCGACGCACCTCGGGTTACCACGTTACTCACTCTCGTCTCGAGAGTTCGAACCGTGATAAAACTTCGCCGGGTTTTATTCCCTGTGTTTTCGTTATTCCTCCCTCGCTTACGCTTTTGACGCCTGTTGCTCGCTCGTGGCGAGGTCCCGGTCGTTTTATCACTCGACGTCAAAGCTGCCGCGCGGAATCTATGACTTCCTTTATACTTAAGTATCGATATTGAAGTGAGTTACGTGCAGTAACTCGACTTCGCGAGAAACCGTGACTCGCGAATATATCTCGGCGATCACTCGCGATCCTGGAAAATATTACTAGGCTCGTCCAGCTTTGTACAAAAGTCCGAAATTTTGACCTAACTATAGTGTACAATTTAAGATTTATATAAAAAAGGATTTTAATAAGTGTAGTATCATTTAAAAAAGGTTTATAGAGTATCTCTAAGTAGGTGTATCCTTAAGAATGTCAAAGTAGTATCAAAATTTCGACTTTCGGTATACATTATAAAATAACAATAGAATAAGTATCATATGTATCACAAACAAAAATCAAATCATCGGTAATGCCCTGTCACCTTTTAGTCGCGGGATCGCGACTTCGCGGGAGCGAAGCCCTTATCAAACCCCGTATTAACCGCCGGTGTCTGCCGATACAGGCACGTGGTCGCGAGGAGGCTTACAAACGAGATGCAAGCCGCGAGGATTTCACAAGTGGAAAAGGAGCGTCGGGGCGTGGCGCCTCTCTCAACTCTGATTTACGGCCGGTTAAGAACCGCGCATTATCGCCACATACAACTAATCCTTCCCAGTGTATTTCCTCCTCCCGCATCTCCCTTGCTCGCCCTTAGTGTCCCATCTGTGCGTCTCACCTCACCCTCGTCCGAATTACCCCTAACCCTCTTTCGCATCGGTTGCCCTCTCTTCGTTCCTCCTTCCGCGCTTTGTACCTCTTCGTCCTTTCCCCCTTGTGCTTCCTCCTTTCCCTAACCATCTTACCTCTAACAGTCCATCCGTCTCTCCCGCACTAGCCTCCGTACGTTTTGCCCTGATCTCTCTCTCTCTCTCTTTCCCTCTCGCGCCTCCTTTCTCCGTCGCCCCCCAGGTTCCTCTTGTTCCCGTTCCCGTTGTCGATTCAACAAGTGCCCGGTCACGCTTCGCAAATATCGCACGTAAGAGGAGGAGGAGACGCCGGAGATTACGGCCGCATCCGTAGTCAGGCGCGCGCGCCCCATTCGCCGAGTTTCGCCGAAATTTTCAAGTACGTACCCCGAGTACGTATCACCACCCCCCCGGCGGGAGACAACGACCAACAAGTTTCGCCGATCGACGAAATTATTAACCCGCGCGTGTTACGCGTGTACACCCTCCTTCTCACACGAGTTTGCCTCCCTACCAACGCACTTTCACGACACGCAGCGCGACGCGCGCCGAGATCCGCTCTCTTCGAATAAATCTTGTCGCGTAATAATATTCTGAAATTCGTGAATTGCTTCAACAATTCGTATTATTTGCACGGTATAATATGAGCGTAGAAAATAGAATAAAAATATCAGAGACTTTATTATGCGATTAATAACTAATAGGTCTAAAAACTTTGAGATCAAATTAATTTAATTCGCTCGTCTCACAGTCTCGAGACGGCTTTGGATCCTTATTCAAGAACTCGCTCAAGAAGTGGGCTGTTGCGGCGAACGTTGCTTTTAATTTTAAAAGAAAAAGAAGAAAGAAAAAAAAGACGCTCGAAAAAAAGAGGTGGCATCATTCTCTCTGGCGCTAGAAGACGAGATTAGACTCGTTGAGTCGTTTTTCCTCCACGGATGATGATTCCACGGACGTTCCTCGGAGCTGCGCTCGCGAGCTGGCCTGTTGACCACCGTCGTAGCATCGGAGAAGGAGAATCTCCGCGAGCGAGTCATATTCCAAGTAGGCCGCTACGGGCCGGCTGCGGCGGATGTACGCGGTCGCAAGAGCGAGCCGTTGCGCCGCTAGAGACACTCAGGCCAGGGACGTAGCTACCGCTAGCTGGCAAGTAGAAAACGCCCGGAGTAGAGAATCCGCCGCCCAAGTCTTGACCGATAAGACAAACTGGGTCATACACTCTCGATCGAGTATAAAATTACACACAAATCCATTTTCCTCCTTCAGCGCGAAGCTGAAATAGCAATTGGAACTTGAATAGTGTCGTACATCGTAAATGTACACGCGACATTGCGCAATCATGGGGGAGGGAAGGAGAATAAACGACTCAAGTTATGAAGAAGTTGCTGTTTGCCGACTCCCTTGTTCGATTTTGTTGAATTGGGAATTTCTCATTGTCGGTTTATAATGTGGGATATAACGGAATCATCATGCGGAATAGAACGGCGGCGATAGCGGGAACGGCGGCGTTCGTTGGCGCGTCGCATCGGCTTTGCCTGCGAGTCACCAGTGTACCCGTCGTTCGCCACGAGCTCGGTCACCACATCGTGACTTCGCTACCGCTGCAACGGAGCCGCGCTATCAGCGCAGCTCGAGGCGGCATGGCTGGTAATGACGCGCGGACCCCGAGAGTCCAATGGAAACGCGATGACGTTTGTTCCCCGAGCCATATTAGATCGCCCGTGCGTTTGCGCACGAAATTCGCTTACAAAACGTTTCAAGAGCGCGACTTCGTTTCATCATTTTGAACGGGCGAATAAACATGAAAATTAATGAAACTTAATATTTCGCTGGCCGCTCGGCGCAGCGGAATGACGACGACAGCGCGCCTTGCAGCCGCTTTTTCAGATCTCGCTTATGAAAAGACGTATACTATTACGCGTCGGCGATTTTCAACTTTTCGGAACAAAAAAAAAGCGCAAGAGTGTCAAACCGTCGAGGGCTGTCGACTGACAAGGCGCTACAAAGTAATTTCGTTCCGCAGTTTTCGACTTTCAAAAGTTACGTATTGCGTAAAAAGAAAGAGACGCTCCTTTTTCTTGAAAGAGAAAAAGAGGAAGAAAGAGAAGGGGAGGGCTTAAAATTCGATAAGTCGTAAGTTGGAAATGTTCGGAATATAGGAATAGTATCCGCAACTATTTCTAACGCGAATTTATGAAAGTTGTGCGAATTATCAAAGTTTGGTAAGTGGCAATTCGCTCTATAATCGAGTCGAGCGACGAAAGTCAAAGAGACGATAATCGACTTTGGTAACGAGATTAATCGCGTGATTATGAGAAGAGGACGGAGTGAGAGGATTCGCGTCTTCATTTTAAATTTCATGCGTCTATGTGCCCGGAAAATCAAAACTACTCTTTCTCGATTTGAAAAACTGTCATTGTCATTTTTTTATCAACGCTCTTATCCAGAGTTCCACGAACGTTTTTCCTCTTTACATTTCTATATAAATGAGATTATATAAAGTATAATTGTATATATTGTTTATTCGTATGTATCATTTTAAAAATCTCTACTCCAAGAAAATTATTATGTGACTTTTTCACGAAATTTTTATTATTCAAAGATCAACAGTCTAGATTTGTGGGTAACTTTTTTTGTAAAAGAGTGTTTTTATCTCCCTCTTTCTCTCTCTTTTTCCTTCTTTGTCTCTCCCGTACCCTTCTTCCGTGAAATCAAACGTCATGTGGAGGCCACGTGGACTCGGCCAGCCAACAAACATGTTGCTGGTGACATCTCACGGCATCTCCGAGCACAACCGAGCCAGCTATCGTTGGCGATACATTCCCCTCACCTCTCCTCTTCATAATCGCTATCCTCTCACCCTTCTAACTCCCCCTACTACTCCCGGCCTCTCTTTCTCACGCTCGCGAGAACCGCGTTCTTGCTCGCGCCAGGAGAGAAACGCGTCTCTCTGTCTCCCGAGGTGAGCAAGGGCTTGGAGGGAGGAACGATTATTTACTTACTTTCACTCGCGCGACCTCGTACGCGCGTAAATCATCCACGGCTGCGTGGGTACTGCTTTCGTAGGGTCCGCGGCGCCAAGATACGCACGCGAGTTCGATCCGCCCTACGATCGACAACGAGACGAAGAGAAATTATAATCCCGGCGTCCGTGTCCCGACCTCATTCTCAGTTCACCAGAAAAACGCTTGCGATTTTGCAACAAATAAGATACAGAATCTCATAATAATTTCTCGATTGAATTAAACTCGATACATATATAAGAACGAACTTTCTTTTTATTTCATCAAAAATGATTTTGTTTACCAGCTATCTTGCAGCTAGTAAAAAATTAACAACTAGTCGAAAAATCAGATGTACACAGATAGCTGTATTATATTGGACATACAACTTCTCTTTGTTTCGTTTATGGGCTTCTCTGTCGTGAGTGTTAGCGAGCGCTTCTAAGATATTGCTGCTGCTGGAAGTCTGAGGCCGAGTCCGCTCGCCGGCGAGCGATCGTCCGCGTTCCGCTGATGATTTCTTCCAGGCAGAGCTAGGGAGTCGCGTGACGTCACTTTTTCCGTCGCTCGGACGGAGTGCCGAGCGTCTGAGTCACGTCCTCTCTTGCCTACTCTCTCGCCTTCAAGCGTCGCGCAAAACTAAGCGCGCCGATTCGTCTTTGCATCAACAACGACGATGAATAACATGGAGAATAATGCTGATTTTCAATAAATTTACAATTGGTCGTAGCGTCTGAATATATGAAATGATTGAATTATAATTAGAAATATGTGTAGGCTATGGCTTTTGCTAGATAGATATAGAGCTAGATATGGACAAAGAAATACATTGAACTAACATTAACGTTTTATTAATGTTTTCAGAGTTGTGCAATGATGGGTCTGCAGGCGACGGCAGGTAAACGCAAATTGGAGGGTGGTGTCGGCTGCATGGAATTCCACATGGACTTGGGCGAGAGTCCGTCGAAGCTTGGACGCGTGGACGGTAGCTGGTGGGCGATGGACGACAATTACGGGCCGCCCCTGAATCCGACATCGTATTACGAAATGGAGGTGAGTTCGCCTTGCCTACAGGCGACGAATCCGTGCCAGCCCTCGGCGACGAGTTCCTCGCAGCAGCAGCAACAATCCCAGCAACACTCCTCGCAACACCATCCATCTTCCCAATCACCACAACAGGCGCAGCAACAACAACAGCAGCAGCAATCTCAACAACAACAGCAGCAGCAACAACAATCGCCGGCGTCACCCTCGACGTCGGCCTCGTCCACGGTGACACAGTTGCATCATCACGCGCAACATTATTATCACCATCATCAACGCCCCGTCAGTCCTATTGGTAGCAACGGTTATAACCAACTGTCGAGATCTCAACCGCAATGGGGTGCCCTTCATCATTACGAACCACCAACGATACGTCGCGAGGAAAACGGCAAGAGCTATCTGGAGCTCGGCTCGAGTTACCGGGCGAACGAGCGGTGCTGCGAAGGCTCCAAGTCCAGCTGGTGTCGGCGCGGCCGGGCCTGCTATCGGCAGCGACGACTCGCCGTGCTCAACATTTCTATGTGCAAACTTGCCAGGTACCGTCAATTCCCGGATCCGAGCCTCCACCGGTCGGTACTCATCTGCAACACTTTGAGACACCTGGAACGTGAGATGGAGAGAGACAGGAGTCCACCACCTATGGAGCCGGTTGTGCCGGCGCCGATCGCTCAACTACAACCGCCCGAGCAGGGTAGGTTAACGCCTTTCCCCGTGCCGCCGACGTCGTCGAGTGAAACCGACGTCGACTCCGGCATTGGTGACAGTGACGACAGTCGATCGATCAACTGGGGTAGCGTACTATCTCTGTCGAGCCAGTCGCCACTCGACCCGCTCAACAACAACGAACTACTCGATGTAGACATTGGTCCCGATCTCGACTTGGACTTTATGCCCGGGTGGAAGCTGACGCCTCTTTCGGCGGATGACATTCTGAGAAGTACAACGACGACGACGACGACGACAACCCAGGAACAGCATCATCATCACCACCACCATCATCATCACCATCATCACCAGCATCATCATCAGCAACAACAACAACAACAGCAGCAGCAACACCTAATGTCGTCGGGAAGCAGTTGCGGCAGCAGCTGCGGCAATAGCAACGTCATCGGAAGCGCCGGCGTCAGCAACGTTGGTAGTAGCAGTAGTACGCACGAATCGTTAATGTGCGTAGGTTCATAGCCCTCGACTTTGACATCGTTGAGTCATCTCATCGATTTCTATCCGTTGACGCCGCAGGGCAAGTAAATCCGCGGCGATGGACAATGCACCCCGCGTTCCGCAGTCCGCGGTCCGCGGGCTCTGGAAAGGCGCGCGGGCGAGAGGCGAAGTGATGAATACGAAACTCTCTCGCCCACCCTCTGGAGCGCTCGACGTCCGGCCGGCGACTCTCGAGGAGCCGCCTTTATCTTTCGGTTTCGCGTTAATTTATTGTCGCGTCAATTTACACGTGTACACACACGGATACATACATACGGACACCTACACCGAATACCGATACAACCTTCTGTGACACTTTTGTTCTTCCTCCGTTCTTTTTACCACTGCTATTACTACTATTACTACTACCACTATCACCATCGCTACCATTACCGACCCTATCGTTACCATTACTTCTACTACTGTCCCTCCCGTGACTATTTACCACTACCGTTATCGTTACTTCTACTACTATTGCTACTATTACTAGAGTAATACTATATTACTACTCTTATTAATACTATTACTACTACTATTATTACTATCGCTAATCAACGTGTCTCCCAACGTATCTGCTCCCCGAGAGACGGACGCGTCATGACACGCGGCATCCGCAGGTGCAGATAGAGCGCTCTGAGGGTTTAACGAACGAGTTAAGAACGAGGAGAGTGAAGAGAGGGAAGGAAGTTGTGTAGGACAACGGAAAGAAAGCCTTTACTGTCCGCGTGTCGACAGGTGCTGCTACTCTCGATATGATCTGATATCCCGACAAATATATTCGGACGGCAAATTTTGTATTGAGCTACCGCGTACAAGATCATGAAGACGCGAGTATTATCTCTTCCACCATGAAATTTCGAGACCAGGTGCAAGCGCAATTTACACGCGTCTCAGAATAAATTGTCTCAAGATTTAAAGAGAACTGTGTTGATAATCATCAAGTCATTTAATAAACGTGTAATAACGATCATGCATGGAATCCTATAGCAGAATCGAGGCAATGTTTCTGCAGTTGCATTTGCGAGCTCGAGAGTTCTCTCAGAAAGGTGATTAAGACGTAGTAAGAGAATGCGCAGAGAGAGATTCGAGAGGACGGAAAGGAGAAAGAGAGAGAGAGAGAGAAGAAAAATTATATAAACCACGTCGAGTATGAAGAAGCTTCCTTTTCGAGACTGGAAAAACCAACGAGAACATTGCGATCGAAGTCTTCCGGCCTGGGGAGCTTCTGCTCCCTCGCAGTTCTCGTTTGTAAGTCGCAGCCTCAGATTGTCCGGGGAGAATTTCCTTCGTAAAACGGCGTACGATGTCGGGGTCCGCGTCTCTGGGAGGAACAATCGATGATAATCACCGACGATACGCTATCCGCGTGTGTATGTATGTTTGTATGTGTGTGTATATATACACACGGGCACGCATCCACACGCACACACACATACACAACAGACAGTATACATACGACTGCCGTGGCCTATATTATATGAAGAGACAGCGACACGTGCGAGTGTGAATGCATGCAAGTCATACGGTGCTACAAGGCGGCTGCATCCTGGTGCTTGTATCCTCTGGACACACGACACATTCATACACACACACACACACACACACATATACAGTATATGTTAAGCCGAAGACATACCGAATTCGCATGGATCGCTTGCTTAGCATCCGTCGCTCGGGGTCGTCGTGACGCGTGTCCTGCCGTCGTAAGCGTGATACGATGTAAGTCGGAGATGTCGGCGTCTTGATCTCGAGATACTTTCGGCACCACTACGTCCAGCGTTCTACTTGTTCAAGTATCTCTTCTCGCGAACCGTGAATAGTAGTTAAAAAGACATGAGTCCATAAAAAGATTACATCAGATCCCATGTGATGCTCATAATACGAAAATACTTGGCTGTACATAATTTTTATCTGTCTGATAATAAGTTAATAAATAAATTGGAAGATGTGCATGGAACTCGAGCTGAAAATGTCTTACATTTAAAAATAATTTATAAAGATACAGCAAGTCACATTGAACAGGCTGAATTGGGTTGGTGCAATCGGGTCTCGACGCGTTTTCCGAGAAAGTGAAAAATTAACGAGCGAGAGAGAGGATTGAAACATTTACATTGAAACAAAATATGTTCAAGTTAGATATTAGTTCACGCGTTAATCAAATATTGCGATCAGAATAAAAGTTATAATTATTCTTTCAATAAATAGCGATATTTATCTAAAATTCTCTCGGCATCTCCGTGACTCGACGATGGAGTGTGCGCCACAATTGTTTCAATCACAAAGTCTAATTGTCAGTTAAAATGTGAAAATTAAGCATGCAAAGCAGTTCATTAAGTTTTCAAAGTCCATTTATAAGCTTTAACGCAACGGATTAACCCTAACATGCATGACATAGGTCATGGGTCTAAAATTCGATTTTAAATGCGAACTTCGCATTAATTATTTTATCAGAATGACCATCGAACTTTCCACGAATAAATAAATATAAAAGTATTAATCTTACCGAAAAAAAAAAGAAAAAGGGTAAAGAACTCGTTATACGTAAAAAAAATTGCCGCGAATAGAAGAGAGAAATGTAAAACAGAGTTTGATAAAATTCGCCGCAGTGAATTATAACGAGATTTACAAAATTACATTTTTCAAAGATGTTAGAACCATTTTCCCTTCAATACTGAAAGGATATTGAAATTATCATAAAATCGCGAAGGGAGATAATTACGAATGGGGTGCAACGGGCCACGTCGCATATGTCTGTCTGTACATATATGTATATGTGCACGCGCGCGTGTGCATGTGTGCGTATGGGTGTAAGAGATGAGGTGACACGCGTCCCAAGGAGATTAACGCGAGACGCCGGCGCCTTCGTGTGGATATCTTGTGTCTCGACATACGACGTCGACAAATGTACCTGCATTTTAGAGATCGGGATAACGTTCTCCCCTTCGGATCGTCGCACGGTGGCCACTGCGCGCCACTGATCTCCCGTAAATGTATCATATGTACACACATACATATATTATATATAAATATATAAAATAAATTAGAGTGGCCGGCGTGCGCGCGCGTGAAGAAGGCGAAACGCTCGGAGTTTTCGGTCGATTTAAAAATCCGCTCGACCCCGGACGTACATACCTTCTCGCGTGAAATCCGTGCGCGATCTCGCCCTCAACGTCCACGAATCTATTCGAGAGCAGCTATACTTAAAACGATTTAAGAAAGTCTAACGTTACGAAAGAGAGTAATAATAATGATAACTTATATCGACTCGACTGATTACTTAAACGCGAGGGTGAATGCGAATGCGAGAGTGCGAGAGACGAGGGTGAGCCAGGAACGTATGCGTGTGTTAGAAAGGGATGATGTAATTATCGCGATATAGAGTTGATTTAAATTGTAATTATATATAATGATGTTTTCTCTTATATGAGACACACATACACACAACACACACACGCACACATAGCACACGATACACATATACGCGAGATATGCTAGGTACTTGTTGTACATATACATATAATATGCGTTACTTACTAAGTCTAAGCTCTTAGGCATAAACACGAATTGTCAAGAAAGAAGAGAACCCTTCGTACCCTCGTTCTCACCCCCCAAATCGCGTCGACTGTCCTCGCTCTTTCGAAGATCCTTCCTCGAATTCCATTTTCTACTTTGTACCGTGGCACATGTACGATCAGCATACATCCCTCCCCCACTTTCATCACAAATCTCCCATCTCCGATGATAATACTCTCTCCCCGCGCAATTTCTCTGCGGAAACGACGAGCAATATTACTTATAACAAGCCGCGGGGAATTTTTGGAAGGAATGAGCGTACGTACAAATTCACGCGTCTTACCGCGCGCGTGAGTGTCGCACACAAATGTCCT
Source organism: Monomorium pharaonis (assembly GCF_013373865.1). Taxonomy (NCBI): domain Eukaryota; kingdom Metazoa; phylum Arthropoda; class Insecta; order Hymenoptera; family Formicidae; genus Monomorium; species Monomorium pharaonis. Next base: position 15,356,192 of record NC_050473.1, on the reverse strand, counting down.
TTGTATTGTGCATTGTATGCGCGTTGAGCGTCAATACGTTAGTAAATGGCGGATTGGACGGGATCACAAATCAAGCGGATGCAAGGGCTCGCACCTCTCGAAAAAGAGCAATGTAATTAAGGCAGGAGAACAACTCCTTCCCGGCAAAGAGAAAAGAGTTCGTCTTCAGATTTAAGGCAGCCTAGCTGTTGTTGGCGGACGTCTGGTTGTCTTTTGCCGTTAGCGTTTCATAGAACTTGTATCCGCCAGTATGCGATTCGGCTCTAAATTCGATAAGACGCTGCTTTAAATCCCTTCAATGTTTAACCTCGAAATTAGAAAAAATTACACGATTTGATAATTCCGCGATATCCCACTTTGACTCGAGTCGAGACGAGTGGAAGCAAATTAACGAATTTTTCATTTCTAATCTTCGATTCACTTTCTAGTTATTGTATCTGCTCTGTGTTTGACTGCTCCACTGGAAAACCAAATGATGCAATATCCTTTCCTAGAAAATATTCTCTTTTCTCTTATTGTAATTATTTATAATTATGATCTACTGCAATTTTAATGTTACTTTAATTTTAGTGTTTATTTATGTGATTAGTTACTTTACATTGAGAAAAAAGTGGTTAATTTGACTAAATTTTTTAACTTTAAAATATTTATCTATTTAAGTTAATAATATTTAAATATATAAATACTTAAATTGTGAAAAAATTTCGTCAAGTTTATCTTCCTTTTTTCTCTCAGTTTAAGTCATCATAAGTGGCCAATCTTTCATGAAGCGGCAAATAATGATTTAATCAACACTTATTGATAATAACGTCAGACTTTTTGTTCGCTATTTTTCGGTGGAGCAGTCACGTTATTCTTCCACGACGTTAATCGAGCGAAGCTATTGGGAGCGGAAAATCGGACAGTCGCGCGTGTCTTAAATCGCTTCCGTAAATGAAACCTTTCTTTCTCTCTGCTTTGAAAGAGAGAGAGACCGGTTAATATAATTCAATATTAATATATCTCGATAGAAGATGCTATTTGTGTATCTTTCGTTTATCCGAAAAGATGTAAAAAATTAGGGCATATTTCTAAAAAATTAAGTAACATGGAGAGGGTCGCTGATTAAAGTCAGTAAATAAATAAAAACAATATAATTAGTTTTCAAATAAAATGATATTTTAATCAAATCTGTATTTAAAAATTAGACCTGCAAAATATTTACAATTTATTATTTTCTTATTATAAAATCTTATTATTTGAATATCTTTTTCAAACAGTCATTTACTAACGACTCTTCAATGACTGATCCGGCGTCGCTTCAACTCCTACGTGGGAGAACGCGCGAGCGCCGCTGGCATCTGCGACGTGAGGCTTTGTCTATTTTTTCTTTAAAACAATTTTTTTCTTTTGCGCGATCGGACACGTTGACGCATAGCTCGCGATCGGACACGCGTATCTCGTGAAGTGCCTAAAAACCGCCGAAGGGAGAAAGTTACGGCTGTTAAGCGCAAAGTCCTCGGTACGCCGACGTGCATACAAGTGGCAGCGGTGTGTGCGACACGATTATACTCTGGCGATTATTCGCGTTTCTTCCCGTTCTTCCCTTCCTTCCCCCCATTTTCCCTCTTCTCTCTTTTCCTTTTTAACGGGATGCCGGATGGAGGCGTTTTGTAAATAGTATAAATAGCACGTGCGCGAAGATACGTTTAAGCGAAATAAAAAAGAGGATATAATAAGTTTAATATTGAGAAAAAATATATATAAATAAGATATATATTATATATTAAAGAAAAAATTGTATATATATATGTATGCGTATACGTGTACGTGTGCGTGTATATGTGTATAAGATTATTATTATTATTATTATATTATTATTATTATTATATGCATATATATGTATATATTTATCTTGGTAAATAATACGAGGCGGTGACGAGCTCGCGATCGATTCTTTCTCATCGTCGGTGATATTCGGACGAAATTCATTTTCATTCGCGCTCATGACGGCTCGCGGCAATTCAGTAGTCACACGTCGAAATTCTCTCTTTTTCAGAATATTCGCCGAGCAATTTTTTTTTCGAACCGATTTTTACGATCAAAGATCCTCACGTTTTAACGGTCGCGTGAGATTTCAATAAAATTATTATTATTATTTGGTAAAAGAAATTTAGTCACACTCAGAATATGTTTCTCTCAGCGCGAACGATTCGTATTAAATTCGTAATTAGTTTCAACATCGGGCTTATGTTACAACATAAATTAATTATGCCAATAATGTCCGAAGATCATTTATCTCGCGTATTACGTAAAACTTTGAACCGTCATCGCGCGAACTGATTTCTCCCCTCGACTCGGTTCCATCTCGTCCTGAGAAAGTTGTAAACAAAAGGAGCAAAAAAGTTCCAGGAAAGAAACGATGGGGCGAGCGGTCGTTGATAGGGAGATTGGACGCGAACAGCTCGGCGCCGTCTTGAGAAATTAGGGCAGGAAAAGAACGCACGACGTTGTACATTGTAAATACTAGCGCGAAGAACGATGGTTACAGAGAGTAAGAGAAAGAGAGAGACAGAGAGAATATAAAGAAGACGAGAGAGAGCAGAGAGAGAAAGAGAGAGTAATATGGTGTAAAAGGAAAAAGAGAAAAGGGGCGGTCGCGAATCGAGACAGTGTCGTCGGCCGCGTCGAGCAAACGCACGGCACAGCGGGACGCACTTTCGGATCATCCAAATCGAAATCCGGAAGTGCGTGAGCACCCGCCGTCGCGACGAGAACGGCGAGAGCTCGGAAGTGTTCTCTCCCGCTGCCCCTATTCTCCCCCCCTGTAGCGGCACCTGGTGGTGCCATTCCGCGAGCGAAAATGCAGACCCGCGGCTGACCGAGCGCGATCGAGCAGCGAAGAGTTGGAAAAAAAAACAAAGAATTTCGCGCTCTCTCGAACGAACTCTCTTCCGAGTCGTCCGCCCTGAATCAACCCTGACGCCGTGCGCTCGCAACGCGCGTGCCGGGTACGCGCGTTTTTAAAACAGAGCCGGAAATTATACTCTCTGAGAGATGCGTAATTGTATCGTCGACGACCATGCGCCGATCACTCGACCACATAACGTAGGGGGAACGTGGTATTGCGAGGCCGTTGCGTTTAAAAAAACAAAAAAGGGGGGAAAAGGAACATTGAAAATTACAACGAGCGTATTTGGACGAAAGATCGCCGCGGCTGTCGGTCATCGCTTTTCGACCGAACAAGACGAAAATGCACGCGACTCGATCGGGCCCACGTTTTTACTTGCGCACAAAAGCACGTGTGCTCCTCGATCATTTAGGAATTGAGAATAAAAAAGATATATAATCGGCGAACAAGAACGTTACACGGGAGAAAAATCGCAATTACTCTAGTCCTATATGCGGTCGACGAAAAATACGGCACACGTGTTCGCGAGTGATCGGGCGTGTCGCCATTTCCTTTCGTTTCTCTTTGTTCTAAAATCGTGGAGTTGTATCACGTACTGTTTTACCAAAATATATTAGCAGCAGCAGCCGCAGCAGAACTGACAGTAAAACGGGGTGTCGTTTAACTGGATATTGAATGACAAAAGTTGAGTAAAAAGAAACTGCAGCGCACGATATGAAAAACAACAACTATCAAAAACAATAAAGAGTATTATTCTATATATAACAACGGCTTTTATTTTACACCTCTCATCTTTCAGCAATGCGAGAAGACTACCGAAATGTAAACAAGCGCTCTCACAGGTGATTGCTTGTTAAACCCAGATTGAGCATTGACTATACATTCGAGAAATAATTTGCGAAATCTTCATTATCATATATTACAAACATCAATACGATTCGTTAACTACAATCTTATGCAAGAATAAGACAATAAGATTCCATTAAATTACCATAAATCACATATGATCTTTTTTATGAAGTCTTCTTTATAAAGTCTGATGTGTAGAGTTTCTTAGATATCTAAAAAAATTTAAAGATCATATTAGACCATACTTATCTCAGAGCATAATAAAATAGATTACATACACATGTTTGAATTTAAGTATAAATTTAAATTTTAAATAATTATCTATGTTTAAGAAAGGCAATGATATCTTTATAGTTTATTATACTTACGCCAATGCACTCTTTCTGATGCACACAATTAGCTTATATTCTCTTTAAATTTTGTATATGTTAGCTTTTTAATTATGCATATTCCAATAAGAGCAGCTAGTCAAAAATATTATTTTGTAAACATAAAACAGTCTTAACTTGTATCTTCTTGTATATATTCTGACTTGTATATTCTAAGATATCCGTATGTCAATCATAAAAGTTCGATAATTTTTTGTACTCTTGTATTAATCAGAAATCTGTAAAAAATATGAGATAAAAAATAAGTATGAGAAATAACTTGGCGAATACGTATCTCATATTAGCGTATGTAGAAAAATACTAGCGTTTTTCTATACACGTTCTTCAAGTACGATTTCTTCATACCTTTTTCGCGCGATGTTTTAATAATTGATAAAAATTGGAACATTTTAATTAGCTCTTCTTTTACGAAACTTTGACGTTTGATTCATCGTATACTGTTATATCGCATGGATATTACTAAAATTACTTAATTTCCGAAGAGGCACTAGCATTGACGTAGATCTGAAGATGTGATGAATTGACGTTCGAAATTACTAAGGTATTTTGTTCGTGCATCGTGAAATGTTTCATTATATTCTTCTTTCCGTTTAAAGATCTTGTTACTCCGACCGCACTGCATTTATCTGTTGTTGTACGTTTGGCGTGTTTCAACATGTCGTTTTTCTGCGAAAAACTCTTACCGCAGGTCTTGCAAGAATAAGGCTTAACGCCCGTGTGGATTCTCTCGTGCACGGTTAACGCACCCTTGCGCGCAAAACCTTTGTTGCAAAAGTGACACTTGTGTGGCTTCAGACCCGTGTGGATCTTCATGTGCTGACTGAGATTGCTGGAACATCTGTACCGCATATTGCACACCTTGCAGACGTACGGACGTTCGCCCGTGTGTATCCTTTCGTGAATCAACCGCGCCTCTCTCGAAACGAATGAGTCTCCGCAATAATGACACATGTGCGGCCTCTCCCTTAGATGCATCGACTTTTTGTGATACATCAGCGAGCTTTTACTCGCTAATTTCTTGCCACAATCGTCGCATTCGTAAAACTTATCGTCTCCGTGCACACGCTCGTGATTTAACAGAGTAGCGCGCTTCGGGAATATTTTATCGCAAATGTTACAACGCCATATCTCCTTGTCAATACATTTCTTTTTAATGCTCTCCACTATTTCTTCGTCGGTATGCTTCTTTCTGTGTATCTTCAATTCGCTCATAGATTTACATTTGTAGGCACAAATCTATAATAAACAGCATAATCATTGTTTCCAATTGATTTTCGAGAATATGACTAATATCAGTGACAATCAAGCAAATTTAATTACGCAAAGATTTCATAAAATACTTACACTGCATGTATATCCTCCATTATTATTACAGTGCCGTTTCATATGCGCGTTCATGTTTCCTCTACGATTGAACGTTGTACCGCAAATCGGACACGTGTGCTTATTAGAACCATGTGACAATTTATGTTGTCGCAATTGAATCCTCTTGTAAAAGGCTTTCCCGCATTGTTCGCAAGAATAGGGTCTGTTATCGTCGTGTTGATTCATATGCTCTCGCAGGTGAAATCTGTACAAACGAAAAAATATAAGATAATCTTATTTTTATGAATTTTGCTGAAATTTTTTTTCAAGAATAAATTTCTGTAATTACTACCGTGACCTAAATGCGTTGCCACAGATCTCACACACGTGTCTCTTTTTTACAGACTCGTCTAAATGAATTCTTTTGTGTCCCCTCAAATTGTTGGAATGCTTAAAGCTTTTTCCGCATAAATCGCAAAGATAGGGCTTATCTGTTCGGTGAGTAGCCTCATGGATATCCAAACTCGACCATTTCTCGTATGTTTTATCGCATATAGAGCACTTAAATGATAATCGGCCATCATGCGATTCCATAATATGAACTAACAAGTCCTTTTTATTCTGATATGCTTTTTCACAATGACCACATCTTTTATTCGCTTCAGTAAAATGAAGATATTTGTGATCATCGTAGTCCTGCTGACATTTGAATGTTTGGTTGCAAACAGTACAGAGCATTAATTCATAGCTTTTAACATTATTGATAACTTGCTTGGCATCAAATCTTTCGTTGCACATCTGGGAATTTTCTACTTTAGTATCATTAATCTGGTTGTTCTCAAACTTTCCGTTTTTCACTGTTCTAAACGTATCTACATGTCCAGAGATATTTTGCATCTTATTACAAAATATTTTATGATTTTCAAATATTTCTTGCGTTTCACAGAGAGTTTGGCACTGCAGACATAAAATACTAAGGCTTCTATTTTTAATTTTATCTTGTTGAACTTTTGCTAGCTCTTCCACAATAATCATGTTACTTTTACCGTTAACTTTTTTACAACTATGGACCAAAGGATCAAGCTCTAATGGCACAACATTCTTGGCAATACTCGGAAAATTACTATTTTGTATTTCAGAACATTCACTATTTCCCAATCCTCTTAAATTCGTTACTGAATCAGAATTTATCGTTTTATTTGCAATAAACAGATTAGGATGCGTATTTTCATCCAGACACATTTGTTGAACTATCTCTAACGAACATTCATCAAACAATACATTGTACTTATTTTCATATTCTGGCTGCAAAAGAAAATATTCACCTATTATACAATTAATGTATTTAAAAAATTTCTTACAAATGAATATAACTTACAACAATATTTACAATCAACTAATGCTACACTAACTCTTACCTTTCTTTCAATATTTAAAAATTGTTTTAAACGTATATCGGTTCTTAAACATGAAACAACTAGTGAGTGTGCAATTTCTAATTTGTCACAGCAATCAGTACATACTTTCTGCGGCAACGAGTCATTTATGTCAATCGAGATAGGCATATGCAAATTTATCCTCTCTTTTAATTTCAGCTCTACACCCTTGGCTGCAAAGATGTCTATTCCATCCAGAGTGGATTTACCACAGATTCGACATAAATTGACAAATTTTACAGAGATATTGTGATATTCGTCCATCTCGACATTCATATCGCAATATGTTAAAGGAACATCATCGCCTACTTCTTGCAGTTGTTGCGCTTTATCGAACATATTTATCGAGTCCTCACCATCGATAGTCAAGTCGGTATCAAATAAAGTAGGAATGGAACCTTCTTCCACAACAACAGAACCAGCTTTGCTTACATAACAACGATCTTCAATGTGATGGGAACAAATATAATAATTCGAATGCAATTCTGCACTCGATTTTGCAACTAAATCTGATCTGCCACAACATTCTGCCCATACCTTGGCTCTGTCATCAACAAAAATCATTGTCAAGTTTTGAATTAATAAAACAGTGGCATAAGTATAATAATTACAGATAATTTAAGAGCAACATGATAAAGTAAAAAAATAATTAATTTATTAACTAACAAGGAAAGGTCTAAAACTTGGAAATTCAAAAATTTATAAAACTGACACATACACAGATATTTCAATACATAGTTTTTTTTTTAGATGCTCAAATTCACTCTGAAGAAATAAATCTGAAATCAATTCCTGAAAATTGCTTTTATTTGGTTTTATTATTAAACAATTACATTTTAATAAGTTTTTTCATCTATAAGTTCTCATTAAAAAATTTTTTCTTTGTAAAATTTTCATTTTGTTAACAAAAACAGAAAATGAATTTTTAATTTAATTTTACTCCTTCAATATGAATTTAAGCAAATAAAAAATTTATTACATATCAGAATATATATCTAAAAATTATGAAAAAAATTCATTTTATTTTTCTGAAGTTGAGGACTTGCCTTACATGCCTTATTATGAACAAATGTGGAACCATGTGGAACGTTCGTTAACCTATCGAAAAAAATATTACACTTACGTGTCATCATTTGGAAAATTGATAAAAGTGATATTTGACGAGTCCTCGCTTTCCGAAGAATACTTGCAATTTAATGCAGCGCAAATGATTCTCATTCTCAGATGAGTTGTCCTTAATTAGTAGGGAAATAAATGCTGTCAAAACTGTATCTGGAATGTGTCAATGTACACAATTCAGAAATGTGGGAGATGAGAAAGGAGAAGCGTTCCTACAGATACAGAGTATAAAGAAGCCGCGATTGCTACGCCGGTCCACTCACGTTCCACGAACTAAACCATTCATGGCGCTTAATTTTGAAGTTACATATACCTCAGGCTAAGTCTCCCAATTAAATCCATGCGCTCTTCATGCTAATTAATTTTAATGAATAAAAGATAACGCAAAGTTGCCTGCAACGTAATTCACAAATGTAATTAATTTTGTAATGCAATTCGGTCGTTAATGTCTATATAAATTAATGCTAAATCAGATATCTATGTAAATATCAAAGGTGATATTATGAAATACGTACGATTCACTGGTCCGATATGAATACGAGTCCAAAATAGGCTCAACAATCACGTATATTTCCATCGCTCATGAATATTATGAATTCATTTAGTAGCAAACGATTAAGTGTTCCAAATAATTTTATTATGATAGCCACCAACTAAAAACCTAACAATACAACATTTGATTAAGAAATGTTTAAAATATATTTTGGCTTTAGCAAAACTTTGAACAATATATACATATATAATAACAATAAAATTATAACTTTAAATTGTAGGATTTCTTACAAAGATCAAATTAATTCTTTAGAAAATCTAAGTTATGATGTCAAATTATTCTCTATCAATAGCATCACATTGTAAACAACTGTATTCCAGCAAGAATCGAACAAAAAATATACAAGTTTAACTAGAAATTTAATTTGGCTTTGTTTTTTATAGGAAATCCTTAAATTATAAAATTTTTTTCTGTCAGACAATTAGCTTTCATATTGGTTCTAACTTTAATTCTTTTCACATTCTATTTTACTTGCCAATTGGAAGGCAAAGCCAGCATCAAAAAATCTAATCTTCTCTTATATAAAACTTTATAAATCATGATGTTATTCTTCGGCTGAATCTAATGCATGGAATACAGCTGGATTGTCGATATCTAGAAATAGGCATTTAAAAATGTCATTGTAAAAGTCCGGATAGTATTCGCACGCCCGCTGGCAGTCGGGAGTAAAATTGATTTCCAGTAGCATGGGTTGTATCTCACTACCCTTCCATTCCAGCATCAGGTCGGCAGCGTACACAGCTCTGCTCTGCGGACTCTCGGCTATTCCTTTCGGCGGTGGTTGCGAGGCCGCGGCCTCCAGAGCCTGTTGTAGGACAAAGAGAATCTTCGGCTCGACGTAAGTCCTCCAAGGATAATCGGGATACTGTTTTTCCCATTCTACAATGAAATCGGCACACTTTTCATGGAACAGCGGATTCTCCTCGGTGTAGTTCATCACGGTGAAATGCTGCTCATACGTCCCAAAGTTGTCGAGCGCGAACGGCTGATTCGCGAAGCGCAGGAAGAAATTCGCGTAAGCGTACGCGCGCAGCGGCTTCACGGATTTCAGCAGTACGACATATCTCACGTCAAATTTCACTTGACTGATGTCCGGCCTGTTGTATAAAATCGGCCTCGCGACGTATTTCTGCGCGATCTTCGGGCCCGTGGAGGGTAACCGCAAAATATGATAGAGATTGTTCGTGATGTGAGTGTCCAGGCCTCTCGCTAGATTCCACGGCTTACAGATCCAGTGATTGTCCAAGTCCTTGTCCGCTCGCCGTGTGAAATACGCGACGAATTGTACCAATTCCGTGCTAAGATTATACGTCGTCGGTAACCACGCTGGATAAGTTTCAAGGGTGTCCAAGTCGTACAATTTGCCTGCCGCTTTTCTTCTGCATACGATCGATAGGAGGTCCTTCGTCGTCAGTACGCTCTCGTATGGAAATTGATTCACGAAAACGTGGGGCGAAGAAGCATTCAGTTCCTTATACGTCTTGTAGTGAGACACGAGCCACAGCACGTCCGCCTCGTCCTCGTTCTCCGTGATCTCAAACGCCGAATCTGTCAGGTAATCGTTCACGTAACTGTATTGCGAAAATACCTTCAATTTTTTGCCACTGTCCACCCTGACTGCGTCCAGATTCTCTGGCAAGTTCTCAGGAATGTGACCCGCTAAAAAGTAATCCGCGTTCGGCTCGCTCTGCTTGAAACTTTCGTCTTCAAAGGTGCTATGGACCCAGGGCAATAATAACGCGCGTCTCTTTTTGGGATCCTTCGTCTGACCCTCAACGAAGTCTCTCGTTACCTCGTCCCCCATAATGATATCTCTTATAGGAAACAAAAGCGTGTAAATTACAGCTTCAGGCATATGCAGAAAAGGGACGGCTCTAAAATTCGGCTCGTCGCTGTGATTTATCGCTGAACCGACCTCGTCCATGATGTACCACACCGGCATTCTGTCTTCGATCTGTCCATAGTTGACAGAGTATGACTGATTGTAACGCCACATCTCATTTGTAACTTTCTCGATCTTCTCCCGCTCATCCAGCTCAGTGTCCAGCCCCATGAGAAGACACATTCGGTCAAGCAGGCCAGGTACCTGAGTTAAATTCTGTTGAGCGTTACCAGCGTCGTATGTCCATGCGTGATCAACAAGATAAATGTTATTAGGATCTTGCGCTGATATACCATTCTCTGTAGATACAATTAGCTTCCATATTGGGTCTGTAATGTTCCTTTCTCCATCTTCATAGTCTACTCTCGCTAGCTGGAAAGCAAGGCCGGCATCGTAAATCTGATCTTTCAATTTCTTATATAAAGTTTGCCAGAATAATTGCGGGACGCCGTAGGATTCAAGCTGCGATTTATGTGTCATGAGAAATGCATTGAATAATTCAACGCCGTCCATCGTAATAAAAATAGATAAGTTGATCTAAAACAAATATTTAGCTAAGTCATTTATTCATTCAATATAAAAATAACATATCAATATCGAAGATATTACCGGAAAAGACTTGTACGCTCCTTGGAAACCGACGTATTGACAGCGTGTAACCGATTTGTATAAAAACGTTTTAATTAATTAAATAAATCCGCGCATTACTTTAGATAATAATACAGTGAATAAATAATTTTTATATTCTTTATTATGCAGCAATCAATAAATCAATATTGATAAATTTAAAAAAAAAGCAAGATGTTTTTCTACGATAGGTTAACTCGTCTAACAACAAATTCGTCGCTTATACATGTTATACACGCGAAACTCATGTGGTCTGTTCTTTCTAGCTGTACTGTTGCACTGGTGCAATAAGTTAGAATGAGAAAAAATATACTTGTCTTACTTTAACTTATTGCACCGGTGCAACAGTGCAGCTAGAAAGAACAGACCACTAGTTTACACCGAGCACTTGGTACGCGTATCAAATAGTAAATAACTAGTGAATGTGTTTAATCATTGGCTGATCAGCTTAAATTCACTACTTGATACGCGTACCAAGTGCTCGGTGTAAACTAGAGCTATGAATTCCGTCCTTTGATTGGCTGTCTCTGTACGCAAGCGCCGTTTCACTACAGGGCACAGCATTACTGCATTACTATGTTCCTCTTAGTTCGTGATATAATATGGATAATGTTAGGTAAGGTTATCTAGCACATAAAAGGTATACAAACTACGCAAACTACTGGAATTATCAACTGAAATAATGTAAGATAACCAATATAAAAAGCAGAATATCAATGTTTATTAAAAATTTAGTTTAATTAATTGTAAAAATTAAATCTCATCATTTAATGTTTTGGAATAGACAAAAAAATATTTGTTAAATAAAATATTCTAATGGCAATTTGGTATTCGTATGTCTGGTTTACATATTTACATATTTTAACGTGCGATTATAAAAACGAAAGAAGAACGATGTAGACATCCAATTGTTGAATCGATTCATTCTCAGAGATTAACTAACTTATATTATCTGAAGTCAGATTCTCTTAATGTAACAAATGATGTTTTTTTAGTTTTAGATCATGACAGCTGTAAAAGTGCACGGCGGCATCGATATTTTAAGACTACCAGTAAACGAGGAGGAACATGTTTGCCCTCCATGGCGTATCAAGTACACCCAATCTCACATACTCCATTCCAAATGTTCCAAAAGTGAGGCTGGATGCAGTGCTGAAAATGCAAATGCCTGTCAATTCTGCATGTATGTCACTTATTAATCTTGAAAATAAATAATTTTGAAAATATTATAATATCATCAGAAAATATCATTAAAAATATTATAATATGCTCAGAAAAATAATTTTCATTCTCTTATAGGTACAGTAATGCATTGGAATTACCACATATGCCAGACATGGTGTTTCCCAATAACGTATTATCTTTGACACATCAGAATGGGGCCCTGCTACAGTTTAATGCTTTGGACGCTTTGAAATATGTTTCCAATGGAAAAATTAATGTGCAGCTTGCTTGTGCGGAAATGTGGAAGGAGTCTAGGTAAAAGTGCTATGTAAAAAAAAATTCTTTTCTCTAATCTTTACATAATATAAAAATTTTTTATCAAATTTAATAATTTTATGATTTTAATATGGGTATTCCTGAATTTTTTTCAAATCTTAACTATATAGTTCTTTTTAATAAATTATTAACATTGCTTGTAGCAATCATATAATTATTTTTAATTTTAATTACTTATTATTTTGAACATGGTAAAACTCTTGCATATTAAAAGAAAGATAAATAAAAACATATCAAAGTGGTGTGACTTTCCTTCATATTTCTAAGCTGAAAAACATTAAAGATAAAATTGTATATAATTGTATTGATGTAAATAATTTTTCTATTCACGTATGTATCTACAGATCGGACAGCAGTGAATATCTAGAAGAAAAAATCAAACCGTTTGATTGGACATTTACTACTAATTATACCGGTACGATATCTGGCGTTAAAATCGAAGAAACAAATGAAAGAATTGATATGGATAAATTAAAACAAAGAGATAAGATTATGTTTTACCACGATTTAACATTGTTTGAAGATGAACTTCATGACAATGGCATTGCAGTGTGTTCAGTCAAAATTGTAAGTTCTCATAATATATATTTTATAATAATGTACAACAAAGTTATGTATATGTTTTAATCTTAATTTTTTTGTGTAGAGAGTCATGCCCAGCAGTTTTTTTATACTATTACGATATTTTCTTAGAATCGATAATGTAATGCTGAGAATAAATGATACACGTATTTACCATGAATTTGGGAAAAATTATTTATTACGTGAATATACGTCACGGGAAGCTAAAGTTCAAGATATTCGTGTAAGTAATGCATATAATGATATTATATTTTTTAAATCAAATTTTTAATGAAAAGATAATGAAAGCATTGTTGCATTTATTTACTTAATATTAAAATGTTACACATATAGGTATATAATATCATCCATTTGCTACAATGACATAATTGAAAAATCTTTTTTTAGTTGTTTGCAAAAATAAAGAACTATACAGTTTTTGTTGTAGCAAGCGTCATTCTAACACAACATACACAATTTAAATAATTTAGTATTAATAGTAATAAAAATCTGCAATTTTGATAAAAATCTGCAATTATGATAATTGATTAATGATGATTAAGTATAGAAATTAAAATATATTTTTTTTTAAGGTTTCCTCAGCACTCTTCCTAGAACCAAGTGCGATAGCACCTCATCTACCATTAACCGGAAGTCGATATCACAAGCTATTCATACTTGAGAAAGAAGAAGGTAAATTAAGTGAAGATACAACTGCACAAACTAAAGATATGACTGGAAAAAAAATAATACAAGCTGATGAACATACAGCAGACAGTTCCATCACTTAAGACTTGTGCCAAGGTTTTGATGTTATGTATATGTTGTACATTTTTTCGAAGAATACAAACAAATAATAATTAGAAATATATATTACACGCAGATAATTAATTCTTGCTTGATATTTTTAAAAATATTTTTTTTTAACACTTGATTTTAAAGATTAAAAACAATGAGAAAATTGTATTGTTTTCATCTGAAATAAGTATTGAGATTCTATCTCGTAATTGATCATGTTTGCCACTTTAATTTTTTTTTTCTTTTATTTGATTTTTAATAAAAACTACAAAATTAACTTATTTAAATTTTTTAATGCTTTTGAATGTATCTATGAAATTACTATTAGCAAAAAAAAAGAATACAACCTATGACACGACGATCTTAGGAGCATGAGAAATCAGATCTGAACAATTGAAAAAAGATAATAAAACATGTTATAAAATTTTTTAAATCTGATTTGTTTTCTATTTAAAAATTGATTTTAAAAATGCAAAACTGAAAAAAAATTATTTTATGATACAATTTTAATATTTAATTAGAACATAACGATTACTTATATAATTTCACAAGATGCATCAAAACATAATCATGTTCTGCTCATTTCCTTTAAATCTATATCGTATCGAAAGCCTTTTTCTGACAGTTTAAAAGTCTCTTGATAAAGAGATAATGTCTTAGTTCCGTCAAGATCTGCCCATTGCATGACAAGTTTGGGAAGATTACATCTATCGCACATATCTCGTCAATCTTTTGTGTACCAATTTTGCAAAAAAAATCATATCGTTTCTCATCAAATTGTAATATTTTAACAGTTTTATAAAGTCAGGTTTACATGTTCACGTGGAATCGATCAATCTGGAGCAAAAAAATATCGGTCTGAGGAACAAATGTCGAGAGAACTGCGACTGGGCCTCAGTCTCGGGTAAGACTTTGATTAGATTCCGCGCGGAGGGCCTCGGCCCGACGTATTCTGCCATAAACACCATCGCGCCCGCTTCTCTTCTCTCTCTTCGGCAGAGTAGAAAATAAATATCAAAGGGAAAAGGGAGAGCGAGACCGAGAGGGAGTTGACCGACCATGGCTTTCGGACTGGGCCGTCTTTCTCTCTCTCTCTCTTCCACCGTACGGTGATGTTTATTCGCGGGCGCAAAAAACTTTGGTGAATTCCATCGTACGGGTCGGCGGGAAGAGAGGAAGACGAAGAGGAAGGAGAGAAGGCGAGAGAGGCGAGCGGTGGCGCGAGGAAAAGAACGATGCGGGGAGGGGAGGGGAATGGAGGAGACTGAAGAGGAGGAGGAGGAGGTGGAAGAAACGCAACAAGAGCAAGAAGCAAGGAGGTCGTCGACGACAGCAATCTCTCGTGAGTAGGCTTATTGCCTTCGTCCCACCTTATAGCGCTCTCACACGCTACCAGCAAGTGCGTAGGTGTTTCCGGCCGGCTGAAGAAGCACGGCCGTCTGCACGCCCGTCGATCCAGAAGAGGATGGCCGAGACAGAGGATGGAAAGAGGAGAAAGAGGGAGGTCCAGGAGGAAGAGAGAGATGGAAAGACGAGGAGGTGGTAGCGAGAATGGAAGAGCAGAGGAGGAGAGCTACAGAGCGAAGAAGAGAGAAGAGAGAGAGAGAGAGAGAGAGCGAGATAACGGGAGGGAAGGGAGAGAGAGAGAGAGAGCTCCGACCGAGAGACAGAGAACACTCGGCCGGAAGCAGTTACTCGCGCGATGCAACGAAAATATCAGGGCGTCCGTTTCGCAATAGGTCTGCCCGCGTCCGCCTGAAGTTTAATATAGAACACTCGCGGCCGGCTCCGTCGCGAAAACATCACACTGACGTCGACCGTACGCGAGTTCCTTCTCTTTCTCTTTCTCTTCTCTCCCTCTCTTTTTCTTTCTCTCGTTCTCGCTCTTCCCCGTTCTCCGTCCGAGAAAAACGTCTCCTTCTTTCCGCTCGGCCGCCAGCTCTTCTGGCCTTCTTCTTCTTCTTCCTCCCTTCGGACGCAAAGCGCGGGGCCCCTAAAATTAGGCTCATGTCCACTCGCTCGGCGTGCCACCGCCCGCCACCGTCGTCGTCGCCGTCGCCGCGGATGACATCCGCGCCGGAGAGCCGGACTCGTCGAAGGTCTTTGTCCGTGACAGTGGTGTGCGCTCGCGGTGGCACGCAGCGACCTTTGAATAGCCGGGAGAACAAGGTGCGTGTGGCAATGAGGGGCAACGGTAACAGCAACCGCGACGGCGGCGGTCGTAACGCGCGCGGTTCCGCCAGATTCCCTTCTTCCGTCCTCCCTCCCGTCTCTTCCCTCCCTCTCCCTCCCCGATATCGCGAAACGGGAACGACCGAAGCCGCAGGAAAGCGGGATCTTATCGCGCCGATATATTCGCGGAGGCGTCACGCTACTCTCGCGGTTCTTTCATTTAGACGCGACGCGAAACGAGAACGCTGGGCGACGTCGTTGTCGTTGTCGTTCGCGGCGATTCGCGAAAGCGAAAGGAAGCGAAATCCTATATCGATTCGCGGATATTATTTCGGTATTTCGACATCGGTGTTATGTGACGACCGACTTCGCAAGGGGGAGACGCGCGGGAAGGTAGGAGGGTGGGAGGGGTCGAAAGAATGAAAACGTTATGTCACCTCGCGGGCTCCTATTTCGATACCTTGAAACCAGATCGATGTCATCCTGCAATTTAGCGGTTGAAGGATGAAAACGTAATGTATGTAGATATAACGTTTATTCCACCGTTTTCAGGTCACGGAATAACGTCGTCCGAGTTTAAACCGTTCTTTCGCAAGCTAAGTTTCTCGTACCTTTTTACATTTTTTTCCCCTCCCGCTTTTTCCCCAATGCAGAAAGAGTCCGGATGAATATTTATTTCGGGTCGAATGCAGAAAATGGAAGTAGCAAAGCTAAATGGAGCAAATATCAAAACTTGTTCAAGTGTACACACAAAAAAAACACTGGTATCAAATTAAAATTAATCTGTTCTACTTAATAATATTTTTAGTTATATATGAAATAATAATATAATTGCTTATATTATCTATAAATAATTTTCTTTAAGAATTTAATTGTCTTAAATTTCAACAAAATATTATACTCCTATTCCATATTATTCATTATTAATTATTATCTAAATAATAAATACAATATGAGAAATTTATTCTGCCTTTTAATTAAAAAATTATTAAATAATGAAAATTTGTTTCATGAAACAACACAATTTTTTTCATGTTATGCCTATTTAACATTGTAATCTTATTTCAACAATTTCGCAAATAAATATATTTTCAAAACAAGAATATTCTCTTTCTCTGTAGAAATCTTTCTTTTTTGGACAGAGAAAAATACAGTGTACTATGTGTATGCGGCGGCTAGAAAGAACAGATTTATTGACAGTCGCGCGACGACTCCCACGTTTTAATCCGAGGCCGTCAATTGGGATGTGTAGGAGGAGAAGAAGGGGAGGGAGAGGGGTCCGCCCGTATGATTTTCACGGTATCTCGACATCGCGCTTTAAACGCGGAAATCCATTGTCGACGTCCCTCGTGATGCCCCGATGTCTTTTGACGTGCTTAACGAGTCGCTAAGAGAGGGCAATCTTCCGTTGTCGCTGCGTTCGTTCGAGCGTGGAGGAAGGGATAAGTAACAACACGACGAGGGACGTACAGGAGAAGAAGAGGCAGGAGAAGGAGGAGGAGGACAAGGAGGTGGCGATGGGGAAGGACGAGGCGCGGGGCGAAGGGAGATGAAAGAGGGAGGCCTGGTACTCGCTCCTCGAGGCTCTTCGTGGAAGACGGCGGTGGTGGCCGGGAGGAGGCGAGGAAGGAATGCCACTTCCGGTCACATGACACCACTGGACCAGCCGGCCACTTTGCTCTCTTCTTATTTTCGGCTCGTCGCGCGCGTCCGAACCTCTCCACGTCCTCTCTTCCTTCCTCCTTTACGCTCTATCTGCCTCCTTCTTCTCGATTAACGCGCGGCATCGCAAATCGGTCACGAAACGAGAGAAAACAGACGCCGGATGGACGGACGGACGACTGTTTTTCGACTTTTTCGTTAACGAATTCGTCGCCCGGCTTCCGGGACCTCCGGTCGATAATTTCGAACGCGAGATGCACCTGCGAACCGCACTACCGCATCGAAAAATATTGTTAAACAATGCTCTTTCATGGAATAAAGACGTTACTTTTTGTACCGCGTTTCGAATCGAATATTATCGATTTCTGCGTAACGATCAATAATAAAAGAACAAAGAGGTATAATGAGGTCGTCAGCTTTTGTTTTTCAATTATATATTCCATTTTCATCAACAGAAATTAACTTCAATCTCAGTTCGACTCGCTCTTTTCTCTTTTTCCAATTTCTTAAGACAGAAAACTGAAAGAGAGTTAAACCAAAAGTTTCAAGTTGATCTCGCGTCGACTGTTCATCATGGCGCGAAGAAGTTAACATTGAATATTAAAACTTTGTCGAGAGAGATGTCTATTCCGACTTGGCCGAAATAAAATCCGCGAAATCAATTGCTCTTTGTCAATGCAATAAAATATCTCCGTGATGCGGCGTCTCGTCTCAAGATGGTTACGTATGCACCTAGCATGAATTACGGCCTCGTGTAGCACAAGACGTATCACAGACATCCCTGCCGTTAACGCCTTAACGTGCGGCCGCGCCGGTCTATCTCGATTTTATCCCTCGAGAGAGGCCCGGCGGCTGCAGCGAGCGTTACGGCAGAACTGCATCGCGTCCGCCGCCACCGCCGCGCCGGGTTAACGGGCTTACATCCGTTCGTTCGCTTCCCTCGCCGCGCGCCACGGCGCATTCAATTGCCCGCTAATGACGATCTGGGTCCTCTCGGTAATGATCGCCCTGTCGATCGGCTGCAAAGCAAACAGAGCAGAAGCAGGATTTCTCGGCTGCTTCTTCTTCTTCTTGGCGATCGCGACGTAATGAGAAGACAGAAGTGCGGAAGGAGCTCCTCGGACGTGATACACACGTGATCGGCTAAAAAGAGAAAGAAACGAAATGTCCAAGAGCGAGATGGTGGATTTTTGCTCTAGTCGATCGATCGTGGCGATGTATTTCGGAATCTTGTAACAAAACGTCATTACTCAACGCGTTCGAAATCCGAAATGGACGACTTCTTTTTTTAAGCCTCTTTAACGCGAATGGCATTAATATCGAATGCATCTCTAAAGTTTTCAAATGCAAAATGCTTTACTTATCCATTTATCAAATTCTTTCTGATGAAACCTAACGATACTTTACCGAAATTTCATTTTGAATTATGCAACGAAAGTATGCAATGCGTGCTTTATAAGAATCCTGGGACGTGGAGTGGAAATAATCACTTGGACCGATTTTGATAGTAAAAAACCAAAGTAATCTCACAGTAATCTTTTACTGATTGAGATTATGCTAATAAATTGTAAAACAAACGATGAAAAGTCACCCCAGGCAATTGCAAAAACAAACTAGGTGACTATTCCCGGATCAAGGATGTAAAGGATATAAATTGTCAGGACGGTTAAACACATGTCTTCTGTGCGAACATGTCGAATAAACGTACAAGTTGTACATATCTATGCATGATATATATATATATGTATATATATATATGTATATATATTTACAAGACATATACAGATCGTATAGACTTACTATTAATAAAAACTTCTTTTCCTTCGCTTGGCGAGACACACCCGCGTGCGCGCATACAAACGCGCGCTCGCGCGCACGCATACCCACACACGCACGTACACGCATGCACACGTACACACATACACACGCACTCTCGCGTTCCATTCACGCCTCCGTGTCCTTTCGCGCCTTCGCTAGTCGGTCGGCGTGCAATCGCATTGTCCTCGGCGAACGTCCACGTTCAGTTTTCGCGTTTTCGATTCGAGTCGAGCATAAATCTCGCTAGATCGACGGCGAAAGAAGATAGAAAAAATAAAAATAAAACACCAGTCGTCGTGAATCTTCTCCGAGTCCATCGAGAGGTAAAACGAACTAAAATTGGACGGAGGCGAGGAATCGATTGAACCACCGTTAAAAGGGCGGTAATTCAAGAGATTCCAGGAATCCGGTCCGAAAGCCAGATGTGCCTCGACTCGAAAAAAAATCGTTTATCCGTTTTCTCAACTTGGACGAGAAAACGGTCTTTGGAATAGCCGGGAGGACGGCGATCATCCGCAATCGATCCGCGAATCGCGAAAGGGGACGAGGGCCACGACTCTCCTCGCAAATCAATGTTATCCAGGCTCGGTGTTCGTTCCCGTCGCATTCGTCTTACAGTAGAAACCTCGTTACGCTTTTTCGCACCGTCTAGACCGTTCTCGCACTGAGGCCATAACGCTCTTTTCTGCTCTGCGTGTCCCATCGTTCTGCTCTTCTTAGTCTCGTTGTCTCGGTGCCCGCCCTTCGCAAGAAGGGCGAGCGAGCCATCGAGAGAAAGAAAGAAAGAGGAAAGGAGAAAAAAAAAGGGAAAAGCGAGCTTACGCCAATCACTTTACGACCTGACGATTTCCTCGAACGCATCTTTCCCTTGTTCGCATACCTATCCGCAACGACGTCGCTTCTCGCCCAGTTTCCAAGCGCGCGATTATTTTGCTCACATGCAATCGACCCAGTTACACCCGAGCATTCGCTCACACACAATCGTCTGCCCACGCCTCGCGCTAAAATGCTAAAATCGAGTCGTGCGACTCCACCTC
Organism: Monomorium pharaonis; assembly: GCF_013373865.1. NCBI lineage: Eukaryota > Metazoa > Arthropoda > Insecta > Hymenoptera > Formicidae > Monomorium > Monomorium pharaonis. Next base: position 15,335,594 of record NC_050473.1, on the reverse strand, counting down.
CGATTGATCGGCTTCCCATCCGCACGAAGATACTCGCACCGAGGAATATCGCTGAAAAGGAAAAAAAATAACCAGTCGCCGTATACGAATTTCCTTCGACAAACTATAGCGTGGATAACTTTTTTTGTTTTTTTTTAAGAAAGAATAATCGCCCGCGCATGTATCAGCTTTTAACATTAGAACTGTACCGCATTGAAGAGGTACGAAGTTTTCGTTGAAAATTTCGTACTCCTGCATACGCACGTGTACATGCGTAAACAACGTAATAAATCGTAAAAATTAATGGTGGTTCTAGTGTTAAATCGCGCACCAGTGTCGCACTCGGTGCCTCAAGAGAGAGAGAATGAGAGGAAAAGAGAAAGAAAGAAGGGGGAAGGAGAGAGAGAGAGAGAGAAAGTAAATTCGCCATTTGCCACGACCGGCGAGAAAAGCGGTGCGAGCTCGTCTGCGATGTTACCGATCTCAAGTCCCTATTTATAGCTAACGAAATCATCAGGGACGGCATGGGGGGTTTAGAGAGCAGAGAGGAGGGAAGGGGGACTTCCTCTTTCTCGTGACTTCGTTCTCGCGCGTGCACGCCGCATGGCCCGTTCTTAAATGACAAACGCTAACTGAGAAAAGGATGCTCGCAGGACTAGATAATACTGGAGAAAACGATCAACGAAATGGAAAATGCGATGATCTAAGCGGGCCTCCGCTATTTTCCGTCTCGCGCGTCCCCCTTGCTCCCTTTCCTTAGCTCGTGCAACCATTGACATGGGATCACTACATGAATCAATGAACAAATAATTAAGAAACTGAACCAATCAATGAATAAAGAAAATCAATATAATATATATATATAAATAATATAACAACTTAATATAATTACATTTTTCAAGTAAAGAATGATAATTTAATAAAATCTGTAAGAAATTTAAAGCTAAAATGCATCAATATGCAATTTATTATTTTTTTTTTCATTTATTTTAAATTTTCTTAAAACAGTTATTTCCAGTGGTAATTGTCCAGCGATTGATGCAGTGATCCTATAACTTGATTTTATATCGCTTCCTCGCAACGCTTTTCTAACGCCATTACTTATAAAAACGCAGTTTAAACTCTTCCTCTCTTTCTCTCGCTTTCTGCATCCGGTCCCCCAACTCTTTTACCAGAAAACTTTCGTCACGCTAGCGGACTTCAACTCGGCGGCCATATTGGTCCATGTGCACACGTCATTGATACAATTTGCTTACGTTTCTCCCCCCTCCCTCTTCCCCTTCCCTCATCTTACCAATCGTTTTTCACTCTATTAATGAACCATACACTTAGCGTTACAGCCGCAAATAAATTAACCGTAGAAAAGTTTGTTCTTTATACAAACATAATATACAATATACATTTCTATCTATATATATTTATATATTTATATGTATATATATAATATATACTTTAACTTTTTTCTTTACCTCTGTGTGTGTATGTAATTCTCCCCCCCCCCCTTGCCCCGGATCCCGATATATTACGGTTCGTTCGATTTCGCTCGGCGCGTGGTACAATGCGTATAATTCATTATGTATAGAGTTATCTATGCGTAAGTGGTATGTCTGGACGATACGCTACCCGCGTACTTCATTCCTCTCTACCGTTCCTCGCGCACGCAAAAATAAAGACACGCTCAAACACATACACGCGCATACACATATGCTCGCCCCTTTCGTACATCGCTCTCTTTCTCTCGCTCATTCTCTCTTTCCCCGCACGCAGAACGCACCAAGTGTGTGTTTGTGAACATACGAACGGCACTCATACGCACGCACTTTTCATGGAAGAATAATAAATAAAGACATTCGCGACGTCAAACGTACAGGTTCGTGAAAATCGGATTATCGTTCTCCTCGACTTAAATGCAGCTCTTGTACTTGATGCAATTCACTTTTGCTCCCTCTAACCCCTCCCACACACACGCTCGACATGTCCATCGGGGGCGGGGTCCTATGTTCCTGGATTTCCTGATCTCCTTCCGCGAAGCGTGGAAAACACGCGGCGCTTTCGCTCAAAGTTCCGGCGTGACCGGGTCCAACAGCCTCTTCTCCGGGTCCCTCGAGTCTCCGATATCGCTGGCGATGGGATGGTGCCTACTACCGGTCGCGCTCGGATTGCATCGGCAGCCCTGCGCGGCGTGACGTGCGTAGCACGCCTCGCAGAGGGTGACACAGCCCTGGAGGGGCCAGTAGCACAGGAGGCAGGGCATCACCAGCGCCAGGGCGCCTAGGCAGGCCCACCTGGACGCCAGGCGGTTACCGGTGCAGGAGCACGGCTCGTCCGCGCAACTCGTTGCGGCTTCGCCGTCCTCCATGCTGCTGCTGGCGACGCCACCGCCGCTCCCACCGTCCACGCAATGATAGAAGAGACCCTTGACGCAGCACAAACACGACGCGTAGTCCAGGACGGTCTCCGCCGAGCAGAGGCACGTGTTGTCGCAGAGCCACTTGCTGGGCAACGGGGGCGGCTCGCGGCACGACTCGCATCGACATCTACCGCAAAAGTCGCATATGATCGAGAGACCGGCCGGATCGTAGGTCCTCGTGCCGAGCGCGTTGGCCGGCTCCTTGGTGAAGGAGACCGGCTGCTTCGTGACGGCGTTCGCTGCCGCCGAGTTCGCCGACGTGGCGACGGGAGAATCGCCACCTCCTCCTCCTCCTCCTCCTCCTCCGCCGCCGCCGCCGCCGCCGGTCACCGCCGTACCGCTCTGATTCCTCGCGCGGCCGCGCGTCCGATGCGTCGGCACCACCGCGGCATCCTCGTGATGACCTCTGTGGTGATGGTGATGGTGATGATGATGATGCCTCCTCTCGGTCTTCGGACAGTCGCCGGCCGTCTTGCTGTCGGCGTCGAGGCGTCGTTCCTGATTGCAACGCGAATTCTTGAACGGCGTCTCGACGTACTCGTTGATGGTCCTCTCGCCGTCCGGTCGCGGCGTGGCGAGGCTCACCTCGCCGATCGGGCTCCTGGGCGACGTCGCGATCGTCGTTATCGTCGTGTCCGTGGACGACGGCGACAGCAGACTCCTGGAATTCGCGTCGCTCGGCGACGTCTCGGTGATGACGTTCTGCGAGCGACGCAGGGACGGCCTGCTCCGGAAGGAACTCGATAACGGCGTAAGAGGCATGGTGAGGGGTACTACGCGGGGCGTCGGGGATCCGGGTACCGACTGCGACTGCGACGTCGGCGGCGGTGGTGGCGGCGGCACGGACGGCATCGACGTCGTCACGTGCACGAGCGGCAACCGCGGCGGCGGAAACGGCCGGTTATGATCGTGCGTCCGTGCCTCGTTGCCGAGGACGAGACGCGAGTCCGCGTCTTCGCCGACACCGTCCGCGTCGTTGCCGCCGGCAATGAAACCACCACCCGCGGTTGTAATGTTCGTTCGCGAGGAGGGAGGCCGCGCGAGCGGCGGTATCGCATCGTTACGCGACATCGGCCGATCGCTCATCAGTTCAAAGCGTCCTGCTGATCCAAGAGTACTTTGCGCCTGAAGCTGTTGCCAATGCTCCACCTTCTTCGTCGCCTCCAACTCCTTTCTCTCCTCGATCCGATGCTCAAGCTGGACACCAGCTGTACCAGCCGGTCCTCGATCCGCTGCGGAGAATGATTCTCCTCGTGTGTTTGTTGCCGTTGCTGCTGCTGCTGCTGCTGCTGACAACGACGCTGCTGCGGCACGACCCGTCCAATCCGGTGTCGTCCGCTCGCTAGCCCATCGTTCGACGAACGTCGTATCTGGAATCGACGGACGCTGACTTGACGTTGGGATATGTGTCGCCTCGGTAGTCCGCACTGCCCGGCCCGCGCGAGGTGGTGACACTCTCGACGAGGGCGTTCCATTAGCGAGGATGGGGCTCGGTAATGCTCCGCGTCCGCTTCCTCTCGCCCTCGCGACACGCGCTTCATCCCCACCTGCAAAACATCCCAACCAAAACGTCGTGTTACATTCCTTTAAAATGCACTTAAAGTATTCGTATTAATATTAACATGGAACGTCTTTCTTAAATAAGTTTCCTAAGATAAGTAAATCTTATTTTGAAATTTACAAGTCTTTATAACATTCAGGTTTTAGTTCCACCTTCCCTTGCTTAAATCCTTCAGAAATTAGCAATTACAATGTTAGACTTAAAGAATTAATCTTTCTAATATTCCGCTTAAAGCGATCTTTCCAAGGTACTTTAACAGGAGGCAGTGCCGGAGTTGAAAATGCAATTCCTGGACTTGGACTTGGATTTTCGAGAATCGAAGAAATCAGAATGGCCGAAGGAGTACGCGACGGGGTACGGCGAGGCGTCGGGTCAGCACCTACGCGGTCACGAAGAGAGGTTCGGTTTCTACGTGGGCGAGCGCGATGTACGAGTGGGCCGCGGAGTTCTCGATTCGGTGGTCACCAACCCACTTGCGGCGCCCACGACAGCGTGGAAGAACCGGGAGAGTCTCGTTCGAGCGCGACCGATCGCGTCCTCGACGGCGTGCTTTGAATTTTCTTTTGATTTTTTTTTTTTACGCTCTCGTACGGCAAACGGAAAGCTGAAAGCGAATTGTCCGAGCGACGTCACACGCCTATCACATTATAATTAAGCCCGTAACACGAATAAGAATTTACGATCTGACCGTTAACTTAAAATATGCGAGACTTATTGTGCATTGGGAAAGAGAATTAATTGAATTTCTTCACCGCAAGTATTTATATATTTAGAATTGGAGAGTTAAAAATTGAGACTTGAAGTTAAATAATATTGGAAAATCGAAGAAAAATTAACAAGGCAAATTGAAATCGAACGGGGAGAATTAACTATGTTACATTCAAAAATACATAAAATTTCGAAAACGATCGGTTCGTCCGCGAATCGTGATCTTTGAATTTCAGTTACAACAACCGTACCCCACACGTTCCCTTGCCCGAGTGAAAGCTTCACAAAAATCTATTCCGGATGAACGTCTCCAATTGTATCGGAATTGAGAGACGCGGGGAGAGATCGTGGGGCCGAGAGAGCCGAGCGCTGCTTTCCGAGAGCAAACTCTTGAAACGTTCTACTCCTCGAGCGAGAGCCACTCCCGAGTTACGCGCGAACCTGCATTCGAAATCGCCGTTGTTGCATCGATTACGCACACACCTTCGCCGCGCTCATTCACCTGGCCGCCGCCACACGGCTCGCGATCGGCTCTCGGCTCTCGGAGGAACGGCGCAGAATTAGATTCTGCGACTGTGTAACGAGCTCCCGGCGAGAGAGCGTTCAGCTTTCGAGGCGCGCCCGATTATTACACGCGTTCCGAGAATCGCGCGTATATATCGAGATCATTAATCGTGGACGCGCTGGCCAGCGCACGCCGGAGTTTCCTCCGGCTTCGTTTTATCAAGACGCTCCACTTCGTCGTTCCCCCCCCCCCCCCCCGGACGGACGGTGCGGCGGCGCCGCCTTCGACTCGCGCGGCGGCATCGCACGTCCGCTCTCGAAAATATCGACATTTATCCGATATTCGTTCCGTTATCTCCTCAAATCACAGTTAACGTTTTATTTACATTAACGCGCCGCAAGATAATAACTCGGCGGCCCACGAAGAATCATGGAAGAGAATCCTTGCACGGGCTGTTTAGAAATGGGCGGGCAGGATTCATCAGACCTATAACTGTTTTAATGGATTTATGTACAAATAACAAATTTAAATTAACGCATTAAATCAATTTAAATGGGCAAGTGATTACAATTGACGTACACTTTATTTAATTGTAAAAGCTGCCTCTGAGTCTGACGGACCCCGTATGCCCGGATAATAAAGGGGTAAACGCGTTTGATCTCAAAATTCGACTTACGGCCGATCACTCGCGGAGACTTGCTCCGCTTGCCGAGCGCTAGACGACGCCAGCGGCGGCGGCAGCTCGCGCTTGTCGTCGCGGCGGAGCGGAGCGGAGCGACGTCGAGCGATCGAGCGCGGCGAGAAACAGGCGGGCCATTCAGAAAGGGTACGCTCGGAGTGGAATGCACGGGCCGGCTATCGTCGACCGACTGCCATAGGTCAAAGCTTTTAACCGCTCCGCGCCAGCCGTCCGCGCAACGCGCAGATAAGACGAGCGTTTCGCGCGAGCGAGCGAGCTCGCGCGAGAAAGAGAGAGAGAGAGAGAGAGAGAGAGAGAGAGAGAGAGAGCGGCCGGTGCGCTTCGACTTGGTGGCCCCCCGAAGCACGTTCCTCTCCCGGTTTTCGATTATAATTTCTCGCTGGCCGTTACGATTTTGCTGAATCTAGCGTTTTCGTAATCGCGCGAAAACGTGCCTCAACCGAGCAAATAGAATTAACGATCAAAATACGCACAGGCAAAAAGATACAAATTGTATTCATGCATTTTCACAATTATATGTAAATTAATCTTAACTTTCTTTATCTAATTCTAAAAATTAGAACTAGATAATAAAGTAGAAAAATAAAAAAATAAAAAATAAGTGAAACTGAGAAGTTAATTTATAAAAGTTTATTAACGATTTAATGGTAATATAATTCAAGTATACAAAATCACATCGAGTGATCGTATTTACGTTCTACATTTTCTAGCTAGACAAAGATAACAGTAAATCGAACCGAAATTGAAGTTAATCTATATTGATAGAAATAGACATTAGACAGAAATGTACTCGATTGTGAGAAACTCGCTATCAAGAGAAATCCATAATCTCAAGTGCGCGATTCGACATCGTAGGTTTTAATAAATTCACAGATTTTTTTTTTTTTCTTATTGGAATGCAGTTTAACTTGCGCCAGTTTATTCCCGGTTTTACCTACGCCACAGCTTTTCGTTATTCACAAGTCTCTAAAAGTCTTCTATCTATTTTGAGGGCACGCTTCAATCCGATCGCAACCCCCTTTTTCTCGATGATTCCGTGAAGATATACTCGAATAGAATTATTTTTCGTCGCGGATATCCCGTTTCGTCCTCGCGGATTTTCCCGGTAACGATTAGACGAATATTTAATCGATCATGGGTCGTATACGTCGCGCATACGAGAAACGAAAGAAGTTCGTAGAAAATTTCTGATAGATGAATCGATGACAGCGCGATAATTATGCGATACAACATCCGCGTGCCGCACGTTTATCGAGTTACTGATGAACATTATATTACATCGCATAAAAAAAAAAGAACAAGGCATATATCGCCTCTCGGATCTCAAAACAAGCCCGCTAGGTTCGATAATAATCTTCGAATAAACGTTTCTCGATACGACGAGTGTTGCTGTATATTATTTCATAGATTTCTGGGGAGCTTTATAAAATTTATGTGGCGCGCAAGAGCGTCTGGAAAAAAAAAAGTGAATTTCGACAAATCGCGTACAGCTAGACGTAAAGATAATACGGCGGGCTGAGATATACTTCGAATATTACTCGTAAATTACTCGGTGTGTATATATATATTCGTGGAGCAAGCTTTTTTTTAATTTTAAATCGAGCAAACGAAGCGAAAAGCATGATATCATGTGAATGCACGCGCACGAGTTAACGCCGTCGCGCGCGGCATAAACAATTTTTAACGCTAGTCGGAAACGTCAACGATAAGAGCGGATAAGTTCTTCCTCCGATATCGGTTTCCTCTGCGGTCTAGATAGAACGTACAACCAACTAACCGTCGCACTAACAAGTTATCATTAAATACGCCGATAAGAGGAAAGAATTTCGGAATATTTACGAAACGCCTTCGACCGTGAACCATAATAAATTCGCGTATATAACAACATTATCGCGAAATTTTGTAAGTTGGCGGAAACTCCGGATGCGATAAACTAGCCTGAAGCAAAATAGATCGTGCGTTGTGATTCGCGAGAGACGATGTTATTCATGGAAATTTTATCGAAGCGAAAAAATATATTATCCAGAATTCGATCAATAAAAAAAAATTTAAAGAGCAGTTATAGAAACTTTATAAACTCACGGAAAGGTAATAAAATTTATTTGTATTTTATATTACGTATTGATCATATCATAGAATAATTCTATTAAGTTTTACTAAATTTTGTTCAAATTATTACAGTAAAACTCTTCGAGATCCCCACGGCCGCTCGACGACGGTCACCATGATTTTGAAGAGTATAAACTATAAAATAAAATATTTCCCTCGTGCGATTATATTAAGCACGTGGAAAAAAGTTGTGGAAAATCGGAGCGTGAGAGCGGAGCACAAAGACACGTCTATGAAGTCATTTTCTAAGTCGCGCGAGGAGAATATACATTTTAGGTACGTGCGTCTAAGAGACACGTTTCGAGTGCGGGATTGTGTATTTGAAATGTGCGTGGGGGCCTGGATGAATGTACTCGGAGAGACGGAGAGACTCTCGGCCTCGCCTCGCCTCGTCGTTAACTTATCTGTCGCATCGAGACTAGCCAGCGCTAGAAACGTCGCGCATAAAGCTCCTTTGATGCGCGTGAAGCCCCCGGGCGTGTTTTAATACAGCGGTCTTTAATTCCGTTCGGAAACGAGCGCGATAAGGCCGGATACGGTTCTTCCTCTCTCCCGTTATCTGTTTCCCCGACGCGGTTTCAGATTCGTGCGTAGCCGCGATTCGCTAACGAGTTTCAATTACACACGGGGACGATAACGCACGTCTCCCTTCCCCCCCCCCTCGCGTCTCTCCGCGCGCGTATCGCGCGTTGTATCGGTGCGACGGATAAATTGTACGTGGAAATCCGCCGCCAATTGGAATCTCGTGAAAGTCCGTCGTCCTCGTGGACCACACGATCGAGATTACCGCCGCGTTTTCGTCACGTTCACGAGGATCCGAGACAGTTGGCGTCGATTAAAACGTGTTTGAAACATTGTCTCGTTAAACTTGATAATTTTGAGCCTCAAATTATTTGCTTTTTCGTGTTACGTGTAATTTTTAGGTGAAAAAATCCGCCAAACATTGACAGTATTGATTGCAGATGCAGAATTGAGATTAATATTACTATTAATACGAAACACGTGTAAAAAAAATCGCCTAACTAGCAAATTAAACTAACAAATGTTCAGCTGACTTTGCTCGGCTCAGTTAACCGCCGCGTGGAACTTTATGGCCGCAACTTCGACATTAGCGGATGTACATCCGGTCTACAAGTAGCGATAGCGAATTGATTGTGAGAAAAAAGGAGGAAGGCTGTATCCTTGCCCGGAAATCTTGGAAAGAAATAACATCCTAGTAAAATCGATATCCTGATTATCGCAGGAGTTCGTCAGCCATATTTAATAAACCAAATTCGACAAATATATGTGTGTGTATGTGTGTGTATACAACTCCAATTAATATCGACGAATTCTCGGGTTTATGCTAACGAAAAAAATACATCACGATTGCTAAGGAGCGGCTTTCCGAAATTGCTCCATTTCTGTATCGCTGAAGAATGCGGAGAAATCACTTAAAAAAATTACGCAACAGTCCGAAGAAAGAGCGAAAGCTTGCCTTCTTTAAATTATTTTAAATACAGAACGTTTTGCAGTTGCAATTTCTTTTTTACCGAGAAGACAATTTCTTCCTGGTTCTAATGTCCATTTGAAAAATTTCGATTGGAAAAATCAAGGCAGAGAGAACTTACTGAAAATTCATAGGACTAGCGGGCGGCCAGAAAAGAACGTGGGTTCCGCCGTGGCCGACGTGACTCGCCGGGGGCAGCAGAACGCACTCTCACGCGCGGTCGCGACGACGACGGGGACGCGGCGGATCCCGTGGGCACTCGCGTGGGACGGCGAACGACGTTCCGGAGTAGAACGCGCTGGTCGCCGTCGTCGCCGTGGGTTCGGGTTGACGCTGCTTCGCAGCGACGGTCGAATCCGCATTCTCTCCCGACCTGGCGCGGCGACGGCATCGGAGAGGACGGCGTGCTACCACCACCGCCGCTGTCGTCGTCGTCGTCGTCGTCGTAGTCGTCGTCGTCGTCGTCGTCGCTGTCCACGAAGCGAGAAAGAGAGAAGAGCGACACGGAGACCAAGAGGGAGAGACTCCGAAGTGGAACTCGCTCGCTCGCTCGCTCACGAGCGCTCCGACGGCTAGGTAGCGCGAGAGATCCGCTACTCGCACTTTCGTCCTCCGTTCATTCCGTACTCTTGGCCACACACTTGCCCCCTCGCCGGCGCCCGTTCTCGTACGCGAGGCGGGGCGAAGTATATATCTCTCTCTCTCTCTCTCTCTTTCTCTTTCTCTCCCTCGCCGCGCTTATGTACTCCTCCCGGGAGCCAGACGGCGATCCATGTACACCAACGTCGTCCAAGTCGTCGACGAGGAATTACATCACGGGTAACGATCTCACGTCGCTCCTCGCGCTTGGATTCCCCGTCCCGCGGGCACTCTTTCGTTCGACCGAGCGACGGCGACGACACGCACGGTGGTTCCTTCTCCGTCCGAGGAAACTCGTGGCAACAGCTGGATACCAGAGACGAGCGAGACAGAGACACGAGTCACCGAGAAACACACGCAACGACCGTCGACGAACGACTGACAATGGGTACGCCGCGAGCGAATCGAGCTGGAAAGGCGGCGGCCGACGTGAAGAGAGACACGTCAGAGGGGGAGGGAGAGAAAGAGAGAGAGAGAGAGAGAGAGAAAAGACAGGGGAAGAGAGACGCAACGCGCGAAGCAGCGGGACGAAACGTAGGCGGAGGGAGGGGAAACAGGAAGAGAGACGGTGGGAAGGAAGCCATGAATGGCGACAGTCGGACGCGGGGACGGAGGAGAAAAAGTGAAAAGAGGTGGTAGAGCGGGGAGAGGCGGCGGTCGGCGACGGGGTGGGAGAGAGACGGGGTGAGGGAGGAGGGGGACTCCCTCTCGGGCGGGCCGCTCGCTCGCCGCACGGCGTCGCCATCTGCCGGTAACGTGGCGCAACGCGAGCGCCACTCCCGGGGCCAGCCCCGACGCACACGAAGCTTTTTATGAATGGACGGGAAGCTATCATTGAAGCTTCGGATTGAATGAAAACATTACCTACGTCGTCACCGCCGTGCGGCACCGTGCCGCCGTCACACACGGCGTCGGCGCGACTCGGCAGTGACGGCCGTGGTCACGTTCGATGGACGGGAGGAAGTGGTGGTGGCGGTTGCGACGCTGACGACGATGATGATAGTGATGATGATCATCATGATCATCATGATCATCATGATGATGATGATGATGATGATGATGATGATGACGATGATGATGATGATGATGATGTGTAGCGATGCGATAGGCGACATCGCCGTCCGCGCAGCGGCGTTGTCGACGTCGTCGGCGTCTTCGCCGTCAATTACCCACCCATTTTCTCCGTCGCTCTTTTCGGCAGTCGTCTCCACGTAGGAACGTACAGTGCGAGGGCGAGAAATATCGATAGGCAGCATTATCGATCGGATACGAAAGAGAGAGAGAGAGAGAGAGAGAGAGAGAGAGAGAGAGAGAGAGAGAGAGAGAAAAGAAGAGAACTCGCGGGTGATATGACGCGACGTGACGTCAGATTTCAGCCATGGTTCGCGGAGAGCCCCTCTCTCTCTCTCTTTTTCTTTCTCAAGCCCGCGATACGGCACGAGACGTGATTTCTCGTCGACACGTTCATTGCCCGTCGCCATTATCATCTAGAAGCGAAAGCGAAACACGTGGACGGGCGTTTTGCAAAGTCACTGAATTGAATGTCAAAAATAGAGAAAGGTAATGCAATGATAAAACCGGAGCGATAAAGCCATTCGTAGGCTGTTTATTAGAACAAATATTGCCTCGGGCAGATTCAAGGCAAAACCGAGAAAAATCACGTTGTGGTTCGTTAAAGTAGATATTCAACGTGTCCATTCCCGTTTATCTAGGATCATTTTCAAGCATTAAAATTACACCCGAGGAGAATCGATCTCGAGATGTTCATCACGCTACTTCTTCTCCGACCTCGGCTTACGATTCGTGCACAATCGTGCAGGCATGGACGACGGGCTGCACAAGCGAGCAACGAGGCGACGAGTTTCGCGAGCGTGCAGGGACCGGGACCGACAGAGGGCGCAGATAGAAAAGAACAGAGAAAGACGGAAAGAGAGAGAACGGTGAACGAGCGGTGGACGAATGAGAGAGAGAGAGAGAGAGAGAAAGAGAAATAGAGCGCGCGGCTGTCTCGTTCTGCCACGCTACTTGATTCTATATTTATCCCACTCATTAATTCCATCCTCGTCGTGCACCGTTCATTCATTCGTGCGCCCACTTCTCGCTTCCTCTCTCTCTCTGTCTCTCATCCTCTTCTCACTCTCGTTCCCTCTCCGTCTTACGTGCTCGCGCAACATGCACGTTCATTCAGCTCGTCTCTGTCTGACCAGCGCCCGTATCGCCGACACTCCATCCCCCTCCCTCCCTCGCCTTCACCCTCTCACCTTTCTCTCTCTTTCTCTTACTCGATACGCCTGTCTCTTTCCCTCGCATCTCCTTTCTTTCTCGCTCGCTTCCTCCTTCCCTCCCCGTCGCCGCCGCTTCGCTCTCGCTCGCGCAACCGGGCACGTCGCTCCCACTCGTTCCCTTTCTTCACCCCGCGACATCTTTTCCCTTTCTCCCTCCTATCCTCCTTCCTTCTCCTCCTCCCCCCCACCAATCTGACACATCCGCAGCGCTGTGACGCAGTGACGTACGCACGCGTACCGCGAACCCGCGTTCAAACAATCTTGAAGAGCCGCATTGATGTACATAACGATGAATGAGATGTTATATATCGTCGGAACATCGATGTTTCGTCAAATGATCCGCGCTTTCAAAGTTAAATCGAAATTAACGATTCAAAAGTTACAATGGGGCAGTAACTCTATAATTAAACTGGTCCCTTTCCCTAATCTACGTTTTAATTAGCATTACAATTCGAATTAAGAACCGGAACGAGCGATTAAAAGTGCTAACCAAAATATTTTGCCTACTGCCTCGTCGACCGCGAGACAACGTGAATGGACGGGGAGCGTTTTATATTTTCGAGTTTTCGACACAACGAAAGTGACTTTCGTCAAAAGACGAGCACCGGGGCCTCGCCAGCGAGGTCTCGTTCCCGGTATTTTGCGTGAGCACTTGCGCCACGGCGGCGTTTGGCATCGGGCGTTAAAATGCCGTCTCCTCGTTTCTCCGGCAAAACGGCTGCGAGACCCGAGCGAACCAGCCAAAACTTCTTGACTTATCGCTTCCTGGTAGTCGGCCGTCCCGGTCGGGACATTTCCAATGTTTGCCACCGGCATACGCAATGCGAAACATATGTTAACGCTCGTGGGATTCGGGGCATATATCCGGAAAAATGACGTAGTTATTATTATTAGAAAAATGTCTCGCGCAGAATAGTCTGTCTGTCTCGAAGTAACATTCTCGGAAAAGTCCCCGATTACAATCGCCATTAGACAAATAAATTATTAGCAAGAATAAATAATTTTTTTGCGCTAAGTCCCCGATTGATCGACGATTGATTTGTTATCACGATATATAAGTCAGATAGTTTTTGAATATTTATAAAAAATGTTAAGGGTTATTTCTTTTTTCAAGCTGATTCAAGACGAAAACTTGATGTGACCTATGGGCCGGTTGTTCCAACTTCTTGGTAAACTTACCTATCAGATAAGCATGTGTGTCTATCTTCCTTTTTTTCTAAATAAATAAAGACAGACACATATTTATCTAATAGGCAAGTTTACCAAGAAGTTGGAACAAGCGGCCCTATATGTCTTAGATATGACTGAAAGTTTTAAAGATAGGATATTAAAGCATTAAAGGTCAACAAAATATTTCGTATGTTTCAAAAATGTATGACTCCACAAAAGATGAAGTCCTCTTCACGTCCTTGAAACAACGTTTCGTCAAAATAATCTGTCGAATGGAAAAAAACGAAAATTTTCCTTCAACTCTGACACCCTATATTTTTAAAACTAATGATAAAGTCGTTTCGGACATATAGTCATGCAAGGTTTTCGTCTTAAATTACTTTGAGGAATTATCCCTTAAAATCTTTTAGGAGATATCCATCCTGTATATTTCATTTAAAAAGTTTTTAAAAAGTGTATCTTTCACCGAAAATTCCCCAAAATTATTCAACTTCTACCAAATACGAAGTAAATAATTATAATCGGCGTATTTCCGTAGCGCCGAGAAAGGGTTCGACGATTTGTCGTTACGTCGCTGGGAGAGAAGCGGGCAGGCAGACAGGCAGGCAAGCAGGCACGTTAAGCGAGGCAGGCGAGCAACGTTGAGCGAACAGCCGAGTAAACTTTGACGAGAAGACTCGCTTGGCTTAGCCGGGCATTGCGAGCGAGCAAACGGGCCCTCTCTCTAACGCCGAAAAATCCGATCGCGAAAATAACTCGCACCTACCCCTCTCGATAACACGCGCTCTACTCCCGCGACTACGTCATACGTGTTCTTCAAAGACGATCAGCTGCAACTTGCGAGGGACCGCGGTCATTTAAAGCTTCCCCCGACATCCGCTCTGGCACTCTTCTCTCTCCCCCACGTTCACGTCCGATCAGTCGAAAGATACACCTTAATTTCGATAAAAATTTTACACAGAAGAAAAATTAGTAGCGAATTAAAATATAATGTGTTCTCTATTTAACCGTCTTTTAATAAGAATATGAAATAAAAAAAATCTAATTATCTCAATTTCAAAATATATTTTTATTTTAATATTATAATGGTAGAAAAAGCACAATATATGATTTTGTTTTGATAATGAACAGTATAAATAATTTTTAATTTTTGATTTAAACATACTGTCATTTTTTATCCAATACTTTTTCCTCTCAATGAATAAAAATTATTATTAAATAAGAATAAATATCTTTTTTATGTAAGCAAGTTATGCCTGTCAAGATTATTAAATTTTTCAAAGATTTTATATTCTTATTTACGAGACAGTGATTGTGAAATATATATTTAATTGTGAAATATATTTGTTTCATTTAATACTATTTAATACTAATTTTTTTTCTGTATTATATTAACACATATTTGATGATAAGGAATCGACTTCAGAGAACGTAAATAAAAAATCGAACGAGGAGCTTCGTTATTCTGCAAATTTGGAATTCCAATCGAAATTTTTCATTTGGTTCTAAAAAGTTTAAGACAAAAAATCGTGGCGAATCAAGTGGACCCGTAAATATTCCGCCGTCGGGATTTAACGGAACGGAGATGTGTGGAGCACCCTGTCCGCAATAATTGATGTACAACACCGCGTACATCAACGTGTGTGATGCAACGTGTGTGCGCCATTTTAAGCAGCGCGCTCGTTCTCCAGCGCGGTCGTATCGGTTGTCGTGTCGTATCGCGAGGAAGAGAGAAAGAGAGAGAAAGAGAGCGAGAAAGAGAGAGAGAGAGAGAGAGAGAGAGAGAAAGAGAGAGACGGCAAAGTAACACAGCCACACCCGCGTCTCGAGGTTCGCATAAGCGATGAATCGAGAGGCCGGCGTCGTAATAAACAGTTTCGCGCAAGGTGTAGACGGGACACGCTTGCGCCTCGGAAAGACGAATATTTCTTGGCAATATCTCAATAATATCTCTTCTCGCGGGGGCCTTTGATATTTTAGCAAAATTGGATAGATGTCTCAAGACGATAGTGATACTCGGGCAACGTCGAGGATGTCAACTTCAGAAATATTTGGGGGCGGCAAGACGTGACGTAATATTACGGAAGTAAACATCCTTATTTATAGTGGCGGGACGCGTGAATTAGAGTGGAGAATTGGACGAATAAAACGGAGTAACATATGTAGAATCTTAAAAGCAAGCGTCGATCATGCACATTTCGACTGGAATGAAACTAGAAAACGATCATAAAGAATAAATAGATATGAATAGCTGGGTTATTATGAATTGGTGGATAATGAAGACGTTGCAATGTACCATACACGTAGAGTTCTTTTAAAATCTTCTAAGGATTTATCCTTAAAAATCATGATATAATAACAATAAAATTCGACATGGTATAAAAAGTATTAAATTTACTAAAATTAGTAAAAAAAAATTCTGTTTCTACGCTGTCAATTGCTACAATTTTAAGGGTAAATTCCAAGCGATAATGCTCTCCGTGTACCGATGCAATAAGATGAAACGTACACAATGTTGGGGAAAAATTAAAGCAGCGGGGACGATCGCTCGACACTTAACGAGGAGAGCGCGCGTACGCGGACCCGGTGCGTCAGAGCGGAGCGTCGAGAAGTAAGGAGCGTAGGTTTATTTCGAGCATTTCCGATTTCGCGTGTGCGAGCGCGCGAGGGAGGCGGACTCGCGTGCCTCGCGGGCTGAGCCAATTACACAATGACCGCGTCGCCGTCGCCGTCGCGCCGGCAAAACTCCCGGTGCTTACGGAATTCGAGAGTGGCGGCCGCGAGAGAGGCGACGAAAAATCAAGGATCCTCCGCGGCTGGAATTGGATCAGCTTATTTTCGGCCCCGGAATCGGGAGGAAGAAAGGCCAGCGCGTTCTCTCTTTCTCTCTCTCTCTCTCTCTCTCTCTCTCTCTCTCTCTCTCTTTCTCTCTCTCTTTCAAGAGCGAGCGAGCAAAGTCGAGAGCGCGAAACAAAGAGTAAGCTCTTCTCGGGATGTAGATCAGCAGCGTCAAACCCGCGACGGCATGCTATAAATTTTTTTACAGCGCTCATTTTTATTCATTATATTCCCGCGAATTTTATTCACCCATAAAATAGAGACATTTCGCCGTAACAACAAATCGACAGCGTAACTATCTAAACATTCAGAACGGACAATTTTTTATTGCCCCCCCCCCTCTCCCTTCAGACGGAGACACGTTACTTAAGAGCTATATAAATCGGACTCTTACAAAATTGCTGCGAATCGCTAATGATTTGCGCGCACGGTCTTCGGGTAAGGTTGGCATTTTGTCCACTTTTTTTTATTTTGTCCGGGGCACTGGAAGAAAATGGAATAAATGGATGAAATGGACAAAATAAAATAGAAATCGATAAAATGAGAAATGTTAATCGACATCAGTGTTGATAGAACTGAGATAAATTTTATTATATTTAGTACTATTTTGGTACTACTGTAGACAATGTAAAGGCAGATATAAAGGCAGATATTATCTATGTCTTATGTTTAGTTTAAATTTTGTTTTGTTAACTGATTAACAACCAAATTTTAAAAAGATATATATACATATATATATATATATATATTTTGTCAAAAACCAAAGTTTTTATTTAATAAAGTTCATTTTTTCTGCGTTTTATTTAATTTTCTCCAGTTTTGTCCATTTTGTCCATTTTGTCCAGCACATATATTTCTTCCGGGGCGGACAAAATTAGAAAAAACCGGGGGGGGTTTTTCCACTCTGGACCGTGGATGCCAACCCTGTCTTCGGGGCAGCCTATAACATTTCCGCGCGCGTTGCTGCCATGTTTCCTTTGTTTATGTCATCCCGAGACGTTCGAGACGGCTTACAGAAACGCGATCCGCCAAATCCTGGCGAGCTTAAATAGAATTTAAATGGTCGCTCACATACGTGGTCGACGTCGAGCGCAAATACCGTATCTAACGCGAGACTAGGAAAGTTAGCGTCCGAATCCGTGGAAGGTTTACGTTTCGATTCAGCCTGCCCGTTTTAGTTGGCGCGATCCCCCTCGATCTTCGCTTTGCAGCGACGACACAACGATTAGGATCCTAAGCGCGACGGCGACTTTCCGCGCCGCGACATTCGGCCCTCGGCGCGCGCGATCGCGCCGCGACATTCGGCCCTCGGCGCGCGCGATCGCGCCGCGAGAGTAGCGACGCGCGTTTCCAGGTAATATCCCACTGCCAAGAAACCCCCCCGGATCGACGAAGATCCTGTACGACTCGACGTGAAAACGTCGCGCCGCCATTCGCCGCATAATCGAACGAACTCGGAGGAGCGGAGCGCGCGAGCGCGAACGCGAGCGCGCGCGCCCGCACGTTTCAGATAAAATCTATGCGCGCCGCAATTCCGCGGCGAGCGTAACACGAACGGAGCCCGGCAAGAGCCTCCAGATAAATGGCGACGACAACTCCCTCCACGTAACGCTGTTCCTCTTAATCCCTTTTCACCTCCCCCTTCTTCCTTTTGATGCGTGCATTATTGTATATACACACAATTTTCAAGTTATGTAATTAATATGTAACATCCTATGCATATAAATAATTTTGAAATTATATCTTTAAGAGCTACAATATTTTTTTCACACACTGTCCGGCTGCTTTAAATATAAGAATCTATCGTATTCTGTCATGCATTGGAAGAAAAGTAATTGATATATTGATGACTATAATTGAATATTGCAATCATTATAGTTAAAAACTCTATTTCTCTAAGTAGTATTACTGTGATGTTAGTAAGAATAACATACAATGTGTTACAAAGACTGGCGAAACAATTTAATGTAAAATAATATTAAATACTTTTCTGTCCGTGTATATTTTCAAGATCAAGCTCAAGAATATCCTAAATTCATAAAGGGTAAAGAGTTGAATTCTACAGTAAATATTGTTTGTAATCCGTAGAATATAATAAAACTTTTGTATATTTTGAAGTATGTTTGAATACATAATCTCATTCCGACAAAAGAAAGAGAAACCTAGAAGAATTTCTTGACCGTTAAAGGCATTTAAATATTTTCGTAAGAAGTTTATCAAAACGGCTTTGTGAAGAAAGAAACGCCCGGAATTTGAAAGGCCCGGAATACTTTTGTGAATTTGTCGTAGCGACGTCATGGCGACGATTTCACGTGACACGGACGTTGTTTTCGATGGAGGATTACGGGATTCTGTGGATAATGCGTTGTGCAAGCGAATTTTATGAGATATAGTCACGCGGTGTCACGAACGGAGCGACGAATGGGGCGAATCGGAAACATCTGTCGCGGCGTTCTCGCCGCGTGGGGCATGCGTTTTGCTCTTGGATGTCGCAAAAAACCGCAAGAGAGCTTGGAAAACGATGGCAGGAGCGATGGTGCGGCGCGCGTTACACCGAACACGAAAATTGTCGATTATCAATTTGCCCTCATAATCCACCTGCGATTTATCGCGCGAAATGTAT
This sequence comes from Monomorium pharaonis, assembly GCF_013373865.1. Classification (NCBI taxonomy): domain Eukaryota; kingdom Metazoa; phylum Arthropoda; class Insecta; order Hymenoptera; family Formicidae; genus Monomorium; species Monomorium pharaonis. The sequence goes on along the minus strand of NC_050473.1, from coordinate 15,316,578 downwards.
AGCATCTGAAAATTATTCGCAACGTAATAAGCATACAGGGCATTAAAAAAAGAAGTTCAATCCTGAAAATGTATTCTTAAAATCATTACGCAAATCCACACGCAAAAAAATATTCTTGTTTTAAGAATATCTTTATATTTGAATTGTGTATAAATATTGAAATAAGATTATATAGCGATTAAACAGACGTCAATTCGTTTACGTAAAATTTTATTTAGTTTCAAGAAAAATGTATTCTTATTCAATAATTTTTATCAATTGGAAGGAAGCAATATCTTCAAATCAAAAGAATTAAAATGTTTGAATTATCATTATCAAGATAATCCAGCGCAATGATATATTATACAGTTTTTAGATAATTATTATAATTGAAATAAATATTATTTGTTATCCCAGCTTTTCAAATCTTAACCTACATGTCAGACGTTTGCTGAAAGGATTATGGAAATTTCGATTGCTGCGTTAGGGATAGAAAAGCATGCGAAATAACGCGGCGGCGAAGGAAATGAGAAAAAGAGAAAGATATAATAAAGGGCGAGCATACGGACACGCAACACCGGATACCACCCAGACGACGCCTACGCAGCGTGCGTGCGTGCGTGCGTGCGTGCTTGTAGCCTATAGTATCGACAAAAGTACCCATCTCGTCGCAGTAATAAAATAGCTTGAATCAATGGATAAACGAGCACTCGGTTACAATCGATTTGCAACTAATTGTCAAGCGACTAATAAAATCGGGGGTCCGAATGCAAGGCGTATGCGATTTATTATGTAGGACAAGTCCGTAATTAGATGGTGACCTTTGATTAACGAACCTGCATCCGTTCTACTTGCTGTCGATCCCTTCGTACAAGCTCCGAGTCGAGGGAAGGAAGGCTCGATCCGCGATAATTAATTTTCCGTGATAAATACATCATCCGATAACCGATAAGCCCCGATGATCGATAGCGCGGAAAACGTAACGCTTTTGCGAGGCAACGTCATTCCTGGGCGTTTTACATTTATGGGGATGTATTCTGGGTAAAGGCAAAAACGGATTCCTTTTCCCATTCTTTACGATGCGCCTTATTACGTGGCCATTATACCCCGCAGCTGAGAAATCCGCCCGTTGCAGCAGGTAAAACCGACCCGGGACGAGACTAAGATATATAACGAAGATATTTTTTTCGGAGAAAGGGATCCCGGCACAAGAGCGAGGGGACAATGGAGATTTCCCCCCCCCTCCCCCTACGTCCCTCTCTTCCGGTTTTTCCGTTGACTGTAGCGTGATACCTGCCCACGCGGTACGATATTGTTCTAGGTACCTGCAGTCTCGAGTCATCGATACCGAGTCTTTCTACGCCCCATACGAAACATAAGGCTCGTCTTACAGACGGTTGACAAAGTTCCATATCGGGGATACCGTTGTAAAGAAATTTACGTCGTCGTCGTCGTCGGAGCCGGACACTTCAAATCAAAAGTTATATTTGCTCACGCTGGCGCTAATTTCGTGAACGCGAATGTGATTCTGAAAATATCCTCCGCATCCTATAGACGCGTGACACAAAATCGATATAAATATTCCGCGCCTCGAAATCGCAAAACACGAATTGAAATATACATTTAATCTTTAGATATGGCAAGGGAGTTATTATTAAAAATCTTACGATTCTTTCTCGATTAAACACTCTAGGAGAAAATGTTTTGTTTTTACGAATCAAAAATTTGATTAAAACGCACCAAGCAATCACCCACACTTGGCAAGCCAGCTTTCTTTTTTTTTTCTAATACACGTGTACCTCGCGGTAGCAATTAAATTTTTTGTCGCGCGCAAATTCGTCGAGCGTCGAAGCGCGGGCAGGGTTAAGAACCTCCCGGGCACCACTAAGGGAAGTTTTTCCCGGCGTCGCCGGGAAAGGAAGCGGCGTGCGTCCCTCGGGTATCCCCGCCGGGAAGGAAATTTAGAGCCGAAAGAGTTAAACGTACCACGCGCGTCCTCCTACGGGCGAGCACACCCGCGGGCAAAGCGAACGCACGCACGCACGCACGCACGCACGCACGCACGATCGCTGCCACCCGAGAAACGGAATGTGGACGCCATATGGTCGAGGTCTTCGCTCACCGACCGACCGACCGACCGACCGATCGACCGACCAACCAACCTTCCACCCACACGTTCCACAAGGCGCGATATTCGCGAGAAAGTTTATATATCTGCCTCGCGATCGTCTCCCCCGCACGTGTGTCAGTTATGTCGGACCGTGTCCCGTTTTTTTTTTGCGTACTCTCCCTGAACAGGGACGGGCCTAGCGCGAGATGTGACGAACGGCACGGACGGAGAGGAGCAGGCCCGGGTTATTATATCTTCCTCGTCGAGTTTCTCCGGCGCGACCTTAGCGCCGTAGAAATCGAAGGCGAGACGTAAGTAACCGCCACTGTGTTTGACGAAAACCTGCGTACAGATATGAGTCTGGCCCCGTCTGTGCCGAGCGGAAGCACAGCTCCAGATAAGCCGATTCCTTTGACATAACGGCGTATAAGGTTATCGGGTTATTATAACAGAAATATGTGGATAGGAAATAACAGCGTACGGAAATGCATGGAGTACGGAAATAAAATCGAGAGACATCTGGCGCGTCGGCGGCAATTACTGTTAACGTTTCGACAAGGGAAAAGAAAGAGGGGAAAAAAAAGGGACACTCGAGTTCCGGTGCTGCGTAAGCCACTTTTGAAATGGAGAAAGCATAACGGGTTCATTCATCGATAACTTAATTCTTCTCTATTTTCCGTGTTGAAGTATCGAGCCTTCACCGTTCGCGATTCCCTTAACTTTTTTTTTAATTCTCGACTTTTTCTCCTCTACCGCTTCAAAAGCCTTAAAACAATATAAAAAAATATTGGATACACAAGGAGAAAAACAATTGGAAAGATGCTGTTCTATAAATAGGAAAGATGAGTTATTTCTGCGGTGTCGAAAAGCGACAACTCTGAAATGCAATTACACAGATGTTCGGCTGTACTGAGAAAAAAAGTTAAGTTGATTAAACTTTTCAACTTGTTAAATTTCTTTAGTTCACATATATTTACGTATATTTAAGTTAAATACTTCAACTAAAGAAATAGGCAACGTACGTATATGCATGTGAGAAAGTAAAAGAAAATATTAAAAAAAAATAATATATATATATATAAAATTTATATATATATTTATATATACACACATACGGGCGAGGTGTACGCCTACGCACGTCGACCCACGCGCTCGCCTCCTCTCTCGCATGCGAAAAACTATTTTCGGCATTCAAGCGGCGTCGTGTACGCGCGGAGAAACGCTGGAACGTCGGAATTACACGCGCGTGTGGGCGTGCGTACGCACGGCGGGCACACGCACGCGGCCCGCATTCGACTGCATCTTACGTATTTATAGCGGCCGACGAGTGTACGCGCGACTCGCCTTTTCTCCTCTTTTTTTTTCCTCCCCCCCTTTCCTTTCCTCCCATTTCGCTTTTCCCTTTTCGCGCACTCGCCGCCGGCGCGCGCCTTTCGACGCGACCAAAACGCGTTTATCGACTCATTAACGCCGAATGATACCCGTTCTGGAATTTATGCCACCTCCATTTTCGGCGTGGACCCGTGGACGTCGAGATCCCGACGGGCAACGAGGCGCGAACGAGCGAAAATGTGCGAAAATCCCGAGACGATCCGGTTGCCAAACGTGGACCGAGCGTGTTTACGCGCCGCGAGATTTACGCAACGAAATTTGCATTGCAATGAAGCCCGAGTGCACCGCCGAGCGGTTTCATTCAGTGTTGCGCGCCGGGTCTCATTGTGTTTTACCGTATCCGACGGTGATTCAATTATCGCCGCACGTACGTGTCAGAGGCCTCGGCTGATCGACGAATTATACTCCGTCATCGTCGTAAAAAAGAAAAAAATATCTTTAAATAGATACTTATTACAATTTTTCACGCGTTCTTTTAAGACCTCTCGTAGATGCTAATGTACGTAACATAACATACGTGACGTGTTCGGAGTCACTGTACGTGTAAAAATTATTTCAAGTCACAATGGTAAAAGATTTTATATTTTCAGATATATGTCGGCTAATTAAACGTCAAAAAAGAGTGACAGAGGAATTGGAAAATTACAAGAAGAAACCGCGCTTCATCCCATCCATTCCGGAAGGAAAAAAAAAACAGGTAGGAGGGAAGGGCTTTTATGCATCCATCTCAACGGGGCTTCACCTTTCATTGATCTAATAGTCTAATTTATTTTCAGGCCCGCGCTACTTAAAATAAAGCGGGATCCACGCTTTAGAAGATGCGCGCGTTCTCTCGCGCGCCTCCGCGTCCATGACACGCTCGTCGTGCTCTTCAAATTCGCTCACTCGGCTTCTGCCGTCCTATTTAAAGCCGGCGACTCCCATTCGAGCGAGGTTCATTAAGCCACCGTTTAATTCAAGTCGCTCGCCCGTCCATCCGCCCGCTCGCTCACGCTCACGCTCACCATACCCGGTCGGCCTTCGGCTCTCAAGCGCCAATCAATCAATTCTACGTCCACGGCGACCGACGTCGATCATTGATCAATGCGCAAACGCCCGGCCGTTTCTCGGGCGAGAGCCCAGCGCCCGCGATACTTTGGCGCCGCATATTCGCGCGTCAAATCGCAAAGTGGAAAAATAAACGGAAGCGCGGCGGTAGCCGCCGCGTTTCTCCGTCCCGCTCGCGGGCAGGCCTGGCCTATATACAAATGCCAATCTTAATCTCGATTCCCGTACGGATTCCGCGGCGAACGCGAAACCTTTAATCTCTCTGCAAGATCCCGCCACATCACGCACGATTCACCGATTAAATTCAACTCGGATGTAAAATTATATTATTCGTTTGCAATTATTGTTAAGGTTAATTCGCCGATATCCTTTCGACGATTTCTTTTTTTTTTTTTTTTTTTTTTTTAAGTGTACTTACGACGAGGGATAATCAATCGCACGGTAAGTCGGGGACAGTCGTGTATACCCGCGCGCACTTTCGCCGCATCATTCCTTATACTATACATATATCGACGAAGGAGCCTCGACGCTCTCGGCGTCGTCGTATTCTGAATGAAACCTCGAGCGAGACCACGCCTGAGAGAGGAACCAGCGAGGGGTCAACGTTCCCTTTCCCCCCCAAGGACGGCCGGGGAAAAGTTAAAGAAGCCGGGTATGGGACGCGAGGCGTGGGGAAGAGGTAGTAAAAGAGTCACGTATAATACGTAAAAGGGGGAACGGATGCGAGGAGAAGAGTCACCAACGGCATAGGCGCAGCATGGAGGAAAACGCGCCGGGGCAAGCGGCAAGACAGATGGGACGGGGAACCGATTCTCGATCTCTTAACCCTTGACTGGAGACGCGGCACACATGACGTCCGAGTCGCATTGACCCCGCATCCGCGCGGCGCGGCGCGCCGCGAATGTGCCTCGCGAGCGCGAGGGAAGTGTTGAGAGTAAAACAAACTTGTAGATACAATCATCTATCCCCCTTTCCCGACGGTACGTTAGTATTCGAGAGAATCACGTGAGCGATTTGTAGAACGTCAAACTTGCGACGCGGCACACGGGGAGAACTTTTAGAGTGGTCCGCCCGGAAAATTATAGCAGCGGGGCAACGTGAACTCGCGAGAATTTTATTTTTAAAATTTTTTAAATTAAAAAAAAAAGAGGTAAAATTTCAGCGAAACTTTACTAAATTCGCTAATGACTGCCGGGAGTTTCATGGTGTAAAATTCCCTCCGTTCGGAAGAAATTACGTCGCGCTGCCATTTCGCAACGAATTAAAGTCGCGCGCGTTTCCCCGAAATTGTTACCACTGGCGATCGTGGTAATTTTGTATTATTTTCGAGACGACGTATCTCTCCCGTCAAGCAGCTGGTCGCGCGGAATCGCCAAGGCGACTTCTGACTTTTCTGTCTCGAAGGTGCAGCTTTAGAGCTCGAATTTCCACACGAGTTGGAATTACAGCGAAGTGAAACTAGAACGCTCCCGTGGGAGACCGCGTATATTTTCGTACGGGAAGGAAGTAGGTGTGGTGTATGAGGGTTAATCCTTTTAAGTCGAAAGCTCGTGACATCGTTAGGATAAAAGCAGAATGTAATTGTCAAGACCGCACCTAATTCGTGACGCACATGCTATTCTCGTTCCTCCGCGTGTCCATTTCGCGAATACACCGACGACGCACATGCCGATACGTGCACGAAGAGTATTTTCTCTTATAATTAGAATTCACCCTCAAAATTTATCTTTACGATAGTACGCGGGACTATGAAGAATTTTACTATAATTCTAGTAAAATTGGCCAAACCTATTTCACATTGTAAAACAGTGTTGATTTTATTAAAATTTAATTCTAATGAAATTTCAATGTTAGAAAATAATTTGTGTGGCTAGATTTCATTAAAGTTTTGTAATAAATAAAAACATAAAGTACAGTGAAATTCTTTAAAGTTTCCACATTATTCCCGACCATATGAGGCTACATTTGCGCGATGACAATTACAAGTCTTCACTTGACGCGGGAAAATTGCATGCGATACGAGGCAATAAGCTAAAAAGGAAATATCCCTCTTACATATACTTAAGAAGGATAACGTATAGAACACGAAGTCTCGCCGACGTTTGTTTTCCACCGATGCACCGGAAATAAGTTTATCTCGTTTATCTCATCTCCGTTCACCTCGACCGTTTACACACATATCATTCAATCCGATACAGTCGCTATCATAAGCGCGAATATAATTTAAATCGTTTTGCATCTTACACAATACCGCGCGTCTTCGACGGATAATTTTTGATAATTCCGGCGTCGATTACTCTAATCACGATTACTACGTCGAAATAAAGTCTGCTGTTGCGTACTGTGTTGTCACAAATTTATTAGCGCATCGACAAGTAAAAAAAAAAAAAACACGGAATCGATTTCTGGTATCAAAAGGTTGTTATTTGGTTTAGCCTAATTTAATTTACTTTAAATGTTATTTCGAACGTGAAGTTAGATTTAGTTGCAATGTAGAGAAGAATCAGAAATGAATGTGCGAGAATGTAACACACATTGTAAAACCATCCGGAGCCGCCAGGCGAGGATTACAAATAAATAATACAAAACAAAACACATGCGATAAGAAACACAACATTTACACATTATAAAAAGTATCGAGAGGAAATGGAGAGGAGTGATATACTTTATCGTATTTCTTGCAATTATATTTTAACTTCACCGAATTATTTTTAACAGTCGAAGTGTAACTTGTAGTTAGAAGAAGAGAAGCGAACGCGAATACTATCCTGCTCGCGACAACGTATTTATTATTGACACGATTGCGTAATCGTGAGCGTCGTCAGTTATCCACTGCTGCATATATCGATCAGCCTCGGCGACTCACGTTGGTCACGCTTAATTATCGCCCCCGTATAAAATCAGTGGCGCTCGTCGCCGAAGATCGTCGGGTGCGAAGTAGTCGCGCCAAGACTTCCGGTGAAAAATCGATGAAATATCTCAACAGTAAGAGAGTCAAGCTGCTCCGGCTCTAACCCCTCTCGTGTTCCCTCGCTCGGGCGAGTAATCGGACGGAGGCGAGAAGAAAAAGATAGATTGATAGGAAGGGAAAAAAGAGAAATATAATAATATCTCTGTCTCGAAATATACCGGGTGTACCGGGAGAAGAGGTCAGTACTTCGCCAGACGATAGTATCGTTGTAAATAAAAGATTTCCTGCGAAACGTATGACGAATTCTGGACACTTTACGTTATCCCGAGATATCGCTATTTACTCGGGGAAACAGAGAGAGAGAGAGAGAGACGGGATAAGAGCGAGGAGATTGGTTCGACAGAGCGATTCGTTTTGCCAAATAACTGCAATGAGAGGGAAAGAGGAGGATATAGAGAACGAGACATTTGGATCGATGACGCGTAAAGCGAATTCTTCGGAGGACACAGGTCGATGAAGAGGAGCGTTAGAAACAGAGACACACTCGAGCAGCATGGTAAATGAATGGAAGGCGCGGCGGGAGGAGGTGGGAGAGAGGGAAGGACGAATGGTCGACAGAGGGGAAGAGAGAGAGAGAGAGGGAATGATCGCGGAGAGGCCGGATGTGACGCGACAACGCATAACGACGACTTGCTCGTAGATTGCACTCGCTGCTCGCGCAAAACCAGACGAGAGGAAGAAACGAGTCGGCAGGACATAGACAAGGAGAAAAGATTATAAAGCAAAAAAAGTGAGTGAGAAAGAGAGACGGGAGGAAAGGAAAGGGGGGGAGGGAGGGCAGAGAGAGGATAAAAGGAGAGAGGAGATCGAAATGGAGGAACGTGAGATAACGGAGTTGGCAAACATGAAGATAGCGTAGCGGTGGTGTTCTCGTGTTACTTGAACGAGAAAGAGAAAGAGCGAGGGAGAGAACGCGAGAACGAGCGAGAAGGAGGGAGATAGCGGAGCGGAGGGACAGAGAGAAGGAGAAGGAACGAGAGAGAACGCGATTACATAGCGAGATTCGAGAGTGCGGGTTCGATCCGCTACTGGAGTCGAGGGAGCCTCGATAGGCTTAGCCTTAGGATATTGAGTGCGCGTGTAGGATTACTTACTGTATGATTAACACGATCCAGGTATCGATAGTGCGTCGAGCTTGAGGAGACACGTCACAGCCAGAAGGTCGCGTGGGTTCGGTTTGGATTTATCATAGTAAAATACACTCGGATTGATTGCCGATCGCGTTACGCTGGCAAATACCAAATAATATAGTATATTCAACCGGACATCATTTGCTCTTCGTACACATTATTACGTTCCATAAGCTAATTTCTTGCCCAATGTAGAGAAGCGAAGGAAGATTTGATTCTTCTTTCGCGAAAAATATAGATTTTTGCGTATTTTTATTCCCTCAGTGATTTAATTTTACTTATTCTCCTCGGTTTGTCGTTACAAAAAGTTGTTAATTTGAATGCGAATAAATTATTCAACTTAATTAAATTTCTTTAGTTTGAGTATTTATATACTTAAATTAAATGTCATCAATTAAAGTTCAAATATTAAGTTAAATGTACAAGTGAAATTTGCTTATTTCATGTAATTCAAGTTGAAAATATATAAGTATTTGAAAAAATGTAATTAAATTAAAAGATTTAATCGACTTAACAGCTTTTTTTTCTCAGACATATTAATAAGCTTTCAGAAATCAAAGACAAACGAATTATTGTTGTACGCATAACGGGTATATCGCGCGACGTGGAAATGCTGCTTTAAACTCTCCTCGACTTATTGTTAATCTTGTACAGCGAATGCGTTTTTTTAAGCGATAAAACAATCGAACGCGCGTATTGATAAAACGTTTTTTTCCACGCAACTCCCTCGCGTAATGCATTTAGGCGATTAGTATGGCAATAAACAACTCAAATATAAATACTTTATAAATGAGTGCTGGCTTCCGGACTATCTTGGAAACCGTTTCCTACCTATGACGGGGCGATGAATAAACGAGGGCAACGGTCACTATGCGCATATAACAGCTACCGATATGCATATATATTCGCTTTTCCTGCTATTCACTCTTTATCTGACAATGAGATACGGCGTTCGTCACACGAGCCTAAGTAAAACAAAAAAAGGAACAGAAGGTTAAGAGAGAGAGCTTTTATCCAAAACTGTTATCGCTTTTTCCACTCTCTAAATCGGAATCTGTGAAATCTTACTGATTTACGCAGCACTGTACACTTGTTATATTTTAATTATAATTATCAGCGAGTATACACTGCTTTCGGTGAATAATATACCGATTTAGAAAGTAGTTGGAATTCTAATATAAGGTACATAGAGAGAATTTTCTCATAGAATTTAGAAAAAATATCTGGCATAAACCTTTTAAAGTGACAATCCTTATTTCATGTAAACTAAACATTGCAATCTGCTTGAACAATTAAAAAAATAAAAATCCATATTTTATACATTCATGACTCTTTTTCTATAAAATCTGAAAACGAATCTCATCTAATCTTTGCATAAAGTTACGCTACATGTTATAAGTATTTCGTGCAAACGACTCCCTTAAATAAGAAAAAAAAAGAAAATATAACTTATATAAGTTTCGACATGCAATTTTCACTTAACGGTGTTATAAATAATAACCACTATACCATCTGATAAAAGGCAATCTTTCCAGTTTGCATTTGTGCCAACTTTTATTGTTGTCGTTTATGTTTAAAAAATATAAATAAAAACAAAATGATATGCCATTTTTTTTTTAGTATTGGTGACTCCTTCCTCTATCCTTTCAACTTTTTTAGCATTTAAATTGTACTATTTCTTAATAAGATTATAATAAAATTCTTTGACCACAATTTTGAGAGAGTAAATTCTTGGAAGAAAAAGACCTCCACAAAAGTCACACGACGAAGAACGCGGACGTAATTGATGTCGCAACGTTAACGTTACGAGAAACGACAATTACGCATTGTCAATTTGCGATATTTGTAAATTAAATTATCGCGGCTGCCGGCTGAGTTCTCTCAATGAGTCGCAGGAGCAGCCGCGTGTGTGAAAAATTGACGCGAGAGAGTCGTCGAGTCTCTACTCGTTTTCGCGCGCCGCGCGCCTCTCCCCGCCTCGCCCCGCCACGCTCGCTCGCGAGTCGCCTACTTTTGCGCCATGCGTGGAAATCATGGTTTCATTCATGCCGGATCGGCTACTTGTTCGCGGCGTATATGGCGCGCCTGGCGACTCCGCGCAGGAGAGACACAGCGGCGTGCGTATCTACCTTCTCGGATTGCCGAGCGCGACAATCGACGCGGCGACATATCGTTGCGTGCTCGCACACACGGGAGAGACACGCACGCACTCACGCACGCACGGCCGCGTGGTGGACGCGTATATGCGAAAGTCGCACGGCGCGGCGTGGCATTCACGGCGTGTGTGGTGCCAATGAGAGCGGCCGAGCGACGTGTTCGAGCCTCTGTGTCAATAAGCCGTGCGTGCACACGCATACACACACGCCCGCGCGCGCGCGCGCGGAGAGACCTGCACGCGCTATACCGGGTGTCTCGCGAGTACGCTCGCCGGCGAGCGCGCGGGACAAGCGACGTGGTGATTCCATTGATCCGTTCGCTCGATCGACGTATGATATTTTCGATTTCTAAAAATAAGACAGATAACGCAGATAATCAGCGATTGGAAAAAATCGAAACACGTTCAAAGTTAAGAATGACTTAAAGAACGGAGATGTTATATTGGTTGTAATCTTATCGTCGTTTTCGCGTTAGTAATCTTATCTCAGCCGTGGGTATGCGCCACTTTTTGAAAACTCAATGAGAGATAACGATTATGCTTGGCTCATTGAATTCTGGAGTCGTTCAATAAGCGTAAGGACGAAAGAGAGAGGAGGACGTGCGCGCGATCACGTGTGCGTGTGCGCCGCGCGGCGACGACGACGGTGTGAGTTGGTTTTACGAACGGAAAGGCAACGGCGACTTTCTCGCGAACTTTCTACACCTGTGGGTTTCATTCACCGCTTCGCCCCTGTGACTGCTTCGGTCTCTATGAAAGCGTAGTGTGACTCAATGCGCGCAACGAGTCACGCTCGTCTAACCGTCGATGGAGTTGGCACGAAGTCGCGCGACCTCGTCCAAGAGAGAGAGAGAGAGAGACCGGCAGATTTATCGTGTTCCGCGAGAAAATCCTCCGAGAGAACAAATGTGCAATGAAAATACATCGAAGTGCGAGCGGCTAAAAATATTGAGAAAAACAGACACCCCGAGGAGAGAGGGAAAACACGGAAAATCTTCTCGGTTCGCTGCCGCTTAATTCAACAATTCCAACAAGATATAATACGTTCTATTTAGTAATCATCGTTTTTATAGAAAAGCAATATCTTTTCTCGTTTTAAAAATAATTTTACGCTCGAAATGTATTCTAAAAATATTGAAATAAAGCGTTACGTATATAGCGTTAAACATATATAACTTCATTGAAGAGATTTAGTTTTATCGAGAAAAATTTATTCTTATAGTTCAATAATAATTTTCATGAGTTGAAAAAAAAATCTAGATATATCGTGCTGTGTTTAGGAAACTATTATTACAATATTGAAATAAAAATGTAATATTACTGATACTGAGATTATCACATTTTTTTTTAAAAGACTTTCGAGTTCAGTGTTCAATTCCTTCGAACATAATCGCCATCTAACATAATATTATTAATTCGCACTTGCGCGGGGAGTCAAACGAGAGTATGTTAATCGTTTCCGAAGGCGTACGACGTAATTCGCGAGCGATCTAATGTAATTTTAAACGATGCGAAGTGAGATACGTACAAAAAGAAAGAGAGAGATTCACAGAAAGCGAACAGACCCGAGAGCAGAAGCGGCAGAGGAGAGAAAGAGAGAACTCGCGATTTCTCGATCGATTTCCGTCGGCGAACGACGCAGATATTTTTCGGGGATTTATCTCGCTCCCCGGCCGTTTCCGCCGAGTATCGCGCGCGGCCGACGATGATTAGCGCCAGCTTGGAAACAACAAGGCGGAATTTCGTAAACGAGCACGCCGCGCGCACAGCACGCGGTTTCTAGATTTATACCCGGCGTTCCGCTTCTCTCTCGCTCTCCTTCTCTCTCCTTCTCCTCCTCTATCTCCCTTTCTCTCCATCTCTCGCCGCGAGTCTCTCCTCGCTTCCAGATGTTCCATCCGCGATTTTGCCAAGAGAACCGAACGCGCCGTGTAAATAGTATACGTAGTATTCGAGAGCGTATATAACGGATGTGGTTCTCTCTCTCTCTCTCTCTCTCTCTCTCTCTCTCTCTTGGCCTGGTTGAGCTTTTGGATGAATCGACAATGTGACGTTCGCTCGATGAAAATCCCCGAGCGGATGTGTCGCAGGTAGATTTTCCGAATGGTGACAGACGTTATTGGAAACGTCACGTATAAGCTCTTTAGTTTTTCGAATCGAAAACGTGCGTACGTGAAAACGTGAGATTCTCCTCTCTTCCTAAATTTGGTTCGCTTCAATGGGACGGAATATACTTGAATGGAGTGGAATAATCACGTTTTCACGCCGTTAAGCTCGAGGGCAATTAACACACCGGAAACGTGGCCGATATTTTGCAGGAGGGGCGCATCTGCTATTAGCTGCGCGGTCTCATTAACGATACTAGCCGCGCTGTGAATCGGCCGTTATGCGCTCATTACGAAACCCCGGCCTCTCCGGAGCGGCAAACGCGGGCAGCAAATAAACAGAAACGCGGAGCGACGGGCGGAATAAAAAGAGGAGCGTCGGGAGCCAGTTGGTCCGGGTCATTTGCCCGACAGCCGTCCATCCCGGACGTCTGTCGTTTTTCCCGACGAAATCGTACACGCCGCTTGATAAACCCCGCTCGGGCCCCGGAGGGCATTATATCTGGTGGAATGTTAATATCCGTCCGTTTCGTTCGCCACGACGTAACGCTACCGTAATGTACGTGGCAGGGATGGATACTATTTCTGCCCGGTGACGATATACCGCGAGTTGTATTACGAAGGGGGATGATTGCGTGACGTTTAAGCGAGACCGGCAATTTAGGGCAAACGATGGGGGGAGCGGCAAAAGTTCATATATGAATAATGTACGTATGATAAAATGTGAATAATGACGAATGTAATATCAAGATGACCCTTCGCTGATCGAGCAGGTAAAGGAAGTTGTCGGTTAAAGGCGACCGTTGATTTTAAGAAAATTTCGTAAGCCCGCAACTCTTTCTTTCCGCGTGCGTTGGACAACGCGGTTCGAAAACCACGTGGAGCGGTTCGAGACTCACGTCATCAACGCCGATGATTCCTCGCCGGTCGAAACCGTGCCGTAAAGAAAAGCCGAGGAGAATTTTCGCGCGCTCACCGTCGGTGAGGATAATCGGAATACCTCGTGGGAGCGCGGTTACCCCTGTCAAACCGCCGTTACTCCTAATTAGTCGATCGAGAAAGAGAGAAAGAAGATAAGCCTGAATAAGTTAAAAAAAGAAACTCACCGGTACGACTTGGGGGCCGTGGGGGCGCAGGATACTGGGGCGGCGTCAAGAGCGGCTGCGGCAACACTTGGACAACGGCCTGGGGGTGGTGTTGGTGTTGGTGTTGATGGTGGTGGTGGTGATGATGGTAGTGGTGGTGGTGCTGCTGCTGCTGGTGCTGGTCGTTGGCCGAGGAGCCGTGGGACGCGAGGAACTGCTGGTGCTGCTGGGCCGCTGCGGTCGTCGTCGTCGTCGGCGGCGGCGCCGTCGTCGTCGTCGTGGCCGCCGTCGCTAACGCCGTCGTACTATCCGTCGTCGCCGTCGACGACGCCGTACGTCGCGGCGCGTTCGGACGCGGTGGAGCGGGTCGGAGCGGCCGCCGCGGGGGCAGCGCCGGGGGCGGGTTGTTGTCCGAGGTATCCACACTTTCGGCACTTTCGTTTCACCTGTACCTCCCCTGTCACCGTCCGGGGTACACGGTATCCAAACTCTCGTCGTGGCCCCGGGCACGACGCGCACTTCGAGGGGAGGGGAGGCAGGGGGGGTGGGGGAGAAGGAGATATATCTGTATCACGTGTACTCGAGATATATTTATTAATCTCCGAGACAACACGCGAGAACCGCGAAGGAGGGAGGCGCGACGTTTCCGGCCTCGAAACGAACTTCCGACGTGTATCCGACGAGAGGGAGAGAGAGAGACTGAACGTCGTCGGTTCGTGAACTCGAATTCCACTCCTCTCTTCCTGCTTACTCCTTCTCCTTCTCCTCTTCCTACTACTACTACTACTATTACTACTACTACTACTGGTGCTGCTGGTGGTGCTGGTGGTGCTGGTGATGCTGCTGGTGCTGCTGCTGCTGTTGTACTGTCGTCGCCGTTTCTTCCTCCTCCGCGCGGCTCTCCTACTCCTTCTCGCCGCTCGCACTTCCGGCACAGGTCACAACGTCACAGCACGCAAGCACATACGTATCTCCCAAGGCGGACACCAACCGCGGATCCGGGAACGTGCGGAAGCGCGACATTAGAGCCGCGAGTCGCCGGAGCGCACGCGCGCGCGCGCGCGCGGGTGCGAGCGTGAGCCAGCGCGGACGGCGGCGAGCCGCCAGCGAACACGAACCAACAACTCGACTTTTCTCGCCGCTCTTCGCTCTCCTCGGCGATTAACCGTAGACCGGCGACCGCGACGCGACGGACGTAGCAAGGGCGAAAGGCAGAAGACGGAGAGAGAAAGAGAGAGGGAGAAAAAGCGGGACGAAACGATAGGGCAAAGGAAAGCTCGGGAAAATCTAAAGAGCGAGAGAAAGAGAGAGAGAAAGAGAGAGAGAGAGAGAGGGAGAGATGGAAAGAGTCACGCGCGTGCGGTGCGGACACGACGGACAGCGAAGAGGAGAGATCGGCACACCGCGGGGTCCTCTCGCGCACTGGCCGGCCGACCGACACACACACACGAGGCACGGCCCTCTTTCGGTGCCCCGACACGACGCGACGCGCTGCTCTCGCCTGCCTGCCTGCCTGCTTGCTTGCTTGCTTGCTCGCTCGCTCGCTTCGCCTGCCTGCCTGACTGCCTACCTCCTTGCCTCCTTCGTCTCTCTTCGCCACTCGTTCCCTCCCTCCCTCTCACATTCTCTCTCTCTCTCTTTCTCCCACTCGCTCTTCTCTATCTTTCTCTCTCGCCGGAGCGAGCGAGAAGGAGACAGACGGAGCCTTGCCTGGAGAGACCGACCGCGCGATTACCGACACGACGAAAGAGACGGACGCGAGAGAGAGAGAGAGAGAGAGAGAGAGAGAGAGAGAGAGAGAGAGAGAGAGAGAAACAGGGGAGAGGGAGATGCAGAAAGAGAGGCGACTCTCTGAATCTCTCGCGTAGGCCGTCTGCCAGTAAACAGGCTCCTTCATTCACTGCTTATTTTATACGGGCGGCCCCCTATGCGCTCCACAGAAATAGCCACCCTCGTCCCGTCCTCGTCGCACGCATGCATGCACGCACGTATGCAGTACGTACGCACGTACGCTCGTACGTACGTTGGCCGGATACGCGGCGCGTTTTCTCCTTCTCTCTTCCTCCCGCCCGCGTTTCTGGCTCTCCTTCCTCTCCTTTCTCTCGTGCTCCCGCAGCATTCGTGTCACGCGGCTCGCATCTCGACTGGCCAGCCGCGTTGATCGCCGTAGCTCCGTGAAAAAGGGCCGCGCGCGCGCGTCGGTGTCCTTTCCTACCTCCCCCCCCCTCCCTCGCGCGGTCACAGTTTCGTGTCTTCTCTCCTACGAGACACGCGCACCCACGCGGGGAATGTTGACTCCCGGGGTGTTGACTGCGCGGGCGGATAGCTCGGCGACAGGTGCGCGACGACGACGACGACGACGACGAATGACGTCGCTCCCTCGCAATGGAAATCTCGGGGACGATTCGCCGACGAATCTCCTCACTCGCGCGCCTCCATTGTCGTCAGACGGGAAAACCAACAATCTCTAATACGTCTCGCTGTCCCGCGGCGCAAACTCTCGGTCGCGGGTACCGACGAGTGCCCTTCGAATGCCGTACGTCGCTCCTTCGATGACGACACGCGCCAATGACGACAGGCACGATTTTTCGACTAAGGACGAGATACGAGAGGAGAGGGAGAGGCACGGGGGGGGGGGAGTCGCGATATATCCAGGCTCGCGAACGGCGTAGGGATTTGCGCCTCCGCCGCTGGTTCTCTCGAATGGCGAGCCTCCGGTCGGACTAATGCACATGCACACACGCGAGGCGGGAGATTCTCTATCTCTCTCCTTCTCCCTGGGATAACCGGGTATACGCTCCCGCGGTGTACGCGCGCTCGTTCGTGTCGCCTTTCCTCTCTCTCCTTCTCTCCCGCGTCGCCGAGACGAGAACGAACGGCGGGATTACGAGCGGGCCGGGTGGAAGGAAGTAAAAAGAGACGGAGAGGAGGGAGGTAGAGGGGGGGGGGGCGAAGAGCGAATGATTGCGCGCGAGAGTGTGCGTCTGCTCGCTCGTTCGTTGCTCGCTCGTTCGACCGATCGTGCGAGTGGGAGCGAGCGCGAGATCGCGAAAAACGTTCGATGCTACAACGCGCGAAAGCGAGACGGCCGCAGCGGAGGTTCAGCTGGCCTCGGCGGCCATGCCGGTGTGGATCGCGAGCCAGGCACGTACCATCGCGCCGGGGCCACCGGGCTTCCGATCGACGACGTCTTCCTTTTTTGACCTCTCTTTCGTTTTCCCTCGATCCTCCTTCCTCCTTACTCTCCGATCGCCGCGGCGAATTTTCCTAACCTCCTCCCTCGACGGTGCATCGCGCCGTCTCTCGGGCGTCGGGAGGAGAAAATAGAGAGAAAAAAAAGTGCAGTTCGCGCACTCGCGCGCGGCAGCCGTGTCGTCGTACGTCGTATGCGTGCACGTTCCAACAACACACCGATGCCGTCGACGTGACGTTGTGATTGACGCCCGCGCGTCGAACACACGACGGAACGATCGGGCCGCCACCTTCGCTTCCACAGCGCTGCTTGTCTCTCGCCACTATTTTTCTCTTTTTCTCCGGGCGCGGGTGCCCCTGGCTTCTCTCTGGAACGACCGGCTGACGATCGGCGCTGCCGCCGTCGTTGGTACACTCTCCGTTCGCGTACAAACAGCACGAGCGACGTTCCGTCTCCTTCTCCATCGCTCTCTTTCTCTCTCTCTCTCTCTCTTTCTCTTCGTCAACCTCTCGTAGGTACGCGCATGCGCGAGCCGACGCTGAAAGGCTCGCGCACCCGCACGCACACGGGCGCGTCTCGCGCAGCCACCGAGGCACCGTGACGATCCTTTTCCTCTCTCGACTCCTCTTCCACCTTCACCGCCCTGCCTCTGTCCCCCCTTTCCCCCCCGCGCTCGAGTATACCGTACAAACAGTGAGCCAGACGCGATACTTCATTCATGCTCGTGTTGTGCGGCCAGGCCAGGGCTGAATCGCGGCGCCGCGGTGCCTCCTCCTCCTTCTCCTCCTCCGCTCCGAAACGGAAGCGAGAGAACGAATCTCTCTCTATCTATCCGTCTGTCTGTCTCTTTACCTCACGGAAACGCGACCGACCCGATTTCGAATCGAACTCGTCCCCTTCCCCTCCGCTCTACCAGCCAGGGTTCTACAGGCTTTGACATCTCGGCGTGCCGCGCACGCTCACGCTTACACGCCTTATTTACGTACACGCGGAGAGTTACGTGGTGCACGTTGCATATATTCGTGACGTCGCGTTTCGCGCCGTGTCTTACGTCTCTTCCTGTTTATCCGCCCGAGGTAAAAACTCGCCTCGTGCTCATCGCGCCTTGTACCTTTTGCCGTACCTCCTGCTTACGTAATTCTCCTCCCTCTCGTCGATACACGGCACGTCGCATCTGCGACAAGTTCAATTCTACTCCGATTAACTCTAATCTTCTCTGAATCGGAAAAAAAAAGTAACGGGCGAAAGCTTAACCGAAATTAAAATTAACGAAAGACCTAAAAGACGCGGAATAATCTTCGCGTTCGCAAAATTTGTGCCCCCGAGCCGCGCTGGAGACGCGCGTTTTTCCGCCGAGGGGGATTCTTTTTCTCCCTTTTCTCGAGGAGGGAAAGCCTCCTCGTCAGCGGCAACTCCGAATCCGTTCGGGTTGCCGAGTGCCTGGAGTTCAGGTGACCGAACACCAACGTCGTAACACACCGATCCTGCCTGCGGCGCGTGTAGCATCGGGCTCCTCTCCCACATGTGTCGAGGCGAGACTCGGTTCTCTTCGTAAACGTCCGCCGACTACATCCTCTTTCGTCCTCGTCGCTCGCTCCCGGCTCCCTCGACCTCCTCGTTCCCTCTTCCTGCCCTCCCCCTCCGTCCGCCAACGTCGCCGTCGCCGCGACTCGTTCACTCCATTTGCTCGCGGGTATGTCGTACGGAGGTGCCGTGTGTGTATTAAATATACGTTTGTAGGCGCGTTGCTCCTCCTATATACCCGCCTGGTTCTAAGGCGGACGCACGGGATGAGAGCGTAAAAAGCGATATTATGCCTCCTCGTTCCTCCCGGACGGACGACCGGACGCGATTTCGGCCCGGAATCGTCGGAATGGCGTACTTTGTTTTCGTACGCGATTTTATTTGCCGGAGGAAAACAAGCGTTATTATTTTCCTTCTTTCACATGCGCTTCTGTTCGTCCGGAGTAAATACCGATGCGTTCCCGCGAGTCTGCTTGTTTATCAGGAACGTATTTAAAAAATCAATACTCGTAGACGTGTCTCTTTCGTTCTTGGAACTAGAAAAAGATAGGATGGTACTTTAAATCGAGTTCATTCAAAGTTAGACCGCATCGCAAGACCGCGGGTCCAACTCGTCCACGGGACGACAATTGGGGAGTCGCGTCACGGGAGATTATTATAAGAAACCGCTTTCCGAACTAAACTCAGGAATCAACGACCTGACACGGCCGATTGGTTTCACTCGGGGCAGGCGGCGATCTCGCCACGACGGATTTACCGAAAAAAGATGTTGGGATAAGTCGACGGGAAACGGGTCCGCCCGACGCCCGCGTTTTCGATGACAAACACGTTGAAGATAACGCGCGTTCAACGTGGGGCGATTGAGCTTCGTTCGTACATCGTGATTTATGGAAATGTCGACTTGCGAGCGGAACACGTGTCTCGATTCTTCGTGTCGAGAGGAAAACACTCACGTGCATGCATGTGTATACGTGTTCGGCTCGCAAAATTACATACGCTCGAAAACACATAGCGGGAAGTCGATTCCGCGAAAGATTAACGTTAAATTAACATACCCGCGGACGGGTATTAGCGTATCGCAGCGAACCGTGACTTGTGCCCGATGAATTAACACTTCGACGGCCGTACGCGCATTTGGATTTGAATTTTCGCGTAAATGGGACAAGTATCTCGCCGCACTGGTATTGGAGCCGCTCCGCGTGACGCGTTCAGCGAGATCGGCAACTCCGCTTCCGACTCGTATTTACAAAGGCGCCTTAAAAAAAAAAAAGTACGCGTCTCTCTACGTCATGGTACCGCCAGATATTGCGGTATCGTAGTTTCGCAATCGAAAACGAGACGCGTTCCTCTCTGATACGGGGAAAGGTCGAACGAGCCTTCTCCTCTCCGCGGGGAACACGTAAAACGCGTGCCCGATGAGCCCCTCCGGCTTATCTAATAAGGCAATACGCGCGAGAACGCAAACGTATCTACGTGCGTGTGGTGTATACGTGTCGGGCAGGTAGACCCAAGGTCTCCGACGGGTGTTGGGTTACCCTTGTGGTCTCTTTGCGAATTTGACACCGAGGCGCGCACCTGTCCGAAAGTGGCCGCGATCGGGGGGCGCAGCGGAGGTCTCTCACTTGAACATTGCCGCTATATGCCAGCCATTAGGAGGTGGCTTTCGCGACGCCACACTTGGAACGCGATAAATGCTAATGTCTCGGTACTCACGTGTATAATATTTACACGCGGCGTCACGTTCGCTCGAGGAAGAATTTTCAGAGGGAAAGGAAGTAAAACGCGTGTGTACAACATGTCAAAAACATACTTTCTAATATATTTTTTTTTGATACAGCAAATATACAGGGCATTTCCTGTAATTCAATCATTCGGAGATGACGAACATAAAAAAAAAAATGAGTTGGTATATTTTCATTAACGTGATTTAACTTTTTCATCACGTTTTTGTCATCTTAAAGTCAACACATCCAATATGCTCGAATTTGTTTTTTTTTCTCGTTTTTATAAACTACATTACTTACATTAATGGAAATATGCCGTCCCATTGAAAAGAATATGCTCTGAGACAATCTCTAAACGATCGAGTTACAGGATATCCCGCATGTAAAAAAAAAAGTACTTCCTTCGGTAATGTGCTGACTTATTGTATTTCTCTTAGACGGACACTCAGTTAGTGGATAATTAATTCTACGCGCGACTTCGGCGATTATCGGCATCGGAAATCTGGTGCCGCACAAAGGCTTTTAGGATTCGCTTCATCGTCGCCGTTATCGTCGCCGGGACAGTGCACTTCGGCGGATCTTCGTGGAAACAACGTTCCGGACGTCGTTCCGGACGCGATACACCGGAGGCGGAATATGACATACCTCATTCCGAGAATGCGACGAAACACGCATCCTCGTCGGTTCACAGTAGCGATGCTCATATCGACCGATTCGTGATTCACGCGACAGTACGGGAAACACGCGGGTCTCGCCCGAGTCAATTACTCGCTTCTTCCTCGAAAAGTATAATACAAAATCATCGCAGTGAAGCGATTGTCTTATCGTTACGCTAAAGAGAACGAATCTTTCGATTGTACATGGAATTAAAAAAATGGAAGTTGGTGAAATTAAATCGACGTCATCTATTCCATTTTCCACGCGTTAATCGCCCTGTTACATGACTGATCGGTTACGAATTACTTCCTAACAAAATAACATGTATCATACTCAATATACGAAAATTGTCTCCGTCAATCATTGAATTCGCGATTCGTGCGATCGATGTGTCAATGTGAAAAGGAGAGGGCATTTCGTTCTCAAACGACACGCGATAATACATTGTTGTTGTTCTCGCTCGGCGAGAGAAGTGTCTCGCGCTCGCTGGCTGAACAATTTCAATCCAATCGTCGCTGGGTGCCCCGGCCGCCTTTCGTCGGCCATTTATACTGTTAGTAATACGAGCGGCGACGTTTATATCTACAACACGCCACACGGGCGTGGCGGCGATGCGAATCGCGTGCACCGCTTCCCTCGAGAGGATATCCGGTGTGGAAACGCTCCCCCTCCCTCCCCTCCTCCCATTCAGCCCTCTTGCCGAGCTCTCTCTCTCTCTTCACTTTCGTGCTTTTTCTCTGTCTTTCTCCCTAGAACCATACACACTTCCTCTGTCTCCATCGGTCCCCTCCAACATCGCCCTTCTTTCATACCGCCGCAACAGCACGTCCTCAATGAGTCGACGAACAGTCGCATTCACGTCGGAAGTTTTACGCTGCGTGAAATACAACGACGGAACTTTTCGTGAGGAGGGATGATGCGTCGACGCGCTGGATCGCAATTCATGCCTGCTCATCCGTAAAAAATCCCTTTCGATCGAGGTGAGGGCCCTAACCGTACACGGGTCCCTCCTTCGGGTTCCCGTATTCTCTCGGTCGGAAAGGTTCCCCCGAGTCACAAGTCAGTTACGGATTTATGAACGGCGAGTTTTCGGAGATCAGAACTTTAATTGCCTTTCCGTAATCTATACTGATGCAATTTTTCGCCTAAAATAAATTTCACGCACAACTCAACTTAAGATTTCTAATGCCTCTCTCAGCGCGTAACTCGAAGCGTGTTTAATAGTAAAAATGCAAAGTCTCGCTTAAAAGGATGTAACGCTCGTGTCGGCAACGTTTCTTCTCTTTCAATCTACGGCGCTCGTCACAAAAGTGAATTCCACGTAACCGTAAAGATCGGAAAAAGAAACATTCTCCCGACTACACCCCTCCCCTTCCGTCCCTTCTTCCCGTATTTTCCTGCGCCATCGCTTTCAGCAATTGCGGAGGTTAATTGCCTCTAATTAAGTAAGTCATTCGGGCGGTATAAAGAAGTTAGTGTACTTGGAATAGCAGTGGCGAAATGTTACCCTCATTTTCACAATTACATTCTCCCCCCTCTCCCGCTCGCCCCTCCCCCACGTTTTTCTTACGTATCTCTCTCGCGCGAAACTTGCTTGATACTACGTTCCCATTGAAACACGTGGCGGCTACCGTTGCGGCATTGTTTAACGTTTCTCTGCATACTATATAATTTTTGGATATATTACTGCACTGAAAAAAAAAGTATTTGATTATCTATGATTAGAATTGAATGTTAAAATGGTTAGGATTAGGAGAGTTCCATTTTTCTAGTTGCTGCTGCTGCTGTACTGTTAATCATGACATACAAGTCTTGTCACATTGACAGGGACATGTTGCAATTACCATAATTTGAATACAGTTGGCACCGAACATAATTATATTTGTTACCGCAATTCATAAGCACATTTTTTTTTCAACCACGTTTAAACTGTGATAATCATTGTAATCATTTCTTTTTGCCGGTGTAACATATCACAGTCGTGCCGTTAGTACTATTATAGAAATAATAGTTGAAAAAATAGATTAATTCTAATCATAATTATTTTAGCATTCACGGTCAAACAAATACCAAATACTCCTCTCTCGGCGCGCTGACACAAGCTTCTATTCTTAAAAATGACTACGCGGGGTACTTCAGAGGCAGCCTCTCTTCGTTCTCCAGACGAATACGTTCCGAGAGCCGGCGACTCACTTCGCAGACACCCTGTAGATTATCGTGCATTACAGACTGCTTTCGCACATGTTTGCCACGACGGAATTTGGACCTGTCGGACATCGTATCCGCTCTTCAAGCGCGATAAGAGCAAAAAGGCCGCCTAGTATCGCCGCGTTTCCGAGAGCTGACTAGCTCGGACGTCGCGTCGGATAAGTGTTTCTCCACGGGTGAACGGGACGGCATCGCGACGCCGTCGTCCACGGTCGTTCGATCTCGTGCAAATCGCCACAAACAACGAGCGATCTTCGATCACGCGGCCGTCGAGCCGCATGGTCAATGCGCGAGCACGCACGTGCGCAACGCAGTTGCACACGCACGGCGATCACGTAGAGAGAGATAGCGATAGAAAGAGAGAGAGAAAGAGACAACCTGCAGATGTATGAATGACTCGAAATGACGTGCGCGTTTATTGAGCGAGGCCTACCGACTCGCGCTTTCGGTTGCTCCCAGCAAGGACACGACATCTTTTCCGATCAGCGATGGTTCGGATGAGTCGGTTCCTCGATCGCCGGAAATCGATCGGGGAACCGCGAGAGAACTATTAGCTATTGGTAATCGGTCACACGGAAATTTTTATTGACGAACGTATTAACAATTTCGTATGGTGTAGATGACAACGATGTAATTTATAATTCAATAATTTATCACAACTCTAATATTTAATATACGATATTTACACAATTTTGTAACGTAATTTATGCGCGCAGAACGTAATACGTATGTAAAAGAGAGGATGTTTCGTTGGCAGCTGGCTCGATTTTTGCCTGGCAACTATCAAACTTTCCGATAGGAAACTTCCGCGAGAAGGAATCCAACGTTATTTCCACTGATAGGCTAATTTTTCTCCCTCCCCTTCGCTCAGAAGCGGAAGTAGATAATGCGCGCAAGTTTTTTTTTTTTTTTCAAGTCTAGGTAAAGACAGGCGTTAAAATTTATTTACTCGCGTTATCATTCGTTACCGTTTGTTCACGCTGGTCGTCGGTTATTCGTGCGGACGGCATCGACTTAGGACAACGTCGTCGCCGTCGACATGGCACGGAAGGGGAGAGAAGAAACGGAGGAAACGCGCGCGCGCGCGCGGGTGTACGCACGCACGCACGCACGTATCGGTACGTATCGATGTGTGTAAGATAATACGCGTAAGAGTAGCGCGCACACGAGACGCGCGGAATCCGCATCGGGGACGAGAAGGCCGGGGAAGACGAGAGAGAAGGGAGGAGGTCGGATATAAACCGATTAAAACTTACGACTTACGTAAGCGAGTCTGCGTTTCGCTGCGGATATTATACAGCGACTTGAATGATTTAGAATAATCTCCGACGTCGGATTTCTTCTCGACACGATCGATCGATCTTACACGCCCCGCGCGATCTATTATTGTCACTTCCGGTTGCGCTAGAGAGGAGGGGGGCGGCTCACGAGAGGATTCGAGAACGATATGCGATCTACTGCGTAACGTTACACGTCATCGTCGTTGTCGTTGTCGTTCGTCGTCATTGTCGCTCTCCTTCTCCTCCTCCTCCTCCTCCTCCTCCGTCGTAGTCGATTTATTTCTCGAGTTTCTTTCCGGCGTTATTGCCACTCTCGGCCAATTAAAAACGCGCGTTCCCACGGTCGGGGTGTACGTATCGTCGAAAGTCTTAATAAAGGGACGTGTAATGGAGGTGATAGTCAGAAGAAGGGTCCAAATAGAGGAGGATCGTGGGCCCTTTTCCCGGAGGACGTTTTGTTCAATTTTTCAATGTGTTTACGCCTAGGCTTACAGCTTGGTTTTGACGTTTCTCAATAGACGGCAGTCGCTTAAATGACGGTAATTTATGCCAGGCAATGACAGAATGGGACAAAAGTAGTTATTTTTTTCACATTCCATAGAGATGTTAACGCACACATACACGCACGCAAAGATTGAAAATTGAAAATTTTCACTCGCCCGAACGGTCCTTAAATCTGCGGGTTTAAAAATGACAAATGACCGTAACACCTGCAAGACGCGTCATGGTAAAAGGTCTCCTCGCAAAAATGCAGAAAGTTTAGCAGGTGAACGACCCCCCAAAAGATGAATACTTACTGATAACTGCGAGCACGTCGGACACATAAAATGGCTTGCGTCCGAGATGTGGAGACGGGTACCAAGAAAGGAAGACAGAGCGACATTTTTCCCTCTCTCCTTTATTTTCTCTCTTTTTTGCGAAAACGGGTAGTCTTTATTTTCCGGCGCCGCAATGCTTGCGCTCATCTTATACAAAGAGGTTATTACATATACAAAACGAGGTTCTCGAGCAATTATTTCGTTCATCGTCACGTTAATTTACCTTTTCTCCCTCCCTCCCCCCCCGTTTCCTCAACCCCTTCACTCGTCTCTCTTCCTTTTTTTCACTCCCGACTCTCAGTCTCCTCCTTTCCGCGTATCTACAACGTCGTGTAGCCCATCCGGAGCGATCCTCTCCTCGCGATCATGCACTTCCAAGAAGCTTGCTCCCCGAAGCGACCGGCTACGTTACGTACGCTTCCTGCTCGTCGGCAAGATACACGGTAGCACCGCTTTCGCGGTACTCCGCAAATACTCCGAACGCAATCGCGGAATCCGACGCGATCGCGTCTCCTCCCCGTTGAGTGTCCTCCAAGGACACCGGCAGGATCATCGCCTTCGCGTCCCCTCCGGCGACGGCATGCTCGTCGTCGACCTGGAATTCTCGGCTCCGATCCCTCGGAGCCGAACGAAGAGAAATTTAGGGGGACAGATTCGTGGACGCCGCGTCATCGATGCTCGAGGACGTCGAGGAGACGCTCGCTCGGGTTCGACGGACCCGATTTTCTCGCCGAGAGGCGGCCACCGGTGCAGCGAGAGGCCCTTGGACAATGTCGCCGCCGCGATCCTCATCGTATCCTAGAGTATCTGGAAGAGCTTCTTCAGTTCCACCATGAGTTGCCAATCGGTCTTCAGTAGATCGTCCCTGAAGTAATCCTTGCAGGCGTCTATGCTCTGCCGGCTTATCTGTAACAGTCCGAGAGAAACAGCGTTTTCATTATCGGATGATAAAACGTTCTATTTAACTCTACCATTCGCAAATAGAACAACAAAAAAACAATCCTCCTCTTCCGCTCTAACCGCGCAAAGCATAAGATAAAACGAGATCAGCGTATATTTTCACTCGCGTACGCATTTATCAATTAATAAAAAAAAAATTACCCACTTCAATTTTACGTTACAATTTCATTCCTTGAACTCTACAGATTCCAAGTGGCGGGATGAAGGAGCTGTATAATAAATGTTATACGATGCGAGAAGAAGGATGAAGAAAGAGGAACGTCACGTTTGTGACATCTTAAAGTTAAATCGAGCCCCGACGGGAATTGATCGAGAACTCCGATAGCACGGAATAATCGACGAATCGAACGAGATCAGAGATCCGGATAATAATCCAGCGTGAGGAGGACCATGTAACACCATTCATCCGCGAACGTCGAGGTTCGAGAAGAAAAAACGAGGGAGAGAGATGAAAAAAAAACGTAGCGTCATATGTTACACGTTCGAATGACGCAACTTGTAACGGAAGCACAGGCGTCGTCATTCGTGTGACGTGGCCAGGCATTCGGGCACGAATTCTGTTAAAAGCGAAATCTCTAGTGAAGCAATGGCGGGCGAACTTTGCCGCGTTTTCGACGAGCTCCGTGGCCTCCGGACTTTTCACGTGGCACTTTTTCATGAATAGAGGAGTAGAGCCGGTGCAGTCGTGTGCGTACGAGCGTGCGCGCGCGCGCGCGCGCACGTCGAACCATTCGGAAACGTAACGCTTCACAACTGTTTCCGCCCCCACTCCCGGCCGGAAGTCCCGTTTCATTCATGGATCGGTCACAATGGTGGTTTTACGCGGCTATTGAGGACGCCTGCCTCCCGCCACGCCCCTTCTAGCTTCCCCTTGCGCCCCGCAGCTCCTCTCGTCCTCTCCATCTCTTTCTCTCTCTCTCTCTCTCTCTCTCTCTCTCTCTCTCTTTGCCTTTCGTTCCCCGTACTTCTTTCGTCCTATGCTATCTCTGTCTCTCTCGCCCCCCACGTGTTTCCCTCTCTTCCGCCTACGTCCGCATTACCGCTCGTAAAGTACGCGGAACGTTGAATATACAACAGTTCGCGGTAATCATAAAAAAAAAAAGAAAATTTCAATGCGCGCAGAAACTAATTTGAAAGTTTAAGTTTTTCGCGCGAAATCCGCGCGATCGCGATTACGCGCCGCGTCTCGGATGCTATTATGCAATTTCGGTCTGCGTGACGTACGCGCGATAAAGATCGCGCGGACGTGCCGTATCGATCGATCGTTCCCCCGAGATTGTCGAGATCCCTCCTCCTTCGGACGGAATCCCGGCCGATCTTTACGCCCGCCATACGCGCGGTCTACGGTCGTGCGATTTTTCCGTGATCCACTTTTCTCCTCCCGCCGTGCCGAGATTAGGAGCGGACGGTTATAGTCTCGCGCGCGGTCAGACAAATAAACGCAGCGCACCTTCGGAAAGTGCGGCGAGAAATATTGCGATGTGAGCGAGGTGAGTTATAGTATCTCCCGCCTTTCTATCTAAAAGTACAGGCGAAAATACTTGTTTGAAACGAAAGGCATGAAGTAACGACGGATTCCAAGTTTCCCGTCTTTCGTCGTTATAAGGAAAACCAACTTATTTGGGTTTAAAAGTAAATTTTTTGTCGATATTTTGCGCATTTTATTTCACTTCTTTTTTCTTACATTTCGCAATATTTATTGAATAAATAACCGAAGCTAGCGCGTTAGCACAACGCGATGTAATTTGTACCCCGTACTGCTTATACTTTTTCACGGATTCTATACAGCTCCTTGCTTACATAGGAGCGAAAGCCGATCGTCAAACAGAAAAAAAAGGCTTCGATAAAAAAAATATGTTTAAAGTAAAAAAGTAAATGTTTGCTTTCGCCCCATTTCATTCGGGATTTCATTCCCGTGTCTGCGACCCCTCGTGTCTTCCCGGAGAGGTTTCCTCCGAGGCGTTGAAAAGCAAAAGCCCTCGCTCTATTTCGCCCGTATGAGCCGACGTGTCGGCGGATCAGCGGCTTCGGGAGAATCGTCGTGGGAACGAGATACTTCCGGAACTGATTCCACGAACCAAACGGTAACGACGACTTCCGCTTGCCTACCAAAGCACAGGAAGGTACTTGAAGCACGACGGCGACGATAGAAGAGGCCCGCGGAAACGAGAAGGAGAAGCGACCGTAGAAGGAGAACGAAAAGGGAGTAGAAGGGGAAAAGAATGAAGATGAGACGACGGTTTGAGACGAAGAAAAGGCACCGATACCGTTTCTCACAGAGAAGGAAGACGGAGAAGAAGAAGTCTACGAAACATCCGTCTTAATTAACGATCACAACAGTCTTTACATACAATTTCCACGGGAATAATGTAACGGTGACGTAGTAATTGAAACTCTTAATCCGCTCAGTCCCGCTTCGGCCTCTCATTAATCCTTTCTATGTACCCGACACGCGCGTCATATATGGAAATTTTGTCTGTAATTTATTTATCTAATTTGTATTTTCTCGTAAATAAATATTCATGCAACAAATTTTCAAATTTCTATTTCCATTTCTGCTGCAACGTTGCCTGCTGTCATTATACGTTTGAACATTCCGCTTGGTTTAAATATTCTAAGAGACGCGTCCTGTACTCGCGTTAATTCCATCGTCGACCCTTTTGGAGC
The DNA here is from genome assembly GCF_013373865.1 of Monomorium pharaonis. Lineage (NCBI taxonomy): Eukaryota > Metazoa > Arthropoda > Insecta > Hymenoptera > Formicidae > Monomorium > Monomorium pharaonis. Next base: position 15,287,573 of record NC_050473.1, on the reverse strand, counting down.
TCACAAACACGAAAACGTGCCTGTAATTAATAATAATCCAAGTAAAGAATCATTTGGACGTGAGAGCGTTAGAATCGAGTATCTGAACGAATGCGGAGCCAAACTCGTCCCGTAGTCGATATCCTCGCCTGAAGGAGGAAGACGAAAAAGGAAGAAGAGTGGAAAGTGGAGGGAGAAGGGAAAGGGAGACGCGGAGGGGAAAAGGTAGCGAGCTTCTACGAAGGCCGGAAGCCGACGGCGGACGAGCGATCGCCGCCGGATGTTCATCTTCCTTTTTCGATCTAGGTCTCGCATACTAAGTCGAATTTACGTCAAGGCGAAAACGCGCTTCTCAGTTTCGCGCAAGTAAAATAATATACAATTTAACAGAGGGAGGGGAGGGCTAATTATAAGTTTGCCGAGCATAAATTAAAACTAATCGATTAGACTTACCGCGATATCTAGCATTCAATTATACGGTTATCTAACATTCGATTGTAACAAATTTAATATGCAATTATACATAAATTTTACATAACTATACATAAATGTGTTAAAAAATATGAGTAATGTAATATGCAATTCAAAAAGACTAATTATAAAAACACCAAATTTAACATAAAAGTTATAAATTAAGTTTACCATCGCACAGCATTCAATTACATTAAATTTAACAGAATTATAATTGGGTTTTTTATCATATTATCTAGTAAAAAAAAAAGTAAAAAAGATAGAATTTAAATTGCTTGATGTACAACTGTACAACAATCTATAATCAACTGTTGCTAAAACAAAAATCTGTCGGTATACTTTTTGCGACTTACGAAAGCTGAAAAATTCTATTCTCGACTTACATAATTCGTACCATAATTTCTTTCTACGCTCAAATTGAAATAGACTGATAAATGAACAGTAAGTGTACTTACCTTGCTGACGAGAAAGTCTTTCGCCTCGAAATGACGGCCGAACATCTTGGGCGCTTCTCCCGGTACAGACTCGATTTTGATGCAGACCTCTTGGCCTTTCCTAGCCGATTCCACGGGCTTATGGTTGTACTCTATACTGGTTACCATGCCCAAGTCAACGAACTGAAACGACACATTAACATAATCGATCAGAGAAACAGCATGCGATATATTTTACAACGAAGGGAAATGTGACCGAGCGATAGTCATCCACGTGTTACAGCATTCGACACTTATCCCACAACATATAATTGATCTAATTGATTCATAAGAATACATATGATACGCCTGGAGGGGACAAACTCCGAGCAACAATTTCAGACTCCGAAGAGGTCCGCTTCGCCGACAACGTCGATTTCGTTGATACATAAATGCTTATTTACAGATTTACGATCTCGGCGAAATGCAGTCGAGAAGATTGGGGGATCTGCCTGCGCCCCTACCCCCGTTCCTGTAGTAACGCGACACCGCGTTCGTTCGCGTGTGCGCTTGATTTAGCGTTCGCGTAGAGCGAACGGACAGATCTATCTCCCGCGGGCGAAGCGTGTGGTGGTGGCGCGCGACTTTCTTCGTTTTTCCTTGTTTCTCGACATCGATCGTCGGCGTCTGGTCGCGTGGGTATAACTGCGCCTAGGCACACCTTTACCGCGACCGGAAGTCGAGAGACAGCCGGGTTATACCTGAAACGGCGCACAGCCGGGCCGCGCTGAGCCGAGCCTGTGCCTTGCAACCGAGTCTCCACGCGCGAGACGTGGGTACGCATTTTCGACGTGAATACCGGCGAGAATCGGTGAGCCAAGTAGGCAGGCAAGCAGGCAGGCAGGCAGGCAGGCAGGCAGGCAGGCAGATACCCGCATACACGTAGGCCGGCGCGCAGTAGGCCGGCTGGTCGTAGACGGATCCACCGGGTGTTCGCGAATATCCGTGTCGCGAACGACGAAAAATTGGGTTGCGTGCCGCCGACGGACTTCCGGTCGAGATATCGACCTCGATCATTCTACACCGTCACCGAGGAATGCGCCAAGTGTGCGAGAGAGATGTGCCAGGGGTACTGTAAGTTAGAATATCGCGATCCGTCGCGTAGTAAGTTACTACGTTTTATGAGAAAAAGAAGAAGAGAATAGACCATTTTCTTCCTCGGAGACTGCCTCCGGGTGCGAGCTTTTCAGCGAACGCCGTTAGACAGGTTGACTCAGTGAGAGTTTATTGAATCTCGGGACACGCTGTATAACGGTGTATACAGACGAAAAAGCCGCGTTGCCCCGCTGCAGTGACGACACACCTGCGGCCGCGGGAGCGCAAAAGTGGGCGACAAACCCGGACGCGGTCGCGTCCAGGATTTGCAGGAACGCCCGCGACCGACCGTGGCTTCTCGGCCGCAACGTTCCGAGAACCCGAGCGCGCCAAAAACTGCACCGTCGAAAACCTACGGGCGATATCTATTATCGCGGGAAGACGAAACCGTACGAGTCTCTAAACGCCTGATAAATCGCGGGAAACGCAAGATTCGCGATATGGTAGTTTCGAATAATAATAATACAGAGATAAGACCTTGGCTTCATTATCTATCTCTCTCTCTCTCTCTCTACGTGCCACTTTAACATTTATTCCAAACTGTGTTAATTACTCGAGACGTCATCGTGGCAGTGGGAGGAAGCTATTCAAGCCAATCTCGCAAAGCAAGAAGTATATAATAACAAGAGAGTTCTCTTACCTCTCAAAAACTTTTTTTTTTATTCCCGAATTACGTTCAAAGTTAAAATATTGAGATTAAACGAAAATTTATTCCTTTTTCCTTCTCCTCGATTAAGAGCAAAAACGGAGACATCGAGTTCGAATGAAGCGTACTGAAAGCTGATACGGATCTGCAAGCCGGCCGCAACGCAGACGTATACGGCGAACCACGTTATCGCTAGGTGGACAATGACCGGTCGAATATGCCCGCCCGTGTATCCCGAAACCCACGCCGAGAGAGCAATACCTGGCTGGACGTTCAAGCAGCCATCCGGTATCCCCGGCCTAGCCGATGACCAACAACCGAGGAATTGCTTCTCAATCCTTTCTTGAGCTACGGCCGTAAAAGTTTAGCCAAACTACTTTACAATGTGTCCAATATAAAATAGTTTGGTAAAATATATTAAAAATTCTACTATAATTTTAGAATAAAATTTTACTGAATTTTACTAAGATTATCGAAGTCCATGTTGTCCCATGATTTTCAGAATTCACTCCATGTCTGTATACAGATCCAAGTCTCGTTTCCTCGAATCTGTCAGGTTTAAACGTAGAATCTTCCGTTATTTACTTTCCTCTTCCTTTTACCGATTCTCAAATTATATTTTAGCGCGCTAATTACATATAGGGCGCCAAAGGGAAATGCGTACCTACGCGTCGCGCGCGCGAAGTATTATTGCGCGTGTCGGAGTTAATCAGCTCAGACGCGGAAAAAAAGGAGTGTTACGTCCAGGTTTCCCCCTTCGTGCCGTACATGTTTCACGGATACGCTCCTCTCTGCGGCCGGCGTACTTTTATGGCGTACCCCCGTCGTCAAATTCTCGACACTCCGCCGCGACCGAAAGGAATTACCATATAGGTGCACGTGTGCAGGCGGGCAAACGAACCTTGTTCGTCCTCCGCCTCGACCTTCTCCGCCCTTTCTTCCAACCTATCGCGCGCCCGCGCGCCTTCAATCCTCTCTCGACTTTGCTTTTCTCTCTCTCTCTCTCTCTCTCTCTCTCTCGACCGCTCGAGGTTTTGAGATAAAGTTCGGGACTCTCGAAGGACCAACCGCTAATTTTGTCTCCCTCGTTCCTCCCACCCTTTCTCCCCCGCCTCTCAGCCGTTCTCTCTCTCGTCTCTCTTGCAAATGTATAACATTACGCGACGTGTTTTACGACTTGACGTCGTCTCTATCGTTTTTGTCACGTACTAGGAATTTCGGAAGTCTCGAGGCTGGGCATCCGCTTGAGTTTCGTCTACGACAGGTAGCCCCGTAGCTCAAACAAAGGATTACTATATTTTTTTGTTTACGAAGAGACACGACGCATTGGAGAGAGAGAAATGACATTCTCCGATTCGAAAGCGATGCGATTTTAGTCGCGGTATTTAAGTAATTTTCAACTGACGCATTAGACGCTATCGTCTTTTCCCTTCGAGAAGAAGGGGATTATCTCTCGAGCAGTGCGGCGCGGGTAAAAGGGGCCCTAACAGCCTTGCGGCTTAAAAATCTGGTCACCACGCCGGGCATACCACCCGACCCTCATCTTCTGAAATTACGGAAGCCATTACGAGCGTTATCGGCGCGCTTTACCTTTTACGACTAACATGTCAATAGAACGCAAGAGTAGAGGCAAGAGCGACATAGTCATCTCATTTTCTCTCTCTCTCTCTCTCTCTCTCTCTCTCTCTCTCTCTCTCTTCCTTTCTATCTATCTCTTTCGAATGCGATCGGGCCTGGTTTCGCGTGGGCCCGGGCGTATATACTGTCCACTTTAGATTTATCTCGTTCTAAGTGTCCGAGAGACACGATGATCTCTCGGGTTGCGCCACGTGGGCGGAGAAGAGACTCGCGTGGTCGGCCGGGTTGATCGGCGAGAAGGACCAAACGGAAAAGCGTGCACATGCATACACATGTACACGCCTTATCCGCTCGTCTTCCGATGCTAAGCTATCTAACCATTCGCGCCGGACACCCACTCGGACGCCTGCAATTTCTCCGATAAGCTCTCGCGACGCCATGCGGACGTTTATTGACACGTTGGTCATGTACTCGATGCCAATAATCGAATTTTTTTTTAATTTAACAATACACACAATATATAAACAAAGAGTGTCTTATCGTATTATAATGTATGTACAATTGCGGAGCACCACCGCGATATCGATCGTGAGGCGCCGCGATCATTGAAGCGTGTCCAGTCGCGCCGTTGCGTAAAGCAGATCACGCATGAAAGATTGAGATTCAATTGAGATTGTATATTGGAGATTGGAGCTGGGCCAAACAGAGCAAAGAAAGCAAAGATTAGGATTACAGATCGGAATTAGAACTCAGCTGAAAGCTGAAAGCTGAAATCTTCGCTGGCTCTAAACGTTTTAGTGTTTTGAAATCTAAATCCCATTTCAAACTAAAAAAATTAAGTGTGAAAAACGAAGAGAGAAACAAAACATTTTAATATTAAAATTAAACGTTCCCTTTTTGAATTGTGCAATACGAATATGTTCGCCAACAGAAATAAAACAATTCGTGATTTACTCGCAATCTGTCCATCAACTCTGACGAAGATGCATCTTAATACATCTCGTACGTGGCGCTTAAAATCTCTATAATTTGTGCAACATTTAACAATATACATAATGAAACAATATTATTACTTTTGTTATTGGTAGTAATATAATGTGTGTTTAATGATTTCGCAGAGAGAAGTGCATTTACAGCTGTTATAAAAATAAAAGATAAAATTCTCATCGAGATAAAAAATCTCGAAAGACAGTTTCACCGCGCAATTATGCAGACATTTTTCATTATTCACGCGGGACAATGTCCTGATTCGCCGCAACAGTCGTAATACAATGTACAGCCACAGTGCCCGGGGTCAAGGACCTCGAGCGTAAAATGCGCGGCCCCGCCTTAAGGACGGCTCGCGAAAAGTAAAACAAAGAGGAAAAAGGACTCCCCATAAATTTGAATCGTGCACGGTGGGGGAACAGCTGCTGCTCGCGAGCAGCCTAGAGATCACATGAAGCGAAAAGGGAAGAAAGGAGTTCTTAGAAAGAAGTATAGCGAAAGAGAGAGAGAGAGAGAGAGAGAGCCTCGACCTTGGCACTAAGCGCGCGAGCGTTCGCTCGCGCGCCATTTGAAGGCCGATCCTTTCTCGGCGCGAAATGGGGAATCCGCGGATAGGTGCAACTGCACGAGATGCCTACCCGAGGGCTCGCTTCGTTCCACGAAATCCACGCTAGACTACGTAAGCTGCACCTGCGTGCAGCATCACGTCATGCCTCGCCATGTACCGTAAGTGCCACCGTGAGAGAAAGAGAGAAAAAGAGAGGGAGAAAGAGGGAGGACTCCTCTCGCGGTACCGCGAGATATTATCCGCGAGATGTGCTACGAGATCCCGGCACAACTGAAACTGATACACGACGCGATTATTTATTCCGCGAGTGCGTATACTAGAGATTTACACGCGCGGCTTTCGCGGTTCCGGCTACGGCGGGTGTGTAACGGTACGCAAGCGTTACAAGATGCGCGAGACACGGCGAAGGAATATTGACACACATATGGAAGGTGGAGCACCCTCGAGATACTTCTGCATATCGGAATTTGCCTCCGCAAGTGCAACGTTCCACGCTTTTGAGAGACGCTGTTAAAACGAGTATGCCAACGTTGTACAATGTTGTAAGATCATCGAAGACATTTGGAAAACGAACATTTTTCGAGAAAAATATGTTAGAATTATTGCTACATACCTATAATACTATTAGATAGAGTTTTCTCTTGGAATTTATTCTAAATCGTGGTAACTGTGGGACGAATAAATTTTCAGGAATTTTGTAACTTGTAATTTTAATAAAATTTAGCTTTAATTTTTAGTAAAGTATTTTTTATTAAATTTTACTTCAATTAAAATTTCTCGAAATTCACGTTTACCATTCTGAGGGTGAACTCCAAGAAAGAGACAATGCTCTCCGTGTATATGTTTCATAGCGTGTATTCCTTTGTCATTTATCATGTGTATAAAGGAATTTTGTATCGCCTATATTATTTCTAACCTTTTTGGTCTGTTTTTGCATATCGGAATTGTTATCACGTGAAATATTAACTTTTCCTGTCTGACTGTAATATCTTTTTGTCGACTATCACGTAGGCATTGTCAGATTATTCATTGTCAGATTCTATCGTTACCAGGAAACCAAAAGGTGTAAAAAGAATGACGCAGCGCTTAAATCTTTTCAAGATGCTTCCGCATGTTGCGAAATTACAGCTGCAGGCTCAACATTTACATGTCACCTTTTGCAATTTGACTATAAGAATGTACTCCATTGCCAGCTCGGTATACACTGGGAAAAAAAAAATTGAGTATCCCCAAACCAAACTGTTTAGTCGAGGCGTTTCTTAACAACGATCAGGTATTCATATAACAAAACCTTTGATTATTTTTACTACAGCATATCGTAACAAGAAAGTATAAAAGCAAATAACATATATACATTGAATAATTTCATTGGGCATTTTTTCATCAAAATGTTTTGTCATTCCAATAAAATTTTGGCTTGTAGACATTTTTTCTAGGGTATGCAGGTACCGTTATTTTATACATTGCATACATTTCATACCATTCATTTTATACATTGATGCTACAGAGCGCGTCCTTCCATGTTTCCACGAGGCGCTGCCTCTGCATATCGGAATTATTTTCGCGAGTTGCGAATATTTACATGAGGTTCTCGCGGGCTGACTATACGCGGCCGCATTTATCGCGGGTGCGTGCAAGGATAGACGGAAGACGAGGGGGAGGTGCCGTTCTTGGCATACTAGATAGTAGACGTGGCGCGACGCGCGTCTCGGCGGGAGCGAGCGAGCGCGGCTCACGCGCGCGCGAGACGGGAACCGGAAGTCTATTTTCGTGGCCCGCACCAATTTAGAAGGCTTTATAGTCCGTGCGACGAGAGTTAGCCGCTCTAACGGCCCCTCACTGCGTGCGTCGTCGGGCGCCTTTGGACGCCGTTAATCGAAATTTCGCGCCGCGTCCTCGTCTTCGGCGAGCACTCGCGAATTTTCAGTTCGCGAATTCGCGCTCGCGGCTCGAAATTCCCCTGGTGCCGCGGAAAACCAAGTCACGTCGGTAATTAACGAAAGAGACACTTTTACTTTATGTATATAGTCCTAACTAAAGACAAACCCCTTGAAAACAAATAATATTAAGTACCTGGATTGAATAGCCGTCATGATTATTTTAAAAATTATTTAAAAATAGAAATTTTAGAACTTTATTTTTTAATTCTGTTAATAGAACTTTTTATACAAAATTAAATATATTTTGTAAGGCTGTAATGATAAAATAAAAATTACAATAAAAGAAACGGGCAAATGAGCCAATATACTAGCTGTTAATGTATTATATACAAAATACATTTTTATAAAAAATTCTAATTTAAACCGAATTCTTAAGGCACAATATAAAGAAACAGCGGAATCGCGCGAGACACCTCGAATTCGAGTTTTGGAAATATCAATGAGAGACGAAGCTCCGTAGACGTAAGAAGAGCCTTCGAGATATTCAAAGATCGCACGTCATTTCCCGGAAATAATATTGCACACTGTTTCCGCGAGTAATTTTGTTGTTGAAAATGTTCCGCGAACTTTCTCGGAATATAACGGGCGGACTTGAGAGAAACTAGACGAGCGCGTCTCTCGCTCGCCGGGGTTGAAAGCCCGCTCGCGTGTGCTATTTAACGTTTCTACGAACGTAAGCGTGTCCCCCCACGTGCGCCCGAGCTGTTTACTCCTTTTCCGCCGCGACGTTTTTTTTATCGCCGTTGGCAGAATTAATCGCAAGCTCGAGTAAAACGATCCCACCGACATTGGAAACCTCGTATCCGGCCGGACGTTTCCCTCTTCCTCTTCCTTCCCGTTCTCGCTTCCGTTCTACTAGCTGCTCTTTCCTCTAATTCTCCCCCTTGTAATGACGAACACAATACCAAGTGACAATTCTTTGTGTTGACGAAACGCCATTTAGAAACGATTCCCTTTCGCAAAAAAATATAAAGAAGAATCATTATTAATTTCTTCATTCCTCCCCCTCCCTCCCCCCGCGGTTCTTTACATCAATTAGACAATTTAGAAAAATAATCCCTCCATTTTTCACATAAAATTCATTTTCCACGAAACCTCTCAGTCCTCAATTACTGTAATTTAAAAAAATTGATTTTTTTACCGAAAGAAAATCCATTAAAAAATTTGTCACTAAAAAAAATAACGCGGTAAAAGTAAAACCGATAATTCATTTCGGGGAACAGAACACGTTTTCACGCAGGACGAAGCTCGGAACGTGCGAGGTAGAGAACGACGGACAGAGGCGATATTTAGAAACGGGGTAAACAGGGAGGAAGAGCGACGTTGAAAAAAACGAGGGACGCCGCACAGGCTGCTGCCTGATGCAGCCGCGACAAAGCACAAACGCGCTCACTTGCCGACCACATCCCGTCTTTCGGTCTTCCGGCCCTGTCAGTGGCTTTCGTGGAAACGCCTCTGGCTTCCTTCCGGTCGTTTATCACTCGTTAGAGACGGAAGGGTGGACGCTCGGTGGACGGAGGCCGAAACCCCCCCCCCCCTTCGACATGCCGTACGCGGACATGAGGTGTTCGTCCTTTCACAAGGATGCGCTCGATCCCTCGTATAATAGCGGTAGCGCACGCAGCACTGGGTGTACAAATGCTAATAATAAGCGACACACTATCCTTTGGTATGCGACCGGCTCTTTTGAAGCTCGGGACAGTCCTTCTGGGGTTAACTCGGCACATCCGGTTACGATCGACGTCGTCGAAATTATATGGGAGGAAATACTCACGATGAAAGAGATTTCGATTTTACGACACTTTCCTTTGCGTAAAAAAAAAAGTTTCACGTATCAATTTCATTAACATCTCTTTTTTTAATATTCTTTTTTGTTAACGATCACGAAATTTTACTGCTAAATCATATATTACGCTCAAGCTAATTGATAGAATGTCAATTGTTTTTGTAAAATTTTTCTTGAACGTCCTTTATAATTATTTCTAGTATAGAGAGAAATCATTTTTAGATTTGAATCTAGCTAAATTTTTAGAAACTTTAGCAAAACAGTTCTCTCCGTATAGATTCCGTATTTTCAAAAAAAAAAAAAAAATATCCAGACGTATCGTTTATCCGATCTGACCTTTTATATACGACAAACTTTTCAAATTCATCATTATATACTTTTAAGTAATAGAAAAATTTTAGATAATGAAACGACGTTGTCTGAGAAAGATTTCATTAAACGTTCTTGTTCGGTTATTCATAAAAGTCGAGGCGGACGATCCGTTTGTGATTTTCGCGAAGCCGCGTCTCGCGTGCCTCTCTGTATTCCTCGGACAATTCGTGAAGTCGGGAAGAATAATTTTCGCGTAGGAGACGGCCTCCCCCGTACTTGACGAGAATAGCAGCCGCGTGCATTGCGGGCAATTGCGAAACGTCGCGGTCTGAATACCTCTCAATAGAGAGATATCCTCCCCGGTTTGAAACTCCTATCCGTCGCGAATTTGCGCACACGCGCGCACGCCACGGCGTGTGCGTCAAGGAAAAGGAAGAGGAAGTAGCGGGAAGGGGAAGAGAGAGAGAGAGAGAGAGACAGAGAGAGAGGCAGAGAAAGGAAGAATCTGCCGAGTGCCTTTCCGCCGGAAGAGGACTCGCGCACCGGAGCGTTTCTAGTTCCTGTCGCTCACTCACGAGACCTGATTGTGAATATAATTCCAAGTGAAACCGTTCTAAACTGATCGAGGTCTCTTCTTGACATTTCCGATTAATACCAACGAGAAATGTCGTGATGCACGTGATATCTTTCGGAGGTATATGTCAATATCTTTTGATTCAGAAGTAATATCTAAAGTAAACAACGTCCGGAAGATTAAGATAAGTTATATTGAAAGAATCGTGTTTAGAATTATCACAGTAAAATCTGAATTATCTCGGCTACATTAGAATTATTGCAATAATTCATTCCTTCTCTAGGCTGACTCAGAAATGATAATTAACGTATTCCACCTTCGGGTTAGGAATTGTGTTTCAACACCAAGGAATATGCGGCGTGCAATTCACATGAGCTGAAGATTTTTTAATTCCCATAAAAATTATTATTAGATACAAAAATCCATAGTAGGACAATATTGGAATTCTTATGTTATTGGTTGTCCTTATTAATATTCTTAAGAGATAATATTTAAAACGTGTAATTAAACGATTCCTAGATGATGAAATAATAAATTATTTCGACAAAATCCTATGCTTTTATTTCATAATTTATCTATTATATTTATCTCTCTTTATCTATTATATTTATATCTCTTCTTTATAAAACAGCGTCACGTTGTGAAATCGGGTGAACTCGATGCAATATACGTCGATCATGTTTCTCGTGCCATGATAGCGTGCTGTTAAACTTATTACGATAAAGGGCCTCTCTTTCTCGCTACTTATCTTTCGCCCTGCCTCATGCTCGTTCTCGTCTTTTTCCTCTTCGCCGCAATCATTCGCTTACTACTCCGCTCGCTCCTCCTCGAGCTTCCAACTTTCGCTTTATGAGGACAAGCGAAAACGCTTCACAACCGATTAAGCTCCAATTTCATTTAAAATTTTTCACTTTACAAATTAAAATTTTAAGTAACATCTTGAGATTTCATGTTTTACAAAATCATAATGTGTGCTTTTCATTACTAATTTTAAATTTAAAAAAATATATATAGACATACGTATTTATATATTGCTATTAAAAAGTTTAAGACTCCAAGAATCTGTTTTTATGTTACTATTTTTTTAATGAATTAATATTGCCTAAAATAATCAAATTCTTATTAAATTTTGTTTGAATTGTCAATAATAATATTTAACAATACATGATCTCATAAGTAGGCGTCTGACTTTTTTTATGTAAGTGCTTTCATTTTTATTTATACATAATTATGTAAACTGTCACATGTTTTAGGCATAAAATAATAATTTCAAACATTAGCAATTGAAAAAAATCCTGACATTCAAAAATATATTATTACGTAATACATGTGATTAGGAAATTAATAGTTTGCGTCTGGATCAGTTGACTCCCATATGCCTCTACTCACGGGTAAAATGCTTACACGTAAATGTAAACCAATAAAAATGTAATCGAGTAAGATAACAAATTGGAAGATGATCAATATTTGGTGATCAATATTTGATGATCAATATCAATTTTTTTAGATGCACTTTACACGAAAAACTGTATTTTAATAAATGAATGAATTCTAACTGTGGCTCGTATGTAATTGACTGACGATAAACTACATTATTTCGCTAGCAGACGCTTATAACTGATAAAGAGGAAGCAGAAGAAAACGGAGAAGAGTGTCGCGCGATACGTACACAGCTGGAGCGAAGACCGCGGAGGAAGAAGAAGATGATGATGATGAAGAAGATGCTTTACGCAGCGGAGGCTATTTCCGCCAAGACCATCCAATCGTGAAACACGCTGAGATTTACTCTCGGAGTGAGCGAAGAGGAAAAAAGATAGAAAGAGTGAGAGAGAGAAAGCATCAAAAGCGCGGCGCTATCGCAATTCTCGGGTCATCGGGCCGGAGCAGAATCCACCACCGAACAAACGAATGAACGAACATAGGAACGGATGAACGAATGATCGGTCGGTCGGTCGGTTGGTTGGCTGGCGGAAAATGGATAACGGAGGGGAGAAAAAAAGAAAACGCTGCAAGAAAACGGCAGGCCGAAAGAATCCGCCGGATTTCCGCTCGCCGTTACAGCCGCCTATCGAGACCGCCACGTTGCGCAACGCCCAGTACTATGTATCCCTCTGTGTGTTTCTGTCTGTGTGTGTGTGTGTGTGTGTGTGTGTGTGGCTCGCGCACGCCCGATAACGCATGATGGAAGTCGCGAGAGGAGAAGCGGATAGATGAATAGATAGGCGGCACTCCATGCGAGTTCTCCGAGGCGGTCTCTTTCCGGCAGGCTCCCTCGCGGCGCCACGGGACGGAGGAATAAATTCTAAGGGAAGAGTAATCGAGACGATTACGTAACGACGTATGACAGTCATTAGCGCAGCTATCGATACTGCTCATTAAATCTGCATTAGAATGTTCGTAAATTGTAAAACGCGATGCGTAACTTTGTTCTCAAAAAGACATCGCCTTGCTGCACCGCGAGAGAGAAATAATTGCAATCAATGCTATAATTTAACTGTAATTTATTTCTGATATTAATTATACTTATAGTTGTTCGAACTATGCAAATTACAGCTATTAATATTAATACAGAGTAAATGAACAAATGTTAAAAGGGTCATTATATTCCATATAATTGTGATTGTAGTTACTACATAGAAATGTTGAAGTAGTACAGTAATAAACTACTTTGTAATTGTAAAGGAATTGGATTTATCCATCCAGCTAGAAGATTTTTCATACACAAAATACAAAACAAATTAGTCTAAAAAGGTCGAAGATTAATCAAATTTGTTAATAAATCATCAAAATTTTAAAATATCATTTTCAATATAATTATAATGTATTGCAGCTAATAGAGGAATGAAAATATTATTGGCTTTTATACAGTGGATTTAATTCTTATCAGAATTTTCTCTTTTGCAAAGATTAGCAATTTTTCTTGAATCATTGATCGCAGCAAATGAGCGATGTGTCCATGATGATAAAACGAGAAGAAGGAATGAGGGACTTTATCGCAACGATAGACGACTCGCAAAATTTGCAGTGCGAATGTTCGTGCGTCTCGAGCCCCCCGACAGTGCGTACGGTCACCGGTCTCTCTGGCCAAACGTCTAAATCGCGCGCTGAAAATCCGCTCGACGATTGCGAGCTCACGTTCCGCCGGTTCTCTCGCTCTTCCGTCCCGCGCTTAAGCCGCGCCGTTTCCTTTCGCGGCGCGATATCGGCGCGTGTTCCTCCGGTCCTCGCCGTGCGCATCCGGTCGCCAACGTCGGCCGACCGTTCGACAAAAGGGAAGAAGCCCGGGCGTAAACTGACCTGCGCTAACTGGAGTTTCGTGAGACTCGACGAGCGCACGGGATAATCGTTAGATCCGCGTCCGGGGGAGAGCACGGTCCTACGAGTATATACACCGGTCGGTGCGCGCACCTCCACGATTGGACGGCACGGACGGAAGTAACTTTTTCACGGTAAATCCCGAGTTTTCCGCCGGTCGCTTTGTTTGCGGATCGTGCTGCCGGTGGCAAGCTGCTTTATCCCGGCAGGACCGAACACGTGCGATCACAGGGGCATTGTAATCGAATAATCAGTAACATCAGCCGATTCTGTTTCTTAAGCCTTGGTGAGTGAGGTTTCAAGAAAAGGTTATTCTAAAGCCTTGTTCCAAAGCCCTAAGTTCCAAAGTTCTAAGGAAGGAAATCTAGAAGAAGGGAAAAAAGGGATGTGCCTAAACGGAAACTTATACAATAAATTACAATGCGAGTAATGCTTCCATTTAACGCCAACACGTTCCGAGAGAACGAACAACTTTGCGTTTCTTACGCTGATGTATGAGGAATCGAAACAAACTAAAACAAATCGCTCTCGAGTTCCGGTCGGACCTAAGAAAATATGAAAGTTGCCATGCCGTGCACGTTTCTTTCGACACCGGAAACGACCTTTTTCCCCTACCGAGTTCCTCGTGGAAGAACGATTTTCTTTCAGAATCCGCGCGTCGTTTCTTCGAAGAGGAACGCCCTGCGAAAAAAATCGGATGCATTCATTTCGCTGGCGCGAGGCGAAGAGAACGCGTCGACAAATATCGCCGGGAGACCAAGAACGCGCGAAAGTTTCGAGCAGACCCGAGCCGTGCGATGTCACTCGAGCTCGATGCCCCGGAGAATATCGCGTGGGCCCGGATACGTGGTCGGAGGATGTAGCGAAGGGCTCCGGAATGCTAGTAGTCGCTTCCCTTCGCCGCGCGAAAGCGACTTCTCTTAGGAGCTTACGTGCCGACGAGGGAGAGGAGACACGTTTCTAAGTAGCGAAAAAATTGTCGAGAAAAGAAGACCGGTGGCATAATAAGTCCAATATACAATAATAATTCCAACAATTAATGAATCGAATAAATAATTGTGCTATATAAACGTGGGGATATTCAAGCGCATTTCTCCTCATTCTTGAACTTCTCGTCCCATCAAGATTTAATTCTTACATGAGAAGAGGACGCTCTTGAGATTTAATTCTGATTTTCCGTTTTGGAGAGATCTTCCGTGAAGTTACGGACGTGCCCGTGTACCGCGAGAAAGGCGTCCGTGGAGAAAGAGCTGAGAGAATGTCGCGGCGAGCCAAGCCGGGCCGAGCCGAGGTGAACTGAGCCCCGCGCGGTGACAGAGTCGCGCGGCCGGAACGACGTTAAATCATCGATCGCGTGGGTGCGCCACCGCGACGCCGCCGCCGGTGGGAGAATACATTTCGGATTTTTGTCCGTCGGGAATTTGCGTGCCACTAATGGCATCGGCGACGCCTACGGGATCCGAGGCCTAGGCAACCTGCAACGTTTCGCGCGCGCTACCGCGTAAGGCGAGGCCGGTGAGGTCGGCTACCCACCCGGTTCCTCCTACGGGAAAGAACGGGACGGGAGGAGAGGAGAGAAAGGAAAAGACAGAAAGAGATAGAGAGAGAGAGACAGATTCTCTTCGGTCGGTCGGATCCACCTACGGCAGCGAGGGAGAGCGGGAGCGAGAATGCCGGCCGGCCCGAAGCGGTTTAATACGTCCGCCCGCTCGATCGTCGCGATCGATCGGCCAACTGAATCGCCGTATTTCCACCGAACGAGTTCACCTACGCGCGCGCGCCGATAGTTCTTGGTTACCGCTCTCCGCTCCGGTCAGCAAGACTGCTCGGGTCCAGTCGCGACTCCCCTCCTCCCCGTCCCCTCTCGTCGGTCGTAACGCGCACAGGTCCCAGGTCCAAGCCGGTCTCTCTTTCTCTTTCTCTTCTCCATTCATCCCTTCGTTCCGTACGCGCGCGCGGATTCAATTTTCGCCGCGAGCCTTCAGCGTAAATTTCATTAATCTCTCCGGCCACAGCGATTATAGCGTCCCGGCGGGATTATTTTTGGTGCAACACGCCGCTGACAAGTCGCGCCGGTTCTGCACGCAAGGACTTCGTGCTGACGTTCTTCGTACTTTGTTCTTGTGAAGGATGAGAGAAATATTATGAAAATATTCGCTTTGTTCTTTTGAGCAAAGCTTTCATCTCTCGTTCGTAGACAGAAGAAATGGCTACAGAAAATGAAGTTCCCTGATAGATTACCATTGCATGGAAAGAACGGCTTTGTTGAACTAATAATTTTTATTTCGTTCTTTCTTGCGACTGGTAATTAGTATCCCGTGGGATTCTTCGTGTCGAAAGATGTCATTGACGCTCGCGCGCCCAACGTTGGAGACTATCGATTTTACCCGGCGATACATTCATATTCTAATGACGCGAAGAAGCACGAGGAGGCGTATGTACATTGCGATTTGCGATAGAGTTTCAGGAACGGAAAGGAAGAAGAAAGAAATGTAAAGTCAACTCACGTCCTTGCTCGGGACGCAGAGCGGCGTTCCTTCCTTGACGATTCCAGCCTCGACCATCACGCCGATCACGATCGGGTCCCTCGAGTTGAATACGTACTGAAATCCAAACGGGCCCACGGGTTTAAAAAGCCTCTCTCTCTCACTGGAGCTGCTCGGAGGATCTCGCCGGCGACGTCGCGCCGGCGTAAATCCCGCTTGTTTATCGCGTATCCGCTTCAAAACCCCTCGTGGGCAAAACGCAACTCACCTGCGGCAGAATCCTCAGCTTGCACGGAAACACGGCGATGTGCTTGTTCTCGTCCCGCTTGCGTTGCTTCAGTTCCTCCCGGTAATTGGTGAATTTGTCGAACAGGTGGTAAATAATGTCGGCCTGGAAGACCTTGACGCCCAGCGAGTCGGCGAGCTCTTGCGCGTCCCTCTCGATTTTCACGTCGAACGCGAGAATCGTCGCGTACCTGCAACAAGTTAATTAATTAGGCGATTGATTAATTATAGATTCCGCTCGGTTCGGAAGAATTGGAAATGTCGTTCTTTTCTCTTTCGTTAAAAGTTGTTGGAAAACTTTTACCTGTCGAAAACAATTAATAATTAAAACTTTGCTTTTCCATTTTGTTTATTAAAGCTATAAAAAAAAAATATCAAAACTAATATTTGTCTCAACTCTCTCAATTCGTGGAGGAGCCTAATGGAATCCGGGAGATACGGGAGTGACGATTCTACTGTACTCACTGGCTATCGTGCTCCAACATGATAGAAGCTTTCATGACGTCCTTCTTGACGACCGGTCCGATACGAATTCCGGAGTACTGCGAACAAAAAGAAGAAAAATATCATTTAGCTTTAAAGAGATTGTCAAACGCAAGAGAGATATACCAGGACGATCATCGCGAGCGGAGCGAGTGCGGAGGTTCGTCATTACGCAAGTCGCTCCGATTTCGCTCGACGGCGTGCAATGGCTGTTTCTCTCTCTCTCTCTTTCTCTCTCATCTTGGCAACATTATTACATAGTTTCTTGCGTTACGTTATTTCGCACATTGTTACGTAATACGTTAGCGGGGGGAAACGGGGAGGAGAGAGGAGGAGATCGAGTAGCGACTGCTGTAACAATCTAAAGCAACCGGAGACGCGAATCGTCGTCCCTTCAACGCGAACCAGTTTCATATACGGGCGGCGTAACTTTTCATCGACGCTGATATCCCGTGACCGCGTGGATGCGCAAAAAGTGCCTTGCAATCCATTTGCCCGGACGAGAGAGGTAACCGTCTCGAGGGGTGCCGTCATAAGTAGCCGTCGAGAGCAAATGACACATTGAATTTCAAAATGATTATAAATAAACGAAAAGAAATCTCCAAAGTACAATTAACACTAAATTGATAATTTCTCGATCAAAAAATAATTAAAATGTTAATTGGCCGTAATGAGAATATAAATATGAACAATTGCTTTTTGCGGTATAAATGGTAACGCGCGTCCGTCGTCGACGGTAAAGCGACGGGCGACCGCGCGTTTCGCAATCCGTTGGGAGATCGCCTACGCTCGGCTACCGCGGCTCTCGCACGAATCTCTGGAATCATTGCCACCGAAACGCCACGGATCTCCCGCGGGTCCTCCTCGCCGTGTGCGTGTGTGTTTGTGTACGTGTATACACGACTAGGCAAAAATAACCCGTGACGCATGCATGCCGCCCGGATTCGGCCGGACGGTGCAACGAGACGGGACGATGCGGCGACACGAGACGCGCGGCGACGCAACACGTTGAAATAAACGCGACGCGGCGAGATGCAGTCGCAAACAAGCCGTTTCGCGGCTTTACCGAGAAAAGCCGCTCCTCCGCGGTCGAAGAGGAGCGCCGCGAGCCACCGCCGAGTAGTCGGGATTAAAGCTGACCGAAGCAGAACGAGCGTGTCGCCTCGTCGTAACGTCACGGTATACAAGAGAGAGAGAGAGAGAACGTCTAACTGAGAGATATTTTCAGAAATAAATATCCATCGAAGATCCGTAAAGATCGCTCGATAGATCCGGCAGACGTTTTACGCAAATCCCTTAAACCGCAACGGGCAAATTAATGAGTAACTCTACTAGTAATCTTCTATGGCAAGCCATTCCACTTTCTAGCGTAAAAAATGTAAAGTTCTTAAGAAATGATTGTTTAAAAAGAATTACAATTCTTATTAATGAATTAAAATTGTTAATTTCATAAATTAGAATTACCTTGAGACAATATAAATACGGAATGATTGTAATTATTATATATAATTATTATTATCACGACACAATTTTAAATTTAGTTATTCATATAAATTTGATTTGAAGCATATGATCGGTAACTAGCGCCCTTGCCCTATGTATATTACGGCGTAATTTCATGATCCGGTAGTACGAGATTTCACGTTACTTTTTACGTTAGAAATAAATACTGCAAATACTAAATCCAGTATAGCAATTAAATGTCTCTTGATATCTTTTAGAATGAATCTAAAGAAGCCATTGATTAAGAGTGAATGTACGAGTTTATTTCCGATAACTGTCAGATTATATTGCCGCATATTATACTCCGTCTCAATCATTGGCCTCCTGATCCTCACTATGATTACACTTGAACGTCTGCTTTCCGGTTTCGAAACGGATATCGGTTACCCGCTCTGTCGAAGTGGTCAATGTCTATAACTCGATACTCGATATACGGGATTAATTGCCGCGTTAAGAGAACTTCGATAGAGTTAAACACACTATAAGTATAGTGTAACTTTCAGATTTTATCGCGCATTCCTCTTTTACTCCTTATTATTCATTACTCTCTGCTGCTCGAGAACATAAACAAGATCACTTTACACACATACACACACACGCAAACTCGTCTACTAAAATATTAAAGCTTCTGCACTGGCATGTTAATAAGCATATCGAGATTTAACAATCGTAGAATTAAATATATTAAAATTTATGCAAATTATCATCCCAGAATCTTGGCGTTCCTTTCTTTCCATGGAACACTAATTTTTTTTATCTTTCCGGCTTTCATACCAAACGAATAATAAATTCAGAGCTTATTAATATTTCAACTTGTGCATCATCAACTTTATAATAATTCTGTATTTCAAATAATCACCACCCTCTCTCATTTTATTTCGAGCGCACCCTCACAAACCGCGATAATTATTCCCGCAGGTATACAGACCGTGCACAAATGGTAGTTCCTATTTACGGGCCAATTCTCAAGCCGGTACCGAGCGGCCGACGGAGGCGGACGATCGAGGGGGAAACGAGGTAGAGACGAACGAACGAACGAACGAACGAACGAACGAACGAACGAAGGAACGAACGAACGTACGAACGGACGGGCGAACGAGCGGAAGATGATACGTTCCCGAGGACTTTCCAAGATAAGCGTGTTTTAGAACTTCCGGCGCGTGTCGCATTCCGATCCTTATATCAGATATGCCGTCAATATATTTTTCCTCACGGTTCTATTTACTACATGTGGCGAGAAACGAGCATATGCAACTTCGTGGAGAGACCGAGATGAAGAATAAAGCGCGAACAAAAATTTTTGTAGCAATTCTATAATACCGTAGCTCGTGCAATATTTAATTAATAATATATCATAAAATTAGTAATTATTAATAAATAAAGTTAGATTAGTAATATTCGTAATACTTTTAATCGAGTTTGATTTATATTTAAATGATCATTTCAATTAAAAATTATGCGTGCTGCTTTTGATGGCAGTTAAATTTTATACGATCATTAATTATTTAAAAACTGCAAATTAAAGTCCACCCAACATAAACAGACGGGATTTAAATGATAGTCGTCGCGAGTCTCTTCTCTGTACACGATCAAAATTCGTAACGAGTCGCGAATTGACGATACTTCGCTTTGGAGGAACGGATGCTCTCGAAGAAGAGGAAGCGGGAGGAAGGGGAGGCGAACAGGAGGCGAGAGAGGTGCCGCGATGGAAAAAAAAGAAGTCGAGTACGAGGGGGGAAAGGAAGAAGGGGTAGAGAGGAAAAGGAGAGGAAAGACGAGACGGGAGAAGGAGAGAAAAGAGAGAGAGAGAGAGAGAGAGAGAGAGAGAGAGAGAGAGAGAGAGAGAGAGAGAGAGAGAGAGAGAGAGAGAGAGAGAGAGAGAGAGAGAGAGAGAGAGAGAGAGATCTAGTACGACGACGAGAAAAGGCGGACACGGCAGATGTTGCCGGCGAAAGAAACACCGCTGGTATAAGCGGGAGGAAGTTGGGAGGAAGAGTAAGACGGCGAGGAAGCGGAGCGAAAGGGGCTCCGGCGCACAGCACGGGGGGGTTAAAGGAGGACTCGGGGAATCGGGACGGGGGGACAGAGAGGGAGGGAGGTGCTTCCGGCATTTAAAACCAGCCGTCGGGGGTACGGATCCTCTTTAGCCTCTCGTCGTAACTGCGGCACGCTGCGCCGAAGAAGGAAACGCTAATTTATTAAACTCGCCTCCCGTTCCGCTCCTCCTGCATATCCTGCCCGCGCAAGCGCGCGCGATTAGCGTCACCGAAGGACGAGCGTGCTGTAGCCTCTTGGCAAATTTTGGTTTTTCGCACCTTTGCGAAGCCGCCACAGTCGACGAGAAAGAGGAGAGGGAGAGAGAGAAATGCAATCCGTATACTCAAAGCAACAATCTTTAAAATGTGTAAAATGTACAAAAAATATGACCTATTATCATTCTTTTAATTCTTTTTTCACTTAAAACGAATAAAAAGACGCAATGTATTGATAAAGAGTGCATGCAAAAAAAGAATTACAAATTTGTATTAATTTAGAACGAGAATTTCAAAATGGTTACTTAACGTTTCTAACTATCCGGAAAAATAAAAATTTTTTTTTTATTCTTTTTTTTTTAGAAAAATACGGAAAAACTAGTCTTTTTAAAATTTTTGTTATAAATAAAATACAACTGTACTATCAATTGTACTATATTTTAAAAAATCAAATGGTTCTTACCTCGATAGAATTACTATTTAAAGTGCAATTACAGGAAGATATATGACATAAAAGATGAAGATTGATTTCTTTTCAGAACAGCTTTATCAAAGAAAACCCGGCCGAGAAAAGCCAGTTAAGTGAGGAGGAGCTGAG
Organism: Monomorium pharaonis; assembly: GCF_013373865.1. Taxonomy (NCBI): domain Eukaryota; kingdom Metazoa; phylum Arthropoda; class Insecta; order Hymenoptera; family Formicidae; genus Monomorium; species Monomorium pharaonis. The sequence goes on along the minus strand of NC_050473.1, from coordinate 15,266,242 downwards.
ATTAAGGGAATCCGGCGGGACAGGATTACCCGTGGTAATCCTCATTTATCTTCCGCGAGGTTAATTGAAGTTGAACGCATCGTCAATCTGCAGCTTTCGTTGATCGCTTCGTGAAAATGCGCTCGCGACGCGGCGAAGCGTGCACGGGCGCTCGCTCGCTCGCTCGCTCGCACGCATCCGCTCCCATGTCCCCAGCATATGCAGGCCGCGCACTCATATGCCGCGGTTAGAAACAATGCGAGGAAACGAGCCATCTTTTCCTGCTGCACCGGCACCGGCACCGGCGCGGAAGAGGAGCGAGCGCTGCGCTTCCGCCCGCCTGTTACACGAACGGCCGAGAACGAGCCAGGTAGCCGATCGGCTCGCCTCTGTACCCAGGCCAGATGCCGCAAAAATTCTTCAGAATAGCGAAGGAATTCTGTCCCTGCCGGAAGTCCCCGGGCAACAAAAGTTGGGAATTTTCTCATTGTACCAAAATTTGCGCGCGTCCTAAAACCTTCCCAGCACGTTCTTGAAAAGCTTCCCCCTTCCCCTTCTCACTCTCCTCACGTTTAAATTCTTTCAAATTTTCGGGGACAATAAGTTACTATTTATTTCAAGGCACATCGACACCGCGACAAAAGGGCAGCGTCCCTTAAATGGACGAAACTGGCTTGCGGTCGAGAGTGATGGATTTTCGAACATTGTCGATGACAATAAGAAAACAGAGAAAATAAGCAATCGTCGGGTAACCGCGAAGTAATCCAGTGGAATCCAGATAGAACGGATTCGCAGGGGATAATCCAGAGGTATGAGCGAGAAATGTGTCGTCGCCAACGGAGCGGAAATCCTAATTACGGATTGTGTAATTTGTTAGACAAGAACGATTGGTATCGTGGCGGCGGTTATGAAAATGCATTAGTCTCGTTTCGAGGGAACCCCGAGCCTCTCCTTAATGCATAACTGGCGTGTAAGAAACTGCTGTCGTGCCGAGCGTTCGGAAACAATGCGAGGAAGCGAACCATCTTTTCCTGTTGCGTTCGCATTGAAACGGAGCCGAGAAGGCGGACGCTCCGTCCGCTCGTGACGGCTCGCTCTTGCGCCGCTCCGCTCAGCTCGGCTCCGCTCCGGCTCCGACGTGTACGCGCATTCAGGAAAACGCACCGAATAAAGCCATCCACGAACATATAGGGTGGCAAAAAAGTCTTTCGTTAAAGATTAAGACTGATAAGAATCCTCGGCTAGTTGTAACATTGCGCGCGTTGATTAATAATTGTGTAATTGTATTACAGTGTATTATATCATTATTATATTAATAGTATATTGAGAGAAAAGTTATTAATGTGACTAGATTTTCAAGTATTATTATATATGTATGTATCAACATTGAAGAAATTTTATCAAATTAAAATTTCTTTTTCTCAGCTTAATAATATAATAAAGTTATATAATTTCTTATTATTAATAATAATGTCATTATTAATAACATTTGTATTACTTTTAACTTTAATAACAGATTAAGTTATTAATTTACAATAAGATATTTTGTTAATTTTAACGGGTAATTTCCTCGTATTACTGATCGCCGATTTCGCAGAAAATCTGGAAATCTTGCCGTTCAATTAACGGCGGAACGCGCGATCGACACGCGAGATCAACACGTTAATCGACGATATTATACCGCGACGATAGCCGTGGTATTACGCAGTTTCGACTAAAAGAAAAACAAAACTCGATATCAGTCGTAACATATTCGCGTCGTCGTTCGCTGCGACTATGTTAGTGACACCGACTGCCGTGTTACATAACGGCCGCCACGTAATGATTTCGGTAATAACAAAATGCCGATGGTATCTGCTACAGCAGCTCCGCCATAGTCAGCGAGAGTCAACCGAGAGAGGCACGAGCAAACACGGCGATTGTTCTCGGCGATTAATTGTCGCTTGCCGCGATCTCTATTGCCACTTGTCTCACCTGCACGGGCTGCAGGTAATCGTCAATCGAGACCTGCGCGCCGGGTTGCAAGTAGGTTTCAGAAGAAGGGCGCGCGTAGAACCCCGCGGTCCGCGCGATCAAGCCGCGTATTCCGCGATCCCGTTCGGCTAAAACGGGACGAGGACAGGAAAGACCGTCGCCCGATAAGAATCGTTAATTCAACGACCGCCATTGTGCGCCGATCGCGGCGCGGTGAGGCGTCGTATCGTTTAATTAACGACACGCCGATACACGGTACGTGCCCGTAATAACGTTGCCCGTAGTGGTTTACGTTTTATCAAGGCGCGCGACGCCTTGAAAAACATCTTCATGGCCGCGCCGAGCATTCTTGACCTAAAGACACTTTACATTGATTCCTCTTTATGTTACTCATTTCATGTCAAAAGTTACGACTTCCTGTTGCTGCGGCAGGTATATAAAAAGACTGTACGCTAAGTTTATATATAGATTTGTAGCAAGTTTAAAGATCGCGCCGTAGTGGATTATAACAGGCAGTTGTCGAATAACTCGGACCTTGGAACTTCGCTGTTTGATTAATGCGTTAAGGAATTTTTTAAGTGAGAGTTAAGGGGGAACAAGAGGTTTATATGGTCGCATTTGAAGGCGAATTTATTTCAGAAAAACAAGAGAGAAAACTGCTCCATAATACAGATACAATAACATAAATATAACTCTAAATCTTTTTAGGTAAAAACTGATGTTGCTTATTTTGTAATAACATTTCTCTAATGTCTCTTCTCTATTTTAGATTCAATCTGTAGAAAAAAAAAATATCCCGAGAGAAACTAGACCAGAAAATAGCGGATTGCTTTCTTAGAAATCACGGAATCGTGGAAAAACTCGAGAGACTTTCTTACCTTCGATGACAAAAAATTCATATGTTTTTAATAAAAATTTTGTATTACGCAAATTAATTTTCATGTCAAATACAACAGTTAAATAACAGTGAATTATGTCTACAATTATTCCTTTCTCCGTAATAAATTGGTAACAATTCACCTCCAATTGGACCATCCAAATCTCTCATCTCCTTTTGATCGGATGATGCGTGACATTTAGAAAATAATGACTCAATTATTCAGATAACAGTTCAGAGGCGGCAGAAACGCTCGCGTTTCTCGGCGTTTCGAGAGTCGCAAAATGCAGCGACAGGAATGTACGGACCTCAGTTGTCTATCTGAGCGCGCGTTACTCGGGCAGACTCGAGATAGTCTCTGAAAAATTCAAGACGCCCACGGGCATTCATTCGAGTCCGCTCCGTTCTCTCGCGAGCGTATATCCTCGTTACTTTATTTCCGCTATTTCTCGCGCGGCATCCGTCGATGAAACTGCTACGATTCCTGAATCCGCCCGTCCGTCCGTCCGTCGATCCGTCCACCCACGGTGCCCGCGCGCCGAGTGTGGGCAGTTTCCTGTACGTTGATCACGTATTCCTTTTTTTTCAGCCTACACACGTCCGCGGGCGCGCTCGCGCGAGCCTCCATGTTGGCAAAAGCGAGGCGTTCCGAGAGACTTGGAGAGAGAAACCAAGAGAGAGAGAGAGAGAGAGAGAGAGAGAGAGAGAGAGAGAAAGAGAGAGAGAGAGAGAGAGAGAGAGGGGAGCATATGCGCGTATGCGTGAATTTAATCCGCCAACCCTTCTCGCCCCTTTACCTCTCGTCCTTCTCCCCCTTGCGACTCCGGCCTCACTTCGTGATACTTCGATTCTACCTCTCTTCCTCCCTCACGCCGCCTGCAACATCGCCCCTTCCCTTTTCACGCCGTGAAAACGCTGTGTCTCTGTGTGCACGTGAGGAAGTGGCGAGGATATGAGGGAACGAGGGTGAGGGGGATCGTGCGTGCGTGTCTCGCGTGTGCGTGCGATAAAACTGACGTCACGGGGCCACGTGATCGGGCGATTGCGGTGGGGGGAAGCCCATTCATAACCCGAGCAAGGACAGGCTTAAGGCCGTTTCGGACGGTGTGTTACCTCGAGCCGAAGATGACAGGAAGTTTTTGCTCACTCGTGCGCTCTCTCTCTCTTTCTCTCTCTCTCTCTCTCTTTGCACGGCCATCGGAAAAAAATACTTTTGAACGGACGCCGGCCTCGAAGACCCGGAATGGGGAAACGTATGCTCGCGGACTTCGACAAAGTCGTCTCCGTGCTACTACGGTCATTGTAGCGTAGCTGGAGCTTGTTGTGAATGATATCTCGACTCCCGAGATAACGGGACATTTTTGCCATTCTCTCTCGCCAGGCAAGATCTGCTCTTATGTAAATATACGAGTCTACTCCGCGATTATACGGGGCAGGCGCGATTACTGCAGACCAGCGCGCCGGACAACCGTGGCTTCCTCGTAAATAATACACGCGGTCTGGGTTGGTCCTACTCGCGTACCAAAGATGCTTCTACAGGAACGGCTCGGTACACACACACACACAAAATTACATTCTTCTTTTTAGACTACCCTTTTCGAAATATATAAAAAAAATATAATATTTTGTTGAAATTTATCAAATTCTTTAAAGAAGATTAAATTATTTAAGCAAGATTATCATTATCTCATATGTGTATAAGCAAGAATATAATTTCTTACTTATACGTAAAGCATTGATTATTAAATAGAATATATTGGTTTTAATTTGACGCTACTTTTTTCTGTGTACAAATTAGATTTTAGTATATTGATGACGGTTTATAAATCGTTATTGAAGATAATTTATGTGTGTGAAAGTCACACAGTAAATAAAACGCTCTTACAGCATGATATGCACGACTGCGTGTTCTATTGCTTCGTTTAAATATTAATCAAGTCAATCATGGGTTGGAAAATTTTCAAAAGATTTCCAAACTTCAAAACGGCGTGTGTGGGACGACTTTCGTCGATGCGCGGCGTGCAGAACACCCTGTAGAACGCTGTGAGGCGTGCCCACGGTTGGACAGCGCGGCTGATAGCACGATGGATCACGGGGTACAAGCACCGTGTGCGACCAATGAGCCGTATCCTGCTAAACTGTTAAGAAGGAAGTGGTTCGTTGCTGCTGCTGTTGCCGCTGTTCTCTCTCCATCTGTCTATCCATCTAGCTACCGATCTATCTGTCTGTCTCTCTGCTCCTAATCTCATCTACGCACGCTTGCCGATATGTCCATTTTATTTATTTATACATCCGCGAATCTCAATCCTTTTCGAGGATTAACATCATTTCCGCGCGTATTATCACTCTTCTCGTAACGAATATAAATTGAAAAATAAGAATATGCCCAACTAAGAATGAAATTTTTCTTGACGATGTAGACAAAATAATAATTTTAAGTCATTTTTAGAATTGTAACGGTAGCACTTATTATTATATACATAGATACGTTAGAAAGTTAATATATGTGTATCAATTTCAATTGCTGATAATCAAGATATCTCAAGTAACAATATCAATTTTTGAGATTATTAAAGTAAATATTTAGTAACAAAAGCCGCAGTATCAGTATACCACCTTATTATCTTCTTATCAGTGTAAACTTCAATATCAGTACGTTTATTTTAATTAATAATAGATAATAATATTCTGAGGAAAAAAGCATGATTATAACCGACATTAGGACCCTACAATTAAGTAATCAAATTATTTGGATTGTTAGTAATCCTTATTTTACGTTTATTTTTCCAAATTAGCAACTAAAAATTACAATTAGCTATTTTATCCATTTCAAAGATTCTTAAGTTATATTAGTCAAATCTCTCAATTAATTTTGTCGATATCCAGTTACACAAAGATAATTTTTTCTTAAGTGGCACTAATCAAAATATTAAGTTTCTTAACTACAAAAAAAAACGATTAAAAAGTTTTCCTAGAGTAACACGGATATATACGGATATATATATGAAATATCACTAAAAATGATCAAAAATTATATTACTCAACGTAAACGATTATTTGATGCGATAGCGATTACCATTCATTTCTTTAGCTCATATTTTCAAAAATATCAAAATTACAGTGTCAATATTAAACGATTGAACTATCTAATATATAATAATCGCGATATACGTGTATTCGATTGTCTACGTGTACTCGATTGGCAGCAATTAGGAATAAAAGAAAGAAACGTTATAGCATTGTATATGGTGATATATAATGTATATAGATTAAAATGATTGATCTGTAAATAAGTACTTACCGGTATCTTACTGCTTTTCAGGAAATCTAACAATGCTTCAAGGGCCCCCAAGGTTGACGCCTGGACGTAAACCCCTCGTTCAGCTAATCGTATATTTCCTAGAGCACTAGATAATTCCTTTGCTATTTCTTCCTTCATAACTTCTACCTCATCTGGTTTCTGCGCGACTTGCAGATTTAATCCTGTATGCAAATATCACAATATCGTGTTATTCTTAAAAAGGTTTATAAAAAGTACATGTATTTTATATATTACAAAATAAAAGAATTAATCTTGTTAATAAAAATAGATTACGTACCAGCAATGGCCTTTTCTAGATCTTTAGCAGCAATTTTTACTCCTTGAGCAGCTTTAACTTCACGATGTTCGATGTATGCATTCTAAAATAAAAAAGAAAAAGTATATGTATATATGTGTATAAAATTATTTATATATATGTATAATAAAAATTTTCCTCATCCTTTTAATTAAGACCTCTTTATGTGGCTAACAACCATGTCATAAATTAAAATAAAATATTACTACAAAGTTCATAAAGAAAACCAAATCTTTAAATAAACTAAGACCCATTTTTACCAACGTAGATTAACTGTAATCTCGGTTTAACTTACTCTTTATCTTTTTCTAATTTTTTAAACAATGAGATAACAACAGTAATCTACATTGATAGAAATGGGTCTAAAACTAAGACATAGGTCGGTTTCACAATCTTCAGTTACCTTAACCGACCGATTATTTAATGGAATTGACCAATCGTATTTGTTGTTAAGCAAAATTAATAATTGCGATTGGTCAACTCCAATAGAATAACCGGTTGGTTAATTTAACCAGAGTTTGTGAAACCGGCCCTCAGAATTGTAAAACTAATGTTAATTGATTAATTGTAAAGAATGTGCAAAGAATAATAATTGTAATGGCGTTTTATTATCTTTTGATTTTTCTAAGTGGGTACAAAAAATTCAACATTGAACACTTACCTTAACTCGTAATTCCTTTAACGGTTGTGGCATAAGAAGCGAGCGAATTTGTGTTACAATAGGCCCGTCCGTACCAGCGATGATGACTGTATCACCTTCTCTTAACATCCCATTGACTAGAATACAGTCTATCGTAGTACCGAGTCCAGGCAATGCTTTGACTTCCAGTACGGTGGCCTGAAGCTCTTCGCTATACATTAATCTTTTAGCGAGAGGGCCTTGGCAGGCATCAACTATTAAAGCCAACAGGTTGCCCATACCTTCGCCTGTAGATGTAATACAATAAAATGTATGTAAAAAAAAATTCACCTAAGAGTGTGAAATTAAGAACATTTTCGCCGATAATAGCTCAAATTATAATCAGAACATTAAAAAATCTTGTTTCAATATTTTACATGCAAACAATTTTGCAGAAAGTACTGCATTGATACTGTCACTTGTCAAATTTTAATTTTAACACATATCTTTAATATCAAGATTTCTTATATTATATTCTTTTAAAAAGAATCTGGATTCTCAAATGTTATGTCCTATCTACAAATTTGTATATCATTTTACCTGTTATAGCACTGGTAGGAACTAACGATACGTATTCCCTAGGATCTGGATTCTCGTAATATATTGCCGCATTCAGACCTTGTTCTGCAAACTGTACAATAATATCCTTCGAGCGTCTTTCAAATTCTCGCTGAGTATTAGATTCTTGATTTTTTACTATATCTTGAACATCTTTCCGATTCATGGTCTGCCAATCATACAATCTGAAAAAATAAAATAGTGACTTTATAATACAACTGTATAATCTAATGTACATAGAATTCAATTTATTCAATTGCAAATATCTTGAAACTTTCAATTACTTAATACAAAATTACCTGTCAATTTTATTGAGGGCGACAACAAATGGACATTTTTTTGCTTTCAATAAATTGATACTTTCTATAGTTTGTGGTTCCAACCCATGCATAATATCTACAACTAAAATTGCTATATCACAAAGAGAAGACCCCCTGCTCCTGAGATTACTAAACGATTCGTGACCAGGTGTATCTATGATCAAGAGACCAGGAATTTTAAATTTCTTGTCAGCAAACTAAAAACAAACAGATAATAATGTAATATATTTTTAATATAATCAATTTTTTGTTCAAAAATTTAAATCTCACATAAACACTTACGCCCTTTACATGCTTTGTTGAGTCTTGAATAGCTTCAATTGGTACATTAGTAGCACCAATTTGTTGAGTTATACCACCAGCTTCACCATCTTGCACATTCGTTCTCCTCAATTTGTCCAAGATCTTCGTTTTGCCAGTATCGACGTGTCCCAAAACACAGACAACGGCGGCTCTCAGATTATCTAAAGATTTCTTCTTCTCTGCCTCTATACGGCGATTCTGAATTCGTTCCCGTGCACGTTCCTTTTTACGCGCGGCATCTGGCACTTTATCCTCCACTTCACTATCTTCATCGCTCTCATCCTCAGACTCAGATTCACTTCCACTTTCACTTTCTGTATCGCTCTCGGACGATTCCTTCTTTTCTTCAACCAAGACTGAGACTTTTTCAACAGGTTTTTCCACTTTTTCAGGAGTTTTCAGAATATCATCTGATTTTTCTGAAACAATTAATATTTGATTATTTTTATTATGAAGACTAGAACCAGGAGACCGAACTAAGCCTGATTTCGCCTCCAAAAGTGAGGCGAAAAAATCTGTTAGAAATGTAGTACAAAATGGTGGCGCTGGCGACAGTGATTTACCGGAAACAATATGGAGTATAACGACAAGCATTTGACAATAAATGCAAATTTATAATAAAAATCTTAGCAATTTTACATTTAGAGTACTTATTGCAGTTTTCTTATATCAATACAACAACTGTGTACAGCCTAACATCACTAGCACGGCTGACTACGATAAACATAGACTGGACGATTGTATCTAGAGTTGGAATATATTCTGATTTATCCCGGTGTATCAGCATCGTCAGCGCCATCATTTGGTACTACATTTCTAACAGATTTTCGCCTCACTCAAAACCACAGAGATCGGTCTCCTGGTTCTAGTCTTCATAATTTTTATATATCAATGTAATAAGATTTTATATAAAAGATAAACTACATAATTCTAAAATTTATACATATTAGACACCATAAACGTGCGCTAATTAAATTTTTGTTTTTAACTTTTTAAAAATAAATTGCAACCATGATTGTATAGATAACCATCTTATAAATTTGACAGCTGTCAAAATTCAATGATAGTTACTCTCGCAACACAAAGTGTAGCAAGAAGATCAATCAGCATTGTGGAAAACTAAGCCTTTTTTAAAAGAGAAAAACAAATACCTTCTTCTTGTTCGTCATCAGTAGTATCGACATCCCATGAATCCTTCACATCGTCCTCCTCTTTCTTCTCTACTACATTTACTGGTTCATCTACAATTTCGACTTGAACTTGAGCCGCGGATGTTTCGTTCTCCTCTGTCTTTTCGTCCTCTTTCTTTTCAACACTAAGCTGTTGCTTTATTTTATTTGGCCTAATTCGTGTTCCTAAAATAATTACAATAATAATTAATATCACTTTTTAATAAATTTGCCTACAGATGTTCTGCAAAAAATATATTTAATACCTGGTCTAGGTTTCTTCTCTCCTACTTCTGGCAAATCGAATCCTTGAGCTTTTAGCGCTTCTATCATTGCTTGTGCCCTAGCTCTATCTTGTTTTTGCTTCGTTGTTAGCAATTTCCCTTCTGCTTTCAATCGTTCTTTTCGTTGTTTCTCTTTCAATTTTTTTTTCTCTTTGCGTTCTTGTTCAAGCCGTAATTGTTCCAATCTTGCTTGCTCTCGCAATTCTTCTTGCTTTATCCTTTCTTCTTCTTCACGTTTCAATCTTTCTTCTTCTTCTTTTAACTTTTTTAGAGCTTCTTGCATAGCTGCAATAGTTTTCTTTCCAGGCCCTTTACCTATTAAAAAGTTCATCACGTTAAAAAAAAACAATCACCTAAATAATATTAATTACTGAATATATAACTAAAATTACTTTTCTCTTTAGTCTCTTCTTTTCCTTTCTTCTTTTTCTTCTTTGTTCCATCTTCCAGATCAACAATATCGCCATCGGCTTCTACGTTCTCTTGTTTCTTAACCGATACTTTATCATTTTTCTTTTCTTCAGAATCTACACTTTCTGTCTCTTCTTTCTTATTAGTTTCCTTTTCAAATTCCTATTAAAATAAGAATTAAAAATATATCTCATTAATAAGACCCAATTTTTTTTTACAATTTTGCATAACAGACTAATTTATGTAGTGAATAAATTATACAGTTTATCTCACTTACTACTTTTTTCTGCGCTAATTTCTTTTGTTTCTCCCTCTCTTTTTTCTCTTTTTTCTTTTGTGCTGCCGTTTTTACAGTACTAACTTCAGTGTCCATGTCAGCATTATTTATTTCTGCTTCTACTACATTATTGTCTATGGTTTCATCTTTGATATCATTCTTCTCAGCCTTTTCCTTCTTCTTTTCCTTTTTCCCTTTTTTCTTTTTATCTTCAGTGTCAACATTTTGTTCATTGGATTCCTGTGTACTTTTAACATTGTTTTCTGTAGTGGGTTTTTCTCCAGAGTATTCTAGCGCCAATTCCGCCAGTACTTGCTCAATGTCTTCTTCATCACTGTCATTTCGCTTTCTCCTACCTATTAATACAAATTACAAATTTAATAATACTAAATTATATTTAATGTAACTTTAACATATAAAAAGCTTTGATAAAAACAATGGATTGCAAAAGCTTCCAGATATCATGACAAACAAATAAATTAGTTGGAAAAATTATAATTAAATTTACCACAGCTATCCTAATAATTGGAAACAAGTTTCATAAATCCTGACAATAAACATAATACAATCCAAGGATTCTCAATTTTCACTATTCTTAATTTATTGATTAAAACAATTCGTACAACGCTACAGAAATTGCAACCAACTCGTCAAATTTTTCTAAGGCCTTTCCGCGACGGCTGACTCTGCAACGTTATCTAACGTCAGACATTATTAGAACGACAAAATATAGCACCACTGCCAGATTCGTTACGACGGGCTCCGCGAAAAAGATCGGGACGTCCGCGGTATCGCGTAGGTGCGAAGACGAGCGAAGGTATAGAGTCATATCACAATCGCCATATGCGGTGGCGAAAGGACAACGGAGGCAAGGACAACGACGACGACGTGCAAGAGGCGTGCGGACGGCCCGATTAAGGTTAGGCCATAGCAGACGACATTTGCCACGACAGTGCGGAACTCCGAGAGGCGTGTGCATATGTTAAACAAACACACGTTAATTCGACGACGCGAGACGGTGCTCGTCGTCGCGCAACATTCACCTTTCTTGCCCTTCTTCGGCTGCGACTCCTGCATCGTGGCTCGCTGCTGCTACAGTCGACCGTTGCTCCGTTCAGCTCTCTCCTCGACTCCTCCGCCTCGCGTTTCCCCGACAGGCTGCCCCGATGATTGGATCGGCCGGCGGTGGTGCGTGCGTTGATCTTCGGACGAGGAACGGCGTGATGCTCGATGCGTGCCACCGATGAAAAGTCATGCAGGCGCGGGAAACGAAAAATCTTCTCGTGCGGAATCACGACGGGGCGTGCTTGCGACCCGGTCTTGGAAACAGGGAGGTGCACAGCTGGTGGCAAACAGCCTGCGATCGCACACGTGTTGGTGGAAGGTGGCGAACGTAACGTAACGGCCGCTTCGCACAGAGGACACGACGGACAACGGATCACGTGACGCGATCGGCCAATTGGTTCGGAGCATCGCGTTGCTGATTGGCCACCGCGCCTCTAGTGGCGTCTCACGTTTCTCACTATCGCTGCACATGCACATGCAATGCGCATGAGCAGAGAGAGAAAAGCCACAACCCGCGAATCAGAGCTGTGATTTAATTTTAAAGAGCGCCTCTATATCCATAAAATGTGAATAGTAAACTACGTAGCCGATGTCTATAAAATCCATAGGTAATAACCATTTTGCGGTTTTATTCCGTGCTAACCTAGACAAAGGTTTTACAATACACAGAGTGTTGTAAAAAATAATTTCTGCAATAGGCTGACAATTGCAGAAAATATCGAATTTTTACAATACACAGAGTGTTGTAAAAAATAATTTCTGCAATAGGCTGACAATTGCAGAAAATAATGAATTTTTACAATACACAGAGTGTTGCAGAAAATATCGAATTTTTACAATACACAGAGTGTTGTAAAAAATAATTTCTGCAATAGGCTGACAATTGCAGAAAATAATGAATTTTTACAATACACAGAGTGTTGCAGAAAATATCGAATTTTTACAATACACAGAGTGTTGTAAAAAATAATTTTTGCAATAGGCTGACAATTGCAGAAAATATCGAATTTTTACAATACACAGAGGATTGTAAAAAATAATTAATGCAATAGGCTGACAATTGCAGAAAATATTGAATTTTTACAATACACAGAGTGTTGTAAAAAATGATTTCTGCAATAGGCTGACAATTGCAGAAAATATCGAATTTTTACAATACACAGAGGATTGTAAAAAATAATTAATGCAATAGGCTGACAATTGCAGAAAATATTGAATTTTTACAATACACAGAGTGTTGTAAAAAATAATTTCTGCAATAGGCTGACAATTGCAGAAAATATCGAATTTTTACAATACACAGAGGATTGTAAAAAATAATTTCTGCAATAGGCTGACAATTGCAGAAAATATCGAATTTTTACAATACACAGAGTGTTGCAGAAAATATCGAATTTTTACAATACACAGAGGATTGTAAAAAATAATTTTTGCAATAGGCTGACAATTGCAGAAAATATCGAATTTTTACAATACACAGAGTGTTGTAAAAAATAATTTCTGCAATAGGCTGACAATTGCAGAAAATATCGAATTTTTACAATACACAGAGGATTGTAAAAAATAATTAATGCAATAGGCTGACAATTGCAGAAAATATCGAATTTTTACAATACACAGAGTGTTGCAGAAAATATCGAATTTTTACAATACACAGAGGATTGTAAAAAATAATTTCTGCAATAGGCTGACAATTGCAGAAAATATCGAATTTTTACAATACACAGAGGATTGTAAAAAATAATTAATGCAATAGGCTGACAATTGCAGAAAATATCGAATTTTTACAATACACAGAGGATTGTAAAAAATAATTAATGCAATAGGCTGACAATTGCAGAAAATATCGAATTTTTACAATACACAGAGTGTTGTAAAAATTAATATCTGCAATAGGCTGACGATTGCGGAAAATAATGAATTTTTACAATACTCTGACAAGGGAACCTCGCGAGAATCCGTAAATTCTGATTTTAATAAAACTTGGCATAATGAGTATAAAAATTTTTTTAGACTCATAAAATTAATAAAAATTAATTCTAAAACAATTAATTTAATTGTGTATAATATATAGAGTGAAAATAACGCTAGATAAAAAATACCTGAATTTTTTTTTAGAAAGTACATCTAGAAATTCTATCACCACATTTTACGTTATCGTATTGTTTAAATTAACATGTTTAAACGAATTATTAGAAATTATCGCAGCCATGAAAATACATTTAAAACCGACAGAACATTAATATCATTCAAATGGGAAAAGGAAACAGGAAAAATTTCTTACCTTAAAAAAAAAGAAATTAGTACTTAGCTTTGCCTCGTATAACGCTGATGCTTGTCAGTTTACTTTTGAAAAAGGTAAATAATAAATACAAACATATGAATATTAAAAATCATAATATTAGTTTAATAATCTACACTACAATATTAGTTTAAGCGTTTACGCCGCTGGATGATCTAACGTTTCATTTCAAACTCTATTATTAGATAATATATTTTTAATGCTTTTAATATGAAATATATCACACATAAGCAACACATAAGCTCACTCCTGGCTCACTCCTGGCTCACTCCTGGCTTACTCCTGACTCACTCCCGGCTCACTCCCGGCTCACTCCTCGCTCCCTCCTCGCTCACTCACTCGCTCACTCCTTGCTCATCTACTCGCTCACTCCTTGCTCACTCCTCGCTCACTCCCGGCTCACTCCTCGCTCACTCCCGGCTCACTCCTCGCTCACTCCTGGCTCACTCCTGGCTTACTCCTGACTCACTCCCGGCTCACTCCCGGCTCACTCCTGGCTTATTCCTGGCTCACTCCCGGCTCACTCCTCGCTCACTCCTCGCTCACTCCTGGCTCACTCCTCGCTCACTCCCGGCTCACTCCTCGCTCACTCCCGGCTCACTCCTCGCTCACTCCTGGCTCACTCCTGGCTTACTCCTGACTCACTCCCGGCTTACTCCCGGCTCACTCCTGGCTCACTCCTGGCTCACTCCTGGCTTACTCCTGACTCACTCCCGGCTCACTCCCGGCTCACTCCTCGCTCCCTCCTCGCTTACTCACTCGCTCACTCCTTGCTCATCTACTCGCTCACTCCTTGCTCACTCCTCGCTCACTCCCGGCTCACTCCTCGCTCACTCCCGGCTCACTCCTCGCTCACTCCTGGCTCACTCCTGGCTTACTTCTGACTTACTCCTGGCTCACTCCCGGCTCACTCCTGGCTTATTCCTGGCTCACTCCTCGCTCACTCCCGGCTCACTCCTGGCTCACTCCTGGCTCACTCCTGGCTTACTCCTGACTCACTCCCGGCTCACTCCCGGCTCACTCCTCGCTCCCTCCTCGCTCACTCACTCGCTCACTCCTTGCTCATCTACTCGCTCACTCCTTGCTCACTCCTCGCTCACTCCCGGCTCACTCCTCGCTTACTCCCGGCTCACTCCTCGCTCACTCCCGGCTCACTCCTCGCTCACTCCCGGCTCACTCCTCGCTCACTCCCGGCTCACTCCTCGCTCACTCCTGGCTCACTCCTGGCTTACTCCCGACTCACTCCCGGCTTACTCCCGGCTCACTCCTGGCTTACTCCTGACTCACTCCCGGCTCACTCCCGGCTCACTCCTGGCTCACTCCTGGCTTACTCCTAACTCACTCCCGGCTCACTCCCGGCTCACTCCTCGCTCCCTTCTCGCTCACTCACTCGCTCACTCCTCGCTCATCTACTCGCTCATTCCTTGCTCACTTCTCGCTCACTCCCGGCTCACTCCTCGCTCACTCACTCGCTCACTCCTCGCTCACTCCTGGCTCACTCCTGGCTTACTCCTGACTTACTCCTGGCTCACTCCCGGCTCACTCCTGGCTTATTCCTGGCTCACTCCTCGCTCACTCCCGGCTCACTCCTGGCTCACTCCTGGCTCACTCCTGGCTTACTCCTGACTCACTCCCGGCTCACTCCCGGCTCACTCCTCGCTCCCTCCTCGCTCACTCACTCGCTCACTCCTTGCTCATCTACTCGCTCACTCCTTGCTCACTCCTCGCTCACTCCCGGCTCACTCCTCGCTTACTCCCGGCTCACTCCTCGCTCACTCCCGGCTCACTCCTCGCTCACTCCCGGCTCACTCCTCGCTCACTCCCGGCTCACTCCTCGCTCACTCCTGGCTCACTCCTGGCTTACTCCTGACTCACTCCCGGCTTACTCCCGGCTCACTCCTGGCTTACTCCTGACTCACTCCCGGCTCACTCCCGGCTCACTCCTGGCTCACTCCTGGCTCACTCCTGGCTTACTCCTAACTCACTCCCGGCTCACTCCCGGCTCACTCCTCGCTCCCTCCTCGCTCACTCCTTGCTCATCTACTCGCTCACTCCTTGCTCACTCCTCGCTCACTCCCGGCTCACTCCTCGCTTACTCCCGGCTCACTCCTCGCTCACTCCCGGCTCACTCCTCGCTCACTCCCGGCTCACTCCTCGCTCACTCCCGGCTCACTCCTCGCTCACTCCTGGCTCACTCCTGGCTTACTCCTGACTCACTCCCGGCTTACTCCCGGCTCACTCCTGGCTTACTCCTGACTCACTCCCGGCTCACTCCCGGCTCACTCCTGGCTCACTCCTGGCTCACTCCTGGCTTACTCCTAACTCACTCCCGGCTCACTCCCGGCTCACTCCTCGCTCCCTTCTCGCTCACTCACTCGCTCACTCCTCGCTCATCTACTCGCTCATTCCTTGCTCACTTCTCGCTCACTCCCGGCTCACTCCTCGCTCACTCACTCGCTCACTCCTCGCTCCCTCCTCGTTCACTCACTCGCTCACTCCGTGCTCCCTTCTCGCTTCGCGCGCGTTACTTAACTTTTTATTTTTTACTTTTTAAAAATAAATTACAACAATAAATGTATAAATAATATTTAACAAATTTGACAGCTGTCAAAATTGCAATGACAGCTACTCTTGCAACACGAAGTATGCGCAGCGAGAGATCCAATCGGCATTGCGGAAAAGCGACAATAATAAACTTCGAGAAATGCGAGCAATCGACTTTACATGCCTTTTTTTAGATAGGATAAGTTTAATATGGTATCTATTTCAGGTGTTTTCTTGCTCACGAATTATATTATCAAAACATTAAAATTTAGTTTATTGGCCAATTATTTATTTTATATATTAAAAAATATTGTTATAAAAAGCACTAATTGGCCAGTACTGCAATAAATTTCTGTAAAGAATCATATATATGTGTATGTATAATATAATTAATGTATTAATTAAACTGTTAAGTTGTTAAACAAATCTATTTAGATAAGATGTTAATTTATACAATGTAAGATAGCGAGATAATTATTTATATATTTATATAACAAAAAAAGCGAGATAATTATTTGGAAATTAAGCATTAAGTATATCAAACTCATGCATTTTAATTTCTTTTAGCACTAAAAAATTTGTTTTTTATTTTTAACATATTACCTAAGTTCTTGTATAAATTATTTAAATAAATGATTAATAGCTATTAAAGCTTATAAGTAACATTTAATATTTAGGTGTGGTTCTACAAACGTATATTTCGGAATTATTGCTTTTTTGTTTCGGATTTATGTATAAATTACTTAAATATTTTTTATATGTTTTTGCTTGTCTCTCGCTAGAGAGTAACTCGACCACGAAATTATAATTGCAATTGACGATTAAATGTTGTTATCTTACTCGAGCAGATTACCCAACACGGCTGATTATTTTGAATGACACGTTGTATGACACGGCACATATATAGAAATTTTGTTTAGGTTTTGGTGTTATTATGGAATATGCATCTTTAACAGGATTAAAACATTTTTTTAAAAAGTAACTTATTAGATTATCGTTAAAAATAACGTAAAAAATAACAATCCGTTATTTTTTTGTTACTTTTTGTATTGTTAAGTAAAGCATTATACATTACATTTAATAATAATTAATATTGTAACTTAAAACTTTAAACACACACTAGTACAGTAAACTTTTAGATGCACAAATCCATTGAATAGATATAAAAATAATGGCAAACTACAATAGCGATAAAATTAATTCGTAATCGTTATTATACGTGTGTCGTTTGATAAATTTGGTAAATTTTTATAAATGATCAATTATTTATTGATTTGACTACTTAAAAGTTTCATTCTTCAAACTCTCTCAAATTTCAGCCAAAAATAACACGTTGTTTGCGTTTGGTAATCATTTGAAACAAACGATCTAGCAGTTGCCACAAAAACGTACGTAGAAAAAAGTTTATTACTGAAAAAAGTAATGGTGATAACGATGTCACAAGTTGATTCTCGATTCTGGTTTTTAGATATACATGTATGTAGGCGGTTTCTTCCCCCGTCCTCCTCCTCTATGTTATATATGTGAGTTAAAAACTGATAATACATTTCTAAAACTACCAGTCTGTCATGTTGTACATCTGAGCATATAATATCGAAAGTGTGTAAGCTGTTTGACTAGCAAATGCTCTTAGATAAATATTTCTCTCTACACACAGTTTAGATACATATTTTATGTCAGAAAAAGGTTTTATTGTGTGTGTGTGTGTGTGTGTGTGTGTATTTGTTAAACTTATTTTGTTAATAATTTTTAGTAAACAATTAGCCACAAAAAAATTGATAACTTTGTTCTCCTTGAAAATTGAAATTAACAATAAAATCCATGAAAATTTATTTACTGACTGACTGAATAAAGAGAAATATTTACTAAAATGAGAAAGTAGTAATATTTTAATAATTCTAAATTAACTCACAGTTAATTCATTTTTCTTAGGTGTTTTGAATCAAAATTTATACAATAATACAGATAAAAGATGCGAGTACTATCAGTGATCTTCCCTTGGTTGTTTTGCTTGTCAGTTTGTGATGGATATCGTTTACTCGCACTATTTCCCTTTCAAGGCAAGAGTCATTTTGTTATGTTCGAGCAGCTGATAAAGGGTCTAGCTAGAAAGGGTCATCAAATTGACGTGGTCAGCCAATTTCCATTAAAGAAGCCTTATCCAAACTATACCGATATTGTAACATTGCCAACACCTTTAATATTGGTGAACAATATGACGTATGACTTAATGTTGGAATATACCAGAGTGAATCCAGCGCACATTGTTGCGACAATTGGAGGAAACGATATTTGCAATTTCTTAAGATATCCAGCAATAAAAGAGTTATCACGACCAAAAAATCCACCTTATGACGCGGTGCTTATGGAGGTATAAAAAGCCTTTTATTTTGTCTAAATTAATCAGAAAAATAAATAATTTTGTAAGAAATGCATGTATGTATATCGGGTACAATATAGTGCAATATTTATCATCAATATCTTTACGAATAATACATGAAATCTATCTTTACTTAATTAAACAATTTTATCAAGAATGTTTATCAATCGTTATTCGTAATTTTATTTTGCGTTTAGCTTCTAATTACTTATAAATTGTAAAGAGAATAAGGTTAAACAGTCACGCCAGAAGGTTACACTGCCGATAACAGATAAATTTTTTATTCTCTCTGCAACATGTCGCAATAACATGAACTGATATCAGAAAGAAAATTAAAAAACTGACAACACATTGAGATGACATCAACACTATTTCTTCCTATTAAATATCTACTTCATATAATCGAAACCAAACTTATTGTATAGATATAGACCTATAAATATAACTATAATAACTTTATTTATATGTTTTCTTAGGTTTTTGGGGCACACTGTTTCGGTATCATTGCCTACTTATTAAAAGTCCCTTTGATCGGGGTCAGCAGCTCATCGCTATACCCATGGATACCTCCGGCGATCGCACAACCCGAGAACCTGGCCTTCGTGCCGAACAATCTCTTAAGTGTCACCGGCTCTATGAATTTCTGGCAACGTCTGTATAACACTGTGCACACGGTCTACGACAAATGGTATTTCGATTATCTCACGAGACAGGATCAAGACAGGTTGATAAGGGAGAACTTTGGCTCAGACATGCCGGGAGTACGAGAATTGGAGAAGAAGCTGTCGCTGGTCCTTATCAATTCTCAAATCGCGTTAAATGGAATACAGCCGAAGACACCTGCCGCGGTGGACGTGGGGGGACTTCACATCCAAGATGAGGACCAAACGATACAGCCTGTAAGTTGGCAACCTGTTTTCGTGATTGTTTTCACTTTTTCGATGTAGCGCACAATAAGCGATGTGTGCGCTCGCATGTATCACATTCAGTATTTTAAGAATAATGTTGATAACATTTTTCTATCAAACGGTAGATAATTTGATATCAGAGTTGTAAATGTATTTTTGTACGACTTGTGTATCTTCAAGAATTGCTCTGGAATTTAATCGATTATCGTAGTGCATTGGATGTATAAGAACTAGAAAAAAACAATAATTAAAAATTCATAAAAATTCATGATTTCACTGTGTAATTTCACTATCATTCTCTCGTTTCTCATCTGCAGAGAGGATGCTGCTTCTATAATATTAAATTATTCGCTTATGCTTGTAACGTTGATTAGCTATGGCATAACATGACAATTAGATTTTGAAATTTTTGAACTTGTTACGATGTGTAATAACATTTTACAATTTTATTTATCTTAAAGAAATTCTTAGTAATTAAATCTTTCTATATAATATAAAAACTTAAATTAATTTTGAAAATAATAATATATATACATTCTTGAGTTTTTCCATATATGTTTAAACATTTGCACATTTTTACAGTTTTTTTTAAATAACTATTTAAGTAGTATTGAGAGAGAAGAAGAAGAGAGAGACAGTTTTTAGAAAGGCTTTTAAATAATTTAAGGTCTGTTAAATAAAATACAAGAATTGAAAAAAAATTGATTTATAACAAAAAATGGAGTTTTAATAATATTTAGAAAAAAATAATTATATTATTTTTTGTATAAAACATTCAAAAATTTTCTTTAAATATAATGTTACACTTGTAAAAATATGACAAAGTTACTTATTGTTACATTATTTAATTATTATAAGTAATTTATTTTTTTATTTGTTTTTACATTAATATTTTTTATCAATGTTATACAATGTATTTTTAATTAATAAACTTTATTGTGAATAATCATCTTTATTGTGAAATTTTTTTTTTTTACGTGATTTTCTTTTACTTTTTTAAATTGAAGAAACTTCTTAACTTTCTCTCTACAGGAATTAGAAAAGTGGTTGAACGATAGCAAAAACGGCTTTATATATTTCTCTTTTGGGTCAATGGTCATAATCGAGACATTTCCACGCGAGTTTCTGAGGATTCTTTACGCCTCCTTGGGCAAAATAGCACCTGTACGAGTTTTAATGAAGATACCAACACCAGAGAATCTACCACCCGGTTTGCCTGAAAATATTCATATGTCTCCTTGGATGCCACAGATAAAGATATTGAGTGAGTGTCATTTTGTTCGTTTCACTTTGGTACGTTACAATTTACTCTTTATGGAGATTTTATCAGCAAATATCGGAAATATTAAAATACGCTTTTTTTACTAAGCATGTCTGAACATTGCTCTATGTTATATATGTATATATGTACACACACACACACACATATTGTAAATGTTCTTTATATGTATATGCGAATTATTGCAAATCATCTAAAATAAATTTACAGAAATTATAAAATCTAATATGAATGTTGTGTGTAGAACATCCTAATATAAAAGCCTTTATCACACATGGTGGACTCATGGGCGCGCAGGAAGCAATAACGTATGGTGTTCCCATGATCGGTATACCGCTCTTCGCCGATCAGTTTATCAACATTGATACGTACGTTGCCAGAAACATTGCTTTGCGACTGGACCTTGAGACGATTACCGAAAAAAGCATGGACGCAGCCTTAAACGCAATCTTATGGGATCCTCTGTATAGGTAACCAGAATCTCTACCTCTTTCATTTTACGATGGATTATCGTAAAATATTGTTCAATCAATAACTGTTTATGTATACTTGCAATAAGACAAGCGTAATAAGATACGTGTGCATACTATTTTTATATAATTTCTGCAACGTAATGTTTGTGTTTTATCTCGAATTTACTTAAAACTTTGTTATTTTTTACGATAACTAACGAACGCATAACTTTGTAATTTGTTTACTTCAGAGAAACTGCACGTAATCTGTCTCGACAATTCCTCGATCGACCATTGAATACTCTCGACACCGCTAATTATTGGATCGAGTATGTCATCAAGTACGGCGAAAATTCTCTGCGATCGCCCGCGATGGATCTAACCTGGTGGCAATTATATCTCATCGATGTAATCGGATTTCTCGTGTTTTGTGTTGTAATTGTTATCGTTGTAATTGTATTCATTGTACGATTTATGTTGAAAATAATTAAAAATAATAGTTCGTCATATTCAAAAAAGATAAATTAACTATATTAATTAGAGATTAATATACCGTACATTTTGTTGTCTATTTGTATTTCCGAAAGAATAAAGTACTGACGAAACACAAAATAAAAAATTTTTCTTATCTAAGTAGATCATGTAAGTTTTTTCCAACTATTTTTTCCAACAAGTATAGATTTCTTTCAAAGAATTCACCAATCTGTTGTGTATTGTAAGTGTTAATGATATCAGTGTATTAGTTTAATGATACACTGCTGACGAATAATCCAACGCTACATTTTACTCTATAGTTTAGGACGTCTAAGAGACGGGGAGAGACCGGAAGAGACGAGTAGAGACGGGAAGAGACGGGGAGAGACGGGTGGAGATAGGGAGAGACAGGGAGAGACCAGGAGAGACCGGGAGAGACGGGGAGAGACCGGGAGAGACCGGGAAAGACGGGGAGAGACCAGGAAAGACGGGGACAAACGAGAGAAACCGGGAGAGGCGAAAAATGTTTCTATTGTGTTTAAATTAAGGTAATAAGAAAAATTAAGATGGCTTTTATTTTATTAAAAAAAAAGGAACTTATTTAAAACAGTCTTTTGAATGGATTTCTAAATCCATGGCAGCTTTTAGAAAAAAAGTTAGAAGTACATGAATAAATGAATATTAGATTTATTAAAGATAGATAAATGCTTATTTAAAAATAAAATAAAAAGAGCAACAGTAAAGCAAGGCTCTTGAAAGTTAAACAACGAAAGCAAAGAAAATTTGAAAAAAACGTAGCATAAGAATAGACAGCCACAGCAACGCGTGGCAGAACATAGCTAGTAATGTTATAAAATTATATTGTTATTAGTTATTACTGTCCAGGTCATTAATGTTGAGTATCAGTACTGAATCAATATATTGTCGACAGATTTTTGGTGAAAAATTGTAAGATTGTATTGTATGATTGTTTTACAAAAGTTGTTAGAAGAGCAGTAACTACCGCCACACTGTTTTTCAATTTAGATTTCAAAGCTCTTCAGACCGTCACGCGAGATCACATTATTTAACTCTAATATCTCGCGTGTTCCTTTACAGACTTTTAAAGCTGCTGAATCATTATATTATATAACCGTATTTTCCAATCGCGACATTTTCAATTTGTTACATATTAGATAACGAGCCAAATTGTCAAAGTACATTAGTTTTTTTCTTTCTTATTTAATATAATTATTTGTTGTTATTATTTATTAAATATTACGATTTCATCAAAAATATAATAAATAAAAATCTAAGTTATTTTAAGTTTTATTTTTTATTTTATTATTTAAAAGGCACTAATTTTATTTCAATAATAATATTATTTTGTTTAAAATAGAATTAGACGTAATACATAAATTTAAACGTAATACATAAATTAGTTAACTTTCACAATTTTTTAAAACATTTTTACTTCGTACTTTGCTCGTACCTATTTTTATTTGTTTTTAAATTTTTGTTCTTCTAATTTTTTTTAATATTTTTACAGCTTATACTTATACTGCTCTTTGGTATACTGGTTAAAACAGTCTGTTATATAACAATATAAATAAATGAAAAAAATTGATTAATGTTCCACGTGTCTTCTTGTTACAGATGTCATTATCTTAAATGTTAAAATATTATTATAATTACGTGGTTATATCAAATTATTACTCATTTGGGGCCGGTTGTTCCAACTGATAGGTAAACTTACCTATCAGATAAACATATGTTCGTCTTTATTTATTTAAGAAAAGAAATGATAATAGACACATGCTTATCTGGTAGGTAAATTTACCAAGAAGTTGGAACAACCGGCCCTAATATTTGTTCTGGATCTCCTGTTTGAGAAACAGTAGAATTCACAGTTTTTATCAATTTATTAGAATGCATATTAAATTATTTAAAATTCTGATTGTTTTAACTCTATTGACAACCGTCAATTTCTAATGAGATAGACTGATTTTGTAGCTTTTTCTTTTTAAGGGAGTTATTCCCTTCGTTTACAAGAATCTAATTTTTTGTATGCAATAGCGTAAACACTGAAGATGGCTCGAAAAGACGAAACGTTTAATATTTTTTTTACTTTGTAACTCATTAGATATTTATTTATTTTTACATATTAATTACCGTGCTTAGTTTATACTTTTTATATTTTTCTTTAAAAATAAAAATTTTAAAAAAGAGAGAATTTACAGATGCGCTTTACGTGCGCTATTTAATTAGTTGCAAATTCTTAAATTTATTATTTGAAAATAATTGTATCTTAAAAATTAACACTAAGTTTACGAAGAAAAAAACAAAGGAAACGTACCATCAGCAGTCTTGCTCATCACTCATTTGAAGTCCTCGAGAATGAAATATTGCAAATAATGATTAAATGTTATCTTGTCGGCAAATTATCCAAAACGGTTAATTATTCAAAATGACACATTTTATTTACAACACGTGTGCAAATTTCATATAAATTCAAGCAAATCTAAAAGCGTGTTTTAGATCATGCGATCTTTTTCTATCCCCACTTTGTGTGTTATACATGTATCTTAAACGTGCATCTTAAATCTAAAATCGTCAGTGTGTCATGCAACAACGTGCGTATTAGCAATAAAATATAATATCTAAAGCGTGTGATTTGTTCAGACAACAGACACTTTTATCTAATAATTTATATTAAATAAAAAATAATTTGCGACTAAAATACTAATAAATCAAAATAAAAAGCAAATTTATATAAAATTAAAACATTAATAAAAATTAAGTATGGAAGTAATAGTTTCAATGACTTTGAATTAGTCGTCAATACACAGTTAATTCATTGTTCTTAAGTGTTCAGACCGAAATTCATCTAATAATACGGATAAAAGATGCGAGTGTTAGCAGTAATTTTTTTTTTGTTATTTCTGTGCTTGTCAGTATGTGATGGATATCGTTTTCTCGGACTATTTCCCTTTCAAGCCAAGAGTCATTTTGTTATGTTTGAGCAGTTGATGAAGGGCTTGGTCAGAAAGGGTCATCAGGTTGACATGGTCGGCAAGTTTCCGTTGAAAAAGCCTTATCCAAATTACACAGATATCGTAACACTGCCAATAACTATGAATTTGGTGAACAATATAAGCTATGATTTCATGAACCAATTATTAATATCGGCAAATCCGACACATACTATTGCGACATTAGGAGGAAACGACCTTTGTGAATATTTAGGAAATCCAGCAATCAAAGAACTGGCGCAACCAAAGAATCCACCTTACGATGCAGTGTTTATAGAAGTATGCAATAAAAAATGATTTACCCTCTAAATTAATAATAAAAATTTATCTTGAAAATTAGTTTTTAAAACAATTTTAGAAAAATTTTTTTCAATCATTATTTTTTTCAAGTAATTTCTAAAACATATTGGAATAAAATGCTATTTCAATAAATTATAATTATAGCAGAAATAGAATTGTAAAATTAATTAAAAAATTAGTTTTCTTAAATATAAAATTGAAAAAGAAAAGTATTAACTAAATTCCGCCTTTTTAATTTTACTTCGCTAATTCTTACTTAAAATATATAATTTTTGTATAATAATAAATAATAATAGATACACATATGTCGACCTCAATATTTGTTTAAAATTCATTTGCTGAAGAATACATATCTAGTACTTCGCAAAATAATACTGTGAAAAAGACATGCAAGTATTGAATATGACCTACAATATTGTTAATATGTCTTTCAATAATACACAGAACATAACGTTGCTTAACTTCGATGAAATATCTATGATTTAATTTGATTTACCAAAAACATTATAAACATTTACGGAAAGTATATAGAAAGTATATGGAAGGTGTTATTCGTAACTTTGTTCAACATTAGATTTCAAATCATCTAACATTTATTTCTACGAATAAAAGAGGTCAATAAATATCAAGGCTATTACGCTTCTGATGTAACTGATTGTTACTACTGTAACAACACTGTAACAACACGGACAAATATGAAAATCATGACATTTACATAATTATTGTAAATTATTTTAAATGATCACGAATCAAAGCAATCGCTACCTTAATTAATGTACGTAACCCTCTTATGCATTTTTATGTAATCTATCAACAAATTTTTTTAGGTTTTTGGTGCGCATTGTTTTGGTATCATTGCTCACTTATTGAAAGTTCCTTTGATCGGAGTCAGCACCACATCGTTGTACCCATGGCTACCACCGATGATCGCACAATCCGAAAACTTGGCCTTCGTGCCAAACAACTTTATGAGTTTCCCCGGCTCTATGACTTTCTGGCAGCGCCTGCATAACACCGTGAGTGCGTTTTGGGACAAATTGTATTTCAATTATATCACGAGACAGCAAGATAAGTTGATAAGGGAGCACTTTGGGCCGGATATGCCAGGCGTACGGGAATTGGAGAGGAAGCTGTCGCTGGTACTCATCAACTCTCACATCGCTCTAAATGGAATACAACCGAGGACACCTGCCGCGGTAGACGTAGGGGGACTTCACGTTCAGGACGAGGACGAAACGTTACAGCCCGTAAGTCGACTTTTACAACCCGGTTTCATGACCGTTTTCACTTTTTCGATGTAGCGCACGCCAATAAATCACGTGTGTTCGCACGTATGATATTTTTTCACTTAAGTATTCGTTGTTACTAAATGCCATTTATATCATGCAAAACAATAGATAATTTTATGTATGAGCAGTGTACAAAACTTTTTTTTATTTGTACATCTTCAAGAATTGCACTGGAAATTAAAATTTATCGCGTATGTAAAAGAAATTAGAAGAAAAAAGAACAAATATTTGCAAAATTAAGATTTCAATATTATTGCTCGCTTCTTCTCTCATCTGCATGGAAAACGCTGTATAAATTTAATATCCAATAGTAAAAGAAATTTGCTTAATGCTTGAGTCATCGATTAGTCACGACATAACAAGTGCTTAACAATTCTCGTTCTATTATATCGTAATACCACGAATATATCATAATAATGTTTATTTTAAAAGCGAATACAGAAGAGTTTGTGTGAAAAATCTGTAGCTCATTAGCGATGGTGCATATACTACGTACAATAAGGCCGCACATGTTATTTAGTTGTGTTTATTTTACCATTTGGTATATATGTTTATGCAAAAAATAACGTGAACGCATTACATATTAACATTTTCCACATGATCCGTTTTATTCAAGGAAGGCCTATGGAAATATCCTTAAATGTCGGAACTTTCTTAAGTCGTTTCTAACGTGTGGAAATTTATGCTGCATAGATTGTTAATACTACCAGCAAACAGTAGATTTGTTGACAATATTAGCAAATGTACATATACTATATGTTTATTTCATTTGCGTTTTGACACTGCCTCTTTTGTAGGAGTTAGAGAAGTGGTTGAACGAAAGCAAAGATGGTTTTGTATATTTCACCTTTGGCTCTATGGTGATGATTGAGACGTTTTCACGCGAGTTTTTAAGGATTCTCTATGCCTCCTTAGGCAAAATAGCACCCGTACGGGTTTTGATGAAGATACCAACTCCAGAGAATCTGCCACCCGGTTTGCCTGAAAATATTCATATATCTCCTTGGATGCCGCAGATTAAGATATTGAGCAAGTATCATTCTGTTTATCTATTCTATTTCTGTCTATAATATTGCAATTTTATCAGCAGAAATATTCAAGTTTTTCTTTCAAAACATAAATATGGTAATAATTTCATATACGTAAATTTCAGATTTCTCTTATATTTTGTTTCTATAGAAAAATTATAAATTTCTTTAAATTTTAATTTTTCTACATAAGTAAATATATAATAATTCATAAATATAAAATATAATTTTAAACATATGCAAATATCTTGAAACATTAATAAATATTTGCAAATTATCTTTTCTACAGTAAATTTGCAGAAATTTTACAACTATTTAATATATAAATTAATCTTGTAGAACATCCTAATGTAAGAGCCTTTATCACTCATGGCGGACTCATGGGTACGCAGGAAGCAGTGACATATGGTGTTCCTATGATCGGTATACCGCTTTTTGCCGATCAATTTGTAAATATTGACCGATATGTTGCCAAAAACATTGCCTTACGATTGGACGTCAGCACAATTACCGAAAAAAGCATGGACGCAGCCTTAAACGCGATATTACGGGATCCTCTGTACAAGTAAGCAGGACGCTGTGTCTTTTTCATGACTTTGTAATTTTCTTCAACTATTTCTCAAACGTTAAGTGATTACGTATACTGTGATAACACGTGCGTAACTAATTCAAATCTTTCTATTTATATGCAACGTAATGTTTGAGTTTAATCATTATCTTATAAATTTGCATGCATAGAATTTTTAACAATGGTTATCGAATGCATTTTTATAACTCGTTTACTTCAGGGATACTGCACAAAACTTATCCCGACAATTCCTCGATCGACCACTGAACGCTATCGACACGGCCAATTACTGGATTGAATACATCGTCAAGTACGGCGAAAATTCTTTGCGATCGCCTGCGATGGATCTGTCCTGGTGGCAATTATCTCTCGTCGATGTAATCGGATTCCTTGTACTTTGTGTTGTAATCGTAATCGCTATAGTTGTATTCATTGTACGATTTGTGTTGAAAATAATCAGAAATAGTAGTTCCTCATATTCAAAAAAGATAAATTAATAATGGTAATAATTAGAGATAATAACTCTACATTTTGTCATCTATTTATATATTTCCGTATTTAATAAAATACTGACGAGCCACAAAAATAAGAAGACTTTTTATCTGTACACCGAAAGTGGTCCTTTTCTTAAAAGTGAATTAAGCCGAAATCAAAATTAATCTATATTACTAAATATCACAGATGCATATTTTGCGCGCGCTTTTAGTGGCGAGTTCTTGACGTCGTCATTAAAGATAGCTTTCCTTTTTTAATTTATTTTTAAAAAGTAAAAAGTAAAAGTGAAGTAGCACGCGCGAGGCGTGTCCTAAAAAATAGCGCTATGTTTATGAACAAAAAAAACAGAAAAACTAAAGAAACATAGAGCAGTTTTGCTCGTTATTTGCTGGGTGTCCTCGAAAATATAATATCAATTGCACACAATAATTGAATGTTATCTTGCTAGCAGATTATACGAGGAAACTAATTATTCAGAACTTTATGACGCCGCATGTGTAAGAATTAAAAACAGACAATCTATTATGCAGCATTATGCATGTTTTAAATACATGGAATTTTCTTCTATCCCTATTATGTATGTATGCACCTTATATATAAACGTGTCTGAAATTATCAGTATGTTACCGTGTGCAACAACGTCCTAGTAATGTGGTATGATATCAAAGGAAGGGATATGTATAGCAGATGCTTCTATCTAATAATTCATATTAAATAAAAAATTTACTCACGATTTAAATATATTAACAAATCAAAATAAAAAGTAAATTTATATTAATATAAAATACAATATTAACAAAAGTTAAGTACGGAATTAATAGAATATCAGTGACTTTAAATCAATGCAGAATTAATTCATTGTTCTTAAGTGTTTAGATCGAAATTCAACTAGTAATACGGATGAAAGATGCAAATGTTACCAGTGATTTTTCCTTGGTTATTGTGCTTGTCAGTTTGCGATGGATATCGTTTTCTCGGACTGTTTGTCTTTCAAGGCAAAAGTCACTTTGTTATGTACGAGCAACTGATGAAGGGCCTAGCCCGAAAAGGACATCAGGTCGACATGGTCAGCAAGTTTCCGCTGAAGAAATTTTATCCAAATTATACAGATATCGTGACGCTACCAATATCTTACAAAATGGTGAACAGTATAACTTATGAATCAATGCAAATATTGTCATCAACTACAATTTATAGTATTACAACGGTATCAGGAAAAGATCTTTGTAAATACTTAGGAAATCCCGCAATAAAAGAACTAGCGCAACCGAAGAATCCACCTTATGATGCGGTGCTTATAGAGGTATACAATAAAAAATCATTCTCCCTTTAAATTAATAATATGCATTTTTATCCTATCTATCAACAAACTTGTTTTTCTAGGCTTTTTCTGCACCCTGTTTCGGTATTATCGCTCACTTATTGAAAGTTCCTTTGATCGGAGTCAGCACCATGCCGCTATTCCCATGGCTACGCCCGGCAATCGCGCAACCTGAGAACCTGGCATTCGTGCCGAACATCCTTATAAGTTTCCCCGGTTCTATGAATTTTTGGCAGCGTCTGCATAACACTGTGAATGCGTTCTGGAACAAATTATATTTTAATTATTTGACGAGACGGGATCAAGATAAATTGATAAGGGAGCATTTCGGACCGGATATGCCGGGCGTCCGAGAATTGGAGAAGAAGTTGTCGTTAATCCTCATCAACTCTCACATAACGCTAAATGGAATAGAGCCAACGACACCTGCCGCGGTGGATGTTGGAGGGCTTCACGTTCAGGACGAAGATGAAACGTTGCAGCCTGTAAGTCGACACTTTCAACTCGGTTTCGTGGACGTTTTCACTTTTTCGATGTAGCGCACGTCATCGAAGCATGCCATCATAAAGTCTATCTTACATCAATTGTTAATATTATTAACAAACAGTAAATTTGCTGATAGTATTAGCAAATGTACAACAGTTTATTTCCTTAGCATTCTGACACTGTCTGTTTTGTAGGAGTTGGAGAAGTGGATGAACGATAGCAAAGATGGTTTTGTATATTTTACTTTTGGCTCCATGGTGTTGATCGAGACTTTTCCTCGCGAGTTCTTGAGTGTTCTGTACGCGTCTCTAGGCAAAATAGCACCCGTGCGTGTTTTAATAAAAATACCAAATCCGGAGAAATTGCCACCCGGTTTGCCTGAAAATATTCATATGTCACCTTGGATGCCGCAGATTAAAATATTGAGTGAGCATCATTCTCTTTACCTATTTTATTTCTGTCCGTAATATTGCAATTTTATTTATGACAATTTTATGAGCAGGAATATTTAAACCTTTCTTTTAAAAGATAATATTTGCCTACGTAAATTTCATGCTTCTATGATATTTTATTTTTCTATACATAAATTTTAAATTCTTTTAAATTTGTAAAAAAATTGTACGTTAGTAATTATGTACTGCTTTATTAATATTAAATGTAATTTTAAATATCTTCAGATGTTTTCATAAATATTGGCAAACAATTGCAAATTGTGTTTTTTAAAATAAATTTGCAAAAACTATAAAAGTATCTAATATATAAATAAAACTTATAGAACATCCTAATGTAAGAGCTTTTATTACTCATGGCGGACTCATGAGTATGCAGGAAGCGATAGTGAATGGTGTTCCCTTGATCGGTATACCGCTTTTTATCGATCAGTTTTCAAACATTGACAGATGCGTCGCCAGAAACATTGCTTTGCGACTGGACATCGATACGATTACCGAAAAAAGCATGGACGCAGCCTTAAATGCAATCTTATGGAACCCTCTGTACAAGTAAGCAAGACTCCAACTTTTGTTTTACAATTTTATAATTTTATCACAAAATGCAATATTTCTCAAATAATAATCGATTATGTATACTTGCGATAACGTGTGAAACTAATTCATATCTTTTTATTTATTTGTAACATAATGCTTGTGTTTAATTATTATCTTATAATTTGCATACATAGCATTTTTAATAACAATGGCTATTAAATGCATAACTTGTTCATATCAGGGAAACTATGCGAAACTTGTCCCAGCAATTCCTCGATCGACCACTAAATGCTATCGACACCGCTAATTTCTGGATCGAGTACGTCGTCAAGTATGGCGAAAATTCTCTGCGGTCGCCCGCAATGGATCTA
This sequence comes from Monomorium pharaonis, assembly GCF_013373865.1. NCBI lineage: Eukaryota > Metazoa > Arthropoda > Insecta > Hymenoptera > Formicidae > Monomorium > Monomorium pharaonis. The sequence continues at coordinate 15,234,535 of NC_050473.1, read as the reverse complement.
TCTTGGTGGCAATTATATCTCATCGATGTAATTGGATTTCTTGTGTTTTGTTTTGTAATCGTTATTGCTATAGTTGTATTCATTATACGATTTATGTTGAAAATTAACAGAAATAATAGTAGTTTGTCACATTCAAAAAAAATAAACTAATAACTGTAATAATTAAAGATAATATATTGTACATTTTGTTTTCTATTTATATATTTCCGCGAAAGAATAAAATGTTGATTAGACACAAAAATAATAATATTTTCCATCCGTGCATTAAAAGTAGTCCTTTTTCCAAAAGTAAATTAAACCGAAATTAAAATTAATCTACACAAAACATCACAAACGTGCATTTTGCCTGCGCAGTTTGATTAGTAGCGAGTTCTTGACATTATCATTAGAGATAACTTTATTCTAAAAAGTTGTAAATTTATTAACAAAAAGAGCAGAAAAACAAAGGAAATATACTATCAGCAGTCTTGTTTGTTATACGCTCGACGTTCTTGAAAATATGATAATAAATAAAATGATAATTAAATATTATTTTGCTAGCAGATTATCAGAGATGGCTAATTATTCAGAATTTTGTGGTGCGGCACGTGTATAAATTTCATATAAATTCAAGCAAATCTGCAGTATTATGCTGCAATTTTATGCGTATTTTAGATACATGCAATTTTTTTATCCCTATTATGTGTGTTATAAGCCCACCTTAAATATAAATATCGACAGCACTATTGACATCGTTAATTTCTGGATCGAATACGTCACCAAGTACGGCGAAAATTCTTTGCTATCGCCCGCGATGGATCTGTCCTGGGGACTGCTATTCTGTACACGGTTACCGATAGTTGTCGGTTCGATAAGTGTCGTTGCGCACGTATTTTAATATATATGAAAATATATGCGCAACAATAGTTATCGAACCGACAACCGATAACCGTGTATGGAATAGCGGTCCTCAAATTATATTTCATCGATGTAATCGGACTTCTTGTGTTTTGCGTTGTAATCGTTATCGCTATAGTAGTATTCCTTATATGTTTATTTTAAAAATGTACGGAAATAATGGTAGTTTGTCATATTCAAAAAAAATTACTTAACTGTATTAATTAGAAATAAATATACTGTACATTTTGCTTTCTACTTTAATTCTCTGTACAGGAATTTATCAAAGAAAACATAATTATACGTCTTTCTTAATAGAAATATTGTTAAGGGATGTAAATAAAAAAGCATTCTTATCAAATGCAAAAATTACGCTTCAATATTCTCTAACAAATATTTATTAAACGTAATATATAATTTTTCGATTCCCCGGTAGCTTAATTACCTCGCAGAAGCATACATCGTTTATTCGTTTATACAATGTTCTTCGTTATGTACAGACATATTTATATTATTTTTGTATTACACCGGGCACATAAATATATTTGCGCCTATAAAATTTAGAAATTCACATTTTGTTTTTTAATTGTTTTCTGTTGAAAACAATTCTCATAACATCTTATAATTGTTTCATAATTTTTTATTTATAAATAATAAAAGAACTTTATTTATAAATTTTAATCTATAAAGATTTCTAAAAAAATATCTGAAATTCCCTCAGATTTTGTAAATTTTCTGCTTGAAATTATAAAATCATTTTTCTATATTAAAAAAATTTGAAACATAATGATACTTGAAAGTGGAGCGTAAATTATTTCAATATCGGCAACGATTATTTGCAATGCGCAATCGTTACGCGACAATTGCTCTCCGATTCTTTCTCGCGACTTAGCATGAAATCGATTAAACGCTACTAATTTATTCTCTGCAGCATTATCGCTAAATCGATTATTATGCGAGCGCGCCTGGCGCGCTTTCTCCGTTTTACTATTCGTGAGTATTAAAAAAAATACGCTATACAACAATGTGAATGTATACCGTTGCACCTTCTTCATCTTTACACTGGTGGCAAATACTCGTTACCTGCTGGTAAGTTACTCTTTCGATAATCATAGCCGTCATCACTAGCGTCTATCTTAGGTTCGGCTGGGTACATAGTTTCTTTCACCCAGGCGATGTCGATGGGTGCGAATGTTGCCACCTAAAATAAAATCAAAAAATGCATGAAGTGTCATGCAAGATTGATTAAAGTATTCTAAATCTTAGTAACAAACGTAAAAAATCAAAGATAAACCAAGCCTTAAATAAAACACATTAAATATTACATTTAATATTAATTTAATAAAAATAAATATTTTTCAATTTAATAAAAAGTTAAAATTTGAGAGAAAATAATGAATTCTTTTTTCATATATTGTTGTAAAATTTAACAAAGTTTTTAGACAACAAAACGACGAAATATCTAATTATTATAGAAATTATTTCAATTTAAAATATATTGTCAAAAATTATAGTCGCAAAATTTGTTTTGTACCTGATTTGTAGGCAAGCATCCGGTATCCTGACTGTAAATTCCGGCGATGTGGTAGGCTCCGTTACCGTCGTAACAAGCCAACGGCGCACCAATGTCGGCTTGACACATGTTGTTTTCTTCGTGTGCTTTGCCGCAGATTATATTATGCGCGACATTGATTTGGGACTCCGCACCCAAAACACGATTTTGACAGATGTCATGAGTCAAAAGATCCACGTCGACCATGTGCATGATGGCGCCAGCATAATGAGCTAAAATTATTTTTTTTTTTATAATATATAAAGCAACTAGATATAATTACATTTCAAAGTAAAAAATAATATTTTTATCAAATCTATATGAAATTTAGATTTAAAAAGATCTAAAAATCAACCAATTTACAGTTTACTATTTTATTATTTTAGTATTTTTCTCAAACAGTTATTTACTAATTGTTCAGCGACTGATGTAATAACTTTATGTTTTTTTCTGTGATAGAAACGTCGACGTTACCTTGCAATATCGACTTGCCCCATCCCGTCACGATGCATTGCGAGGTTTTTGGTATTTGATAGTTGTCGGGAAGACAAAGCGTATTGATGTGCAAATTAAATCTTGCGGGATGTTCCAAGATGAGCATAGCGCTATTGTTATTAGTTAATCCCTCCACGTATCCAGGATGATACTTGATAGCTTGTACATTGATAATTTGGAAGGGCAACGGCTCCTCCTGTTCAAGTTCGTAGCCCAGTTTCCATTCCCCAAGTTTTACGGACAGTTCACTCGCTGGAAATCTGAAAGAATTAAAATGTCTTTAGCTGCTTGATTAACAAGAAGATGGAATCTGAAAGATAGATAGTTCAAATAAAAGATTTTTTTCAAAAATATAATATTTCTTGATTTTTATCTTCAAATACATTCTATATCTGTTTTCTTTTTTATATTTCTAAAATTCCATTTATAATTTGAGTGTAATATATATTATGTATATAAATTTGTAGCAAACATTTGAAGAATTAAAAAATGTGCATATATTAAAATCGGCGCGCGAGATAATGCGATCAATAAGTTTCAATAAAATTTTTATCTCAAGTTTTACGAATTAATAAATCATCTAATAAATGTATAGATATATATTTTATTCCTCTCATTTTACAATTGACTATTACAATAATAAATTGTAATAAATCGTCTAAAATGCAAAATACCTATTTACACAGCTGGCTGCTGTCAGAACGATGTTTGGTGATATCAATGCGCCGGAACACAAAATTTTACGTTCCTCCGACCACAAGACCATAGCTTGCCATGGAATTTCTCCAAATGCAGCGTCGGTTTCTCTAAAGCCGCTCGGGCGTTGTCCCTTTTAGTGTATTAAAAAATAATAAAATACAAGTAAATAATATTTCCAATCGCATATTAGATTTTTCCTGAAGCACCTTCTTTCGCATATAATATTAATACATACTCACGAGTTGCATATTTAATATTCTGCAATTCTAATTATTATAAAATATTCGTTAAAAATAATATATATATTTTAATAGAAAGATGAAATCTAAAAAGTAAATTAGTTCAATAAAAAGAACAAGATTTTTTTATGCATATAAAACACGAGATTCTTTTTAAAGATATAATATTTCTAGATGTTATTTTTAAGTTTACTTTATATAGTATATGTTTTTTTTATACATTTAGAATTCCACTTATAATTTTGAATGTAATTTATATGTAAATTTATAGAAAATTTTGAAAGAATTAAAATATGTGCGTATGTTAAAATCGGCATGCGTGAGATAAAGAAATAAAAATTGTTTCAATAAATATTTCAACTCAAGTTTTACGAATTAATCCTCTAAAATGTTTGTATATAAATTTTTGATTTGTATACAATTTTTATAATAAACGTCTCTAAACAAAATAATTCTCAGCGGAAGTGGAACTATCCAAAATTATTTTTAATTGAGAAAATACTTACATAATTCCTCACTCCACATGGATTGTTAGGCAATTGCAATTCCGGGATGAAATCCGGGTCGTCCTTGATAAACGGCACGGGAGTGCTGACCGGGGGCGTTATCGGAACCTGAGTCGAGATTGGTAATACGCGTTGCGGGATAACGTCAGAATCATCGGGCACCAGGGGCACGACGTTCGTCGGCTGCACGTGCTCGTAAACCGGCGGTGGTGTGACGGACGGCCTGGGGATCGTCTTGATAGGTGGCTGCGTGACCGGCTTCTTCGGCGGTCGCACCTTCGCGATGTTCAAGAACGTGGGGAAACCCTGTTCGTCGAAGCCGCCGGAGTAGTTGGCTGGTAGATTGCCCGCTGGCCACGGGTCCACGTAGTTCGGGTCGCGACAACACTTACCGGCCGCCCCAGTCTTCGAGATTCTGCAGCTCTGCGAAACAAACGACTCGCAATCACGCGATTCTAGTCTTTTTTAATTGTTTATCTTTATTTAATTGATTTCTATCATCAATAGATGACATTATTACAAATTGTGAAACATGTGAAATAACAATTTTAAACAATTAAGCATTTTTTAGC